>NC_142619.1:17330000-18580000 GCF_059453375.1 Lepisosteus platostomus | reverse complement strand
TAAATGAATTAATCATATAAAATAGAGTTAAGCCTAACTTTTGAATGGTTTTTTGTCTAATCAATATACTCTGTCCAGCCACAACTATCATGGAAGTGGGGAAAAACTCAATTCTTTCCACACTTACTATAGCTGCTATTACTGAATATACTTTGTTATTCAGGCCTGTTGACAAAAGTCCATGTGTCAAAATTGCATTGATCAGGCTAAATTACATACTACTTGCAGGACTTTTCTTATTGCAGAGAAGGTCTTGGGCAGAATTATGTTTACAAAGGACTCACTCTCCACCTGGTGTTCTTTGAAGTTCAAGTTCACGTTTATTTGTTATTCCAGCCATATACAAGTACACAGTGGAACGAAATATTGTTCCTCCTGGTCCACGGTGCAAATACAGACAGGACACTGACATAGATTTTGTAGACAGGATACACATAGTGCAAAGTGCTGATAGTGCAAATTACAAGGCAGTACATAGTACAACATGCACAACACACTGGGGGGATTTAAACCCTGTTTCTGGACTTGTAGTGGGTGGATGTAGATTCCAGGGTGTTGGGAGCCTGACAGCCTGCGGGAAGAAGCTGTTAGAGAGTCTTGTGGAGCTAGCCCGTACACTGCGATATCTTTTCCCAGATGGTAGGAGGGCAAAGAGTTTATGGGAGGGGTGGGAGGGGTCATCTACTATACTGGAGGCCCTGTGAAAGCAGCGTTTGTGATAGATGACAGAAATGGAATGGAGGGAGGCTCCAATGAACTTTTCAGCTGTTTCCACAATTTGTTGCAGGGTCTTGCGGTCTGAAGCTTTGCAGTTTCCAAACCAAACAGTGATACGGCTGGTCAAGGTGCTCTCAATGGTGCTTCTGTAGGAAGCTACTTGCAGGACAATGGTGGCCACAGTCATGTGTTTGTCAGTTTGCCTGTCAGTTGTCAGTCTCTCTTTGAAGTGAGAAAGAGATTTGAGAGAGTGAGCAAGGCTGCATTGTCTTACAATTCTTTTTTGTCCAGTAATCATGTTTGGATTTTCCTGCGATGTCATCAAGTGTAGTGGTGTTCCCACCTCACAGTTCATCATTGTTTGGGAATATTTTTCCAACTAGAGAATTGAGTGTCAAAATGGACCCAATTTATGATGTACTGTACTAGTTTGTAATAGATTAATCGAACACACATTCTCTTCTTATCAGAGGGGCTCATCACAGACATAATCCTGTAGGCCTGAATTGTTGAAGCTAGGCTATGCCAGAGTTCTTAGCACTTAAATCTTCTAGTAATAATAAGGCTTGCTGGTAGAACTTGTTTACTTTTTATCCTTTTCAGCCAAAGTAAAAGGTTTTAAGTAACCTATAATGTTTAACTATATTATATTGTGCAATAATAGGTCCATTGTTGTGTATCATACATTTATGACAACGTTTCAGTGAACCTTGAAGTAGCAATGCAACTGCTTCCTTCATTAGAATCATGTTCAGTAACCTGGTTCCATAGAATAAAGAACTTCTAAAGCACTTCATGTATATGATGAATTGTGTGCACAGTACAAGCTTTAGTTTGACCTGTACACAAGCCATACTGTCAGACTTGTAGCTTCTTATCACTTTAAGTTCTTATTGTTATAAGAATGATCTTTCATCATCACAGTAAAACCTGCCTACTCAATGCTTACTATAACTAATTGCTAAATCTGCATATAAATGGACATTATTTTTCCCACATCATGCTTGCAAATGAAGTCATGACGTTTTGTTGAAAACAACAGTGTTATGAATTAGATCCTTCCCCTATTTATGTGGTTTAATGAGAAAAGATCACCATCAGTTCTGACCACCTGTTTAAAATTTGCCAAGTTATTTGTCAACTGATTAGCTGAAATTTGTCACAGTATTAAATGCTTTTTTCCAGATCAGTGGCTTAGCCAAATTATTTTGCAATGTGAAAAAGAAGAGCATTAGTTATTGTATTTGCCCTTATATCTTTACCCAGGGTTTCATCTTACGTTTGACAAAAAAAGCAGAAATAAAAGACCTAAAATCTTGTGTAGGAAGTTTCAATTTAAAACTCTGTTGCTTTACAACTTAATATATTGATACATTTAAATATTTGTGCAACAGCATTGAGACAGATAAGAATATAATGTATTAATTATCAATACATGTGTAGTTCTACAGAATTGTTTAACACTACACCAAACTTTGGCACTAATTTAAATTATGAAACAACATACTGTACAGTACCTATTTTAGAACCATTACTCTGGTTCTCGTTACGAATATCGAAAGGGCAAGCCGTGGAATGGCAAGGAGAACAATAAAGACCATGTGTAGCGGTAAAAGGGGGCAACACGGGGGTTAGTCTAGGCTCAGGGGATCAGACGATGTCAGTAAAGAAACCTATGCCCTCAGGCCACGGACGTGGGGCAACCTGGTGCTAGGCGGGTCTCAAGACATCCGTATCCTCAATGCTGAGCCAGGAGCAGAGCAGACACAGGAAGTAAATAGGCTACACCAGTGGTTCTCAAACTTTTTGGACCAAGTACCACCCCTAATCCAACCAAAGCATCCGAGTACCACCTACAAGTCATCATCTCATAGGAACCCCAGAAATTCTCAATGACCAACATGAGCGCGCGTGCACACACACTCACACATACATATAATAAATATTATAATAATAAACTTTATTTGATATAGCACCTTTAAAGGTGGCTTCTCAAAGTGTTTTACAGAAAAAAAAAATATTAACAACAACTTATAAAAAAGCACCATTTCAGTGAGAGGGGTGAGCCTGTTTAGTTGAGCAAAGCAGATGTGAATTAATTTTTTGAGCCTTGATACAATTCACAACAGAGTCTAACATATACCGTTATGTCGGCTTGTCATTGCTCTAGCACCGTCTGTACAAACTCCCACACATTTTATTCAGTCGATGCCATTCTCTTCGATAAATTCATTCAGAGGCTGAAATATGTGCTCTCCTGTAGTTCCTGTTGGTAGCGGTTTAAAGAACAGAAAGTCCTCATGGGACATGCCCTCAAACTCGTATCTAACGTAAACGAGCAAATTGGCCAAATCGACTACAGACTCATCTAATTGCAGTGAAAAACATCTGCTCATTTTAACACGCTCTATCAGTGTACTTTTGATATAATCCTTCATTTCAATAATTCTATGAATGACTGTATCTTTCAGGGGTAGGGGGGCAGCAGGTCGAGCTGTTTAGCAGCTTTTTCTCTCCACATGATACGTTTCAGCTCTTTTGCCAACGGTAAATAAAGTTCTTCAAAAATAGTGAAGCTTACCTGCTTTAGCAATCCGCAAGCTTGCATTTTTCCGCGTTTCCATTATTTCCGTATTTATTTAAAGTTTTATTTCATGCCCATGGGAGCGAAACACAGAGACGCTAGGTGTATTTTTCTCAAATTAGAACAGTTCTAAAATATTTTTCTGTTATCACGCTTACCTGCGTTCGTAGCACGTATTTCTATGCATTCCTGTGTTTACAACGTTGGCATTGTTCCAAAATCACGCACATTCTCCTTTCTCCCTATTTGCTGGAGATACAGTAGCTTTTTTTAAATACAATTGGTCACTTGCATCCGTAGCACGCATTCCTATAGAGTGGTATAGAATTACAGATTATCTCGTGTCCACTGAAGTATTAGCGCGCACTGTATCGTAGTACGTAGGCTGCGTATTCGACACATATTAAAATACAAAATATGAAAACCCGTCCCGATTTTTCAATGCACACAACACAGTTCCAGGGTCATTTGGCGTACCACCTGGCGGCACTCCACGTACCACTGCCGGTACACGTACCACAGTTTGAGAACCACTGGGCTACACAACGAGACACACCAGAAAGACATGAATAATCACAGGGAACTAGGAACAGGACAGAAGTAGAGCGCTCTCTAGGAGTACAGGGCGTGACAGTTCTATTCTTCTAGTCCACAGAAATAAAAACAATTCCAACAGTTGGTTGTTCCTTAAGCTATTATGCAGAAGTATGAATTCTGGTATCTTTGTTTTAAATTAAATTATATTTATGTGATTTTTCTTTCAAGTTATCTAGGTACTTTTTTTTACCTTGAATGTGTGCTGTTGGTTGGTATGTTAAATGCATCTTCAAAGTGTCAAGATCTTTAATCTTTAAAACAATTAAAGCCAGCACCCATATCACCCTGCAACTCACAACTGGTAGCCCATTGAAGCTAAGCAGGTGTGAGCCTGGTCAGTACCTGGATGGGAGACCACCTGGGAAAAACTAAGGTTGCTGCTGGAAGAGGTGTTAGTGGAGCCAGCAGGGGGCGCTCACCCTGTGGTCCACGTGGGTCCTAATGCCCCAGTATAGTGATGGGGACACTATACTGTAACAGGTGCCGTCCTTCGGATGAGATGTAAAACCGAGGTCCTGACTCTCTGTGGTCATTAAAAATCCCAGGGCGTTTCTCGAAAAGAGTAGGGGTGTAACCCCGGTGTCCTGGCCAAATTTCCCATTGGCCCTAACCAATCATGGCCTCCTAATAATCCCCATCTATGAATTGGCTTCATTACTCTCTGCTCTCCTCCCCACTGATATCTGATGTGTGGTGAGCGTTCTGGCGCACTATGGCTGCCGTCGCATCATCCAGGTGGATGCTGCACATTGGTGGTGGTGGAGGGGAGACCCCATTACCTGTAAAGCGCTTTGAGTGGAGTGTCCAGAAAAGTGCTATATAAGTGTAAGCAATTATTATTATTATGATTATTATTATTATTAAAGCAACAATATACTGTATGAAAACTTTGCAAAGGGGTCCAAATATATTTGCAAGGCACTGTATTTCCATTCTCCAAGTATTCTTAGGTAACAGAATGGCTCTTGACTTAATAATAAGAAATAAATAATAAATAACATCACATTATTAACCCTTTACAATTTCTTGCATTAGGAATTATCTTTTCGCATACCCCTAAAAAGAAACAGAAATTATTATATTCAGGATTAATGCATCTCAGGAAGAAGTGATCAGAATTCTTCTAAAAGGAAAGTCATACGCACTCCTCGGTCCTGAGAAAAAGATTAAAAAAGCAATGCATCTTTATATTTGTACTATACAAGTTTTCCACAAATTCAAGTGTAGAACTGAATTGGCTTTCTGGAAGGTGACTAATTGTATCCTGTTCTTTAGCCACACTGTCTAGAAAGTAAATTATCCTGTTTTGTTTCTTGACCTTTCTAGTACTTCCTTGTACTACGGAAAAGGCTGCAGAAATAAAGCAGAAATATACACATTTGGAGTAACAGAACTCCAAAAGGTGGATAAATCTAATTTGTACAAAAATAAACAAACACTTGATTAATATCAGTTACACATGAATCCTGTTTTTATATGTAAGCCTACAAAATATATACTTATGTCATTAATTTAAGAATGCAAGTTTGCATATTCATACAGTCACAATAAAGATATACTTTCAAGTGCTGCAGATACCATCTCAAACGGCACTTTGAAGTTATGCTAACGAACATGAATGATTTCCTAAAGGGGATCTTTTGTGATGCAGCTTTTGTTTTGGCAACGAAAGGTTATACAGAATATATAACTGACTCAAAAAACGTGTGCCTAGGTCTCAGTGTTCATCAGCTTTTCCACAAGAGAACCAATTCTTGTGTTATCTTAATAATGAAACTCTAGAAATGTGGTCTTTTGACTTAGGTTACAAGAAGGGAAACTTTACTTAGTGTAAACACAGATATATTAAACCCATAGAGATGCAGCACAATTTGTTTTCACATTAACTAGTAACAAACATAATAATAAGTACCTGAACTCATAGGTTGCTGTTGTTGAGTGACCAAATTTAACTGTCAGTCATTTGTAGCTTCAACAGTCAGACGTGTGGGACATTCTTTGAAATGCTAATTCTTGGCTTGTTGAAATGAATTTTGATTCAAGAAGTCACAGGTAGCATCTTTATTAATTTTACTGATATATAATTTATTTTTCATTTCTTCCTATCTTCAAAGTTTGCTTGGGGACACATCAGCAGACTAACTCCTTGTCTCTTGGGAGGCTGTGCACCTGCAATGTTGACTTTATAATTCAGAGCCAAATGCAATTTTGTGTTTGATCTTTTCTTGATGTAGGAGAATGGAACCTTTCAGGATATATTCTTGTGCGGTATTTTTGTTGTCATAACGTTTGCCTTTGCACAAACCTGTATTGTGAATTAAAGAATTGTTGTATGGACAAGACAGGGAAAACAGATCACTAAAATATACATTTTAGAGATAAAAAGTGGAAAAACCTTTTTCTGTGCCTTTTATGTGTTTTTTACTTCTATCCAACAAAAAACAAGCTGAAAAATAACAGCATTATGAAAAAATAAAAATTGTTGTGTACAGAATGTACCTAAAAAAATTGACCAGAATAATTATGAGTCTAAAAGAAAAATCTTTAAGTTAAAGAAACTCTAAAACTTTAGTCCTTCGTTTATAGTGGAAAAAGTCAAAATGACAAAGTGCGCCTCACACTGCGGCTAGTCTTCCCAGTAGCCAATTATCCTTCAGGACAGTATGTCTTTAAACTATGAGAGGACACCAGAAGAAGGAAGGAAACATGAGAACATACAAACTCCACACAGATAGTACCCCAGGTCTAGAACTGAGCCCAAGGCCTCAGAAATAAATATCTTCCTCTCACTAAGTCTTTATGCCATTATAGGAGGAGGTAGCTTAGTTTTAAAGTGACAAATACTTGATTGTGGCAAGAGCAGTACTGTAGTTAATGTGATGTACAGTATGTTAATTAAGATCAGGACATATGGTACAGTGTAACACATACTGTATATAACAGGTTACATTTAGGATGTGCAGATCTTGCAGGATCTATGGATCTCTTGATCATGTAGTCAGCATTCCATTGAACTGTAATTCAATTAAATGAATCTAAAAAGAAGGAAGAAGACTGAAAACACTGGGCTAAGAAAGAAAGCTAAATGATCAGATCTTGGAAGCTGCATACAAGACAGGCTGACACCTGAATTGGGCTCATTGTTAAAATAATTAACTATAGAACGCACTGCTGCAGGAGTTCCACTGTTTTATTCAGTGTGAGAAAAGGAGTGAATGTAATTGGGAAACTTGTAGGTGTAAAAGGCTGGGTGACATCTGGAATGAGTCTGACACCATCTGTGTACTGTCAGAGATAGGCATCGTTGGCATTTCTTTATTTTGTTTTTAGTGTTCATCCTGAAAGCTTTATTTAACAGCTTTTACTATGATGCCATGAATGCAAATAGTTTTATTTTATTCTGCTATTCTTTCACCTCTGAAAGGTACTGTAGAAAACACCCTTTAGGTTGGATGGAGGGCACTCTAGCTCTAGCTCCCTAGCTGTCAATCCACCTGAAAACACTGCTTTGGATCTAATTGTTGGCTGTAATGGCAGATGGCACCAATCACTGCACATTTCTAAATGTGGTCTTAGACTATTACAACATACTGAATATACTGCAAAAACACATTTAGTGTTTTCAGAACAAAAAAGATCTTAAAATGACCAGAAGGTAAATTTCAAACTAATCTTTATTGTAAATGGGAAAATCTTGTAATTGCTGTTTGAGGCTAACTTCCAATTACAGAATACTGTACTTTTCACAATTCATGCTGATTAAAATATACAATGCATTACCTCATACAGTACTTTCAAAAGAACTTAAATCTTAATCGTAAGAAATTTAAAATTAAAAACTGGTCCCTTAATATGAAGGTGAAATACAATTATATTCTAGATATCTCCAGGATGTGAAAGTCAAATTTGCAGTACTGGATATAACCTTAACGAAAAGATGACATTGCTTAACATGTACATCTGTTCAAGCAGTTAAAATAAATGGCATTTTAGTTCTAGTTGCAATGCTATATATTTTTCTTTGGAAAGTATTATTCCTTACACTTATATAGTGCCTTTCTGGACACTCCACTCAAAGCTCTTTTAAGTAATGGGGACTCCCCTCCAACACCACCAATGTGTAGCCCCACCTTGATGATAAGACAGTAGCCATAGTGCGCCAGTCCTCTCACCACACACCAGCTATCAGTGGGGAGGAGAGCAGAGTAATGTAGCCAATTCATAGATGGGTAGATGGGGATTATTAGAAGGCCAAGACTGGTAAAAACCAATGAGAAATTTGGCCAGGACACAGGGGTAACACACCTACTCTTTTTGAAAAATTGGATTTTTACAACCACAGAGAGTCAGGACCTCGGTTTTACATCTGTTTTATGGTTTTGTATATTTATGGTGCCAGTCTAAAATTGGCATAAGAGCCATTCTTGAATTCTTGAAGCCATGCTGGTCACTGGTCTGACGGTTCTCAGAATGTTTTCCACCATGTTACATACTGTATGCATTATGATTTTTCTCATTTTTGTAATATTACTTTTTATAATAGAAAAATATTTGCACCATGATATGTATATAGTATATACTGTATATATGGCAGAGGAAAGCTTTTCTCAGTATGCACATACTTTCTTATCCATGGACAGTTCGGTTCATGAACATATACCCTGAGAATAAAGATGACATAAAGAAACATAGTCAGTTGGTTATATTGATGAAGGTGTGGCTTTAGTACCATACAAGTGCAAACAGGGTTTCTTGTGAGTTAGCAGATGGCAGTTCTGTAGTCGTACAAAAAGGTAAACTGATAAATTCCATAAATTATTAGTCATATAAACCATGTATTTAATTATTATTAACATATTATAAATTTAAAATTATAAGCAAAAAAAACAATGAATTAACATGTTGCATTGGATATTATTTCAATTTAAATAAAGACTTAACATAAAAAAAACATTTTCCTCAAAAATTACACTAATACTGTATTCTTCATTGTGCATGTTGCTGAGGTACCAAACATATACACTTCCTTAGAAGTTATTTATTTTTTACTGGGGAATGTGGACAAAATGCTGAAGCATGTACACAGAACTCCACATTCTTCTTTTACTTTAAAATAAATCATTACCTATTACCATTACCTAATAAAGCATTTCCTCATTTTTGTCAATTGGAAAACAGTTTTCAACATTGTTTTTTTTCTGCAATACTAACACAGTGCTGAAAGACCATGTTATGACTAGACCTACAGGAAAAGATGTTTCCACAGAGGTTTTATTGTGTTGAATGTGCCTTACTGGGCATGACTCAATCCATCACAGGTTCAGTGTAGGTACTCTGTGGCCTTTAAGTAATTGTGTTATTCCATTATAATGGACTGTGTTTGATGTTTTCCAGACATTTTACCTCATTACTCGAAGCAACTATGGCATTTTCAGTAAAAGTCTTCCACAAAATCTTTGGTTTGTCGTTTCTGTGTAATATTGCGAGATTATTGAACTACTGTACATGTTTTGTACTTGTACACATTACAAACTCTTTATAAGTATATGAAAAAATATTTTTCCATTGTCAGTCACTGTATGTTGTACACATTCTGAAGAATGCTTAATTAGATATAAAACATATTCTTGTCATGAACCATCTTTCTCTTTTTTAGTTCCTTTGGAACTTAATTTTGATTATTATTCTTTTGTACCATTGTGAAAGGAATGAAATCAGCCTCAGGGATAGCAGTTGTGCTTCTGCATCATATTCAGCTCTCATTACATCCTTCCATTTTCTGATTGCTGAATCCAGTACTGGGAAGTGGGAGCCTAACCTGCCAAATAGTGGGTGCAAGGCAGGATGCAACCTGGACAGGACACCAGTCCATCGCTGAGCACTCACATACTGTACATACACACCAGGGCCAATTTTTCCTACAAGCCAAGGAGCTGATTGTTGATTTCAGAACACTGCAAAACGGACATGCCCCTATCCACATCAACGGGACTGAAGTGGAAAGGGTCAGTAACTTCAAATTCCTTGGCGTCCATATCACCGAGGACCTCACATGGTCTTTCAACCCCACCTGTCTGATCAAGAAAGCGCAACAGCACCTGTACTTCTTAAGACGGTTGAAGAAGGCTAAGATATGTCCCCAGATCCTCACTAACTTTTACAGATGCACTACACACTGATGCACACTGACAGGTTGCATCACAGTGTGGTATGGCAACTGCAGTATTGCTGACCGCAAAGCCCTACAGCGGGTGGTGAAAACTGCCCAGTCCATCACTGGGGTTGCCCTCCGATCCAAACAGGACATTTATGACAGACGGTGCCTGAGGAAAGCTCTAAGCATCATCAAAGACCCCACACACCCCAGCTACAGACTGTATGACCCTCCACCATCTGGCAAATGGTACCGGAGCGTTTGGGCCCGGACTACCAGACTCAGAGACACTTTTTACCCCCGCACTATCATACTATTAAACTCCCAGCCTCTCTCACTTACGATCTGAACTTCACAGTGCCTTCTTTCTTACCAAAAACTCAAACACACATTAAAGTCTACCTCTACATCACATTTCAAGTAGCTCACTCCCCATAATTTTCTATCCTTTATTTCATTCTGTCGATGTATGATTTTGCACATCTGATGTTCTTTTGCACATTACCTGTTACCTGTTGTTGTTTTGCACACTGCCTGTTGTTTCCGTCTTTCTTTTCTTATACAATTGTATTGTTGTTTTTTGTACTACTTATCATCTGAGAGCTAGCTAAATAGCATTTCGTTATACCATATACCTGTATAATGACAGTAAACTTGAACTTGAAGCCAATTAACCTACCAATATGTTTTTTGGACTAGCAGCCATATCACCCTGCATCTCACAACCGGCAACCCACTGCAGCTAAGCAGGTGTTGAGCCTGGTCAGTACCTGGATGGGAGACCTCCTGGGGAAAACTAAGGTTGCTGCTGGATGAGGTGTTAGTGAGGCCAGCAGAGGGCGCTCACCTTGCGGTCTGTATGGATCCTAATGCTCCAGTATAGTGATGGGACACTATACTGTTGCAACGCCCCATGGAAAGATAAGGGCATGACAAGGCACAGAAAGGCGTCATGGCCATCCACTGCAACCAAGGAAGTCTCCAGTCGTGACGATTACTCGTACCTCTGGACCCAGGCTTCTGAGGTCGAGAGAGTGGGACTGCCCCAGTGCAACTGCTTTCCCACTTCAAAAAGCTCTCCCGCACTTTGTGCAGCTCATCTTCCAAACAGATGAGCTGCACAAAGTACCATCGACATCGTTGGACACGATGGACAACTATCATCATGATTTTGGACTGTGGGAAGAAACTAGAGCATCTGGTGGAAACCCTTGGGAACACAAAAAGAATGTAGAGACTCCATACAGAAAGCATGCCAGGAATCGAATCCCCAGCACTGCAATGCAGCAATGCTTACCACCGTTCCACCACACCACCGTCTCAAATTCCCTGAAAGGAAAATTAGACATCTTTTAAGAAATCTCAATGGGTTCGTGAAATGCACAAATTCTAGGCACATGCCTAATTTTTTCTTCTCTTAATGGATGTTTTCCATTCATGGTGAATTAATGTGCACATTTTACATCATACCACAAGGAGAAAATGTTTCTCTTTGCTGTTAAGGGAATTATTTTATGCCATAGTTAGAATGTTTTTAATCATTACTCCCTTTTTCTTTATCAGTCAGGAAAATTTTGTAAAACCTTCTTTATTTTTTTCATAAAATAATGAGTACTGTGAAACAGTCTCATGCCCTTGAGAAAACTTTCATATGATCTATTCTGCCTATTAAGAATGTTTTGAATATCCTTCCATACAAGGAAATTTTGGAGGCTTACCATATCTGTTACACTGGAGACCAGCTAGTTGGAAAGTGATGGACCCTACGTGGGTGAAGGGATCACAAGCAAGCCGTTAACAGGATGATCAGTGAAATCCGAATTTGAAGTCTAAAGACTAGCGAAAAGGTCAAAAGCCAGAAGAGAGACAAATCATATGATACCCAAGACAAGATCTAGAAATCAGGGTCAAAAGACAATCCAAAAGTCCATAAACCAAGAAGCAGATGAGGGAGAATTGCATGGCAGATCAGATGTGTAGCTCAACAAATAAAACTCAAACTCAAAACTCAAGACCAAGGTTGGAACAGAGCGCAGGGTTTAAGTAGGCTGGCGAGGGGAGACGTGGTGATGAAGGAGTACTGGGATTAGCTAATGAAGTGTGGTAGATCTATGCTTCCCTTGAGTAGATAGGGTAGGCCGTGGCGGTATAGGTGCCCTCTGGTGGCTGGATGCCTGTACTGTAACAATGTAATTGTGGGCAGCACAGTGGTGCTGCAGTTAGCATTGCTGCCATGCTCTGGGTTGAATTCTAGACCCAGGGGGTACTGTATCTACTGTACATGAAGTTTGTATGTTCTCCCTGTCTTCATGTGGATTTGTGCTGGGTGCTCAGGTTTCTTACAGTCCCAAGTAAGGTAATTGGCAGTTCATAAAAATTGGCCATACTGTAAGTCTGTGCATGTTTGTATCTGTTTGTGTCCTGCAATTGATTGGCTTCCTGTCCAAATTGTATCCTGCCTTGTGCTCATTGCTTTCCAGGATAGTTTTCTGTATTGGATGGATTATATCATTATTTAAAATAAATTTCATAAGTAGTTATAAATATATGTTTATGATAAATTAATTAATTGCTTACACTTATATAGCGCTTTTCTGGACACTCCACCCAAAGCACTTTACAGGTAATGGGGTCTCCCCTCCACCACCACCAATGTGCAGCGTCCACCTGGATGATGTGACGGCAGCCATAGTGCCCCAGAACACTCACAGGAGGAGAGCAGAGCATAATGAAGCCAATTCATAGTCAGTTTTATGTCTCATCTGAAGGACGGCACCCATTTACAGTATGGTGTCCCCATCACTATACTGGAGCATTAGGATCCATACAGACAGCAGGGTGAGCACCCTCTGCTGGCCTCACTAACACCTCTTCCAGCAGCAACCTTAGTTTTTCCCAGGAGGTCTCCCATCCAGGTACTGACCAGGCTCACACCTGCTTAGCTTCAGTGGGTTGCCCATTGTGAGTTGCAGGGTGATATGGCTGCTGGCTGTAAATTTGATAACTGATGATAACTTTGATATACAGAACATGCAATATTATGAATGTGATATACATAATACACTAATAAACAATACAGTAGGTCACTTTTGAAAAGGTACAGCAGATACAGCAATTGGATTCTAGTACAGTAAATTACATTAAATGTGTAGAATGGATGTTTAAATAATTTTTGAATGTCAACATGCAGTATATCTTTAAATAAATTCAACTGATCAAAAACATTTTCAGATCTACAGTCTTGTGCTCAGATGCTGATTTGCTAGCCTGGAATTTGGAAGTTGAATAGATAATTATTTAAGATGTTTGAAAATATGAATTAATAGGATATTTAATATATTTCACTTGCTTTCTAACTTTACTGGGTGTAAAATGGATGTCTAAATACACCGCATGTATTTAAAATTAGTTGTGTAAAGACTCCCTGGGATCAAGAAACAATCTTAGCTCTGACATAGCTGCTTTTATTTTGCTAAGCCACAGAATTGTGCTGTTGTAGTGTGGTTTTCCACCAAATGCAACAAATACATTAGACTGTGTTTTTTTAATCTTACCTCCCCCCTAAAATCTTACCTACTACTTAAAAGCGTACATTTGGATACTTTTACAGATTATATATAAATTATTGTAGCTGTATTGGTAAAGTTATTTTTACTCTTTCAAATGTTGCTCCGAAGAGAAAACAATTGAGTTTCGGCTTTATATTTGCAAAACACTGCATGGTGTTTGTACGTGTTTCCCATGTTCGTGTGAGTTTTCTCTGGGTGCTCCGGTTTCCTGCTGAAGTAAAAAAAAATATATATTGGTACAGTATATATAGTGTATACAGAAAACTGGCACTGGTTTGAGTGTGTGCATGTCTGTTTTGGTGTATGTTTCCCCTGTGACGGACTGGTGTCCTGTCCAGGCTGTACTCTGCCTTGAGCTCGTTGAATGCTGAGATCACTCCCCCTCAATCCTGAATTGGATGAAGAGCTTAGCAAATGCAAGAACAAATGGATTTACAAAACCATAAAATGGGGAACAATGCAGAAAAACATAAAACTGGCAGGTTTAAGTTCCTATCTATTCATGGAATTAAACTCTTTTCAAGTAGGGGTTCAAAAGGACTATTCACTTGAAAAGATGCCATTGCAAGCTTTAGGGGAAAAAAAAACAAAACAAAACAAAACTCCAACCAAAAATGAAATTTCTGAAGCCTAACTGTCATTACTCACATGAACCCAGATAACAAAAATCAAAAGAGTTGAATGGAGCTACAGTAGTTTGCAAAACGAATGGTACTATAGGTTAAGAAAGCTAGAAATGCATAAAAGAAAACAAAATAACACCTTCAACACAAAAAGAAATAAAAAACGAATAAACTATTCATGGCTCTGCAGTAAAACATAAAAGTGACTATAATTACAATGCACATTTCATCAGAGGCCAGCATGGTGGAACAGTGGCTAGCACGGCATTCTAGACCTGGGGTTCTTTCTGTGTGGCGTTTGTATGTTCTCCAGGGCTTTACATGGGTTTGCTCTGGGTGCTCTGGTTTTCTCCACAGTCCAGAGACATACTGTTGGTTAATTGGCTTCCGAGAAAATTGGACCTCGTGTGAGTGTGTGTTTCTGTGTGTGCCCTGTGAGGACTGGTACCCTGTTTTGTGCACTTTGTATGCTAGGTTACTGTAGGTTCCAGCTCCCCCTTGACCTGAAAGTCCCCTGAGGTGAGAGAAGCAGTTAGCTAATAGATGGATGGATTTCATCAGAGCTTCAAGTATGGACGGATCTACATAACATACAATGCTGTACATACTGTACAGTAACACATCTGTGCATAGCCAAATAAATATGGTTGTTGTGGTCAGTGTACTCTCATAATGTCCCTATTTATACTTTTGAAGAAAAATTCAATTAAAAAATGTTGATGGCTCTAGCTTTTAGAAGATGCCTGACATTCAATCTACAGTATTTTACACATTGCTTAAGATCTCTTGATCTGAGCAGAGTGTCACCATTTCAGTCTGTGACCACTAGAGGATGCTGAAAGTATTCTCCACTTTCAAATTTCTTCCAACAAAAGATCTGTTAATTTTCAATATGAAGCATGATGATGACCTGCGTGGTTTAATTCACACTTTCAACATACAACCTTGTTTTAAGTAAAAAGAGGTATTTTTTTAATTTCTCCTGTATAACAAATAATTAAGGACACTTAATTATATGTTTTTTTTACTTCTTTCTGCTTTCAAGCCTTTCAGCCAGTGCACACACTATCTGCCAAATATCTACATAAGCAGTACCGTATACATACAATACACACTGAAATTCCAAACTCATCATATGAATATTGAAATTTAATTTAAAAAAACTTGGTGTTGATGGTTACAATTTTATTTATGATTTAAATTGTGGTTTTCCACTTAAAACAAACCTACATGTCACCTTTTTGTTAGGGATTCATACATTTTCTGACAATTTATACAGTACGTATTGGTACCTATATCCAATTACAAAAAATCTTATTAGATCCACACAACCATTTGTCATATTGAATGAAACATAAATCTTTTTTTAAAAAAAAAATCCTAATTTAAGAAAAAAAAAACAAGTGTACAATTTATGGGATTCCATACAAATATAAAAATCACATATAAATGGATCAGTAAGAAAAAAACTCTAAAAAAGCTTTATATGGTTCAAGACTAAAAAAAAAAAGGAATTTCCAGTCAAAGGAAGGTAATGGTCAGTGTGTTTCAAAGCAGAATCTGGTACCATTTATCTGAAACATGCCCATTCATTAACTTAGTATAAAAAATACTGTCATTTCTTAAAATACACTCATTTATCAGTGGTAACTCTTCTAAATTTATTGAATAATGAACTATCCTTGCAAATGGCAAGATACAATATTTTAGTTAGTTCTACTACACAATTGAACATTGGGTGTGTAACCATAACACATTTATACTGTATATACTGTACTCCTGCCAGACAATTAAAATTGGCTTTGATTACTCACTGTACTTCAGTAGTAGGTGTTTTTTTAAATCTCTGTGCTATACATTCAATTGATTTTGCTAGCAAATATTATATTGAATGTGCATTTGGTTCCTAGTCTAAAACCCTAGATGTATTACTGGAAAACAGAATGAGAAATAAATTTTGGCAATACATACTGTATTATTGAGAGATGAGCAGAAAATTAAAGCGTACAAAAAGAAAAACTAGAAATCTTTGCCTTTAACACTCAAAATAACGGAGTGGTAATTTAGACAACATACTGTTTAAAATGCACTTTTTTCCTACTCATTTAGTAACTAAGGGCCTGTACAGTTTCAACTATTTCTACAGCTGTGCACTAACCACCTAAAGGCAGCAGCAGTCCCAGGGCTTAATGGAGATTTAATGTGTTGTTCCAAGAAGTGGCCATCTTGACCACTATTGAAAAAACAAGTAATGGTCTGACATTTCATTTCATTGTTTCATTTCATTTCATCATACAAAAAGATAAACTTTATGTGAGTAATGTAACGTGAGTATACATGTTTTACTATACATTAAGAGGCACTGCCATTACCATTACCAAAGCAATCTTTGTTAAAGGTTTGCTTGTTATTGGCAGATAGACTGATTCACTTTATAACAACACACAGTTTGGCAGTTCTATAGATATCTTTAATGAAATCCTCAATGAGCAAAGAACTGGAAAGGCACGGGGTCACCATTGATCATTGAACATTAAAACACCTCAATGTTCACTTAAAATAAAAATAAAAAGTTTAACTTGGACTAACTTTATTTGCCAATAAATATTGTTATTCTCCAGTCTTTCCTTTATATAAAAACAAAGTAGACAACATCTCACATCTCGGTTTAAATAGATGGTATCTTTTATCAAAATAAAATGGCTTTTGTAAATAGGCAATGCTAAACCCTCACTCTCTACAAATCAGAGTAAATTGAAAATTAATGAGTTTTAGTTCCCAAAATGGCATTCTGAGTAAATTAGTACCTTAATGGGAAACACTGGCATTGCTATAATGTGAGGTTGTTGGGAGTTCAGCAGTTGTGATGGCAGAAAATGATTACCTCTGGGGCAAGCAATATGTGTGCCTTGAGAATACTGTACGCAAATCCTATTTCGTTGCAATACATATTGCAGAACAGAAGCATTTGTGTTAACTTCATTTCTAGGAGAAAAACATAGAATGTTATGTGTTAGAATCATTCTTATGTAGGTGAAGCCACATAACTTTAAGAACATTTTTATATATTGGGCTTTTCATAATATCTGATTTTTTTTACCAGTTTAAAAATTTTCACACTGCATATACAACAGGCATCGCTCTATAGTATGTATCATTCAGCGTGTTTGTAGATATTTAGACAGGGACATAACCATATTTCTATGAGAATATTTCTATTTCTATGATAAATATGTAAATAGGCAATGCTAAAAAGGTAATTGAAAATGACCTTGTAACTGAAAATAAAAAATACTGATTCTTCAGAATGGGTACACATCTGAGCTTTAATATCAAATGAAAAAGATTGATATACTGTAGGAAGCACTAATGAATGTACTGGTTATAAAAAGATAGGCATACTGGCAAAAGAATACAAGTAAAGGCAAATAATCTGTACTGTCCACTGTATTATTCACTGTCAAGTCTTCAAGGACACCTTAGCCCTACTCCTGAAAACAACTCACTGCTAGATTTATAATAAACAAGCATGTTTGAACTTAGTGATGGCTTCATCATAAAGATTAACATTTGCTGATTGCTCTGCTGAGACATCCAAAGTGAGAAATGGAGTCAAAGGCTCATGAACTGACCTTCTGAACTTCCTGCTGCAGTTTGTGTAAAATCAATAATTAATTTCACTAACTTACCAGTAGTAACAAAGCTGGTAATTCATCCAAATAAGCAGACGTCGCAGGGTGACAGAAGTGAGAATAGAGCATGGGATTTGGTTGCTATGTTTACTTGAGTTGTGCATACCTGTATAAGGCATGTGTATTTGTTTTGAATGGTGTGTTTTTCTTTTCTTTTTCATGTCCACTTCTCTCTCCTTATGAGTTTTCCTGTCACCATAACATAATCAGCACAGCGGACAGTGATGATCGCAGATTGAGTGACACACTGTTTGCTCAGACATCAATCAATTACCACTCAGAAAGAGGGAACACACAGGCTGTGTGCACGTGGGCTGGTCGGGCACCAGAACTCGGACTGAGGAAAAAGAAAAGAGGAAGGAAGAAGGAATTTTCATAAAGTCATTGTTTCTGGTTGTTGACATCCTCTGATGTTCCTACCCCTAATTCCAAACCTGGAGTTCTAGCTCACGAGTCAAGTGTCTGATCATTGGAGGTTCAGTGCTGAGGCTTTACAGTATGTCCCTTCCTTGCCCAGTTTCTTGTCGCAGACAGCAGGATAGCTGAGGTTTAATGGAACAAGTCATTTGGGACTGTCAGGATGGAGGAATAAGCTAGCAAGACAGCTGAAACTTTCTGCAGAGTTTTTTTTCTCTTACTTTAATAAGGTGGAGGGAAGTGTGCCTGCATTAACTGATTCAGGAAAGATGTGTTTTTTGAAGTATTTTTTGTTGTTTAGAATGTGACAGAGAGATATGGGTTTTTATGGACTCCAAGGAGCATTCACCTCAGGATATTTTTCTCCTATTAATATTTTTGGTTGCTGAGGGTTAAATAGTTTTTTTTTTCCAAGTGTACAGTTATACTTTGTTGTGGTTCCAAGAAGCATATTAGAAACAAAAAACTTAAATTACGTTATCAACTGCCTCTGGGGGATCCTAGAAGAGGGATTCAGAAGGGTCCGAGCACTATTAAAATTTCTAGATCATGTAGGCTGCTGCATCCATCTTCTAATGGTTAAATCCAATTCAGGGTCAGGAGGGAGCTGGAGCCTATCCCTGCCCAGCAAGCAATGGAGCAATGGCGAGATATACAGTGGATGGGGCATGTTCATTCCATATACTTGAACTTGAACTTGAACTTTATTGCCATATGTAACCGGTACTGGTACAATGGAATTCTTACTTACAGAAAGTCTCTCGATTATAAAACAAGTGTAAAAAACAAAACAAAGTGCAAACAGTGCATCAAGACAATGTACAAACAAACAATAGACAATGTGCAAGTAAACATGCAGACAGTTTGAATGTAAACAATACAGACGTGTAAACAATGACTGGAGACGTACAATTAATAAATTACAATGAGGTAGATGGTGATGGTGTAGGTGTGGTCCGAGGGGGATGGCTAAATGTGTTCGCCAGTCTCACTGCTTGTGGATAGAAGCTATTGAAGAATCTAGTGGTAAGTGTCCGTATGCTCTTATATCTCTTGCCTGAGGGCAGTGGGGTGAAGAGCTCATGCCCTGGGTGGTGACTGTCCTCTGTGATGGCCAGAATTCTACCACGGCAGCGGTCCTCATAGAGCTGTTTAATCTCGGTGAGACCGCAGCCGATGATCTTCTGGGCCATATTGACCATTCTCTGCAGTGCCTTTCTTTCTCGCGAAGAGGTGTTGCCATACCACACGGTGATCCCGTTGGTGAGGACGCTCTCGATAGTGCAGCGGTAGAAGTTCACCAACACATGTATTGGCATCCCCCATCGCTTGAGGCACCTCAAGAAATAAAGGCGCTGCTGAGCCTTCTTCATGATAGAGTCAGTGTTCACAGTCCAGGTTAGATCTTTAGAGATGTGAATTCCCAAAAACCTAAAGCTGGTGACTGTTTCCACTTCCGTTCCATCAATACTGAGTGGGCTGTGAGTGTGTGGCCTGTGTCTCCGAAAGTCCACTATTAGCTCTTTCGTTTTCTTTATGTTCAAGTCCAGGTTATTGCTATGACACCACCTAAGCAGCTGTACAACTTCATCCCTGTAAGTGGACTCGTCATCATCACTGATCAGTCCTATTATAGTGGTGTCATCGGCAAACTTGATGATGCAGTTATTGCTGTGTCTTGCTGTGCAGTCGTGAGTAAATAGGGAGTACAACCTTGGACTCAGACAGCAGCCTTGTGGGGTTCCAGTGCTCAGGGTGAGTGGTGTTGATGTTTTATTGCCTATCCGCACCACCTGTGGTCTCTCGATAAGAAAGTCCAGCAGCCAGTTGCAGACAGAGTTGCACAGACCTAATCCCCTGAGCTTTGTCACCAGTTGACAGGGTATGATGGAATTAAATGCTGAACTGTAGTCCACAAACAGCACTCTCACATACGAGTTCTTAGTGTCCAGGTGTTCCAAGGCTGTATGCAGAGCCAGGGAGACAGCATCATCCACTGATCTGTTGTTCTGGTAGGCGAACTGCAGGGGGTCCAGGGACTCTGTGATGGAGGAGTTGATGTGTGACAACACCAGCTTCTCCAGGCATTTCATCACCACAGATGTTAATGCTACTGGGCGGTAATCATTCAGGCATGTCACTTTTGTCTTTTTGGGGGTTGGAACAATAGTGGTTTTTTTAAAGCAGGTGGGGACCATGGACTGTGACAGGGAGGAGTTAAAGATGTCTGTAAACACTGTGGTCAGCTGGGCTGCACATGTCCTCAGGACGCGAGGTGGTATCCCATCAGGCCCTGCAGCCTTACGGATTTTCACCCTGCTCAGAGTCTTCTGCACGTCCTGCTCTCAGAGTTTCAGAACAAACTCGCCCTGCACGCTTGGGGTCTTCTCAGCAGTGCCCGTGTTCAGAGCATCAAAGCGGGCATAGAAGTGGTTCAGCTCGTCAGGCAGGGATGTGTTGTTCGTGTCAATCTCCTGGCTGCAGCCCTTGTAGCCTGTGATTGACTGTAATCCCTGCCACAGCCTCCGGGTGTCAGCAGGGGGATATACCCTTCCCCTGAGATAAAAAAAAATGTTTTGGTTTCTTTTTACTTGTTTCATTTGTACCTTTTACAGATTATTGTCATATACTATAAGTTAAGGAAATTCTGCAATACAACACATTATTGAGATGTGTTTTCAGGTGTCCATACTGTATCTGCTCAATTCTTTCAGTTGGTTTTGAATGAATGACATTCACATTCTTAAATTGTCTCATTTGGCAATTTGTCTCATTGTCCCATTTCTCTTTCCCAGAAACTGATAACAGTGACCTTACATCTGATAAAAAATGTTTTGTTTTTTTTGTGTGTGTGTACCAGAAAGTCTAGATTAATGAAGTATTCATAGACTTACGTACAGTATTTTGACTACTGGTCTAAACTATAATGTTTTCTGGTTTTCATTCCAGTTGAGCTATGAATGACTTGATTAGTTTAAGGTTCTGTTTAGGCAAAATTCCAGTTGAAATTTTGTCAGATTATTTTATCCATCTGCTTTTCAAATAAAAAAAGGAAACTATAATTAGCAGATAAACTCACCTATAGGATAAAAGTACCACAGTCACAAAGCTTCTTGGACTCTTGTATTGTAACTGCTTCTAAAGACGCTCAATTGTACTGTGTCTTAGATTTGTGAGGAAAAATATCATGTGATGAAATATATAGAGATGAGTTAACATTTTTATGGTTTGACCTGAAAGTTACAGTACTGTAGATCACTATAATAGTGGTTTAAATTCCTGCAATCCCTGCACTCCTTTATTAATTGTCAATGTTTGATGTTTTTGCAAATGCAATGTATTACAGTTCTTTACTGTAATGTTGGCAGTGAAAAGGAAATAATTCAAAGATGAGCATTAAAAAGGAACATGGCGAAATGCTTTTCAAAGTTTATTTGACTAAATTGCAAGCAGGGAGAAACTAAAATATGTTAAGTTGTTTGAAGAAACCTTGGTTGTTCCCTCTCGGAAAACTAATTCAGAAATGTAGAAAGTTTTGGCAAAAGTGGCATGTGGACCAGAAATCCAAAGTCAATACAGACCAGCTGGGGATGGCAAGATTAACTCTGATGGAGAAAACCGAGCAGCTACATGCTCTCAAACTATGACTCATGTATGGAAATTGAAAGAAGACTGATAAGAGATCCGTGTGTTTACACAATCAATTTTACATTTGTATTACATTGTAAAATGAACTAATATTTTTTTTTATTAATCCATCTTTACAACATACATTTTAAAGACATGGGAGGGCCAATTTGCTCCTCTTATTTATGTAGTTGCAAAAATAGATTAGCCTTTATAGTCTCATCCTTTCATAACATTTACAGAATATTTACAGAATTTTGTACAGAATAATCGCCAATAACATGGATATTTGAGCCTGATGTTTTATACACAGTACTATATTGACCATATTTGGTCTACAATGTCTAAAACACCTGGTATTTTCAAGCACCTTCATATTCCTTGTGTTGATGCAGACATTAATAGTCCATTTGCTCTATTTTTATGTATGCTTTTCTTACTTTTCAAGCTACTTTTAAAAAGTAGAATTACATTTCATATACACTTTACCGCTCAGCAATGTAACACTAAACATGTGCTTGATTTTGTGAGCTGACTAGTCTTCATAGGTGAAAGAACCGAAGCCTATGAATTAAGACCCCCCTCACTAGCCTAGGTTATGATAGTAATAAGGAAAAAAAACCTCGGTGGTGTGGTGGCACTGTGGCTAAGGATCTGCGCTTGTGGCTGGAAGGTTGCTGGTTTGTATCCCGCGGCCGGCAGAGGAATCCTAATTTGTTGGGCCCCTGAGCAAGGCCCTTAACCCCAACTGCTCCAGGGGCACTGTATAAATGACTGACCCTGTGCTCTGACCCCAACCTTCTCTCCCTGTCTCATGGAGAGCAAGCTGGGGTATGCATAAATTCCTAATACAAGAAATTGTATATGGCCATAAAGTGATGTTATAATGTACATTAATTAAAACAAAATCTCCTTAATGTCATATTTTATCAATATGAGCAACTTCAAGTTGACTTTGTCAAATACTGTATTATATAACTACCTTTTAACAATGTATTGTCTGGTTAATAAGAGCAGATGGTGAAGAAGAAGTGAATGTCTTTACATATGTCAGCTAATGCTTATACAAAATCAGAACACCTGACAATGTTTTCGGGAAATGTTATCTAACTGAAACTGAATTACTAGATCTAATTAAATGTTTGTTGTTAACTTTCAACTCAATCTGCTTGTCCACCTCAGAAAGTGCTCGGTTACAAGTGTGTGTCTTAATCTATACCCTAGTGTGATATATGAGACGTTGTTAGCTATTTATTGAGATGAGGCACTTTCAACATCCCAAATAAACCTGTGGGTAAAATAATTAATATGTAATAGTGACAATAACAGCTACAGGAATGCACTCAGAAGGGTTTCATCTTATTAAAGTAGACAGAAGATAAAGTTTCACTTGCTGGTGATCTGAAGGAATCAGAGCCTAGTTTTCCAAGAATGCAGTCTGAAGAATGGTCTCATAGAAAACTCAGAATAGCACCTCCAATTCACATGCGAGTTGATGGCTGGCAAGATAATTTTTTATATTTTATTAGTTCAATTTCAGAGTGAATATAAAACATGGGAGTCACCATGTGTTATGTAGACACCACATACTGTAGGAGCCTGTGGAGGTCATCATGTCTACATAATTTAATGTCTAAATAATAAAGGGAAAAACATCATCTAGTAACACAACAACCATGTCAAGTTGAGAGTACCCTCTTCAGAAGATCTATTTTTCCAGAATGCCATTAAAAAATGTATTTTTGAAAAACCATCTATCACAGCCCAGAACAGTCTGAGTACATTCTATTCATAAACCTGATTAAACACAAAAAATGTAGTTTGGTATATAAATGATGTAGTCCAAGTGGTTGTGTACTGGGAGATTGATGACCAAAAAAGTAAACATTTTTTCTGGTGCAATATTCTCCTCAATTTTAATGAAAATCACGCTGAGGGGGGCAGGGGGTTTCCTTAATGTCTCTGCTTATCTTCCTACATTCTGTAAGGAAAAATCAAAATGCCACTCATATAATTATCTATATAGTGCTGTTAGGAGATTTGTTTTCTATTGAGGCAAATGTCTGAAGCAAACGTTTTATTTTCATGCATCTTATTTTTCATATAATCACAAGTTTAATAGTGTTTGCTCAACAAACAATGCCTTTCTCTGCCAAGTGGCTCATATTAATTAAGGCCCAGGCAGAGTGTTTTCTTTAGCTGTGCTGAAGAGAGTACCTCTGTTCTGATGCTGAAGATGTATGGAGTTCCAGCAAGAGTCAGCACTTTGGATTTAATTGGTCCCAGCAGAGCCTCTTCCTGTTAATTATGGCAGCCATGACACAAACAGCCAAAATGAGAGACACTCATTAAAGGCACAGGAAGCTGAGTATCAGGAAAACCTTCTGTCTCCTTTTACTTCAAACATGAATTATCCTCCGTTTAAACACACATTTGTCTTTCACATGCAACTTTGGTAATCAAGTTGCTGTCTGAGTCTTTATAAAGAAAAAGAGGATAATACTGACATAGTCCTTAAATCCAGATTCTTTTCTCCAGTGTTTGTAAAGACAAGGGTGATCTAAAGATCCCATTCGTTCTGTTATTGTGACAATAAAACCATTGGAAAAAGAAAGCCTGTTTGATAAATGGTCAGTTCCCTAGTGCAGATGTTAGGTGTTAAGTTATCTTGACATTTTGTAAAACTGATTGTACTTTGTGTGTTTCATTGTGGTTCTATTGGGTAAAGCTGCCAGTTAGACTGATTTGAAAACTGAAATCCTATACTTGCACTGTTTCCTTATGTTATTCAGCACATAGCGGCCCTCTTCCACTGCGCATAATCCATAGACATACTGATTAATAAAATTACAAGGCATTGTAAAGGATCTCAGTTTTTATACTCTAAGGGGAAAATACTCATCACACATTAACTGCTATCTAACAGGTTGCTCCATAGATGAATGTGAACTGCCAAGTGCAACAGCTGTCTGTTATAAAAGGCCATTGGTTCTCCAGCAGAAGTCGAGAGTGTGTGTGGAAAGTGTTTAAGCAGAGAGCTTATAACGGAAGTGAGCAGCTTTTGTGAATGTTCCCCAAAAAAGATACAAAATGTTTACTGAGATGAATGTACTTGAATTGAATAAGTTTATTTTAAAAATTACATAAAAAAGAATATTGTTTTTTTAAGATAATAAAATAAAGGATTGTAGTGTATGGAATCTTAATATGGTGGTAAAACAGAAATAAATTAAATACGATGAGCATTTAAGCAACAGAATCTTACTTTATTGGCATACTTTAGAAAACAATGTGCAGTCACCAATATATCAGCTATTGAATTCTTATCAAGTTGTTTATATTCCATAAATAGTAATACCTATCCAGTGTTTATACCTGAATATTATGGAGTGGGAGGTCACATATAATAGATCTTTTATGTTCTCATTATTTTTCAAAGAGTTATTTTAGTTGACAATATTTGTTATGGTACCAATGGGTAATGCTGAGAGAATGCACTACGTTTCCACCAGAAAATTGCTTAACTTTTTATAATTCCTTTTTATATATATATATGCCATCATGTGTTTAAGTAGGATTTCTAAAAGTTGAATAAAAAACTTGAGTAATTATAAGATGTCACTTTGGAAATGAGCACAGTGGTGTTCTGGAGATGAGATTCACTCTACAGTAATAGAACTATTAGAAATAATCATTCTGCTGTATGAACACAGGCTTTCAGGAAATTCTTGGTGTGTAGTGCAGTCTTGGTCTAAGTAATCAATATGAAGGATGAATAAAGGATGATGTTTTCAGAATAATGTCAACATAAATATTTAGTACAGTGCATTTATAAATATTTAGTACATTTCACTCATTCAGGAGGGGAAAAGAAGACCCATGTCAGGGAATGAGCATTGTCTGTTTTGCATAATGTACAGTATATTGAAGACAGGATAATACTACAAAGCACCATAACATAACACTATCTTTGAGTTCTACCATGTGAAGCAATTATTATCCTTCATTTCATTACAGTAGTGTTTTACAAATTAAATGAACTAAATGGACGTTTATCATTAATTTCAATTTTCTGTTTTTGTTTTTTTATTATTATTTCTGATCTTTTCCAGGATAGCTGTGCAAGGGTTCTTCTGTTTCGTGGTGCGAATAAAGAAATCAAAAACTACAACAGTCAAACAGCATTCCAGGTAGGAGATGGATTTCCATGTCTTTTCTGCTGAGAAGCTCACTTTCTGCGTGTGCATTATTAATGTAGCAACACATTTGTAATACAGTAACTCACTCTTTCGTGATCCATCACCCACATCACCACAGCATAACCTTTTGTACTGATCCCAGAAGGGCCGTATACTTTTCACAAACCTGTGGAGAAGTCCCCAGAGCTGAAACATTGTGCTTCTTGTCTTCTCAATTTTCACTTTTCCGTGTGAAATTAACCTCTTACATGTTCCTTTTTTTTTTCAAGAAAAGGTGTGAGAGGTGCAAATAATGTTAGTTGGCCTGTTTGAACAAATGTATCATGAAAACAATTCACAGTGGAGCAATGAATATGGCACAGCATACAGTAAATGAGACCATAAATCACATGTTCCTGTGGACAACAGAGGTACAGGACATTTACAGAGGGCACTGACATTATCATTGTCCAGCAAAAGATGTATGTGGGCCAACATGGACAGAAACTTCAGCTACAACAAGGCAGTACAGAGCCTTTTCACATTGAGTTTGTCACCCGTGGGGAAATATTCCTTCTAGGCAACATTGTTCATTTCTCAACAATGCAGTTTCCACATTCACAGGGCATGCAGAGGCTCTTCTGAAATCCATTTATTAAAATCTTCAAAAAATCACAAATGGATCAATATACAGTATGTAGACATTTTATTAACAAAAAAAGTAATTTATACAGATACATTACCCATACTTCAACACCATTCTTATTTGAAATGAAAGTGATTTTATTTCACCCCACACATGGATTTGTGTTAACGTTTCCTAGTGATACTGTATGATTGCTGTGTCAAGAACAGTGTAATAAAGTATTTTAATCCTAGGTCTAGAGCAGCCTTACTATCTGTCTCCTGTTATTTGTTGAAGCATTTATATGCAATACAGTGTGTATACTGAATTTCTTATGAATACACTATGGCCCACTGTGAGTAATACTGTTATTGAAGCCTTGCATTTTTAACCTATGAGGTTATTTAATATGGCCATTCTGTCAGGAGAGGTACATGTGCATTAAGATTTTTCAAAAACAAAATAAAGCTAGCAGGGGAAACTATTATATTACAGTACCAAGGGAATATAGAGATTTTCTTTTGCCAGACCCGCAACCCGTGTACAAATTTATAGCATTGAGTGACACATATACAGTAAATACTGTTACAATTTCACTGTCAAGGCAAGGTCACTGCAGGATCATGGTTACATTTGGAATGTATTATATTTATTAATTAGATAGATGGTATCAATAAGTGAAGAATTTTGCTTTGTTATTAATAATGTCACTTGTTTTGTTTAAAGCATGAAGATTAAAAAAAAAAGATATTTTATAGTCTGGGGGTTCCCAAAGTACAGGGTTCTTTTAATGGTGTGAACATTCAAACTCACATGGTTTATTTTTAACAGCCAGCCTTATATCTCAACAAATACAATATATATTACAAGGTGCGTAAGATTGTTCATAGTTACAGTAGCTTCAAACTAAACAAAACTTACATCAGGAGACCTTTGCAGACTCATAAAAATCTTTAACATTAATGTCAGGCAGACAAAACCTGTCAGCAAAAAAACACCTCCCTTTTGGATTTTTGAGCTACTCAACTGAAATCTGTGGTTCTCAAACTTCTTGGACCAAGTACCATTCCCGTTCAAATCAAAGCATCTAAGTACCACCCACAAGTCATCTTCACAGAAAAATCAGAAAATCTCACAGAAAATCTCAATGACCAACATGAACACCCGCACGCATACACATATAAAAAATATAATAATAATAAACTTTATGTGATAAAGCGCCTTTAAAGGTGGCTTCTCAAAGAGCTTTACTGAATGACCACAGGAACAACAACAATTAAAATAAACAATATAAAAGCACCATTTCAGTGAGAGGGGTGAGCCTGTTTAGTCAAGCAAAGCAGATGTCAATTCATTGGTCGAGTCTTAATGCAATTTAAAACAGAGTCTAACAGATTTTACATCCTCAGGATTTTTTTTTGACGGCCAAGGCCTCGTTGTGAACGTTGCAGTACGTCCACTTCATATCTGGAACAACCTCTAATTCATGCAACTCAACTACAGTACACCGCTGTGACGGCTTGTCATCACTCTAGCACCCTCTGTACAAACTCTGATGCATTTTATCCAGTTGATGCCATTCTCTTCGATAAATTCATTCAGAAGCTGAAATATGATTCATTCAGAAGTGAAACACACAAGTGAGACGCTTGGTGTATTTTTCCCAAATTAACCTAGAACAGTCATTAAATATTTTTCTGTTATCTATCACGCTTTCCTGTGCTCACAAGATTGCCAGTGTTCCAAAGCCATGCACATTCTCCTACCTCCCTTTTTGCAGAAGATAACTTTTTTTTTAATACAATTCGTCACTTACGATGTTCCAAAATCACGCACATTCTCCTACTGTACCTCCCTATTTGCTGGAGATAACTTTTTTTAAATACAAATGGTCACTTGCATTTCGTAGGACGCATTCCTATACAATGGTATAGAATTACATAGTAGCTCTTGTGTCCACTCAAGTATTAGCACACGCTGTATCGTTGTACGTAGGCTGCATATTTGACACATAAACTAATTTTATTAAAATAGAAAATATGAAATCCCGTCAACAAATTTCCAGGGTCTGGGGGCACTCTGGGAGCGCTCTGCATACCACAAGTGGTATGTGTACAGTACCATAGTTTGAGAACCACAGTGTTGTGCCAATGTAGTTCATCCCAGAGAATGAAAATATAGCCATGAAATGTGTTAACGAATTTGTCTGTAAAGGTCTGAAAAGACCAAAGTCTACTCTGTATGGCTGCAGTGTTAGCTGCTGTCACAAATTGGTTGATGAGGTGTTTCCACACAGTCAGGAAATTTGATAAGGACAAGAGCAGAGATGTTCTCATTGTTTATGCTAAGTGCCATCAATTGACACAGTCAGGGTTTGACAACTCTGGGGTGTCGACCATACATGGGAATGATAACAGCTAAACAGAGAAAACAAAAAGGCAGAGGAACAGAAAACCACCTCACACAATACCTGCCAATCATGAAACAATACCCTTGTTTCATGATTGTCCTTTGATTATGCAATCTGCATACAGTTGTAGCAAAAGGCTTGACCTGTACAGAGCTATATATGCAGCATTATTTTCCTTTATGACAGTCTTCAAAAAGTAAATCCTCCATAAGAACTTGTAAAGCTTTCTCTTTACCATAGCAGGGGTTATTCTTGTCACCTTCTCGTGTGACAGCAGGATGGGCTTATGACTGTGTGTTGTGAGTGTGCGAATAACACAAGAACACAATATAGATGGAGTCAGCAGTGGTAGTAAAATTATCAGTCAGTGTTTGGCATGAATGGGAAACTCCCATCCTGGGGTTTTGGATAGAAAAAGAAGGGATCTTTTTTTGGAAATGGATCTGTGATCTGCTGTTGTAAAAGACTATTACTGTAAATTTGCTGTGCCATTCATGGTTATTTCTCAGATGCCGTTTAGGAGAGTTTGGCCAGTAGTGATAAAGACGAAAAGGCAACAAATTAGATTCTTGATTTTTTTCACAAGAAAAACTAATAGAGAGCTAAATAACAGTAAATGTGTTTCGTCTGTTCTGGTCCAGTATACATCCCAAGCCAACTCAAAATAGTTCTGGAATGGGTCCTAAATCCCAGATTAATTACATCAGCCCCCAGGAACACACCCCACTAAAATACAGATAAACCACAATGTAATACTTCCTGACATACACGGTCACAATCGTAATCTCATTTTGAAATCGTAGTCTTTCAATTCAAGTTCACAATCATATAATTGTTCTATTACAATATTATCTTATATACAAGTAATTGATTACATAATGACAACATTCAGTTGGTAGTGGTGTTATTTACTAGTATATCTCATTTTATTGTAATTAAATGATAAAAGTTCATTATTATCACATTTTACTTAATGTTTTCAATGTTAAAATAATCTTAATACTCAATTCATACAAAACTAGCACGGTATGTAATCAATGACAGAGGAACAATATTTTAGAGTTATTTCTTATGTTGGTAAGTGATGATACATCAAGTTGTTGATGAGTTATTTGAAATCAATGTAGACCATAGCTGTGCAAGTATGTTCTCACGAAATAGGTTTTTCTGTATTGTGAAATGTGATAAAGTTGATGGATGGATTCTTCCATAAAATGCTATATTTCCTAATTCGCAAGCATGAAATGGGGTACAATCATGTTTTTCGGTATAGTACAGCCAGTATTGAAGGAAGCAGCAGAGGACAACCTCTGGCATCAGACTAGAACACCTGCCACTCAGCTAATTTGTGTGTCATCTCAGCATACTGTAGGTGAGGGACAATGAAAATCAATGAGTACAATGTGAGAAGTGAAATCATTTTACATTAACATGATTACATTTTATGTTGTTGATGTTCACATAATATGTACAGTATATACTGTAGCTACATATTGTGTTACAGACACACAATATACAGTAGAATAGTTACTTTTTACATTATGTGTAGTATTTTTCTCTTCTAAAAATAAGATTTTAAAATTGAAATGTAGTTCTTTTCCTTTCTTATAATTTTGTTATACTTTATTTTTACTGTTCTTTTTTTAACATTTCTTTGCATTAATTAATCTCCCTGTGTTCTCTCTATACTTTGTTGTGCTCCATTATTACATTGTCTATAATAAAAGGATTTACTATGGTAAGGGTTTATAAAGCTATACAGTAGTTCTCATTTCTTAACAAGGCTCCTTATAATCACCGGTAAACACCTGTCATGAAAACAGGCCCATCCTTAACCTGGTATTCTGCACCAAAGACAACATTTTAGTTTAATTTTAGTGGATCATCATACATAATTATAACAAATTATCACTGCATAAAAAGACAAATCAAATGTTATAATTTAAACTTATATTTCAGTGATCTTAAAACAACAAACAAAAAATGTAAAATTCAGCCTTGATATTCAATACAAATAACAACCTACACAGGGACAATTTTTAATGAAATTAGTAAGAAATTAATTCTCTTTTCAGTATTCATTTTATGCTCATTGTACTGTGTACAAGGTGAAACCATTTGCTGATGTGATCCACATTAAAGTTAGTTTTGAGAAATCCTACAAGGCAAGAAAAGAGAGAGACTGAGAGATTCAATAACAAGTTAAAAAAAGTTAAGGTTTGTGTTAATTATCATAAGGAGTAACTGAGAGATGGCTGAAGAAAAATTTATATAATCTTTTATTAGTGGTGGACACTATGGGACTTGTCTGCCTCTTTCCCTGCAGGGTTATATCTTATTGCATCCATTCAGAGAACACTCAACATCTGGAAAGAAGTCAATGCAAGTTGTAAGAGATTATTATATCATGACCTGCAGCTCAGTACCATCTGGCTCATGAAAAAATACTTGCTCTGTAAAAAGTAACACTTAGTATTTAAGTGTGAATGATTAAACCTCATTTGTGCCACACTTTAAAATATAAATATCACTTCTATATAATTGTACCAATGTTTTTATCCTTTTTTTGTGGTTTACATATGTTTACATATTCTATAACAGTGGTTCTCAAACTTTTTGGACCAAGTACCACCCCTAATCCAACCAAAGCATCCAAGTACCACCTACAAGTCATCATCTCATAGGAACCCCAGAAATTCTCAATGACCAACATGAACGCACGTGAACACACACACTCACACATACAGATGCAGCCATTCAAAATGCGTGGGCGATACCGCATTATTTTCCGGTGCGCTTTACGCAGTCTACTGCGAGTTACCGGTAAATACCGCTAGTTACTGTAAATTCTCCTATAATACCGCAAGCAAAATAATAGTATCCGGAATTTCCGCAAGGTGGAGCTAATAAAGCTGAACCTCTCATGTTTGAGCTGTCGCCATCAAAGTCTTTAACGAAGATATTACTAATAGTATTAATAATGAATGACCTTGGACAAGCTGTAAACTCAAAGTATTGCCCTGGTCCACATTATTTTTTTAATTGAATGTCTTTGTAAAAGTAACACCACAGCATTTCGCAATCACGCATTTGTTTCCAATCATGCAAAGTATAGTGATTCACCATGCCTTTCACATGCTCATAAAAGAGATTGATTTAGGAACATAAACATATTACCGTATGAAAACTGCACTGTATACAGTATGTATATGTATATTTAATGTCTTAACTGTGCCCGTTTAAGTATTGAATATTTATATGGAATTTTACCACTGAAGGGAAATCTTAGTACCTGAGCATAAAAAGAATAGGAGCATACTGTAACGCGTGTGAAGGCCATAAACGATATTAATTTTGGAACTTAAACATACAGTATATGGCTGGTCTCTGTACTTTAAAGAAAACATACACACCAGTATTCCATTTCTCCCTAAACATTTTAAGCATCAAAGTCTTTAACTAACGTGATACCGGAGTCAACAAGCATACTTTTAGAATTTGATTAAAAGGGAATATAGTATGGAATAGCATATCTAAAGAAATTAATAACTATATAATTATATTCATGTTGCAAAAAAACTGCAACGGACATAAAAACTCCCTTGCTTTTAACAGAGCGTTTCATAATTTCTAACTACGAAAAGTATTTAAACTGCGACACTTATCATTCATTCCATTCCATTCCATTATCAGTCTTCCATTTCTCCCTAAACATTTTAAGCATGAAAGTTTTATGAAACGGTACCCAAATATGCGATTGCTGTATAGAATGAATTTTAACAGAGCGTTCCATAATTTCTAACTACGAAAATTATTTAAACTGCGACACTTATCATTCAACCAGAGCTCGAAATATCACAAGGATCCTCTAGAGCACAGCAAAGACTGTATTAAAAGTATACTAGTGACAAACTAGTATACTTTAGATATTTTTTTCTGAACCGGGGAAAATCTGATCATGTTTCTCTATAACAATAATAAAAACATTATTTAACATATCACCTTTATGTGATATCACCTTAAGGACAGCACTTACAAGGGTTAATTACACAATGGACCGCGCAAAGAAATTTAAAATAGTCTTCTTTAGGTGTGAGGGCAGGAGTGGATCGCAGAAGGCATAATCAGCAAATTAGGAAAACAAAGAACAGGACAGGTGAGACGTTTATCCAGAGAGTGAGTGATCAGAAAAAGGAACAGCTGTTACGCCCAGGTTTTACGCTCTCTCTCTGCTGAATGAATACAAGCATTTTATTAAAAACGCATTTGCGTTTGTCCGGGTATTTACTTTGTAATCTGTGGTTTAAATCTACTGTATTGCTTTGAGATGCCACTTTTAAAGGTGATATGTAAAATAAAGTTTTTTATTATTGTTATAGAGAAACATGATCAGATTTTCCCTGGTTCAGAAAAAAGATTATTAAAATCTGTAATCTTTCCACTTGTATGTCATCGGAAAATACAAGAAGTTTCTGCTTTGTGTAAGGATGGTATCAAAAAGTAATCTAAGTGGTGAGAAAGCTGTGCTCCTCAAAGCGCTTTACAGGATAAAAACAACAGCAATAGTGTTAAGCTGGGCAAACGATTTTTTTATATAAATACAAAATGAGATATAATGATGTGTTCCGGCTAAGACATTAACGAGTACAACCACCCTCTCTGCGGGAGTGCTGGCTGTGACGAATTAAACCTGTTTCACAGGTATTTTCAAAGTAGAAGGGGGCGAGATTTCCAGCGAAAGACACCTCCCCCCCTCCAAAACCCAGTAAGTACAGTACTTACTAGTTAAGAAAGCTAGGCTCCTCAATGAAATCGCTTTAACATGCTATTGCATTGGTGTAACAGTCCGGGCGTGGCAAGCTTCTAATGTCAACTCGATTCGATTGGAAGACAATGAACATATTCTAGCCCTAAATGAGTTAATAGCAAACATGGTTTACATAAAATACATTTTTCCAAGAAAGTTTATAATAATACGATCTATAGTTGAAATCTGAGCCTAAATAAAAAGAAAAAGCATTTTCAGAGAGCAATCACGCTGTGTTTATATAGAAAAAGCGATTAGGTTTATGAGCAATCTAATTACTTATTCGTTTAAAACGCTATATAAAATAAGGTTTATTATTTATTTGCTGGATAGAGCGGTGAACATTTTTATGGATAAGACAAAGATAAAGATCCTGATCAGTTTAGAAATCTGTGTACGCTGTAAGGTTTTTACTTCTTAAACTTTTAAAATACACGTTTCGAATAGAAAGAAATCATCTTCCTGGTACAGTATGTATAGCAAACCAGCACGTCTTTTTTCTCAAATCAGAGGGGTTAGACGCTCGGGTAAAAGCAAAGGAGATTGTCTGTCATAGTGGACATAAAAACAAATGTTCGCTGGCATTATATCCTAGAAGACACAGATCGGTGCCAGACCAGGAGAATGCCCGTAGCGTAAAAGAAAATGCCTGATGAACTAGGGATTGGACAGTTTCCAAGTGCTTGTACAATCGATGGAAATGTTCAAATAAATGTGCAAAAGAAATAAAATAATCATTTATTTCTTTATCATATTGGTTAGCTAATGTCCTCTCTTTGCTAGTTAGTGGCTGTGTTTCTGCTTTGGGTAGCAACGGGTGACTGTTCTCAGGCGGAAGCGGAACAGCTTAATTTTCATGTTAAATAATTTTAAATAAATTAAAATTCATTCTATACAGCAATCGCATATTTGGGTACCGTTTCATAAAACTTTCATGCTTAAAATGTTTAGGGAGAAATGGATGACTGATAATGGAATGGAATGGAATGAATGATAAGTGTCGCAGTTTAAATACTTTTCGTAGTTAGAAATTATGAAACGCTCTGTTAAAAGCAAGGGAGTTTTTATGTCCGTTGCAGTAAAAGAAAATGCCTGACAAAGTAGGGCTTGGACAGATTCCAAGTGCATTTGTGCAATTTACGGTGCATTGTCCATTGTGCAGTTTAAAATAAGTCTAAACTGTATCAGCTTTTATTTATGGGTTGCAAGTCAAAAACCACACTCAAAATGCAATTTGGAGCAAGAGACACCCAAATTAATAATGTAACATGCCACTGTTTGTGCATGAACAAAGTTATACTGCTATTTCCTTAGATACGCGATTAAAAAAAATATTTTTTTTGAATCCCCAGCGGAACACATTCCATAAGATTCAGCGCTTTTATATATCGCCTTTAAAGGTGGCTTCTCAAAACGCTTTACAGGATAAAAACAACAATAACAGCAACAACAACAATATTGTATTTCATTGCACTTTGAAAACCAAGTAATAACTTAACTATATGTGCAAACATTTTATGATATGTCGCTGTTGTGAATGTCTGTGGAGTGTATCTTATTTGCCTGTCTGTCCTGGCTCTCTCGCTCGCCCTCCCCCCTCTCTCCCTCAATTCAATTCAATTCAAGGTGCTTTATTAGCATGACAGATGGGTACAATCGGTGTTTGGTATTTGCTTTGCTTTGAGATTCCACTTTTAAAGGTGAAATATAAAATCAAGGCTTTAACTTGCTTTAACTCCGCAATGTAAAAATGATTACAATCTAATCTTTCCACGTTTGATCCCAAGATCCCAAGAAAAATAAATCTAAACGGGGAAAAAGCTATGCTGAAAGTTTATTAAGATACTTAGAAGACAAAGATATCAATTTATGTTGCATTTGTCTGATTGTGAATAAAAAAACACATATATTTAAACCCCCATTTGCGATTTAAATCAAAACGTGATTTAAATCAATATAAATGTTTATATTGTAACGCCTAGGTGACTATTCATTGTTATTAAAATGACTTAAATTCGATCATGTTGTGATATTTAGAAATATAAATTTGTTTGGTGCGAGTGAGGTTTTATTTAATCTCTGACCAAGGGAAATGTTTCATTTTTTCAAAGAAATGTTTGTTAAAAAAAAAGTCATGGTTCCACAGTGGGATTCAATCACAGACCGTGTGACGTGGGAGTCAGGAACCTAACCCACAGTGCCACCGGCAAGGTCACATGCAGAGTGCTGAAAAAGCACTACAGAAACATTATCAACAGACAATGTACAGCGTGTACTAATCTTGTGTTGCGGTACATGAATATAATTATATCGTTATTAATTTCTTTAGATACGTGATTCCATATTATATTCCCTTTTAATCAAATTCTAAAAGTATGCTTGTTGACTCCGGTATCTCGTTAGTTAAAGACTTCGATGCTTAAAATGTTTAGGGAGAAATAGAATACTGGTGTGTATTTTTTCTTTAAAGTACCGAGACCAGCGATATACTGTATGTTTATGTTCCAAAATTAATATCGTTTATGGCCTTCACACGTGTTACAGTATGCTCCTATTCTTTTTATGCTCAGCTACTAAGATTTCCCTTCAGTGGTAAAATTCCATATAAATATTCAATACTTAAACGGGCACAGTAAAGACGTTTACTGTAAATCTTTCTACGACAGACCAACGGACCACGAGTGCCCCTGTCGGTCAACCAATCATGTACCGCGGTACCGCGCGTCATCGTGCGTCACAATGCGCGACACCGTAGCCAATTACCTCCGGTACGTGTCTGTACCGCGCACTTTGAATGGCTGCATCTGTACATATAATAAATATTATAATAATAAACTTTATTTGATATAACACCTTTAAAGGTGGCTTCTCAAAGTGTTTTACAGAAAAAAACAGTAACAACAAATAAAAATTATTAAAAAGCACTATTTCAGTGAGAGGGGTGAGCCTGTTTAGTTGAGCAAAACGATGTGAATTGATTTTTCAAGCCTTGATACAATTCACAACAGAGTCTAACAGATTTTAAATCGTCAGGCATTTTCTTGACTGCAAAAGTCTCGCAGTGGGTGTTGCAATGCGTCCATTAATTTCTGCAGCAACCTCTCTAATTTGTGCAACTACACCGCTGTGTCGGCTTGTCATCGCTCTAGCACCGTCTGTACAAACTCCAACACATTTTATCCAGTCGATGCCATTCTCTTTGATAAATTCATTCAGAAGTTGAAATCTGCTCTCCTGTAGTTCCTGTTGGTAGCGGCTTACAGAGCAGAAAGTCCTCATGGGACATGCCCTCAAACTCGTATCTAACTGTAAATAAGGTTCTTCAAAAATAGTGTCTTACCTGCTTTAGCAATCTGCAAGCTTGCATTTTTCCGCGTTTCCGTTTTTATTTCCGTATTTATTTTAAGTTTTAATTTCATGCACATGGGTGCGAAACACAGAGACGCTCTATGTATTTTTCTCAAATTAACTTAGAACAGTTCTTAAATATTTTTCTGTTATCTATCACGCTTTCCCTGTGCTTACAAGATTACCAGCATTCGTAGCACGTATTTCTATGCATTCCTGTGCTTACAACATTGGCATTGTTCCAAAATCACGCACATTCTCTTACCTCCCTATTTGCTGGAGATACAGTAGCTTTTTTTTAAATACAATTGGTCACGCATTCCTATAGAGTGGTATAGAATTACAGAATATCTCTTGTGTCCACTGAAGTATTAGCACGCACTGTATCATAGTACGTAGGCTGCATATTCGGCACGTATTAAAATACAAAATATGAAAACCCGTCCTAATTTTTCAGCGCACACAACACAGTTCCAGGATCATTTGGCGTACCACCTGGCGACACTCCGCTTACCACTGCAGGTACGCATACCACAGTTTGAGAACCACTGTTCTATAACATTCTATAATGTTGTCCATTGTGAAAGTGGAACTTGTATACAAGAAATTGACAGACCTGAATACCACTAGACTGCCTCAAATCATTCATTTTTAGGGTATTAAATTTGTTAGTGGACATGCTTAGGTGTCCAGATGAAGCCCTATATTACATCACTAGATCAAGTTTGGGTTATGTCAGTAGCTGACTGTTGCCAGCTGTTGCCACATAACCTGGAAGGGTTTGAGTCAGTCATCATTTGACAGGCTTTGCAAAGCTTTTATTCTAGTTGTTTTGAGTTCTCTCTTCTAAAATTTTACCTTGTAAAATGCATGCTGAATGAGATTTAAATCTGGAGATGGCCAAACCAATCTGAATGGTGAAGCATTGTCTAATAAGTATGGAAGCATTTTCTTCAACATAAACATAACTAAAATGATTTTATTAAAAATAAAATATTATAGTTTTATATTTTCTACACAGTAGTATAATATGGTATAATCTAATACTAGAGAATGATACTAATATTTGAGTTCATAGTGAATTCTCAGTTTAGACTTTACTATCCCGATACATATACTATACAAGAGATAAACACATATGTACAGTATATATATCATGATTATGAGTATTAATTACACTCATAATCATGCTATATATAATATTGAGCCATCTTGTGATTTCTCATTCCCCTTTTGTATATATATAAAGCCAAAATATGCAGCCACAGGCAACGGTTTCACTAGTATTAGGGTCTTCTGTATTTTAACATATCATATTTGTGTCTTATGGAGAACACCAAAGCTTAATGATATGGCAAAAGTTAATTCATTTCCATACCGTATTCATCATTCAAAGTGACTTTTAAAGAGCCACTGTAGCCCTGCATGGTGCTGTCTGTAATGCAAAGTTTATAGATTTGTTTTTTTTAATGTACTTATTGGATAGTTTTGCCTTTCACGTACATCAGGATGCTGTGTTCTTAAAACAATTTTGACTTCTGGTTTGTATTTGCGAGTTCCTGATCAGATCAGCACTCTGCCTTGGAGAAAGGGACAGGGACAGGAGGTATTGTCATCTATGAACAGTAAAGCTAACAATCAGATGCAGTACATACAGCACACAGACACACTGATCGCACTGCCGGCTCACTGCCACTTAAAGTTTTGGGTTTGACAAGTTTTTCATTGGGATCCTAACAGTAGGAATCCTGCCTGATTTTAATACTGCCAACCCCTGGCCAAGCTTGACCAGTTGCGCAACACAGCTTATAGAAACCGATTCCTGGACAGTTTTAATAATATTGACAAGTTATTTAAAGAATATAAGGCTTCTACCTGAAATCCAAGCAGAGGCTGTCATTGGCTGAACCACTTTAGAGGCTTTTACTTTTTCTAATGTGAGGTAAAGGTTAGAGAATGAGGACAAGACCTGTGATGATGATTGGTATTATCCCTACTACTACAACCTCTAGAACTATGGTAATATTAATTAATGTACACATTACTAGTGCAATAATATTAATCATTGCATGACTTCTTAACAATAACATGCAGAAGACTCATTAAAATGTATTGATAGGTTTTGCTTGTTAGTGATTAGGGAGCCTTGATGGACAGATAAGAGCATTATAATCATTATACATGATGATCAAAGCCAAGAGAAACAGAAATGAAAAACACCAAGGTCAGCAATTCATGCCTCTCAACCTGTCACTTGAACTGCTACGCTGACAGCATGAAGTACCACGTTTGTCTTGTTAACTTAAACAATTTTTTGCAAGCCTCAAGGGCATTCATTCTTTTTGAAATCTCATTTGATATTATAAGCTTGATTTATTCCTTTAGTTTAACAGTTTCTTGAACATTAGGACGACGAGGAATTTCAAAAACATATGGTCAAGGGACTCTCAGAAAAGACTGTTATGCTGAGTCTATGCTGCATAAAGTCTCAGAAATCCCAAACTAGTTGAGCAGGTTATTATACAATCGATTCCCAAAAGTCACAGCCTGGAAAACATTTGTTCTCTTATTTTAGCTCATTCATTATGTCATCCATATTTTTGTGACCCGATCTAAGTTGTTTGCTCACATGCAATTTTTACAAGAAAAATCAAACAAAACTTCAATAGTTCCCTTTTCTCATGTGTAATATACTGTATAACACATTGTCAGCTTCTAAGAGCTGGTGTCTGATTTTGGAAAGTATGGGTCACAAACATCTCTTTTCACATATTTCATAATTTAATTATCAATAACATACCTGGGACAGAACTGGGTTCTTCACATTTCTGAGCTACAGTATGTGCCACATCAAAATTAAATATCTCTTTATTCTACTTAATTAGAAGATAATTAAGGGAAATGTTGCCATAGGATATCCATTCATTATTTGACCACTTCATCCAACTCAGCATTGTGGGGGAACCAGAGCCTACACTCACACTCACAATCACACCAGGGCCAGTTTTCCCAGGTGTCAATTAACCTGCTTGTACATCTTTGGATTGTGTGAGGGCACTGGAGCGCCCAGAGTAAACCCACACGAACACAGGGAGAACATACACGCAAATAGCATCTCAGGATTTGAAACTAGGGTCCCAGCTCTGCAAGGCAGCAAAGCTAATCACTGTGCTACCATGTTGGGTGCCATTGGATATTTCAGAATACGTTCTGTTTTGCCTAATGGCTGAGATAGTTTGTAAAACACCATTGCTTCTTAGCATTTATTAATAACTAATTAATCTTAATTTTATTTCATTCTTTTTATTAAAAATATCTTGAAATCCTTTCACTATTGTTATTTTATTTATTCACTGTTTAACCATCACTGTCATGTTCAGGATGTGTGATACTCATACTGTATGTTGTTGCTAGTGGTATTAGAAAATAAGCACAGACTATAAAGACATATACCTCTATGGTAGGCCCAAATACTGAGAAAGACAAATTTGAGCCAAATCCATATTAAAAAAATAATTTATTTATGCACAAGGCATAAGAGCTTGACACCTTAAAGAAAGAGAAATATCCTTTACCATCAGGCAAGCAGTATAAGTGTTTGTCTATTGAAGAAATGCTAATTTGTCAAAATGTGATAATTACTGTACCTTTAGTACAGCAGAGGCATAAAGAATGAAATATTTTTATTCCCCACAAACTAAGAACAAATTTAAAATAGTTTTTGGTCCGTATAGTTAGCTTTTCATTTCTGAGTTATCTGTGGATGTAGGTTTGTTAGATCTCACACTGAAAGTACTAAAAGAACAAGTATGGTCGTGTCTTTCAAATGTAACACAGAAAATTCCATTTATAAATTCTTTATAACGTGTGATATGTTGTAACAGCATGAAAATTACAATTAACTGCTACTTTAGCTTTTATTACTTGCATATTGATTAACAAAAGTCAGATTGTTCACATACTGGATATATGATATAGATGTCTTCTTCTGTGTTATTACTGGGAAAACCAACAATTTGTTTGGAATACAGTATATTAAGAAGAAGAAAAAGCTCTAAAAATACTGTTTTTGTTATTTTGTAAATTACAAAAGCTCCTAGCCTGAAGATAAAATGGCATAAATGTATCATGTATCATGTATCATAAATGTATCAGCATACACTGTGACAAAAACCAAGAACATTTTTTTTTACTATTGTGCCCTAATGTGAGGCAAAAATCCTTTTTAGAACAATAACATTTTGTTAATTCTTCTCCAATAACTGTGGAAATACTTCTACATTTGCATTGTGTTTCAGTATGGGGTGAACTCCCCAGATGAGATTCACTGAGATGAAAGCTACACTGTATAAACAGGAGCTTCTGTTGTATGGCTCAGAAAGCCTTCATTCTTTGAGAAGAAATGACATTTCCAGCACTGAGTCAGATAATCCCATCCCACCGCCTACAGTATACAGTAAATATAAGGATGTACCATTCCAGCTGCTCATCTGAAAAATTTGCCAAATATGCTATGTATGTTTATCACAAAGACCAAAAAGGAACTGCTAATTCACCCTGAATGAGCAGATGATTTATAGCTAAAAATGTATAGGATTCAGGTATATTTTATTGTAAAATCATCCATTCTATTTGTATTATTGCATCTTATAATCTTTTTAACAAAACATTTTTTCCGTATTTCACAGCAAGATTAGAAAAGGAGTCATTCTCCCAAATTACCAGTAGTACTGTTAAAGGATAATAAAAAAAATATGTACTGTAGCTGTCACCCCGGAGCCAATTGTTTTAAATTGTTTTAAAAAAAAAGTCATATATTAATAATGGGGAAAAATTAGGATGCAGGTATGCATTTGTATAATAGAGTCTTGAAAAACACCAGGTCCAGCTATTGAGCCTATAAGTAAGTAGCTTTCAATTGCCTTGATGTTTCAAAATATAATTTTAAAAATCTGTAACTAATAACAAAGTTATACTGGCAGTTCTCTGCCCACCACCACAAAGCTATTACTGTAACTGGAAATACACTATACTCATGTATGCCTGTAAAATTCAGAACAAAACAAACAGAACATTGCAAGCCTACAGTATGTACAATATATAAGTAGGGAAATATGTAGACAGAAATTTCTCAAGTTTGATGATTGGATTTGCACTGCGTCATGCATTAAATTGATTAAAACATTAAGACACAAGGATTGTGTTTGCCAACTTTTATTTAATTGCTACAATATTTCCTCACTTTTTTTCGTACGCTAATTATGTTCCCACCCTTTGGCTTCTGTTTGCTAAATAGCAGCTTTTGCCAGATGTCTAATTACTTTCATTTTTGTGCTGCAAGTCAAATTTAATTTTCTGTCATCAGTGTCACGGCATCACTGAGAAAAAAAAATGTTCAGTAGTAGATAAAATCAGCTGCAAGCAGATTAGGAAACCACTATTTCTGTGCATTAAACATCTTCAATTTAATGAGAATCAGTTTTCATTTCCTATTATAAACCACCCCAGAACCTACAGTAAATACTAACCCTTTCAATTGCTTTGGCTGTCTCCTTCAGTAAACTCCACGCTAAAATGTGCTTAAATCAGCTTCTTGTGAAAGATCCCAACTCTTGTGGCAATGTGTCTCAGGAGCTTCATGCATGATACTTTGAATTTTGACATTGAATAAGCCCTTTCCAGAAGTATGATTGTGGTCATCGGTCCCTCTCCAGGAACTCCAATCTTTTGTGGATAGTCTTTCTTTTTACTGGATCTACAGAGCAGACTTTCTTAGTCTGTCTTCTTGCTGTCTTCTCGTTTCCTGAATCACATGTCTATGCTCTGCCATTTTTTAATGTATGCCTGTGATATTGTTTAGATGTAAGATCTCACTTTCTGCCACTCAAACCAAATTTGATTTTCTATTTGAGTTGCTCTTTCACCATGAAAGTGTCTTAACTCAGACATAGGAAATCTATGTGTGGAATTTATAATAGTTAATTATTTTGTCTAGTCTTTTTATTAATGTAAATATATGTGTTACACCATTGAATATTAAAATAAATAATAGATAATAAACACAGAAGTGTAGAAGATCCGCTGTAAAGACATTAGTATCTTACTTTACATTTACTGTAGTTATATTTAATTATGTGATTAAAAATAATTTTGCCTTAGCAAAAACAGTATATTATAATGCAGCATACATACAGTATTATGCACATTTAAACAACCCACTGATATATATATAGACGGAAATTATATTACTTCCTAACAGTTAAGAATAACATTTTAGTTTGGAGATTGCAAATAACTCTGCATAAATAAATAACATACTGTTAATACCTAATTATAGTTAATAGAAATATTCTGTATTTATATTTTGCTATATTTTTTAAGAAACATAGGGTACCCTAATTATATTTCTGTATAATCTGTCTCTTTTCTAATATAAATGTAGTATTCTAGAGTTCTAGTATTTAGTATTCTTATACAACTTATTGTGAATTATTTTGAGGGTGCTTACTATCAGAAGATACTATTTGTATTTGCTCAGATTGTCAGATAGATAGGGTCAAACATTCTGATTCTCCCCAGTGAAGGCTTTTCACTTCATGCAGGTTTGTTTTGAAGCATCCTTTTTAATGTTTAGCATCAAAGTGAGTGTCTTGGAAAGTCAGTGTTGTGATCCATTGTGTATGAAAGCTACAATATACAAAAATGATAAGGAATAACAGTAGGATGTAAAAGACCATTTTGATTTTGATTTTTAATGTATACTGTCACAGGAAAATATGCTAGCTGAGGGTGGTGTCACTGTAAAAAAGGTGCTTATCTTTAAAGGCATCAGTAACACTTGAACAGTTCAAGGAAAAGTGTTTTTATAAAAGGAAACAGAACTGAAAAACAGCAACAGTGCAGTGCAACGTGTTACAGAGAAAGAGAAGCAATTACAGAGGAAATGAAGGGCATTCTGCTCTGTCTAGAAATTCACTGGGTGAGGAAACTGGAAGTACAGCTGAGCACAGAACCCAGGAAATGGTCATGTGAAAAATGTAAATTGTAAATTTAGTTGTAAATTACCATATATCTGATAGAACAATTTTTAGTATTCTATTTACTGTAGATACTGTACATGTCTGTAAAGCCTGCAATATATACTATATGTACAGTATCGTTCTGCATAAGAGTGGAATATGCAGATTTTAATGAGCACCAACACATAATAATTTAAGAAAAAAAAGCTCAACATTCCGTTTTTGTGACAAAATCTCTGAAAACCCTAGAATTATGAAAAAAGTTGGCAATTGCTTTGCATAAACAAATAACAAAATAGTTTAATACCAGATGGCCCTGTACTGTATTGCCAAGTTGAAGCTGCTGTATGATCTTCATTGTGAAATATAATAGTATATTTATTATCACTTTACTTCTTAAGTACTTAGCTTTCTAAACTTCTAAACTAAGTTTTTCTTACCGACCTGAGTTGCAACTGAAATCAAATTTTCTACCTTCCAGCTAGGACTATCACAAAATTCAGAAAGGGGTCATTTGATGGCAGTTTGAGTCGTGCCAGAAACTATCCACTTTAACACTGTAAATTGGATATAATGCAATTTAGTTTTTTACTGCCACTATTTTTTCCAAAGTGAATGTGAGGTTGTCGTAATGCAATCAAGTATAAGGTAACTAAATATTACCTACATAATATTTTTTTAACCTGTATGTTCTTCTTTTTTTAGTTCTTCATCCTTTTTTTGTCTTTTCTTTATCACTATGTACAACATTCTTGTGTCTGAAAAAGTGGAAAGGTATGTTATGAACAGTATGTATTATACAGTATATTTTACAACCAGCGCCACCCTCCAGGAAATGAGGCGGCACTGTAGGTGTTACAGACCCAAGAGTAAGGGCTTGACAGTCCAGAGGGTGTGGCCAGGTCACTTCATCTTGGATGGAGAGAACAGGCTTGACACAACACAGTGCTAGCCTGAAGCGAAACTGTCCACTGAAGTCCGCCGAACAGACTCTAGGAGCAAGCACCACTGCGGTGTCCTTCTCATCAGCTTCGGATTGGATTCCTGCAGCTGGGCTCCTGGGAAATACTGGAAATCCAGCTGGAGTAACCTGGGGTGCAGACAGATGGACCGAGAGTGGAGCAAAAACAGGGACTCAGAGTGTAGGACAGGGATGAGCCACCAAAGTCCAGAGCTGTGCTTAATCCTGTAGCCATCTCAGCAGAGAGGGGTCCACTTCCAGACTGGGCAGGAAACTCCAGTTTGAGGCATCAGACCGGAAGGCACCAGAAGCCTGCAGCTTCAAGTCACATGTCCTCGGGGGGGGGGGGGGGGTCTCCTCCACAGATTAGGCCAGATGTGGAGACATCTGTTGAGGTTGGATCCCTTCTCTCAGCTGTTGGCAGAGCTCCCAGGCGGAGCCCTAGAGAACTGGAAACGAGGAACAAGAAAGGCCTACGCTTGGACACAACGTGGGGTAGAGTCCTTATTGCTGGATCGCAAACAAGAGACAGCAAAGGATTTAAATAGCCTCAGAGCACCTGCTACTGTGAGAGATTTCACCAAATCCGGGTGCTCTGTATTATCTGGCACCTCGGAGATCTGGAGGCGTGATTACCGGCCACTGCAGCTTCTATACACCCCATTATAACAGAGCGAGGTAGACCTTGTGCCTCCCTGCTGATCCAGACAGGGCGAGTGTACCATGTGTATTGTATTTTTTTTATGTTTTACATGTACACTTTTGGTTGACTGAAAAGCTGGTGTTAGTTTTTTCTTGCTACCAGTATATAACTGAGTTATTTCTTTTTACTAGAATAGACTTCTTGTACAGTAGTTGCAGTTTTTGCTGTTTCTGATCTTCTTTAGTAATAAAAAATACCGTTTTTTATTACTTTCATATAATCCCAGAAAACCTTGCTTCATGATTCATTTTCATGGTGTTCACATATGGACTATGAGGTGCCCATTCCAATTTTATATTTGTAACTATTGCCAGTGTTGACTACAAATGTCATATTTCTTTACTGTTGTACAGTATTTCAGCGGTAATGTATTTTCTTCCTGGAAAAAGATACCACCACATATATGTTTGCTTTTACATTTATTTCTGTTCTGTTTATTCTCACAGGTTGTTCAGCTTTGTGAGCCTCATAACCGAGCCCTTGTTTTGCATTGTCAGCATTCATTTGCACTGCTCTCTAGTTTTCTTTATTCAGACTGCTGTTGCTTGCATCTGGTTGTTACAAAATTGGATTAATCAGCCCTGAATTTGTTTTCATTCTTCTTTTGCCCAGTTTAAGTGATGTGAGGTAATGTTTTTTTGTTTTTTTTGTTTTTGCAACTCTTCCATGTAATCTTACTTTTATAATGCATTCCACATACACAACATTTAGTGATACTAAAATTCTAGTTTGGAACCATTGGAACCTAAAAAATAAACCATGTCATAATTTTTTCGGATATTATTCTTGCTTAGTTGATTATCCTTGTAATGCCTGTTCACTGGCTTCTGGTCAAATTCCGCGTAGACTTTAAAATCCTCATGCTCACCTATAAGGCTCTGCATGGCTTGGCACCTCAACACCTGTCTGAACTACTATCGCCCTACTCCCCTCCTCGCAACCTCCGCTCTTCAAATTCTGCCCTCCTTACTGTCCCCCAATCCCGTCTACACTCTATGAGTGACAGGGCCTGCTCCTGTTATGCCCCCAAGCTCTGGAACTCTTTGCCCAAGGATATCAGAGAGTCACCTTCTCTAAACTCCTTCAAATCCAGACTCAAAACCTTCTTCTTCAGAAAAGCCTTTACTTAACTGGTTCCATTATTCACCCCTCTGCTCTTCTTAGTACCACCTTTCACGGTCTCCTCTATTGTTATTATTGTATTGTTGTAATTGTAATTGTGTCTTATCTTGTGTATTCTTCTTATTTATTAATGTATTATTCTTATTTATTGTTATTGTCATCCTGTAAAGCGCTTTGAGAAGCCACCTTTAAAGGTGCTATATAAAATAAAGTTTTATTATTATTATTATTATTATTATTATTATTATTATTATTATTATTATTATTATTATTATTATTATTATACTGTAGATTAGTTTCAAAATTCCTTCACAAAGAAAGAATGCCTCCTAGGAAAAGAGGTACAGTAAAGGTAAAATAATTGTGTCATACAGTACTTATCATTCTTTACATTGTATGTGTAGAAAAGATAAAGATTATGATCAATATATTTCATCATCTTAAACATAAACTTAACATCACTACTAACCATAAAGGTGTTGTGTAGTCTTGGTTTTAAAATTCAAATATTTTCCTAACTCAAACACTGCGAAATGATATTAAATATTAGATGTTGCCAGTGGATCATATCAGCAGAAGTCAGCACAATTTGACTTGGGCCGCATAATGGGTTTTCTGGAATCACAAGGAACTGTTAAAATCTGCCACAGAATACCAGCCATAGACTTGCTATGTGACAGTCACAATGTTCAGCTTTGATTACCATCTATAGTCAAGTTAGGAAATTTCAGTGAATGTATTTGAAATATTCTTCTGTATAAATGTTTCTTTATTCTTCCCTGTGTGCTTTTAACAGCATGAAACCTTTTAGGATGCTTTTGCTTACACAAGATTTACATAAACTTCCCTGATCATCAAGGAACTCCATGTAATTGTTATTTCTTTGACACTTATCTATCTGAGTACACTTGAAATCATAGGAAACATTGCCTCTCTTTGAAGGTGTCTGGTTGTTAAAATTCTTGACATCCTGGAGGGATGAAAATATATTCTTATGGTCTAAGACATTACACATTTCTTAAGTCAAGCATGCATCGTATGTGATAAAACCAAATAACTGGCTACTTGTGATACATCTGTAATACTTCAGATTTTAAACCTCTCTCCCTTAGCAGCCTGTGGAAGATGTTTAGTGTTTCATATACTTAAGAAAAGTAATAAATTAACATTTAAACTTTGCATAAGAAATAGAGTACCAAACACATTTTTAAGAAGGCTAATCAGTGTGTATTTTTATCAGGAAACTAAAAGGGTTTAGGTGAGTCAAAACATGTTCAAGAGGGTTTATAGAATGTTAGTAGAAAGTATCTTTACTTTTGGTCTCACAGTTTGGTACAGTAGCCTGAGTACTAAGACTAAAAGGAAATTAGCCAGAATTCTTAATCGTGTTAGTAAAATAATTGGTCAACCACAGAAACAGCTGAAAGAGTTGTATTAGATGATTGTATTGCAGTTCAAATGAAAGCTCAGTTTATCCTTGACAACCCCTCCAAACCTACAGTATTCATTCCCATTTCTAGCTGCCATCGTTAAGGAGGTGTTTTAAACCACTTGTTGCCAAGAAATCTGTATACAAGAATTATTTGGTTCCCTGTGCAATAGGTATGTTAAAAATAGCTAAGTGACTATTTCTAGAATGGAGCTATTAGATTATGTATAATTGTAGTGTAATATGGGCAAAGAAAAATGTGTATATTTGTATTCTTGCATGTCTGGAAGTATTGTTTGTTTTAACAAGTTTATTTTATGTTGTGTTATTTGTTTTTGTAGTTTTTATGGTGACACTAAAGACAGAAGTTGACCCTTTTAAATGAACAATAAAGTTATATCTTATTTTAAGTTACAGTGGAATTACACACTTAAAGAAAAGGGTTATCGAAATATTGTTTAAGAACATATGGTAACTGTTAAATAATAATGTAAAGTACATGATTAAGACGGCAATATTGGTGTTGGCAATTTAGAAATGTTGGTGAGAAAATCTAAAATAAACTTGAGGTTCTCTGTTTTTTAGGTTTAAAAGAATGAGTTCATTGATTTTCTCATCTGAACATTTCCTTACATCCCAAAAAGATTCCACACTACCAAAAAAAAAAACTTAAAATTAGAATTTCAATTATATTTTACAAACTTTATTACATTTATTAGGTCTCTCTTTGTTTTGTATCTGATTGTCTTTGCTGAGCTTGCAAACATATTATCCAAATGATTAAAATACAGTTTAAACTGTAGCATTAATATTATTATTTTTAAAAATCTGATCTACTGCTCTTACTGTATGTCGTACATTTTATTAACTAAACATGACAAACTTCCCAAAGCCTGTTGGTTTGCTCATCCTCTTATCAGTACTGTATCTTCACAAGTTCCAGTTCCATACTTGTTGGTTAGATGTACTCTCTATCCATTTGAGTAGTGCACAAATTACAGTGCAATAAAGCAAAAGACTGTTTGATCCCAAAAGTGTTCTAACAAAAAAACACATTACTAGATTGCTAATGCAATATTGATGTACATCCTTCTAACTTTTCCTCCAATTCTTTGTTTGTGTTTTATTCAGGTGGCTATTATTGCTGGGAATTTCGATCTGGCTGAAATTATTAAAAATCACAAAGAAACTGATGTTGGTAAGTGCAGTGTTATATCCAATATAATTCTCTGTTCTACCAGTAATAGATGTCTAGTGAGATAAGCTTTTGTTTCCTTACTAGCAAAGATTTTAAAAGTATTTCAGGGAACAAAGGAAGGACATACTTGCAGTGACTCTAAATTGGGTCACATCACACTTTGAAATTGTACAGGAAAGAATGCATTTTTCCTTTAAGTGACTGGAAAAAATATTTTAAATACCACTAAAACACCTAGTAATAATAACTGAACTAGTGAAGAACAATTATCTGAATCTATATGAATGATCAGCACATTTTCTGCTTATTCACTTTCTTGTATCTCAAATTATTTTTTAGGATGTTTTCATTCAAGAGGTTACACTTCCTAACCCCTCACTGACTCCCCTCCCCACCCAATGTTGCATGTATATATAGCTAGAGACTGCAACTCTCTGATATGGTCTTTCTTCCTGAGACCATGATGTTTCTGGAGCAGATGGCTGCTGGTATACAGTACATGGTGGCTTGGGAAAATTAGCTATCAATTTAAAGATGATCTCTTCAATGTGAGTAAACTTTTCCAAGGAACCCAACCGCAGAAGAATTTAAAATCAACTCATCAAGCTTTTGGGAAGTACACTGGTATTTTTTTAGGAATTAAAGTTATGGTAGGTTATATGTCCAATCCTAGACTGATGCTGAATTCACAAATGTAAAATAATACATTTGAATAATCACAATGGATCCAGTGAAATACTGTATATGACTTAAACTATATTTAGTACTGAATTAAATTGTCTTCCGTGCCCCTTTTTGCCCCTTTATATTGTTCGAAATTATATTAATCTTTAAGTTTTGTTTTTTTACTCTGTGGACCTTCCTCATTGTAAGACTTTGTACTGTATTGTCAAGGTGTCTTTAATGAGCCAGGCTCTAGTTTCTGTTCTTCCAGAAATACCAGACGTCTCAAAGACATCTCATGATCCAAAAAACAATAATCCTAACTTGCTGTATAGAGGGGACACAATGGCTGACGACTGAAGCCAAAGTTGCAGCATTCTTCTCATGCCATCCATCAATCCATTCTCTAATCACTTTATTCAAATTCAGGGTTGCAGGGGGCATGGGGCCTACCCTGGCAAGCAACGGGTGCAAGTCAGAATACACCTGCACACCTGTCCATCGCAGAGCACACATAGACACACATACACACACCAGGGCCATTTTTCCCAGAAGCAAACTAACCTATCAGTCTTTGGACTGTGGAAGAAAACCCACAAAAATACGAGGCAAGCATACAAACTCCATGTTAATAGCACACCAGGTCTGGAATTGAACCCGAGGGGGCCCTAGCAAGGCAGCAATACTAACCACTGAGCCACTGTGCCGCCACTCTTTCCATACCATTTCTTGCAAATCAATTCTGAAATTCCAGTACTGCACAAGCAATTTCAGTGTAAGGGAAATGCTTTATTTTTTTGAGAACATGAAAAACTATGTACAGTATGCAAGCAAATGCAAGAATGCAAGCTTACACTTTCTCTGCAAGTATGCAGCAGAATACAATAAGTATTCTATTGCAAAGAAGTATTATTGTATGCTTGGCCCGTACCATCATAAACTTATTTAATGCCACATCATAAGACATACTGTATAGGGAGTTATATACTGAATGTTACACATATAGTATACGTTCAACTAAGGTTTGACATGCTAATAATATCAGTAATAATCTTGATGTACATTATGCATAATAAATCAAGTGAAACCCAATTAATTGCCAATGCTAATTTTTCATATAATGTCTTTTTGAATCCAGGATGTAAGTTCTCACTCATTTTTCAGTCTCCCTAAAATGTGAACCACAGATAATCCTAGGTAATTATCATCTTATTTTTAACTCTGCTTGAAAGAATTTGTGTTTAAAAATATTTTACTTAAGCAATGTAAATATCAAGATGTTAGTGAGCGACCCTTGATTGATTGGTTAATTGATTGCTTGATTACAACAGAGTTCTTTGCAAATGTTTACCTAATAAAACTGATTTCTGTTTCAGTCAAGCACACCAGATGAGTGAAGAGGGAATAGTTTTACAATAAAGCACATCAACTAGAATTTTTTGTCAGTGCAATTTCTAGACCCTTTGTCTTGGGATGAGAATTTAGAGAGAAAGATTTTGCTGAGCTCTATATATTTCATATTTGGTTTCAAAGGAAGCCAGTCCTCTTTAAACAATTTGTTTTACTCAGTCTAATTTTCTTTTGAGTTGATTTTGAGTTGAAAAAAAAAACCTTCAGCCATTTTAATTTTGGTGTAAGTGATATAAGGAAGGATAATAGGTATTTTACTCTGAAAATGATTCAATCCCACCACCCCTGTTTACATCCTGAGACTAGTTTTCTGTCAAAACAGTCTCATAAACACAGCATGAATTATATTTAATTTCTCTGCTGTGTACAGGCTTTAAGTTTTCATTGAAGCTGAAATGTGTAGAGGATGCATACAGGAGAATATTAAAACCCTTATATTCATATTAAAATGGTTGTTATGTAACAAACAATGAACCACTTGCAATATGTCTGAGCTCAGAAATACATAACTGTATATAAAATAGAATGATAAATTGCGTTGAAATTCAGAGGAGCAAAGTAAAAATAGGCAAGCCATTCTAAAATTTCTAGGAAAAAGCTCTTGTGATTAGTAGCACATTAACCAGATAGAATGAGTAAAATTACTAAAAACATAGATTGACATTTTACATAAACCGAATGCAGAATAAACCTGCTTTTTTCCTGTGGAGTTTGTTCCTTAAACAGCTCTCCTTTTCATCCTAAGATCAGAATTCATGAAAAATTAAATGGACAAAGGAAGATATTGCACAGTAGTAGTCATAGACAGGTTGCTTTATCTTTCTGGATTTACCTAATAATAGAGTTTTGAAATACCCAGGCTTCCTTGAATGCTCTAAATATCAAATATTACTGGTACTAAATACCATCCATGACTTCATAAATACACTCACAAGAGCAGTTGAACTTCAGTATAATTTCATGTTGTAGAAAAAGAAGAGACAGATACTCTGTCGAGTCACTTATTTACCAATTATAGTACAGTAGTGGCACACAATACCCACAGTACCTAGGCTCAGTCTGCTTTTAGAGTAATGTATTTACTCATTACATATTATGTCTGCTTTTCTTAATTATTAAATTTTGAATTAAAAGTGATTTTTCTTATCAGGTGGCATGGTGGTGCAGTGCTTAGCTTTACTGAGACATACTGTACTGGTACAGTAGGTTAATTGGCTTCTGGGAAAAGTGGCCCTAGTGAGAGTATGTGTCTGTCTTCCCTGCGATACACTGGCGTCCTGTCCAGAGTGTATTCTGCCTTGTACCCATTGCTTGCAGAAAGAGGCTCTGGTTCCCCCATGACACTGTATTGGATAAAGCAGTTAGAAAATGGATGGATGTGTGTATAAAACAGAAATCTGAAAAATACAATCTGAACACTGAAAAATGCAATCTACATTTACAAATTATTTTCTGTTTTTTGCAATACAAAGCTTAGGTATTTCATACCATCGAATGAATGTGATTCAACAGTAAATAATTCAAGAATGAAACATCAACATGTGTTTACTTAAACTTCACTTCCGGGTTTGGTATATGGTTAAGTCACACTTTTCTTCTCATATGTTTTCCCTTTTTTTCCCTTTTGATTTGGGGTATCTGTTATATTTCCACCAACTTTTTGCTCAAACTCCAAATATTGCATTTGGTGGAATCTCTGAAAACAAGAAGTACTTGAACTGATAATCAGATCAATATGTACAATACTGTATATCTTAAGACTTAGACCATTTCACTGTCTAACTCTTAAGACTTAGACCAACTAACTCATATAGCTTAAGATTTGCTTCCTTGTGAGTTATTCTGTTAATAAATTTCAGGATGGTGAAATCATGATTACATGTATATCATTTCTAATTCTGTGTAATAAGATAATGTAGACTAATTTAAGTAACACTGAGTAAAACTCTAACATGAACTCAAAGTTTTTGTTTTCATTGCAGTATTAGAGTAGTACTTTACAATTACAGTACATAAATATACTTTCTGATACAGATATTTACAAAGAAAGTGGAATATGGTAATACTACCAGCTATATAAATATATTATATTTAGATCCTCAAATTGTTATTAATTTCTTTAGTTATGCGATGCCGAACTAATATTCCCTATTAAGCAGATTCTAAAAAGCACATTTTTTACTGCAATAATGACAGATAGTATTCATAGAAACAGATAAAACATTATAGCTTTCTTAAAATATATAAACTAAATATAGTCAGAACAAGCACATCAAAATGTTTCCAAAATAACCACAGTATGTGACAGTAAAGACTTTGATGTATAAAATGTTTATGAAGAAGGTGGAATACTGTTGTGTATTTTTTAAATTTCAGCTACCACTGCCAGCCATATACAGTATGTGTAATATATTTATATTCCTAAATGAATATAGTTTATGATGTTCAGCTCCTGTTAATGACGTTATGCTCCTGTTATTGTTTTGCTGAGCTACCAAAATTTCCCTTTAGTTGTAAAATTCCATATTAATATTCCATATTAAGTGGATTTAAACATTTACAATTGAGAGATTAAATGAAGCAATTGTTTCATTAACTTCTAATACACCTCAAGTTCCGTCTATCGAACATCTTTGACCAGTGAGTTACATACCGCAAGGCTACGCAATACGTGACTTTTGCCTTTTTAATACTTTTAATACTGTGAATTCTGTGTGGCTACATCGGTATGTGACAAATCTTTGATGCTTAATATGTACAATATTCTCTATGTACCCTGTAATAGTCTTTAATTAAGGTTATTGATTTGTTCCAAAGAATAATTTTAACTTAATCAATGTTTAAAATTAGAACTCCTTACAGACTGAAATAATGTAATGAATTATTGGCTAATAAATGGGTCATGCTAACAAAAGCATTAGTGTATCTCAGAGCCATGTTTTTTCTTGTTATTAGGAAACAGTTTTCAATGTTGCAGAACCAAGAAATAATTCATGCTGTGCATGATTTCTTGTAACAAAAGCATGTTTTCAGAGATCAGAGATGTTTTGCAGAGGACAAAATGTGCAATGTACATTGCCAATTGCTTATGCAGATGAAGGCAAAAATAAAACATGGAACCATGACATTAAAACCTTAAATTTTTGTCACATGCAATATTTTGGAAGACTGACTTATTACTGAAATTAGTGGATTATAATATTTTGGAAATTATGTTAATGGCCTCTAAAGATACATTCAACAATTGAATAAAAAAGTAAATCTCTGACTGCTTGCAGTAATTCATTGTAAATGTGTTTACGATAACTTTATAACATAGTGTATCTGAGTAACATGATTTTGAGAGATACTGTAGCATAATAACAATAGTTATTAGCTATCAATCTGAAAAAAACAGCTAAACCTTATATGGTTGGCCCTCAGGCAAACAGGGTTAAATCTCTAAATATGTTTTTTTATTGGGGAATGTTATTTGTGATTTTTTTTAACCTAGTTTTAATATGTCCACCTTGGTTGACTTAATGTTTTGTTTTAGAGTTAATATCTGAATCCAGGTGGTTCTTTTGTTGGTGCTGTTGGCAATCACTGTGCAACCATCTAGGACTTAAAGTATGCATTTCTGTTTCTGAAGGCCTGTTCTATATTCTTGTTTTCATTCCATCTCAGCTCTTAGCAACCTAAATTAGTTCATTTTATATAATGCCTTTAAAGGTGGCTTCTCAAAGCACTTTATAGAACAGCAACAACAGTACAAAATACATAAGATATACACAATAAATACAATGAAGATATACACAATGGTAAATTGGCAAGAAAAAAGGGGTATATAACAGAACCAGTTAAGTAAAGACCATTCTAAAAAAGAAGGTTTTCAGTCTAGATCTGAAAGAGTTTAGGGAAGGTGACTCTCTGATGTCCTTCGGGATAGCATTCCAGACCTTTAGGGCATAACAGGAGAAGGCCCTGTCACCTATAGAGTGTAGACAGGCTTATAGGACAGATAGGAAGAGTGAAAGTTGCGAGGTGGGGAGTGAGACGATAGTAGCTCCGGCAGGTACTGAAGTGCCAAGCCATGCAGAACCTTATAGGTGAGCATGAGGATTTTGAAGTCAACACAATACCTGACAGGAAGCCAGTGTAAGGACTCTAGGATAGGAGCAATAGGATCACTAGAAAACCTAGCAGAGTAGCAGAGAGTCAAACTGTAGCCATATGGTGCAGCTTTGCAGAAGATGAATCATAATGTTTCAGATGTAGAGCTTGTTTTTGGCTTTGCTTTTTTGGCTGTCCCTCAGGAATAATAAATTCTGAGGGATGGTATTATTCACTTTCATTTAATAAAAATGTTTAAGATAAAGTTGCCTAATTGTAGTGCTTCCAGCATTGCAGTTACGGTATGTATGGTATCTATAATAAGTAACTATACAGAGATATCACTGTGATATACAAATCAAGAAAACAAAAACTTTTCCTGGTGTTTATTATTCTAAAGATATTTCAGGAGTGTTATTTTTTTGTCTGAAAAACACATCTTCTACCTACAGACGTGTTTAGTGAACAGCTTTAGGGCTGATAAAAAGGATCAAAGCTTCCCTTATCAAACACTGAGGACAGTGAAATTTTACAGAGTATCTTGGATGTTATCAAACCTGTGAGTGCAGTGGCGGATACAAAACAATACTAAGTCCTTTTTGTCTATAATATTTATAATCTTTTATAAGCTGTTGTAAGAAACTGTCAGAAGTTCTTATCGAGCTGAGACACATATAATCCATATTTCATATTATAGATGGAAAGATATTCCAGGTTAGGTAAACAAAAGAAAGGGTGTGTGACTTCAGTATTCCAGTTACCCTGTGGATTTACTTATGTGTTTAATGGCAAAATACAGTTGAAACTAACTTTTACTTTTAGATGACATGGTTAAGTTCTGTTATAATAAAAGTTATATAAAAGATCTTTTAAAATAAAAAGATATGAAATAATAATGCAAACAAAATACTATTAAAACTAGCGGGTTTTTTTAAGATTTTGTTCTACTATTGTATTTTCAAAATATTGTTTTATCTTTTAAGTGCTTCAAATTTCCATTAAATTATAACCGGGTGTGGCTGCATTAGAATTCTTGCCAATTACAGATGCTCTCAGGAACCATGTGTTAAAATAATTTACTTAATTTTCTCCTGTTTGTACATTCTTGATTCACCATTTAAAACCTTATTTGGAGTATTAAAGGCTCCTGCAAAACCTAAACATCTCTACACATCTCTACACATTAGTCGAACCTGAATGTAACCTTACTAAGTTAATTACTGACACCAAATAACACAGATGGTAATGTACAGGTGGAGTGTAACTGCAGGGTCTGTGAATATTCACATGCTTCTGGATAGTTTTCAAGTACTGTACACTATTTTAAAGTTGCATTGTTTTTCTCATATAATTCATATAATTTGTTTTATTTATTCCTTGTTTTCATTTCAGTTATAATGTGTTCTCAGTCATTGTTTGAAAAATAAGAAGATTATTTTTTGCTTTGCTTACCTTATAGCCTCTCATTCCTACAAATACTGTAAAAACAATCACTACCGAAAATGTTATTAAAATGAGCACGTCAAAATGTTTCCTTAATAACCACAAATTACCAACTTAAATTAAATTAAATTCAGATGTTTATAAAGAAAATGGAATACCCTTCAGCACCCAGATTAATAAATATATTATATTTATATTTGTAAATTAAGATTGTTAATGACTTTCAGAAACATTTTCATTTTCAGTTATCTTAATTTCTCTTTAGTTAAGTGATTACATATTAATATTCCATATTAAGTGGATTAAAAAAAAATATTACAGCTTTTGTTGAAGGAAGTTAATGTTTTCATTAACATCTAATGCACCACAACTGCCACTTATAGATCGTCTTTTGGCCACTAAATCAGATATTCGAACTATACCACAGTATAGCGAGGCAAAGTGCAGCTAGTTCACCTTGGCACTGAGTTCTTATGCACATTCTGAATAGCTGCATCTTACGAACAAGAGGAGCCTATTCAACCTGTCTAGAATGTTAGTATGCTAGTAAGTAAACAATTCAGGAATCTATCCAGCCACTTCATGAAAGAGCTGGATAGTTTGTTCCTTGCTCATAAAATATGAGATGACAAAAAGAGATGAGCTGGGAGGGAGAGGGATCTAGGGCTTCATAGACAGTTCTTCTCAGAGTCATATTGATCTGGCTAACATGCCTGTGGAATTCAGCAACCCATATGGTAGCTTGAGAAGATATAGCAAAGGATATGCTGTACCAATTGAGTTCACAGGATCAATGGTGTAGAAGGGAGTTCCTGATGAGCACGAACAGAATGGCCTGCTTTAGCAGGGCAGACTGGAGGTGTCAGACGGAAATGTGGCCTCAGTGTTTGAAAGAAGTAAAAGGGCGAGAATTTCCTAAGTGAGATGAACAATAACGAATTAGCAAGGTACCACAGAGTAAATCATAACACATACCTTTATGCTTAGTGGAAAAGGGTATTTTCTGAAAAAAACTTTAAAGAAACCACAGAAAGAAAGCTGGGTGTTACAGACTAAGTCAGAATAGATACTCCTTTGCCTGGTGTTGTAAAAGACATTCTGTGGGAAGAACTAATGTGTTAAAGATCAAAAAAGTGTGACGAATTAAAAAGGGAGAGTACTGTGTGTGCAAGAGAGATAACAGCTTGAGGAAAAGTGTTTTGAGAATACTGGAAAGAAAAAATATCCATTATTTTTTCCAGAAAGAGACTCTGGAATGGGGTGTTGTATTGTACTGTACTGTACAGTACATAGGATCATTGATATGTAGGTTAAGGCAAAACAAACAAATCATAATCACAGTCAGAGAGAATCATAAGGCAAAAGGAAACTGTTATTTTATTTACAGTTTGTAGGTAACATACTCAAAACAAACAAAGCAAAACCAAAAGCCTGAGTTCAACTTTGGATTTCTGCTTAGATTTCAGCACAGTCCACTGTACAGAACAGCTGAGCAGCTAAGCTGCTTGCCAGCTCCAAACCAATGTTAATTTATTAAAGCTCACATGTCTACAATACCGTTCGCTTTCGACAGGGTAAGAGACAGCAGAAAGAAACAGGTCCTGAAAAAAGTTCATGTTCAATTAGTACAGTCTAGCCATAGAAACTCTGTGACACAGGCAGACCTGTATGCCCAGAGAGGACAGGCTGTGTTTTCAATTGCAGCAGGGAGATGCAGAGACAGAGATGATTTTCTGCTGCACTGTGAGAAATACAAACAATTCTAATCCCAGAATTCCCACACCTGCCAAAATCAAAACAGCTTCTGATTCTACTAGGGATAGCTCAGTAGAACTCAACAGAACTAGCAGCCCAGTATTTGATCTCCTGTCACAGCTTGAGAAACACAGAGTGAGCCTGTCTCACAATATTGTTTATGCGATGTACTGTATGTACTCTAAATGTCCAATAATATGTTTGTACTGTAAATGTCTGTAAATGTGTGTTAAATGTGTGTACATCTGTGTTTATTGTATCTGCTCTGGCATCACTGCAATTCATTGGTCATTCCAATAAATCTCTTTGAATTTGAATTTGATAGGCTGAGGTTTAGCATTCTCACGTTAAGAAAAGGTGGGCCTGGTGAGTACCAGGATGGAAGACGTCCAAGAGCTCCAATTTGCTGTTGTCAACTGGAGAAACCATTTATTAATTCTCTACCTGATTGGTTGTGATGAGCGTCATACATATAAGATTTTTGGGGATACATTTTGGGTGTAAGTCAGATATATACAATTCAAGGAATTATTAATTATTATGCATTGGTATAACCTAATCATTTTAATAACCATTTTTTGCTAAATATTTGATGTGTACTGTGTTATATTAAGTTACACATCATAGTCTATATACTTTTTTTCCCCCTGGAGTCAGGACAGTATTTACATTATTTAAGTCTGTTTTGTGGTACAAAACAAACAAACCATTTCATATGTTGGATTAGAATCTATCATATTTGGACTGGAACAATGGAATTTATTAAAATGCAACATCTGAACATCATGAGAAGTTACAAAAATCCAGAACAAAAGCTTATTTACACCAGTGAAATTAACAAAGTGTTCAGTTTGGTGAAACTCTAAATATGCACATAGATACAAATGCTATTTTTTATACAAAAAAATATATTTTTATGGTTGTTAATGTAATATGCAATCATTTGAATAATTACCTTTTCTAGTATTTAAATCTTATATTGTTTTGTACTGACTAAATTGTTTCATAACCTTTAGTTTTTTCATGTTTGCTTATTGTCAAGTGCTATGTATTAGGGTATATATGATTTATCAAGCTCCTATTTTGTGTAATTTATGTATTTTCAATGGTAAAAAGTTCTGTTTCTAACAAGTTACCAAAATATTTCAGAACCATAGCTCTGAATGTTTCTTTAGCCTTTTTCCCTGGGCTCTACAGACTGCTTCGAAAGTCTGACTAATTACCTCAGAGAAAATGCACTACCTTTTGGCATTGGGAGAGGTGTCATTCCTCTGAATATTTACAGTCTGAGGATTGAGGAAGGATACCTAATCAGTTCCTCTTCTTTGGAGCAAAACAATCTGATGCTGTAGGTTAGCTTGTATATTGACACTTTCCCTCAGAACTCCTCTATTTTTTTTTTACAATAGAATCACAATGTGTGTGCAATAAGAGGTTGTGTTTGTAAAACAGTGTTCTATTTTCATCCAAAAGATTTGTTAACAAGCCCTGGTAAATAACTATTGCTTCGGGAGGATAAGCATTAACTTGAATTTTTAAATCTTATTGTTAAGCTGCACTGCCTCCCAGAAAAGTAAGAAGCTGCAGGACGTGACTTAACACATATTTGCTTTTTTAGTAGCATATACTGTACCCAACCAATGATGATCAGTCATCTATACTCGAATGGTTTTGCTCATTCTTAATCCCTTAAAATGTCAAATAATTCCATTTACATTTCCTCTAACTTGTAAATACCACTCTCACAAGAATCTTGTGAAACTTAAATGTGTTAATCATGGTTTCTCCAGCCTAACAACATGGCTGTCAGGGCACTTCAAAAGGTTCTGTACAATTTAGCAAACCCTGGCCAAATTCTGAACCTCTGGGCAGTTTATTCATTCACCTTGTCAAAAGAAGGATGATTCGGAATATTCATATTATAGTCCTAAAGTATAATGTTATCTAGAGCATAAGAATATAAAAGAAGTTACAAACTCAACCATGACGTCTGTCTTTGTATAGTGTAGTATGTACTGTAGCTTGCAATTTATTGATCTGACAATCTCACCCAGACTTTTTGTCCTTTGAAAGATCCAAGTGGATCAATGTCGAAAATAAGGTTGGGCAGCTTGTTACAGACACCAACCATGATATAAGAGTATGTCCTATTTTAATTTCTAAATACCCTTAATTTGGGCCTTTCTTGATTTTCTCTTCATCTGTGAGTTGAAGTAGTGGGAAAGGTCAAATACCCAGAACAAGGTATAATATGATGTTCTGCCATGATATGTTTTTTTTTAAACATAGCTGAACTGCCATACAATAGCAGAATTTGAGCTGTTCAACTACTGCTTACAAAAGCCTTATGCTTATCATCTATGTTAGATGTTTGTCCGAATTCACTGCTAAAACCTGTTGCTGCAGATAAATTTGAAAGAAGGACTCAGTATTAGATTGATTGAAATAACTAACAACAAGCAGGGCTAAAAGGAAAGCACAGGACTTGTTTTTTACAGACAATGTGTTTTGCCTGACAAGCTATTTGCTAATGGGTTTTATACCAGTTTGGTTACACATGAAAATTAAGCAAGTAAATACAAAATAGCAGGTTGTTCTCAACCTTACATAGTACATTAAAGCTATTAACCCTGAATCTGTGGTCTTGCTATAAATTCTACAGCTTATATTTCTCTGAATCTTGCATCTGGGTTTTCAGGAATCTTCTTCTAGCAGGTGGTGAATTACAGATGTCATAGGTGTAGTGTTTATGGACATTGAAACATCTAACTTTCAAGTCGAGAGTAAAATTATTCCAATGTATCTAGCAAACCAATGCATTGACCCATGACTATTTTCTATTATTTAAATGACTGCAGTCCACTGGTTTAAACTTATTGTTACCATCTCTTCTGTGGCAAGTTCATATTAATAATGACATTTGCATATTAAGGTTGGAAATATTTAACTTAACCATTGTTCAATAAACATATTTGGATCTGGACGTCTTTTCTTCTGGTACAGCATGTCTCAACCACTGAGTCAAAGACCAAGCAAAGATGAATGTACCCAGTTTGCTAAATGAAGAATGTAATATACATCGTGTCAGGGGGTCAATGTCCTGTTGGGTATACAGTATGTTGGACAGGTTAAGAATGAACATTCTGCTAGTTAGCTGTAAATTTAAAAAAGAGTTTTGCTTATTTTTAGGATATGAAAATATCCTAATAGGCTAGATGTCTTAAAAAGGCCAGGTCCATTCTCAAAGACCCCAATCATCCCAGTCACAAACTGTTTTCTCTCCTAACATCCGGTAAACGGTACCAAAGCATTCGGTCAAAGTCCAACAGATTACGGAACAGCTTCTACGTCCAGGCAATAAGACTGCTAAACAGCCAATCTGCAGCTCCTGTAATGGCTACATGGACATACAGTTTTCATTGTATTCAGCATACTGCACTACTTGGACATGATATATTGCATACACCATGGACACATAGCAGCTCTATTCATATTGAGTTTTATTTGATTTCTATTACATTATTATCTATTATCACGTAACCTTATTTTCGTAACTTTAATTTTGTGATTTTTGTGAGCTCGCAAAAGAGACATTTAATTGCCAGCAACTACTGCTGCAAACTTTGATTTGATTTGATGAGATGAACAGTGGAAGAGTGTACAAGGCCTTCTCTCATAATCTTGTCTGCATGTGTGTCTCAGTGCCTTTCAGGGAAACCCCCACTTACACCAACCGGCGGCGAGTCACAGGAAGCGGCACCCTCTCATCCCCGCGCACCTTACTGCGCTCCGCCAGCGACAACAACATCAATGTGGAGGGCCGGCCCTCGCACTCGCCCGTCCCCTCGCTCAGGAGCTTACCCCCTCAGCTGGCCGGGCAGCAGGCCCCCGAGGTGGCCGACAGCAGCCTGCAGAGCACCGCCAGCTCCCGCAGCTCCCACTCGCGCTCGCCCTCCCTGCAATGTGTCCAGGAGGAGAAGGAGACAGAGAACCTCACCCTCAGGAGACACAGTCGGGGACGTCTCAGGTAAAGGCCTCCTTCTAATGTCTGTCCTGGGCTGCTCACACAGCCTCCCTGTCTGTTGCGCTTTTTCAAAGAAATGATACCTCCTTGTGGAAACTTTGACTGGTCAATTATACAGTAGGTTCGTGGTTTTCTGGAGCCAAATGTCTCAGCAGAAACCTTACATATCACCTTTGGATAAATTGACGTTTACAAAGTTATTTTTTTTAATAACTCTGCTGTGCCAAGGCACAATAGGACCATCTTTTCATTATTGTTGAAAATGAGGGGATTAAAAAAATTACACAGATATGAAGAACAAAAACGTGGACGGAGAACTTGTTTCTTACAGCCCTTTTTCCTGACAGAGAAATGACAGGGGAAATGGTTTTAATAAAAAGTTGTAAGCCCTGTATATGGTGACCAATCTTACATACAGTACAGTAAAATTTCCCATTAGATATTATAATACAGGAAATGGTCAATAAATCAAATAAGTTAATATGTAATTTCTTTGGGACTTGTAAATGAGTTATTAGCTATATAATTTGTGAATTCAAAATGCTGCTGTGAAGTACCAAAGTGCTTTTTTATTCTTGTGCCGCTTGAAGGTGGAATAGCTTCAATGCCAAGCTTAAAAAAAGACACGTTCTACCAAATTGTCAAGCCATTTGTTCAGTTTGGGGTTATCTGTGTGTTGGTAGCATCACTCAGGGAGATGTGTGAAGGAAACATTCTGTTAATCCAACAAACAACATGTCCCTGAAGCAGAAGATCGTGTAGGCCAGATGGGCACTACTAATAATGATCACCGTGGAAACCTTGAGAACATGCTGGCAGAAACACCTAGGAGCGATGTGCTGCAATCCAGAAAGTAGCTTTCAGTAATTGGCAACAGAGAGGCGATAGTATTACAATTATGTTTTGCACGTGGTTGCACATCAAAATTCTTTACATTATTACACATATTTTATGTTATTACAAATTAATCTTTTAATAGGTTGTGACTAAGAACATAATTGCGTTAATTTTTTTTTAATTTCACTTCCTGATGGTGTAAGATTCCTATAATAACCTCCGTTGGTTTATAAAGATATAAATGTTAATGGAATCGTGTCATTCCATTGGCCCAGTGGCATAATAGACTCTTTTCCAAGTGGGAACCTAGACAGATACAGGAGTGACAGCATTAAATAAGAAAGCCAATGCTGGCCAAACAAAGGAGTAGTAGTACAATTTAAGCTGTTTTGTATAGGCCTGCTAAAAATAGGCAGAATGGATCACACTAGGCCCCTTGCATGCAATCCGTGCTGTAAAACAGAGAAATGTGTACTGTATGTGGCAGCTTCCCTTTCCAGATGAATTCAAAACTTCTATTATGTAATCTATTGCAGAACTTATTATGGAGGGTTGTTTTTAGCACACATTTTAGATCATTTGCAGCATTTACTCACTTAGAGATGTTATTGAAATTGTTTAATGTGATGGCGTGCACAGACACATCTCAATACAAAGGTGTCTGCAACATTTGAACAGCTACACTGTCTATTGCAAAATTTTCCAGCATGGATGCAGACATGGAACAATTAAGTTTAAGTCGGACACAAACACTAATTCAAAAATAATCCAAATATTTTGCAGAAGAAAAGGGACTTTAGAGACATTATCTGCATATAGGTACATTTCATAGAGTGACATGCAATGTTAGGTATTGGCATAGGGGTAGATATTAATAGTAGAATGAGGAAGCGGTTGCCCTAATTTTGCTAAACTAAGTTTAAGAAAAAATGACTAAAATCTGTAACCAGTTAAACCTTGTTGCTTCTCTTCTTCTGTTGTTGGTAACTCTTGTTGGTATTATTTGTTCATTTTGGAATTAACATATCCATACAGTAACTAAGCTACATATTCAGGGATTATGTTGCCAAGATAAATTTGTTTCCCTGAAAAGGCACAATTGATTGTACTGTATCTTGTGACTGGACTGCTTCCTTTGTATGCAAGTCACTGTTAAGACTTGTTGATGCAGTGCTTAGAATTATGTTCTTATTATGAAGTGATGCAGAAAGATTTGTCATTTGACTTACATTTGATATTTGTTATGCATCTTGGTTACATGTACTTTATTCTGTATTCCCCATGTTCTCTCGATGAAAAAAATATTGTTAACAATTAGATATCTAAGACCATATTAGAGTTCTGCTAAACTTATTTTTTTTGTAATATGGCTCAGGTTTAGTACAAAATTAGTCCATTCATAATAAGTAAATATTAACATTGTTTGTTTTCAGCTTTGGAAAAATTACTCATAGTTCAGAATTCCTGAATAGAAACATACTTCCACTCTAATGCTTAATCTAAGTTTTACAAAGTAAATTAATGAGGTCGAGAGTACTGTATAAAGCAAAACATATAAGTAAGTACATTCATTCTACTTCTTGATTATGCTAAGAATGATAACTGAATACTAACATTAGATAAATTGAGCACAAATTAATATAGTGTTTTATTAATACTGTATATGAGCATAAGTTTAATGTCCTTTTGTGGAAAAAAAATTTAGTTTCGGACTGTTGACTTTAATTCACTATCATACAATAAAAATGTAAATGAATTTCCAGTATTTAATATAATTTGAATGAGAGAATGTATGAGGCATTATTAAATCAAATTCGATATGCCATTCGGGAACTACCGAAAGTCCCAGGGGCTCAGTTGTAGTACAGTATACTTCAATGTGGCACAAAGCAGTTCCAGAATATTGTAAAGCCTGCAGGTACAGGTAGAAGTCCAAGGGTGGAAAGTATTGAGAAAAGAGAATTCTGTATGAAGAATGTGCAATCTTTGGTTGGTGGCAGCAATATACAGTATTTGGTTCACCGTTAATCACACAAGACAATACAAAAATAAGACTGGCACTAGTTTAAAGAAGTGTAGAAAAGTATTGGCATGGTACAAAATGTTTATTCTTTGTAACAGTCAAAGAAATAGGAGAGTGAGTTACCCAGACCCAAAAATGCCACTCAGTGCATCTGTACAATGGAGAATATACAAACTCAACACAGATAGCACCCTAAATCAAGAATTCTGTCCTAGGCCCCAACTCTGCTAGGTAACAATACTAAACATTGAATTATTATCATTTGTTCTATACTCTGAAATAGAAGTGGATTAATACTTGTATTTATATCAATGAAGCTTGCCTTTGATTAAGATTAACAAAGAGTTCTACTTGGGTTTTTTTTTCATGTACAGGAGAACCTCTGTAATGTTGACGTCTCATTTCATATAATGGTTGCATTAGGTATTGACACTATGGCTCAATAAACAGTTAAGAAATACTACAAAGAGTGAAGGGACCAGATTATTTGAAAACAGTGATACTTTATTTTTCTAGACAAGAATTTCATAGACTTACTCTATCCTGGTCTGATATCGTTCCTGTTCAGTTTTAGTTTTGTCCCCCCTGTGCTAAAAACAATTATCCAAAATCAAATCTATCGACCTGCTAAACGGCCAACCTCACAGTAAGTTTTGGTCCATGAAATTTTAAGATTGCCATTTTGTTGGCAAGTGAGTGGATCTACAGTTCACTTCTACAGTCCAGGTGCCATGAGTGCAAGCGAACGTCTACAATTAGTACAAACACTATCATACACATTCTATCTGTTGAACCAAACATGAACATCCTCAGTGAATAATAAAAATACATTTACTGTAAATAATAATGTTACAATTTCACCTTACTAAAATCATATAAGATCTACATTACTTGGAAAAGTGTGGCTTTTTATTAGCCTGTATGTAGATGTATATCTATCTATAAAAAAAAAAATCATCAATTTCCCTACGGGATTAATAAAGTATTATCTATCTATTTCTCCTTCTCCTTCTTAGAATTTTCTTGTTTAGTTTTCTTCTCGTTTTGCTTATGCACTATCCCTGAATGACTTCGTGTCAGAGTTTTTCTTCACCCATTAAGTTTTACTGTGGAACATATTGTGGTGATGTGTCCTTTTCTCTTTCACAACCTGCACGCGCACTGAAGAAATGTCCTTTTCACTTCACATTTGTGTTCCAGTTTGAACTTGTCATCTGTTCCAGCATCCATACTCCTGACAGCATTCAAAGATATTAAAACCACCTTCATATGACCTGTCACCATGTCAATGCTTTTAAAATGTTTAGCTCCCAAAGGACTTATATAATAATGATGGGATACACAGGGAATATTTGGAAGATCAGTCTTCTCTGTCAACGTTCCTCATATTTTTGTATCTACAGAGAAACACTAAATGCTTTGCAATGTAGAGGTATTTGTCATTGTCACAAGGCAGATTCGAGAGGCTCGTTGTTTAAGGACTGTCTTTTTACAACTAGGCACTACAGTATAACAAGAAAACAGTAATGTATACTATACTATGCACCTTTATTTATTGCTCTAAACACAGGTTTTGTTTCCCACAAGTTGATATTTATTTACTACGTTAAAATGATTCATATTTTTCATTAATTAATGTAGCCAACTAAAATAATAATATATTAATAATATATATAATATATTTTTAAAATGAACAATTAAAAAAAACAATGGTTTTAGAAGAGTTGACATCTGGTGTATCTGGTGTATACTTCCAATACATTTAAAAAATGCTCACCAGTGAAGCATTGCGGTGCATCTGTGGTGGTGTCATATTGAAATGTAGGTGCAGAATTAAATAAAATCAATTTAATCACTAAATGAACTTTGCACCAAAATAACCACTACACTGCCAATGTTCAGTAGGTTTTAGCACGTCACACCTTTTGGGTTGTTTGTAGCTGTGAACTTACTGTGTGCTTGATGTTACCTGCTACTTTTGCTTGTCTACCAGTAATACAGCACTTGTCTGCTTCCTAAAAAATGAAATCTACTCCTGTAGTACTAGTACATTTGGTTTGAAAATTTGGGTTCAGAGGAAAGAATAGTACTGTATTATAAAAAGAATAATAATAAGAAGAATTCCTTACAATTATATATTTTCAAAGCACTTTACAGGTAATGGGGACTCCCCTCCACCACCACCAATGTGCAGCATCCACCTGGATGATGCGCCAGTGCACTCACCACACATCAGCTATCAGTGGAGAGGAGAGCAGAGTGATGAAGCCAATTCATAGATGGGGATTATTAGGAGGCCCTGATTGGTAAAGGCCAATGGGAAATTTGGGCAGGATGCTGGATTAACACCCCTACCCTTTTTGAGAAACACCTAGGGATTTTTAATGATCACAGAGAGTCAGGACCTCGGTTTTATATCTAATCCAAAGGACAGCACCTTTTTACAGTGTAGTGTCCCCGTCACTCTACTGTACTAGGGCATTAGGACCCACACAGACCACAGGGTGAGCTGGCCCCACTAATACCACTTCCAGCAGTGGGATGTCAGTTGTAAGTTGCAGGGTGATATGGCTGCTGACATATAAGACCCCCAACAGCAACCTGATACCCCTCAGATACAGTATACAGTACCATCTTACAGTATGTGTTACCAGTTTGAAGCCTTCTTTAGCTTTAGATAAATTACAACATATGACTTGAAGGTAACATGTTTAATTCAACCAAACAATAGCACACTCTAGCTAATGTGGAGAAATTTAAACAGTGTTTGTCTCACATTCCAGCCTTCTACCCTCCTACCATTATTTCTTTTCTGAAACATTTACTCTATGTGAGGATTACAAATTCCTGACTAATGACTGAGGAGGCACTGTAGTGTTTTATTGTTATTTAGGTTCTCAAAATTAAATGCGAATAAAAATGTTCATAGGCTATGTGTAAAACCAAGGCCATGATGACAATTAACACAATTCCTCTTAAATGAGGGCAACAGCATGTGAACATAATGTAAAATAAGAATTTAATTTATTTGAAATTCAAATTTAATGGCCCTCTTTTCAGCCATATACTGCATTAATGAGGGTCACAAAGGCTGCTACACGTTGGAATAGAATTAGTAAAGGACAATATTTTTCAACGAACAGTCATGTGTCTGATGTGATTAACCGAGTCCCAGGTGCTGTGGTTCCTGTGACTTTATTGCAAAGCCTAAAGGGAAAATAATTATTTGATGTTTGACAAGCAGATTGCATTTGGGATGTGGTGCAGTAATTTTTCCCTTTTCTCAATGCACCTGTGTCATTGAAGTTCATCCTTCAAACGGAGTACAGAGTCTTCAGCCTTTCTCGTTGAAATATAACACAAATTTGTCAAATCAAGCCCTTCTGTCCTTTCCTAGCTGTTTTGCATGAGGTTGTTCTGCCCTATCTCATCAAGTAAATGCCCTTTACTTGATGGTCTTAAGGTACTGTATTTATAGCTCACTGTTCACTAAGGTTGTTCAACATCCTGTAATTCATATTGAGATACAGTATACTGGGTACTGTATGAAATTAAAAGAGCATATTACAGTACTGTACAGAAAAAAAAGTTTAATTATTTAAAAGTGTTTAACAATTAGAAAATAGAATTCTTCATCAGATGTATGCAAAGAAATGCATTCTGAACCTTGTGTACTACAAAAAAAACATTTCATCTGAAGTAATTTTGTACAGCAGTTCAACCCCCTCTAAAAACTTTTAACATTAGAAAATGATATATTATACAGGACCCATTCTGTGGAGAGTAGTGGAGCTGGCCCCAATATCCTGAGGACTTTATTGGACCAGCCCCTTTTCTCAATGTGAATTGCTAAGGGGAATAAAGGATATTCTAAATGCTTTCACATGAGGCATGGTTTTTATGCACATGTCTCTAATGCATCAATGAACATACTGTACTGTAACTGCAGACTTGGCTAATACTGTATTTTAATTCAGATGGCCTCAGGGTTTTGCGGCCATTGGTACATGAAAACACAAACTATCAGCACATTTCAGAAAGCAAGAAGCTACTGAACCAAACGGACAGATGGCAGATGGCACTGAGCGGTTCAGTATCTCCATGGACATCTGTGAACCTCTAGTGGAACTGAAGCCATAATTTGTTACAGCTGTAGTAATCAATGGAGGTGGACTGACCAACACATTTTCTCAATTTTAGTTATTAAATATCTAAAAGACTGAAACAGGAGGCCATCCAACATATCAAACTTGTTTGATTGCCAACAGCTGAGTGATCTGAGGACCTTATCTTGTCATTTCTTGAAAGAAGCCGATATGCAGTATTTGCTTCAAAATGCAGGAAAGTTATTTTAGACCCACAAATTTTTGTGTAAAAGTTCTATCAGTTGTGTCCTTTCTATTTGTGCCATCTGGTTCATGTTTCAATGCTGATTCTGAAGTCCATTAGGCTGACTTTGTCAGTGCCTTTGAAGTTTTTCCCTGCTTGAATCAGCTCCTGTTATAGTTTTCTCTGTTTGAATACTAAAACGATTCTGTTTTTAGCCTGTAAGTATAGGGCAGCATAGGAATTAACTGCATAATTTTAGGATAATATTCATTGATTTAAATTCTACACTTTTGTGTATAATGTACTGTATATCCTCAAACTGTTATTGGTTCCCCACATTGTATGGAAGATCAAAATGTGTCACCATAGACACCAAAGTCTTTTTTATAGATGGTGTATTCAAACTTAGTTGTTTCCTGTCTCTATGTATCCACATTAAACCATCTTCTAAGGTGTTTAGCCAGTCATAGGTAAAATTTAACTGTTAGCATTTATCAATGCCTTATTTTATAATAAACAAATAAACTGAATTTCTTTCTATTCATAGTAAGAACCAGTCCATATTCTGCATGCAGTATGTCAAGTTTTAATCAAAAACTCCACCTTATTTTTTTACTCCTGTTGTTTTCACAGCAATGTACGTTTATTCGGTACATTCCTGTTTTTTTTTTCTTCTTACTGCAAGCTGAGATGATGAGGTACAATGATGTCTAGTACTAGCTTAATTTGTACTACTGGTATTTGGGATTTGTGTTGGCTTCTTCAGGTCTTATGTTTTCAGTAGAAAAATGTTTTATTTTTTTTATTTATTTTTTTTACATTTGTAAGCATTCCTTTAACTCATGCTGTATTTCAAAACTAAAACTATTATTCATTTACAACAAAGAGATGAATTAGTAATAAATTGCTTTATTTATTTTGTAATTTAAACATTTAAGTGGCAAAGGTCATACAGTGTTGGATATTCTACATTGCTTTGCAAAGTATTCACACCATTCAAATTATGTCAATTTTGTTACTGTATATTACGAATGATGAATACACATTTTTTAAAGTAAATTTCAGTACTTAGTGGAAGCATCTATGACAGAAATTAAGGTTAGGGTCAGTAATGAGTCTTTACCAACTGGGATGGTGCACTTTCCCACATTTGTTTTTGCAAATCTTCTCAAGATCTCTCAGGTTGGTTAAGATTTGAGGGACGGCAATTTTCAAATCTTGCAGCTAATTATTTTGTCAGATTCAACTCAGGACTGGGCTACTTAAGAATATTATTTTCATTCTTTCTAAGCCACTCCATTGTAGCTTTGATCTTGTTTGTTACGCTATTCTGTTGTCTTAAGCTGAATTTCTGCCATAATTTTAGGGCTTTAGCAGACTGAAGAAGGAGTACTGGTACGATTTGCCTATACTTTGCTCTATCCATGAAAAATGAACTCTGTAGCTCTTTGAAAGTTGCCTTTGGGCTCATAACGGCATTACTAACCCGTTCCCTCCTTGTTCAGCATCGGGGAACATCCTGCTCTATGCAGTCTCTATGTGGTACAATATACAGTACCTTCCACTTCTTAATGACCAACTCCATCATGCTCAAAGGGACATTCATCATCTTTGATATTTTTGTATCCTTTTCCTGATCTGTGCCTTTCTATACCTTTTGTTGTTGAGATGTTTTGAAAGCTCCTCGGTCTTCAAGGATGAATCTTTGCTTTAAATTCACTACCTGATTATGGGATCTTACAGACAGACAAGTGCAGATATTCTGAAATCAGGTGAACCTCTGTTCTTGCACTCACTAACTGTCATTTTGCGCTCCTGAGCTAATTTCGGTTTGTCACAGAAAAGGAAGTGAATACTTATGCAATTAGCATTTTAGTTTGTGATTTTTCTTTGCAGGTTTGCTGAAATTTAACTAATTTATCTATTAAAGTATTTAGTTTGAGGATTAAAGTCATATGGGCTGAGTATATATTGGTGCACTAAGAAAAAAATAAAAGTATTTATTTGTATATGGTATAGTATCACCTCCTGTTCTGTCCAGTTCAGCAGATATCAGCATCCCATGTTTGATATTTGTTCACGTTTCCCTGCATAAGGTGAACAAACTTAAAGGACCCCAATTAATATTGTAACGCAACGGGGGCTCAGGCGGGCGCCCTTGCCGCATCTGGTCGGCCCCATCCCGACTGGAGGCTCGAACCCGGGACTTCCGCGTCTCTCTGCAGCGACCTAGCCCCGTGAGCCAAAGAGAGATCTCTCCACAGCCCAGTAGCTGTGGTCCTGCTATCACAGGGAAGGGCGGTGACGTCACCCGCTCTGGTACGCCGGCTCTTACACACACTGCTTGTCGGCCGTAAGCGTTACAATATATACTGTCATAAAATGATGAAAGACTTCAGATTTTCATATATAATATCATGATTTTATATTTTAATTTCCATGAATACACAGGCATCCTGAATGAGCTTCAAGAGTATAATTTACAATTTGTGCAGCATCCTGCTGCCGATCCACTCTCATGTTCAAAAGACACGTCTGCTTTAGTTGCGCATTTGAATTACCATTTATTACAGGCTAAGGACCCTCTTATCAAATGGCATAAAAAACTGACCCTGGAATCTGCTTTTCTTTGCCATCTGCACAGGTTGTTGTGGGCAGTTGCTGAAATGGCTTAAAATTCTTCTGTATCTCCTTGGAGCAGCTGGGCAGTTTACTAAATATCCAGGTGTTCTGGCAAATTCTCAACTTGGGTTATTGTTCATAACATTTCTTGAAGATGTGTAGTTCCTTTAAGAAATACTGAAATACAATCCATTTTGTACGTGTGTTGTAGGCGCATATGCAGAGCATTTCTCTAATTCAGAATATCATTGTATCATTTATGTGCTCTGTCTGTTTACTTTAGCTCATTGATGTTTAGTGTTTAAAGACTGGTGGTGGGGTTTTATAGAGAGAGTACAGAACCCATTAAGCACATTTTCAAATTCAGCATTCTTGGTTTTCATGTTCTTTTGATTACGCCTGTGGATATAATTAAAGTGCTTGCGATTGGCAGGTCGCCCAAATGACCTTTGCCTGTTTCTTCTCATGGCATCCTAATGGGCAGAGGAACAGAAGACTGCAGGCTTGAGATCTCCTGCAACAAGCTGTGACCAACTGTCCTGTTTGTATTGGAACTAGGGGAGTGTGAAATTAGCTCTGTTGGTGATTTCTGGTGCCTGCTCTATAACTTCCTGCCTGTGTCATGCATGAGGGAATTTCAGTATGTTAACAGGTTTCCAGATTCCATTCTGGGGAAGGGAATCTGTGTAAGCAGAAAGCAGGCTGTCTTTGGAATGCAGCCCTATGTTTATCAAAATTAGGATTTATGGATAAAAAATCAATTGACTTTTTTCACTCTTATCCAATTCTAATGTGAAGCTATTGCTTATTTAGGTCTATACATTTGGGTTCCAGAAGTTACATTTTGTAAAAATACAGAATGCATAATGCTACCAGAAAACAGAGAAGCATGTAATAGTACTGTAAATAACTGTATAATACTGTATACTGTAAAAAATTACTGGAGGAGTAAACTTTTAACTATTCATATAGAAAGTACTCTGGTTAAACATAAAGTGCTGAGCTTTACATTTTAGCAGGTGTTTAAGGATAGTCAAGTTCCAACACTAATAAATCAACAGAGGGTGTAAGTACACCCAAAACTAATCAGGAAATCAGGTCCTTATACCAGCTTCCGCAGCAAGCATATTTATAATATTATGGAAAGACATTATCTTTTTCTGATAATGAGGAAAAGGATAGCATGGACACTTCGCACCTTTTTTCCCAGTACAGCCTGGTTTCTTAGCAGATACACATGGATTATTGTTTAAAAAAATATGTATGATAAGTATGGGTATAGCAGGCCTAGCCTTTTACAAAACCAAGACGATTTAGTGTACCAACAGACCATAAAATTGTCCCAATAAAAGAACAATTTAAATACTCTGTACTAACAAACATGAATTGAACAAAGAGGTTTCTCTTTCATAAGATCACATCTTTTTTCTCTAAATTAAAAGTCAGTATCTTCAGATCTCAATTACCTGGTCAGTTTTCTCACTGTCTGAAAAACATCCAGAACACTGGAAGTGTAGCCTGTAAAAGACTGTGCCCACTGATGATAATTCTGCTTTCAATGTCAGGGATAAAAAGAAAGTGATGTTAGCCTAACCTCTGCTATACTCAGTATATTTTCTGAACCTGTCATTCATCTCTTGGGACAGTGATTTCCTTACCGCATTAGGGCATCTTTTCTGCAAGTCTCTTATACATTAATCTGCCTAATTGTACCCTCCATTCAAAGAAGGATTTACTGTATGTGTCCAGTTGTACCATCACTTCTACTTCTTCTGTCTAGGCCTGACTAAAAACTAGCCTGTAATTGATTTGAGTGGTAAACTAGTTAGTTATAAGCTGACCCATATACAGTACTTACTGTAATACCTCCGTGTATGGAGCTGTGTATGTACAGTATGATCGCCATGTACTGTGTGAAAGCTAAGAGGAAGCGTCTTCAGCTTGAGTAAAAGAAATGTAACTTTTTTTTACCTCAGACATTCATTCACAACAAACTTGCTATTTCACGTTCGCAGTTTTAGAGGAAAGTAGCAGTTTAACACATGGAAATCTAAGCATTTTCCATGTGTATTTTCCTAAGAACACATATAAAGATTATGTACAATTATGAATGTTATGATGATCTCAATATGATATGTCAATGTATGGCTAAAGGTCATTGTGCATTTCAATTAATCTCTCAAGGGGACCCAAACCAACAAGGCAGCAAGGAGACAAAATTTGAGTTTGGGCCCACAGTGGCAGTTTAAGCAAGTATCAGCTGCTCAACAGGCTCATGTGGGACTGAACATATTGGAATAATATTTCAACTTTCTAGAGTTATAATGTGAATAAAGAAATTTTATACTCAGAGATCTATTGGCTCAATGTCCATGATGAGTTTAAACTTTCTACTGAGAAGACAGAGTTGGACGGGGTGGACATTGGTCTGACATGGCAGACGTGTGTCTCATCTGTGCACAGAGGAAAGAGAGAGCTTTTCTAAGCATTGCTAAGGACAGCTCCTTAAAATCAGTCTGTGCACAATTGTCTTCTTGGGTTTGGCTCTATGAAACAAGTGGAGAAGTCAGTACTGATTCATCCCTGTATTGATTTAGTATGGAATATGCTCAGATATCAACAAAAGGAGTCCAACCTGTCTTATTTTGTTGATTGGGTGAAAATAACAGTAGATTCACAAACAAGATTTTTCCTCTTTCAGAAAGAATATGTTGAGCAGAATTCTGCTTTTCACTGACTCACTCTCTTGGTCTTGCCTCAAGCAGAAAAGTCCTGATTCAAAATGCTTGCAGTCACGTAGTCGGAAAACGGTGCTAATTTAAGTCAGAGAGATGAGGAGCCAGTGAGTTAAGCAACTAAAAATGAGTTGGGTGCTAGCTTTTAAAGTGCGACATCACAGCTGGTAATTGGTTGAGGGTGTTGTCAGGTATAGTTCTCGTACCTATCCTACAGATCCCTCATTGTTGCATTTTCCTTAGGTGATGAACAATGACTTTGATCTTGGGAAGAAACTATAGATTTGATCGAGCAAATCTGCTCTATACTGTACTGTATATCATTAGTTGGTTTGACATTGGATAAAGCTTAATATTGTCTATTTTCAGTGGGACCTCTTCGCCACATTTCTGTGCATTTACACAGAGACTTAGCCTGCATTATCTAGGCAATAATCATAAAGATTATTCGAAATTTTAAAAAATAATTCTAAGTGAAATAATATGCCTTGCCGCTACACGACTACCTTGGTTAACACACGACCCCAATTTTTTCACCAGCTGTTTTTTATTTATTTTATTTTTTGTTCTTTTTTTATTTGTACTTACCAAGTATGTGACTTACATATCTAGGCTCAGCGCTCTGATTCCTTCATCCACTTCCCTTCCCACCATTGAGGCACTCATTTTTTACATCAGTTTGTGTAGACAGCCCAGAGTGGAAGGGGTTACAAGGGTCACTGTCACTGTCTCACTGGGTGCCGAGAGAGCCCTAGCTAATAATCATATCTGCAGCAGAGCTCTAACAACTACAGTATGCACCATTTGGAAAATCCTGTTTCCAATAAGCTAGTGAAATGACCCACGTTCGAATCATGTAAGCAGAATCATAGAAGTCAACCTGTATTCAGGTGAAGACCTTTACTGATTGAATCATTTGGTTGCCTGTGGAACCCAATTTGTGACACAAATATAAAGGATCTTCTTTCCCAGTAAACCAGGATAGAATGAAGTTACTCTGCTGCCTATTCTTCAAATGTGACCAATTTAAAGTGGGGAGAACTCAAAGCAGAAAACGTAAGCAGATTTGAAGGCAAGCAAGTTTCAGTCTACTTAGTATAGGACCAATTTTAGTTATTATTATTATTATAGTTGCACTTCACCAAGAGGTGATTGCCCAGTGTCTGCATTAGTATCTTTGCTACACATGATGAGTTGAAAGTCTAAAGTTGGTTTATAGGATTTTAATAAATAAATCTACCCAAGACTTTGAATTTTGAAGTATTGAAAAATCAAATATTCAGACAGCTGCCTTAGTTTACACAGGAAACAGCTTACAACTTTTATATTGCAATACTACGAAATGATACCTATCAAGTTGGAGTTAATTGGCCAAGCAGTCCTTGAACAAAAGTAGATTACGTAAAAGGCCACATTTCACCAAGCAGTTGATGACACAGTGTGGGTGGGAAAATTGCACAGTAGCTTATGCGGTGCCATTCAGAAGCAGATTTGGTTGTTCATGAAACTGGCTGTAATTCAATCCAATAGGTCACATTTCTCAAAAGTTTATGATCCACTGTAAGCATAAAAGTTACCATAGCAACTTTTCAGTTGGAAACTTGAAAATGGTTGTTGATGAAATCTGCCAAGTTTAAACTCAATTAGTGCAGCAGGTTTGGGGGAATTTCAGATCCATAGCACAGATAGACATCATCTTGTTTCATACAGAAGCCCAGATATTGTCACATATCTAATTGCTATTTAATCTATCTATCCCAGTGAGACTGCAAAGTAATAAACAGCTTGGATCCCCAGATTTTAACGCAAGCAGTTTCAAAAGTGAGAGGTGAGAGGAATAAATGAAAATCCTTCCTATTACTTTACACTTCCATACATCTGAATCCATGAAACAAAGATATCATAAATATATTTCAATTGCTGTAAATGAAAAATTCCTCCACCAGAATGGTTTAAGGCCTTTGTTTTCAGTACTGTATACAGTATGTTGCCGTAGTTTCCACTATTGTTCTCTGCTACATGTTTCTATGTTGATTCTGAGAAAGTCCAGAGGGTTGACTTTATCAATGTCTGTGAGGGTTTTGAATACTTTACTGGGGTCAACTCATCAGCTTCTTTAAGTCTAAAACAGTGCATTTCTTTTAGCCTGTCAGTATAAGAGCTGCCTTTGAGCTAAATAACGTTTCTATAGTGGCAAGATCTTTTTCAGAATGTGGTAACCAAAATTGTATACCTTTGAAATGTTACTAATACAAATTTTTGTAAATTTTCTAATCTAATCTAAATTTTTAACATAACATTCTTTAATTTGAATTATGCACTTCCAAGTACTGTACATAACATTCTTCTTACCATTTCAGCATTTTACAACAGCATTAAAAATATGAGAAATCTATATCTATGTACTGCAAAAAGTACATACATTTTTCTCATAAATATCCTTTTCAAGCTGTATTTTCAATTTTATGTTGAGTTATGTGTTTTAAATGTTTCCGTCAGGTATTTCCCCAGTCCTTAATTTGGTTTATGTTTTTCTTTTCATTATCTTCAGTGTTTGACTATGCTTATATTTTGGTATCTGCAAACTTGACTGATTTGCTAACTATATCTGATATATTAAATGAAACACAATACAGTATATCATATTAAATGTGAGTAGTTATTTAAAAAAGCAGTAGCACATCACAATTTGAGCATTTAGCCCATGTTTGTCCCTTCTGTTTTCAGTTCTAATATAAATCCAAATACATACATTAACTCAAAGGCCTAGTGCCTACAATTTAAGAAGGAATCTATTATGAGTATTTTAGCAAAAGAATTCTGTAATTCTAAACATTCCATTCAATGTTATATGTGGATCTATTATTGCTTTAATGTGTTCAAAGAAGTCTAGTAAGAAAATCAAATTTTCAAAAAAAATGTTGACTTTCTCCTAGAAACATATTGCTGTATAGATGGTTTTCTAAACTAGTTCTAATTGTTTCCATAATCAGGTATTTACAGTAACTGAACTAATACTTATTGATTGCTTCAGTTTCATCACTCTATTTATGGATTTGCGCTGCATTAGCAATTTTCCAGTCAGTGGGTATTGCGCCTTTCTCTCGGGGAAGAGAGGGATTGCACAAAATGTTTTGTTAATCTCCTATCAATCTCATCTCTTATTTCCTTGAATATACTTGATAGAACACAATTGCACTTTGGAGATTTACTCATCTTAAGTGGTTCAAGTAAATGTAACACTTCTAAATGATTACACAGATACAGGGTGAGAGGGATCTTTAATAAACTGTAGAAGGAACTACTTATAACAAGATGGATTTCATGTTGACACTTCATTTATATCATGACAATTTGAAGAAGAGAACAAAATACAAGGATATACAGTACAGTCAAAAGCACTGAATTGAAATAAAGAGACGGTGTGTCAAAATCGTATAACACCCTAATAAGACCTCATTTAAAGTAAAGTGTACAATTCTGGTCACCACATTATGGAAAATTTCTTGCAGTTCTGCTCTGAAATCATTCCAAAAAAAGAGCAACCAGACATTCCAAAGCTTAAGGGACTGTCCTATATAGACAGGCTGAAGGAACAGATTTTTTTTTAAATCATGAACAGAGTACACTATGAGGTGACCTGAAAAAGTATTCAGAATCCTCAAAGGCATTGACAAAGTCAAGGCAGTGGTCTTTTTTAGAATAAACATTGAAACTTGAACCATAAAACAAGTGTAAAAATTGCATTTAAAGCTGAGACTTGGAGCCATTTATTTGCCCAAGGGGCTGTGGGAGTATATAAAAACTATGTTGTTGATTCCAGTACCCAGGCTTCTTTCAAAAATCAACTGGATTAGATTCTTTAGTCATTTCAAATGCGCTAGATGTGTTGAATAGCCTCCTCTAGTTTCTATTTTCTAGCTTGTCTTGTTCTTATGCTAACATAGGACAGTGTATTGTATCAGCCTGAGGAATGTTTTTTATATTCCCTTGCTAAACACTGAAATACTTGTTCAATATGTCAGCCATTTCCTGTTTCACTTACCAGTTTCCCACTAAATTCTTCTATCGTACATGTAACATAAGAATTACGGTACAAAATCCGGAAAACACTAAACAATCATTAAATATAAAGTTGGATTCTGTGAGACCACCTTTAATAATAATAATTGGATGTATATACAAACATCCATGAAAATAAATAGAAATTGAAATTATGGTCCAAAAAAACACTTCTGAAGTAGTAGAGATATCACAGTACACAGTATATTCCGTAATCCATAATGTTCTAAAAAGTAGTAGTAGACCTGGTATTTCCTCAGTCTGGAATTAAAGTGTTAAAGTGTTATGTACTCTAAATAACCTCACAGGAGATGTGATTGTTGGTTACATGTCAGTGTTCAGCGTAGCAAATCTGGCAATTAGATATATTAAGACAATATACAGTTATACAGTATGTACATACACAACACATACAGTATATACACGCAAACAAAAAAGATTTTACTCATATACTGTAGATCAAGTCGCTGGTTTTAAAGTTGCTGGCAACCAAACATGAAGGAATAAAAAGGATACCATCAGCACACATTCCATTGACTGACACACAGACAATTGTATGCATGTCACATCTGCAAATACTGTTTAGAATTTCATTGTAATTGTTTGTTGTGTTACTGGCCATTACATTGTATTGTCTGTGTTTAAGTGTCCTGTGATCTCTCCTCCTCTGCTGTGTACAATTCACTGCTGCATCTATTAAGTCTCCTCCATTAATGGCCTTAATGGATGGAATTCTTGTCTGATATCATTGGCATGTGTTTTATGAAATGGGTGGAACTCAGGATTTGAAAGAGTGCACAGATGGCTAAATTAGAACTTGGTCCTACGAGAAAGAGCAAGGAGAACAGTCCTTTGGAATAAACTACAATAAATGTTTCGTTTAGAGAGTGTTGTGAATGTCTAGTAACTTGTCAATTTTGAGTAAGGGGTGAACTGTATATTGTTTTTGTTTACGTATTTACCTCTTTCTGTATCATACCTTCCTTCAGTTCTCTGCTAGGTATTGTTGTAAATAAAGCTTCACATTAATTTTTTCTATAACTCAATCCCAGAAATCAGCCCGTTTTGGATTTTCTTTTTCTTCCCACTCCAAGAACATTCACTGATGGCTATCCCCTAATGTTTTGGTAGCACATTATAGAAACTAATTTCATAAAGCCATGCTACACTTCAGAAAGACAAAATGTGTACCGTGGTTTGCAATTGTTTTTACATGCCAGAAATACTGTATAGCAAAAGCACATACCATATTTATAATAATCCTAAACTTTATTTTATATTGCGCCTTTAAAGGGGCTTTCTTAAAGCCCTTTACAGAATGAAAACAACAATAATAAAAAATACGCTAGATATGCACAATGAGAATACACAGTTAGAGGAAACAGTAGATAGTGGTACTAAATACAGTAGGAGCAGAGGGGTAAAGAACAGAACCAGTTAAGTAAAGGCTCTTCAAAAGAAGAAGGTTTTGAGTCTGGATTTGAAGAAGTTACGAGAAGGTGACTCTCTGATCTCTTCGGGGATAGAGTTCCAGAGCTTTGGGGCATAACAGGAGAAGGCCCCATCACCCATTGAGTGTAGATGGACTTAGGAGACAGATAGGAGACCAGAATTAGAAGAACAAAGGTTGTGAGGTGGGGAGTAGGGCGATAATAGCTCAGACAGGTACTGAGGTGCCAAGCCATGCAGAGCCTTATAAGTGAGCATGAAGTCAACACAAAACTTGACAGGAAGCCATTGCAAGGACTACGGGATAGGAGTAATGTGATCAATTGCACTTGACATGGTCAGGATTCTGGCTGTTGAATTTTGGACATACTGGAGTTTTTTCAATGTGGATTTAGAAACCCTAGTGAGTAGAGCATAGCAGTAGTTGATTCGGAGAAGACAGAAGAAGATATGTTGATTAGCGTAGTCTAGGAATATTTCGGCGGTTAAAGAAAGATGTTTTGACACTATGCTGCACATGTGGGTTGAATGTCAAGCCTAAATCAAATTATCATCCCCAAGTTTTTCAATTTAGACTGAAGCTCAAGTACAGTGCCATCCACAGATAAGGTTACAGCATTGGCTTTACAAAGTATATGGGGGGTTCCAATAAGCATGACTTCAGTATTGTCACAGTTTAGATTAAGGAAATTTTGAGTCATCCATGTTTTTATGTCGGAGATGCAATTAGATAGAATAGAGACAGCCAGATCAGTGTCAGGTTTGGTAAGGATGTATATTTGAGTATCATCAGCATAGAGATGATAGTTGAAGCAATGTGATCTTAAAAGCTGACCAAGTGGAAACATGTAAATGCTAAAATGTAAGGGGCCCAGTATCGAGCCCTGAGGAACACCAGACTTAAAGAGTCCAATTTCAGACCTAAATCGACCAAGAGAGACAAAATGACAGCGATCAGTGAGGTAAGACTTGAACCATTTGAGAGCAGTGTCAGAAAGTCCAAACACAGTCTCAAGATGAAGAAGTAAGATATCATGGTTAACAGTGTCGAAAGCAGCACTGAGATCAAGAAGAATGAGGATAGAAAGAGAAACAAAATCAGAAGCTATTAGAAGACCGTCAGTGACTTTGACCGGGGCAGTTTCTGTGCTGTGAAGTTGCCAGATTGGAGGGGGTCAAAAAGGTTATTTGCAATGAGGTGGTTATATAACTGAATTGTAACAGCATGTTCTAGAATTTGTGCAAGAAAGGGTAAGTTGAAGATGGGGCGAAAAGTTTTTAGATTGTCCAGAGCCATGTTAGTCTTTTTTCGCACGGGGGTAATTGCAGGCTATTGGTATGACAACAGTGCTCAATGATTCAGTTATTATATTGAGAACAATGGTGCAGATAGAAGTGAAACAGGACTGAAATGAAGTGGTGATGCCATCTAATATAGAGGTGGTGGATTTCATATGTGAAATCAGTTTACTGATGGATGGAGATTCAAGAAGGGAGAAGTTGGACAGAAGGGAGCCAGTAAGTTTGGGCAAGCAGGGAGGAGGTGTGGAAATTATATGAGTTGTGGAGAGAATGTAATGCCAGATGTTGTCAATCTTGGAGTTAAAGAAATCTAAGAATGTGTTGCAAAGTTGAGTCAGGTACTGTATTGTGGTGGGGCAGTTTGGCTTTAGCAGTCTGTTGATGGTGGAGAAAAGATGTCTTGGGTTGTTATGGTTATTTACAATGATGTGAGAGAAGTACAGTAAGTGGATCTAGCAGACTCTGTTGTAGCCTTATACAGTATTCAGACAAGTAATCTTTCCAAGCCTGCTAATGTAGGTTTAGGCCTGAAAGACGCCATCTACGCTCAAGTTTCCGCGAGAGAGGGCGAGAAAAAGAGATGGTTCAAGTTTTTAGAGGAGCAAAAGTGTTTAGGGTAGATAAAAGAGTGCTATTAAGCAAATGTATTTTGTCCTCTAAAGGGTCAGAGGAAGAGAAACAAGATAAGGATAGAACAGAATTTGTGAACCTAGGCTAATCAACCTGATCAACTGATCGCCAGTTACCAAAATTTACAGAGAGTGATGGAGAAGTGTTAGAAACAGGTAATTCCAGATTGAAAAGAATAGCTAAGTGGTCAGAGAATGCGGAGTTCAAGGGAAGAGAAGTGGGAAACAAAAGAGTCATTTGCAATGATTAAATGTAGGCTGTGTCCTTTGTTACTGTATGTGTTGGGCTAAGAACAAACTGAGTTCAATCAAAGCATCCCAATAGAGCTAGAAAATCCTTAGCCAAATTGGAAGACCTTGAGTCAATATATATATATATTAAAGTCCCCAAGAATAAGGATCCTCTTAACTCCGAGGCATAAAAATGAAAGTAAATCAGCAAACTTACTTAAAAGGGCTTCATTAGGTTTGGGTGGTCTATAAACTGTGGCAATGATGGTTCAAACATTTAAAACAAGACATTCAAAAGAAAAGAGAAGAGGTACAGTAACAGGACTTAAATTGTAAAGAAGATTGTAAATAACAATGATGCCCCCTCCTCTGCCTGGAAGACGAGGAAGTTCAAACAAGCCGTACCAAGACCTATTTTTGAGGTCGGTGCCGGTGCGGGATGGTCTTGCAGCCTTGCGCCAAGAGGCAGCAATAGAGACTCCGCAGGTAGACAAAGGAAAGAAACGGCGTTCTGTGCTGCGACGAATGTAACGCATTGGTCGTAGGATCCCAATATTACGACAATAATCAAATGGGGTTTTTACCAAGCAATACTGTAATTCCATTTCAGTTGCAGTAGTTGCAGTGAGGTGTTAGAAGTGTTAGAAGCACGTGCGTAAAATCTGCGACGATGCAACAATAAAATGGGAAGGAAATCCTGAATCAAGGGAGTAGCAGGTGGTTAAGAGTCCTCAGTTGAACAATTCCATCGGGGAATAGTCGGCAGTAGAAGCAGCAGTCATAATGGAAACTGGAAGTCGCATTTGTACTGTCAATTGCAAAGTGGAGTGGCTAAAAATAAATAGAAATGAGGGTGGCAGAGAAAGAAAAAATTAAATAAAAAGTATATAAAAAATAAAAACTGGTGAGAGAAGCAGCAGCCAAACATGCCAGCATTCCCTCTCAGCAGGAACCGGAAGTCAGCACCCACATTTGCATGTCAGAAAATTGTAAAGTGAATACAGTAATATCGCACGTAAATAATACTTTGAAATACATTTCCATATTAATTTCAAATCACCTTGGTTTGACTGTTTACAAAAGCTTTTTTCCCAGCCTCATCTACACTTCGAAAAACCAGGGAGATAGTGGATAACCCGACTTATTTAGTCTTATAATGAGTTTTTGCAGCTATCTCTGGGGACTAAGTGCTTGATAGATTACACTGATAACATAACAAAACGACGTTAATTCCACCTTTAGCATTGACAGTACACTGTACTTACATTTGTAATGCAAATTCCAGCAAATACAAGGTGCTATTATGGTACTTGATGAATAATTGCTGCACTTATTAGTTGCACTCATTTGGCAATTAAGTAATGATTATGCATGGATTCCTACCTCAGGCAAAAGGCCACATGTTTCTAAGCTATGTGAACTGGAAGACCTGCAAATGAAAGCAGAGAAAAGAGCCACCATTGATTGCTATTGATTGTAATTTGCTCTTTGGTAGACTGCTTAAATATGGACCCTTACAAGCCTATTTTTTGATTGTCAATAGAACCTTATAGTATGATATGCACAAGTTTTCTTCCCTTAATGTTTGTAAATGATTGTTAATGATTATTGGTCAAGAGATAAAGAGATACATGTAAATTGAATTGTGAAGTACAGACAACCTAATGCAAGTATGCGTTAAACAGGATGGCTTCAGTTTTCATTGTCATCCTGTGCTCACTGAACTTTATATGACATGGTGACCAATGGGAAGGTTTCCCAGCCTTCTTACAAAATTGTACAGGAAAGGATTATTGCAACTAATGCAGAACAAACTACCTACTGGCGCAAGGACACACCTCCCGAGTCCTGTACCACCACCATGTCTCCTGGTTACACATGTAAGCACATTCTGCATAGTCCTGCAAATTTCCATGAATGGTCCTGAGAGAAACATAATTATGAATCCCATCATCCTGTTTTTGTGCTTAACATTATGGTTGACGATTTTTAAAACACCATATTCATCTTACTTGTATGTGTTAAACACATTTACAGCCATTGTATAGAAGCTCTTTCAAAGTTGTTTTTGGCCTCACAGTGGTATCCCTCACCGGTTTCCTCTTTGACCATCTGTCTGTTTGTGGGGATGGCCTGGACAAGGCAGAGCACTGTATATGTGTTCTATAATGCACCTTTCATTTCCTAATTATTACAGTAAGCAGACTGAGACATTGTGCTTTGCGATATTAGAGACTGTGCTATTTTTGTACACTTCTCCTGACCTTTGGGTTTAATGACTTTGTCCCTGACTTGCTTTGAAAGCCCCCCAGTATTCATGGTTGAACCCTTGCTTGAAATTCACTACCTGACATTGACATTCACAGAGACCCATGTTTTTTATTATTTTTAAAGAATTTAAATAATAAAGATATAATAATATTCTTGAGGACAACTGCCATTGTAAACAGTGGCCACTCAGCTACAGTAATTCTGTGGCTTGTTAAGATCATTTTGTGCATCTCAATTAATTTAGATATTCAACCTCAAAGGGTTTGTATACGTAATCATGAATTTTCCATATAGATTTCAGATTATCTCTTCAGTTCCTTTCGAGTTTTTTTGAGTTTATAAATACAGTCTAAGAAATATTTAACAACATTAATATTATTACTCTATAACATCAAGCTTTAAAGGAACAAAAAGTGAAAACTCTGCAAGGGGAATGCTTTTGTAAGACACTGTACAGTATGTACCAGCAGCCAACCTGAAGATCAGTTGGAAAAAGTGAGAAGTTGCTTCACCATCACCAGTTGACTTAACACCTCTAGTGCTATCTACAGTGCTAGGGACCTTTAATAACCCAGTACTCAGGGCTGTGGATTGTATGTTCTAAAGGATGGAACTGTACCTCCTAGAACATGATGTTCCTAGTCACTGAACTAGGGCATTGGTTTGGACTTATTTGACCAGATGAAAGAGTTCATTCTACCGCTCCACCACATACAGCAACAACCTGCTTTGCTGTGGCTCCTTAAGAAAGCATCAGTACTCTTATGAAGCTAGGAAATGCACACCTGCAAATATCCTAACACTACAATGCACAATAAAGAGATTATACTAAAGCATAGGCAATCAATTAATTAAATTGTAGTCTATAATTACTATGGATGAACTAGCATAGAAATTCAATATTGAAAGGATACAATTCTTTCAGTATTATTACCTAGTCATCTTTTATCCTGTTTCCTTAATTAATATTATAGAAAGTGATGCTTGTTTTATATCACATATGTAACAGGTAATCTTACACAATATTGTCCATATTTATGGATTTATGTATAGTGTCACGGTAGGAAATGAAAACCTAGTTTCCTGAGGAAGCGGTATACAATACACCCTTGACACTCAAATCTATGATTTAATTACGACTGTATAAATAGCACAGAACACTGGAATTAAAACATTTTTCCTATGCTTGTGCAGAGAAAAAACAGTATTATGGGCAGAAACAATATTGTATTCATATTATCACAGTTTATTGGTGTTGATTCTGGACACATTTGGGAACCAAACAAAAAGACATAAGATTATCTTAAGTTTCTTCGTAATTAATTACTTTCAAGGAGAAATTCTAAGAACAAAAGCATTGAGAGAACTCGTGTAATCACTGATAATAAGCAACCAAAGTTAAATGCTGCTTTATTAAATTGGTTACATTTCTTTTGCAATTAAACCAAACCTGCTTTTTATTATAATCCTATTTACTATAATTACATAATTATGTGAGGGAGATTTAGAGCTAACAGGCCAACTTTGAATGGCCAAAACATTGTATTGTATTTTCCTAACCAAAGATGCTTAATATACTGTTACATATGGGGGGTTACGAAACTGGTGAAAATAAGGATCTGACTGAGAGGTTTAGTCAATAATTATTTATATCCCCCAATTTATAAGTCATTTCTAGCAATATACCCAAATGGTTGGTATAATTGGATGCACATTAATGCACTGCTTTGTTGAGAGTAATAATCCAGGCACACTTGGTTAAACAAGTATTTATTACAATGAAAAAACACAAACTACACTACACACAAGTTACTCTATGTACAGTATTTACAAACAAGGCGTTTCAGAGGCCTAACATTCTGGTCACCAAAGAAAACCTCAGATGCTACTAAGCATTAAACTACCTTCTAACTAAATACAATGCAACCTACAGTTAAATCTATCTCTCTGCACCGTGGATGCCACAAAATAAATGGGAGCCTTTATCCCTATCCATAAAATTGCACCCTAAGCAGGAAAGACATTTCTAACTAAGGTTTCTGTTACCCAGGAAACTCAAGTTCCCTTATAACACAGAAAAGCATGCTCTCTCTAATAAGGTTCAAATACTTAGCTCCTGTCAGGTTTTATTTGGATGTTCATGAAGTAGGGGATCTCACCTGGTACAATCTTCAAGTCCCAACTCCTCTGGACTACTCTCTTTTCTCCTTGTTGCCTGCTTCTTGTTTCTTCCTTTTCTCTTGTGCTCTTAATGTGATCTTATATAGTCTGTTTCTGTCCTGCTACTTTGCAATCATTAACCCACAAATTACCTAGGTACTGTATAAGCAGATGAAGGTTACAATTGTTTTTGCTCAAGGGACCCCCAGACCTCAGCAAACATTCTCTCTCCTTTGAAGTGTTTACCCTTCCAAGTGTCACAAACTTTATCTGAAATCTAAGAGACACTTCTCAGTCCTCTAAAACTGTAGCAATACTTTCTTAATGACTAATAACTGTGAAAGAGGATGATTTAAAATATAGAACTTTCTTATCCCTTTTTATACATTTATCATTTTAGGTGTACTGTATTTTCTTCAGGTAAAACAACATTGAAAACAGATTCTATCCCTGCTATGTTCTACTGAGTTTTTGCAATAAATTTACAGTTGAAGATGACTAAACAGTAGATCCGTTATTTTCATTGTATTGTTTTATTCATGTTTCTGTATCCCCATGGAGAACAGGCCTTCCCATTTGTTTTACTACTGACTCACTGAAATATAAAACTGCAGCAGTCTTGCTCTTATTATGGTACATACAGTATAAACAGTCTTGTTTCCACAAACAAGAAGCAATTAAGAATAGCCTGATGCCAGATTGTTTCCTGAAATAGGCACGAGCCCATTGGCCTGCTGCATTACCAGTATAATTTATAGATGCTATAAACATGAGTGCTGTACAGACCTGGCTTGGTCAATGGACTATAGCTTATTTCTGCTCGTGTAGAATCAATTTTAGCTGTCTTTTACCTAGCCTTGCAAACATATGGAAGGTGGCTTGGGGAGGTTGGGAATGGCGTAGGGTCTGACCAAAATAGCTAATGTATACGTCTTCTAATGTATTTATAATTTGCTTCAACAATTTCTTTGAGGTTTTGTGGGGTTTTGGGATCTTAGCATATCACATGAAGATTAAGTCACGCATGCTTCTTCTGTTTCAGACATTAAAGAGATAAATGGCAAATGAAATAGAGCCCTCACTAAACTCTGGTTAAATAAGAAATTCTAACATGTATCATTGCACATGGGTTCACGTACAGTAACTACTTGTCACTCAATTTGTTCAATATCAATCTCAAATAGAAAATAGAAATCAACAGAAAGCAAGAGAGAAAAGCTTCCATCCCCAAACAAAAAGCCTTTTTTGAAGCTATAAATACAGGAGCCATTGTACCTATTTCCTCAGGTCTCACTGATACAGTATGTTGATAGAAGCTCCATGTCGATGCAGTTGTATGGGATTGGCTGCCTGGGATGTGCACATTCCATTTTGGATTGTAGATTTTTCCTTGGTATGTAAATCCTGTCCAACTGTTGGGACAACCAAATTTAAATTTAGTAGTTTTTCTCCTTAACAGGAGATCGTTCAGTCTTATTATTTTGGAACATTTCATCAATCCAAGATGGCCAACATGAGCCAACTAAAATCTAACATCCAAAAAGTTGCACAGATTCTCCTGAAACCTCAGATATGAAATAACTATGGGGACCTGTACCCAAGAACATTTTGCATGATTTATGGAAGTTTTTAAAAATTCTCCGTTTTGGGACCAGTACTGTGTACACACAAGAGCGAAGTCATAGGCATGATGACTTTTTATACTTTATCTCATAAACACTATTTATAACATTTACTGTACATCTGCCTGTACTCTGCACATTAAAGATGGCAACATGCTAAATATGTAAGAAAGGGATGTCCATGTCTTTGACCTTAAAAGATTCTAGGCAACAACAGTGAAAGGACTGGGTCTTTCTGCATTGTGTGGAGATTTGGGCTAGAGTATCTGATCTGTTAAACAGTTATCTGCTGTGGCCATGGCCTCATTTTACTAAACTATTTTGAACTGTTTTGCCTCAATGAAAGAGTTTTTGCAATTCCCTTACAAATTCTGATTCCATTTCTAACCCAAAATGTAATAAAATGTATGCAATTTTACTGCATTATTTTTTTTTTTAGTTTTGGGTTCGAAAAATACTTTACAACTTTTCTTTTTTTCTGCTTTTTAGTGTGGAATTAACCTTTACTTGCTTGCAGTTAACAAAATGTTCCATTTTTGTTATAAGGCTTTCCATTTTAATAACCCTGCACCCATACTTTGTAATCCTATAAAGCTGTTTTTCTTACCACTTCTTCCAATTAAAGCTTAAGGAGGAGAGCATGTCCAAGCTACACCTTGGACAAGGTGCCAGTCCGTCTCAGGACAGACAGACACAAGGCCTCCCACTCCCCCTAAGGCCAATTTTTCCAGAAGCCAATTTTTGGACTCTGGGAAGAAACTAGGGCACCCTGAGGAAACTCAAGCGAACATTGGGAGAACATATAAACCCACGTAGATAGCATCCCAGGTCCGGAAATGAGCCCATAGCCCCAGTGCGCCCATCCAGATATTAATGTATTTTAAAATATTAGTAATTGCGTCATGGCGTATTAGTATGTTGTCCGGTGTAAAACGGACCACAATGGTTTTATTGTAATGGATATCTGAGTCTTTCAGCCAAGAGAAAGGTGTGAAGGAAACTGTCCAAGACTGTGCTAGGCTCATATTTGCACTGTCAGAGATTCAGTATTTTGTGTGCATCGTTTGAGGACTATATGAGGACAATATTTTCTCATTTCTGAAATCATCTACTGAAAACCAAGCACTGTACAGTACATAGTTTTAGACTATGTGCATAGTTAAGAAAATTATGCCTCTCAAAATACAGTGTGATTGTCTTTGTTGCAGTAGGACTAGTTGTAATTAGTAATAGAAGTGGTAACAGAATAAAAAATTGTTTTGTAACAGTAATAGTACCAGAAGCTTATTTTTACTTTTTAATATTTTAACAATCCAATAATTGATTCAAGAATACTGATAATTTGTATCATAATACTGAAATCTTTTAACTTTTTATGATCAGTCCAGTACTTAGTAAAGATGTATTACTAGAGCTGATATTAAAATATGTCAATAGGTGAAGTAGACAGCATCCTCAAACATCATGCCATGTCAGCAGATGCTGGACAACCACCCACACACCCATGTCATCAGTAACAAGTTTGTGAAAAATATGAGTTGCTTGTTGCTTGGTAAATCTTATTTTAAATAGATGAGAGACCTGTCTGCAGTACATTTTATTCTGAAAAGGGATTGAGACAGTGGGCAGTTTCTTTTATTTTTTTTTGTTCTGCCAAGGACAAATTGTTTAAATAAACATTAGTTTAAAGAACCAATTAATTTTTTTTTTGCAATATACAGTAGCAAGTATTTCACTCCCCATACAATTGGGTACACACTAGTCAGTATGTAAATTGCTTCAGATAAACAAGTCAACCAATTAAATTGATAAATATCATTTTAACACTCCAGAAGCAGCAATAGTATAAGATATATTTCTAGCGTTATGTCTACTGTCCTGAAATATCAGCAAGTTAAAAAGAGGTGAGGGGTCATTTTCAGACAGGAAGTAAAATATTATAGTTTGTCTATTCTGGAAAAGACGTCTACTTAATAACAAATAGAATTATTGACAACTAAGGGAAGGAATCTATATGTTTTCACCTCCTAATGTGTGACATTTTGTCAAGCAAGACAGGACTTGTATTTTGGTTTCCTGGTCAACAATGCTGCATGGTAAGCAAGGGACATCATGCAATGATAATTGATGCTGTATATCGCACCCCACATCAGAGAAACTTCTCTTCAGTTTCTCATGTCTCCAGTGTGTGCAAGTAAATTGGGTGAGTTCTATAGCCAATGTAACATTACAGGATCTTAAAGAAAAATAAAAGAGGACATAAGTCACTGCTGCACTGTCAGGAAACCAATTGGTAGAATAGGAGGATCCTTATGCAGAACCATGAATCCCACAGAATGCACAATAGAACAGGCACAATCCAAAAGACAAAATCCAGGGGCTTGATCAATTAGGGATGCAATGAGTCCAGTAACCAGGGAAATCCAAAAGACAATCCAAAGACAAGATCCAGAAGGCGTGGTCAGAAGGCAGGAGCAAAGATTTGGTACCAGCAGATCAATCAAAAGGCTTAGGAACACACACAAGAGAATTCTACAGAAGACTTCTCAATAGTGAGCATGAGGTGGTGTGTGAGGGAACTTTAAATACTGAAGGAAAAGGGATGTGGTTGGATAATTGATCTGGGAGTAAGAATTTGAGGAATCTGGTGCATGTGGGAATGTGATGGGTTCAATTAGGAATGAGATTGTGAAACAGTGGGAATGCAAGGGCGTTTGTGAGGGAGAGTGTGGGGTATGACATGCACAACCTTCAAAGCACCTTTCCTGTAGGTAATCTTGGTGAAATCTCTTCAGGGTCTTGCTCTTTTATTTTCAAAGATGAATCTTCCATGAATCAGAAAAAGAAAGTTAATATTTTATCTATGCAAATAAGATTACTCTTCTACTACAGAGCTAACTTATTATTTTCAGTAGCGATTTTTAATATTTAGTTATTTGGAACCAGGCATAGGTAATAACTGACTATATCTGACTCAATGTTTTAAAAATTATTCTACCATGAAAAAGCCAGAAACCTTTCTGGCTTAGTTTAATCCTAAACTATAATGCTTTGAAATTTGCCATGACTAGAGAGAAAATTCAAAAGTAGCCCCATGTGAACAGCAGAAGCGGACCAGTTAGAAATTAATAAGACACAAGGGCTTTGTGTCATATACCATGTTTAAAAGCCCTATGCAGACCACTAGAAATCAATATTTCCCTCCAAACACAACACAATCAAGATCTTTGGAGAAGGAGCATTATTATCTAGGGCAATTGATTGTTTCTTTTTTTATTTTTGAATGGTAGATAGTAATTTACTTCTCAGTTAAATCATGTCTTTAAGATGTCTAAGAAACAAAAAAAATCAACACGTTTTACACTGATAGAAAATTGTTTTTGTAAGACACTAACATGACAGAAAGTTTTGTTCTTTTTTTGTGGATTGTGCTGCAGTTATTAAAATATATACAGAAAGGAAAATGATTAATGTCGTAATTAAACTACACTATACAATCATATTTATAATACTAGCTGTATACTGAAATGTGCTATGTCTACAATATACTGTATACAGTAAAACTGTCTATAGCTTCTTTCCTTCAACAAGGAGCTAAAACTGCTTCAGAAAGGAAATACCTATAAAGTACATAGTTAATTAATGCTTATGAATTCAGCAAAAAGTGAGGCTTGTTACAACTTTCATTTGCAACAAATTAAAATTTAAAAATTGTTTTTATAAAACACTAACATGGCAGAAGATGTTTTCATACTATTAGAACAGTATAACAAAAAGTAGTCTTTCCTTTTCTTTGAGAGACAAGGTTGGCCACTGTCAAACAGACCTCATTGCACTTTGCACATTGGCAGTTAACATTTCAGCTAAATAGTCTAATACATAGCTAATATGTACTGGTATTTCAAATGTATAGAGTTTGAAAATAATTCCTATAATGTTTTGAAAACCAATGCAGTGAGACAGACAGGAGTAATACTGTATGTGACCCTTTCTTTCTTTGCTGAAACCCTAGTTTCTGCATTTTACACAGGCTGTAGATATGACAGATTACACTGCAAGAAATCAGAATATTGCTGTAGTCCAATTTAGATTTAATAAAGAAGTTAACTAATTTCTCTACATCCCTCAAGGAGAAAAATGATGCAATTTTAGAAATTAGATACTAAAAGGACACTTCAGTAATTTGTTCATTTTTAAGATGATTTATTAAAATGTCATAGTCCACAGAAATCAGCACTCAGTTTTTAAAGGACGAAATTACAGTATGTTTAATACATATTAAAATGTAATAATATATAATCTGCACACATATGTACAGTACATCACGTACCACCTCAGCCAACTCACTGCTAGAATTGAAACAAAACCCTGGATCTCCAAAACAATATTCCTGTCTCAGGAAGTATCAATAACTTAAATTCTACCATTTCAAGAACTTTTGACTAAAATATGAACGATTGAAATACAGGTAGGTGTTCAATTACTCAGTTCAGATTTAAACTAAATTAAATCTGATTTTCAGAAGTAAGGCCTTTGCCAGTGCAGTTTCAAAGACATCTGAAACTTTTCATTTCTGACAGAACTATTTTGATAAGACATCCTTTAAAACCTCATTGGATGCAAAGAACAAGAAGCAAATTACATCTGTTGTATTAATGTATTTATATCTTGTCACTAATCTGTCATTGACCTGAGTAAAATTAATCCATTACTGATCCAATTCTTTTTGACATACATTTTTTAATTTAAAATAATACTGAGCTCCGTGAAGTTGGCCCACCTATAGATAGCACAAATGATGAAACCCACCTCATTCGATAGTGCTACATTTGCATGGGTTTGTGCCGTTGAAAGTAGCGTTTCTGCTGCTTTCGTTTCTGAGATATAGCACCTTGTTTTTTCGGGGTCATGACACCACTTAGCCCCCCTACAACACCGAAGGGGAACTGGACCGGCCTCATTCATTAGTACTACGTTTGTGCCTTTGAAAGTAACTTCTCAGCTTCTTTCTTTCCCGAGATATAGCGCCTTCTTTTTTGGGGGTGTGACGTCACTCAGCCCCCCTACAATGTTGTAGGGGAACCGGACCAGTCTCATTCGTTAGTGCTACATGTGTGCCGGTTTGTGCCGTTGAAAGTAACTTCCAAGCTGCGTTCGTTCCTGAGATATAACGTCTTCTTTTTCAGGAGATGACCTTGCCCGGTCCACCTACAACGTCATAGGGGAACTGGACCAGTCTCATTCGTTAGTATTGTGTTTGTGCAGGTTTCTGACATTGAAAGCAGCGTTTGTGCTGTTTTCATTCACGAGATATAGCGCCTTGTTTTTCCGGTGATCACATGACCATGCACGGTGACTTTGACCTCCAGTGAATCCGGCTGCCAAGTTCATGCGCTCTGTTACCAGTGCGAGAGTAACAATTTTGTTTCTCTGTTTGCCCGGGTGATTTTGATTTTGATTTTAATACCATTATCTTATCTGCGTTTGGCTGAACAGGAAAATTAAAATTGTCACCAATATCATACCTTAAAAACCCTGTGGATATGGCCTTAAAAGTGAACATTAGCAAGCAACTGCGTGTTCTTACAAAGAGGCTTTATCTAGCACATCTCAGTATTTTGTAGCTGTGTCCTTTTTTTTAAAATCTGAAGAAGTAATCCGTTTCTCATTGTGTCATTTTTAAATAAATATGTAAATCAAGGACCGTTTAAAGATTTGACCCATCTTTCGAGCCCTGTATTTGAAAAAAGTTAGGATTAGAAACTTCCTGTATCACAAGACCATTGTTTTTATATATTTCTTATGCAAAAAAAATTGTAAATGTGAAACCTAACCAGGATTTTTAAAGGGAGTACTATGCACTAAGTTGACGCAGGTAGTTTATAATGCAACTGCAAGCAATTTCGTGATTTTTGGTAATCACATAACTGTCTACAAGAAAGTTTAAAGGTATCAACACACTCTGTACTTTTAATTGCTCAATGTGATGAAAACTACGGGTGCAGTTTGTTTCGGTGCAATCTTCTTCTCACAAATTGCAATTGTAATCTATATTCACAACTGTAACAATATTTTTGTTTGCCCCACCCGGGCAAACAGAGAAACAAAATTTCAGAATTTTTTAACAGAGCTTGTGAACTCGGCAGATGGGGTCACTGGAGGTCAAAGTCACTGTGCATGGTCAAATGATCACCGAAAAAACAAGGCACTATATCTCAGGAAAGAAAGCAGCACAAATGCTACTTTCAACGTCAGAAACCGGCACAAACACAGCACTAACGAATGAGGTGGGTTTCATTGTTTGTGCTGTCTGAAGGGGGGCCAACTTCACAGAGCTATAAAACTGAAATGAATCAAACTAAAGAATGTGGAATTAAATATTTGATCTATTCCAGGGAGAAAAGAACCCTAGAATGACCTCAATAATATTACAAAATAAGTGACCTTAAAGCTTTGTTATATTTCAAAACAGTCTCTTTCAAAATACCATAATGGATTTTGGTATTTGGCAACTTTCCATTTACCTTCTGCCTTGCAATTGGTTCTTTTCATTGGACGGATGGTATTTTTAACCCAAGGTGCCATATGCTTTGAAGGAACCATTCTAGTTCTAACTGTAGCAGTATGCTATCAAAAGCAGCTGCTACATGAAACTTAAATCTATGAAGTCTTTAGTAGCTAGAGGGGTATCAGGGGGGAGTGATGATAAATCTGTTATGTAACTTAGATCTTTAACAGTTGAAGAAGTAAAAACATGTTTTTGACAGTACGTGACTTTCTAGTTAAAGGCAAAGTGACTGTCATGGCTAAATGAACTGCAATATTTGTGACTTGTTGAAATTTAGTAATGACAACTTTCTCAGACTCCTTAAGAGTAAGTTCTTGCACTGAGGTAACTGCATAAACCATAACTGAAAAAATCATATATGACATATTCTATCAATGTAATAGCTTGCTTATTAAGAGTTTCTATCCCTTTAACACCAATTGAAGGGGAGACTCTTTAACTTTCAGAAAAATCTTTTAAAATGTCAGTTTCAATATATGTGTATCATGTATGTCCTTGTCAGGTGATAGTTTATGCTGAGACATTCAGTTTAATAATATACATTAAACTTAAATTACTCTATCTGAAGAAAGAACTCCCAGCATTTTAACATTTATTGAATATTCACAATCTCATACCACTTTCAGAAGAAAATCAAGTGTACCTGTACATCATTGAGTTAACATGGAATCAAGCATAAACACAGAAAATAACTGTTTTGATCCATTTACTGTAACTACTGAATATCAAGCAGGCCATTGGCCTCCTCTCTTAAATGTTTTTCGGTCTGATGGTCTTTGAGGTTAATTCTCAAGATTTACTTTTAGATTTTTTTTTCTCTTAGTAAGTCACCTTGGAAGTCTGGCTTTGCTCCTGCAGAGTTACAAAAACATTGGTAATGACTTGAGTCTGTAGTATGTGTAAAGAACATACTGTATGTATATGAAGCACAGTACATTTAACATAAAACTAAATTCCCATAGGATGTCTTGATTTAAAATCACTTCATTTGAATCTGCTGTTTAGATGATTCTAATTTTTCATCAAAGTGCCCTAAAATGTAAAAAACTACAACCTAAATCACAAGCATGAACTGGGTGCCTTTGAAACTTTCCTATTCATCTCAGTATCCTTTTATATTGTATATAATATACAAAACATTATCAATACATGTACAGTAGAGAACTCAAATGTATGCTTTCAAATGGGCACATTTTACAATTAAAAAAGAGTGCTAAAGACCAAGCAGAATCTTACACTTACACTCATCCTGTGGGAATGATTTGATCCATGAAAATGTTCTTTATTTGACAGCATATTCATAATTTTGTTGTTGTTGTTGTTGTTTGTTGTTGTTGTTGTTGTGGTTATTGATCCTTGGTCGTTTGTTGCTTTTTGGATGTTTTGTGCTCAGCTTTTAAGAGAAGGTGTGCAAAAGGATGGGAACACTCAAGGCATGCGCATGCATTGGAAAATAATAAGTAAGTCAGTGTACTGGCTGCTTAGCTGTAAATTCAATTGTATGTTTCCTTCTGTTGCTGTCAATGGAGATCTACTTTCTTTAATAAAATAATACTATATATATAAAAAAATATTACCCCTACATACAACAGGAAATGCATAAATCATGCAGAAGAAAAGTATCAGGCAGGAGCTATGTGATGTACAGTTCTTCCACTAGAGGGCGTTTCAGCCTGGTTGCCTAAATGTCCTCATTAGCGGTGGAAGGGCATGTTTCCAATACATTAATTCAATAGCCAACACATACATTTTATATACTAAAGAGAATAATTGGATGCGTCTCTGACAGTGCTTCTACAACAAAGCAGGCTATACCATTGAATAGATCGCTACAGATATCCACCCCCACTTTCTATGACTGATCACTGGAAAACACTTTTAAGGTGGATTACCACATTATCATATTAAAATCATAATAGATGCTGGACAGAATTTATTCTAAAATAATAGTTGAATTCCAAAAATGTGTGTTTTCCTAGGTAGTATCCATTCATTTAATTAAAAGTAATTAACAACTAAACTTTAACACATCAAATGCTATAGCTAAAATAACTTAAATAATGGCACCTAGATTTAAGAAGCACCATAAGGGTTGTCTAATGCTGTTTTGTTTCAAATCATAGGAATCATAAGAAGCTGTTTATGAAGTCTTTCAAGTGTTGCAAGTCAGATGTTTTTTTTTTCTCATGACTAACCTCATGAATAGCAGGCAATCTGTGTGTACTGCTAAACTTCAAGACTTGACAATAGGCAGATGTACAGGATACTCTATGTTATCTTCAGGTATTGTTACCAATTGTAGTACTTCACATATACAGTGGTTCTGAATATGACAACCCAATGGAAAAACTATGGCAAAGTACAGTAAAATCAAAACTGAGAATCAGAGGATAGAAGGTTGTAGGATTCATGAATGAGGAACCTAGTTTTTTTTTTAAGCTGATGCTATCTCTTTCAAGCAATGGCTTGTGTACTAAAATTCAAATGCACAAGATGGGCCTCTGGTTTACCACCTTCTTACTTTAGACTAGACTTGCAGACAAAATGATAATAGTTTGAAGAGCCAATCATTATGGAATAAGTTAGTTTAAGCAATAAACGAACATGCCTTTTTTTCTGCTAGAAGACTGAGTTTTTATTTTTCATACTTATCAGAGAAGAATATGTGGCAAAAATCAGGTACAGTATGTGAACGAGGGAAAGAAACTACCAATGTGACAGATGGCATCACCCTCTCAGTAGAGGATATTTTTTATTCTCAATGGGACTGTGTACATCCAGAGCTTGTATCATTGGTTTCAAGGAAGCTCCCACAAGAACTAAGTTAGTTCTCATGTCACATCAAAGTAACTCATTTATGGTCTACATAGAATGTTAAACTTTTATGACTGCAGCATCTTAGAATTTTGTTAAGCAGAGTAACGTTTCACTGCACCTTGATTACCTTTCACTTGCTAAAATATATCATGTGATACTGTACATGAGAATCCAATAATCCTTGGCTCCTTATAGACATTTCTTATGGTACTTAAAGAGCACATTGCCAGAGTAATAGATACAGTAGGTAGATAGGGTTGCTTCTGATGACCTCCGCCATCTCTCGAACTTACAAGACATTTATATTTTTCCCTCTAGGGACACTTGAAATCATGGGTTTACAGCTGCAAACCCCATGACCCTAAAGAGATTAGACAATCAATTTCCACTGAGACAGCTCTGATTGATTCTATGTCATTGCAGAGTGTCGAGATGCACTGATGAATTGATTACAATGAATTGATGAATATCTGACACAAGTGAGAGTCATTCTATGCATGGTGTTGTAATTTAAATGCTGAAAAAGCATTTTGCACTGCCTTCAATTTATTTAAATTATCGTAATATACGTAACACAATTTCCATTTCTCTTAAATTTTATTTGGAGAGATATTGTCCTGCAGATTTGTGCTTTCTATATTTCTTATTCCAGATTACTGTTTTTGCCCAGATGTTTCAGCAGGGTTATGCAACACATGAACTGTCACATCACTGACATCAGATAAATGGATCATTTTATCATGGTTTCCACAATTTGCATTAATTCAGATGCATTAAATTTGCATTTTTCACTAATTTATAAAATACCTCAACACTGTTTTTTTTTATACTGAGTGTTGTATTTGTTTTTATTTAAATACAGAACCAGCATTGTCATATGTTTATGAGTTCAAAACACATAGCCTGCTGAAAATGTAAAAAGTTGATAATGTATAAATTGACACACACTGACTGCTAATTTATTTCAGTGCATTTGTGCATCTGATTTTATGTTTTAATTTATGTAGTTATTTTAATGTTTTTCTGCATTATGAGCATTTTGTTCACTTACTGTATTTTAAAGTTCACAATTTTCCTATCTGAAAATGTCTGACCAGATAGAGTATCTCAAATGAGAGTTTTCAACTCGTTTTTTTCAATTGTACAATAAGAATATATAAAGTAAGTACTTTAGAAGACAAAGTGCAGATCTGAACACAGATTATATTCCTAAATGTGATATCTGTAATTCTCACATTAAGTTAGGCATAATGTCTGAAAAGACTTGTGAGGCATGTTATGAATACTTCTTCACACTCTTATCAGCTTAAAACACTGCTTTTCCAAGCAGACTCAAAACAGATTTCTACACAAGTTAACTGTGGTGGTTCCTGTAAGTGAATGACACATTAATCACAGGAATTAACTTAAATGAAAAGCTTTCTAAAACTAAGTACATGATAAGTGATGTATGGCGTCATTGTAATCTAAGGACCTCTATGAACAAGGTGTTCTAAAGTATAATTTACTCAGTTATGTTAATGTACAGTATGTACTCAAAACCATTAAGTAATGTCCTTTTTCAGATAATTAATTCTTATATCTTGTTTACTGATACATTTCCCCTTTACATAGAATAAGAATATCTAGATTCCCGTTGACACTAATATGTTTCTTAATAATCTACTTAAAATATTTCTGAGAATGTGTTTGCTTATTGTTTGCAGATGCAGTCTATAAAGTTAAGCAATGGTTAAAATGACAGTCAATTTGAAGAATGAGGGTAGATTCAGTGAAGATTTACCACACACTTACAAATATTTGGTTTATATTTTTAACACATTCACTTAGCCTTTGCTTATGGATTTTTAATATTCAAAGTTACCTAAGTTGCCATTGCCAAATAAGTGCCCTGGGAAAAGACATTCATACACTCTCCACCTATATATACAGTATATATGCAGTTTGATGTATTTCTTTGACAGCCAAAAGGACTTTTTAGTAACAACTAAAATTCATATATAAGCATTCATCCAGATATTTTCTAACGTCTTTATCCAATATACTGTCATGGGGGAGTAGAGCCTATACCAGCAAGCAACGGACACAAGGCAGAGTACACCCTGGATGGGATGCCTGTCCATCACAGGGCACACACAGACACACTCACTCACACCAGGGTCACTCACCCAGAAAGCAATTAACCTACCAGTACAATATGTCTTTGGACTGTCAAAGGAAACCCATTCAAACATGGGAAGAACATTCAGATTCAACACAGATGGCATCTCGTGTCTGGAAATGAACTCAGGGCTCCAGAGTTGTGAGGAACAACTACTGTACCACCGTGTCACCCATACGCAAATACAGCATGAATACAATTTATTATTTTCATCCCAAAGGATCCCAAAGCACTTTCCATATGGAAGGGACCCAATTCATCTGTCATTGAATTACAGCACCCACCTGGGTGATGTATGGCAGCCATTATGTGCATGCAGCCCCACCACATAGCAAATCAGTAAAAAAATACTTTATAAATCAATTCACCAATAATATGTGGATATATGGATTTATTTAAATGATTTGTTTAACCGTTTGTTTAGCTTGTTCTTAGTTTTGTGTCATCTGTATCAGCTTTCCTAAGTGAAAGATTGGCATTTACTTCAGTGTTTATGATACAATGTCTACATTACATACAAGACTTGCAAACAAGATACAAGGGAAGGTACTAGTTTTGTTTGTATTGTATTCTTTTTATATTTCTGGAAATGTAAACTCAAATGACTTTTGACGTTTTTGTGAGGTTTCACTTTTACTAGCCGTGTTACAGAAAGATAAAACCTTAACATTATCTGGAAGAAATGAATTACGTTGCGATTTTGTGGAGAATGCAAGGGGGTTAAAATTAGTTATTAATTAGACATAACTGAATTAGGAAATCTGGCTTCTGGGTATTTTTTTTCTCCAAAGAACGTATTAGCACATGCCTCCAGTACAGCATTACCAGACAAGGCTGTTAGGAGTGCATTTTGAGTCATTTTGGGGAGTGTTCAGACAACTCCTTTCCACTTAAGAGGCAGAAGGGCTGTAGTGGTAAGAGAAGATGATGACTAATGATTGGGAGAGCAAAATATACTGTACAAGCAATACAATGATGCAGGCTATTGTACCTCAGATGTCAGTGTTTCATTGTTTTGTGTACTGTATCCTTTCAGTACTATATACAGAATTACATTATAAACAATATTTTAGGTACTGTAATTTTGAAATATCCACTTCTTTGCTCTTGCGTTTTGTATCTGTATTTGGAGGGTAGATATGGTATTTCATAGGAACAAGTAATAGGTTTATTCCATGCTGAAAAAAAGAAGAAAGAAAACACAACGTTTCGGCCGTGGAGCCGAGTCGAGGTGTGACCACCTGAAGAAGGCTCCTCGGCCGAAACGTTGTGTTTTCTTTCTTCTTTTTTTCAGGATGGAATAAACCTATTACTTGTTCCTTTGCAGCCTACGCATGCTGACGCAGCTACCCACCTGAACTACTATGGTATTTCATATCTTGGTTTAATTGATGTTAATTTAATTTGATATTAACACTGTTTCTGTGACCAGGCTAATACTCTGCAACAAATCTTCAACAGTTGCTTTAATTATGGAATGTTTGTGCTAAAGGAATTCGTGGTTGGATTGTTTAGTGAGGAATAGTAGGATTTGCTGTTGGATGAGTGAAACTCGTTAATAGGATAAACAAGATGTTTTGTTAATCTTAATCCAAATACAGATTTGAGAGTGTCTTGTTACAGTTGGAATTACTGGGTGATAGCAGGGCATCTTAAATACTTTTCTACTTATCTGTATCAAATTCATTATTAAAATTCAGCATGTTGGTTGTAAAACTGATTTCTTGTTCTATGACTTTATAGTAAATTGTTTTTATATCTTCATTAAAGTGATACTGTAGGTGCAGTAGTGATTATAGGAAATATGCAATATTAATAGCCTTATTATTATAATAATCTTAAACAGTAATTTTATTTAGTGATTGATAGATTTATTGATAGGTTAAATAAATGGTGTTAATAATGCTGCGTTCTACACAGTTTTGTATCTGGTCATGGAATATTATCACTTACTAGGTTGTTTTATCAATACTGCTTAGGAACATGCACAGTATATGCACGGAAATTGCTTGAAAAAAGAAAACAGATACTCTTAGGTGTAAGCAAATCATTAGAAGGGTCTTTTGAAAAAAACATCACCTTGTTGTTAAGTGTGTAAGTAATTATTTCCATTGGCAGACTTTCCTCAGATGGGTTGACTGTTTCATAGAAGTAAATGGGAAAATTCTTATTTGTAAAAATCTAAACAGAAGAAAAAAATGAATGTTTCTCCATGAGAGTTATATTTAACCATTAAATAATAGTAAAATCTAAAAGTAAAATACACATTCTAAAAACTATATTTCAGTGTTCTTTCAGCATAGCCACATTTTTTGCTACTCAACTACATTGAATCTGGGTAAGTCCTAGACCACTCAGCAGAGTATTTGAGCCGGGTAGTCCTTTTGTACAATTTCATGTCAGGTACGACTAAGCCACCAATATTTAGAAGGGAAATGTAATGCACACTGCTTTAGTTTTACCTTTTTCCCCTTCAAATAAATTGTGTGAGCATTTTGTTCAATGAGAAAAAAAATGACTGATGAATACATTAGGCAACAGTTGGGTGTAACAGCCTATGAAGCACATCCATTTTTAAAATACTTACTCATCCTGGTAGATGCAAATGTGTCCCGCCTTTCCAACTCAGTTTTAATTTTCATAAATTGGGTTAAGGTTCTGTTTAATCTAAATTACAACAAAACCATTCTGCTTAACCAACTGATAGAAAAAGGGGGAAATAAATATCCAGATATACTGTATTATCAAATCTAAAATATTCCCAAGAGCACTTGAACAGGACATCAATAGGAGATTTAGAAAATTACCTTGTATCCAAACAGTGATCTGTAATGGTTTTTTAAATGTGAACAAGGGCATTTACTTATTTTTTTCCTTTTAATTTTCATTTTTTAGTGTGTCATCAGCATGCAAAGAAATGTTGTTCTTTGTTATTGATTCATTTATAATAATAAATACATTGATTTTTTTAAAAAAAACAAAGGATGTCTGCTGCAATCCTGAAAACTAGGACATTTAGTTGTATTCTGTTCAGATGTGCTTAATGACCACCCTGTGGTTAACATTTTGCAGCCATTGCTTCCCTAAGAATGCCCTTCCTTGTAAAGAGCTTTGAAAGTTCAAGTCATTATAAGTAGTTATCTGCTGTTGAGTGAACAAAAATAAATGCCAAGAAATACACAGATGAAAACCTGTCAGTAGGAAAAAGGATTATGTATGAACTATGAATAAAATGGAGTATTTAATGCAATAACTAAGCATGCACCATGGCAAATTCAAAGATTTAAACTGTGCTTAATGAACAGAATGTGTTCAATATTAAAGCATAGAGGAAAGTACAAGATCTGAGAGGATGTTACTTTGAAGAAATGTCTCATTAAAAAAAGGAGAGAATAGGCCACGGAAAATTAGCATTCTGCATGACAATAAGAAGAACCTTGTCCATTTACACATTGTTGTGAATGATTGGTCTAAGGCTGTTCTCATAGATCTAGTGCATGAAATTGGCATTAGCCAGCATCTATCTTGACCAGGCATTAGTGGTCAAGATAGATGCTGGGAGCCTTCATAGAGGACTACTTGTATTTTCAAGTTTTAAAGACATGGTTACACACAACATAAGACGACCACTGTGTGGTCATCACAAAAAAAGATCGTTGGATGACTGGAATTAAAAAAGAAAACTTTTAACAACCTCTGAAAGTCACTTTTCAATGAAAACAGAACAGGTAAAACATGTTTCATGTCTGTGGTAGATGAATGGTTATTACTATCTTTTTGTAGATGAGGTGTGCTGTGTGGTCTGTGAACTTAGATGTAGAGCAATAAAGCTTACTTCTCTTTGCCAGTAAGGCACAGCAATGTGTGCCAAGGAGGTTCTGGTACATAATTTCAGCCTCTGGCCACTGAATCAGAAATTTCAAAGCAGACAAGTATAGTTTTAATGAGGAGTAATTGTTTCACTGATTTTTTATATATTTGACTTATGTTTTGAAAATGGAATAGCGTTCTTCTGTCCATCAACTGCAGCTCCTCAGAAAAGAAGGTTTCACAGTGTGGATTGTTTGGTTGCCTGATCTTAACCTCATTTGACCTATATTAGATTCAATTTTGATTTAATCTAAAACATAAAGAATGATAAAGATTGCATTTTGACAACACTTTCCTTTGTAACTAGTCAGTGACATTGAAGGTGAAGGGATATCCTATCAGCTGTACAATGGACAGCTTATTATGTAATTGTCAGGCTTTTGCTGTAGCACAGGATAATTTATAAAAACAAATTGAGGTGTTTTCTCATATATACAGTACAGTATGTCAGAAAGTCATGCTCCTCTTTAGTCCAGACTTGGGTGATGTACAGTACTGTACATCTCTTGTTTTAAAAGAACAGTTTTCCTTGGGTTATTGGCATGCATTCTTTTACATTTTTCATAATATTCACTCAGAAGTTTTCTTTTTCTGAAATGTGTTTTGTTAGATTTGATCATTTATGTAATGTGCTGGGAAGACCAAAATATTTCGACTTGTGTGTTTATTTCGTTGTATACTACAGTACATATATAAAAGAAACAACTCGCTAAAACAGAACATTTTTGGGGAATTTGAATGCTGTATTCAGACACCTGAAAATGAAGCAACACTATTAACCTAGATGGCCATATTTCAAGTACGTCTAGGAGAAAAGGACCCAGATGAGAATTTGGGACAAGGTGTATTTTGGACCTAAGATGAGAATATTCTTTTCACATAGAGCTGAAGCCTTCATTAAGGTTAATACATGGAAATGTCTCAAGAAGTAGAATGTTAATAAGGTACTAGCAATTAAATGATCATGGTTAACTTAAGGGCCTTTTTTTTCAGACTTTGTGTTTTACAGGAATTTTTTTCTGTACTATTGTACAAAAAATTTAGACATATAATAGAGATTGAGTTTCTTGCTGAAGCATTTTGCTTAAGAAATTGTTGAAACTGGCTTTGGATATCTGTGTTCATTCAACCATTCGGCCCTCTTTATTTTTTTCTCACTGCACACAAAGCTACTGTACATAAGCTAAGATTTGACTGCAATTTTTATGACCAATAGCATCCCACATTACCACCATAATGTGGTGGTATTTTCTTTCTGCAGAAAATAAAGCAATTTTAGATTTTTTATATTTCTTATTTCTCTTGTGTTAGTCACATTGTCAGTCAATTAAGATTTCATTTAAGATGTATAAGAGTATGATGTATTCCACAGAGAAAAACACAGCATTTTTTAAACGTTTACTAAAATGTGTCTAAAAACAATTTCTGGACATTTCTTTCTAAAAGGTCTGTCTGGAGAAAAACCACAGGTGACCCCATGAGCAACCTGGTTGTCATTTAAAGAGACTGAATTTAATATTTTTTACTTGCCTTTGGTTAATAAAATAAAGTGCAACATGACAATAATTGTGTACAGTATTATGTGCTAGTATCAAAACATGTATTTATGATCTAACTGTTTATTATAGATGTTATTTCATATCTCCCTGTTCAGACACTACTGATTTTAACCAGTTAAGTGCATAGCTTGAGCAATAGATTTATTTATAAAGCCAGAATATGTTGAATGAGAATAATAAGGATGGTGCAGTGCTAGAAAATACTTATATAACTGGTTTCGATTTAACCATTAAAGTCCTTGATATTAATAGCAATTATAAAAAAAGCACACCTTGAAGTAATTTAGGAGAATGGTCTTCTAGATGAGGTGAATAAAGTACATCATACCCATGTGTATACTAATACATTTTATTAGAAAGCTTGAATTACATAATAAACTCTGAGAACTAAAAAACACATGCAATTGAAGGGAAGTACAGTGTTTTGAAATATACTCATTGATTGCTTTTGATTAATTAAAAAGCAGGTTGCCACATACATTCAATACTATGAGTAAGCAGACTTAAATTTCCAATAAATACTGTACCTGTTCATCATTAAGCAGTAACGGAAAAGATGGGTTTCAGGGTTTATCTGTTTTTTTTTTTATCATGGTCTGAGCCGTGCAGATCCAAAAGCGAGCAGGCGTAGTCTGTCTGCCTATGCTCCATGTCAGCTGTCTGCATTACGGTCCATGTCCTATTGTGCTGCTGGTGTTGCCAATGGGCTTGTTTTCCTTCTTTTCTCAGTCTGTTTCTGTATACATGCTGTCCTGAGCTGAGGCATTAATATGCGGCTGCCATTCCAGCCCTGTCTCCCTGCAGTAATTGAAAAGCCGACACGGAGCCTGGAGCTGAAAGAGAGAGAGAGATAGAAAGAAAGAACGAGAGTTTGATTCGATTGATCAAGCTGCTGAAGGGAGGGGTTGGGAAAACCCTGACTCACAATAAAAGGAAGCAAAAATAACAATAAATAAATAAGGAAAAAACAAAACAGCACCAGCAACCGAATTGCATAATTACATATCCAGGCATAAACACACAATCAAAATAATTGTCATCATTACCTGGACTATTCAAAAAAGCTACTACTGAAAACACAGTTTTTGGAAATCCATAGCTAATTAACATTAGGGTGCCAGAATTAAAAAATAAAACCGATGCAAAAAAGAAGCCTGTGAGCTTTCAGCTGTGGCTGATGAACCTGGACGCAGCAGAAGTGATAAATGGGGGATCTGTAGAGCAGGAGCTATAGAGGCAGCAGCTCAATTAGAATTCTTGGCCTGTCTCTTTCAGGGGTGGGGGGTTAGGGGGGATGGGGGTGGAGCGGAGTGGCAATTAAGCAAACGGGATGGTGGTTTATGCCCTGCACTCCCCGAAGACTTGTTTTAGGGAGCCGAGTGCAGGCACAAATCAATCTACTCCTTTCGGCAGCCGCGTCCACGGTATAATGTGCAGAGAGGGGTGGGAGAGAGAGACGGGGAGGGTAGTGGCAGCGCGCAGTTGTGTCAGTGTTTCCGAAGGGTGGATGGGAGCAGCAGAGGGAGAGAGAGCAGGAGCGCAGTGGGGAACACTCACCCTCCCAGGAGGGGAAGAAAGCTGTGACTCCGGACATGTGTGACTCTGAGGTGTGCCCCGGCGGAATCCGAAACACGCCTGCACCACGCATCATGACCGGCTCCTGGCTCCACTAGGAAGAGAAAGTGGGGGGTGTGCAAGGAGGGAGGGGGTTGGGCACACCACACCGAGTGACCTTACGGCGAATGAGGGCACTGGGTTGGGAACGCTGAAACGCAGGTCACGGGATGATGTCGGTGACCACTGGATTTAGCTACCAGCTGCCGGGAATCACCACGGTAACCTATGTTTTCGTTTACAGCCCCAGCACGGTTACCCCCGAGCCGAGCCCCCCTCCACAGCCACCAGCCCTTACTGGGCATCGTGGGCCCAAAAGGAAACTCTACAGTGCAGTTCCTGGGCGTACTTTCATCGTGGTGAAACCCTACACACCCCAAGGAGAAGGCGAGATCCAACTGAACCGAGGAGAAAGGGTTAAGGGTAAGTTGAGTGGATACAACCTGTTGTCTTTTAATGCTGTGAGGAATGTTTAAACTCTAGTACCTGTGTGGAAGGAAGAGTTAAATCTAGAACTTCTGACTTCTCAAACCAGTATTGAGTCATTCAACTAAAATTGTTCTTCCACAATCTACAGAAACTTTCAAAATCCTGGGTGCAGCACTTCTGTTTCTGACAATAAATTGTTATGAGAATTGATGACTAATGCTTTATTTAACTTTGAAAATGATGAAAGAAAGTGACAGAATGTGTGCAGAACAATTTATTGCTTATAGCTGTCACTTTCTGATGTGTGGCGCACATTGTAGTTCAGTTGTGTGCTGATTCACTTGATATCAGACCTCATAATTAAGAAATGTATCTGTACAAACAAGTGTATGATGAATAGTTTAAAAATGTATCTAGCTTTTTGTTGATAACTGCTTACTAAGAGTTTCTGTATTAGTAAGCATGTGTGGATGTGCTATGTATGCAGTTAGATTTGATCTTATTGAACTTGAGGGCAATCTTGGCAGAATCCTGTGGCATTTTGGATTTTGACGTAAAAAGAACATTAAACAGACTCTTCTGATAGAATGTCACAGCCTGCTCGGTCTTGATTTTTTTCTCATAATGTTACAGGCGCTCAAGGTAAATCTTAAACACGAAGCAGGTTTATTGGGGTAAAAAAAACTGCAAAAGATGACCATAGAAGAATGTACAAAGTTTTGAAAGATGAAATGCCTAACATAGCTCCTGGTTTGCTTTTTGTGCTGCTGTGTTAAAACTAAGGAAATCTTAGAAATATTAAAATGCACACTAATGACATCATGTTACCTCTAGAGTGTTACTAGTGCTGCACTGGCTGCCTTCACACACTTTAGCCTTTTCAAATCATTAAGTATGTCATTAAGAAATAGAGAGAAATCCATAGGCTGAATTCAGCAATACATTGCCTTTTTTCTCCGGTGCCATTGATTGGCTTCTCTTTCATGTGTTTGTCTGTTCTTATCTTCATCCATGCCTCATGCAAGACGCTCAATCTAATGAAATAGGTAAACTTGAGAACATTTTGTTACTCCTCCTGTTTCCCCTGGTTTTAGTCTAGAATTTGTCCTGTAGTAGAATCTTATCACTTTCCCCCCTGTGTGCTTGTGTTTAAAAGGTTTTAGATGGCTAGATCTCAGTTGTTTATGCATGGCAAGCTATGCATATACCGTCCATATGCATACGTTTTTAACACCTTCCAGTACTATTGTGGTTTATACCTTTTTTTCCTAGCTGCATGCATAATGTATGTATACAGTACTATTACTGTGCAGTGCACACAGACATGTTGCACATAGTGTACCTATGTTCCTGGTTATGAGTTTAAGTTTCTACACTATTTTCTTCTGTAATGACTTCCCAATCTTCATTTTCTGAAAGCTCCTGCAGGCTTTTAATAAAAAATGATTGCAACAAATCACTGCACCCTTTTTAGAATGGTCACTGCTGCTTGAAATATACAGTATAATGTCCTCCCTTTGAAACGTTTGTTCGAAAATGTTACTACAGAAATGTTCAAATTTTATAACTAAGGTATTATTTGAGGATGTTAAAAGTGGATTTCTTTTATAACATGTAAAGTGTTTGACATTTGAGTAAGCTGTGAGTAAGTGTGCCTCACAAAAAAAAGACACTTTTATTACTGCTGACCTGTCTTTGTCTTATTCAAAAATGTATTAACATGATGAAGCTCTTTCTATATATACTATCTCTATATATTTATGTATTGGGCATCTTTTTTTCTATATTATGTTTGTGTATTACCTTTTTGTTTGACGGTAGAATGTCTACTTTTTGGAAATCACAGATGTCATTTCAATGTTATCTTTGTGTTTGTGGTATTGCAATATCAATAACCTTCTAGAATACTGGGCAGTCTTAAAACCTTAAATTCTTCTTTTACATGTTTAAGTGCCTTGCAAAGATTCTGAGAAGTTTATGGTGAAAGAGGTTCCCTTAACCAAATGTGCTGACAAAAGCAACATAAAGCTCAATGAAATTAAATAAGATAACATGCTATTTTTTCTTTACTTACCCCACTTCTCCTGTTTTTAACCTAGAAACTATTCTATATCTAAACACTTCCTCCCTGTGTGCACCAGAATAATATGCATAGAAGGAGTATAAGTGAAAAAATGACATACTGTATTGCCCATTTTAATACCTGATAGTATTATGTTGCTTTCCTAAGTCAGTAAATAAGTAAATATTTCATCTGAAGCATCTATATTTGTAACATCTGTACATTTCACAGGAAGCAATTTTCCATAATACCGTAATGCATTGCAATCCAGTTTTGTTTTGTAACAACCATAAAAAGTGCAATCTTTTTAAATGTTTTCTTAATGTATTTAGCTGAATGATAAAACATAATGTGTTGTCTGGGGTTGTTTTATTATCTTCCTTCTTAATATATAGAAACACATGTTCTTTATTTTAATATTCAATTTTCATAATGCAGTGTTTTCTGTCCTGTTGTCTGCTGGTTTTGTCCATACAAACTAGAATAAAAAAAAGATGATAAAAGTTTACATTGAGAACTTAGGTCTCATATTTACTAGTAACAACAGAAATTGATTTACCAAAGTAAAAATGCAGAATGTAATTTCTAACTACATTTCTGAGTCAATTTTAAGATATTTTACTGTATTGAGGCTTACTCACCTAAAATTTAAACAATGACTGTAGATGCATATAAAATACATATACAGTAGTTCTGTAGGTAATTAAATTTAGGGTATATAACAGGAGAAGAAAACACAAGAAAGCAACCTTGGTTTTGTGTTTTAAGCCATGTAAAAGGAATGAGATTGTGGCTATTTCTATCATGGAAAGTGTGTTGGTGTTCAGGTCAGAGGTGTACTTCACTTTTCACAATTCATGTTGAAATGTACTGTAACAGCAGTGGATTAAATCGAACAGAATTTAAGAAATTTAAGCTTGTGAAATGAAAAATGTCCTAATTTATTATGCAGCAATGTCCAATAACAAAGTCTGATTATTATTATTTGCTGGATATTGAGTTTCTTCCTGTTATTCTGTTATTCCTGTTCATCACACATTTGTAAGAATATAACAGGCTGTATTTAAGTACTGGGAAATATTCTGCAAAAGGTATATTTATGTTGAATTACATTTTTTTAAATTAAATAAGATCTATGTGCAGAGTCTGTAAAACCTGGGTTTGTGTATTCAGATTACCTGGAGATCTAAGTATTTTTTGTGTTTTCATTTTTTGGGGTTGTTTTCAAAGATCGAATGTAAGGTAGCTTCTCATTAAAATATTGCAATTTAAGCAATATAAATCTAGTAGAATTGGAATGTTTGGTACTCTGGTACAATGAGTTGTTTCTGAAAGACTCAACCAAGGGTAGAGAAATGCAGCTCATTCCTTCTGGAATCTTTGTTACAGCTGAATAGTTCAGACACATAAATAAGCATAACAAGCCAACATGCTCTGCTACAGATATAAGAAAATTAAAACATGAAGCAAAAAAAATGTAGGTATTTGCTTTAAAGTCCTATTTCCTGAAGTTGGGTACTTTCTTCCATTTTTTCACATTCTAGCTATGAAAAACTCTAGCTCATACTGTAGCGTTTTTACGTCTGTGTGCTAAACAATGTGGTTGACTTATATTGCCTTTTTCATTCATCCTATACTGTATGGATTTCACCTACAGTATACTGCTTAATCGTATTCATGCATGGACTTTAATCATGTAAGTAGCCCTCCATCACATGATGAAAGTTGATGTTCATTGCTTTTCAATAAGAGACAGGGTGGTGGGCATGTTAATAAATATTGCCGAATTGCTATTGTCAATGCAGGTGAAATGTTCTGGTTGCAGTTTGCCTGGGCAAATCGAGCCCAGTATAAAGACAAGGTTCATCAAGAGAAATAGCTTTTGCAAGCAACATTAGGTTTTATTTCGGGAACTGACTACTCACTTTAAAACCTAAAGACTTCATTCATACCTCTTTTGTAGTGGCAGTCTAATTCCTGGCTGTGTGACTCCTTGTAAACCTGATCATATACTCTATATGTAGGAATATTTCATCTTTATAAGGGCATGTTAAAAATGAGAAAATAAGTACCAACGCAAAGTGTCCAATAATATGTTTAAGAAACAGAATCTTTTAAGTTTCAGAAAACAGTCTAAATCTAGATTTATACAGACCATGTAGGTAGTATTTCAGGACATGTTGTATAATCAAGATTTTGTTGATATAGATTTACAATGTGATCGGAAAGGTGTACTTGGCCACTATTTGAACTTTTAAAAATTCTGTGCACATTTAAGTAGTTTGACCATCAATCATGTTTGTGAATTTCTAATCTCTATTATTAGTGCCATTTTCATTCACAGGATGCAGCTTTAAAATCTCTCTTAAAAATTAATGTTAACAGTATTATATAAATGATGAAATGGCACAATTTTGTATTTTTTTTCTACAAAGAAATATAGATTAAGATTTACTATGATTTAGAGAGTAGCATGAGGGTTTGTAGAAACTACACATAAGGATGCTGCAGCTGAATAGCTCTATATTCTACAGTATGTGATAGAATTTCAAGCTAATTATAAACAATGCTGTAGTAAGTTATAGAAGTCCTAGTTCCCCATCCAAGGAAAGTTTGGTTTATTCTGTTGTGCTGGTGGACCAGTAGGAGGTACTGTACTCTTCTCTCTGGACACCATACTGTAGGTCATGCTCTTGCAGAATGGAGGGTAAAATGCCTCATCGCTCTTTGGTCATTAAACATGTTAATCCTTGTGTCCTGGCCAACTTCCACTTTGGATCTTTGCTACTTACAGTAATTCCTCATTAATTCATCAATTTCTCACTTCTTCACCTGATCTGCTGCATAAAAGGGCTACAAGAGCATAATGGCTGCTGCCCGTCATCTAGCTCACTGCTGCACGTCAGTGATGGATGAAGCGTCTCCCCTCCTATACTGTATGTCAAGTGTTTTGGGATCCTTCAGAAGTTATCATTACAACAAAATATCATTATTAACAGCACCCTAATAAGCTATACTGTAAGTGTCCTGCATTATCACAGACAACACTGAAAAATTGGACACCCTTCAATGTAATAAGTGCCAAATTGATGCAGTATTTCAGTTTTGATGTACAGTACTGCAGATGTCATACAACGTACCATTCATGAATCTGTTAATTCAGTGACAAATGGTCTGATCTCTGATCTATTTCTCTTAAAGCACAGATGCTCCTTCTATGACTCAAATAGTACAATTTTTAGTTTAAAAGTAGATTTCACTAAGCATATTTATCTAATATGCAGTTACTGAATAGTCATGTACTATGCTGTCGTCCTGAGATTTCCGGAGTGAAGGACTGTCACATTAACCTTATGAATGCTACTAAGTGTTCAGTTTGTTCTAAACACTTTTGGAGAGTGTGTTCTAGGTTACAAAATGCATCTAAATAGAACTGTACTGTATATGTCCATCCTGTCCTGAGTCTTGTTTTTACACCTGCTTGAGGAATCAAACCAAATGAAGAGACTTTTCCTTCTAGATATGGTACAAGTGGTTAATGTAATACACGTGCAGATCTGAAACCCTTATTACACCTTCACTGCAGGCTTGTCCTTCTGTGAGTATTATTCTAATTGAGGTCAGTCTTATTAAGTTCTTTTCCCACCAACAACTAAGATGTTTTAATTATTTTCCCAATTAACTTCACTGCATTGACATGTACTGTATATTCTCGGCACAGCCTTAAATAATGTTTGTGCTTAAGAATAGCTACTGTAGGCTCCTGCAGTAACATGCTGTTTCTCTAACCATTTTAGAAGAATGTTTTATACAGAGAAAGAAGAATCTTTTACAGAGTAACACGTGTCTTTAAATCAGCTCCTGCTTCCATAGCAGGATCTTGCATTTAATTATGTTTTGCATAGAAATGAAAGATGGGTGTGCCAGTATTTCTTGACAGATTTATATCGTAAAATTCCCTAATCATAATTTGCTAATGAGCATAATATCCCACAAATTTCTGAAATACTTTTACTCTTATACTCAGGGATATTAGGAGAATCCTGAGTGGTGTTCCTTGACAAATTCCATTTCAGTGGCCAAGCTACTGTATCTGTGTCACTACAATGAACTTTTTAAGAGATTGACAGCTATGCATGGCTGCTAACTATATGTTTATACACATAAACCCTGTTTTACGCATTTGTACCTTCTAACGTTGTGAAATGGACAGCACTAATTAATATACACTATTCAATAATTCACTGTGCTTGATCTTAAAATCACTCAAACCTGAAGAGTGTTGTTTGAGTGGGGCGATGTGCCAGCATGCATTGGCTGCCCAGGAAGAAAAGCAGAAACCTTTCAGTGGGGAATTAAATGTTATTACTTCCTTTGTGTATTTAACAATGTGCTAAATCGTTTGCCTTTTTACATATGGGGTCATTTTGGAGATTTTGCTTGAAGTATTATCTGTTCACTGTTTTACAGTATATTGTTCTCAACTGTCATCATGTTTGGCTTGCAAAACGTCAGGAATATTTAACAAAATTGCGAAATTCGCGTTTTGCTTTCATCTGCGCTTCAAAATCAGAAAGGTTTTCCTAGGTATTTGACATTGCAAGTGTATACAGTATGTAAATTATTGTGGATTTCATTACTTGAATGTGGCTCTGTTTCTCTGCAAATACACCCTCACATTACACAGTTTTACAGCTGTAAAATTACAGTCTCATCATCTGAGGATCATTCCTGATAATATTATTTGCAGACCTGCTTATTTATAATCAAGCCTGATATTATACACTATTTTTTTTGTTCAAGGGGCTCATTAAATATTATTGCAAGGCTTTGTATCTGATACTCTTTTTTGTTTAAACTTCAGTCTCCTTATTTGGACTCAATTTAGAGTCAATTAGGTAACAAACTATTGAAAAGGAATGCAAAGAAATTATAAGAATCCGTTTGTTTCGTGTTGGAGGGGTGAAGATTTTACTTTGGAATATAATAACTTCCTATTTATTCCTGTCTGTCTTTTCTCAGTTGAAGGAATACTCTTAGTTGTAATCCTGTTAATCAGAATTAATATACAGTACCACATACTCTGAAGTAGATTCAAGAGAGGGAAGGCTGTAAATGAAATGGACTCTCACTGTCCATCATTCATTGACAGTTATGAACTGAGAAATGAGTAAAAATTAGATAAAGGAAAGATCAGTCTTTTCTTAACACTTTGGAATAATCAATTATTTCTTTATTGTATATCAATCCAATGTGGAACCACCAATTCTTTTAGGTCATGTCTATCAATGACTCTTGTACTGACAGAAGATCATGTGACTTGACAAACTCTAAAGCATTTGGCACGAGAGTTACCAGTGTTTGGAGGACTGGTATGTCTCATACTGATGAGAGTGAGTAGTGAGTTACCTCATAAACTATTTTTATTAAAACTGCCATTCCACCTATCACATACCATACAAAAAGGATCTCAGGAAAGCTATAAAATCTATAAGTTTTCAGAAAGCCTGCCTTTGTGAATGATGTCCCTATTAATAAAACTAACCTTTTTTCTATTTTGAGAAGTTGTGTTTTTTTAAACCTAGATTTCCCAAAAGAAAGCAAGTCTTATTTAGAATCCATGATTGACATAGTGAAGTGACTCACTATAGGAAATCTAATTTGGTCAGACTTTCTTGAACAAATTCAAATATATTGTAAGGTATTTGAAATTAAAACTGGTTTTCTTTTAACATAATCCCTTAATAACTCTTACGGTGGTCAGTCAACAAATTTTACACGTTCTTTTGGGTAATAGCTGTAGGAAATGCTGCTGTAATACAGTATGTTTCAAAGTAGATATTCTCCATTTCTGCAAGTCTTAGCATTCATGTCAATATTTTCACCTTATAAAAATACATTTAAAAACTAAATAGTTTAATATCGGGGGACACAGACAATGTCTCCTCAGCCTAAAGGTTTTTGCAATAACTTGTGACAGTGTTATCCAACTGGAGTGCGGAGCAACTACATGACTAAAATGTGAGGCAGTGAGAAGCACTGAGATGTACAGAGGGAGCTGAAGGGCAGCTGTAAGGTTGCAAGGGTACTGACAGTGCTGCTAGAAAGATTACAATCTGCTATAGAAGGCAGGAACCCACATAAGAGCTTTGAGCTTGGGCTATCTTTAGTCCTCAGATTTTACTTAAATCTCTATTTAAATTTTCAGAATAAGATGAACACCACTTAGGTGAGTGTAAAGTATTGGGCTTTTAAAGAAGTGCATTCATATTATTTATGTTAATATTTAATTCAGTTTCTATAATTATTCATAAATGCCTATATGCCTATATGCAATACATGCATATACTGGAAGATCTGGGAAAGTTAAAGAAAAAATAACTGGAAACATGTTCTAGTTAAAAAATACCCCAATATCTGAATATATACAGTAGGTCAAAGGCAAAACATTATTGGGAGAAGGTTTTGGTGGATGTTGAAAGGTGAGTTTTATAGCAGAATTACCTGTGTCATTATACAATATAATATTTATATGCTACATTACGAATCACTTAAGGTGAGTCTAAAAGAAGAATGTTTGGAAAAGATTAGGATAAAACAGAAAAATTGAAAATTGTATTTGCTGCCAAACTGAAAACCATTATGGAAATTGTGAGTTACAATGTGTATGTATATATACAGTAGTTGGAGCATTCCCCTGTCAGAATATGACATAGACTTCATATGAAGTTCAAGAATGATTTGACACACCTGTCTCGGAAAACTGTTCAGCATGACCAATACTGTTCTTTATTGCACTGAGTGTTTACGTAGTCAAAGGGCCACATGACACTTCTGGAAGAGCTGGCATGACTCCACTAAAAATCCACCTCTTGAGTGGATTTTTTAATGTAAATGAATAGCTTTAAGGGATTCCTTTTATAGTTTGATTTGTCATACTTTTCTGCAGAGACCAATTGTGATCCAATTCATGGCTCTTAGACAATAAACCAACACCCCAGGGAATCTCTCAGAAAATTAAGCACTTCTGTGTAATACTGGAGTCCAGTCACCTTTGTTATCACTTTATAAAACAGCATAGAATTATCATGATAAACAGAGAGTTGTTAATCCACTAAAGGTTTAAAAACTGGTGTAGGAAAAATATGATACAATAAGGCATAATAATGTGGGACTATCAGTTTATTTTGCTTCCTGTGTGGCTTTGTACTTAATTTCTATTGGACCCAAGGGCTGCATACATACTTATTTGTGTTTCTTGTACACAAAGACAATACATAATAAAATATAGAAAATTAAGTCAAAGCAAACTCCTGTTTTTAAACTATTACAGAATTATAATTTTTGGTTCATGGGATGAAACGTGTGGTGTCTGTGGTCTAAAACATTTTATAAGTAGGAATAAAATAGCAGCAATTTAAATTTTAAGCTAGAAAAATTAAGGTCTTACTTTAGTCAATTTATGAATTGGCTGGTTATGTTAAAATTAGAGGTATTATCAATTTTGACAGATTTAAAATGAAAGAAATATGGTTTTCAGGTTTTTTCTAGAGCAGTATTTTTATTTTATTTACTCTTGTGCCACAGACAGATCCAACAAATTTTATAAGATCTGAACTGTCTCAGGTTTCCATCTTCAATTAATTTATTATGTACTTATTTTCTGTTCAGGGCTTTTAGTTATTTTTAGGCTTCTGGAAAGCTGCAGGGTATTCCAGTTTACCTTCTAACTGTGCACTCATTTACTCAAGGGTGAATACAGTATATTGTCTTCAACACAGAAGATAACAACTGGACCTTAGATAAACCTAGGATTTTGTCATGCTTAGCAATGAATGAGACACAGACTCAAAGGGATAATGTGAATTTTCAAGAAAGTACATTTACTGTAGGACCGAAAACAAGTGGCAGTTCTTTACAAAAAGCTATGTGGATGTCCCGAACAAGATGCCCATACATTTCGAAGATGCTGACTCCCTGGGAATTCCCTTTATTCCCTTTTAAGCCACTGACTGAATACGGCTGCAGGACAAAGCCTGAAGGGTGGGGGCTCTCTAAGAACAGAGTGGGAACCTACTGTACAGTACTACCTTGCAAGTAGTGGAAAAGATAGCAGACCTCCTTATTGTAATTTGGTTAAGTAGTGTTTTATTAGGAAGATTTCTGTGTTCCTTATTGAGTTAAAATCATTACACAAAGTGTTATAGTTTTGTTATTGATTGGGGAAAAATGAGTTATCATTTGTCTTATGTACCCTTGCTTTTGTGGTTAAACATAGCAGCAAAAGCATGAGTAATGGTGTTCTACATAATTGATTTCCTTTACAGTCAATTCTGACCTGAATTATCTGCCATGAAACCAAAGATAAAATGTTCAGCTTAGGCCTTCAAGTTAATTTGTCACAATTCAGAGTTCCAGAATTGTTCAAGTTTATATTGGTGCTGGAAATACAAGAAAAAGAAACATCTGTTTCTGCTTTTCACATTTTTCAGCTGGTGTCTTTATTGTGACTGAATTGGTTCCCACCTACTGTATTTCAGTCCTGTGTTAACCCATTTTCTAGTCTACTGTACATCTTTTTTTCCAAGATTGATTTTCTTTTTAAAAATATATAGTTGTACGGTTTCTACTTCTCATTTTGATTAAGCTTCTTCCTTTAAACTGAGAGTAATGCTATTCTTCTCCAAAAAGTGGCTCAGGTCCCAAGTGGAGTCATCACCTTTAATCATCAGTTCCTTCCTCTCAGCCTGTGGCTTTGAATTGATCCCAATATTAGGACTGTCAGGTTTCTAGGTCATAGATGAGATCTGTCTCTCCCAAGGCAGCAGGATTCTGTATTTTTTTTCCATGAACTCTTTTTGAGTAACGTCTCAAAGGATAATTTCTACATTTGTGTGTTCTTAATATAAATTAACCTGTGCCACTAACTGGTCAATGATCTTGTAAGGATCTAGCACACAGGGTTGGATTTGTTTTATAAAGATGCTACAGAGATGATATATTTGTCGGTTCTCCTGCCAGTGTTTGTACTGTACTTCCAGTACACAGTGTTGGAGAAATGTACTTTTCAAAAGTGAAAAACAAAATAAACAAAACAAAAGTTAATTGTTATTGTTTTAGTACTTTTTAAAACTAACAAAATTTTTTCTTTAACACAGAGTATGTTTTATTTGTGATCATGAGATTAATACAAATGATAGGTAGGTCACTTGAACATATTAAAATAAAAACATACTTTGTGTTCAACTCAGTGATTTCAAATGACCATAAACATTGGGAGTCATTCACAGTAAATTTCAGAGCGTAAAAGTTTGTATTTGGGAATAAATAAAGTCTGTGACTCACCATTGAGCTCACCTACTGGAACTCTTTGTGTGCTTATTTTAGATGTTTTTTTAGCCTTTGCTGCAGCCAGCTTGGGTATTTGCCTGTTCTTGAGATTTACGAATTCAACTAAGCAAGTGTTCTTTAAATGTCATGTGTTAGGTACGTGTCTGGTCTTGAATTTGATCTTAAATATCTGAGATTTCATTTACTGGTTTCAAAGTGTTTGCTAAACCTCCTATTTTGGCATTGTCTGCAAACTGTCTAGTTTATTAACTACACCATAATTTAGATCATTTATATCAATTAGGAAGATCAGTGGTCCTTTTACATTTCCTTGTACCATTCCTCTAATTACAACACCCCACCATTCACTCCTAATCTGTACTTTCTATTTTTTATGCATTAACCATTTCTCAATCCAAGCACGATTCATCGAATTCCTACCGCCTGTAATTTAAGAATTAATCTTTTATGAGGAACTCTATAAAATGGCTTCTGAAAATATAAATATACTATATCGTAGTTCAGGTGGGTATCTGTGTCAGCATGTGTAGGCTGCAAAGGAACAAGTAATAGGTTTATTCCATGCTGAAAAGAGAAGTAAGAAAACACAATATTTCGGCCGTGGTGCTTTCTTCAGGTGTGAGAAAGACAGGGCAGTAAGCAAAGGTAGTGTAGCATAGGAGAACAAAAGCTGGGAGAGAGGAGGAGCGATAGGTGGGAACAGGGGACAGACAAAGTGGCCATTCAGTTAGTGTGAAGTCAGGATAGGTGAAGAGAGGTGTGAATTAAAACCTACAATGTGTAGAGAAAATTTAGAAGACAATTAGTCTGTTGTTGAGAGAAGGGAAAAGGTATGATTGCAGGTGATACAGCGAGCTCTGTTGCAAGGGAAAGTGCCTGGTGTGGATGGTTGCTGAGAGTAGTCAAGGGAGCTGTGAACAAGGTTATGCAGATTAGGTGATTGGTGATATGAGATGATGGGGCGGTCAGAAAAGAGGGCCCCAATGGAGGGATCATCCTGTAGGATGGAAAAGTTGTCGCTAATAGTCTTGGGGATAGAAAGTGTGTTGGGGTGGTGGGGAAGTACCAAAGGAATGCGGTTGTTACAGCAGGAGTTCCTCCTCGAGTTGGTGGTCCGAGGGGTGTTTTTGGCTTGGGCAAGGGTCCTGTCAATAACACTGCTAGGGTATCCTCTGTTGATGAAAATAGAGTATGTTTAGAGGGCTTGGTTCTGGAAATCGATGCCGTCGATGCAGAATCGTTGGAGCCAAAGGAACTGAAAAAGGGAGAGAGTTTTTAGTGTTTTGGGAGCTACAGTATACAGGAGATACTGTAGTTGTGTGAATCAGTGGGTTTGTAATAGAATACCATATTGTACTGTATCTGTCTGTTAATGTTGCTTGTTAAAAAAAATTAACAAATTAAGCAAGTCCCTTTTGCATCTCATTTGCAGTACATTAATATACATTTAGTACATCAGCCATTTCCCTTTCATTGTCTAGAATGTTTTTTTACATTATTCAGGGTTTTACTTAATCCTTTACGGTTTTGCTCCAATATTGAAAGAACCTTTTTTGTTGTAATATTAGCATTTGATGCAATATTCCCTTATATAATTTAAGAGTCCTAATATCATGTTTATTTATAAAAGTAGTTTTTATCAATAAATTTGATTCATAAGTGGCAAACCAATTATTGATTTAAGTTTTTCATTGTCATTTATATTCTCAGTTCAGAAAATGTTTGAATAGGTTATGTTTTAACAAAAATGATAATCTTTTATTCTCTTTTTACTGTCTTCTTTTGTACATTTTTTTTCTGTTGTAATCATGTAATAGCATTTACAGTATAAACAGATTCATGGGTTATCAAACTTAGAGCTGGCTTAAATTTTAAATAATTTAAAATTTAACACTTTTGAAATTTGCTAAATCTAAAACTGAATTTTGAATGTTTTGAACTTGAATCTGTTCACAAACAGTTGTATTCAGTTTTATTTTGTCTGCTTTAAGAATATTTTTGTAGTTCTGTTCAATTGCACATGAATCATAGATAAATTATTAAAGCTAATATTGTTAAGAAATTGGGAAGTACACCACCATAAAAATGTAATATTGAATTATGAAACTAAGAAGGAAAGAAAGAAGAAAGATTTAAGATGTGTAACGTTGGTAAGAATAATTAAAATTGATTTTTACTAGGATGGTTGTAGTTGAAGAGAGTATGTCTTTACTTGGATTATGGAGCAGATTTATTTGAATGGAGCTAATCAAATGTTCAAAATTAAAGGGGTGATTACTTTCAATTTAGACTAGCTAGATCAATGATTGCTAGTATCCATCAAATTAAACAAATTATTTAAACTTTTTAATTGTTTAAATACTTCGGAAATAAAAAAGCTCTCTAATTTTGATAACCACCTTGCATTTGCAAAGCAATAAAAATATGTAAATTTTCTATGAACAGTATAGCAACAAGTGCTACAGTAGCTCATTCTGACGCCTATAAAATGTGTAAAGAGTCAAGTGCCAGTTCAAAAGATCATGCAGATCTTTCAGTGCAATGAAGGAGCATGTATGTTTAGCAGCCTAAAGTGATCCAGCCTGAGTGATGGAATTAAGTAAAACGCTGTCCTTGTCCGACTATGCTGTCAGGGATTATTTGCAGTTCAGAGGAAAGCACCATAAATTCTCATCAGTAACTTGTCAGAATTTTCCATAGCAAGAGAAATAGGTATCCACCGTTCGTGCAAGAATGACCTTGAAAAGATGAGAGCTGTCTTTAGATGTTTTAGACCAGAGTGACCCTATTATAGAGTTATATTTTAAAGAATCGTTGGACCAAAGATTCCAGGACACTTGCCTTTATTCAATTAATTCATTTCTTTACTGCATCTCCAAAATTGTCATCATCTGTAAGTAAACTGACATCCATCCCATTCAAAAAATTACTAAATTACTAATTACTAAAATTATCCCATTGACTGCACATTTTACTTATTTGCTATTGGGTGATTTCAGAATTGAATGACTTACAATGTGTTTCTCTGTAGTCAGTTGTAATAGAATTAACGCAGATGTATCTAAGGAGTTTGAAAATGAATTGTGATGACATTTTATCATGTTACGATCTACAATGAAGCGCTGCTATTCCATTCCCTTTCCACCCCAAGCACACCACTGAGGCTGACCCAATTTTGGTTTCGTAGCATTATTTATTTCAAGGTTAACACAAACCGCATGGGGGTTATTACCTTGCTCAGAGAAAGTGCCCTGGAGGTGTAATGTAATGCTGACCACCTGTGGGTTCAATCAGGCCTCACAGCAAGAAATGGAGGAACTACTGTACTGTATGTCCTCACTAAGGCCAGCAGCCCACTGACTCAGCCACCTGGCATATTCTAAACATGCACCACCCATCATTACAATTCAAGCTGCTTGTACTATGCTGCACACCTACGTCCTGATGTGCAAACATTGGATACAAATGTATTAATGAACAAAACCATTTTGAGTTACAGTGCTTTATCAATTTATGCAGTTGGATAAATGTGCAGTTATATAAATTCAAATGGTTTGTTTTATTCAAGCGTTATGTAAATGTTATCGAATCACAGTGCAGTAAGTGTGAGACTTGTTGCCGTAAGATGTAAGATACTACATTTGAGAATAACTCTTCTTTTTATACCAATGTCTCTCCATACATGTTTAAATACTAATTTGGAGACATTTTTTTAGTAAAACTGGTTTAGTGAGCAGTTCGTTTTTGCTGGCATTTGATTTTTTGTTTCCTTTATTTAATTTTACCAGTGTTTTAATATCTTGTATAAAACCCAAAACAAAATAATATTACAAACAGAGCACACAACATGTTTCTGCAAAAAAAACTTTACTGCAGTGACAGCCATAATCTAAAAGACAGTTTTTAAAGATTTATACTGTATATATATTCTTAAGAGGCTATGTACACTTTTGAATTGGTGCTCATGAAATCTTTGAAAGCTGATCCATTTGCCAAAAGCGTATCTAAACAGTTGAAGTCTTTACTAGGAAATGCAATTTTAACAAGTCTTTGTGCCAAACTCTTTAAATCAAGATTGAAGGTCTTTTACTGCAAACCTGTTGGCTGGATTTGCATCAGACATCCATCCATTCATTTTCTATCCACTTCATCGAATTGAGGATAGCGGGGGAGCCGGAGCCTATCCCAGCAGCCACCAGCCAGAGCAAGGAAGGGCACACCTTGGACTGGACGCCAGTTCATCACAGGCTACACACAGTGTACAAACATGCATAATCTCACACCAGAGCCAGATTTCCAGAAAGCAATTAATCTACCAATATGTCTTGAGACTCTGAGAGGAAACCGAAGCACCCTGTGAAAACCTCACAACTCAAATCAGTACTTGTTAGAAGCACCTATAGCTCCTATGCCATGAAGCTTTTAGGATAGATGTCTGCCAGCTTTGCAAAGTAGGATGGTATTATCTATTCTTCCATGTAATCTATCCAGTTCTGACAAGTTGTTTCTGGGGATCATTGCTGGATTGCAGGCTTCAAGACTCCATACATTTTCAATTGGATTCAAGTAAGCTCTTTGTGCCATTCAAGGATGTGCCATTTTTCATTGCAAAAACTTTTTCAGTAATGGTTTATTCCTTGACACTTGCCCATACAGACCAGCTTTGTAAATGGGCTTAGATATTATCAGTGTATGAACATTGACTCCTACAGTATCTAAGTCATTCTTGCCTTCACAGTGGCATGCTTAACCCGTTTTGTAAAGTTCTGAAGGGAGTCCAGATCTCGGTTGCGTCTGTATTTCGTACCTTCCACTTCTTAATGATTTTCATTAGATATAAAATGTTTTACTGTGCTTCTCAAGAGCTTCTTTGTCTTCAAGATTTGTTAAAACACCGTGTGAGATTTGCTCCAAAGTCAAGTTAAGCCTCTTTGAGTTCACACATGCTGAGATCAGTACATCAATTATTTGACTTTTCAAAGTAATCTTCTGGACACAAACTGATTGATGGCTACTATAGCAAAAGGGTCGAGAATTGAATGCCCTTGAAAATCGTCTAATTTTCTTTGAAAATCTTACTTATTTCTAAGGTAATTGGTGTTTAATGATTTATCATTTTGAAGTAGATTCTGTGTATTTAATTTTCAGAATCTCACAACAATAGACTTGGTATTCTTAAATATCTTACAAAGTTTTATTTTTTTGTAATCTTTGATTACTTATAATATTCTACAATGTTTTAGAACTTTTGTGCTTTCATTGTTCACTAGGCATACAGCTCAAATGAAATCATATTTATTTCTGTCTATTAACGTAGTACGTCAAATATCAGAATTTAAAAGAAACAAATGACAGCAAAAAGGTTTTTTTTTCAAATGCTTAGAATGATTAATATTTTCTGGGTCATGCATGAGGTGTAGTTTTGCATCTGTAATTCTTTGCATATTTGCTGTAGTATTTTATGAGAAAGTGGCAAGGATTTGCTTCTACAAGAACTGCATTTATCTCCAGTGCCAGCATATACTGTAGATACATTTTGTAGATAGAGAGCTGCATAAACCTTATCTTATGCACACAGACATTAAATCATATTTGCAGATGAAGAGTAAACAGTTCCATGGCATAATTAAATAATAAAATGTCTCCATGTATTCAACAATCCCTTTTTAAAGAAAGGAGGTATTGTTAGGACTGAGATTTGCTACAGTATGTACTGTATGAATTGTCCAATGGATAAATTGCTAATACATTTTACTTGATTGAAGAAACTTTATTTTTTGTGTAGCATACTGTCTGTAAAGATTTTCACAATAAATCAACTAAAATATAATTACCATGTTTTATTGTAAAGAGAGTTTAGCAATGATCACATAATCACCCCTTTAACATGTAACAAGCCAGTGCAGAGATAAAGTGCTTTGACAGTATATGAAAAGTCAACTGCAGATGTGAATATTTACAAGAGGCAAATGAACTGCAGTCAGGCTCAGGTTATCCCAGACGCAATACAACTACAGCCTGAAAAAGATTTCCTTTCAAGAGCTGTCAAAAAATAGCAGACATTCTTCTGCAGGATCCCTGAAATCTTTGCATAGAACTGTCAGGCTTTTCTTTGTACACAGTGAGCACTGCGGTGAGTTTTCCTTGGGCTTGGATAATTTGGCCACACTGATGAAAGCCACAAGTTCCAATAAGGAATGTGAAGTCTGGTGCTGTAGTAACAGGAGTGACTGAGAACATGTACCCATAAAAATACATTTTCAAAAATATTTTGTTACTTCAAGCAAAAATGACAGGGGCATATGGAAATGAGCAGAAGTAGTCAAACGTGTCTTGGAATAAGGGGAATATACTGTAGCCCCAGCAGCTGTAGAGCAGTTGTGAAAAGTTTGCTGTGTCATGCCATGGCAGTCTCACCACATATTAGTGCGTTATGACACGGACCTGTTCATACATGTAGCTTCCAGATACATAATTAACAATAAAACATGACATTTAGCCAGCAGCCATATCACTCTGCAACTCACAACTGGCAACCCACTGAAGCTAAGCTGGTGTGAGCCTGGTCAGTACCTGGATGTGAGACCTCCTGGGAAAAACTAAGGTTGCTGCTGGAAGAGGTGTTAGTGGGGCCAGCAGGCTCTACCTGCGGTCCATTTGGGTCCTAATGCCCCAGTATAGTGATGTGGACACTGTACTGTAAATAGGCGCCGTCCTGCGATGAGACGTAAAACCAAGGTCCTGACTCTCTGTGGTCATTAAAAATCCCAGGGCATTTCTCGAAAAGAGTAGGGGTGTAACCCCGGCGTCCTGGCCGAATTTCCCATTGGCCCTTACCAATCATGGCCTCCTAATGATCTCCATCTATGAATTGGCTTCATCCCTCTGTTCTCCTCCCCACTGATAGCTGATGTGTGGTGAGCGTTCTGGTGCACTATGGCTGCCGTCACATCATCCAGGTGGATGCTGCACATTGGTGGTAGTGGAGGGGAGTCCCCATTACCTGAGAAGTGCTTTGAGTGGAGTGTCCAGAAAAAGCGCTATATAAGTGTAAGCAATTTTTATTATTATTATTATTATTATTATTATTATTATTATTATTATTATTATTATTATTTTACATATATTATAGCAGAATGGCAGCTACAAGGAAAGCAGAGATAAGTACTGAAAACCAACATGAATTAGTGAGCAATCCAAAAGACTATATTGAAATAGCAGAAAAAATAAAATATATTATGGCTCCATTATTCAGCTAGGTTTGAAGAGGGGTTTAATATCAATGTGGATCCTGGTATTAACCCAGTATCAACATCATATTCAAACACCTCTAATCTAGTCACTTTACATTAGTTTGTCCCAGACACAATCTCCAATCACATTGTTTTGGGTTTGTAACAGTATCATTTAATGGCGCATTAATTTCAGCGGATGTCGGTCCGGACTCACTATAATATGTGTGGTTGTTTTCTTGTCAATTAATCCAACTGTAAATTAAAAATATCTTGGGTGTTTTTCGTTATGCTATTAAACTAACTGCCATTATGTACTATCACAATTTCCGGTACAGCGTTTTTTTCATTTCACGATTTATTGTGAAGTTCTTACATACAGTCCACGGTAGGATCATAGTCCCCCAGTTAAAAATGAAAAATGAAGATGTGAGGGTTCTCCTTGAGATCAATTGCCATGTCATTGGTTTTAGAAACATTCAACTTCAAATAGTTTTGTTCTATCTACTGTACAACTGGCTCATGGCCCCTCTCATCTGCTGGCGACAACCTAACAATAACAGAGTTGTCTGCAAATTTAATTATGTGTCTTAAGTGGTGATAACATTTACAATCATTCGTATACAGGATAAAGAATAAGGGGGTACACATCTTTGGGGGGAAGAAGTGATAGAATACAGTTTGTTAGACAAAACATTGTTTACTCTTACCCTCTTGGTTCTATGAGAAAGGAAATCAGTAACTCATCTGACAAGATTAAGATCAAGACCAAAATTAGACAATATCAGTTGCCAGTAAATAATTTGAATACAATTAAATGCTGAAGAAAAATCTAAGAGAGAGCAGCCTAGCACGTGTCTTATTTTCCTTATGATGCTGGAGGATGAGATTAAGAATATTAGGAATATTCCAAACTCCTACCTGCTTTATAAGCAAACTGAAATGTGCCTAACTGATCTTGTGCCTTTGCCACAATCTTGTTTTTCTGCTTAAATGTTTTCATAACCAGTGAGGTGCGGCTACTGATCAATAATCATTAAGTCAACTAGGAAACATGACCTTTGCCACTGGGACCACAACTCATTCTCTGCAGATCCTAGGAAGCTTTTTCTGATTAAATGACATTTGGAAAACAAAGGAAAAAATGCCACACAACTGTCTAGCCCACCTTCTCAATACTCTGTATGTATCTAAGTCACCACCTGTGTTAATGCTCCTGCCCCCATTCTTATACTGTACATTCCCAGCATTGACTTCATAATAATAATTATTTCTTAAACTTACTGTATATACTGTAGCGCTTTTCTGGGCACTCCACATGAAGTGCTCCCGTACAAAACCAATGTGCAGTCCCACCTGGATAATGTGATGGCAGGCATAATGCGCCAGTACGCTCACCACACATCAGTGAGGATGAGAACAGAGTGATGAAGCCAGTTCATAGATGGTGATTATTAGGAGGCCATGACTGGTAAGGGCCAATGGGAATTTTGGCCAGGACACCGGGGTTACAAACCTACTCTTTTCGAGAAACGCCCTGGGATTTTTAATGACCACAGACAGTCAGGACCTCAGTTTTTTACGTCTCATCTGAAGGACGGCGCCTGTTTGCAGTATAGTGTCCCCATCACTATACAGGGGCATTAGGACCCACATGGACCGCAGGGTGAGCGCCCCCTGCTGGCCCCACTAACACCTCTTCCAGCAGCAACCTTAGTTTTTCCCAGGAGGTCTCCCATCCAGGTACTGACCAGGCTCATACCTGTTTGGCTTCAGTGGGTTACCCGTTGTGAGCTACAGGGTGATATGGCTGCTGCCTTAATACCCTCGAAAAGGAAATGCTTTGTTTAAATGTATATAAGCATGTACTCATGTATCTAAAAAATGATGCAGTGCAATGCCTTTATACCAAGTTATGGTGCTCAGAAATTTCATTTAAAAATATATGACCTACAGCAGGTGAAAGGTGTGTTGAATTTAAAGGAGTTTAAACTGGCACAAAACATTATACAGTATACTATACCTGAAATAGACAGAGATACAGAAAAAGAGATTTTCTTTAACAATGTACCCTTTAAACTCATTTTTTTAAATGCTGAAGGTAAAACATATCCAAAAACGTGAATCAAAAATCTATGCTTAACTTACACATTAACAATTAGGGGTTTATTCCAATACATACAGTAATTTGTCAATATTTTGTGTTGCAATGCACTGTAACAGTGTTAAAAATGTATTCCGAGATCAATATTGTAAGGCGTACGGCCACCATTGCAGGTTGTGAGAGCCGGCTTACCAGCGCGGTGACGTCACCGCCCTTCCCTGTGAATAGCCGCCGGGCAGATGGGAGATTTCCCTTTAGCTCAACTGGCTGGTTCCCTGTTGAGTGATGCCGGAGGCCTGGGTTTGAGTCCCCAGCGGTGGGGGGCTGACCTGAGGCGACAGCGGCGAGGGCGCATACCCACGTGAACCCCGGAGCGTTACATTGGTGCCAGAGGTGGGGTGGAATAGCCCTTCGCCGAGGACGGCGAATTAAGCGGGGAAGAGTGTAACGCATACGGCCACCATTATAGGTTGTGAGAGCTGGTTTACCAGTGCGGTGACGTCACCGCTCTTCCCTGTGTATAGCAGGGACCGCAGCCACCGGGCTGACGGAAGATTTCCATTTGGCTCAAGTGGCTGGGTCCCTGTTGAGTGACGCCGGAGGCCTGGGTTCGAGTCCCCAATGGTGGGGGGCCGACCTGAGGCGGCAGTGGTGAGGGCCACGTGAACCCCAGAGTGTTACAATAGTTTGCTTCAGCATGAACACAGATTTATTTATGTTAGCGCAGTGGACCCTTAAATTGTAATAAAACCACTCCTCAATGTTATGTCTGAATTGTCACCAATTGTTACATATTAATTTAAAAATGACACAATGAGAAACTGATTACTTCTTCAGATTTTTAAAAAAGGACACAGCTACGAAATATTGAGATGTGTTAGTTAAGGCCTCTTTATAAGAACATGCAGTTGCTTGCTAATGTTCGCCTTTTAAGGCTACATCCTCAACTCATTTGATTAGGGTATGATATTGGTGACAATTTAAATTTCCCTGTTTACACAAGTGCACAGAAGATATTAAAAATGGTATTAAAAGCAAAATCAACCACCACCCCTCACCCGGGCAAACAGAGAAACAAAATTGCAGAATCGTTACACTCGCACCAGTAACAGAGCACTTGAACTTGGCAGACTGGGTCACTGGAGGTCAAAGTCACTGTGCATGATCACGTGATCACCCAAAAAACAAGGCGCTATATCTCGGGAACGAAAGCAGCACAAACACTACTTTCAATGGTACAAAAACAGAACTAACAAATGAGAAAGGTCCAGTTCCCCTGTGACGTTGCAGGGGGGCTGAGTGACGTCACACCTTCAAAAAAGAAGGCACTATATCTCGGGAAAGAAAGAAGCTGGGAAGTTACTTTCAATGGCACAAACAGGCACAAACGTAGCACTAACGAATGAGGTGGTTTTCATTGTTTGTGCTGTCTGTAGGGGGGCTAACTTCACGGAGCTGTTTGTGTCTGCAGCTTTCAGCTCCAAACAGAGTTGCAAGTGATATAATCTGATTTGAATTTGGAAATGTGTGATTACTATATAAGGGAGATTTAGTTAGAAATTCCATTTACAGTACAATTTAGGGAAATCGTTTTCTTGGAGTACTTTGATTATCACCTTAAAACCTAGTCTACAGCAGATACAGCAGCTATTCAGCCCGAGGCCTGTTCAATTCATTCGACTGGAGAACTTTGTTACTGTATTTGTTATTTGTGTTTCCTTAATTTTTCAATTAATAATTACTAGGGGCACTTTTAACAATAAGTTCCTAATGTAAGGGGTCTATGCACATTCAAAATCCTTAGCACTGGTCTATATGCAAGATTAAGTATGTCACTGTACAGTACAGAAGTATCTCTTCATTTCCCACCAATCAGTTAAACAAAGAAGAACTCAAATCATTAACTTGGGTATCTTTACAAAATAATATATGGTAGATTGGTTTGTAGTTGTGCAAATGTGGATGTTACTGAGGTGATGTTTATGAGTTACTATATCTATGACCATGGGTCCAAAAAGTCACTTAATGCTAGGACTGCCTGAAGGTAAAAGGAAAATAGCTATTAGGATGCTGAGGGTAGGATTGTCAATGTACAAGTTGGTGAGATACTTTGGTCTGCATTGGTTGACAACTCATCATCTCATCTCATTGCCTTACATTGACAGTTTAACTCCTAACTGACAGCAGCAAGGGCCACACTGTCATAACTGACAGCAGCCCCACATCACCACTCCTGTGTAAGATTAGTAGATGCAGTACATTCAAAAATATAATTCATCCCTGATTTCCTCATAGAAAACTATTACTGTTACTCCTATTCAAAGACTACTAGTTTTCTCTATAGTGTGTACAATTTCACACTTTATGTATCACACCTTGTGGTATAATATCAACGTGGGTAGCATCAAGCCAAGGTTATACCTCAGCTTTTGAAAGTGAAAAGAGCGTGAGACTGTGCAGCTGTTAGAGTGCTACAGGATGAGCTGTCCTGTGTGGGAGACTGTGATGTAATGGTATCCTTGAGAGCTGATTTAAACATGTTGACTTAAACATATTGGCATGTCTGTCATTTAACTCAGAATCCCAGGGTGTTTTAACTTTGCTGACAACTTGTCTCTGAACTAGATGATAATAATTTAATGCATGCTCAAACTGAAGACAATGGTGAAGATGCCGATGTACCATTCAGCAGTTGCTTGGTGTAGGCATACTGTAGCCTTTCCTACCTTAAATGGTTTAAATAAGCAATAAGATTTGTAATACAGTTCAAAGTACCAAAATTCTGTTAAAATTTAAGGTTAATGTACATTGGTATATTAATAAAAATACAATGCATTCAGGGTTTGCAACAGATCAAAATTAGTATAATATACCGTATGTCCACACAATTACATGATTTATTTCTGCAAAGAGCCCTGTGATAGACTGTCGTCCCGTCCCATCCAGTGTGTATCCTGCATTGCTTGCAGAGATTCTGATTTCCTGCAACTCTATATAAAGCAGTTAGAAAATGAATGGATGGATTTCTGCAAACACTGAGTATGTATGGATGAGAATATTCATTGACGCAAATTACCTAATTAATTGCTGATGAAGGATCGTAGAGACTGCAAGCCAAGAATAGTCTCTGAATAGCAAGCTACAGTACCATTATTTTTTCTTTTAGTTATTGAAGATTTTTAGCCCATGCCCTGTTTTGTAGAATTTTGTTTAAAGATTTTGTTTAAAGAATTTTGATTACATTGCATACAATATGCGCAATATACACTGGGAATGCAGAATATGTGAGAATTTGAAGATGCCCAACATCACTGTAGGTCACCAGGATTAACACTGGAAAGTTCAGTTTTTAGATGAACACTAACAGTCTCATCTGAATCTTCTGACTATAATGAGCACAGTTCTTTCCTTTTCTACTAAACTATGTCTTCTTTGTTATTCAAAGATGGGCACAATGTACTTGTAAAAATCTCATAGTTTTAAGTTTGTGCAATCAAACAATTTTCATATGCCTCATTTCTAGGAAAATGTAATTTACAATCTATGGTTTATCCTTCCATCATCATTACAGTAATTGGCTACAGTACTGTACAGTTTATGAACGTAAGAGAAATTTAGCAGGAGCACATGAACAGAGGAACAGGAAGAGGAGATTTGTTTCATTTAGCTAATTATTTTCTAGTACCTGAACTATTGCTAATATTCTAATTTTAATATTTACAGACTAAAGATTAGATACATTTGATACTTACAAAAAGCTAAATGATAAGTACTGCCCACTGCCATAGCTAGAGACTTTTAATCAAAATTAATTTATATAACCCTTATTATCTAGTTTTTACATGTGAACTTGCAAAAAAATAATGTTGTGGACAGGTACAGTACATCACATCACCTTGTTCAGCATTTTATACTTATTAGCACCACAGAGGGGACATTTCAGTATTAAATGATACACAGTATTGGTTTTGCTTTATTTAAATCCACAATTCAGAAGGGAATTTCCAAGAGAATTTGAGACTTTTTATAAACCACTTTCCTGCTCTGCCCCTCATGTTTCCAGCCAAGAGATTTACCGAGTCTTTACACTGCAAAGTTTCTGTCCTAGTTTTTAAAATTTTAATACTGGGGCACATTTTGAATGCATGAAAAGTAAAAGTACTTAAAACTCAGCCTCCTGCCTTGGGAGATAGCTCATTAGCATTGAGATAAGCCACGTTTGTCCTTCTATGATCCTTTGAATTTAATATTATGAATGTGTATGTTAGAAAATAAACAGATATGTGTTCTTACATGCAAAATACCTTTTGAGAATATCCATTTAGATATATCTTAAATATTTATTTGGTATTTTGATGATCCATCATGATACAAACATTAAAAATATTATTTCTTAATATATTTATTCTCACTGTTTTTAGGAACCATTCATTGAGTTGGTGTATTCTTTTAGATTTTTTAATTAAAGTTTAATAATGCTGGAGAAGATTTTCCATCTATTTGCTTATTTTCGGGGGTTTGGGGAGTTTAATTATAAACCTGAGCATTATAATTGCAATGAGAAATGTGACAGAAGTGGTGTGTTTGAACAAATTATTAAATGAATGGTAATTTGATGTCTTGTAATTCACAACATTGAGGAGAAAGCTGAAAAATATTTAAATTTCTGGTAAAACATAGGATTTATCCATTGGTTTAACCTCATAATACTTTTAAATACACACAAAAGGAGTAGCTAATGACACAAATGTTATATTTCCTTTGATACATGTTTTCTGTTGTATATCATTTTATATTATTAAACCCCCCCAAAAATCCATCAAAATGTCAAAATGTAATACATTCACTCTCTTTATACTGCAACATTATGGACAGGCAATGGAATTGGGTTGCAGAAAATGTATTTGAGGTATCTTATAAAACCTTCACTTGTGCCAAACACATAAAGATAATTGATCGTGATAGAGCAGTGAACAAAGAAGTTGCTCATTTCACAGCATTGCAGATAATTGAATAGCTACTGTAGGCATACATTATAAATATGTTTCGCAATGAAATTCCTGGAAAATGAAATTAGAAAGTCATGCAAATTCTTGTCTAAATTAATTATTTGTATTATTTTAAAGAATTTCTAAAAGAAATAATAAAAGCAAAAAATTGCTCAATTGAACTCAGAATTAATTTCTTGAGAACATCTTCACAAAGAATTGATTTTTTTCAAGAGTCAAACGGGTCTCAATGACATTAACTCTTTATCAGTGAATGGATTACATGAAAGGAGAGACCCTTGTTTTATACAACTGAGAACGTGTTTTCTAGTGTTTATCTTTGCATGGTTGTTATAAACGTCAGCATTGAGTTTTGCAGGTGTTGTACAGTAAGTGTGCTTCCCATGATAATACTGTATTTCACTTCATTTTCTTTTAAGAGACACAATGCATCCAAGCATTTTTTTTCACCATGCAGTCATTGTGGTTATTATGAACAGAATATCCAGTAAATATCCATATACTGTATAAGATATACTGTAATTTACTGCAAATTCCCTCCTTCTCGACTGACGCACATTCCATGACCCATCTTTCCAGACCAATTTATACTGAATATACAGTATTAATCTGAGTATATTCAGATTTACCAGCAGATACTCCACGATGAAAAACTGTCAAGCTGCATTGTCCTATTTTTGTAATGGCATGGAAAAAACTGACATCACTTTTTTGGCATTTGCTGAGCTAACTTAAAAGGAGAATCAAAACTTGAAGACAACAAGAATGATAAAAAATGCCAAAAGAAAAATAGGTTTGAAGACAAGCCTGTTAAATGTGAAGTGTGCACTAATACAACAGTAATTCAATCATGTCTGCAATGTCTGCAAGGATAATATGATTTGTGTAAATGCAACTATTTAGCGTCAAGCCTCCATAACAAGGTCATATATTTCATTCTTTGCTCTAATAACTGGGCTAAGGTCCAAACAAGATGTGCAACAAGTTTTTAGATCTTTATTTTGATAAACACACATCTTTAGGCTTCATTATATTAGTAGGAGATGAGACATACAGTAAAATTAAACCAGGGTGCCTGCAGTCAATCTACAGTATATGGCTATCCTAAAAGCAGGGGCCAAGGAATAAAACAGATTTGAAAACACTACAGGAAACTACTGGATAATTAATTTTCCCTTTTATGTTTGCTCAGTACCATGTGTTGCTATGTCTGTTATCTTATATAAAGGTAACCCTTGTACTGTATATAATGTTTCAGTTGTTGTTGTTTTTTTCTTCCCTCAAGTTATGAGACAGAGATTGTGAACTAATCTGCATGTGTCTTAGACTGTCACAGTATTAGAGGTATTTTGTGTTTATTATTTTAATAAATGGGTTGTAAGTATAGGGGGATCACACTCCTCAGCCTCCCTGGGAAAGCCTATGCCTGGAATGGAGACTCTGCCCGTTAGTTGAGCCTCAGATCCAGGAGGAACAATGTGGATTCCATCCTGGCTGCGGAACAGTGGACCAACTCTTCTCCCTGGTGCTTAAGAGTGCACAGGAGTATGCTAATCTAGTCTACATGTGTTTTGGGGATTTGGAGAAGGCATATGACCGCATCCCTCGGCATGTGATGTGGGAGGTACTGCAGGCATATGGGGTATCGGGACCGCTTTTATGTGCTATTCAATCCCTTTATGAACACTGAGAGCTGTGTCTGAAATCATCTAAATGTGACCTTCTGTGCACACTTGAGCGATTCGCTGCCGAGTGTGAAGCAGTTGGGGATGAGAAGTAGCACCTCCAAGACTGAGGTCATGGTTCTTTCCCGGAAAAGAGTGGATTGCTTTCTCCAGGTGGGGGGGAGGGGAATTAGTGGAGGAGTTTAGGTATCTTGGGATCTTGTTCACGAGCGATGGAAGAGGGGAGCGTGAGATCGACAAGTGGATCGGGGCAGCGTTAGCTGTTCTGCTGACACTGTGTCGGTCTGTGGAGGTGAGGTGGAAGCTGAGTTTGAAGACGAAGCTCTCGGTTTACCAGTTGATCTACGTCCCTGTCCTCACCTATGGTCATGATCTGTGGGTAATGATCAAAAGAACGAGATCGCAGATACAAGCAGCAGAAATGAGGTTTCTCCGCAGTGCCACTGGGCTGACTCTCAGTGACAGGGTGAGGAGCTCGGCAATCCGGGAGAGCCTCAGAGTAGATTCGCTGCTCCTCCAGATCGAGAGGAGCCAGTTGAGGTGGTTTGGGCATCTTATAAGGATGCCCCTCGGTCGGGCACGTCCCTCTAGGCAGAAACTCCGTGGCAGACCCAGGACACGCTAGAAGGATTATATCTCTCGGCTAGCTTGGGATCGTCTGGGGATCTCCCGGTAGGAGCAGGAATCTGTTGCTGGGGACTGGGAAGTCTGGGCTGATTGACTGGCCTGCTGCAACCGCAACCCTCACCAGAAAAAGCTGAGTGAAAATGGATGGATGGATAGATGGATGGGTTGTAAGTAGGTTTGGGTTGGAGGCTTATGATAGTCTAACAATATTTCTCTAGTTGCCAGTTTCTTCATAGCTTGTTAATGTTAAAGCCAGTGTATTTCTTTAAGCCTATCTGTGCATTCACAATGATTAGATTAATCACCTACTACAATGTACTACCTGCTAGCAAGAGACAGCCATTTTTATGTGAAACCAACTGTTTTTATTGTAAACAACTGCAACAACAAAGAATAGAAAGGAAACTTTTACTCTAGATTGCATTGCTACAGGTATATATAGAAATATAAATTATCAGATGGGGAATGTTGAAGAATGATCCCAATGTGCTTAAAAGCAACACAATTTTGGAAAACTTAGAGGTTGTTGGTTTGCTTTTGTGGGTTTATCTCTTTTCACGTAAAGAAACATTTCAGTTTCTTGATCATTTTAAGTGTTAAAACCAAACAGAAAATGATTTCTTTTCCAATATAAAGGAGCAACAAAGACTCATTATTCAAATGGTCACATTCTTAATTTCCAAATGTACTGTAACATCTACTTTCTTGTTTTCCTAATCATACTCCTTGTTGCCTACTGTATTACTTATGTCCCTCTTGTCTGTGTTATTGTTTTCACTTAAAGCATTCAACATTGCTGATATCCATAGAAAGAATCTTCAGTTCAATTAGCACATCACCATTCTTCCTACTTCTTTTGTTCCTCATAACTCAGTTTTGAGAAGTCCTGTCTGTGACTACATTTTATGGTACGGTTAGCTAGGATGAGTATTGTTAATGCAATTAATTAGTTTTCTAATGTGGGTGTTTGTTTTGCTATACTTAACAGTATATCTTATGTTACAGTCATTAGGTATTCCTCCAGCAAATGAGGTAATACAGGACCCACAGTGAAGTGACAATCACTCAGTACTCAAACCTGGATTACCATTTTCACATCTCAAAGATGGTAATTAGAAAACTGATGTCAGTAAGGGAAACTGTAGTCCTGCACTTCATTTTTCTATTGTTATAGAGTAACTGGCAAGTCCAGATCCCTCAGTCTGTAACTGAAGCAGAAAACAGTTTATGCAAACTCTGATGCAATTATTGTGCACAGTAATTTTCTGTATTTATTTTTTTATTTCTTTATCATAAACCATAGCAGTTATAGTTATTGTGTATGATATCACTCTTATCTCTGCTATTGTAGTGTGTAAAACTATTTTAAATCTTTTTAACTAAGAATAAAATGTGTGTGGGTAGAAGGTCGCTGATTGTAAAACTGCAATTTGCATTAAATAGCATTAAACAAGACGACAGTTTTCACAATTACGCATTTTGCATTATTCCTAAAAAAACCTAACAATTATAGCTCATTATGAGATGTTATTCATTATTTTTAAATATTGTCTTAAAAGCCTTTTTTTATGAATGATGCTTTGACAGTAGTGTGTAAAATGTTTGTTTTTTTACAAATCCAGTGGAATTGCCTTGAATGTATTGAAAACATCAGCTTCTTGGTTTATTCAGGATTATGCTACTGTTGGACTGTTTTCTTTGGTGAACTGAGAACTCCATCTGAGGCCTGAATCTGTTGTATGCATAGTGCTGAAAATAAAAGCAATTAAGATCGATTATTTGGTCAGCAGCGCAATCAACATTTTTCTTTTAGATTTTATTTTTATGAGAAAAACATGGTTTTCTAGGTTCCTAAGTTTTTTTTTTTTTTGTGGCAGTGATCTAAATTCTAAGTATCTGTATCTGATCACCTTGCTTTGAATAAATTTCCAGAAGATTTAATGCCGTGTTAGGACAGTGCAATCAGATGTGGTAGTGCTGGAAGAAGTGAAGAATTGTAGTTAGATTTGTAGAATTGTAGACGGATATGAGTTACAGGAAGATTAAGCATTAAAATTGAGAAAGATCAGAAGAGTCAGAATTGAGGTTGGGTCTACCTGGTTAGGATTTAGGCATTCAGTGTACCTGTAGTTAGGATAAAGATTTGAGGTAATAAGATGAGATACTGTATATTGTTATAGGGTTGTGTTTACAAAATTGATATGGTTAGGGACTAAAATTAAGGTTGGTTTAGTCTTACAATCTGCAATGTGGTAAAAAAGTACATTAATTTCCTGGAATCTCAATATGCTGCTGAATGTCATCTGTTAAAGCAGATTTGAAAGTCCAGCTCTTAGATTCATGGTAGCTAATGATATTTAGTTTTGGTCTTTTCAAGTTATTACATCTGTCATTCAAAATTTCACATTCCAAATCCTACCTGCCTTTTTATTCAGTAGCACAAATGGTCTCTTTTTTATACCGGTTGTATGCTCTCTGCCCAAACTTAAGCTAAGCATAATTCATTCTTCTTCTACTTGTTCCTGGGAAAGAGTCTTGAGTAAAACATATTTAAATCATGTATGTCTTGCAAGACACAAGTCATGTAACTATGATTTTTAAATTATGTGTGAAGATAGCACATAACTTTTAAAGGCATTTTAATGATGCATTGTGACTGTAGTGTTGCACAAAGTATGTAAATGTCAGTAGAAACTCATGATATCACTTAATTTACTATAGGTTATGTTTCATTAAACATTCAATTAAATGTTGTGTCTCTCTAAATGTAGTTTGTGACTACATCACTATTCTAGGAATGAGTTCAGAACACTATTTCAGAATTACTTGTTTTATGTCGTCTTGATCTATAGTTTTATTTAATATTGAAATTCAGCATGTATTATTTATATTAAATGAATGATGTATATGGTTTAATTAAATATTATGTGCATTAATAAATCACCATTCGCAGACCTGGTAAAAGGACATTTTAAATTAATAGACTGTAAGGCCTGAGATAGGAAAATATCCATAGAAAAACATTACAGTATTTTCATTTGAAACCATGCACTGCAAATCTTTATCATTACTTAAAGGAATACTGACTTCCAGAGCTTTTCGGGTGAAGCATTGTAGAAGCCAGTTCCAGCGGCAGTAGTAAACATGATTACCAATGGGCAAATTAATCTTCTCAGGGCATGATCTGGTCAGTACATGGATGGGAAAACTATACATTTGGCTTTTACTGTAAGTGGTGTTGGTACCTTCTTACTCATACTCTTCCCCCTAGATAAGGATTTCCAGAGAAGTACCCAGGTACAGTATGTTGGGATACAGCAGAGAGACATTCAAGATCCATGGTATTGTTTGATTTCAACCTAGGCCACCTGATTAAATTGTATTTCACATTTTGAACCTTGTCTCCCTACATTCCTGCCTTAATTCAGTCATTTACTGTAAATAAAGTCCCATCTGATCTGCAGATTGTCTGCTATTCATCACCCAGGTGCATATTATGATTCAGTAGTGACAAAAGTCTGAATATCCTGTGTGTTCAATCTTTTAAAACATGATAAAACACCCTTTAAAACATCAAATACAGTACTAATATCAACGCATTAAAAAGTATCAAAAACTTGTTAGAAAAATTAACTTTTCATAGGCGCTCAAGTGACAAGGGGCTCAAGTGTAATAATATTACTTGCACTTTAACCTGTTAAAAGTAAAGACCAATATAAGTGTTGTTTTCTTCTTATTATTGCTCCTCTTTTAATGATTAAATTGCAACATCAAGTTCTAAGTCTGCTTCAGCCTCGGCTGAAAAGAACAAAGACCTGAAGGAATAAGTGGTGAATGAACTGGGGCCCTTCTTTATGTAGTGTGCTTTGTGATCCTTCATGATGAAAAGCTTTGTAAAAATGCAAGGAATTATTGTAATTTAATTAGTGAACACTGCAGTCTAACCTAAGGCCTATGCTTAAAATTTGTAACATGTACTGGACCTAGTTACACCTACTGTAATAAGTCATGAAGGCAAAGTACACTATGTTAAATTAGAAATAGTCTCCTTCAAAGGCATTTCTAATCATTGTTATATCTTCTCCAGACCATCAAATATTTTGCTAATTTCCTCACATATTGCTTATGAAGACTAATACAATGCACTGCTCAGTCTCATCTCAGCCTCCTTTGTTGGAATGCAAGGTACTGTATTGCACTTTATAGTACATACTGCGGTACAGTATACTGTATAATCAGCTGAACACAAAAAAGTTAATGAAACAATTCATTGAACCTAACATATTAGACAGTGGCTGTCATTTGTCATTTTAAAGAATGACTCTAGAGATATTTGCATGAGGTTCATTCCAGAATAGTTCAGCTGGATATATTTTTTTTTTCAGTATAAATTTCTCTGAGTCCTCAGATTGACAGCGAAATTGACAATACATCCCCAACTGGCAAGTTTAGTTGTCAAAACAATTCTTTCCACTGACCAATAAGTTGAAAGAGAAGACCACTGCTCTGCTTACAGCAGCTCAGTTGGCAGTTCTCTACTATTTCAGCATTGTATCTTGTATCTTTTAAATAAATGTTTCCATAAATTGGACAGTTACGGTAATATGAGCTCATGAGTACACAGTGCAATTGATCTATTTTAAGATTAAGCAATATTGTATTCATTTTAAATGTGTAAAGACTTCTAAAAAGTGTGAATGTAAGTCATTAGAAAATGTTTCCAGTAAAACTATCTGCGTAGGGAAAAGAAAAACTGAAGCTGTCTTATGACACTGTATACTACTGTACATCCTTGTTTATGGTACAGCAGCTTTCATGTTCACACAGTTTTCATTGTTTTCTGATTGCTTACAGTTGCTGAAATGTTTTCTCTACAAACTGGTGCCATCTTCAAATCATTTCAAATAATTGGCAGTTTCGCTGTGTGTGGGGGCCCATTTAGTAAGGGCGATTCATTTGTCAGTTTTTTGTTGCCAACTCAAATTGACAATAAAATGTGTTGTGTACAGTATCTCCATTGCCTGTTAGATGACAGATTTACTTTAGCTCAATAGCTTTTCCCAGCCTACTTTAGTACTTTCTGCAGGTCTTTAAATATTATGAATTATTTCCATGAAAAGAATAAAGCCTTGCTATGCAATTGTAATGGTAATCATATTGTACATCAGATTACCACAAAAACTGGCCTACTAGAGTTTGTTTCTTTCAATTTAAATACAAATTCCCTAGACAAGAAAAAATCCTGTCTAGGGGAAATTAAGCAATTTGTTTGTTTTTTTAATAAAGCCACTGTTCCTTTTGCTCATATTAAGATATAGTTAAAACAGTGTCTAAAAAAGAAACAATTTACCATTAGTTCTTTAAATTTCTATTATTTAAAATAAATGTCTGAGGAGTTGTAGATGTAAACACTGGTAGCTTCTGTCCAAACTATCAGGAATCGTTCTTGGATGAGTTAGCTACTAACTATTAAAGTAGTTGTTTGCAGAATGGTATCCTCTCTTTAATAACCTTATTAAATAACCTAATGCTTCTTAAGTCATTGAAACACCTGGAATCTCTAACATTGCACTACGGCAAGTGAATGTTTAATGATATTGTTTGTGAATTAGTATAGGTGAATTAATAATGCTTTAAAGGGAATGAATATTTTAAATGTGATGTACTGGTATCCTAATAAGAGAATATTTTTTACAATGTACAATTTACTCACTATTATTATTTTTAGGACTAGAATCTGAAGAATACTAATACTAATACTATGAGGGATGTTATGTTTATAGTAGAATCAGAATTACCTTTACTCTGGTGTACTTGGTGCTGCAAAAATGTTCTACATATACTGTACTGTACCATACAGTGCACACACAAGACTATACACATCATTTGTGCAGTGTACATATAACTGCAAATTCTGGCAAAGCCACAAGAGAGCCATAGGAAAAAAGCTGTTCAAATAGTGGGTAGGAGGGGTCATTGGGAATCTTTCCTGTCTGCTTCTTTGCTCTGGAATTCTACAGTACAAATCACCAAACTCAGAGCAGATGACAGCCAAGGACTCTCTCCACAGAGCAAAAAAAACACTGCAGTTTGCCTTTGGAGTGGGCAGCCGCATTAACAAACCAAACGGTTACAGAATGCTCTCAATAATGACTCTCTAAAACTGTATTAGAATTGGCTGGTGATATTAATGTCCCATTTTAGATGTATCTGTCATTGAGAAATACAGCATTTATTTATATGTAACTGATTAAAAATGGCTGGGGACCTTCAAGTTCATAACAGGCAGAGTGTCCAGAAGGTGTACAGTAGCTCACATACAGTAGGTAGAAAGAAGCAGAGGGTTTCATTCACTGTATTGAAATACAGTGTATTGGACAGCTAGATCAGGCACATAATCAAGGCCCACACATGGGAGCCCTGGTAGGATGGGAAATGTCTCAGTCTAAAATAACACTTGTAACCAAAGCAAAGGCTACTGCACTAGTTTGGTAGTAGTTATAATTCCAGCAGCATGATTTTGTGGATGTTGTTGGAGCCTGATAGAAATCCAGTAGGTTAGATATTGTAGTTGTTCAGGTGGAAGGAGCAAATGGTGTAATGGAGAAACTTGGAATCTCCCAGAACGATTGAGAGAAGCAAAAGGGTTTGTTTGAGGGGAGGGACGCTACCCTAATATCTGATGCCATGAGACGTTTAATGCCTCCAGATGATGGCAGCACCTGACAACTTGATATTGTGATTTGTATCTTTTCAATAGTGTGCTGCTAAAAATAATTCCATCATCTTCTATGTAAAACATTAATTTTATACTTTTTATTCATCTACAAATGTTTTAGTGGGCATAGTTTAAAATCTGTTCATTCTTATTTCAAATGTTTTCAGTGAGTCTGCACTATAGAATTTAGAAGCTCTGGTTAGCATTACAATTTCACCAATGGAGAGAACTGACTAAATATTCCATTCACAAACGCTGGGAAGAGTTTATTCACTAAAATCTTAGGAAGCTCTTTGTATTGCATGTATTGTTTCTAAAAAAGCAATGCTTTATGATGATTAACTAGCTTTTCATTATATATAGTTTTAATATGTTTAGGTAAAAATAACATACTGTACACGTCAAAATAAAAGAGAAAAATATAGTTATGCATAAGTGAGTAAGTGTGGTATTATACAAAAAGGCAAACTAGGTCAGAATATTGTTTTACTTTTTTTGATTGGGTACAACATTTATTTTTTAACTCAAATCTAACAAAGGATTTATGCTAAAACTATTTCTAGTATTACAGTACACAGTGCACCGCTTTCTAATCTGTGATAATTTGGATAAGGTCACTCGAACAGGCCTGTGACTGAGGCTTGATTAAGAAATGCTGAAATGCTCAGGCATAACTGTACAATAATTCACCTGGTTTGTCATCAAGCAAGGGTAACATGAGCCCTGGGGTGCTGTACTGTCAGCCATTGTCTTGTCTTGACACTTTCCAAAATACATTTCACTCAGATTACATTCATCCACTGTCAGCCACAAATCAAACATGCAGTACATCTTTGAAGAGGGTCAATTGTAAGCCGACTGGAAGTGTCATGTTACCTCTAAAAAGTAAGTTCAGCCAAAACATTCTTCTGTGCAAATAGTGTTAAATTATTGTTGATGTACCGCTGTGAAGAACGGTGTACTATGATGATCGATGGACAGTTAGATAAATGAAATTTCAAACGTACAGTTCCAAAAGAGAAAAACTATTTTTGCTATAAGAAAATAAGAACATAAAGAGGAATTCAAAATGAGAACATACCCTAAGGTCCATAAGAGCTTGGTTGTATCCTTTCATCTTAGAGATCTTAGTGCATCATCGAGCTGTTTGGTCAAGTATACTAGTCTGCTACACTACATGACATGTAGTGATGAGTCATTCCAAGCATTATTACTTTTTTCCCATTTACTTCATAAAATTCTGTTTTACTAAGCAAATATACCTTAACAATTTTGGGCAAAATAAATTTAGGCTGGAGCAAACTTTTTCTTATTACATTTACTCCAATTTAGATGGCACAAATGGTCAAATTAATCAACCCCTTGTCATCCATGAAAGTGAAAGGTTCAGTTTTCCACCTTTAAGCACTTGAATCACACTGTATGACAGTTATTGTTTGACTTTTTTTGAATATATAAACATTGAATAAAATTCCTGTAAATTCTAGAATAGAGATTCCAGTCTCCTTGCAATATTTAGTCCCAGCAGAACTGTAAGCGATGTGACACGAGTCTTTAACCAACAATTTGTTATCTCATAATTAACTGTTAATATACAGTATGCATTTTTATTTTAAGATATAAAACTGCTGAAGACTGAGTCCCTCATAGAGAGACTTACAAATTTGTGATTTTATATAGGCAAACACAATTTTTTAAATCTCAAATAGATAAATAATTACTTAAGTTAGTGAATTAGTTATTCTTTATTTATGAATAGAATGCATGCCATGGAAGATCATCACATTGGGATGGCCTTTCAATGAAACTATAAAATTTAAAAATCCACACACACACAAATGCAATCGAGTTCCACTACTGCCAGTTTTCCTGGTTTTATTAAAGGTTGAATTAAATTATTTCTCAGATGAAAATACTACTCTAGACTGACAAGCATAGAGTAACTACCACTTCCTATAGTCAACAAACCATACTCTTATCACAGCTAACCCTTGAGTGAGACAAAAATGTTTATCTACAGTACATGTGACCTGCTGGTTACTCCAGCTGACTGTTAACAGAACCTACTGTATGTACAAATTCAAAGATGCGCTCCACTTCATGTTCCTTTAACATGGTTCATTTAACTGATGGAAAAAAGAAATGCACCACCTCCTCCTCTACACTCTGTCCCTCCTGTCTGTGTGGAACAGGCTGAAGAGTGACTCATCCGTGAAGAGGACCTGATGCCACTGCTGATGAGTCCATCGCAGCCTCTGTCTGGCCCAAGCCAGTCGGGTGTGACATCCAGGAGGTGTGAGCGGAGGGCCTCTGACAGGTCACCTTGCTCTAAGGCCAGCAGCATGGAGCCTCACTCTCCTGTCACTGATGTCGGCATTGTGTCTGCCGGCAGTTTCAGCAGCAGTACAGGTGGCAGATCTGAAACGATGTCTCAGATGGACCAGTCTGATGTGTCGGTCCTGATCTGGTGTGGTCACTCGAGGGCGACCGGATCTTGGACGATCATCTGTCCTGCCGGTCTTCTGAAATCTTCTCTGCAGTCAGGACACAGTGGAGCGGCTTACTCCATAGTGTCTGGCAACGCTGGCACATGACATGCCTCGCTGCAGCATTCTGGTATTCTTGTATAGAGTATTCTCATTCCAGAAAATGTTATGTTTCTTTTTTCCATCAGTATACAATATATACAACAAATAGACTATTCACAAAGGTTTTCCCAGTTGGTTCAGTGTTGACCTCTAGTGGCTTTGCAATTGTCACTGTAACATCACCCCACAGGCACAATTCATTATAGACCAAAAGCTGCTACATTTTGTGTAAACTAAAGATTCCAGGAGAAATTACATAGAAGTTGTGAGGGTGGTGAGGTAGCACATACTGTGCAGTCTGTGAAGTCCATTAAACTGCATCTCATTCTCACTTTATCCTATTCAAACTGTGAAATAAACTTACATATTTATCTATCTGACTTATGTAATTTAAGGTAGAAAAAAATAATAGACTGTCAAGGTGCATATACTGACATTCTTAACATTGAAAATGAATATTGAGAATGCAATATACTCAAAAGTAAAATGTCTAGTATTAAAATAAAGATTGCACACAATATTTTTGGAATCCTTCTTCTAGTGAGTTAAAAACATGATATATATTTGGAACATATCTGTGTTTCAATCACTTCTGGTAGAAAGCAGTCTCCGCTCTGGACGAGAATTTCCAAGCCGGTATGGTGTCATAGCATGGTGAGCCATCCTTCAGATATATTAAATCAAGCAAATGACTACTTGATCATTAAAAGATCCTTTGGCACTGTTTGTTAGAGTTGGGGTGTTAAAAGGGTGTCCTGGACTTGCATAGTCTAGCTGCCCTAGAATTCCACCTTAATTTAATTGTTGTCATTTCTCCACCTGATTTTCTGTGCAGTGGAGCTGCCTCAGGTGGCTCAGGTGGGTGATGAAGTGGGTCCCCTCCTACAGTAAGTGTTCTTTGAGATAAAAAGTGCCAGGAATTCCAGGAATTAACTGATATCATAAATCATATGACACATTATGTAATGACAATCACCAGTTCAGTTCTTGATGTCTGGATGGTAGTCTGGATGGTAGTAGCTTATTGACATAAGATCTCATCCAGCTGGTTCTCAAATGATCCCAGGGAATCTCCTTAAACAGTCTAGCTGGGGTGTTTATTGTAGACATGTATATCACTTTATATAAAGTAATACCTTGTGTCATTTCTTGTTTTTTTAAATACACATTTTCACTTTTAAACCAATTTTGATAAATACTGTATAAAACAAGGATAAAGGATTTTTAATCTGTGAATCTACTCATAATAATAGTTTGAGAAATAGATTTGAAAAGTTACTGTAGATTAACATGTCCTGCAGTTATAGTATAAGGCCTATATTGTTTTATGGTTTCTTGGTTAAAATTAAATATCGAACTACCGCAATGTAAACCATTGGCTCATAGTCTCATAGAGAATTCTGACACATGCAGATTGCAGTATAGAATGAGCAATTATAATGCGCAGGTAGAACCCGATAGCTGGGGTGGGAGATGAGGAGGGGGAGTGCTAGAGTTGTGTGCTATGAAGTGTAACAGCCAGCATTAGTCATCAGGAGATGCTATGGATGCAGTCAAGCTACTACAGGAGAAGAGTTCTTAAATCAGGAGTAAAATGATACCGGACAGAAACAGTAGGAATATACAGATGCAGCCATTCAAAATGCGCGGTAAAAACCCGCGGTACGGTAACCTACCCACAAGCCACCGCGGGGCACCGGAGCATACCGCAGGGCAAGTGATTGGCTGGCCAAAATGACCGACAGGGGCACTCGTGGTGCATTGGTTGGTAGTGCAAAGATTGAATCATTTAATGTCTTTACTGTGCACATTTTAATCCGCTTAGTTTTGAATATTTATATGGATTTTACCACTAAAGGGAAATTTTAGTAGCTGAGCATAAAAAGAAGAGGAGCATAACGCATCTGAAGGTCATAAACGATATTAATTTAAAACATTACTGTATGTATGTAAACTGTACTGTGTATGGCTGGTCTTGGTAGTTTAAAGAAAAAATACACACCAGTCTTCCATTTCTCCCTAAACATTTTAAGCATGAAAGTTTTATGAAACGGTACCCAAATATGCGATTGCTGTATAGAATGAATTTTAATTAAAAAAAAATATTTAACACGAACATTAAGCTGTTTACATCTTCCGCCTGAGAACAGTCACCCGTTGCTACCCAACGCAGAATGGTGATTGGCTGACACCATCTGACACCCCTCTGATTGGAGAAAAAAGACGTGCTGGCGTGCTATACCAGGAAGAGGATTCTTTCCATTCAAAACGTGTATTTTAAAAGTTTAAGAAGTAAAAACCTTACAGCGTACACAGATTTCTAAACTGATCAGGATCGTTATCTTTGTCTTATGCATAATAATGTTCACCGCTCTGTCCAGCAAATTAATAATAAACTTTATTTTATATAGCGTTTTAAACGAATAAGTAATTAGATTGCTCATAAACCTAATCACTTGCTTTTTCTTTTTATTTAGGCTCAGATTACAACTATAGATCGAATTATTAATAACCATAATAACAACCAACCAACAAAAACAACCATATAAACATAATGGTGGTGCTGGACCTTCCAGTTTTATTTATTTATTTTTTAATCGCGTAACATAAACATATTACCGTATGCAAACTGTACTGTATACAATATGTATATGTATATTTAATGTCTTAACTGTGCCCGTTTAAGTATTGAATATTCATATCTAATTTTACCACTGAAGGGAAATCTTAACATAAACATACAGTATATGGCTGGTCTCGGTACTTTAAAGAAAAAAATACACACCGGTATTCCATTTCTCCCTAAACATTGTAAGCTTCGAAGTCTTTAACTAACGTGATACCGGAGTCAACAAGCATACTTTTAGAATTTGATTAAAAGGGAATATAATATGGAATCGCGTATCTCAAGAAATTAATAACGATATAATTATATTCATGTTGCAAAAGAACTGCAACGGACATAAAAACTCCCTTGCATGGTTTCATTACGACCAGAATCGGTCTTGAGATATTTTTAACTTGATTTACAGTATTTGAGAGGTATGTCTTAACACCGATACTACAGTGCTTAAGTACTGCTCACGTATATGTTTCTAGGTTTATATTATGCATTTCATACGGTCAAATTACTTTTGAGCAATAAGAAGCCAGAAACGGTATGCGTTTTACTTTCGTTTTGTGCTGGGACCCGTGGATTGATTAGAGATATCAAGTACATACAAGTCATTTTTTAAATGTTGTAGTTCGTCTTGAAAAAATGTTACGAGTACATCATCTATCAACAATTACACAGGTTCTGTTTCCATATTGCGGATTTTGGTTACGTAATATTATTTTCTAGATTTCACGTTGTGAATATGATGGGATGTCTGATGGGATGTTTCTAAAAATCCATCCTCTGTAAAACGTCTTCTCCAGTTGTCCTGCATATGTATTCGCTAATGAAGCTGTGTGTTCTGAGCCTAGATCTCTACATTTCTGTATGAACCAGCTTAGAGGGCTAAAGACAGCTTGTGTTTAAATTGAGTGTAAGGCAATTTATGCTTCTAAAGTCATGGTCAGCATTTATCTTTGTACTGTGTTGTAAACTTGTTCTGTGCCAAGTCACATTATTTTATAGCGTTTTTAAAGCGTTATCAAATACGGTGTTACTGTAGTTTACTGAGTCCCATGTCACATGGTCTGTGATTGAAACCTGTAAAACCGGTTTAATTCGTCACAGCCAGCACTCTTCAGGTGTGAGAGTCTTCTGCTCAGAATGAAACGCTAAAATGTTTGTGTATATTCTAATGGTAGTGGGGGCGGGGTGTGTGGGAATAAGTTTGGTTGAAACATTTTCTCTGAAAGCATTTTCTTCTTGTAACCGATCTTGTTACAGCATGTTACAGTTTACTATTATTAACCATATTAATTTTAAGTGCTTAATGTAAAATCTTGTAAAAATATATTTTCATTGTTCAAATATACATTAAGTCTGACTATCATATAATAAGTTAAATACAAAACTAAAGAAAAAATAGGGTTAAATATAATTCAAAATATTTTGCTAACAATGTTAACTGTTTATGAATAATAAAATGTATTAACTAAGGAGTAGGATGGCACAGTTGTTAGTATGTTTTTTGTTTTTTTTTAACCCAATCTCCGGGAAACCATTAGTACGATGGTGAATCGGAGATTCTCAACCCTTGCTGCGTACGACTGGAAAAGAATTCGTGATCGGATCAACGAAATGCTTCGTAGGAGGAGGCAGTCTTTTCCTCTTGTCTAACAGTCTGTCCACAAACAAAACATTCCTGTTAGACAAGAGGAATTGAAAAAAAAACAATGTTGTCAATGAAAACCGGTGTGTGTGTCTCTCCCTGCTGGATGTCCCTCTCACAAACTGCTGAATGAATAAAATAATTTTATTGAAAACGAGTTTGCGATTGTCTGGTCTTTAAATTCTGTAGATACGCGATTCCATATTATATTCCCTTTTAATCAAATTCTAAAAGTATGCTTGTTGACTCCGGTATCGCGTTAGTTAAAGACTTCGATGCTTAAAATGTTTAGGGAGAAATGGAATACTGGTGTGTATGTTTTCTTTAAAGTACCGAGACCAGCCATATACTGTATGTTTAAGTTCCAAAATTAATATCGTTTATGGGCTTCACACGCGTTGCAGTATGCTCAGGCACTAAGTAAAAGGAGATGCTTCGTATTGCTTGACTAATTTTAAAAACTAAGTTATAAATATAAAAATTGCAGGCGCTGCTCTGGTGCGTCGGCTCCTACACAGTGCCTGTCTGCCGTAAGCGTTACAATATACATACAGTACCCAACACTGCTTGTACCCATCTGTCATGTAAATAAAACACCTTGAATTGAATTGAATTGAGGGGAGAAGGGGGGGATACTAAAGCCAATACTGGCTCAATGGGCTTTGACGTGCTAATGCGTTAACGGTCCGGGTGTGGCAGGCTTCCAATGTCAACTCGACTCGATTAGAAGACAATGAACGTATTTTAGCCCTAAATGAATTAATAGTGTTGTAACAGAAGAAACAAGGTTCTTGATCCCGAGATGAAGTGAAACAGATGAGTTTATTGCATGCAAGGAACAATAAAGCCGAAGTCTTGTTTCCCGCAAGAAACAACAAAACCGAAGTATTGTTCGCCGTATTGTTACAAACTTTTGGGTTATATACAGTTTTCTTCTCCGTTTCTGACGTCACTCGGTCTGATGGTAAAGAGGGGGGTTCATGGTATTTGGCCAGTTTATGATGTTCTGGGCAAATGGTCAGTTTAACATTACACCCAGGGGGGTTCCTAGCTGGCATCTGCACTCCTTATCAGTTAACCCCCTTTCCTGCCATAAACCCCTGCTTGTGACTTGGAAGTCTAAACCCCCTACAGAAAAGATTAAATACAAACCCCCGTCTTCACATCTTTCTTCATTCCCCCCTTATAAAATATGGCATACGTCAGTGTAGCCTATTTTTATACATACAATGTCAGGGCAGATCTTTCCTTTCTTGGCGAACAGGTATGTATTGCCATGACATTGTTCGTTCCACGGTTATGGCAAGATGTGATACATGTTTTTGTGCACGTGATGATTACAATTACACATATAAACAATACTATTCCTACAAATAAACACTGTAAAAAAGTTCCGCCCCAGGCCCCAAACACAGACTTTACCCAAGATCCAATTCCCCAATTTTCAGTATAATAGTCCTGATATTTCTGTCCCTCATTGTAAATGTGTTGGGCCAGATCTGAGATGTGCTCAGAATTATCAGGGATATATGTGCAGCATTCAGTGCCAATTACTGCACAAGTTCCTCCTTGGGCCGCCAGTACATAATCTAAAGCTAGTCGGTTCTGCATGGCCACTGTTCTGAGGGCTACCATCTCATCATTAACAGCCTTCAGACTAGATGAGGTAGAATTTGCTAATTCTTCTAAAGTCGAAGCCATTTGAATTAACTCTCGACTCAGAAAGTTCATGCCGGCTTGTGGAAATATTATACCTAAATAATATTCCCAATCAGCCAATTTTCTTTGTGGTCTGTGGTTAGGTCCGAAGGGGGTGTGGGTTTGAACACGGATATGAGGAACCACATATCCTAAATAACATGAGCCCGACCACTGGGCTGGCAACCATGGGTAGGCTCGTTTTCCACAAATGAAATATGTTCCGTTTGGCGCTCCCCATGCCTCTGAAAATAAGAAACTTATACCGAATTGTGGGGTGTGCCGATCCCATCCTGGAATTTGGAAGGTAGAGGTGGATATATTTGCAGCGATGGTAAGGTTGCAACGACTCCATCCAACCAAGTGCAGACCATTAGTGTGCTGAAAGCATATGTTTCCCTCACGTTCCTTATTTAGAGTCAGGTATGGTGGTGTATGGCTTCTGTTATATTTAGGAGCGTAAGAGCCTGTGAAACTCGTGGGCTCTAAGCCTCGCTCCTGTAGATACTGTAATGTTGTGCAGGTTAAAGTCGTGTTATGGCAACCCCCATAGTTTGTCATATTAAAATCTCCTAAATTATCCCTCCAAATGATCATGCCTATGACTTCCTCGAGACGCCAAGGAATGGCCCCCATAGGAAGTCCTCCCTGTACATATTTGGGTAATGCGGCACACACCCAGCAGGCACTTTGGTTGGTTTTCTTAGCTGTCAGATAGGAGAGGCCTAAAAAGGAATTAATTCCATGTTCTCCTTTGTGGGAGAGATGATCATTAATCCCTGCGGAACATAGTTCTACAGCAACAATTATCATTATTGACAGAAATGTTTTCATTCTGGGTCCGGGGATGAGGCTCGTCGGCAGTGTGACGCGTGGATCCAGCGATCTTTTCCTTCCACTCGAACCGCAGACTCGGTTGTCAACAGGATCTGGTAGGGTCCGTCCCACCTGGGCTGGAGAACCTGTGAAGGAAATTTCCTGATCCACACCCACTCTCCTGGGATGAGGTCGTGCCCTCCTTCAGGTGGTGGTCCCCACGCCTCCAGGACCTGCTCACGGGCTCCTTGGGTGGCCTCTGTCAGCAACTTGCAATACTGTAACAGAGAATCAGTTAGTATACTCAAGCCTACTCTGTCATGTCCTGGAGAGTCACTCAGTCTCATGGGACGCCCCGTGATCACCTCAAACGGGCTCAGCCCCACTATTCGATTTGTCCCAGCCCGGATGCTGCACAGTACGGCGGGCAATGCATCCACCCAGGGGATCCCTCCCAAGTGGTACTTTGTCAATTTAGCTTTCAAAGTCCGGTTCACCCGTTCCACCATGCCGGAGGACTGCGGGTGATGAGGGCAATGCAAGTCCCATTTGATCCCTAGTAGGTCTGCCACCACCTGACACACTTTTCCAGTAAAATGTGTGCCCTGGTCTGAGTCTATGCGACACGGGAGTCCCCATCGGGGAATTACTTCTGTCACGAGATATTTGGCAGTTGTCTGCGCAGTCTCTCGTTTGACAGGGACAGCCTCCACCCATCTAGAAAACTGGTCCACCATCACTAGGAGGCCTGTTTTCCCTTTACAGGGTGGCAGTGAACAATAGTCTATTTGCCAGTGTCTAAAGGGCCCCTCGGGTGCAGGACGTCGAAGATTAGGAGCCCGAACCGGCGGTGCTCCAGAGGCTTTTTGGCACTCTCCACAGCGTTGTACCACATCAGCTGCGAAGGGTGTGAAGCCTGTGCCCACCCAGCTCTGAGCAAAGCGTCGAGTCATTTGGCTAACGCCTGGGTGCCCTGTGGAGTGTATTTGTTGTGCCAGGTAGGGCATTAGTTGCTTGGGACAGGCGGGTCTGCCCGTACGCTGGCACCTCCAGGTCCCATCCTTCTGCAGCCCCACATTGCGTTCCATCCAGGTCCATTTCTCAATCCTTGGAGCCTGGGCCTGGAGCTCGCTGAGCTGTTCCGTCCGGAGTGCCTGTATGTTCACTGTGCAAACTGAAATAATCTGAAGAGGTTTTTCTATAGCCCACTCCTCCCATTGCCCCAGGGCAGCTTGACGTGCTGTCCAGTCTGCTAGCTTATTGCCCCTGTCCTTCTGAGGATCATAGCGGCAGTCAGGGGGGAGATACCATAAGTATCTTTTAATTCCTGAAGCGCACTCCAGGTTCGCTGCATCCCTAATTTTGGGTGCGGTACTTCTCTAGCCCACCGGTCAATATCCTCCGGTTTTGGATTTGATCGTATTGGGGGTTCAGGGAAGGTAGGTGCGAGAACTGACCCCCTCGGCGGGGTGCGAGACGGAGTTAGAGTGGCGCTGTCATCAACGGCACCAGCCCCTGCTACATCAAGTCCTTTCCCACTTCGAGTGAGAGTACAGACCTGCGGGCGCCCTCCCTCTAACAGGGGAGACCCTGATCCGTCTTTATCACACTCATACCAAGTGTTATCCCAATCAGACCCCCCTTCTCCATATGGCCACTGAGGGAATTGATCCCAATTATTTTCGTTTCCTGCCTGTTTGTTCCCCTGTGGGAGAGCAGGATATAACTTAGTCGCCGGCTGTAGCACATTAACCAGTGCAGCGTGACCAGGAGTTAATTCCTTTTTTAATTTCTCATTCTCCTGTACTGCCCCTTTTAGTTTTTTTTCTAGTACCTCTTTTGCCGCGAATAAATTATCTTTCCTCTCATTTAACGCTTTTATTTTTTCTGTGAACTCCTTCTCTTTTCTATCCCATTCTGATTTCTCCTTCATGCTAATCTGCCACCTCAGGTGTCGGCCGATCACCAGGGCTGCAGCTAAATCTTTGTTTTTGTTCCAATGTTCGTACGCTTTTTTACAGGCATCTTCGCCCCAAACTCCTTCTGACAGACTCAGCTTCTTCCTATATTTCTCTTCCCTTTCAGTCAATTTACACTTTTCTGATATGTAATCAGATACTTCCACCACTTTCTCAAACACCCAATTAGCACACATGTTTGGTTTCTTTAAGATTTACTTTTGTCGTGTGTGAGGTAACAGCTCATTCAGTAGGGGGATGTTTTCACTTGGAAAAACCTGTGCATTACTGCACTCATTCAGCTAAGGGCGTCTGTTACCTCCAGATCTAAATACCTCTCAGAGACTTTAGAGAGGATTTACACCGCACTGTTCACAGGTAAGAAACGAGACCTCGAAAACCCCCTTTCTTGATCAGTAATTCACCATCCCCAGAACGCCAGCATCGCTGCTTTTGCCCCGGGGTGGACTTACGCACTGAGCTCAATCAGGGCGATTCTCGGGTCTCAACGTCCTTTAAATCCTGCTACTTAATGCTTTGCTCTTTTATTATGAGGTGTGTTTATGTTAGTGTCGTGCGTGTGTATATGTATTTCACAAACAAGGAAAACACCAAAAACATACATACATATATCTCTTCTACTCCTGTTTCCTTTAAAACAAAAAAAAACCACGCCACGCCAATCTGTGCACGATCAAGGCGTAGCTAATCTCAGGACCCCGGGCGTAATTAAAGCCCACACCAATCCTGGATTATACGTGCATTTAATACACCACTCAGCTCCAGAACCCCGGGCGCAATTAAGGCCCACACCGATCCCGAGCCACAGAACTCCGGGTGCAATTAAGACCCACACCAGTCCTGACCTTCAGAACTCCGGGTGCAACTAAGACCCACACCAGTCCTGAACTACGTGCATTTAATGCACCACTTGCTCTAGAACCCCGGGCGCAATCAAGGCCCACACCGATTCAGAGCATCAGAACTCCGGGTGCAACTAAGACCCAAACCAGTTCTGACCCTCAGAACTCCGGGTGCAATTAAGACCCACACCAGTCCTGACTTCACGGTAAGGGTCCAAAACCCGTTCAAAACTCCACGCGCAATTAAGGCATACACCAGCTTCGAACGCCTGTACACAATACCGCGGAACCCCTGCCAGACCAAATTCTGGGCTTACAGCAAACAACCCATTACATACACCGGTGCCTTCCCCGGGCCAGAGGAATTCAGAAACTCACGTTTACTCCGTCATCTCGGGCGATTCTCGCAGGGAGCAGAGATTTCCCAATCGGTCAGAGAGAGTCGGGACTTTTAAATAAAAGAGGAGTCCTTACCTCTTAGTTATGTGCGCGCTGACCGTCTCTCCTGCCGATGGGAAGTTCTGCGCCTTCTGGAGCATCCGCCGACTACGCCAAATTTGTTGTAACAGAAGAAACAAGGTTCTTGATCCCGAGATGAAGTGAAACAGATGAGTTTATTGCATGCAAGGAACAATAAAGCCGAAGTCTTGTTTCCCGCAAGAAACAACAAAACCGAAGTATTGTTCGCCGTATTGTTACAAACTTTTGGGTTATATACAGTTTTCTTCTCCGTTTCTGACGTCACTCGGTCTGATGGTAAAGAGGGGGGTTCATGGTATTTGGCCAGTTTATGATGTTCTGGGCAAATGGTCAGTTTAACATTACACCCAGGGGGGTTCCTAGCTGGCATCTGCACTCCTTATCAGTTAACCCCCTTTCCTGCCATAAACCCCTGCTTGTGACTTGGAAGTCTAAACCCCCTACAGAAAAGATTAAATACAAACCCCCGTCTTCACATCTTTCTTCAATAGCAAACATGGTTTACATAAAATACATTTTTCCAAGAAAGTTTATAATAATACGATCTATAGTTGAAATCTGAGCCTACTTTAAAAATAAAGGAAAAGCATTTTCAAAGAGCAATCACGCTGTGTTTATGAAGAAAAAGTGATTAGGTTTATGAGCAATCTAATTACCTATTCGCTTAAAATGCTATATAAAATAAAGTTTATTTAGAGATGAATGATCAGTGTCGCAGTTTAAATAATGTGAGTCAGGAAACTAACACAGCGCCACCGGATTTAATAACGCAATAAAAACGCTATAAAATAATGTGACACAGTACAGCACAGTACAACAATACTGACCATGACTTTAGAAGCATAAATTACCTTACACTCAATTTAAACACAAGCTGTCTTTCTGTATGAACCTCTAAGCTGGTTCATACAGAAAATGTAGAAATGCATTAGCCTGATCATGATTAAAAAACACATAATTAAACACGCGTTTGCGATTTAAATCAGAACACGATTTAAATCAATATAAATGTTTATATTGTAACGCATACTGTCCCGCCTCCATTTCTCTATAACAATTTACTGTTGCACACACACACACAATAGAAGCAGGAACCACTGTCAGAAGGGAAGATATATTCAAAATATCGCAAATATCGATCATGTTGCGATATTTTGAAATATAAAAGTCAATTGATTGTCCATAATATCGCTTACCTATTTTTTCGAAGAAATGTTTGTTAAAATAAAAGTCCAGCACCAGCTGGATTCGAACACACAACCTACCAGTTGGAAGTCACGCACCTAGACCAGTAGGCTACAAGACAGCTCGCATGTTCAGGTAGGCGAAACAGCCTTACACAGTCCTGCCGCAGTACACGGATATAATCATACCGTTATTAAATTCTTTAGATACGCGATTCCATATTATATTCCCTTTTAATCAAATTCTAAAAGTATGCTTGTTGACTCCGGTATCACGTTAGTTAAAGACTTCGAAGCTTACAATGTTTAGGGAGAAATGGAATACCGGTGTGTATTTTTCCTTGTGATATTTTAAGCTCTAGTTGAATGATAGGTGTCGCATTTTAAATCATTTTCGTAGCTAGAAATTATGAAACGCCCTGTTAAAAGCAAGGAAGTTTTTATGCCCCGTTGAAGTAAAACAAAATGCCTGACAAAGTATGGCTTGGACAGATTCCAAGTGCTTGTACAAATGTGCTAAAGAAATTATACTTTGAGTATACAGCTTGTCCAAAGTCATCCATTATTAATACTATTAGTAATATCTTCAGTAAAGGCTTTGATGCATAAATATTTCTGATAAAGGTAGGTTGTGTACTTCTGTCCAACTGAGCAATCTTGCTTTCATAATATATACCAACATTTTAATGACTGATGATTAACATGCTGTAATACACAGTTCAAAATTAAAGGCTCAAATGCTGTACATGAGAGGTTAAGCTCCCCCTGGCGGTTTTACAAGGCGACGCCGGATAGTTAGTCACGTGACACACGTGAAATGCGTGATACCGCGTGATACTGTGACACGCCCACCGGGGTATGCCGCGAAATACCTCACCCATTTTGAATGGCTGCATCTGTAAGGTGTGTCTGAACACAAAGTCTTGAAAGAAAGACATGGAGGTAGATAAGGTCTGAATAACCATTTTAAAGCTTCTGTTACCACAGTACACACAGGAAATTCATCATTAATGTGCCCACACAGTACAGTATATACTGTATAAGGACCGAGAACACTTGACACTTACAAAGCATATGTGATGCAGTAGATAGAAGCAACAACACTTTTCATTTACAAAACAATAAAAAGATTACAGTAGCTAGGCAAATGATGAACATAAGTGTGTAAAAAATGTCTTTCAGGTTGGCCAGACATGTATAGAGCACTTCAAAAACAAAGGCAAGATCTCCTACCTTACAGATCATTCACTTTGTTAAGATCATTTTCACGCTCCTTCTTATGATTCTTACAATGTTGCATCTACCACAGGGACGTTGACTGTTATATACAGTATGTCATGTGAAAACATCGAAGTAAAGCACTTTGCAAACTGCCCAGCCACTGCAGGCAGAAGCCGATCTGTCACTGAAAAATATATTGCTTCAGTTTCTACCCAGGCAATGAGATAGATCCTGAAGAAACAAATACTGTGCTGTCCATTTCTCAACACCACACTGACCCAGAAGCAGTTAAAAAACTATAGCTTACAGCCTTTGAGCAACAATTGCTTGCAAGAGAAGTACTGCACTGATTATGGTTTTAGCATTCCCATTTACTTCCTTTCCTGTTTTGCATGAGGATATTAACAACAGTATCACAAAAGCTATTTACCTGGCAATTACAGCAGTATCTAAGCCCTATCTGTGGCAACCTGGAGCCTGTCCTGTCTCTGAATCATTACCTCTGACTTTGGATAATGATTCCTAAGTACTGTAGCTATAGATACTATATTTTAGGAAGTTCCTGGTCAGACACAAAGTTCAATAAGATAAAATGAATTTCTCTTCTGTTCACAATTGCTGTTTGGTTTCCAAGTTGGCCAGCCATTTTGTGAAGTGTCCAACTTCAACATTGGCCCATAAAATCTGTATCTGTTTCAATTCCTAATTTTAGCAAATGGACTTCAGAGATCTGCTAATGGAGTTCAATGTATTGTTCTTCAATTGACCTTCATCAGATTCAACTTGTGTATACTTTATGATCTGATAAAAATATATAGAGATGTTAATATTTTAATTTAAAGTATTTTGCACTTAATTATTTTGACTGTATATTTGACATCTCATCATAATGTGTAAATCCATAGCTTGGTTAAAGGTAACCAAGAAGCATTGCAAAATAAAAAAAATAAACAAGTTGAGCTATTGAGAGTTATTCCTACATATAAAGGATTAGATTTATAGATACATTTTTAATGTCAGGGACTACCAAACAGTGCTTGCAGAAAGCATAAGATATACAAAGTTTGGGTTCACTGATAAACAAGTTGTCTTAAATTCTACAATATCCTGTTTTAGGTGCTGTTAGGGTTTAGAAAACGAGATGAAACAGAATCAGATGTGTTGGAATCCTTGACAGGATAAAATTAAGACAAGAGACAGAGGGATTCCTATGAGTCATCCTACCAGCATCCCTGCCTGTAACGCTGTCATTCATAAATAAGGCACTTGCCTCTGGTACTACAGCCACTGAATGCCGATGAGGGTAGTACTGCACCATCAGCAGACTCTTCAATGAGACTTTAAATTATTGTTTTAGGAACCGTGACTTTTTAAAATGCACTTGCTTATTAGCTTTCCTGGCCAGTAAAGGCTCTGTTACACCGTTGCCTGCTCTAAATGCAGCGATACGTCTCTTTAAGGTAAGAGCCTTCAAACCGAAAATAGTCCTGAATTTAGAGATAATTTCAGTTCAAGGACACTCAAGATTGTTCAGACATTCTGGTCTTCCACGACTCTTTACAAATTCTATTAACAGCAGCCATGAGTAATGATTTAGGAGAAATTTAGCTAGTCTTATTGAGCCCAGCTGATGTCAATAAGTATTGTTCCATTGTAGCATCAGCACAGATTTTAAAGAAGGGAAGAGTCATTAAGAGAACCGGTCCCCCAATGGGTGTTTTTTCTTATGTTTTCTGTGGATAAAATATAGCAGGATATTAAGAATTGTATGCATTTTGACAAATGTAGAGTGCTGGTGTTCTTTTCAGAGCAGCAGTGTTTAGTACAGCTTAGAGATTTGGACTGGAAGTATTTGGGGTACTGTACCCTTGAGCAAGCTATTTCAATCAGATTGCTTCAGTAAAATGCCCAGCTATCAAGTAAGCCCACTGTCCAGCAACCTATACAGGCAATCTTATCTGACTCTAATTAAGACATTTGTGGTAAAATGCTGTGTTTTTTTACATAATTTATCCAATAAGGCACTTTAAAAAAAAAGAGAAGCCTTAGGGAGTAGCTCCCTAATATGCATCTTAATAGTTTGTCACTCTGTGTCCAATCACAGAGTTTACTGGTCTTTTAATTGTGCGCCGCATGCCTCTCTTTTCTTCATTCTAGGATCAAGTACTTACAAATATGCCATTTAAATTACTTCAGAAGGTATAATAGACATAGTCATTACAGAGCATTTCAAATTCTCCCAAACTGCTTTGAATCGCAGCTGGGATAGCTGTGTGATACTGCATCAAGGAGAAATAAAAAGAATGAAAATGTACAGGGCTCTCTGCCAGGATGTTGCTCTTTCTGTGTGGTCAATGAAGCAATCTGTGACAGATGAAAATTGGGGTTGCCCTGTCTTTGAGCAAGATTGCTTTTTAAATTAAGGTGTGCTCATTTTTAGATAACACAAACAGTTTTATCATAGAGTAGGGAAAAATGCTGAAGACCTCTGGACAAAATGTTAATAAAACCCTTATTCTGTTGTTACTCTTCCTAAGCAGTGCTATAAAACTACTGCCAGTTATGCTCTATGAAATACTCTTCAGTAGTACAGTAGAGCATGTATTCAATCCACGCATACTCATGATGTGTTAGCGTTTTAAATTTTTATAGTGATGCCTGCAGAGCCAAGTATATTAGGTAGTATTGAGCTGTGCTGGACTGATATTGCATATGGTAATAGGATTTAATAAAAACACCCATATACTGTAGATATTGAAAAGTAGTGACAAGTCCTATTCAGCATTTTCCTCGCATGACTTAACAACACAGTATGAACTGAGATTATTAAAAGAAAAGAAGTACATCAGAAAACAGACGTTATTTTGTGAGAAGTGACAAAACCAACCATAGAATACAATATGTTTTGTTGGAAGGGAGGGTATGGATTGTTAAATATCCTTCTGAAGCTCTTCATTTAAAAGTAAAACTTTCCATTCCTATTTGTCAAAGTGGATTAGATATAAAATTTAAATTCATATATATAAGGATATAAAAAATAGATAAATACATTAATGAGCACTTGACTTGCTTCCAACAGTCAATAAACAAAATATTTCCAAGATTAAGTCTTCTCCATTTCAGACATAAAAATATGAAAAAACAACAATTTTTAAATAGCATTATTTTAAAAGGAGCTGCCTGATAGCCCTTCCATAGTAATGGGTAAGGGGTGTCTTTACCTTTGCTGCAGGGGTAAGCATCAAATATACAGTATACTGTATGTAATTATACTTTTTTATAAGGGCATTGGATGTTGTCTATTATTGAATTGTATGACTCTTAATGATATTAACATAATGTGCCAAACCTTCCCTGCAATGCTGCTTTTACAGACAAAACAGCTTAAACATAAGCAATCACAGAGTTTAAAAACTGAAGAAAGCTCTCAGGTACCCAGAGATCGTCCGTCTGTGGTTTTTGACTTTCAAACACATTGCCTCCTGCTGAGAAAATTAATACAGGACAATAAAATGTAGAGGAAATGTCTTTTAACTGCAGATTTTCTTTTATATTAAATGATCGTCCAATTTAAATGTCTTTAATTGCCTTCTTATTTATTGTGTACTGAAGGGCATCACATGATTACATAGCTCCAGTACTATATTTGACAATGAGGTCTCAGTGAAATTGCTTTTTCATCTCATTAACCTTCTTGAACTTCTCCATTTAAAACCAAGAGTCATTCCTATGTCACTTTGTTAAATGTCTTGTGTTACGTATTTCCAGTCGGCATTTTTCCCTGCTTCTTAAAGTTCATAAATTATTATTTTTCTTTATGTATGTATAGAGAAGCCTATTTTAAACAGACAAATATGCTCATTTTCTTCATTTTTTTATTTCCCAGAAATAATACCTCTGTCTCACCCATCCTCTCTTTTTATTAAAAGTATTTGTATATTTTTTATCAGGACACAATGCTATTACATTTATTAAAGTGTTTCATAATTTTTCTGCATTTTTTCTCAGTTCTATTCCATAAATAACAGTAATTGTTAACTTATACTGTACCTGTTGGCCTACTGCTTATTTGTGAGTAGTCAAATAACTTTTTTCCTAATTACCAATGGCAACTCCTTGAAAAGTCATTGTAGGGCATATACTATAAAATAGCTCCCCCAATTTAAGAATGACTTGTTTTGCAGCAGGACATTATTGGATGTATTAATTATACTGACACTAAAGTGACTACTTTTCTGTTCTTACTGTATAATAATAATAATTGCTTACACTTACATAGCGCTTTTCTGGACACTCCACTCAAAGCGCTTTACAGGTAATGGGAACTCCATCACCACCAATGTGCAGCCCCACCATGATGATGTGACATAGTGCACCAGAACGCTCAGCACACATCAGCTATCAATGAGGAGGAGAGCAGAGTAATGAAGCTAATTCATAGATGGGGATTATTAGGAGGCCATGTTTGGTAAGGGCCAATAGGCAATTTGGCCAGGATGCCGGGGTTACACCCTTACTCTCTTCGATAAATGCCCTGGGATTTTTAATGACCACAGAGAGTCAGGACCTTGGTTTTTTACATCTCATCCGAAGGACGGCACCTGTTTACAGCATAGTGTCCCCATCACTATACAGGGGCATTAGGACCCACATGGAACACCTCTTCCCCTGCTGGCCTCACTAACACCTCTTCAAGCAGCAACCTTAGTTTTTCCTGGGAGGTCTCCCATTCAGGTACTGACCAGGCTCACACCTGCTTAGCTTCAGTGGGTTGCCAGTTGTGAGTTGTGAGTTGAAGATATGGCTGCTGGCAAAGCATATTGCAGAAAAATTAACAAATTCTTCATTTCACACTGATTGAAAATCAGCCTGGCTTGGCATTGTTAGCCATTATAAATGTGTCCGTTTCACTACCATACAAGGCTTATACTGTATGATTATTCCCAACTGTTCTTATGGTTAAGAGACATTCACAGATCTTTTTTTTAAGTGTACTTTATGGAGAAATTGCCAAACACAGTATACCGACATGAACATTTTCCCTATTCTAGATACTACAGAGATAAATGTAGAAAATTTGGAAGAAAAAATATGATATTTTTTTATTCCTGGTGGCTGGTAGACATTGACACTGAGATATTTAGATAAAATGCTACAAAGGTCTTAGTGACAATAGACGAGGAATGCAAAGGAACAAGTAATAAATTATTCCATGCTGAAAAGAGAAGAAAGAAAACACAATGTTTCAGCCATGGAGCCTTCCTCAATTCCAAGGCTCCATGGCAGAAATGTTGTGTTTTCTTTCTTCTCCTTTCAGCATGGAATAAACCTATTACTTGTTCCTTTGCAGCCTACGCATGCTGACGCAGCTACCCACCTGAACTACATAGGGGAGGAATGGAGAGTTATATTTTAACTTATATTAATTACTTTATGGGTTTTTTTAAATGCAAACTCTAACCAGTCTTGTACCTCTCATTTGTTCATCTGATTTGTTTCTATATACTAATGCTAAGGAGTTGCTCCAGAGGCTGTAAGATTCACTGCCTACAGAATTTGCAGAATCTGCCTACAGGTTTGGGCTGATTGCACAGGTCATTTTCCTTTTCCTTCTCTTTTATTTTTTGTAGTCACTTGTTCTCCATACCTAACCACTACATACAAGATTACTAGAGAGTAAAAAATGAAATCCATGCTATTGATAATGCTAATTGATCAAATAGATTCTAGTTGTATCAGACAGTTCAAAGACTGCAGTGCACAATTTATTGAGTGCAATAGGCCAAATGAGTGCAGCTGTTTTAAAAGCAAATTATATTGTGTGCATCAATATTATGCTCAGTCTGTGCTCTGGAGAGCTTTCCTCCGTTATATACTGTACTATAGTGGATGGACAAAAGCCAATGTGAAGGTCATTGCTACCAAACTCCATCATGAAAGTGCTTCCTACAAAAAAGTATGAACCAAAATAAAGCTAGATAAATATGTATACATGAAAATTATTTACACATAGCTCAAAGTAGTGTACAAATATGTTTTATGCATTTGTTTTTTTAATTTCTTTTTAGTTTAAGGTTTTACTCCATCTTCCTTTTGAAGCCTTTATTGTAGTTTGCTCATCATGCATTCGTTTACTAATCACAAAAGGATCAACACCCAGCTACAGTCTAGACAAAAGAGTTCGTCTCAACACAGGATCTCACAACACTGAATGGTCTCATCTACTGATGTTTTTGTGCAACAAATACAGCTTGAGCATCCCAAGGAAGCAGATTGCTTGGGACATGGGATCTTATGGAATGAGATGAATGAAATTACTTGTAAAGATGTTTTTTTCTTATTTCAGAGCAGAGACTATCTGCAGTATGCTTACTTCCTGAGACTTTGGTTTCAGAGTACTTAATTGTTTTGTTTTGTTTTGTTTTTTTTGCTTTCCTCCAGTCTTCCTTAACATCACGTTTGAGATGTTCTAAAGCATTTTTATTCTGTGTGCATGTTACAAAAGACCAACAAGTCTTAAGTATAAAAAGCTGAATTATGAACAACTTCTGAAAAACGATCTGAAATAAAGTAGGAATGAAAAAATGAAAAATGCTGATCAAATACATTTCACCTTTAAAATACCACATTTTTCTCTGCCTAGACATCCACCAAAATACAAATACAAAATTCTAATAATTTGTTAACGAATTAAATAGCAACCATTTTAACAAGAGCAATGATGGACAATACAAATAAAAAAATATACGGTATTTACAGTATATACACAATTTATGTGCTGTCTTTTATCTTTCTAAAATATTCTTAAATAAGATAAAGTACAGTACAAAGCACTTCCTATGATTTCCCATTTTAGAAATTCAAACTGATGCATACATTTTTTAACTTCATTTTCATAACATGTTTTAAACATGATGTCTTATTCAAAATATGAATGCTTAAACTGAAGACATCAAAGGCTACGATGTGTTACAGATAATGTCGTCAAAAACTAAGAAAAAAATGCAATATACTGAAATGTTCAGTTCCATTAACTACTGTAAATATTTGGTAGATAAACTTTCAGCAGCAATTACAGCCACATCTTTTGGGAAGTCTCTACCAATTTTACCTGCAGGCCTGATGCAATTTTACCTACAGTACAGTATTATTCTTGGAAGATTTCCTCATGCTCTATCAAGTTGCTGGGGGATTACTTATGGAAAGCAGTTTTCAAATCTTTCCACAGATTCTCAATCGGATTCAAGCTAGGACTTTGACTGGGCAGCTCAAGCACATTCATTTTCACATTCTTAAGCTGCTCCAGCTGAGCTTTGACCTTGTGCTTTGTATCATTGTCCTGCTGGAAGGTGAAATTTTATCTCAGTATAATTCCGGAAGAAGGTTTTTCTCTAAAATTTGGCAGTACTTTTCTCCATTGACAGTATGCCCCCATGAGTCTTGACAAGCTTCCCCGTCCCTGCTGATGAGAGGCAGAACTATAACATGATGCTGCCACCACCATTCTAAGCTGGGTTCCCATCAGATTGATTTACTTTGAATTGAGACCAGAAAGGTCCGGTTTTGTTTTGTCTAACCGCACAGGTTTAACCACATGTTTGCAGTGTCACTTACAGTAGGAAATTTGTGCAAATCCCATGTGTGAGATTTTTTTTTCCAGTTTTGTACAAGCAATCTTCGTGGAGTGACCAGAATATTATCGACTCGTGGAAATGTTCTCCCATCTCAGCCACTGAACTCGAATTCTTTCAAAGTCACTGTTGGCTGCATGGTGGCATCCCTAACCAGTTTCCTATTTGTCCGGCTGCAAAATAGGCAGTGTCTTGGTGTCTTCCATTTTTAACGATTGACTTCACCATGATCAAAGAGAAATTATGGGCCTTTCACATATTTATTTAAACTCTTCTTCTAATTTGTGCCTTCATGCAACTATTTCCCCATGTTCTTTTTTAAATCTCCTTGTTCATGACTGTTGAATCTTTGCAAGGAATACACTACCTGACTGAGGGACTTTTACTCTTTTTACTTTGTATTTGTTTTATCATTGATGATTTATCAATGATTTGTGAATCATTATTTCATGAAGACAAAAAGCCCCTCTACTAAATGTGTTGCTCATTAAGGTAATTTTTGTGCACCTAACATAGGTTTGCCACAGCATAGGGTCTGAATACTTACTGTATGCAAGTATTTATGCATGGCTTGTTCATTTATCTGTCCCATTAATTATCTATTTAATTCTTCTTTTTTTTTTGCTTTTAATCTGTGGAGGTTGTGAACATACCATTCATCACTTTTTAACAAAGATGGAAGACATTCACATTCAAGTTCACAGTAAAACATTTTAATTTGGTAGTCAAACTTAAACACTTAAAGTAACTGCTTTTTACTTAATGGTCTGCTGACTTTCCCAAAACAACAATTTATCACTAATAAAGAAATAATGATATACTTCTACAAAATGTTAGAGATGCATGGTTATTTATACAATACTTTTGCAAAATGGTGAATTGTACGCAAAAATTGCTTTTTTTAACTAATAGGTGACAGATCAAACCTGATTGGTTAAATCAATGGCTCTTTCTTTGTTTACAGTAAGTCATGGGTTAGCACTTGAAATTAATAAATGGTGTCACATACCTTTGTACATGCTTTGTACAATTGTGGCTGACTAGGATCTACAGTATACATCCCTGTGAGGGCACATTAGGGCATTCAGTATGCCATGTGTTTACCATGGCCCAGAAAAATCACTTTATAGATGATGAGTATGACTGTATATACTGTATATCTATTGCCATAAGAGACAGGAAATAGACGGACTGAAATTACTAATGAGCTTGACCTAGCACAGAAGTTTACCGGTAGACTCTACAGAAGGCTAAGATTTTGCTACAATCAGAAAGGACCACATGGAGGAATTAGAATAATAGATTTCAGTGAAAATACCCTTAGTCTTAAAGCATAATATGTTAAAGTTACTTTGTATTATAACGTAGTATGCAATTAAGGTTACTGACCATAAAGTAGAAAGAGAGAACATTTTCTGTAATAATAAAACTTATTTTATTGGTCAAATTGTATGCTTTATGCAACATTGTTTACTGCTATATCACACATTATAAATGGAACATACTCCCCCTTTATAATTTTTTAAAGGTGCAAGAAATTGATGGGACAAATGCAGATCACAAAAATTGCATTATGCGCAACAGAAAAAGCAATATCAATGTAAATTACCTTGTTCACAGTGTATTATGAGGATGTAGTTTTACTTGGTAGCAGTTCTATTATGTACCATATTTTACGTCATGTGCTGTACTGTAATCCTCAGTTGCAGTAAGCAATTGTTAGTAGTTTACCATTTTTTTTCAGATGAATGTTTTTCCTTGATAATATTGTGCTTTCTAATAGTTTGTCTTAATTTCGTTTAGTGTTTCTCATGACAAAAAAAAATTATCTCTGTGAATGATTGTCTCTTTCTTCACTCAGCTGGATTTCTGTGGCTGAAGATGGGGGGGTTTCTGGCAGTTGAAATAAGCAAAGTCAAAACTTATTTTTGCTTCACAGTCAAGCAATTTTCTTTCGTGATCATGGGATTAATATGAATAAAAAGCACACCTTCCCATCAGTCCAGGAGAGGGGCCCATTCCACACAGAGCCTGAACTATAATATCTGTTCTTCCTCTTTCGGGCTCTTACTCCCTCTAGGAGTCGATTACTAAGTCAGACTAGGAGTGTCTCATTTTAACGTGACTTTTCTCCTAAAAAGGTACAGTAGGTTTCTCACAAAGCCACCTCTCACTACCTCACAATCTCAAATGAACAAAGTTTGATGAGCTCAATGGGCCACAGTTGTCATGCTGTTAGTGTCTAAAAGGGATATGTAGCCAAATACTGACTTCTACAATACAGCATGTGCCAGTCCCCTGATATTTCCTGTCACTCGAAATAACGGGGTTGAACACAAAGCACGTTTTTTCTTCTAATATGTTCAAATGTATGCATTGAATTACTAACAAACAAAATATATATTGTGCTTAATCACTCATATTAATCTCATAAATACTTCAAATTGCTTAACTAAGGGAAAAATAACAGTTTTGACTGACTGTATTCCCTATACTTTTGGTGGGCAATGTGTTTCCATTTTCATTTTTTTCATTTCAGTGTGTTGTTCGTTTGAGAATTTAAAAATCTGAGAACAGAGAATCAACTATTCTCCTTTACCATCATACTGTGAATGTACATAATTTGACATAATGCTGTAGCACTTCACCAAATGATAAAATGTAAGTGAAAAAAGAGTGTTTATTCAGTATTCTAGGGATTACAATGGTGCTTTAGAGATAACTAACCCTGCTTGACTGTCAGCTCTGGACCTATAGATTAAATTTTGAGATGGGAGGAATCAAGCAGAAAAAGGTTTTGCCTCCCTTAGTGTTCGCACCTGGCCTTGCCTGTGGCAGCTCTTGAGATTTTATTGTCCTCTGAAGGTGAATGTATTTATCCATAATTACACTTGACAGATAATCCCGTCTCTCTTTTATCCAAGATTAAATATAGATTTCAAAGACTAATGCTTAAAAAGGATAAAATGCAGAAATAATTACAGTTTATTTTACGCATGTATTGCATTTTTCAAAAAAATAACAAGGAAAAGTGAAAAAATACCACCAGAAAATCAATCAAAAATCACCAGAGTAACATGAACATTTATAACATTATTCCCATAAACCTTTGCATATTCCAACCGAGCTGCAAACACAGAGTTTTATTTCACAGACTTTGAAATAATTATTAGATAATTGATTTAATGTATTAATGAATTTTTACGTCGCTCCTATCCTGCCATGTGCACACAAACTCTGCCTTCTAACTCTGTTTTTGCTTTGGTTTGTGTGCTAAACACACAATGTATATGACATTAGCCTTGTTTCTTAAGAGGGCTCTATGCATACAAAGTAGTAATATAACTTGCTCTACTGCTGTTTCTCTGATTATGCAAAAAATGCATATTTTAAAAAACAAATACCCAAAGAGGTATAACATTTTTTAACCTACATTATTAGTTAGATGCTTAAAAGTGTTTATAATGTTATCATAATAAAGCTGAGTAAAACCTCTTTTTCAGCAAATGTGGTTTGGAAAATACAGTTACTTTCAGGACTGAAAACAGAATTCCACTGCCGTTAAAGCTTCACACAGCTGTCAGAAATACTGACATGTAGAAAAAGCTCAAATCTATTGACTTGTCTAGCTCTGTGTATCTAAAGATGCCATTGAAATGAAAAACTGTCACCATTGTCTGAGCTTTTATCTCTTTATGTGATATTATTTAAGAATTCCTACATGTGCAGGACGTTTTTACCAAATAAGACAAAATTCTTTTACCTGGTGCTGTAATTTCTTAATAGAGTTATAAATATTATATCAACTTGCTTACCTATCCCTGACAGTTTAGTGGACCTCTGCAGGTGGTCCTTTCTAACTTGTACAGTTTGGAATGTGTGTGATCTTTGCACAGAACTGAAACTGTCATGCTTTTGTTTTAATACCATCCATTAAATAAATGCTATTATTTTTTTAATACCACAGGTCTGGTATTTTGTCCTGTATTTCGATAGAACTCAAATCTTCTGGCTCGTGGAGTAGTTACATAAAGTCTATCTTTAGCTCTGCTAAAAAAAAAATCAAGACTTTATTTTAGTTCTACTTTTTTTTTCTTTGGAACAAGTCTGTGCTCGTGTAAAACGGCTTGGTGGCATTGAACATGGGATATTACTGCCCTTAAAGTGTAGAGTAGATGTAGATTTAAATATAAAAGACAGGACAGGGCATGGAATTTGAAGAAGCTAGAAGTACTCTGAAATGATTTCTAATAACATTATATAACATTTTTTTGTTTTAAAATCGGTATATTTAGAATTAAACATGGAAAAAATAGAAAGCCATTTTCATGTAATGAGAAGACATTTTCATACACAGTATGTACAGTATATACAGTATATATTACATATAGTTGCAGAAAATACCAGTAAGGAGAAAATAAAACAAAGAAAATCTATTAAATTGCTTTACGGCTGTGAGTTTCTGTGAGAATTACAAAATGTGCATCCCCCTATGTTATACAAGTTTTTTCTTTCATGTAAAACATGTTTTTGGTTTGACTGTGATAGTGATATACTGTAGTAATTGTTAGTTTATTCAAGGGTATTTAAATGTGCCAGTGTCTATACTAGCTTCAGAAGGGAACATAAGAAATAGACCCATGTTTTGATTGAAGGCTCAGCAGGAGACTGAAAAATTGTGGTGAGAGGTGAGAAGTAACATGTCTATTTTCTAACAGTTACCCACGTAAGAAAGACAGAGCTTGTAATAAATGAGAGACAAGTAACATTTACAGCGGGGTAAATCACTGTATTTACTTTTGTTTCTCTGTCAAGAAGAGTCACAGTATTCTCTACTAGTCCACTCTTTGTCTTTTGGCTGCTGAATTCTTTCAAGAGATACTGTACAAAAGGCAGTATCTATTCACAGCAGTCAAATATCGACCAAGCTATTTTGACAGCAACATTGTTCTTAATATTTGACTGCATTGACTTAAAAGGCTTTCTTTTTAGGATACTGGATGTTTTTACTGTTAAGCTAATTTTTTTGTAGTATTGTTGCATGTCTCTTGCAATCTAGGTTCTTCTCAGGGGATACAGAGGCTGTGAGATGCTCCTCATGTTCATGCTCAGGTTTTACTCATGCGTGATTTAAGTGCTCTAGTATACAAGCTGCTTCTTGGCGAGACTACGGCCAGACTAAAACAACTATAATAAAAATCTGAACAGATACTGTGAGTCTGATCTATCATCTCTAAAAATCACAGTCATGATCTTTCAGTGGGATGTAATGTCCCCATCAATTCCTGACTCAAGCTTGGAAATACTAACACAGTATACTAACACTCTTAATAATTGAACATTAGTAATAATTGAATAACAGTGTATTCATGTACTGTATACATAGATAACATGATAACATTTTAGTCACAGGAGCAACAATTGTTTAACAACTAAAAACAGTTCCAGCATGGCTTAATTTAATTACCAATTCATTAGTGAACAATTACAATAGCTCAGGTTCCCAAAGCACTTCACATGTACAGTACATTAAGAGTGGACTCATTGCATTCTTCTTTAAAGTGAAGGCCCCACTTGACTTTTAAACTCAGGTATCAACCAAAAATAAAAAAATAACGATCCTTTCTAAATGAGATGCAACTTTCTACCATATTTAACAACTGATGAATGTGTTTTCTTTTCTTATTTTCTTTATATGCTTTAACATATTACACAAAATTATTTTATTCATTTCCGTAAAGCTGTCACATGTAAACACAAAGTGATTTGTACTGTATATATTGTATATATTTATATATGATTTATATTGAATACTGTTTTCTATTACTGCTAATATTTTCCCTTGGGTTACAAACATATTATTCTGTGGCAGAATGCATTGTGTAGTTCTACATTAGATGATGAAAGACAAGTATTTGCTTCACCTATACTACTATAATAGCTTTTTCAAGAAGTAAAAATCTGGTTTTCTAAAAAAAGTAAAGTGAAATGTGGGATATACAGATGCAGCCATTCAAAATGCACGGTACAAACCCGAGGTACGGGAAAGCCACTGCAGGGCACCGCGGTAAGTGATTGGCTGGCCAAAATGACCGACAGGGGCACTCGTGGTGCATTGGTCGGTAGTGAAAAGATGTAATCATTTAATCTCTTTACTGTGCACATTTTAATCTGCTTAGTATTGAATATTTATAGGAAATTTTACCACTAAAGGGAAATTTTAGTAGCTGAGCATAAAAAGAAGAGGAGCAGAACACATCTGCAGGTCAAAAACGATATTAATTTAGGAACATAAACATTACTGTACTGTTACTGTACTATACACACCAGTCTTCCATTTCTCCCTAAACATTTTAAGAATGAAAGTTTTATGAAATGGTACCCAAATATGCGATTGCTGTATAGAATGAATTTTAATTTGAAAAAATTATTTAACACGAAAATTACGCTGTTTACATCTTCCGCCTGAGAACATAGTCACCCGTTGCTACCCAACGCAGAAACACAGCCACTAACTAGCAAAGAGAGGACATAAGCTAGCCAATATGATAAAGAAATAAATGATTATTTTGTTTATTTCTTTTGCACATTTATTTGAACATTTCCATCGATTTTACAAGCACTTGGAAACGCCCATTTTCCATGTAAATAGTTCCCTGGTTCCGCACCCCGCACCAAACAAATTTATATTTCTAAATATCACAACATGATCGAATTTAAGTCATTTTAATAACAATGAATAGTCACCTGTGCGTTACAATACAAACATTTATATTGATTTAAATCGCATTTAAATCGCCTTTATTTAAAACCCATAAATAAAGCTGATACTGTTTATACTTTTAATTATTTAAAACTCTATTACAGCAGCACAATGCACAATGCAACGTAAATCGCTATCTTTGTCTTCTGCGTAATAATGTTCATTGCTCTGTCCAGCAAATTAACAATAATAATAATAATGAACTTTACTGTATATGGCGCCTTTAAAAGTGGCTCATCAAAGCGCTTTACAGGATAAAAACAATAACAACAATAGTGTTAGGCTGGGCAAACGATTTTTTTTTAATAGAAATACAAAATGAGATATAATGATGTGTTCCGGCTTAGACATTAACGAAGAGCATAACACGTGGGCGGCGTAGCGGTCGGCTCTGGCTTTCCCATCTATACCGATGCACTGCAAGTACAACCCCCCTCTCTGCGGGAGTGCTGGCTGTGACGAATTAAACCGGTTTCACAGGTATTTTCAAAGTAGAAGGGGGCGAGATTTCCAGTGAAAGACACCTCCCCCCCTCCAAAACCACCCAGTAAGTACTGTACTTACTAGTTAAGAAAGCTAGGCTCCTCAATGAAATCGCTTTAACATGCTAATGCATTGGTGTAACAGTCTGAGCATGGCAAACTTCTAATGTCAACCCGACTACGGCAAAAGGAACCCTTCTTTTATTGGAAGACAATGAACATATTCTAGCCCTAAATGAATTAATAGGAAACATGGTTTACATAAAAGACATTTTTCCAAGAAAGTTTAGCCTTTGTCACTAATGAAACCACTAAATAAAGACATAAATATAGAAATCTTAAGATCTTTAAAATACATGACTTTGCTAAAAAAAAAATAATAATAAAAACGATTACAAACGCCAGCGGAGAGAGAGAAAGGGGGAGGGGTGTTTGTTTTGCATAAGGGGCGGGGCTATGGAAATGAGGTCTGTTTGGGAATGTGGAGTTACATGTTCTGGCTGTTTGTGAATTATCGTTGTTGAGTATGGAGTGTTGAGGTATTGATTTTGTGTAATGCTTTATGTTGAAAATTGAGGTGGATTTTGTTTATGATAAAGAGGATAAACTGGGATGGGAGGAGGGTTTGGTTTTGCATAAGGGGCGGGATTATGATAATTGGAGGAATTTGAGAGAGTTTGTGGGCTATTTTTGGTCTGTATTACGAATAATTCGTACAAGATATTGAGATTTGTTGTTGTTTTGTTGAGATTTAACTCCGCAAGTCTGAGTTCTTGTGTCCGTCCTATCCGAGCCCGAAAGTATTACAATATGTATCTTTATAGCAGGTGGTGTACAGCTTTTTAGTATTGATTATACTTTTCTTAAATGTATTAAAAAAATAAAAACGATTACAATCTAATTTTTCCACGTTTGATCCCAAGATCCCAAGAAAAATAAATCTAAACGGGGAGAAAGCTATGCTGAAAGTTTATTAAGATACTTAGAAGACAAAGATATCAATTTATGTTGCATTTGTCTGATCGTGAATAAAAAAACACATATTTAAACACGCGTTTGCGATTTAAATCAAAACGTGATTTAAATCAATATAAATGTTTATATTGTAACGCATAGGTGACTATTCATTGTTATTAAAATGACTTAAATTGGATCATGTTGTGATATTTAGAAATATAAAAGTAAATTAATTGTACATAATATTGCTATTCTATTTTTTCAAAGAAATGTCGCAGTATACGAATATAATCATATCATTATTAATTTCTTTAGATACGCGATTCCATATTATATTAGCAGAAAAGCTTAAAACTACCACTTTTTACATGCTATTTCACATGTTATTTAAAGACTTCAATGCTTTAAGTGTTTAGGGAGAAATGGAATACCGGTGTGTATTTTTTCTTTAAAGTACCGATTCCTGGAATCTGACTGGCTGACACCCTTCTGAAGTGGTTCCATAATATCTGGTATACGGAAAAGAAAGCGTTGATTTTATGAAAACTAAAGGATGAAATTATGAAACGCTCTGTTAAAAGCAAGGGAGTTTTTATGTCCATTGCAGTAAGGAAAATGCCTGACAAAGTAGGGCTTGAACAGATTCCAAGTGCTTGTACAAATGTGCTAAAGAAATTAGCAAAAAAAGTAATTCCTTTATCATTCCTTTATCGTATTGGCTAGCTAATGTCCTGTTTGTCAAAGAAAAAACTAAAAGTATTTTCGTTTAAAATGACGGTTAGAAAGAATGTGGACCAGCGTAATACTTTGAGTTTACAGCTTGTCCAAAGTCATTCATTATTAATACTATTAGTAATATCTTCGGTAAAGGCTTTGATGCATAAATATTTCTGATAAAGGTAGGTTGTGTACTTTTGTCCAACTGAGCAATCTTGCTTTCATAAAATATACCAACTTTTTAATGACTGATGATTAACATGCTGTAATACACAGTTTAAATTTAAAAGCTCAAATGCTGTACATGAGAGGTTAAGCTTTATTGGCTCCTCCTGGCAGTTTTACAAGGTGATTCCGGATACTTTCCGGCATGACATCAAATGACGCGATATACCGCGTGATACTGCGTTTTGATGCGACACGCCCACCGGAGTATACCGCGAAATACCCCACCCATTTTGAATAATTTTAACCATCCGTGAAAAGGCATGGCTTACGTTTTGTGCTATGAATTATAAAAGCTGCTATTAAAAATTATAAATAAATTTAGCATGTAATGCCTTATGTTTGTACAAATGTACAAAGTCTAATCTTTTTGTATCCTGCACAAATTTAATTTCACATGGTTCATTTTAGAGCAAACAACCTATTCTTGTATTGACACTACTGAAAGTAACGAATACCGCAATCAATTTATCAGCAAAAAGAATTCTTCAAAAACATAAAACATCTCTTACTTGAATTAAAGAAACTTGCGCACATATTTGTTTCCAAATACCAAATTCAGAAACCAGGTAAACCAGGTAATAACCAGGTAGACCTGTTTATTAAATCAGGTAGGTAGCTGCATCAGCATGCGTAGGCTGCAAAGGAACAAGTAATAGGTTTATTCTATGCTGAAAAGAGAAGAAAGAAAACACAATGTTTCGGCCGTGGAGCCTTCTTCGGGTGTGAGAGAGACAAGGCAGTAGGCAAAGGTAATGTAGCAGGAGAACAAAGGGTAGGAGAGAGGAGGGGTGAGAGGTGGGAGCAGGGGACAGAAAGAGAGGTCAATCAAGAGGTGTGAAGTCAGAATATGTGTAGAGAGATGTGAAATGAAACTTCCAATGAATGGAGAAAATGTAGAAGAAAAGTAGTAGACTAATAGAAAAGTGGTAGAGGCCAATCAAGAGGTGTGAAGTCAGAATAGGTGTAGAGAGGTGTGAAATGAAACTTCCAATGAATGGAGAAACTTTAGAAGAAAAGTAGTTTCTAGAAAAGTAGACCTGTCCCCTGCTCCCGCCTCTCACCCCTCCCCTCTCCCAGCCTTTGTTCTCCTGCTACATTACCTTTGCCTACTGCCTTGTCTTTCTCACACCTGAAGAAGGCTCCACAGCTGAAACGTTGTGTTTTCTTTCTTCTTTTTTTTTCAGCATGGAATAAACTTATTACACGTTCCTTTGCTGTTTATTAAATGTTTACCAAGGTCTTTCAAATAGTTTCAAAAGGAAAGTGTGACATCAATGCCAGTTGTCTCAATATAAGCAACCACTGGGTCTTCATCTACTCTTGCTAGGAGTTTGTCTATTCACAAACATTCACAAATCCACACTGATTCCAAGGAGACACCAAACTCTTGTGATTTTCGAAACATGTCTGCATACAGTATCTCAGTGGCAGTATTCCTGAGAGTGTCTTTAATTACCACCAATTCTCTTTTTTCCTGTGTAATTCCTGGCACTGATTGAAAAGGTTGTGACTAATACTGTATGTATATTAGTAGTGTCTTGATAGACCTGATGGGTCCTAGTTAGTGTGGATTAATTAGTTTGGCGATATCATTATAGGTATAGCAGTATCAGGAAATATATATCCTTTAATTTTTGATAACTTGAGATCAGCTCCTCTCTAACAGCTTTTTTTTTGTTGGGTCTCTGTTGATTTGGAGTTCATATTAGTATAAATTTGGAATTTGCTGTTTCACAAATGTTTAATCTGTGAATTCTAGAGTATTCCACCTGTGGAGCATGGAGTGAAAAGCATTGCAGACTGGGATGAATCCTGCTTTGTCTTTTGGAAGGAATCTTGAATGCACATTGCTGAGGACATTAACATCCATTCTAACATCTATTCAGGAGACTGGTTCAAGCAAGGGCTTCTTTTTACCAGCTTGAATCAATTGAAGACAAAAACAGCAAAAATTCCTTTATCCTGTGAAGACCTTACTGTCACAGAATGCATGCATCCATTTTCTAGTCACTTTACCCAATTCAAGGTCACAGGGGAGCCAGAATCTATACTGTCAAGCAACAGATGCAAGGTGGGATACACCCTGGACGGGACACCAGTCCATAGCAGTTACAGCATGCGGTGCTTTAAAAGTAATCATATTTTCCCACCAAACTGAGGGAGCAGCATCTTTATGTGGCATGTATTTCTATGTATACATAAAGTACAGTATACAATAAATTCAGACATAACCATTTTCAACGCTATAAATTGTGTTATGCTCCGTCATGACCAAATCAAATTGAGTAACTGATCTTCTCAAAAGACAAATTTAAGTCAGTTCATTAGGTCAGGTGTCCACAATGTAATTTTGTTTACATGAGAGAAATGTGTTTTTGAAGAACAAAAGCTTACAGTATGTTGCTGAGGAGAGGAAATCCCAGCTTCTTCAATAACTTATCCGTGACTTTTTTGCAGTTATTTCATTTTGTCAATTTGTCAGAACAAAATTACTTTTTATACCCTGACCAATTCAGATTGTCTGAAGGAAATCAAGCATAACAGTGTAGTTCCCAATGAATCTTATAGCTTTTTGAGTGCTTTGATAATTGTCCACTCATTATTTCATTATTACGCAATTTGCTGGTGAACTGCATTTTGGCAAAATGTAAAAGGGGAAATGAAAATAAATCAGTCAAAAAACAAGTAAGACCATTGAATACACGGTTAAAAAAATGACAATAAATATAAATTATAAGATATGGTCTGTGTGATAGAAATATGCTACTGAAGAGATTTTAAGAAATAATCGTGAAATATTTTACTTATATATAATAATAGCAATGAAAAACTGGAATAACTTTATATGATACATACTGTATACGATTTTGTTTTGCATTATCTCACATTTAATTAAACCTTTTTATAAACCCCACCTAAAATAACACATTCCAGACCTTGATTTCCTTTAAGTAGGCAGAAAAAAATAACCTGTAAAAATAGAATAACACTTTCAAGTGAAAATTTGCATGATTTCATGCATTTAGAATGTTATGATGTATAAGAAATAACAGTAGATGATTAGTCAAAATTTTAATTTGTCCACTGATATCTGTTGAAATTTTAATACATATCTACTGTAGTAAAGTAGTTTTCATAGAATACAAATGTTTTGAAAAAGGACCAGTGAAAGTCAAGGAAAAAAGATTAAACCTCTGGGATCTTACATTATCTTTCATCACCATTGCCTTTAATTAAATTTTGGTGAAGGGGAAATTCAAAATTTGTCACTTTATATAATATTTTCTCTACTTAGAATGATGCATGGAATAAGATACTGCATATATGGACTTTGCATCAGTGCTTTTCTTAGATTGTAATTATAAATAATATATGTACTTTAAAATGCAGAAAAAATGCAGTAAAGAATTGGACACACAATACAGTTCGTTGGCATTGAGCCTTACTCTGGGAACACCTAAAAAGTGTTCTCACAACAGTTTCTAATAAAGTCTATCATAGACCTTTTCAGGAGATTTTTTACTAGAGAAGCACTGAAGCCTGTACTTTTTAAGTGTGACAAACCTCAATGTGAGCAGACAGGCAGGAGTAAGAAGGGACACAATGACTTTAAGGAATGATAAACAAGGTTCCAGATTGCCCTTACTGCATTTACACCCTTGCAAAATATGTTTGATTTCCCAGAGGAGTTCCCACACCTGTGGCAACAGTTAGTGTTTTACACAGAATGGGTCTCCTTACCCATTACCTCACAACTGGCAACCCACTGAAGCTAAGCAGGTGTGAGCCTGGTCAGTACCTGGGTGGGAGACCTCCTGGGAAAAACTAAGGTTGCTGCTGGAAGAGGTGTTAGTGGGGCAAGCAGGGAGCGCTCACCCTGCAGTCCATGTGGGTCCTAATGCCCCAGTATAGTGACGGGGACACTATACTGTAAACAGGCGCCGTCCTTCGGATGAGACGTAAAACCGAGGTCCTGACTCTCTGTGGTCATTAAAAATCCCAGGGCGTTTCTCGAAAAGAGTAGGGGTGTAACCCCGGTGTCCTGGCCAAATTTCCCGTTGGCCCTTACCAATCATGGCCTCCTAATAATCCCCCTCTATGAATTGGTTACATTACTCTGCTCTCCTCCCCACTGATATCTGATGTGTGGTGAGCGTTCTGGCGCACTATGGCTGCCGTCACATCATCCAGGTGGATGCTGCACATTGGTGGTGGTGGAGCTTATTACCTGTATAGCGCTTTGAGTGGAGTGTCCAGAAAAGCGCTATATAAGTGTAAGGAATTATTCTTTTAAAAATTATTCTTTTAAAAATCACCTTTAGTAATTTTGTAATTATTCTGTATGGACTCCCTCAGAAATCAGTACAGTGTATTATAACAACAAAGGCTTTTACAATATACAGTAACTTGTCTCAAAGCACATGTTGGTGCTAAAATGTCACAGGTTTGGACATAATGAAATGGAGTTGTTGCATTAAGAAACAAGAAAGACACTTGTTAAAACAAAGAAATCTGAAAATTCCTGTGCTTTCCCATTTATCTTCAAAACATTAACATTATAAAAAGTCTTCAAAACATGACGACAGTGTATCCAGTATGTCCGCACCCATTGTCATTACCAGTAGTATGTGTATTTACATCATGGTATTGTAAATTGCCTGAAGTCCTTTTTATACTGTACATTTTGTAACTGCCCATTCTTAAATCCATTTCATAAAATATTTTTTTGGGGGGGGAGTTAACTGTCCTTGCATGACTGACACAGCTGTATGTTTAATCTCTCCCTTTCTGAGCTGCTTGCCGTCAAACAGCTGCTACACCCTTAGTCACAGATGAATGGCAGTTTGCACTTGAAATCTGAAGACTTACAATGCCTTATCAAATTCCCTGTAGACCTCTGGTTCATTTTGTGGGTGTACTGTAGCATTTTTCTTTTTGCAAGAAGTGGGAAAGAGAGAGCAAAGTGCTTTACTGGGTCATGTTCACTTATGGTTAGTGATTTTTCTTGTTTTTTATGGTTGCAGATAATTTTTGGTTTCAATAAATAAAGTTTAGAAAGTGGTAGTTAGATATTATTTTGTCCCTGTCAGTATTTCATAAATTCGCCTTCAACAACAAATGTCCTTAAGTGCCTGTAACCTTACAGTTGTGTAATCCTTAATTTGGTATTGTTGACAGTGTCAAAAGGCTTATTGACAGTCCTTAGCCCACTCTGTGATACCCTTCTTGGTGGGTGGGTGACAGCAATAAGAAAAGATACATAACAGTTTCTGACAAGGAAAGAATAAAATAAAAAGTTTGGCAACACCATTTAAAGAAAAACAACAATTAGTCAGTTTATGTAAGTAATTTGTTATCATGATATACCAGTCTCTTCTTAGTCTTCCACATGGTGTTCACAATAAAGGACTACGTTCCTGCTGGCTGTAAAATAATTTTAAGAAGGATACATCACATTTCCACATTGATCTACATTGCAAGAAAGAGCTGGTTCATGCAAAACCATACAGTCGAGTAAAAAGCATTCTCTCTGAATGTGCTCAAAGCAGGCAGATATACAGTACTGAATACTGTATAGCTACTATTGTATATTCTGTTGCAAAGGAACAAGTACTGTAATAGGTTTATTCCATGCTGAAAAGAGAAGAAAGGAAACACAAAGTTTCGGCTGTGGAGCCTTCTTCGGGTGTGAGGACTCACATTGTTGTGTGTTTTCTTTCTTCTCTTTTCAGCATGGAATAAACCTATTACTTGTTCCTTTGCAGCCTATGCATGCTTTTGCAGCTACCCACCTGAATTTCTTTGTATATATTGTTGCCATATTAGGCCAACTACTGTACATGTAGCTATTACTGTATATGAACAGTCTTGTTATCCTGGTCATAGCAGATATGTGTAGTAAGCCATGGCTCTGTGATCTGGCTGGTTGAAATGAGTTGGTGCTCATACTGTATCTACGGATCCTAGGGGAATCACAAAACTCTTAGTTCCCATGGGATACAAAGATAAAAATGTTTAAAATCGTTTTGCCACTGTGACTCTCATTGAGAAGAAGCCTTCTTGTGCCAAGCAGGCCTTGCCAAGAATGATGCGTCTCTTTCCTGGGCACAATGGTTGGGTAGAGTCCAGTGAAATAAGTCCCATCCAAACAGATGGTCAGATTAGAGAATGCTCAGTGGTCTTCACTCATACACAATTATTATTGAGTTTATGCTTAAATGTATTGCAAATGTTGAGGTGATACTTAAACTGAAATCATTTTAATGGATAAATTCAATCCATTACCAATCGATTACACACCATTTGATAATTATGAAAATGTTTTTTAAAGTTAAAATTTTAAAATTACAACATCTTATACTACACACAGTTGAAATAATATAATATTCATATTATATAAAATATAATTATCACTGTATGTTTTAGCGTTGTCTGATATCTTTGTTCAAAACAATGTAAAATTAATAATACATTTGCATATACTGTATAGAGAGGGACACTGAACAGCTTCATCTAGCCCTACCATGTCCTACCACCTACAGTGTATATAGACTGTTGGATTCAAACAGTGGTCACATTGAACCAATAAAATTTCCTCTAGGGGAATAACACAAATTTCTTTGTTTTATTAATTTTCTATGTATACCAAAAACACTTCATTGATCTAGGGTAAACAGTGGTTGAGTAAATAGTTAACTGTGTAACCCTGTTTACAGCACTGTTATGCTCACACAGGTGAAAAAGCTACAGTATAGTGAGTACGTAGAACATTCTAAGGCTTTGCGGAATACACCGTAGATCTAGTACAGTAAGATATGTTGTAAAGTAGTGAATAATATAGAAGTATTATCAAAGAAGGGAAGTACCTGTGACCCCTAGGTAATTGTGCTTGAGTTCCACAAGGATGCTGTCAAAAGCTGCATTTAAAGTCAGGAGCAAAGCCAGAGTTAGAAGCCATTGGCAAATAATTAACTACCTTAGTAATTTCTGTTTCCACAGTACTTTGTTAAAATCCCAACTGGATGAGTACTCATTAGATACAAGATGAGACTGCAACAATTTGTTCAAGAAAAGACAAATTGTAAATAGAATGGAAAGCGCCAAGTAACTGAGGATCTAGGCCAGATATTTTCTTAACATTGGAGTCTAGACATACAGTACAAAACCAGATTAAGGGACTTTTAGAATTGAGCAGGGGACTTGGAGTAGGGTCCTGAACTCAGGAAATACGTGTAAGTCTTCTTTTAGCTACCGGCTCTGTCACTGAAATAGCATCTCCAGCAGTAAAAAGAAACTCAAATGTGTGACATTTAGGCTATGATTTATTTTAATTTCATATTAAGTTCTATGGCTAACAACAGTAGTTTGAGTAGAATGCTCTTTTGTAGTAGGGTATTATACCAATATGTTTTTTCGAGAAAACAAATGGCTCTTTTTATTTCAGTCCTAAAAAAATTATTTTGATTAAAAACATGTATAGAGTTGTGTAGTTTATATGAACGTCCATGTACAGTTAATGATATTTGGGTTTTCTGTTGTAGAAATGTTCCATCTATGCAGTAGTTAGTGACCTTTCCATAGGTACCAGTCTTGCATGATGAAAGATTTGGTTTAATCTGAGCCCTAGGTTTCCAATGCTTTACTATTGTTTCTCACATACTTTAAATGGCCTTGCAATGCATGTAAATATCATTCTATTTCTATCTTCATCTTTTTTCATTTGCATTATGTCTCATGGGATTGTTGGCAATCTGTACTGCTGCATTGCTTAACATTGAACAACATAATGCTTTACTGTAGAGTCATTAAATCAGTATGAATTGCAAATTATTTCATTAGCACAGGACAGGACCTTGAAATTCAAAATGAATTTAAAGTTTTTGTATACTGAATAGGCAGTGGAAAGCATAAGGTATCACCATGTGGTGGGTGATCAGGGTAATTCACAGTGCTTAAGGAGTGTTGACCTATGATAGCTTTGACCTAAGGGAGCCACTGTCATTACAGCTGAAGTCTGTACTCACACCTTAGTGTTAAAATCTTGAAAATGAGAAGCAATGAGATTTAAAAGCAAAATAGGTTTTGGGTGGGTTTGAGTTATGGACTGTTGGCACAAGAACAGGAGGAGCACAGGCTCTCATTTACCCTAGAATCAGAGAACACCGTTAGTAAAAATAGAAGAAATCTGTCAAAAATATTAATATTAGGAATATTGGTTAAAATGTTTTTTCTATGTATTACAGTATAATTTAGGACTTAAAAATAGCAAGCATGCATTGTTGTGTTACTAGAGACATATTTATAAATGAGATTATAATGACCGGGGTCACATGTCGGAGAAATGAGATCCTGATTTCTTCAAACCCAAAGTTTTCAAATTATGATGCATTATTCATTAAATATTTCTGTCCTAAACTGGTAGCTCAGTAAGAACCACTTGAAACACTACATTTCTGAGTTAAAAAACAGATAATGTTGGTTAACTTGTGCATTACCTCCTAATATTTATCGTAATGATGCCTGCAGGCTATCCATCTACCCATCCATTTTCTAACTGCTTCTTCCAATTCAGTTTCTAGGGGGAGCCAGAGCCTATCCTGGCAAACAATGGATGCAAGGCAGGGTATACCCAGAACAGGACACCATTCTATTGAAGGACAGACACGAACACAAACACACACTCTCACACTAGGGCCATTTCTTGTCAAAAGCCAAAAAATTAACCTACTAGTATGTTTTTGGACTGGGGGAAGAAACCCCCACAAACACAAGGAGACCGTACAAACTCCACAGTAGGCCCTAGGATACCAGTACAGGGAGGCAGTGATGCTAACCACTGTGCTACTTGTTACGATGCATAGTACTGGACCCTACGCAGGCGGTATAATCCAGAAGTGAGTGGAGCAGGACAATGGGGAGGAGACATCGAGGATCAGGGCAGGTTGACGAACAGGGGGCGTGACGACAGGGAACTGGTGTTCGGGGGGCGTGACCATGGCAAACAAGTCCAAGGGAGTCCAGGGGGAAATCCGGGGCGAAGTCCAGGGTCCAAATCCAGTAGATCCAATCTGTGACACAAACAAGATACAGTAAAAAGCCAGAACTGGATCCAGTACAGGGACGGGGAATAAAAACAGGATCACGAGGCCAGGCACTCTAAACCCCGGACTCAGCAGGGTCAGGACACCGATAGGAGGCCAATGGCCTCAAGCTGCAGGCGAAGGGCGACTTGGTGGTAGGCGGGCCTCCCGGCATGGTGAGAGCGTCCACCTTAAATTAGGAGGGGCAGGATTGGAGGCAGATGCATATAATCAACTAAAATGTGAAAGAGCCAGAGCACCCTTAAGAGGAGGGATTACAATCGTGGCACTTCTGTGCTGTCTTACCAGCAGAGTAATTAAAATAAAAAACTTTCCTTAACGAGTAATGGTTTTAATTTGAAAGAAATGTGAGATAAGGGATGCAGATTTCCCTTTTGTAGGATAAGCCTGGCAGCAAAAATGTCACAGTGATAATAAGAATTAAGAAAACGGCATTACATTCTAGAGATGATTCAATTATTATACACAATGTCATATCATTTCACATGATATTACATGATGGATCACATGAATACCACAATGATTCTTTTGAATTGTAACATCTACAATTGCTCGTTTGAGAGAAAAGTAAAACGGTAAACAGTAAAGTCCATACTGGAGCCAGAGCATCTCATTGGGCCAGAGCTCATCCTGGTTTCTGTGGCATTTAGCAAAGTAAATCAGCACCTGGATGCACCACTGGTCCATTGCAGGGATTTCCCCCTAGTGATGCTGGCCCCCGTTTATACAGCTGTGTGTACTGGGCTAATGCACCTCACTCAAGGACACAACAACAGTGGCTACAGTGAGACTTGAACCCACAGTGTGTCAATTGGGGTCCAAATGCTTCCCTCTTTTTCTGCATTTCCCCCTGGGAGAAAAGTAAGTTGAGAAAATTCTGGAATGAAATCCAAGCCACAGATCTTAGCAATTGTCTCATTAGTGTATGTTTTTCCAGAGTCACCTGATGACTCAATCTGTCAGTTTTGTTCTCTACCTTGTTACGACAACGTGGTGCTGTTTAGCACACATGCGGCGCCGTTCATTCAAAGACTCGTTGTTCTTCTTTCAGAAGCAGCATAAGGGAGTTGCATGTGAACGTTTATTCTTTGTGTAAGGAAATATACGAGAATGCAGCCAAAGCATACCATTTCAAGGCATCCTCCCGACATTCCCACGTGAATCCCATTACCCAAAGAATACTTAAAACACTCAAGGACAAGCAGTCAGTCCAGTCCAGATCACATTGTAAAGGCAAGTGACTGAAAACCCGCCTATTAAACAAACATGCAATGAAGGTGATGGTAGCTAAGTGTGAAACCTACTACTGTAGGTGCACAGCCTGTCTCTGATGAAAGAAGTTTTGTCAGACTAACCTTTGTTCTAATGGGACTTGGAAAAGTATTTAGCTGGTGAGTAGGATGGAAGCTTTCTGTAGTTTACTCAGTCATCCAAAGACATTGAGGTCTTTCTAACAGGCAAGCCACTAACATGTCATCATCAGACTAAATTCGAATTTAGCATCTAGGCTACCCAGATTAAGGGGAATGTGCAGCAGACATGGTCCTACTGGTGGTTTTTTATCCTTAGAACCCTAAGTGAACGACATTGTTTTTTTACCAAACCAGACAATGAGAATGTTTAATTAACATTTTGAGCAGTATATTAATTGTACCTCACAGTACAATAAACATCTATTCATATTAATTTCTGAGCATGTATTAGCTTGTTGTTGTTCATCATTCTGAAATTCATTTAAATCTGCCATAGTTAGAGCTGATTCTGAAGCTAGAAAAGAGCTCAGTGTTATGACAAATAACAGCTGTTATTTGTTTAGTCAAAACTGTTAATGAGCTCAAATGTTTTCATTATTGGTATGATTAATATTTTAATATATCGGCAGCATTTAACGTATTTTCAACATATCCTCAATTTGTGGTACTGTATCTCTAAATTTGTCTCACATTGGCATTGGTCAATCAAGCAAGCAATCAATCAATCCATTGTATTTTTTATAGCACCCTTCAATCCAAAACATTCTTAAAGCACTTTATATAACTTACACATAGAAAAACTTACAGTAAACAAAAAATAAAGTAAAACCAAATATGTTTTAAGGCAAGATTTAAAGACATCAACATACTGTACTGTTGGCTGCATTTTTAAAAGGTCAGGGCGAGTATTCTAAATACGAGGGGTTACCAGAAAAGGCTCAGTACCTTAATGTACATTTTGAAGTCCTTGGAATGTTTTGAGGAGCCTTGAACCAGCAGAACAAAGTGAGTGAACTGGGATGTGGGAATAATAAATCTCGAATTTAGCCAGTGCATGGTTTTCAGCACAGCATAAATATATTCAGATTCTTTTTAGTATTGTCAGCGCTCAAGCTGCTCAGTTCTGGAAATACTGTAGTTTCTAAAGTAATTTCTTGCATGAACCATCTAACACATCATTGCAGTAATCTTACCATGAGGAGATAAAAGCAACAAAAAATTATCATCCTCATTCAGAGAAATTACTGATCTTAAATAAGATGTGTTTTACACACAGAAGAAAGATTATTTGTTCAGGTAAATTGAAAGATAAGGAAAACGTCATCTCTATTTTTTTAACAAAATATGAGGGAACGATTTCTGTATTACCAAATGTGAGATTTAGACTGGATGGGAAGAGCTAATTAAAATCATCTCAGTCTTATTGTTGTTTAATAGGAGGTAATTGTGACCTATCCACCACTGTATGTCTTTAAGATATGTGCCTAGTGTTAAATAAGCAACTTGACGATTCAGTGTATGCAAATATATTTAAATTTAATCAGAATAACAGTGGAAGCCACCATATTTTCCAATAATCTGACTTGATGGCAACCTGAGGTCACTAATCAATTCTAAATCCAAGTTATCAATCTTTTGTCAGAAATGTTATCAAAGCCTTCTTAAAATCATTATGTCATATCTGCACTCTTTTCGTCAAACATGAGTGCTTGTTTAAAGCATTCTAATATGTTAAATTAAGAAAAAGACTAATTGCATATTCTAAATACACATACATATTTAGCAATGATTTTTCTGTATTGTACAGTATACTACAGTGGTCACTAGTTATACAGGGGTACCTTATCTGAGTCCTGTATTAGTACACAGTTAAATTGTATTTATCACATAAAATATATTTCAGAGTGACCTCTATTCAACACGTCTTTTCATGACGTTTGCGCTTTAAAATGACATGCTACAAAATCAGGGGCAAAAGCTCCATTGCAGTTCCATCACAAACTTATATACAGTAGAACATAATTAAAACTATTCATTAGTATTACTAATATCATATTCTTTTGGTAACAAGAACCATTTTGCAGCTACATATATATCTGTTAGAATGCTTGCTGTTCTTTTTTTTCACAGTCAGGTTCAACAATGGTGTCAGTGCTTGGTTGTATCCATGACAACAGCAGAAAAATTTGGTTGCAGATATTTATGTTAGAACTTGCCATTATAAATGCAAGTTGTAAATTTACTGAATACATATGTCAGCTTTTCTAAATCTTAACACTGCAGTTTCTGGATTTTTCATACAGATATGTATGTAGGCTTTACAAACTGTTTTTTTTTTTCCTGCTTGTCACAAATGTGCATCATTAGTGATATTGTCTTATTTTGGCAGTACTTCCTGTGATGTCAAGAAAGGGTCCTTCCTGAACTGACTAAGATTTCTTTGCTTCAGCAGCTCTGACATGACTACAATGACTGCAAAATGAGTATGGATTTTAATTTGTTAATATTGCTCTAGGGTGTGAATGCTTGCATTTGTTAAGCGTATATGAATGTTACCTACAGTATTTAGAAATATTTTGCAGAGGGCTTCATTGTGAGCTGTTCTGTGCTGCATTGGTGGTTTCATAAAACGTCACTTCACGGGTTCCATTAGGATGCCACATTTTTACTACAGTTAAATGGATTTTTTTCTGGTGGAATTAAAAATATCCAAAATGTTTCCAAGGACTAATTTTATTTATCTGAAACAAAGGGATTATTTGGTCTACTTTCTGCCTTAAACGCCAACATTTTAAAATGTTTAAGACAGAAGATGAAGATGTGGCTCTAAACATCTATGGTTTGAAGTATTTAGAAAGCCTGCATACTTATCAGGAATCAGTTCTGTCTGTGAGGAGCTGGTTGGTTTTGTTTTAAACTCATGTGGATAAGAAAACACCTCTGTGGGGCAGCATGCTGGAAGAATGCTGAACAGAAGTGAAGCGTTTTATGTAATGACTCCTTGGACTATTCCTGGCTTTGGGAGTCTAAACCAGGATCAACTCACACTCACGTGAGGCTTTGCTGCTGGGATGGATATGAAGACCAACAAGATAACATGCTTCATTCTTTCCAATGTGAAAGTGATCTAAAAGCACCTGGATGTTCTGTGATTTGGCGACATTATATGACCTGGAGTTGGGGTTTGTTTGACGGAGCATGGGGCTTATGGGCATGGATACCACCAAACAAGTCTTTTGACTTTATTTTTCTTCCATCTTATTATCACTAAATTAATGTTTTATTTCTTTATATGCTAAACTTTATATCTTTAACTCCAGCCTGGAATAAAAATTTAACTGCTGATCACATTAGCACAGTATTAGTAGATAAGATCTGAGCAGTATACAAACTGAGGTGCATGCACACAGTATTTCATATCTTGCTAGTATTAAATTAAGCAGTACAAAAAGTATAAAAACAAGTCTGTTAAATGTTCCTGAGACCTACACCTGTTGATTTCCTATTTTGTAAGAAAAAGAACTCAAATGAAAACAAAAACAAATGTGAATTTATTTTTGAGGAACCTGTTTCTTTAATATTGTACTGTATATTTCCTTGCTTTCCTAGATAGACAAATAACCTGGCAGTGTGGTTTCCTAGCAACCGCAGGGTGATAAAACTTCGCTGCAACAGTGAGGAAGAGCATCTCTTCCCATTTAAGATGAGGAAGTGCGACCTGTGACATAATAAACCCCATACATCAATGTGTGACCATATACGTAGTATATACAGTACCAGTCTGAAACCAATTGTATTAGGTGAAGTTTTCCAGCTGGATGGATTTTCCTTGTGACTTTTTGGTTTTAAGTCTTTTGGACTGTGGTTTATTTTGTGAGCCTGTTTTAAAGTTTATATAAAGCATATTACTGATTGTAGATTATCTCACCTTTAACAATGAACTGTTAAAGTGTCATACAAGCATATTTCAATACAGATCTCTTTTTTTTGTTGTTGTTTATTGCTTATCTTGGGAGAAACAATATTGTTTTGTTGTGGGTTTCACTGACAGGCCTTAACTTACACTTGTTAATGAATAACTGGTGCCCTTGTTTGAAACTAAGTTTAGCTTTGCGCAACTCATCCATCTTCACACAAGATTTACACAAAGCATAATTTGGGCTGTGCCCTGAGTAAAGGCAAATATTGTACAGAATGGGTGTTTGTGTGTGAATGATATAAATGTAATTACCTTACATATTCTCATGGTTTAATGATATAAAATCACTGTATTTCACTGTACATGTTTTACCAGCATGATTTAATCTATTCTTAAGTCTATTAGGTATCCCGTAACAGCTCAGTTAATCAGCCTGACCTGGAATCTTGTGGTTGTGATGATTCCTTTCATTTTATACTGAAATATTGAGAATCGAAAGTGTCCTCGCCATGATAACATTTTTCTTTCCAAAGCATATTCTGGAGACTTAACAATGTATCATTGATTTGATCCATCAGAATAGCTTTTTTAAATTTTGATATAATTTGATAATGCCTGTTACGACTTCTATGACAATTTTCACATTAAGTTGTAGACAATAGCATGACCTAAAACTCAGTAGATCTTTTTTTCTATTTTTTCCCCTTTGAAACTGTTGAGAGTTTGTACTAAACTTTTCAATGTTACACTAAAACATGATGTTCTTTACTTTTATAAATGTTTTATATTTATTGTATTCTTTGTCCCTCCGTTCTTTTATTATAACTCATTTCCCTGTGTATTCCTCTTAAAGAAATTCTTAGTTAAAAAAATGTTGTCACTAATGGTACATTTCTCTCTCCAACAGTACTGAGTATCGGAGAAGGGGGATTCTGGGAAGGAACAGTGAAAGGGCGTACGGGCTGGTTCCCTGCAGAATGTGTGGAAGAGGTTCAAATGAGGCAATATGACCCACGGCAAGGTAGGGATTGGGGTTGCTTTTTGGAAAACATTCACGTGTGCTGCTGTCTTCCTTCTTTTCAGTAGTTTGGTCAAATTCTAAAAATGACTAAACAAGCTAGCTAAAGAGATCGGGTACTTATCTAATACTTTGCTGCTAATTCACCTGGTTGAGGAATGAACCAGAGAGGCAGATTCAGGGGTGGAGCTGGGATGGAAGGAGTGATTTTAGAAAAGATGTGTGCTGAGTTGTGGGCAGTCAGGGAGTATTTACACATCAAATAACAAAAGTGCAACATTAGAATTTGTTCTACTCTAGAACCACTGTTAAATAAATACCATTTAGTACAAACCCATTTCTCTTTGGCTGAGTCCTGGTTATATACTGTAGATCATTAGTTTTATAAGAAAATAATTAGAAAGAGGTGGCATCTCTCCTTTAATCAGCATTGATCCTACTGTATAGTGCCAAAGAGCTTGTAGAATGTCAAAAATGCATGGCTCAGTGGTTGAACAGGTCAGAAAGCCTTTTTGCAGTTCTTTATTCTTCCCTTGCTGGTACAGCTCTCGTTGCTGTGAAATGAGAACAATAAAAGAAACAATCTGTGATACCAGATTTGGTAGCTGTAAAAAATAATTAGCTAGTGTTTTTTTTAAAAGCTCAGTGTTATAAAATAAATATTGTTTTTCTAATGTCACAAACAAATATTTTAATAACATTGCTGTATATTTTTTTTGTCTTAGACTGCATTCTATTTTTCCAGCAGATGTTCAATTCAGCCACATCTTTGATCCAGCCCATTTCATGGCTTTTTTAAAAGTAACTCAATAAGTTTTCCACTGTTAATTAATCTGCTTAGTTGAGTGAATATGGGTAGAATATGGATTGAATGAGTGAATATGGGTATGGATAGCTCAGTTGAGTGGGTTTTTGTTGCAGTGCTTGATATACGTAATTATTGCTTATTACATTACTACTTAATGGTAATGGATTTTTTATAGTAAAGAACAATTGTTATGCTTGTTTCTGATCTCCATATATTGGTAACACCAGAACATTGTTCATAGAAGACGTAGGAGGTGTGATAATGTGCTCCAGATAAGTTATTAAACAAAGTTTTTAGAGGTTGTAGCAGCGTGTGGTGGTTTTATAAGAAAACTTGATAAATGCCTGCTTTAGATGTATGCTGAGTCCCTCCAGCCAACTTTCAGCTCAGATATCGACAATGAGTGAAGATTACCCCAGCCTAGGAGCAAGCCAACTAAATATCCTATTTAAATGCATTGTGAGATTGTCATTGAGACAGATGAAAAACTTCACACTTAAGGACAGGAATGGAGAGTCTAAATCCTGCGTCAAAGGGCCTACAATTTTGTCAGTTTTGTCAGGTCAGCTGCTACAGTATGTTTCTTAAATAGAATATACAGTGTGTGCCCCTAAAAATGAAAATATTGGCACCATACTGTATTTATGAAACAAGGCAGTCCTACAATTAAATATAATAAATATTGTCACTCTATAATGTTTTTGTGATACCGCTTCTCACATTATTGAATGCTTGTTGAATTAGTATTAGTATACTGTACACTATAATGCACATAAACTGAAATAATCGATTTACACAATGAAGCTTTATGATTTCAAAGGTAGGGCAACTAATAAAGATCTAATGACACAAGTAATACATCAGATATAGTAATAATAAATATAGTACATAAAGCTGATAATTTCGTTAAACATTTAAGAAAAAAAGTAATGATTATCCTAACTTAAAAATTCACTGTAAATCATTATTTTATTGATGGGTGCCTGTCAGTATGATTTCTAAAAATGAACTGAGGATTTCAACATGAGCACCTGTAATGAACAAAAGGCACAATCTGAAAAGTTTATATTGGGAGTAATTAAAATTGGTTAAATTATGCATTTTTTACAGCAGTAGGCTATAAGACTAAAATATTTTAGAACTTGGTGGCATTTGAAGGCACCTAGCAATGTGTAGAGTCCATTGTGGATTATTATGTGTTTCTTGATTAAGCATTGTTGTATTAGGCTTTTTTCTGTTGCTGAACATACTTAGCAATACTAGCTGTCATACAATGGCCTGAGGAAGGCCAAAGTAGGTCTGTTTTATAAAAGAATGGCTCTGCCACAAAGCACTCAAGTAAAAAAATTCAGTTTATTTACAGTGCTCCCAGTCCCCCTACACCAGAAAAATGAAAACCCAAAAAGGAACAAAAATAATTCTTCAAATAAAGATATATCCTCCATTTCTTATTGCTTTCTTTCTGTTTTAAGTCACACTACCTGACTCACCAACCAACAACAACAACCCTCTTAAACTGAGGAGCCAGTTTAAATAGCATGTAAGCCCCTCCCCCTCTGGAAAAAAACATTTCTCCAATTCATATGCATGTGGTTTTTCCCATCTCCATAAATAAACCTTGAGAACTGGGGTTAGGTTTGGCCTTCTGAGGCCACCATAGGCTGACCCACCCTGGAAGTACCAACACCGAACAAACAGTGAGTATCATCCATTTTGAGAGCACTCTCCATTCACACCACAATACTCACTCATATCTGTGTTTAAGTATGTGTTTTATGTACGTGAACGTATATGAAATTAAGTAATAGCAGTTACTGGTCAAGCCCTGAGTGTGCACCCTCAGGAACTTATCTAGCAACCGCTCAACGGAAGGTGTATGAATAGTGTATTTCTCGTGCTATCTGTACCTCGTGACAGGCTCCTCTGTCACACCAGCTTTCAAGAACTGGATAAAGCTTGCAACAGGCTATTCTACTAATAACACTGGAAACATCCTAATTGAAAAGTAAACAAATTGAGTAAGCAGGCTGGAGTTAGCAAGAAAGAAAGTTAAATTAATTTCATTTGACAGCTTCTTCTATTTCAGCTTCTATCTGGCAGTTTGTATCTTTGTTTCCAGGCCTTTGTTTGTCCATTACATTTAATTTTATTTACACAGAAAAATCTTATTTTATGACAGATATGTCTTTCATTTATTTCATTATACAAATATGCACAGAAAGGATCAAGGGAAATTATACTTTTACTTTGATGTTGACGGTGACAAAGAAGCATCGTTGCTTCAGCTTGTGTTGCTGGGTCATGGAAGGATTCTCTACTATACCTTAAAGCACTTAATTATCCTGTGGTGAATTAGCTGTAGTGTTAGTCTCAGACAAAATGAAATCATTTTTCCTCGTCTGGTCACTTTTGTTTCTGGCTGAGTTAACCCCTCAGTCACTCCTTATTGATTTGGTGTTGGTCTGGATATCAGCTGATTATCTGAAGTTGGATGTTTAGTCTGGCCACTAGACTTGGAGGTAAAATGGTCAGCTTGGATTACTGATCTGCATTCTTACCATTACTTTCATTATTATTACTTATTTAACAGTCAGAGTTAAAATTGTTAAAAGCTTTAGGCAATCATTTAAAGTTTGGATACATCATTTTTTTATTGATTGATGTATAAGATAGACAGTAACATTAACTACTGTATAACTTCATTTTTTGTACAATTAGTTCAATATGCTACAGCAGTTTATCAGATAGCCGTGAACTCATTTAGCTTCCTGAGTGTCCTTGAGTATGCAGTACTGTATGTCTCGCAGTGATGTGGGCTTTCTGTACATTTTACTTAAGTTTTGTTAAGTTAAAAAAGGTTATAAATCATCAACATTAAAAAACGAATACTAAGAGGTACTTTTAATAGGTGTTGAATGCGTGCCAGGGCAGCACAGTGGGGAAGTGGTTAGCATTGCTACCTCACAGCACTGGCACCCTGGGTTGAATTCTGTACCTGAGCTGCTATCTGCATGGAGTTCCTGTCTTCTCCAAAATGAACATATCGGTTTTCTTGAGTTGCTCCAGTTTCCTCTCGCAGTCCAAAGATATACTGGTAGATTAATAGGTTTCTGGGACAATTGGTCCTGGCTTGAGTGTGTGCGTGGTTGTGTTTGTGTCTGCCTGTGCTGCAATGGACTGACATACCCCGCCTTTGCTCCCGTTGCTTGCTGGGATAGGCTCCAGATCCCATGCGGCCCTGTATCGGATATAGCGGTTAGAAAATAGGTGGTTGAAATCCATGCCTCGGCTCATGTCACAACTAAAATGTGCTCTTTGTAAAAAAAAAAAGAGTGTTTGGCAGAGGGATTGAATTTATACTATATTGCTTCAGATGTTTATTTTGGAGATAACAGATGAGGTTCTGCTCACAGGGAAAGCAATATGTTGCAGTCTACTGAAGCAAGGAAGAAGGCACTGTCTATGGCTAACACACGCTAACAGTTCTTTTTACAGTAAGGTTTGTCTGTGTGGATTGAAATAAATGTACACACCTGGGCATTATGCTCCCTTCAAGAAGTCAACTTTATTTCATACTGCACAGTGATATCCCCTTGCAATCTGTTAACTGTCAGTTTATGTGCTCTTTTTATGGGGTTCTTCTCAGAGCAACAGGACTGTTAACGTTTGTGTAATGTTGAGTAAGATTTCAGTTTGATTTAATATTTTTTCTTTAAAATCCACTGAAGCCTTCAAAGAAAAAAAATTGCTTTAAAATCAAGTCTTTGAGAAATTTGATTGACTGCTCTGCACAGAACTGGAGAAAAATCTCCATATCAACATATCTTAAGCACCTATTGCATTATATTTCGAAACACCTTTTATTTTTTGAGTTCAGAAAACATCACTATTTTGCCTAAATGAAATAAGTTCTGCTTGTTTCTCATCATTGTAGGAAAACAGATTGTGAAAGGGTTAAGAATAATCATGTTGTCTTCAGCTCCTTCAGCTGTTTCTCATAGTTATCGAATTTCTGTAAATGTTTTGGAAAACTCTAAATTCAGGGACATTGTGAAAAACACTGCAGAGCAATACAATTTTGTGAAATGCTGTCCATGGACATGGAGAGCAAACCAGAGGTCTCTGCATCAGCTCAGTGTGAATGCCGTTGTGTCCATGATGCTTGCAAGGATATGGTACATGGCTGCATAGGTGCTGCTTCTGTTTAGGAAAAGTTTCCCCACATACACAAGACTTTAACTATACCATTGTTTGAATATGCTGTCCAGCATTTTAAGCACTCAGTACATGGCTTGTTGATAAGACCCTGTTTCCCCTTTCTGGTTGTTCCCCTTTACTACTGGAGCTGAGAAGATGATCTGTAGATCTCTGAGTCCTAGTTTGTCAGCTGGCACAGATGAAGACAGATTGAACTTAATTTCCATCTGAAAGGATTTTCTAGACTGCCTTTTCCACGCATGTAAATCCAAATCTCCTTTTGACATTTGTAAAGCATAAAGTGTATTACAGTGTACATTGTGTGCTTTTACTGACAATGGTGAGTGCCTCCTACATGAAAAATCAGAGCAGAAATAAACTGATGAATTAAAATACTATACCAGCAAATATTACTGTGCTGTTCTTTTTTAACTCCTGCTATTTATTGAATTTGTATGTAGATTTACGCCAGTACAAATCTTTTTAAAAGACTTTGCCGAGATTTGACATGCATTCAATCTGGGCGGAAGGTAAATCCTTCTTTGATTACAAAAAGACCAGCTGAAGCAGGAACTTAAGTGATGTGCTTTCAGCCAACCAACACTGGTATAAAAGACAATTTCAGAAATCCAAATTAAAGTTTCTAGCTCTATTGTGCCAATTGTCTAAAAACGGAGTAAGTGAGGTTGGACTGAGGCTAATATTTGATGATGAACTTGAAAAAAAATGAAAGTAGATACCATGGGTAAGACTTAAAATGCTAATGTTGAATGTCCACCTTACTATTTTCCAAGAAGAGATGCAGACACATCAGTTTAATCCATTATCCTCAGAGAAACAGGTATTGATTGAATTCACTAAAGCTTCTGTAAGTACTGCAGTAAAATGCTAAATACTGTTGCTTCTCTGAGTATTAATATCCCAGATTGACTGGAGTGCAGTTCTTTCTCATCTCATCCCCAACCGCTTCAGTGCAAATACAGAACAGAATGAGCAGCCAGGAGAGGAGAGAGTGTGAGGCTGCTGGCCTTGAGCCAGATTTTTTCACTGGAGGCTAATGAGTGTGCAGGAACGAAATGGGCACACCAAGAAGATCCAGTCCCCTGTAAAAAAAAAAAACGAACACATTAATACAAAGGCTTTAAAAGGGAGCAACACATTTCATTTGACGGACTCAATGTGGAAGGCAGTGCACTGGGGAGTAAGAGTGGGGGCAGTAAATGCTTGGCAGAATAATTAATGTACTCATCACATTACTGTGCTTGTTAGCCACTGATAATGAGTGGTTTTTACCAACCCACTGTCATATACAGTTGTTGATTCCAGTAATGTGCATATTGTTGGTGAGCTTATTAACATTTTCATTTGTCAACAGTACATTCCAATTCTGCGTTGATGAAAAACCCTTCTGATGAAGAATGCAAACTAAAGAAGGTTAGCATTAGTTTCAGCACCAGCAGTGGTAATAGATGTGGGAGAAGCAGTTTTAAAACATGTTACAATTTACTATAAGAGCCTGTCTCCTCATTACCTTTTAACAGATGTCCTGCTAACTTGCATTGACTCTATACGTTTCACATTGTTGAATAATAGCACAAGTTCAGATCAAACTTATTTGGACAGCTGCTCTCCTGAGTCACACTTCCTTGCCACGAGTTCAGCATTCACTCAGGTTTAAAAGTATCCTGCCGTAAACTTTACATTTCCTTTCCAAACTTAATTTCAGTTTTAGTTTTCACAATCACTGAGGCCCCTATAACATATTATAGAATGTAGAAATAACATAAGACATACTAGTAGTAAGGCTGTAGTAGTTCAGGTGGGTAGCTGCGTCAGCATGCGTAGGCTGCAAAGGAACAAGTAATAGGTTTATTCCATGCTGAAAAAAGGAAGAAAGAAAACACAACGTTTCGGCCGTGGAGCCTTCCTCAGGTGTGTCTACTTCACACCTGAAGAAGGCTCCAAGGGCGAAACGTTGTGTTTTCTTTCTTCTTTTTTTCAGCATGGAATAAACCTATTACTTGTTCCTAGTATTAAGGCTTTAACCCTTAAAGGGTCCAAAGGGTAAGTGTCAGCCCCTAGTGGCTGTTCCTACTGCCTTTATTGAGTGGGAATGGCTAGGCCAGTAATCTCAAACTCAGTTCCTAGAGTGTGCATTGTTTTCTAGTTTTTGGTCCACCAGAGCAGAAAAGATCAATGTAACAGCTGATTATTTAACAAGATAATTAAATGGGCAATTGATTTAATTAATTTTGATGTTTTAGAGGCAACCATACCTTTAATGAAGTGAATGTTTTGAGTAATCAACTGGAAAAGACTGATCTGAAAATATCAGCAATTACTTGTTGCTTTACAAGTCCTAGATGTTCAATACTGCTATTTTTAGGAGAGTGTTAATAGAGGGTAAATTAAAGTCAGTCCTCGTACCAGCTTGCAAGTTAGATAGATACTTTTTTGCTGTGGAAATTTGTCTTTGGGTGGTCTTATAGAAGTAAAAAACACACAAGGAAAACATAAGGGTCACATAAGATTACAACAACAATATGTGTAAATCTCTTCTTCTTCGCATTTTTCCCACTTATGTGGGGTCTGCTAGTTTGCACCGATTTTTCCACTTCGTACGGTCTGCGGCATCTCGGCAGGTGACTTTTGCGAGGCGCATGTCGTCTTTCAGCCGGTCCAGCCAGCGCGTAAATGGTCGTCCACGGGGCTGGCGGCCTTCCACATTCAATTCGAGGGCAGTCTTTGCCATTGATGTGTCATTGCTGCGGAGCACGTGTCCATACTATCGCAGGCGCGATTCCCCCATTTTCTCAGTGGTTGGGGCGACTTTGAATGTTTTTCACACCTCTTCAGTCATGATGTGGTCTAGTTTTGTCAAGCCAAGGGTCCGCCATAGACGGTCCTAAGCCTGTTTGCGAACGGAGGAGGGACTTCAGCGACAGGCCGTGCATCAAGCCAGCTGAAGAAAAATTCCTTGTTGCATCAAAATGCAATATGCAATAGGTGTAAATGTAAATGATAAATAGGTAGTGGAGGGACCACATTAACATACTGTATATTCATTGAGTAGTTGCAGAAGGGACAAAGGACTTCTTATGAATGTTTTTAATTAATGTTTTAATTTGGCACCCTAAACTGTCTTCCTGATGTGAGCATTACAGTATGAATTGAGAATGGAATGGGTCTGTGAAATCAGCTGTGAGGTTCCTTGCCATTCTGAGAACTTTATTATGATATAAATCCCAGAGTTGGGGCTGCTGTTTCCCCCATTATTTTTCCTGCCATTTTCACAATTCTTGTGCTTTTTAACCCCAGGTTTCCCTACCAAACTGTCCTGTTAAATGCCAGAATGCTCTCAAAAAAGATTTTGATATGCCATCTGTAGGACATTTTGACTAATATTACAGTTTTTGAGACTTTGAATTAAAAACAGCCTCTGAAATTAAAACAATCCTTGTGAAATTATATATACTGTAAAACAAGCCTTATGAAATTAAAACGAATACCAAGCAAGGTCATATTTCTGGCTTAATAGGTGGTTAAGAAATAGGTAATAAACAGACAATTTATTAAACAAAAAAACAAAGACTAAATAACCACAAACAAATATTTCCAACCTGCTATGTACAAGTGAGTCCAAACATCCAACGTTTGCTCACAGTAGCAACCCCTAATAAACTCTGCTAAACTGCTGTATAAATCTTTATCTGTAAAATTAAGAAAATTCACTTCTTAACTGAGAAGAATTAATAACACATTCAGATCTTACAACAAATAGTGCCTGTTCAAAAATACATTTGGGTAAGGGAATTAAAGAATTCCACAAATATTTTCCTGAACTTAATCTGATTCCCTTCAGTGGCTAATGATGATTGTAAGTCATCATTGAGGCATCCAAGTGGTGAAGATTGTTTATAGTGCAAAGAACACGTTCATTCTTATAGGAGGTAATTAATGTGGTCTTTTTGTTCTGTTCTCCTCCTTGTTGCCTATCTTTTTAAACATTTTTAGCAATAAGTTAGCCAGCTAGTCTATACCAGAAAGTGCCTGACTCAAAAATCATCTAGTTGTCTGATGTCTCTGATCAACTGGGGAAGATCAGATCACCCAGAGCTGTGTAAGATCAGCATAGCCTGATCTTAGCTCCCACATTCTAACACGAATAAATACAGACACTCAACAATTACCCAACACATAACAATACAAAGATGTTCCATTGTGTATTTCTGACAGAGCATAAAAAATAACGCCATTATAACTCTTAGGTTTTTTCATATAGACTATTGGTGATGATGAGCTCTCTGATAATGGAGAAAATGATGCCTGGAAAAAAGTCCCACTAGTTTATAAAGATCCTAGCAATAAGCCATTTTGATATCAGCAAAATCAGCATTTTTTTTTTAATCCAGTGGAGATAGCAAACCAGATTGTGGAATTTGTGTGTCTTGAAGCTGGATTTCATGGGAAATAAAAAATGAGATTATTATGTTAATTAAAAAGCACTAATTGTGATGTTCAATTTATTCTTCACTACTGTATTAGAAATTTCTTCCATATATAGAGCCAAGAATAAAGACTCACCAGGCATCAAAAATAGAATAAATAATAACAGTAGGATACATAAATAATAATAATTAAAATAATAATAGAATACATACATCATCCAGGTGGATGCTGCACATTGGTGGTGGTGGAGGGGAGACCCCATTACCTGTAAAGTGCTTTGAGTGGAGTGTCCAGAAAAATGATGTATAAGTATAAGCAATTATTATTATTATAATGTATTACAGAGTAAACACATCTGAGAAAAATAGAACAATACCACATAGGGAATGAGAAACAATTTAGTTATTACACCCTTCTTGCAGATTATGTTTTGTAAATTATATTTTTGTATTTGTGGGGTTTGCATTTTGTGCTTTGCATTTTGCAGTTTATGATTTATTATTCATTTTAGTAATTTAAAATATGAATAATGATTAAATAAGCGAACAAATGTTAAGGAAAAGAAAACTTCATACTTTGCTGTTCCCTTTCCTGGCTAAGGAAATAACAGCACAGGCTAAAGTGCTTATGAGGAATGAATCAGGGAGACAGCTGCAAGGTCTTATGAGGAATGAACAAGAGAGTCAGTTGAGGTGGGGAGAAAAGGGCTAGATGTGCTAGAGATGTACACAGACTCGCTGGCAGCTAAAGATTATTTACATGCAGTAGAGTAGAACTCTGAATTTGGGATCCTCCAAAACTTCTGTCAAAAATATTATTGTGTGTAATGTTTTATTTGCTCTTGATTCAGACTTTTTTGGAATGCTCTAATAGTTCTGTATTTTTAAGTTGATTTGCTATGTACAGATGTAAATTGTTCTTTTTCATTTAGGTTTTGTGTTTTGTGTATTCATGGCAAACAACAGGGTACAGCATTAGACCACACAAACAAGCACGCACAAAGAAATATTTTAAAACACTCCCATGAGTGTTCAGAGCACTGCAGGTGGGAATGGAGGCTGTTGGAGAGTGACAGCTCTAAGGGCAGCTTGTCACCCAGCTTGGTGTTTAATGATTAGTGGGATCCTCTGTAGACTTGGAGAGTAGCATTTATTAAAGCTGAAATTCTATGATGAAGAACTAGATACATGATTATGTATCTGTATATAGTGAATTAATCTGTGTGTATATACTTTTGTCAAATTCAATATAATTGTTTTTTAAAATATGTTTTGTTGTTTTCAAAGATATTGTTTGTTTGTTAGTGATTCTGCACCATGACCAGCAGAATTGAATTTATATTTTATATAGTATATAATGTTCATAATATAGTTTCGATTCTAAAAATCATTCTAAAGTTTTAGAATCTATCTTGCAAATTGCATGAAAAGGTATTCTTTGAGGAAATTATTAATGTGGAAAACAAGCTCTTTTTTTTCCTCATGCTTAACAAAAATGTGGCGTAGGCATTTTTTGATAATTGCAAATCATGTTTTTATATATATATATTAATTTTGTGTGAACAAAAGCACAGGGGGATGCGAGAGCAGAGGAGGGTTATGGCTTGACCCACTTAAGGTATTTGCCTCATTTGACTGATAAATGTTTCCTTTATGCTTAGTATACTGTTCCCAGACAGAATTACTATGGAAACAGTGAAAATCATTGCAATCAAGGCATTAATGGAAAGGCTCAATCAGCACATCATTTTCTGCAAACTAATCTTATGATGTACATTGATTATTACACAAAGTATCAGAGGAGACACAGGAGACCAGTATTAAATTTGATTGCAAAGACCATATTGATTTTTAATTTCTTAATGGAGAATATGATCATATTTAAAACAGAACACTCATTTTGTATAGGATATGTATTTAAATACTGCTTTGAGGTGATGTGTAAAAGGTGCTAATGTCACTGATGGTGAACCCTCGATACAGAATAATTTTAAACTTTGTAGCCATCTACACCACCTAGCAATTTTAAGGGTTCTAGGACACTTTTTTCCCCTTCAATGGGTACTTTATATCACCCAGAGCCACCAGTGCCACCCACAGACCAGACAAGACAGCCATCCTACATAATTGTACTTTTTATTACAGTACATTACAAAAGTACAATCTACCCAATACACAGCGCACAATTTCTATAACTGCATACCCAAAACGCATAACACAACCTATCCACCAGAGGCACTTACAGTACTCACAGAACAGTGCAAGAAAGATGGATCTCAGTTAACAAAACCAATGTCACAAAGGAAAAGTCCAGCAGCATTATTCTCCTGAAATCCAGAGATCCAGAGATTTGGTATTCTTCTTTAAGCCATCTTCTTTGTCCTGGCTGTCCTGGACAATGTGGCCCCTTATGGGCCCCCGTTCTTATCCTGTATTTCTCAGAGTCCAGCTTTGGATAGAGGGGGGTGGAAAACAGTGCAAGGACCTTCCTCCGCTGCTCTCTGCAGAGACTCTGGTGTCCTAATCCTCTCCTGAATCCAATCTACAATAATAATAATACAATAATTGCTTACACTTATATAGTGCTTTTCTGGACACTCCACTCAAAGTACTTTACAGGAAATGGGGACTCCCCTCCACCACCACCAGTGTGCAGCATCTACCTGGATGATGTGACAGCAGCTGTAGTGCATCAGAATGCTCACCACACACCAGCTATCAGAGGGGAGGAGAACAGAGTGATGAAGCTAATTCATAGATGGGGATTATTAGGAGGCCATGATTGGTAAAGGCCAGAGGGAAATTTGGCCAGGATGCCAGGGTAACATCCCTACTCTTTTCAAGAAATGCCCTGGGATTTTAATAACCACAGAGAGTCAGGACCTTGGTTTTACTTCTCATCCAAAAGACGGCATCTATTTTACAGTATAGTGTCCCCATCACTATACTGGGGCATGAAGACCCACACAGACCCCATGGTGAGCATCCCCTACTGGCCCCACTACCACCCCGTCCAGCAGCAACCTTAGTTTTTCCCAGGAGGTCTCCCATCCAGGTACTGACCAGGCTCATACCTGTTTGGCTTCAGTGGGTTGCCCGTTGTGAGCTGCAAGGTGATATGACTGCTGGCTGTGTGGGACACAATCTGTGTCCCCCTCAATTCTTCCCTATCTAATCCTCCTCCGAATGCTCCTGACTGAGGCTTTTGAAACCCTAACACCCAGGACTCGAGGCTCATTCTCTTGGGCTCCCCCAATATCCGTTTGATGTAGGCAGAGCTCATTGGTCAACTGGCTGTATGCCGATGGCCAGGTGTAATAATAGTTTGTGTATTTGTACCCTGTTACTCCTGTTCCAGAGTCCCCCTCTCAATCTGAGGCCGTTAGACATGTCCTGCAATCCCATATGTCACCTCTGGACTGTATGGTTATTAACTGTGTCTGTGCAAGGAGGACCTTTGATTAATGGGAAGCTCAAACACCAAGGAGAGAAACGCATCCACCCTTTGGCAATTTTATGCAAACATAAAGTCGATATGGTTTCTGACACCTGTGGCTTCAACCTCCTTTTTTCACTCAGTGACACTACCCACAGGAGACTTTTTCTGTAATAAACTTCATGCAATGCGCTATCCCGTAGCCTAGAAATTTCCAATACTATGCTTCTTCCCGTAGTTTCAAATTTATTTAAAGGGTGTTAGTAAGACATTCATTTTTTATATGCTTTTACAGTACATCAGCAGAGAAGTAGAAAGGCTCTTTTCCAATAGAAAGATGTATTACATTGCATAATCTGTGAAAAACTTGGTAATGGTGTGCAGTCTTTCAAAGTGTAATGCAGTGTAATGTAATCCACAGGGTTTACAACAGATATCAGGTACCTCTATAATGAAAGCATTAATCAAAATAATATAAACTATTAGCTTTCTGGTCTCTTTACACCTTGAATTATGCTTTCTTTGCTTAGTCTGTATGTACAGTATTAAATTATCCTTAAAGCTTCTTTTTAAAAGATTCACCATTATCCCGATATACTGTGGTGAAGTATGGAGGGAAAAATAACCTCTAATCCTCTCAAGAGGAATTGAGAAGCAGAAACCATTGTAATCATTTGGTGTCAAGGCCATAATAAAAATAAAGGTATTAGTATCATACTGTACTTTTGAACCATTCTATAGGTGGAAAAAACATTTGAAAAAAAATTTAACCCATATTTAAATACATTATTAAGATTTTTCTCCTTCACAAATCAAGAAAGATTTTAACATTTATGTAATTTAGTTTTAGCATATTTCTGTCTTTCACACTGTTATTCAGACTTTGGCTTCATTCTGTTTGATGAGATCAAGGATAATAAAAAAGGACCAGACATATGATAAACACACCCCAACCTGCATTGCCTTGTTAGAAATAAAACACATTAGTGCAAAGATGATTTGCTATAACCCAGACCAACGGTAGGCAGTGATTCATTCCTCAGGAGTTAAGAAAAGTAAATCCCCACTTCATTACAGTAGAATCGATAGAAAGTCCACACAAACAAATCAGTACACAGTTGTTTGTGCTGGTGGGGGGTGAGTGGGTGTTTTTGCAGGAGCTAGGTGGGTGTATGAAAGATGAGAGATGCAATACTGTAACAATGCTGATGCAATACTCTGGCACCACGCCAGCCAAATAAACAAATTCGGCACCAGGACTCTGAATAAATCTGCAGGGTATTGTTTTGGTTAGCAAGCAAAAGCCTGGATATTGGAATATCCAGAAAAGCTCAGTTTGCGTTTCTGGTAACATCCGGTTGTCCTACATGACTTCTCAGTGGGAATACTGGTATCATTGTCACTGATTTGAAACTATGCAGTGTATGGGGGGGGGGGGGGGACAGTGCCCTGGCAGTGAGTCTTGCTCCTTCTCTGGTCTTGGATTCCTAGGTTTGATTCTGGGCTGAAGCAACTTTTGTGTGGAGTTCACATGGTCCTGTTATGTTCAGGTACATCACTGTCCTTCTACCTTCCAAACACACACTGGGTAGTTCAGTTGGTATCTCTAAATTGTCTGTGTGTGTGTTCTTCAACAGGCTCTCATCCATCCTCGGTGTAGTCCTACTGTACATTGCACCCATGCCTCCAGGGTGAGCTCCAAGTTATAAGGGACTTTCCCAGGAACAAGCAGTTTTCTGATAATGGATGGTTGGGTGAATTGCAATGCTTGGTGCTGAAATTGAAATTTCAATGAAATTGATTGCAGTTTCAATGCACCCAATTAAGTGGTATATTGATACATTTGAAAGAGCTATTATTTGGAAAAATGCGTACAATGCTGCAGGTATCCTTTTGTCACTGTGTTGCTAGATGTGCTACAATCTGTTATCCAGGTGGATGCTGCACATTGATGGCGGTGGAGGGGAGTCCCCATTAATGCCAAGTGGCATTAAGAAAAGAAAATGAGGTATTAACCTTTATGCTGTATATAACCACATGCTGAAAAGCATTTGTATGAAGGCATAATATAAAGGCTTAACTTAATTTGTGAACTGGGGCTTATGTACTGTATATTGACTTAAATATTTAACTTAAGCTTACCAATTCTGATAAGACCCACTGTAAACATATGCAGCAAAGTCATAGGATAATTGTCTAGCAGGTTTCTTTGTCCGGTTTACAGACATTTTAGAACATATTTCTGGTGTCACTGTATGGACAGACCTCTTGTGGAAATTGTGTTGTTGGGGATGCAGCACTCTCTTCTGGTAGGTAAAGGAACTGAATGTATTGTAAAAAGATACATGCAAAGGCTCTTTCCATGTAGAATTGTGATTATGGCTATTCAATATTAGAAAGAGTTCGTTTTCTTAAAATATTCTGATTCAATTACATTATTGTTATAAAGTAAATACCCTAAGAAAAATGTCTATTTTTCTATTATACGATTCTGTTTGTACCCGTCCTTTGCTAAAGAAGCCATAAAATTCTTCTTTTTCCACATTATTTAGTGTTCATAAAGATAATGCCATAAAAATATAGAGAAACATCTATTTTAGGAGAGCTGTGTTGTAAGATTGATTTATGAATTATAGCTGTGCAATATCTCACTATAGATTTCTGTAGAGAATATGACAGAATGTTTAAAAAGAAGAATATCTACATCAATCAGTGTACAGTATTTTTCATCACAAAATGAAGATTTTCGTAGCTTTGGATAAGGCTTTCCAGTATTTCCTCAGAGCTCATAAGACCCTGGAGAGTCCTGTTGGACAGCACAACACCTTACTGTAAATGTTGATCCAGGTAATCACTGAGTTTTTGTTAGTGCAACAAAGCAGTGTTGTGGTTTGAAGTGTTTTGATACAATAAATTGTCAGCTTGTAGCTGCAGGATGAAAGTTGATATAATTGTTCTTTTTTTCAAACCAAAAGGTTTCGCTCAGAGCCCATGGTGTGTCATGTTCTTGCTTTTAGACAGAGTTAAAAAAACACTTCCTTTCTTTCAAACCTTATCTTGAAGATCCCCTTAGAGATCCCCTTGCTTACGAATGAATCTCCATGGAAACAAATCCAAAAAGTTCCAAACGAAGCCCTGCTGAACATATCTATTAAATACACCATAAAGGATTTGCTGTTGGAGATGGATATTTTCATCATCCATGTAATTGTTCTAACACTACAAGTGCAACGCAAAGTACAAGTGCTCCTGTGTGGTGCTGCATATTCATGAGTGTTAATTAAAAAGGCTTAATGACTGAAATTTTGCATGTCAGTCAAATGATACTCCTTGTTCACTATAAGCTAAAAGTAATGTCTCTTCAGCTTCCAGTAACAACTTCTCTTACCAGAGTTGTCTGTTAGCACATAGGCCTTTTTTTTCAAATTCTGTATGATTGCAGTTGGGCTGTACAGTGGACTGAAGATTAGCTCTACTGAGTCCTGGGTACGAGTCCGATTCTGGCACAGCATGTCTGTGTGGTGTTTGTATACTGCCCTCACATTCCTGTTTTCTCTAGGTACTCCGGTTTCCCCCCAAACCTTCTAAAGACAGTGTTTAGGACACTTTTGTGTCTTGTGCTTCCAGGATTGATTCCGGTTTGTCATGACTCAGTATCATAAAAGCCATAAGCGGATTTATGATAATAAAGTACTGTCCAAAGAGTCCGTGATTGTGCACTGTGATGGACTGGCATCCTGTACAGGATAGATCCTGTCTTGCTCCCATTGTCTGGCAGGTTAGGCTATAACAGGAACTGGTCCTGACTCCCGTGAAGTGTGCAGTTTAGGACTCTGTGCAGATGGTATAATTGGGTGAAGTGACTGGAGAAGGGCTACAGGGAAAACAGTGAGGAATGGAAGGGATGGCGAACAGGGGGCGGTGCCAACAGTGATCCAATGCTGATGCAATACTCTGGCACCACGCCAGCCAAATAAACAAATTCGGCACCAGGACTCTCTGAATAAATCTGCAGGGTATTGTTTTGGTTAGCAAGCAAAAGCCTGGATATTGGATATTATCAGCAATTGAATAAAAATAGTTTAAATATGAAGGAAAGCAGAAGGAATTCCACTTTGCATTGACAATTTTCATCCCATTTTAAATGATACGTAATTGTCCCAAAATGTTCAAAACTCCCTACTACAGTACCGGCCATTGGCATTGTTGGCAATGTTAAAACACCTCAGAGTGCGGACCCTGTGCACCAAAACACTAAGCTTGAAGGAAACCAGTGCTCAAGACTGGAGTATGACGACTTTCTGGTTTTTAACCTGGTTAAAAAAAGGTATCGCAGCATATATTCTGCCATACTGAAGGGTGAACTCTTCAATCAGGATCAACGGGCCAAAGCTTCCCTCCCTATCCTGAAGGTTTTCATCTTCACAGTGATGTGCTAGCTCAAGAACCATAATTCAAATTTGGAGCTTCAACAGATAGGATTTTACACTCATCCTTCATGAGAACAGTTCCTTTTGGTGTAGGCAAATCATTTTTTTTCTCTGCTCCTGAGAGGTATTTTCTATATTTTTTTAAATCACATTCTAAATTTCTTACAATTGTACTAAGTCACAGTACCTCTAGTTTCAGAATTTGGCATCTGTGGTCACAATATCTGGCAAGAAATTTACTAGACTTTCTGGTATTTCTGTTACATTTAATCTGAATGTAAAAAATCCAGCAGCACAGGTATACAAAGGTATTTTTTCTCCATGCTGTTCCAGGTCTCCTTTAATAGTGGAGCTACAGATGGAAAGGTGAGTTTTTGCTTAAACAGAATTTACAGTGCATATTGCTACAGTACCAAGCTAGCTACCCAGCCATGTTGTCAAATCCTGGCTTCCTGACATCTTTCGAGAAATAGCTGGATAAGATCCTGGGATCAATTAGCTACTACCCACTAAGCAAGCTAGATGGGCCAATGGCCTCCTCTTGTTAGTAAATGTTCTAATGTTTTTCAACACCTGCAAAAATAGGTGAGACTGATTCGTGGAAAATTAAAAGTTATTGTAGTTTTAACGGCTATAATACAAGAACTATACTGTACTTTATATTTAGATACATTTTAGGGGGCATAATACTCTTTCTTTTCTCCCATACCAAGTTATTTCAGAGACAGGCTTTGTCTAAATCAAAATGTCAATCTGCCAATTGCTTATTCCTATCCTGCTACCTGATAGCAACTTTCAATTGCCCAGACACAACAAGCCTTAGGCAAACAGAAAGCCACAATCAAGTGACACATTTGGAATTTGCTATTGACAAATGGATCGGCATTTTGATGTTATCTTGCTCAGCGCATCCAAAGCATCATTCCAGTCAGGCATTATCCCAGCAAGCGAATATTTTGAGGTTTAATGCCAGTGTCCTTCAGTAACACATTAGGGAAAACAAAACATGATAAAAAATCTATTTAAAAAAATCTGTGTTGCTTACGTTTACTTGCAAAACAAACTGAATCTACAAGTATTACCCAGGCTCATTGTTTGAGCTTCTGTATCAACAGATGTCCTTCATCAGAGGGTTCTCCACTGGGACACTCTATGCTTCTGACCTTAAGCTGCTGGAAAAGACGAGCAGAGCAAAATAATCTTTGAAATACCCAACTTGGTAAGGGTAGCACACTTGATCCTACTTGTAGATTGCAGTTTTTCGGGAGGTATTTACAGCCTTCTGTATAACTGGAGTTAGAATCAGAGTCAGAAGGCTTGCATGGATATACATATCACAGAGGACCATTCAGAATTAAATATTTTAACAGCTGGCTTCGAATTATGTATTCTTTACATTCAGCGGTGGTCTATTCTCTGTGACAGCTGCTGTGGGATAAGAAAATCAGTCATCTTCAGTACATCAATGGCATGCATCCTCTGATGCAGGTCCCAAGGCATATCATCTTAATCACTCTTTCTCTTCACCACAGTGTCAGATGATTCACACTGCTGGCAATCAGAAACACTGTTCAGTACATACATACACTTTAAGGAAAACATTAAGGAGAGGTCATGTTATTCTGGTTGTCTATGTTTTATGACTGATATTTTCAGGTCCTTGTCTTCTCAGCTGTACGTCTCCCAGGGCAAAACATCGTCTAGTTTATTTTCCCCTGAACAGAGAAGCCAGAGTTTAAAGAGCTTAATGCGATTGCTCATTTCTGTTGTCTGATAAGGGACTCCATAATGTGGAACTTGGAACATGCTGTACATAGAATTTGTTTTAGCACACTTTTATTTGCACTTCAGTTAACATTTTTAGAGGCATACAAGAAGCTATGATCTGTATACCAGAATTATAGTACAGCAAAAATACAATTAATTGTGTATTTATAATGTTCATCAAGCAGATATTTTTGGAATGAACTGCATCAAATTTCTAGGATCCCCTTAGCAACATTTGAAATGTTATGTTAATGCACCACTGGAGAAAACAGGCTGTTCTTGAAAATGCAGTGGCCTTTAAATACCTAAAAATAATTTAAGTCAATGGAAAGAGATTGAAAAAAACCTATTCATCCAAGATTCATGCCTGACTCAGTCTTTGCCCCAGCATCTTAAGTGCTATCTGTTCTATCATTAACATAATGATTTATATATCTACAACGCTGGCTGCATCACAGACTTGCATTGGGATAGATTGGAAGATCCTGCATTTGATTATCCCTGCATTAGGGCTTAGTTTTCATCTGTCAGGGTTAACTCCATTTGGATCCTACCCAGTTCTTGTTGGAAGTCTGTTTATTGGATTTCAGAGTGGACTGGAGTAAATATGTTAATTTTGAGACCTAAGAGAATTTAAGGGAAGGCTTCCAGTTACCCATAGGGCAGCAAAACCATAATTTGCATTGCAAAGTGAAACTAATTTGTCTTGTCAGAGAACTACATAGACGTCTGCAATGCAGTTGTCAACATCTAAACACATGGGGCCTGCAGTCTCTCTCCTACCATAGCACAAGTTAATTTGGACCAGAACTTGGGGGAATCACTTATTTTATATTTTAGCATTTATTTTAGAAAATTGCACTGCAGTCTTCTGATTTAGATTGCATAATGTGCCAATCATAACATTTTACAATAAAACCAATAATGCTGTTGTTGCTCTGAGTAATTTAATCCAGACCTGTTTCAAATACAAAAAGTCTACTTTTGCTGTAAGTAAAAAAAGGCAGGATGTATGACTCAAATTATAAAGGCTAAGTCAAAAGTACTGGGTTTTACTGCAATTTCTTCAGAATTACTGTACATTATGAAAGAAATGTATCCTCTGTGATGCAGTCATACAGTTTTTGCCCCCAATTTAATGCATTTTAAAGTTGGTGTTATACATTAGTTTCTTCAGACTTTCTGAACTATTTTCTCATATCACTTCAGGTCACTAAACTTCAGAACCATTGTTAAGCAGAGATATAATAAAAAAGCCACGTACAGGCAAATTGTTAATCTCTTCAAAATTATAACTGTGAATTATGAAATGGGAAGGTGTTCACTGGTATTTTTCGATGGCAATTATTATGCCTGTGATTTTCCAGTTAATGTTTCCTTATTTTATCTATAAAAGCAATTTCCAATATTTGCATGAATAAATGAACAACAGATACATAGGTTTGTTTGAAGGTTGTTAAACATTAAAAGTGATAAATTGTTTGATTATCTCATTTTCTAGCCAATTGATTTGTTTCTGGAGGAAACGTTAAGATTTCATTGAAATATGGAGTCATTATTCTATATTCTAAATCTACTATACTCCAAAATAGTTCAAGTAGGTACCGCAGCTGCATCAGCTGAAAAGAGAAGAAAGGAAACACTACGTTTCGGCTGTGGAGCCTTCTTTAGGTGTGAGGGTGTTTGAGGATGCTCTACCTTCTTTAGGCAGAGGATGCTCACACCCGAAGAAGGCTCCACAGCCTGTTTCCTTTCTTCTCTTTTCAGCATGGAATAAACCTTTAACTTGTTCCTTTACTACAAAATACTGTTTTGGTCACTTATGCCTAAGAGAAAAGAGTTCGCCTAATGATTATGTACTGAAGTAGAAGAGAAATTGTGATTAATAATAATCACAATTTTCCAATTTTACACTATTTTTAATTGTAGAATCTGCAACAATTCCCTGTTGGAAACCAAATCTGTAATACTTTTGTATGATTAGATACCTAAATAATAAAGACCACCTTACTAGAAACCACAGTATCGATGTCTTAAAGGCATTACGCCAGGGGTGATAGAGGTACTGTCACGCCCTCTGCAGCCAGAGGGCGCTCCTTCTCTGTCCTGTCCCTGGTTTCCGGTCTGCTGTCCTTCCGGTTCCTCTCTTTCCCTTGGGCTTTATATTTCCGGGTCTTGCACTCTGTCCGCGCTCAGGATTGACGTTCGGATGTCCTGAGACCCGCCTAGCACCAGGGCGCCCCACGTCCGCTCCCTGAGGGAATAGGTTTCTATACAGTATTCCTGAACTCTTTGCACTAATGAGCCCGGGCCTTTTTCCCGTCTCGCCGCTACGCATATGGGTCTTTTTCCGCTCTCCTGCTCCCCACGGTTAGTCCCTTTGGATGTCCGTGACAGATATACTAGCTTTATTAACGAGAAAAGCGTGAATCTTCTCAGAATCAGCTTTGAACAGTGTCGGTCACATGATAAATAACAGTAGAAATGATTAATAACACTTTTAGGAAAGATTGTTTCTTCTCTAGGCCCACACGCTCTTCAGGATCTTTCCTCTTCTTATATTGCTCATGACTCACCATCTTGCACTCATGGAGCTATCCACCAACGAGACCTCAGCTTTCCAGAGCCGGACTGCTCTTTCCCCCCCCCTCTCTCTGACACTGCCCTCCCGTTTTTTTCCCCTCCCGTTCCCCTTCTTCCCCTATAACCACTGCCTCTAGCAGGTGGAGTTGTTGTTTCATCACTTAAAATGTTAAACATCTGATGATATAAAAAGTGTTGCTCTTTTCTGCATCGCTTCATCACAACTTTAAGCAAGACTGTAGCATAGTATCATACCATAGTACTGTAGTACCATACCAGCCATTCAATAAATGGCATATGGAACTCCTTCTAAAAATGTTCAGAACAAAGAGTTTGTTGTATTGAGTATTTTATGTGCTACAATGCCACTTTAATGTCAAATTCTTTCTGGGAATAAATAGATACTTTAGAGATGCAATATTCCAAAGTCTAGTATTTCTGGGTATTTGTGTATTGCATTATACTTCATTTCAAATTTTGGATTTTAATAAAGAAAACACTTGATATCAATGAGCAGAGGTGACAGCCCGGTGTACAATTCAGAAAAGTAAATGCACAGTTTACAGTACCAGCTGTCTTCAGCTGGGCGCACAATCTGGTCGCATTTACTTCCCCTGGGCTGAAGCACAGCGAGCACTGTTCCAATGAAAAAAAAACTACTTTGTTTTATTGGAGAGACAGAGATGCACTTTCTGTACCACTAAAAAAAAAAGAAATACTCCAGGATTAGACATCCTTGCCTAAAATGACAAACTGAATCCCAGAATTCCCACAGCTGCCAGAATCAGAACAGCTACAGTATGGATCTTACAGGGGCAGGGGGAAGGTAACTATCAATAGATCTGGTCAAGCACATAATCTCCTGTTACAACCTGAGGAACAGAGAGAGAGCCTTTTCAAATGTGTTACTGCCGTAAACGTTTGTAAATGTTTTGCTAATTAATTATTATTTTGGCAACACTTATCCATTGGTCATGCCAAAAAAGCTCTTTGAATTTGAGTATAAATTGCAAGCATGCTTCGCAAATAAAATCTCAGCACCTCCTATATTTTACTCACTATACAGTAAGTCCTTGATGCAGCTTTGACGTCTATATGAAGGTGAAAAGATTACATTTTTTCAGGGTCATGGTGGGCTTCAAACTCCAGTTATTCTTGTCTTTTTATAGACTCCATTATTTGCAGAGAGTTTAAAACCAGAGACACAGATCTCTGTTTTGATAGTAAGAGATAAAATGTACAGTATATCTTTTATTTGACAAAAAATGCTTTGTCATTTAATCCTCTCATTGTTACATGTAATCTGTCTCACGTTGTGGTGTCAAGCATGTTGTCCATGCTTGGAATCTTTGTGATTCCAAACTGTTCAAATAGCAGCATCAATTCCAAATTTTTATATGTTTCAGATCTGTGTTTCTATCGATGTGTACAGTATGTGCAATAAGATGGCACCTCTTCATCAACACAGCCTGACTGATACCCATCAGTGCTTTCATATAGAAATATGTCAGTCAATGTCAGCAGTGAAACACATACAATGAAAAATTGAAAAATTGTAATCATTTCATTGAAGGGTTTCTCCTTCTAGTTCTTTGTTTTCATTTTTTTATCCCCCACCTTATTTTGGAGCTTAGATCCTAGTGCCAAATATATCAACAAAATGAAAAATAAGCATTTCACCTGACAAGTAATGTACAGTACACACAACTGTGTTATGAAATGTTGCACTGCAAAGCAGCAACTTTTACTGCAATACTGAATGGATCATTTGGACACAATGTTTCACATACTTTAATGACATATTTAATGACATGATAAGGCCAAGTAACTTTCTAATCACAGTTTATTTCCAGTATATGTTGACAACTTCATACGGTATATACTCGTGGAAGCATAGTCACTTAAATTCCTGTCATTTTCCAAGTCTTTGCTTTTAGTAACAGTAAGCACTGACGTGACATTTATTAATATACAGCCATTAGAACTGTAATACTTTAATGAAATGTACAAGTGATTATACGTAAAATCAGATATACTGTACAAGTATTCTGGAATATAATGTCAGGAGACTGTCAAAACTGATTTATTTCACTTATGTTTTCCACATATGAATAATCATGCTTTTATGGATTTTTTATAATGGATCCAAATTGCTTTATTAATGCAATCAAGTCTTTCTATGTCAGCATTTGTGTTTCTCAGCAGTTTTCCTTGTGTTGACCTGTAAAGCAAAGGTCAAACGATTATTGATGACAAGTATTTACATTAAATGTTTTGCATATTGGCTGGACTGTTTACATTCTGTTAAATTTCTGATAAGCAGTGTGCGTATCGCAAACAGTGACTGTGTAAAAAAAATAAATGCGTTATTCAAAAATCTATTTGGAGTTTTTGTAAATTCAGTATTCCTCAGAGTATTTGATCCGTTGATATGGATTTAATCAAATTATGTGTGTTTCATGCATCCTGCTTCTTTGTATTACATAAAACAAATTCAAAGTTGTTTGGTGAGCTGTAGTGATGATAATTTAAAATAGGAAATGTACACATTTCAGGTTATACAGGAAATTACTTGCATTATAATAACTTTTTTTTGTAAATCACTAAACCCAAGGGATTAGACATGTAGTAGAAGATGAAATGGACAGACACAGACACCAATTACATGAAAGCCATTTTGATGAAGAAAGTTTTGAGTCAGGGTTTGAATGCACTCAGGCTTGGTGAATCTCTGATATCATTGGGAATAGGATTCCAGAGCTTTGGGGCATTGGGGTATAGCAAGAGTAGGCCCTGTCACCCATTGAGTGTAAGGGAGCTTTGGGTACAAACAGGAGACCGAAATCAGGCATTCAAAGATTGCAAGGTTGAATAGGAAGATAATGGTAATACTGATAATTCAGTAATACTAATACTTCAGTATTTACTGAAGTACCAAGCTGTGAATAGCTTTAAAGGTGAGCATGAGGATTTTAAAGTCGAAATTACTGTAAACCTGATAGGAAGCCAGTGCAACTGGTAATGTGAATAGTCCGGATTCTGGCTGCCATATTCTAGATGTAGTGAAGTTTGATTAGTGTAGATTTAGTTACCCCAGCATGTAGGGCAGTAATCAATTCTGAGAAAGGTAATATGTTGACCAGCTTTTCTGCTACATTCTAGACAACACAGAAAATAGTCTGGCAATATTTCTGAGATGGAAGAATGATGATTATAAAATATTTTGCACATGAGTGTCAAAGATTAAGCCTGCATCAAATACAGTATCATCCCCATTTTTTTTTTATTTAGTAGTGTCAGTCTCAGATAGGGTTTCTGCATTGCCTTTAGATAGGTGATGAGAGGTGCCAGGAAGCATGACGTCAGGTCATTCATAGTTTAAATGAAGGAAATATTGAGTCATCCACGATTTTATGTCAACGGTGCAATTAGTGCAGAAACAGTAACCTTGGTGTCAGGTTTCTTATAGACAATGATTTGAGTATCATCTGAACAGAAATGATAATTCAGATCATATGAGTTTAATACCTGACCGCTTGGGACGATTTAAAAACTAAATTATAAGGGGCCCAGTATTGAGCCTTGAGGAACAGAAGACTTAACAAACCTAACCGCAACAGAACTGAAACTGCCACAGGAGACAAAGTGTAGGCAGTTGGTAAAGTAAAGATTTAAACCATTTGAGAGCATTTAAGAGCAGTGTCAAAAACTCCAAACAGTCTCAAGAGGAGAAAGTAAGATGTCATGATTAACAGTGTCGAGTGCAGCACTGAGGTCAAGGAGAATAAAGATAGACAGAGAACTGGAAGCCATAAAAGCCATACAAAAGTTCATTAGTAACTTGTACTAGGGCAGTTTCAGTGCTGTGTAATTGTCTGAAGCCAGACTGAAGGTGTTCAAAAAGGTCATTTGCAAAGAGATGGCTGTTTAATTGAACTGCAAGGCATGTCTGAAATTGTTTGCAAAAAAATGGTAGGTTGGATAAAGAGTAGAAGTTGTTTCAATTGTCCAGTGCCACAGGCACAGGGGTAACTGCAGCTGTTTTAAAGCCCAATGGACCCATTCCAGTGCTCAAGGACACATTTATTATGTTGAGAATGATGGGGCATAAGGCAGAAAAATAAGAAAATGTAGAATAAACAAAAATGTATATGACTCTGGAAAATATACGTATACAGCATACAATAAATCATAGCTCTCAGTTAAAACACCTAGAAAGGAATTCATTTCACAGCAACATAAACACATTTCTTTTAGACAAGCACATCTAGGTTTTAGTCACTGCTTTCTGGTGAGACATTAGTTGAGTCTGTGAAACCTGTGTGACCTTAATAAATGGGTCATCACATATAGCGGATTTGATCTGACAGATAAGTCTCGAGAGGGCAGCTTGATCTCCACCAACTGGAACGTACCTCTCTTCTTTTCTGTAACCTCCGTGACATCAGAAAAACATTGCTTATGGTTTTGTTTCACTGATTCACTGTTTTGAGGTTAAAAGGTTAAGTTTCAACTATGAGGGTAAAAAAACTGTTGTCACTTCTCCTATGGTGCACGTGGGAAGTTCATATGATTTTCCTGACACAAAGAAGACTGTGTATGCAAAGTGAAAAAATATACATCAGAAGTGCAAACAACAAAAGTCTTTAAAAGATCAGGAGGAAAATGAGGATTTATGAGCATTTTCCGAGGATTTTTATAAATGCGAAAATGGGATGATTTAATTATTCATATACGTTACAGGTTTTGCAAAGGTTTATTTCTTTACAACAAAATCACTTCTAAAATTAGTAGCTATTCTCAAAAGTCTGGCAGTGACATTCAATAATAAATGTGCTTTCCAGACATATTCAGCATCTTAGCTTGTTCACTGCAGCATTTAAAGTACTTTCAAGCAAGATATTCAGTCAGGCTGAACCTCTGTTATTGTGAGAAGCTCCAGTTGCTCTTGCTCTCTGGGACCTGAGCTAGCAGGATGTGAATTGACCATGACGTGTTGAAAAGCTGTCAATTCAGAATACGGTGGGATATAGCTGTCTGAACCTACAAAACACTAAACCAATACTAGGAAAATGTGCAGAGAATTTTTTTCAAGAAATGATCGGTCACATCAAAGATCAAATATTTGTAGTGAAGTATATCACTCATCTGGAATTAAGTCAGTACACACAAGGCTGGGTTGTTGAGTTTCTTGAAATGTACAGTATGTGTCACACAACAATATAAATATGGTACAAACATTACACATTGTGGATTGTGAAAAGTGAAAATTGTTCCATGTATTTCTCTGTTTAAATTCATGTTTAGAACACATTTAATTCATTTCTAATTTATGAATCTGTGATAACACCTATCATTTGTTTTCTTTAATTAAAAATGTTTTGCAGCTATTACTTTTGGATTATGCCTATCAAGTCACAAGAGAAAGGCTTTTTTTGTTTCATCAAATAGTTTAATGATAATCCATGGCTAAATGGTCTCTTGGAGTCACTGAATGAATAGTAAAAGGAACATTTGTAAGGCTAAATGTACTGTACGTACAGTATAACTTGTAAAATTTGTACCTGTAAAGTTGTACTGTGTATTTTATAGGCTTGCTCTCACCCTGTGAGAGATGTTCGATTTCTCTAGTAATGTACTGTATATGCATTACTTGAAAGTTTGGTTTCTTTGGTTTCTAACTTCTTCATTGTCAGGACCTGAACATACTGTATGTTAAGAATCTGAATATACATATTTCTATATACTGTATACTGCATATTTAAATATACATACAAACATATCTTAATGTAATCTACAAATACTGTATATGGAATTAAGCAAATAGCTAACCAAAACCATCTAACCAAAAAACATAAGAAAGTACAGTAATGCCTAATTACAGACCATGGCTGGAACAATGTTGGGAACAAATCTAAAATGTATACAATAGTTTATATAGTCTGGATCTCATTAGAGCTGAAGAATTCGAGAAAGGAACATCAACAAATTAGGGATTATCGTTGTTTACTTTTTCTCTATTTTTCATATTTTAATTAGTGATTCTCAAGTTTCTTTAAAAAAAGAAAAAATAAGTTTACAATGTACTGGATCTTTTGTTCGCATTATTTTATATTGAGTTTCAGAATCCTTCAGGAGCATGCTGAATAATTAAAGCTCTTTCTGTCAAAAACAAAGACTGCAGGTTGGCATTTGATTTCCATTTCTAATGAATACTGTGCAGTATAATTGTTCGTGAGTGTTTTTGTACACCTTATTGGTGACTGATCAGAAAGGACAAAAGCGCTGAATCTGTATCTGTGCTGTCATTTTCACAAAGAGAGCTTAAAGCAATTTATTTAAAATAACGAGTGGTACTGAACACCTAAGGGATTTCCAAGGGCTTCTTTTTATAAAGTTCCACACATTATAAAATTTTCACTACTTGAAAGCTTAGACACTGTCTTTCTTGGATACTTGCATTCATTGGGCCTTTAAAGAAGGAACCATAATGGAATGCTGTCCTGCATTACTAAAAGGCTTGATTATTTTTTATAAGGATAAGTGCAGGGTTTGCTCTAGTCCAGAGTGCTCAGCGATTCACAATTTGTCAGCAAAAAAAAACAGGTAAGTGACATTGATGTTGCTGGATATGTACTGTACATTTTTCACAAAACATAGTTTAATGTGCTTTTCTGCTGGGTTTTACCATTGTGGTTTGTAACATTTTAGTAAGTCCAAAAAATACCAATTGCACACGTTGGCTTGGGAAATTGCAAGTATGCATTTTATCTGACATTGCAAAGCCTCATTTCATTTGACCGACTGACAGATGTGTCTCAATTGTTAAGTTAAATTCTATTGTGAATGTATTCCACCTATTATCACTGGAAACTGCCGAGAAATAAATCAGTAAAGACTGGCAATATTGAATTCAATTTTAAAACTTGAAAATAAGTCTGACTAAGTGAATGATCAGCAAGCTTTCTATCACCAGACGTTCTGTGCACGGTCATAATGGCCGTCTGTTATCGTAATGGCCTAAGGCAAGGGGTCACAGGTGATCAAGTGAGTTAACAAGGTAAAACACACATTGTCTTGTCTTTGTCTCTTGCATGGTAATCCTTGGCATTTCATAGACCCATAGGTGGTACTCCTTCCCTTGGAACAGAAATAATACCTCAGATGCCCTAGTATACAGAAGAAGTCCACCCATCCATTTTTTAACTGCTTACTACTGGTATGGGTTGTGGTGAAGAAATCCATTTTATTAAAATAACTTTAAAACAATACACTCAATAATTAAAACACCAAGAAAGAAACTTCATCTTGTTGTTTCTAGAAATGCACACTGTAATCTGCACCTCCATTGTCCATTTCTCCATAAAAACACAATGTTTTCCACCTCTCACAGAGTATCGCTGTTAGAATTTTTTTTATCTAGATGCTGAGCAGACGCAGTGTTTGTTTTGTTTGACGCAATCAATTTTAGGGCTTCATTTTCGAATCGGATATTTTTTATGTTGAACGTCAAGCAATGGTGTCAACAGCATTTTGCATTTGCATCTTTTGTCTAACACGTATTGGAATGATCATCCATCAAAACCAATAGTCAGTGCAGTTAGTGTTATTTAAGTATAATAAATTCTCATGAAACTATCACACATATGTTTGAAAAAGAGTGAGATATTGTTTAATTGCTCCAACTCTCTTGTACCTGGGTTTTGTTTATCCCTAAAGAGGTTGGAGGCAGCAGACTGGCAAGATAATTTGGCTCAGTCAGCTGTATATTAAGGAAAATGTAATTACTGTCTTTTTCAATAAAGACTCAACACACCTACTGTAAGTAAATGTACAGATAATAATTAATAGCAGTTGAGAAAGGGGATGTGTATTTGGTTGATTTTTTCTTTCAATTTATCAGTTTCTGCATGTTGTTTTGCAGGGTAAATGGTTAAAATGCTACAGAGTGACAAGGATAGACAGCAGCTGAAAGAAAATCTCATGCCTTACATCATTTTTCTCACCTGTGCAAAAAGCAAAAGTAAAATTTAATTTTAAATGGTGGCTGCCAGTATAACTGAAAGAATTTTATATGGCTCTAAATCAGTTTAAAGGATTTTAAAGCTGACTATGTTATGTTCTTATATAAAACCTGATTGTTTTATGTTGTTAAATTAAGAATATAATAAATATTATGAATGGTGAAAAATAAGATTAGTATTCTAAAATACTACAGTTCTTATGCCATGTTTTGGACAGTTTTTGATGATTTGAATTAGAACAAAACAAAATAGACGTATTTTGATGGAAAATTGAAATGATAAAATGAGAAGAAAACATTATATAAATTAATACATAAATTTCAAATATTAAAATTTGAAATAAAGTATTGTGTTATTAGACCTAAAAACAAAGGTTAAGTGGCATATTCTACAAAGAGCCGATTATCATTTATTATTTTTTAAAATAAATTATGAATTTGATCAAAATTGCCACACACGCTTTTTTAATTGCAAGAGTTTTTAGACGTAAGACTTGGTAACTTTCAAAATAAAATATCAATGCCACACGGTCATGTAAATCATTTGATAAATGCTTGCACACAATGAACCTAGCTTCCTGTGTTGTAGATCGTGTTGTCAATGACTGACAAAGGGCAAGAGTTTCCCCCAAAACCTTTAGGAAGACTATTTATGTGCACACATTGTTAAGTAGCCATGCCTCTGGATGTCACATGTGTAGATTTGGTTTTAAAATGTTTGCACACCTTCTACCTAGCCCAGATTTCATATATTCAAGTGAAGCATACAAGGCTTCTATATCAGTCTTGACAAGGAAAGGTGCTTTACATGTGAAAAGCAAGGTTTAAATTTTTTAGGACTGTCTCTGTAATTAGTTCTCTTAGCACTGCCAGGTAATTATGACTCAATCTCACTTATCGCAGTATGACACATTGTGCTTTTCTTTGGGATTTGAGTATGTAATTCATTCTTCTGGCAGTGCTAAATAAAGGTACCATAATGGAAGTCAAAGCTAAGTTTTACATCTTATGGAGAACTGAGAAATGCCTTTTTAAAAAAACAGAAGTGTTATTCTTACTGTTAAGTTGAAAACAAGAAGATTGCCTTCAAAGAAATTAAGAAAAAAGCTTTGCAGAGTTCTTGCCTATAAGGAAAAAGTGTGACTCATCATAATCTGGTTCTCCAGCATATCATGAATGGCCTCAGTATCAAGGGCAGATACACACAGTTAAAGTGTTGTTAAGACCTGAGCAGGGGACACATTAAAAGGGCTGTGATCTGAAACGTGCAGTGCTGTTTCAGCACAGTCTTATGTAGTGGACTTCAATGTACTTCATTGGTTATAACAAGCTGTTAGGGTACAACAGCTTGGAAAAGTGGTTAGTGCTGCTGTACTCTATCTCTAGTATCCTGGGTTCAATAGAAGACTGAGGTGACTTCTGTGTGGAGTTTATTTTCCCTCCATTTTCTGCTGAGTTTTTTCTGGTATCTCCCCTTTTTAAGGGTGTCTATAAGGACAACTATTAACCAGTGCTGTATGCATGTACTGTATGTACAGGTAGCTAAAATTAATCATATTTTTGTCAAAACAGAAAAGTAGAGCTGCACTACTGATTGTAAGCATTTTTACAATGAGTTCATATAAAGATTTTATTTCTGGTCATTCAATTAATCACATTACAAAACAAACATTAGTTGGGACTACATGAACATTCCTGCATTGCCAACCATCACTGAGGCACTTGTGAGAAAGAAACAGAAGATAAAAATGATATGCCGCTCATGATTATTGTATATGAACATGGCCTGTTCAATTCTTGTTGTACCCAGTATCACTCATTTGTATGCTAATTGTGACACCTTATAAAGAATTACCTAAATGAAGTGTCATAGCAGACGTGCAGTTCAGTATTATGTATTCATTTTGTCGGTCTTCAACAAATAGATTAGTTTTTGATCATAGAAAGACTTTAACATTATTCTTTTTTGTGTGTTCACTGCTATCTCAAAGAGAAATATATGCTTGCCTCTTGCCATTTCTTTCTTTTAATGGTTCTAATTATAATTCAAATATTTGACAAATGTGACTGCTTATAGCATCATCAGAAGTGATTTTTCTCATACACTGCAGAAATAGTTCATACTGTTCGATAGAGCTAATTTACATTTTGTGAAGACTCCGTAGGCAAAGCATTTTTCATTGTTTCCTTCCATAATTAGAATAGGATATTTATGTGTTAATCATTTATGTAATTAATCATCACTAGTTTAGAAGCTGACACCTTTCTCTTAGGTGATACTACATAAAACTATGACCTAAAGGAGTTAACAAAATTAAAACATAAAGCTAAATTACAGATTACACTAGCTGAAATCAATGTAGTGTAAAACACAGCACTTCCCATGACAAAACACACACTATAAAGATCTTGGTTAAATAAATGGGCCTTGAGTTGGTGCCGGAAGTGGTTGGAGATGGAATCATGAGGTTAATTGTTAAATGGTTCCAGAGATGGTTAGATGGAAAGAGACTAAATGAAAATGCGAGACAGGAGTGTGAAGAACTGCACAAACAAGAACGGTCTACAAACATGTCATTAAATCACTTAGGATTAAGTGTCTTAGTATTGCTAGTATTACTGAAAGGAACCTCGGCAGCACAGCAACAGGTAGTTAGCACTGCTGCTTCATATTTCTTGGGTACTGGGTTCGATTCAAGGCTTCCATGTGTTCCCCTGTGTTCATGTGGGGATTTGCCAGATGCTACAATTTAATTCCAGTTTTCCAAGATGTGCTGCATGGTTAGTTAGTATTTCTAAGGTGTCCCTGAGCATTTATTTGTGTGAGTGTGAGATGCCATGGACTAGAGACCCATCCAGTGTTATTACTTGTGCTTCCAGGATAGGCTGTGGGTTGTTCTAAGTTTTCCTTATCAGAAATAAGCAACTTACTGATAATGATTGGCTTTAAAATACCTTAGAAATTAGTCCTTTGACCTACCTACAGAATATTATTTTTGTGCCATCTTGTAAAGACAATTAATTTATTGGTTTATAGTAAAGAGACCAGTAACTAGATTTTTGAGTAATACAGAATAAATATTTAAATATCCTTATATAAGGACTAGAATAAATGATTAATTACATTGTTACTTATGTAACTTCTGTGCATACTGTACTAATGTGGAATACTTCCCAAACATTTAACTTCAGCAATACAGTTAGATCCTAATGAATGTAATAGAGAGACAAGTGGGTATAAAGTATTTGGTGTGACTCACCTGGTGAAAGGAATGACAGCTTATCTGAGGCTGAATCAGCTGCCCAAACACCTACACGCAACTGGATTCACTGTGCCACTTTGCAGTTTTAGAGTAGTGCATCAGAATATTTGAAAAAATAAAAGCGGCAAGATGTGGTGGTGTTCCTTATGTCACGTCACAATTTAAATTGCTGCTTCTATAGTTCTAACCATCTTAAAGTATTTTTATCACTAACAGGTGATTCAGTAATTGGACATGGCTTGGCTAGTAAGAGGTTTTCTCTGAAGGTCTGCAAGAACATTTCTGCTGTCTGTGTGCAGATGGAAAAATGAAAGACGACCTGCCCCAAAGAACCTCTACTCTTTTCCATGAGGCTAGTGAACCTAATTGACAATGTTTGTTGAGGCAAAGGCTATTTTTAGTGGATCCTGTTCCCTTTAATTCCCTAAAAATGCTTGATGCTGCAAAAACATTTTATATACAGTATACTCTACACAAACAAGACTAACAGATATCATTAAGACAGTGCACAATAGGAATTCTGGTTAAGCAAAAGCAAACCCTAGTAAAGAAGCTATTCAAATAAAGAGTGGTTCTGGTTTTAGTAGACTAGTAGTGTCTTCCTCAGGAACGTTAATTAAACAAATATAAATGAAACAAAATTAATTAAATGATTTTTAATAACAATTGATAGAAATTCCCTTTGCCCCCATGAAACTTGAGATGGTGACAAACAATGAGAATATGTTAAGATTTTTTTCATTATTATTATTTGTCACAAGGGTAATGTAACATTTTTTGCACAGCTTTTGGTTTAATTATAAAATCAGTGCCTAAAAAGCTTTGAGATCTCATCTTATCCAGTTACAATGAAAAGGAGAGAGGAACAAGTACTTCAGAGATATTGTTTGAATGAGAATGTCAGCAGTACCATCTCTTATTTTGTTCAAGCTCCATAAACAACAGCTGAGTGACATCTGAAATACAATATGCAGTAGCTCGAAGGATTCATTTTAGAAGACACTGCCTTTGATGTTGAACAAAAAAGCATTCAATTACAGTATGTATTTCATTATGTTTTTCTGTTTGTTGTGGGATATACTGTATGACTATCAATTAACTTTGACCGTTTCACACCATTAGAAAGCAAAACCAGACTTGTAATTTGTTCTTTTTTTATTTTATTTAACCAAAGAAAGCAATCACAGACAGCTACTTCACCCTTTTTAGAGCTCTTCGGTGTGATAGAGCTTTACTTTGACCAGCAGAGGTCCCAGCATATGGACCCAGCAGAGGTCACCATTCAGGAATATGGCATTTTTAGGAGCAGAAGTAATTGTAAATTACATAATATACAGTATAAACATTAATGGGCAATACAGTGGTCTTGTGGCTTGGATTGCTGCCTTGCAGCTCTGGGTCCCTGGGTGGAGTTGATATGTTCTCTCTGCGTTTACGTGGGTTTCCTCCAGGTGCTACAATTTTCTCCCACAGTCCAAAGACATACTGGTAGGTTAACTGGCTTCTGTAAAATTGGCCCTGGTGTGGTTGTGTGTGTTTGTCTGTGTGTGCTCTGTGAGGGATTGGAGTTGGCTTGATCACGAATGGCGATGAGATTGCGTACAGGGAGGAGGTTGAAACCCTGGCTGCATGGTGCCAGGGCTACATCCTCTTTCTGAACACCAGTAAGACTAAGGTGTTAATTGTGGACAACTGAAAACATCAGAGAACAGACCACGTACCCATTTACATCAGCGGAGAGGAAGAGCAGTTTTAAGTTCCTAGGTGTTTGTCACTACGCGTTTTTCAGGACCCTGTGCAGACGATAGAATCCGGAAGGGTGTGCAACAAACACAGGGAAAGAAGACTAGGAACGGGGCTGGTAGATGAACAGGGGGGCGTGTCGCCGGTGCACTGGAGCGCAGGGGGGCGTGGTCCAGGCAAACAGTCCAAGGGAATCCGATAGGTAATCCAGAATGAGCAAAAGTCCAAAGCTGGGTGATCCATCCATGACAGACATGACAGAAGTTAAAAGCCGGAGTGGGATCCGGCAAAGGGTCAGGGGAATAAAAAAGGGGTAACGGGGCCAGGCGCTCCAAGCCCCGGACCCAGATGGTCAGGACGCCGTTGCGAAGCCTATGCCGTCGAGCCACTCCTGGACTCGCTGGTAGGCGGGCTTCCGGGTGTCCATCTTCCAAAGCTGAGCCTGGAATGGTGGGAGTGTCTGGCTTTTGTAGGGAGGGCTGGAACATGAGGCAGGTGCCAAAAATTGAGACCAACGAGGAAGAGCCGGAGAGTCCTTAAGAGGAGGTGCTTCCGATCGTGACAGTGTTAACATCACAGAAGACCTAACCTGGTCCCACCATACCAACCACGTAGCCAAGACAGCACGGCAGTGCCAATTCTTTCTTTGCAGACTAAAGAAGTTCGGCATGCCATCCCATATCCTGACCAACTTCTATAGGTGCACCACTGAAAGCATCCTAACTGTCTGCATCACTGGCTGGTATCGGAGCTGCTCCGCCCTAGAACCTATACCGAAGCATACAAAGACCTACAGGTTTTAAAATAGCTTTTTGCCAGAGGCAATAAGACTGCTAAGCAGCCAGCCACAACAGCCACCAGCAATTACCCAAATGACCACTGATAAATAGGCCACTTGAAACTGATAAGCTGCACCCATGTCTTTCCTGATGCTTCGCATTCTCAGGATGTAAATGACTGTCACAATTGTAGTCCCTCATCCATAAATGCGCTCCGGCTCTTCCTCGTTTGCCCTATTCCCCACACCCTGCCCCTTGTTCCAGTCTCCTTCCTGTTTCCCTTTAAAAGCCAGACTCAGTCGCCAATCGAGGCTCTGCATCTGATTTCCACATCGTGCGAGCCCGGGACCTGGTTGCGCCTGGCTCCGTTATGCTTTTAGCTTCCTGTTTCTGTTACGCCCGCCGTTCCCGATCCGGCACCTGTTTTTAATCCCTTGTTTTGGATGGATTACCCGGCCATGGACTTTTGCTTTTTACTTTTTGGATTCTCCCTTGGACTTATTCTTTGGATTGTTTGCCTTGGCCACACCTCCCAGGATCACCAGCACTGCATGGACACGCCCCCCCTGTTCATCCCCGTATTCCTGCATGACGTTTTCCCCAGTGTTTTCTCACAATTCTGGATTGTGTCGTCCACATAGGGTCCAGAAAGAACTGTTCGTTACAATGACAGGTCCTCCTATCTCTACCATATCTCCTTGTGCTATTTATTGCTTAAATCTTGTAAGTTGTAAATTGTAATTTGTTGTATTCTACTCCGTAACCTTAATTCTATCAACTTCTGTCCTATTTCTCCTTGGCGAGCTTGCATGAAAAGCATTTCATTGCCAACAACCACCACTGTATGCTGTATCGTTGTGCATTGATAAATAAACCTTGATTGATTGATTGCTGTCCAATGTGTATTGTGCCTTGCACCTGTTGCTTGCCGGGATAGACTCTAGTTCCCCCACAACCCTGTACTGGATACAGCAGGTTAGAAAATGGATGGATGTCTAATTAACTAAATTAATTAGCTCACATTTTTTTCACATTAGGAAATCAAAATCAAAAGTTTTTTTTAAGTTTGGTCTTGACAACATCCACGTCACTTTGTTCCAGGTGTTCCTTGCAAGATTCATTTGCACCATCTTTATAAGCTCTATTGATTGATTTAATATGAAGTACAAAAGACTGTCAAAATATTTAATATAAATGTTACTAAGGTTACATTTTTTATCTACAATTACTGCAAGAGTTTTCTCATCAAATTTTCCTTATAATTATAATAATAATTGCTTACACTTATATAGCGCTTTTTCTGGACACTCCGCTCAAAGCGCTTTACAGGTAATGGGGTCTCCCCTCCACCACCACCAATGTGCAGCATCCACCTGGATGATGCGACGGCAGCCATAGTGCGCCAGAACGCTTACCACACATCAGCTATCAGTGGGGAGGAGAACAGAGGGATGAAGCCAGTTCATAGAGGGGGATTGTTAGGAGGCCATGATTGATAAAGGCCAATGGGGAAATTTGGCCAGGATACCAGGGTTACACCCCTACTCTTTTCGAGAAACACCCTGGGATTTTTAATGACCACAGAGAGTCAGGACCTCAGTTTTACGTCTCATCCGAAGGACGGCGCCTGTTTACAGTATAGTGTCCCTGTCACTACACTGGGGCATTAGGACCCACATGAGCCACAGGGTGAGCGCCCCCTGCTGGCCCCACTAACACCTCTTCCAGCAGCAACCTTAGTTTTTCCCAGGAGGTCACCCATCCAGGTACTGACCAGGCTCACACCTGCTTAGCTTCAGTGGGTTGCCAGTTGTGAGTTGCAGGGTGATATGGCTGCTGGCTCTAATAGACAATTTCTCTTCATTTTCTAATACAAATTGAATAGTGTGTGGCAATATAACACTTACAAACGAGGGGAGCATTCAGAAAGCATTTAACTAGGCAGTTCTGCTCAAAATATATTAGTCTGTTAAACTGGAAGCCATAATAAAATCAGCTTGACAGCCTGCTGTTGCTTCACAAAATAGAGACATTGTGAACATTCCACAGCCTCAGAGGAGCTGTTTTGTTATTTTTAGGTCTGTCACGCTACACCTTTTTATTTCAGACCAGGATGTAGTATGCTGGGACTCTTTTAAACAGACAGCGTTGACTGACACTTTGTTTATCTACTCCTATTGATTTCTGAAGCAATGTCAAGGTTGTTACACTTTAGTTGCCATCACAGTGAAAAGGGGGACTGTGGGAATAGTACATTTATATGCTGGCCTCCAGGCATGTTTGTCCCCACTCACGGTGACACTGGCAGGGCAGCACTCTGTTGCGTCAGCTGCTAGCTTCTGAATGGAAATGGATTATTTTTCACATGGGACACAAATACAGCACGCAGTAAAGAATGGAAGTGGAACTTAACTTTTAATGAATCATACAATGAATGGACTTTGCCGGAAACGCGAGAAATGTCATCAGCAGCTTTAAAGTTAAAACAAATATTTTGTTGTCCTGGCACAATTATTATAACATTAATAAAATCAGTTAGACTAATATCAATATTAAAGCAGTTTAATTAGTAAGGCAAATAGTATAATTCCTCATAAAATAGTTGCACAAAACCTTGGCTTAAGCCAATTCTGCTGGGGCTTACAATGGATATGTCTAAGAGTCTTAGATGTCTTAAACATAATCAGGAGTTACTATATAGAATAAATATAACAGCCATCAATAATTTGGGCAAATAATTGTCTTCCACCAGTTCTTTCTAGTCATAGAGTGTTTTTTGAAACGAGTACACCTTAGCTTGAATAGGAAGACGTCAAGCTTGTCATTTACTGTACCATTCTTTAATCAACATTAATCAGAATCTTCAAGAATCTGATTACAGCACCTCAAGGCAAACTACATATAAAAAGGCAATGTGAAGTTTTGTAATAGCTAATATATCACATTTACAAATCATCTCATTTTCTCATTGCTTGATGTTTTTCTCAACACATCTGCAAATCCATAAAGCCAGAGGGCAATTTTCTGCCCAACAAAATACAGATTTATCAGGATTAACTGTTAGGTTCAAACAAAATGAGGCAAATTAAAGTAGAATAGTTTCTGCATAACAGATCGTATTTCACACAACAGTTTCGATTTGGACTAATGAGTTTTTCTGCTCTTAAAAGTAGAACTTATTACTTTTCAAATTAACACGTCAACACTGCTATAGTTACAGGAGTTTTGTAATTCTGTAATCATGAGTTTTGAGCCTTTGTAAAACAGACATTGTTCTTATACTCAAAAGAATACAATAGAAGGTCATAATTTAAGGTACTGTATGTGTCTTCGTGGGTACTATGTGCCTGTAAATATGTCTGATCATGTGATCAAAGCAAACTGGCTTCATGGTAGCCCTTTTATTGCTCATTGTTTATGAATGGAGAATTTCAAGCAGTATTTGTTGTCAGACAAAAGCATAAAACTGCAAGGCAGGGTTCCAGATAGACTGGAAATAGGCCTGATAAGCTGTGAGAGTACTTGAAAGGTGTAACATGTTGTTCTTCAGTGTGGTGATTTCTAATGGTTGAATAAAGTTTAGGTAAATTCCTTATATTAACAACTTCAATGTGCTACAATGTGGTACAATAATTATGGAAATATCATCTAAAACAACAAGATTATATTGTCTTAGAGCAATACACAACTTATGTTATCTTCCCTTATTAATTATTGAGAAAGCTCAATGAGAAGTGACTCAAAGAAAGCATCTTCTGCAACAGTCATGGATAGATTATAGCCTTGCGACAGGATAAAATACGACACATTTAACTAATGCGAAGACCACATATATTGTATAAACTGTCCTCTGGACATCCTAACAGTGCAAATAAGCTCTCCACAAAGTTTAAAATAGCCTTTAGTAAATAGTGCTTAAATGTTAAAAACTGTGAAATAAAAGGCTGTGTATTCTGATATATTTATTTCAGAGCCCCTAAACCTTAGTCATACTTCGTGTTTTTTTCACAACCAGCTGACATCTCAAAATAATGCCCTTGCTTTATTCTTTAATAAAAAGAGATTGTGGAGGGATTCAATTTAAGTATCCATAATCCTCAAAGCAGTGACAAAATCATCTCAAGGGATGTTTTTGCTCAGTGCTGTTAAACATTCTCAGGAATGAAAGGATTAGTTTAGATGATAAGGAAGGTTCTTGACCCTTTTACTCCTGGTGCCTTGGTTCACAGGTGCAGTCAGAAATCAATACTCTCTCATCAGTCTCAGAAGTGTACTGATGTCAAGTAGAATGCTGGTGTGAAAAGGTCCCTAAACAGCTGTTGAGATACAGTGAAAAGTCTCCAACCTGCTAAAAATTCTAATTTACAAACCAACTTCACTCACACCAAGAGCTTGGTTTTAAAATTAGGTTCAGTTCACAGACACTTCACAGTTGTTGTTTCCATGTTGCGCAGCGGGAATCTCTTACATGAATTAAAGATGTTCTCTTGAGGACTGATGGTCATTAAACGGTTAGTTGTTCATTCTCGGTACCTAACAGCAGAGTACGTTTCTGTTTTACTTAGGAGCAAGACACACAACCATTGTGTGTGACCTGTGAGTGGACTACTGAGTTGCTCAATCTGTAAGGTGTTGTGGCTCTTTAGTACAGAAATCTCCAGATTAAGATTGGGCTATGTATAATTAGCTGATTAAAATTGCTGGGAAAACATTTGAAAAATGTATTAGTTAAGTACATCAGAGTTGTCCGGTCTTTCCTCAATTAGCTACATAAAAGCCCCCCAGACTTTGAAGTTATCTCTAAGCTTGCAGTAAAGTTACAGATACAATTAGACTATAATTTAATGTAAGACACAGTAGAGCGTTTCATGCTAAATAGTGACCAACTAAGAGAACCATGCTGCTCCAGAAGATGTACGGGTGAACTGAATTGATCAATAACTGGTGATTCCAATTTTAAGAGATATAAAATAAAGTCTGTAATTGGAGAAAAAAACTGCACAGAAGGTTGTTGTTTACAGAGGGCTCAAATGACTACAACATAAGAATTTGGTTTCAAATGGTCGGTTTAGTTTGGTCACTTTGTTCTGAAGGTCATACTCCCTCTTTACAATATATCCTCAGACAGTTAGATATCAGACTGAGCCAAAGTTGTGCATGAGTTCCTAAGGGATATTGTGAAGAGTATCTTCTAGACTCTCCACACAATCAGCTTAGTTTTAACTCTGAAGTAATAACAATCGGCATCTCAGCCATTTACTAAACTTAACAAGACTTTGACTCTGCTATTTACCAGGGATTTACTTAAAACAAATAATTATTCGTTTCAAAGTTTAGGTTGGAATTTAGAACAATTGTGGCCAGGAAGTGCGATATTCATTTTATGGACGTAAGAAAGGTTTTCAATAAGCGGAGGCTGTTATTTACTCATCCTTACTCATTTAGCTGCTCAGCAGCCAATCAGTCAGAATCACAGCCTGATGTTTGGAGTGCCAAGAGATTTGCTGGGTAGCTGGTTCCAGATACCTGGGAAAATAAGGTAATCGGTTAATTGGTTACAGCTTTCTGGCCTCTTGTGATTGCTGATCGTGAAGTGGTCAGTACCTCCAAGGATTTCAAATATTTGTCACTTTCGTTTGGAACCTCCTTGTTCAAAACTAAAAGATATCAAATCCCTTTCGCCTGTCCAAGTAAAGTATGGCATTACTTTGACTTGGTTGCTTTTTTTCACTCCCTACCCAGCAGTTACACAGATGGTACCTGTTATAAGTATGACCATGTACAGTATGTGTCTTCATGCACTTACCCCATTGATTTTTTGTGATCAGGATTTAAGAATTCCCCTCTACTAAGTACCCTGGATGCAAACCTAAAATGATCACGAGTAGCATAAAAAGTGGCCATTCCTAAATTATATTTGCTTGCATGTATACTACAGTATGTACTGTAACTACAATATGGGGAGACAGAACATACATTACAGGTACTATATGTTCCATGTATTGTATTTGTTTATGTTCTCTGTCTTTATTAGTGAGTGTTTCAGGTGCTGGGTGTAAGTGAAAGTAAATCAGCATTATGCTAGAGATAAAAACAGATGTGTTAAAATGAGTGCAGTAAGGTGAACATCCATTTCTGGTTGACAAGTCTGGGTTTTTTTTATTGTGTCCTATGGATAAATCCTCCTTATCCAACAGGGGCAAATTTTCATTAAGACTTATTTACATTGTTTCTTACAGAAAAAAAAAATCCCAGTTAGTTTCATTACTTTGTAGTCCATATTAAGGACTTATAACTGAGACCATCGGGACATTTTTTTTCTTGTAATGGGATTTCTAAAGGGTAGATACAGTGTTACAAGTGAGGTTTTAGGCCCAGTGATTAAAGTTTTTTTTCCTTTAAATTATTCACTTTTCAAAATTCTGGCTTTTCTTATATTTGTAAATGTTGCTACACAGATGCAGTCTAATTGTTTTCTACAGCTGCTGATATTGCATCAGGATGCCATAAGTTTCATGTTGCGGAAGCTAGTTGGAGAAGAATTTATTTAACTATAAAGTTCCTTTTTATAGTTCATAATAATAATAACACGCAGTTCCCTTTTTTGGAACTGTGTGTTATTATTAAACCGTATTGTGATTGAACACCATGAAATAATGAGGTAAAATCCATTGTTTGTATATCCATGCATTTTACTCTGAATACTGTACCTAAATGAATAGTTTTTTAAATATTGATTGGCACGCATTTATGTTTTTATTCTTCCTCCTGTGTTTAAAACATGCTTCTATTAGGTGCTTCCTATAGATTTAATAAATTTCACCACTAAACTCTAATTAAACTAATTCTTCATATGTTGTAACAGAGCAACAGTGCCTCACATCCATCTGTGACAGTTAATGCAGCATCAGTGCAGGGATTTGCACAAGGTGGAAATATCTACTGTAGCAGTTTGATTAGCATTCGAACTATAAAGGACACCTAAACCTAACCAACCCATCATATGGTAGACCAGTTAAAGGATTATAATTAGACCAGTGAAAATAATTAATAATATCCCCATAGGTTTAAAGGGAGAAGAGGTATTGCTCTTATATACATTAAAAGGAAAATATATGGTCAGTTTTTCCTTAACGTTATAGTTGGAAGGGAGAAACAGCACTTTTCTCCCTTCATTTAGAATTAGGGTTACAGGGGACTCAAGTGAGGCAAAAGTAGTCTGTGGACCAAGTCAGAGTGGAAGGTTCCAGTCTTAGCCACAGTTTTATATTCCCCACTGCTTATAGTGACCGCTTTATAAAGGTTACAGCAAATAGGGTGCAGGAGCCATGTGACAGGGGGTTTGTGAGTGTGGGTCCTTCGCATCATGGCACCAGGTTAAGAGGGACCTGACACATACAGTATGGGTATTCAGCAAAGTCAGGTTTAGGCTGTACCTTAAAAAGCACTTCAGAGTAACATCAGAGAAAACGACTACAGTGTGAGTCTTATGCCTGATGTGTGGGCTTCCTTTCATTTCTTGTTAATGAATGTCATTCACTTTTTCCCACACTGGTGTTCTATTTATAGATGATGATTCTGGAATTCAGTAAGAAACCGAACAGCTTATAAACGTACATAGTAATAACTAATACAGCATTTAGACATTTTCAATGAGTGGAATTTACACAAGATCTCAAGATAAAACAACCTACTGTACCTTCTAAACAATGGTGAGATTCAGTCTGTGATTAAGAAATCACCCTGAAATGTCCCTTATCAAATTTCAGAAATCATATTTTATATTTTATGTACTGTAAATTTTAATAGTCTCCTTCTGCAAAGTGTGATTACTGGCTTCTGTAATTGCTTGCATTTTATGCATGAAGTAAAATAATAAAGGTACTAATTTTAAATTCCAGTCCGGATTAATGGAGCAGGGTTTAGGGAGTGGCAACCACAATTTAATTGTTCCCTAATTGATCATCAGGGGATGGATTAATAACTGTGTCGAGTGGGCTATTCATCCATCACTAAGTTCAGCTCAGTCTATTCACATGCAGAAGGTGAGAGAAGGCTACTTTGTGTCCTTCAGGCAAGGGCGGTCTGGCACTAACGCCGCAGAATGGGACCTGCAGAGAAGTAGGAAATGTGAAGTATGTGCCATGCATATGAATATATAATCACTCTGGACCAAGATCCTCTAGATAGATTGGAATGAGTTCCCTGTGTCAGTGCTTTAGAGTATAAGCCAATAAAATGCTACTGAATGCTGTCACTCAAAATGAAGATTCATTTAGAGTAATGACAAACCTAACAGCAAATTTCTAATAAGCTTAGGAATGAATTGTCTTTTTCAAAAACAGAAGTGCTAATGATGCCAAGAGACCATACCTATTAAACTGACTCTTAAGTCAAACAACAACAAAATCTGATCACAATGGATGTCATGTGTGCATTAGTTTACTTTTTAAATCTAAATTAATATGCTCTATCTAGACCAAAGCTCAATTTCAAAACAGAGGGTTCACAGATCCCTTCTAATACATTGCAGATTTCTAGCTCACAGAAAATATCATAGCTGTTTTCTATGTGCTACTTTTCACACTATAAAATTTAAAAATCAAATGCTGTACCTTTTCATATGACATTGCTTTTTTCTAATATATGTGAACCTGACATTGATGACTGCTGCTGCTGTATCTGATTTTCTGTACCATTACATTGGTTGTTGTTTGCTATTCAAAACATAGATGTATAATATTATGAATTACAAAGAAAATACAGGAAGAATGTGTGGACTGAAGAATTATTTAATCTATTAGCATTGTTTTTATTTCATTCCAAATATAAGCTACTGTAACCCTTTTTTATCAGAATGGGGTGATAGTACTAACACTTGTACTGTGCGGTCTGATGTGCCCCCTTTGCATGCCTCTGAGTCAACCAGGGATGTCAGCATTAAAGTTAAAAACAGAGGTTCTATGATTTTCCAATTCTGACAGTGAAAACATTACCTGCCTATCCTGCCCTAACATAAGCTTTAGTTTACATCATAGTTGTCACCCAAAACTTTATATTTTATTCAGTACTGTATATTGAGTGACATTTTATCTAAACAGCTGAAAAAATTCTATATCATTTGAACCTTGTAACCAACACAAAATATTTCTTAAATTAATTTGTACACTGCAGTTCAACTTTCTTTAAAACATACAGTATACATATACAGTACATCAACATACACATCAATGTAGAGTACGCTCGACAAAATGGGACATCACTGGACATGGGTGAATATGTTTGCAAGGCACTGGATATATTATTTTTCATTTTAATGGAGATATACTGTATGTTGTTGTTTTAATATTAAGGCACTGTACTGTATATCTCTGTATCCTGTAGCACAACAGCCCAAATATCTCAATGACTGTAAAAAAATATAATATCTGTGGTAGAAATTGTTTGAAATTGCTGCCAAGAAAAGAAAATTTATTAATTTCCATTTTAAAAATAAATTGCTTAACACTTTATTACATTGAAAGTGAAATCAATTTGTAATGTTTTTTTTGTGTTTTTAATTAGATTTGATTGTGAGGTCAATATAGATCTGATCTAAACATTCAGAGCTGCAAAAGGAAAAGACTGATCCAGCAAAGTCCCTGTAGCAAAATGTGTTGTTGCTTATGACACCATACTATGTTAGTTTCCCATATTCCCTGGGGCTGCAGAAAGGATTAGGCTGAATTAAATTTATCCTTGGAAACTGACTCAAAGGGGGTATCTGTGAGGTGTCACCCTCTGTGGCCTTTTTTCCCAGAACTGCTATTGGCTTTTTTGCACCACAGAAGCCAAATGCCAGATAAGTAAAGAAAAGATTAGCATTTTCCAGAGGCGAGCCAGTGAGCATGCTTACACATCTCAATTGCTGCCAAGGTGGCATTTTCCCAATCGTAATGAGGGATTCCAAGTTCAAGGAGCAAAATAAATTGAGAAATTGATCTTTTCGACAAGCTAAAGTGGCTAGCACAAATAATAATTGGGGCACTACCTCCACAGGTCAATTTTGTCAGTAGGCATCTGTACATCTATAGTCTTTTGTTTGAACAGTTTCTTAAAATTAGTACTGTGTTTTTCAAATTCTACAACTCTCAAGATTCTTATAAGCTTTCATTGTAAAAAAAGAAGGTCCTTTTATCTGCAAAGAAGTATTGACTAGGATGTGTCATTAGTAGGTAGGAAAGTACTGTAGTACTGTTTTTTTTCCAGAAATGATAAAGCTTCAGATAAAAATGGAAATATGTATTGTGATTGCCCTCATTTTTCTAAATACAGTACCTTTTAGGTACCCGAATCCAAGATTCCTTGCCACCTCTTCTTTTTCTTGTTTTTTCAGTGTACTCTTCTTTCCATAGCTTTCCTATTGCTGATCATCTAGATTATGGGTTTCATGACCACACTATACTACAGCTTCCCCAGTATCACAGGTAGAATATACAGAAACATCTGAAAATGTTGCTTTGTCTTTTCTAAAGAATCCCTAACCATTAATCAATCATTAATCAGTAATGATCAAAAGTTCTAAAACGTCAGATTTTGTTTCCCTCTGGCCAATCCCATGAAGGTTACACAAGATTATATACTGTACCTCCACAGTGTCCTATTTTACACAACACCGAAGACATCTGTAGGCATCTTAATTTGTCATATTTATAGTCATTTTATGTGAAGGAACATTTAAGTGATAAATTGCTGAGAATTTTTTATTATCTTTACTATTGCCAGTTGTTCCTTCAGATGAGCATGATGCTGGATTTGAGCTGCTAAGAACATTACTGTACTCCTGTACCTTTTTTAAGTTCTTAAACCTGTTTTTATGATGATATATTGGCAGGCCTTCAATTGACAATTAATTGAAATAAATAACATTTTCTTGCCGCCAACCTTTAGAGACTAAGATCTTGCGCGTCCAATTTTAATGGAGTATCATTTTAAAAGGGACTTGTCCTTCAAAGCTACAGTAAGTGTAAATTGAGCTGAAATTGTTACCATCAATAGGAAACAAGAAGGTAGTTCACAGTTAATTATACTTGAATATAAACAACAAATTCTTAAAATAAAGGTCCTGTGAGTGAGATGTGAAAGGAATCAGTAAAACAGGCACTCACAGGGAGCTGGCTCTTGCTTGGAAAGATTGGTAATGCTATCAAGACCTCAAATCTTTTAATGAGTCAGTTTAAACAGACTTTTAAACACGTAATTCATTAAAATGTAAATGAGTAATTTAATTGCTTCATTTAGGACCATGATTGAGAGCATAAATGCTGGAGTTAGTTCTGTTGGAAGGTGTGAGGGGTATCAGGCTTTACAAGGAATTGGTAGTACAATCTCAAAAGCTTTTGTCCTGCAGACATTAGATTCATGTCAGCCTCGAGTCAATAAATTATAACTTCAATTATTCTTCACTTGTGTTTGTGTTGCACAAGCACAAATGTTGTCTGGTTACTAAAGTGATGTAATAGTATACTACTTTATGTGGGTTATTTAGACTAAAAGTAAAAAACAAAATATCAAGTTCAGTTGTCTGTAATGTGGTCATGTACAGTAGCAAACCCTTAGCTAAACAAAGGCTATTCCAGTTATTCTTAGTCTCGCAGTGTTTCATTTGTCCTCTGCAAAGGTACGGTGTATTTGCATATTCCTTTGCAAAACCAGCTATGAAATAATTCAGTCTTTTACTTTGGGTTAGTGACTGATTTTTTTTTGTTGGCAGGCTTGTTTTTGTTTTGCTTTGCTTACTTAATCTGTCCATGTGTGCTGTAAATGGGTTTGCAAGGTATTCATACACTCACCTTGTTCAGTTGTGCTTTTCGCTGTACCTCAATGTACAAGAGCAGAAACTACTGAAACATTTAGTAAATCCCACAAAACATCACATCAGATGCATACTGTATGCATGACACTGGATAGTAGTACAGTAGCTGTATTGACATCAAGGTTACCAATGATACAGTAAATCTTTAATGAAAAGCAATTTTTAAAGTCCACACATACAGTAGGACACCAAATGGAAGAATTCTATTTACCCTTCTCTTAAAAGAGCCTAATTCCACCACATCACTATGGAATTTGAATAAAAGAACATTTTCCATATTAGAAATATCAATGAAAATAACTTATGCTGCCTTTAAACTAATTCAATGTTGTTTCAGATTACAAGGGAAGGCTGGGAAACTGATAAAAGACTTAAGAAGTGCAGAGATGGCATAATAGAATTGAGACACCAGAGGAAATGCTTTTTCTACTGATTAAGTCAGTGTAGTCTAAAACTGCAGACCACGCCTGTCTTGTTTTTTCCAAATAGTTACAGTCCAGCACAGTGTTGAATTAAGGGTTTCAATTTTGTAATTTTGTATTGTAAAATAGTTTTTTAGCTTAATAGAGCATATCTTACTGTAAGACAATTGTTATTAAAACATTGATAGCACAACCAGTAAATCAGCTGTAACCGTGTTTAAAACTTCTGGAGTTAGGGCCACGTTAATTATTTTGATAGCATTAGGAAAATAAATCTGTTTGGGGGCGGAGCTTATATAGTATATAGAGTATATAAAATAAAGTGCAAATCTGAGGGAAATGGATCCCACACACATTGTATGGGCCGCACTGGGGCACACTGGTTAGCATTGCTGCTTTGTAGTGCTGGGGTCTTGGGTTCAATTCTGGACCTTGGGTGTTATTTGCATAATATCTATACTGCATGTTCTTCCCCATCTTGCTGTTGCTATTTTGCTATCCAGTGACTGAAAGTGTACTCTTAGAGAACCTGTGTATTTTGCCATAGCTTTGATGTTCCACCTAAAACTAACAAATTCCTGCTTAAAGTGGTGTTCTTTGTTGTTCTGACCTTAACAAAGAGAATTATAAGGGAAAGATTGCATGCATTCACTCATGTCTGTATACTTACAGTATGTTAAGTCAAACTTCAAAATCAAGACACAAAAAGCCAAACCTATGAAAAAGGGACTACATCACTACAGTAGGTAGAGTAATATAAATAGAAGAAAAGGGTATCCCCACCTAGGACCCAAGTGATTTGCTTTGTTTATTTCTTACCTTGTGGCAATTCTTTGCCATAGCTTAAAATAAATTAATGTGAAGATTTTTGAAGGAACATCAATTCCATATTTTCTCACACATTTAGCAAGTGTAAATCTGCTCTTACCTTAAGCCAATTATCGTCTGTCTCTCCTTGCTTAAATGTTAAGGACTCAAATAAGAGTATATCGCCATATCTTTGTTCACTACATGGAGCATTTCATCTCTTCTGAAGGTATCATAACCCTGAGAACCTATAGAGATTTTTGTTCACAAAATACATTCTCGTATTCTTCCTCTGGCCTATTTTTCCATTTTAAGTATTTTTAAGGGGGATTTGGAGCAGAAACTCAAGTCTCTTTGCAGCTCAGCCATCACGCTGTAGATTGGGCTCCAGTGGTACGCAGATTGCTATGCTATGTCTCTAGCCCACTATGACTGATATTCTCTTAACTACAGGAGTTGGGTGGGTTCGGAATCAGCCGGGATTTCGTGCTGTGCCGCACTAGGGAAATTTCAGTGGCTCTTCAGGTCCCTTTGTCCTTGCAGTGTTATTAGGAAGTACAATATCAGTCAACCATTTGACAGTTAAATCTGTTACATGCTCTGTGGGCTTACAATGTGAAAAAAGGAGAGTGATGGCATCAGAGGACACGTCTCATAGATTGCATCTCTAATGTGCTGTTCTTAGATCTGGAGCAGTTGAAATGATTAAAAGTGGCTGATCCCAAAATTGGAGACAATGGCAAAAAAATGACAATGTTAAATCTTACATCAAACACATCTAACTCGGCAAAAGGAAGCTCCAAACTAAAGAGCTTAAAAAATTAGTTTGCAGATGGAAAGATTTTTAAAGTTTTGCAGATTTAGCCGGTATCTTAAGCATTTAACGATGACCTTTAAAACTAGCCCAGTTGTACTTGTGCCACGCGTACATTCCCAATAACATCTCAGGGAATGAAAGCACTGAGCTGTCACAAAAAAAAATGAGCATTCAAAATTTAAATCAGAAACACTCAGCCTGTGGCCCTTCCAGCCCATTACATTGCTCTGTTTTGTTACAACCAGCTCCTTAATTGCTCTATTGATCCTGCTAATCATCAATTGAATAGTTAAGCAACAGATTCCAGGAACAAAATTTGCAATGAAGTGGACTGAAGGAGCCAGAAATTTCAGTAGCTGAAGTTTAAATGCCATTTTTCAAGGGGGTTCGTGTGATTTGAGTACAGTGTTGAAACCTCCAGGATGTGTGGTTCAACCCCTGTGCAGTCCCAGTGAGAGAGAACTGGACAACCCACCTCATGTCTTGCACATGAGAATGGGGCCTGCAGCATCTTTCTCCTCTGTGACTGGAACTGGCTATAGAACTACAACACATAGTGTGCGTTTTTATTGTGCACACATACTGTATAAGCACACATACACACTAACTCACTCTGAGGAAGGTGTCGAAGTGTGTCTTTTACTCTTTCTTTTTACTTTCAAGTACAGAATTTGCATATAGTTGCACACTCACCCTGTATATTTACAGTAAGCATGTATGTTGTTTCTGATCATCTGGAGAGAGGGCAAACACTTCCGTGTTTAATTTGTGGTCCACTGAAAGGTTATGTGTTGCAACTCTTACCTTTTTGGGAAAAAATGACAAGTTTTAAAGTTAATATTCTTCCTCTTATTCAAGACTTTTCAACTTTTGATGGAAATCTTTTATCTTTTGGGCTTTCTTGTTTTCTCCACCAATTTGACACAGGGTTCTGGTTTTGAATCTGGCCTATGATGCCTTCTTTTTGCTCTGTGTACTGTATGTTCCCTCATGGCTGTGTGAATCTTCACCGGCAGGGTTAGAGTCCATTCAGAATTTGTTCAGTTCACTGGAATTGGAAATGAAAACCTTCAGGATACAATTTGAAATTGATTTAAAGGAGCTGGAATTTAATTCCGAGACATTCGAAAAAAGTGTACGCATTCTTAAAACATGAACGTCTCCTTTATTGTGACAGATGTGTTTCAGCTAAACTGCAAGTGCATCTGCAATTTATCACTGTAAACAATGCTGTATGAATGTAATGTCATTCATACACATTAGCGTATCCCCTTTCAAACACTACTTAATCATACTATAGTGTAGTCCTGCAAGTATATCATTTTTTTAATAATCTTTTACACGTTTTAATTATGTAAATCACACACAATTCTACAAATAATACTATTACTATAAATATTACTAACAACTCCAAGATTTTAAATATATTTTTGTATATTTTGATACGCATAACTTATTCAGGCCTGTCGATCTCCTGATCATAATTTCCCTTGTCATTTAAATAACATCTTTCTGGCATGAATGACTTTCCTGTCACACTGGAGATTTGCTCTACACAGGCAGATGAAACAGGTATGGTAAGGTACTTCCAAATACATTTCACCCAGTAAGAAAAGCTACTTTGGTTTTCTTTCCAGTGGCCAGTGTGATAGCATCCTCTGAAAAGCATGGTAAAATAAAGATGTGGGGTCTCATCTGAAGCTGGATGGGATTGTGGACTGACTTGGGACTATTTCAATTCCTGTTTAAAGATCTAACTGAAGTCTAACATCAGTTTCACATTCAGAATTGATCCCAAACCATGGATAGGTGGATGGATGAATGAATGATGTAAAGCCTATCGGAAATTCTGTACCTGAACATTTTATATTTCATAATATTAGGAAAACGAATATATTTGTATTCACATCATTTAGACCACGTGTACTGACTGTCTTACTTTTCTAAGCTCTGAGGTATACAGGACTACTTCTTTAATTGAGTGCCACACAAGATGTGAGTGCTGTAAATGAAAATATTTTGTGGATGTGGAGAAGTTATTTTTAAATTTAAATCAATTTCTAAATATTTCCCTTATTTTTTGTCTTTGCTTTGTTGAAGTATAGTCATTGTTCTGATTAGGTGAAGCTGGGTGCCTGGCAGCTGTGTAAATAACGTTGCCTTGACATCATATTTACCAAGCAGCTCTGAGATAATTGTTTGGCACAGTTTGCATTTGTCAAACAGTATCAAGAGTTATGAACATCTTACTGTTTTCAGGGACTTTCAGGCTGGTTCTACACGTAAAGGACCAATTTATTTTCTTACACTTGAAAATATTGCTAATTAACTGTTAGCCTTTTCACATTTAACTTGTTATTTAACATTTTAAATGGTACTAAGAATTTGCTCAGAAACAAATAGGACTCTGTACTGAGCAAGATTTGGATATTAATTAACTCACAAACTGAAATTACATTGAATAATTTGAAAACCTACTTTACATTAAAAATGCTGGTGACAGTGTATTTGTACAGTATGTCTCTGTCATTTGATGAATGATCTCAATTGATTGTCCTGCTGTCTTTAACTTCTCAAAATTAGATTTAGGGGGGTCTGGATTTTCACACTATTATCTTATGAACCGTCTTATCGGGTGTTGAGAAATTGCTTTACCAATCAATTGTTCAAGTGGTTATTACAATATAATTTATTTAAAGGGAAAAGGTGAAAGAAGTGAATGCCATTATGTAATTACAAAAGGGAGAAAGCATTTTTGAAAGACGTTTCTATATAATAACTCATTAGCTCAGAAATGTCATCAGTGGTGATCTAATGGACTCCTTAAAATGTTTTAAGGTTTAACTTTACTTATGTGAGATACTGTAGATGTTCTTATTCATTTTTCCTCTAACAAAGAAACTTCTAGGCAGATAAACCCTCTTTGGTATTTGAAAATGCTGTACTATTATTACCAAACTACTGTAGAAGTTATTTTATATGTGTTTATATTATATTTATTTTCTTTTAATTTTAGTTGGTTGTGGACAGTAGTGTATACAGTACATTGTTTTATGTGACTGGTCTTGTACAGGTATAAGGAGCAATCTGTTCACTTCACAATGAACACACATTCACAGTGAACTGTTCATTTTACAGTGCGAACAGAGTAGAAGAGTACATTCACCGTACTGTACAAATCACAAGACAATTTAACATTAAAAATGGAACTGTTACTCATCTGGAGCAAGAAGCTTTGGAATAATCATTGTTGAGCATTTGGAAAAGAATTAGCATATTGATACATTGTCTAATATGGAAAATATGCAGGTGTGTGCTTTTTTTAATCGTAAGAGCACTGTCAGAGCTGGTGTTGAGGGTGGGAGGCTACACCTCAAGCTTTGCTGAACCTAGGAAATATAATGTACAGTACAGTTTTGGGGCTCACAATGACTCCTTCTCTGATGTCCCTGGACTTTCACTTTGACAGAATTCAACTGGTTGCCTGTGAGAGAAGAGCACTTAAACTATGTGTGGGTGGGAGAGTTGAGTTGGTGAGAAAGCAAAGATTGTATGAGCAACAGAAACATTCTATCCAACCTTAGTTCCGACAAAAAGATTAAATCCTCATTGCAAGCATCTTCAGACAATTAAGAAAAATAGAAAGATAATTATCTGTCTTACCTTCTAAAGCAATTGGTAAAAAAAAATATGAGAAAGAAAGATTGGTTTACTTTTGTTTTTTTTACTTCTGATGTCTCTCAAGTGCATCAAAAGAGCAGGAAAACTGGAGTGATTCTTTCAGCACTGCCTATTTATTTTCAGAAAGTGCTCACACTGTACCCCAACAATTATAACATTCTTTTGATTAAAGTGAACATGACTGGGTTTTCTGTCTTCACCAAAGGATTGAATTTGGGATTTAGACTTTGGGATAGGAAGTACAGTAGCTTCTTATAAACCAAAAGCCAGATTTGTAACTGACAAGACATCTAAAGTGTAATGTGTTCTGTAGGTGAGTAAGCTTTCCATCGATTTTAGGATCTTTCAGAGTTCAAGTTCTGGCTAGAGTAACACCTTTGCTCTGTTAAACATTAGATGTAGACATTCCCTCTTGAGAATATTTCATTCTTAAATTTTTTAGTCAGATTATATTATGCATTGGTAATTGGAATTTAAACACTGTATTCACTCCTTATTTACATTATGGAAGGAGGTATATCTGTACAGATATGCTGTATTTAATGTCTTATAGAAATTTAAGTTTGTTTTTTTTAATTTTAAGGAATTGCAAAATGTAAAAAAAACGCAATATGATTTAACAATTAGGAGAAAAATGATTGAAAGATGTGGAGGTCTGCAATCAGAGCATATCAAGCTGAAATCTTTGTAATCTTGGTCAGATAGGAACGATATAACTGAACTTTTTGTGATTCATTATGATTCATATTGAGCTTGTAAGAACTTCAAAGCAATTTCTTCAAAACATGTTTTGCTACAGTAAACCAAGTGCTGGAAAACAGAAGTTACTTTAGACTCTGAACTTTTTCTTCCTTGATTTGTGGACGATGTTTTAATTCCCAGTTAATACTGTACATAACTGATAATACACAAGTTCTGTTTATTGGGCCACAACAGAGGATAATAAATAGTTTTGCCTCGCTTTATATCATAAGAGTTATAACAGAGTTTAAACATTAAACATAGTCAAAGTATTGTATAATGCAGTAGTTCTTAGTGTTGGTCCTGGAGTATCTATAATATGTGTCTGGGCCCTTAATCACCCGTGCTAATTGGTGTGTGTAACTGACATGCATGTTGGTTTAGACTTTAATTTCAGCACTCAGTCCTTGGTCTCAAAAATACCCTATTTAAAGACCATTATTTCAAATACCTTCACACACATCATCGTCACCTTCCTATTTAGGAAATTGTGATGTGTCCAACAATGAGTCAAAGTTTCCCCTTCTACATACAGCACATCCAATTGGTTATATTTCAGCCAGCACGCTGATTCCCACTGAATTGGGTTCATACCAATTACAAATCTGATTTAGCTTTTTAAGAGCTAAAAGCAAGTCTAAAATAAGGCCTTAAATAGAAAATTTTAAATAAATTAGCTAGTGATCAAGAACTCTCAGCTGGAACAAAACCAGAGGACTTACTCAGGACCAGGACTGAGAACCACTATACTTGGGTAATTCTGAAAAAAGGGCCTAAGAGCAGTGGGGGGAAAATGCCTAATCAAGCACGCAGATGAATTGCTGGCAGCAATTAGCTCTGGTGCTTAAGGGCCAGGCTGGAACGAAAACCAGCAGAATCATAGGCACTCTGGGATCAAAACTGAGAACCAATCATATGCAATAGAGTAATGATGTGAGTGCAAAATATTACACAATCACTAGATTTACAGGAGAACAACAGTGTTCTATTCCTGAAAAGGACATACAGTATGCATACAATTTGAATGTTTAATGACTTTACTGTTTAGTAGTTTTAATTTCAAAAATCCTTTCATAAAAGAAATAGCAGTGGTGCATTAGAATAAATCTAATATGTCTTTAATAAAGCAGGGCCACAGATGGGAGGTATGAAAATGACATACAGTAGTCGATATTGAAAACTCTGAGGCACAATATCCAGTAAGGACTCAAATTATGCTTCTGAGCAGAATTTGCTAATTGTATTACTAAAATGTTATAACTAAATTTATTAATAGTGTATAAATAGAGCATTTCTAACTTGGTAGTAACTGTTAGTTGCATGTTATTGAAAACAAAGTATGTTTTTAACCCATGTAAATACTTTGTAATTGTAATACAATTTAGTGATAAATTACAGTTTATGCATCCGTAATTCCTAAACCATTGCCACATTGATTTTTTTATGAAAGTTAACTGTAAGTACAGTTGCTCCTCTTGGATTACCCCAGCTTTTTGTTAGGCAGAATGGCTGACGTTAGACTGCGAGCACCTAAAACAGAGAGAAAGTTTATGGATAATCAGCTGATTCCTGTGCATTAATTCTACACAGTCTTTCTCCATGGAAAGGAGTACAGTGAAGGAATACAATGCATTTTCATCTTAGCTCGAATAAGCAAACAAAGTGCTCCTGACCCTCTCGATCTATTAAAATCAATGAGTGTTGACAAGAGATTCATTCAGGGGCGAGGAACAGTCAAGTCTGGGATTACTGTGCAGTGACTCCAGCAAAGGCTGGTACCCACACATCTGCTGACACATCAGTGAAGCTTTTCTCTGCCCTTTTTGACCATTCGTTTTCTGTTTTTGTATTATTATTATTATTATTATTATTATTATTATTATTATTATTATTATTATTATTATTATTATTATTGGTCTTAGTTGTAGTATCTAAAACAACATTCTGGGCATTCCAGCAGTAGTTTAAGAAAACCATGTAGAACCCACTGTTTTGGATGAATAGGAATAACAGTTTATGGTTTACACTGTGTAAACAAATAATTTTTTGTTGGGATACAAAAATAGAAGAAGGCTTTTGGGAAGGTTGTTTTGTGGAGAATTCTGTTAAGAAATAATGAACATAATTTTTGTTTGCAAAAAAGAGGTGGACATTAAGCCCATCAAGCTTGTTTGGTTTTTAGTAGCCAATTGATCTAATGAATCTCATCCAGCCACTTCCTGAAACAAGCCACGGTATCAAGTACAACAAGGAGGATGGGTAGCTTGTCCTATACAGTACATGGAACACATCTCTTTGTGAGAAGAAGTGCGTCCTGTTCTCAGTTTTAAATGCATTTCCTCATAACTGCTTCTTGTGTCCTCTGATTTCAGTTTCCCTGCTGAGTTTGTTGAAATTAAAGAAATCCATTGGCTTTGTCAAAACCCTTAAGGATTTGAATACGGTCCCCCTGTAAGCATCTGAAAACTAGAAAGATTTAGGGCTTTTAGCCTATCAATGTGGTACATCCCTTTGATTCTGAGAATGTATCTGGTCACTCTTCTTTGGTCTTAGTGGACTTAAAAAGTATACACCTTATTTTAATATATACACAGTAACAAGGCATTGTACAATTTTAACATAACATCCCCTAATTTAAATTCTATAGTTTTAACTACTGTTTATACCCCCAACAATCTGTTAGCCTTTTTTAATTGCTACCTCACTCTGGAAAAGAAACATTCTGTCTGTACAAATAAGTCATTCTCATAATTCCTTTTTTAAACTCATAGTTCATGCTTTTGCTATGTGCATAAAACACTCCATGTTTGTACCTGTATACCTGTACCTACACAGCATGGTTTAGTTTTGTCATCCTTTTTATGCATGAGTACTACATTTGCAGTTTTCCAATAAATGAGTATTACCCCTACCTTGTGAGAGACTTTTGTTAATGGCCCATGAATAACCCGTCCCCTTTGGTACAATTGGTAGAATACCATTAAGCCCTGTAGATGTTTGTTTAACTTAGTGCTTCTAGCACCTTTTCTATGCTAATATACAATGAAGAACTTTGTGTTTGATCAGCTTTGGCATTGTTATATATTTCTTCCTATGTAAATACCTAACTGAAATATTTATTAATTGCTTTGGCCATTTCATTTTAATTTCAAGATGTATCCCATCAGGAGGCTGGTTAACTCAGTTAGTTAGAGCGTGGTTCTAATGATGCTAAGGTTGTGGGTTCAATCCCCATATGGGCTAGACAAACTCCTTCTCTTTGGGCAGTGTGGTGGCTCTGTGGCTGAGGCTGGAAGATTGCCAGTTTGTGTCCCTTAGCCAGCAGAGGAATCCTACTCTGTTGGGCCCCTGAGCAAGGCCCTTAACCCCAACTGTTCTGGGGGTGCTGTATAAATGGCTGACCCTGCGCTCTAACCCCAAGCTTCTCTCCCTGTCTGTGAGTCTCATGGAGAACAAGTTGGGGTATGCGGAAAGACAAATTCCTAAGACAAGATATTGTATATGGCCAATAAAGTAATCTTTTATTTCTAATACACTTTACTTCATGCTTTACTGTTTGTTTGGTTTTGTAATACTGAAAAATCCCTTATTGCTTATATTAGCCATCACTGTGATATTGTCTATTGTCTCTTAATCTAATATTATTTTTTATCCATGCTTTCAGTTCATTATATTTTGTGTTTTAAATAGCTTAAAATTTTGCACATAAAGGATTCCCATGATGGAACTCTCTGCCTAGCAGTAGTGTGTAAATTGCATCACAATCTGCTTTGAAAAGGAAATGGAAATGAATATGTGAATTGCTGCACTATATGATTGTAATACCGTCTGTTCTCCATGGACAGCAAATGGATCTTATTAAATAGCTGTAAATTGTATACTCCAGTCATCTAACAAAGATCAAAAATAAATTCACACAGATCTTTAGATATTGATTTACAAGATGGAGTCTCTAAATTAAAACTAGTAGCTAGGATTAAATATTTGACTTGTCAATTGAAAATTGTTTGAGCTTCTTCTGATAACATTTTAGCAAATTGAGTTTCTCTCAGCAAGAAAAAAATAATATAATATGAGAAAGAAAAATGTGCAGTGTACTGTATTGCTTCCAGTCATTATTTTTTTATGACAGAAACACATCTGTGACTTCAATATCCTTGATAACAGCATTGCATACTAAAACCAAAGTATCTAAGATGCCACCTTTTAAGATAATGATGCATTCTTTTCTAAACGTAAATGTTTATCAGCTAAATAAAGTTATGATTCTGTATTATAAAAATATTAAATACAATTACAGCATATGGTTTTCAGTACTGTTCACTGAAAAATGAGTGTTTGGAGGATGAGTCTGTAGTTTGATACAATCCAAAATTGTGTATGTATTAAAATGTTTCATTTTTATGAAAACAATCACCTTTTTTAGTTATTAAATTATACTAGTATTTTGTGAGTACTTTTTAACATGTATTACCGCTGTATTCTTGCTATTATTTATTGTCTTCTCATTATAATCACTACACTCAAAGCCTTAGTATTTGCCTTTGTATTAGTGTTTTAATCTTGGTTACCTAGAACAGTAAACTTTTCATGGGATCAAAATGATGCTATTTTAAGAACTATACCAAGCCTCATCCATCTTTTGGATGAGACGTTAAACCGAGGTCCTGACTCTCAGTGGTCAATAAAAATCCCCCGGGCATTTTTCGGTAAGATTAGGGAGTTATCATGGTGTCTGGGCCAAATTTTCTCCCTCAGCCTTTACCCATGTACTGTATGATTGGCTTACACTTGCCCTGCGATGGACTGGCGCCCTTTCCAGGGTGTACCCTGCCTTGTGCTCGTTGCTTGTTGGCTAGGCTTCGACTTCCCGTGACACCGTATGGTATAAAGCGGTTTGGTAAATGACATGACATGACCAAGCCTCATTTAATAACACAGGGTTCAATGGTGAATAACATTTATAGTAAATAAAAAATTGTCTATGTGCAATGTTTTCATAAATGTCCACAAAAGTAAATTGAGTGTCAATGTATTAACACGAGCACAGACATGTACCACAATTGTGACAGGAAAAACCCATTGATGACAAATGTTCTCCCTAAAGGAACTTAATAAAAAGTAATACCAACCTTCCACAGTAGAAGTGCAATAAAGGATACATTAACTGATTTCAACATTCTTACTATAGAGGGCTCTAGAGTCAACAATGCCTTTTGAATTCATTTTTAACATTTTGTTATAGATCACGAATCCGTGGAAGCTTATTGAGCATTATTTAACATTTGAATGATTGCAAACAATTGCTATATTAAACTGTAACAGGAGGCCCTCTGTCTCAAACAGGAGAAGATTAGAGCAGTACACTCCACACATTTCTTTTGAGACACCTGTGCAAAGAATAAGAATGTGTTCTCTCTGGACATTCTGTCACAAAGCTCAAGCACTCCAAGAAATTAAAAAATATTGAGTATAGTTTTAGAGGCTCAGTAGGGAAAGGAAGTTCCACTTTAATGATGTGTGGGTGTTCGAAATCGAGACCTTTAAATACTGATTAAAAACACTTCTCCCCAGATAGAATGTGTAGTGAGGAATCATGTCTTTTAAGAAAAAGTGGGGGGGCGGCTCAGCAAGTTTCCAGCTTTTCCCTTCACCAGTAATGCATAAACCTTGCACAAAAACATGAGATAATCAGCAGTAAATATTTTCCTGGCTTTTTTCATTATCAGACTGATTGCCATATAGTAAGGTCAGAAACTAATTTCCCAGCTTCAAATGAGGCACATTCTTCATCTTCTTGAGAACTGTCTAATTTCAGAAAGAAATGCGTTTGTAAAAAATCACCTAAAGCTAGGTAAGCGTGATGAGGGAGTTAATACAAATAAAACAGTGCTTTCTTTTGGGGTTTTTTCCCTTTGAAATAGACATGCTTTTAAGAGTTGTTTTAGGAAACTTTATACTGTACAGCTGCAATATAGTTATGGGAAACTTAGATCTTTAGATCTTTTATTTTGATCTATTTTTTTCTGTATTTTACCCCTCCGTCTTGTGGTCTTTCCTAAGTTGTTTTTTGTTTGGAAAGTGGTGTTTTGGGCTGTTCTGTCACTAACAGAAATGTTGGGAGTTTAAGAATCATGTGGAGGTCAGACACTGGACAAATTGAATCCAGTGCGACCAGCAGGCATACCATAGGATCATGTCATCAGTTCTATGGAATAGGGGTGTCCAACTTTGTCATTGGAGAGCCACAACCTAAGAGGTCTTATGGATCTCGCTTAAATCATTTAACACTTGGACTAATTTTGTTGGCAGAAGTTGAATGAAATTATTTTAGCAATTAAGTACATCAATTTCAGATGCTGTGAAATGTAAATATCAATAGTCTGTAACTTTCAAGAACCACTTCTTGCCATTCCAACATACTGTACTAAATTGGTCAAGAGTATAATATTCAGAGACTTTATGAATTGATGATTACATGTACGAATTGATGAATAAGTAGATTACTTAGGGTTTAAGTAGGGTAAAGGCTTTGTGTTTTTTCTGGGACGTTTTCTTACACAGAACTTTGTCCTGTCCTTTGTGAACTTTGTTAACATGTTTGAAATGCATGTAGATATTCCATGCTTTCTTTAAATGGCAATGCATTTTTTTTTATTTTGCCACTATTTTTAATGGCAAAATATAACCTCCCATAGTAGATGGAAAATGGAAAAATGTTAGAACCCAGTGCAGATTTGCTTACTTACTGTACTGTATGTATACTGTACAAATTCACATTAAACTGCCTTTTATAGAAGATGATCAAAGCTTGAAGATATCAGTATTTCACAGAATATTCACAATAAAGCATCAATTCTAAACAATAAAGAGAGCAAATACTTCCATTCTATAAAACACTGCACTATTTCCCTTTGGGTAGTATTTTCCTGGGTATTATTAAATAGAGTAAATTACTGGCCAGCTCACTTGATCGCAATTCAGTTATTCAAATATAAGAAATCTTATCTTGATTAGCCTAAACGTGTGCTTACACATGATAAATGACTGTATTCTAGAATAAGAATAAGTACAATGAGTTCCAGTTCTAACAGAAAATTAGTTGAAACCTTAAAAATATATTGCAGTACAGCAACTCTAACACTGCGGTACGTTTCCCCAGGCATTATTTTGTGCAAACCATCAAAATCAGGAAATGAACAGAGTACATCATATCCTCAACTTGATTTTACTCAATCTGGGGATTGGCAATTGCTCACATTGATCCTGAGGTGGCAGAATCTGATATAATGCACACATTCCATTCTGTACTTCAATTTTGCATTTGAAACAAGGTGATTTACTAAAACAACTTAACCTCTGCATTGTATCATTTCACTGACGAAGAACGGCATGTAATTATGTAATGTGCTACACCTGTACTCTATTAACTTACCATATGAATTCAACTGACTGAACTGGCCTTTCTAAACATTGAGAAAAACAAATAATCTCTATGTACTTAACTGTTGAATAGCCATTGAAGATCTATCCCTGTAATTATTTTTAATATCTTCAGGGGTGGAACAGTACAGTATGTGTTTTGATAAATATGTACCTGCAGAAATTATGTTTGAATATGTTTACATGGCAAATTTGAGCAACAGTTGTACATTTACATAATGTTTCTGTCTAATGTACCATGATGAAAATTAATTTTCAGCGAATGACTGTTCACCACAACAATGAGAACGAGAGCTCTGACTGATGAAGCCAAAAACTTTTAAACAGATTTCATCTTTCCTCTTTAGCACATTTTCTCAAAAAGTGTTGGACATTGCACTTTTTCACGACACATCAAGACTAATTACCTAAACAGTTAATTAAATAATATGTTTGTATTGTACACATATGGCAATTTATGCAAGATAGTACATACATTAATTTAGGAATTTAATTCCTACATTATTGTTCTTTATACAATAATTAAACAAATACTGTATAAACTTAGATGTAAACCTGTGGGTTATTTTAAAATCAGGAAAGTGGTGTCATTGTGGGCCCATGTCACACCTATGAAAGTGAACCATGTGAACATGTGAAGCGAAATGATTGCTTTTTATTTGGATATTTCAATGAATAGTCTAATTACTACTGATATTATTTTAATTATGGTGCTGTTGCCAATGATATATTTGAGTTACAATCAGCGGGAAAATTTGTCATAAATGGTTCCCTGTCTAGTTTCAATGAGGTAATGGACAGAAGATTCATGATTGTTGTATCAGGTTTGATGTACATGTTTGAATTCTGTCCATTTTACATCAGGTTTTTAAAGGGGCTGCATGGTGGAGTATCAGTGTGTTTTTGTCAGTGTGGTTGTTTGTATCAAGGTGATGCTGTTTGCATAAATTGTTGAGGTGAAAGGTACAGTTCATGAGGTTTGTGTGGTATGTAATCATGTAACCATACTGCCTTAACAGTACCATCTTATGTTGGCAGTTGAAAGAGTAGTAAGGTTGTGGGACACCTTAGATACATCACATTTTTTCTTTACCTGTTTTACTACATTTTATTTCATGTTTTGTTTGAAGTTTCTTGAACTGGAGGTTTTTAAATCTCTTCAAAGCTAGACAAATCAAAGACATAATCAAGAGATAAAAGAACATGGGTTCCACAGTGGTGCAGTGATTATCATTGCTGCTTTCACAGCGCTCGAACCTTGGGTTCAACTGGGTTCAACTGCTGGGGTGCTATCTGTGAGGCGTTTGCATGTTCTCCCTGTGTTTGCATTTATTTCTTTCAGTTGCTCCAGTTTCCTCCCACAATCGAAAGACACGCTGTTAGTGAATTGGCTTCTGGGAAAATTGGCCTGGTGTGTGTATTTGTGTTTGTGTCTTGGTTTGCTCTGCGATTGACTGGCTTCCCTTCCAGTGTGTACCCCCCTTTGCGATGGTTGATTGCCAGGATGGGCTTCAGCTCCCCTGAGACCCTAAATTGGATGAAGCAATTGGAAAATGGATGGATAGATCTTAAACGAATGTCAGAATTTACAGCAGAATTCGAAATTTTGGGGGGACTTTTTGAAAAAACGTAGTACATAAGCAAGGCTTGCTCTAGAAAGTGCTAGGATGTGTGAGACCTCTGAGGAAAACATTGGCTGCTGTAAGTGGTGTTGGTGAACCAGTAGGTGGCAGGATTTCCAAACTAATGCCTCAGTATGGTGACTGGGGAAACTGTGCTTTAAGAGATGCTGTCTTTTGGATGAGACTTCAAACTGAGACCCATATGACTTGATCATTAAATATCCTATTGCATATACTGCAGTTTTTGAAAGAGTAGGAACATTAACCCCAGTGTCTAGCCTTAAATCACTCTGGCCTTTCACAATCAAGTCTTCCTTAATTTTCCTCCTTAATTCATCTGGTGAAGCAATTGTTCACATCTCCATCTGATCTCCTTTTAGTGGGGCTGCTGATACTGTACATAATGGCTCTCAAATCACCCAACTACTGTACTGCACTTCACTGGTGGAGGAAGTAGGTCCTCTTCTACATGTTTCCTCAGAATGAAAAGCTTATAAATTTGAAGAATCCTTATTCTTACTAACCCTTCCTCTCCACCTTGATCATCCTGCCAGTAGAATTTTCTCCTGAGCTGTTTGGTACTGATGCATAGTTGTCCCCTTTTACAAAGACTGCCTTACAAAGTGCCCCTCCAGTAGTTACCCTTGGGTTATATTTAGCAGTCTAACTATTTTGACCAAAGCATTTGTATTGGTGGCCTCTTGCACACTGCAGCCCAAATCTGTCAAAAATTGTATCACACAAATACTATAAGCTAAATAGGATCGTTTTCAGAATCCATAACCTAGATTTTGAGCTCTGGAAGTTATACATGAAAATTTACAGAACTTCAGTTTTATGCAAGCCTACTAGGAGTGTGCATGAACATAGATGATAGCTGTCAAGAAATTACTTTATTGTATAAGGAAGCTGGGCCATCCAGTGTCATATCTCAATTATTATAGGTTTACAAAGTCTTTGAACCAACCAATGTTCTGGGTCAGTTTAATGAAAATGGATTTTCATGCCCATAGATTACCAAGGGCAATTAAATCAGCTTTGCATGTTCTGTTTTGCTTTCTAATTTAAAACCATTAGAACTTAACAACCTCTCTAATTGTCAAGATAAAATTATCCCCAAAGCCTTAAAACAGACATATTTAAACCCTGGTCTTATCCGGGCTAGCAAAACAAAAAGAATAGTTTGTCAATGTCTTTCTGCTTATTGTGAGATATTTTTGTGACTTCCTGTAACAGCTTTACAAGAATTTATTTAGTTGTTTGTTTCTGTTTTTAGAAACCCGGGAGGACCGAACAAAGAGGCTGTTCAGGCACTACACTGTTGGCTCCTATGATAACTTTACATCATACAGGTATGTCTTCCATCAAGTCAGAAGATGTTTATCCTTTAAAAACGTTTATTCATTTTCTTGTCTTGAATTCACAGCCTAAAAATGTCCCTATCTGCTCCAATGCAAATCTTTTATTCCATCTTTATCATTCAACTACTGTACAATATGTAACTGAGCTAATAAGAAATCAATTGCATAATCAACAAGCTGTTTGTGATATCATCTCTGAGTCAAATGTTCTGTGTTTTGGAATCCAGGTTATGAATAGAAACCTTAGTCCTGATTTTATTTTTCAGTAGTTCGACGGTCCATTCAGTTGCCTTATCTAATGTTTTAAAGCATCTCTACAACTTTCAAAGTGTAATCAAAATGAGAAACTAATTTTAAAGGGAAGCACACTCACATTCAAAGCATATTAGTTTTATGCTTTAAACCTGAAATGCTATTTCAGAACCTGGTTTAGAAACATCAATTTAATTGCATCTTATTTTGCATTTAATTTATCTTGTTCTTTCAGCTCTGGTTCTAATTGTACTCTTGCAATCAAATCTGTTAAAGTCCTAGTTTTTAAATATTTTTACAATCCTACTAGCAAATAGAAAAATTAATCATTTCTTCTAGTCACATAAATCCAGGCCTATGATGTTGTATATGACATACTCCCTGATGAAGCATATCTATATTGTGTTTTGTGTTTTTTCTGCTTTGTGTTCATTGTTTTCTAAAGATCCAACTTAAATATAACCAGTCAACTAAACAAACAAAACAAAAACTATTGCTTTGCCAGCTTTAGATAGCTGCAAAGTATCTGGTTGGTGTCATTTCAACTGTTTTTATCTCGTTTTTATACAACAGCACAAACCTGTTTTGAGTGTTTCATGCTTCATAGTTGCTCAGATTCATCGCCAAAGCCAAAACATTGAAAAGGCAACATCTGTTGGCAGAGGAAATCAAAATATTCAATGTCAGTTACCTGACGAGTACAACAAATTCTGTGTCAGCCCAGCTTTGCAAAATGCTTCTTAAATTGGTTGCCCTGGGCTACCAAGCTGTTCGCTTGTGATGACCGATCCTCTTGTCTTTCGGAAAAGTGTTCTGTGGTGTTTGGAAGCCTGATGATGACACAAAAATGTAGGTTAGGTAGCCTGGTATAGCCTGTGCTGTTGCTCTACTGCCATCTTCTGGTCAGTCTCCGTGCAGCTTCCTTTGGGCCACCAAGAGTCAAGGCTATGCTTTCTGCAGGTGGGAGAATGGATTTCACACTGAAAAGACTCCTGCAGCTCTTGAGACATGAGACCTCTGTACAGTCCCACTGGAGGGATCAGAAGAATAGAATAATAGGATTTTAAGCTTGTGTATCAAGCCATGCTCAAAATTGCTTTCAACAGCATAAGTGTATAGTCAGTCCATGGCTTACCGAAATACCCCTTCATGCTCTCTATTCATCTCAATTGAATATGAGGCTCTTTAGCTGCATCTAAGGTATTTTATCTGTTGGGTTCTACATCGTTTTTTCTACTCATCTTCCAGCAATGATCACTAAATCATTCACCATTGCACCATCTAAGAGCATAACAAAAGGAAACGTGCTACACCTCTTCTTCTGATTGACCTGTTAAAGACAATCCACATGAGCCACTTATCGGACTCGCAACCTTGTAAAACACAATGCTATGAGGGCACTGCTAGGCAAAGAAATAAGATCCATTCTGCCCACTTTTCCTTGTTATCCGCCCACCTGGATATTTTCAGTGTACACTGTCCACGTGTAATGCATGTAAGACAGGAAGGTTTAAAGATTTTAAAATAATACTGTCGATATACACCTACATTAAAAGAGTAGCTTTACATAATGATGTAGATGATGCTTAAGAAGAGCAGGTTAATGCATAAATTTACAGTTAATGATCTCAGCTTTCTTCATATCTTAAATGCATTTCAATAATTTTTTATCTAATGTTTTATTTACTATTTAATGGTTACTGTTAATTGTACTAAGAAGAATGAAGAGGCACAGGAGGCTGATGATAAAGGAGTAGGTGAACAGTGGAGATGTCCGGAGTGTGGCGTGCATTTTCCCCGCGGCCCACTAAATCTGTAACTGACAGGCCCACATTGCAGCTTTTTCTGGGAGAGTAGCCTTCAAGTTCTAGAAAACCTTGTAGCCAATGAGGGTTTTGCATTTTCTATGATTTAATTTAACTCTTTGAGAAATTATACAAATCTGAAAAAGGAAAAACACACAGATGTATGTATTCAATTACAATAAATATTTATTTAAGTAAAAGCAAATTGAAGCCACAATGGTCATTCCATTATATTTAGAGTATTTCAGTAGTTCTATAGAATCATTGAAGACATTTAACAGCTTCAGGCCGATTGTGCATTAATTAGGATTTACCAGTGCAGTCCAGTGTAACTTGAATTGTGAATAGGATCACCTTTGTGGTTTCAGATTATCGTCGTCTTTATTTGTAAAAAATGTTATTGTTGTCATCTTTAGCTATGGTCAATTTATCAATTTAATTGTATGTACCTTGGTGTCCTTCTGACTATTTACAGTACACTCCTTTTCGAACAGTTTATCATTTTTTATCAAATATTTTTTATTAATTCTATGTTAAATCACTGTACTTTTCGCACTTTAGTTTGTTGCAAATCATATTTGTCACAATTTTAAGAGTAGAATTGTCAGATGCTGAAATTGGGTAGCTTCTCAAGCCTCATAACACTAGGGCCCTGGGTTTAATTCCTAGGGTGTTATCTGTGTGGCATTTGTATGGCCTCCCTGTGTTTTTGTGGGTTTCGTCCGGATGCTCCAGTTTCCTCCCCCAGTTCATACTGACATACTGTACTGGAAGCTTAACTGGCTTCTGGTAAAAATGTCCCTGTTGCGAGTGTGTGCATATTTGTGTTTGTACAGTACGTGCACTGCGATGGGTGTTTCCTGCCTTGCTCCTGTTGCTTACTGGGATAGGCTCCAGCTCCCCCACAACCCTGTGTTGATAAAGTGATTAAAAAATGTATTCTTTATGTGTATACAACAAAATCATTCCCCCTCTTTTGCTGTGAAAAACATTTGCAGTTTAATAACCAGGAAGACATGTATACTTGGTAAAGCAAATCATATCTGTAATGTATAAAAACACAATGTTGGACTACACTTAGGACAGGATGCTTGAATGACCACAAATAGAAACAATTAAAAGACAGTTGTTATATTTTTTTTTGTCTGACACTTACAGTGGCAGATTTTGTAGTACTATACCTGAACATGCACAACACAAAATATACATTCACCTTGGTGTATATGATGCCATGTACAGCTTATTTTTACTTCTTTTTACTATTTTTACTTAGTTTATTCACAAATATAAAAATATTAAAACTTCCAACAAAATGTAAATCAGTCTGAGAAGGACAATAACCCCTTATGTCAGTAATTCCAGTATGTCTTCAGCAGAGGGTGCCAGTTCTGTTAAAATAAAATCTGAAACATGTAATCCCATAATAAAACAGCAGCTTCATCTAAAAGACTCTTGGTTTAGCCATCCAGTTCTGTCCATTTATCATAAAAAGGGTTGCAACAACACACTTAATATAAGAGAAAATAACGAGTAGTGATTTATTTCAGTGAGGCTCATTAACATGGTTATTAGTCCTACTGTCTCACATCTCCTGGATTCAATGATGCCTGAAACACTTTCCGTGTGAAGTTTGCATGTTCTGTATATTTTGTCTTGGTGTGAATTGCCACTCACCTCTCATTGGCATGCTAACGAGACATCTCTAAATGGTCCTTTAATGTGTGTGTGTTCCCTACAGTGTCCTGGGGTCATATCCAGAGCATAGTCTTCCCTTTCTTCTTATGCTTTCAGGGTTGGCTCCAGGCTGCAAGCTGTCCCCTCGTTGAATAAGCACATTTCTATTAATAGACAGATGAATGGCTTATTAGCACAGTTATGTTGTGTCAGCTCGTCTCTGGTCTGATTAGAGGTTGTTAAGATCTAACAAAGTGTCTGAACTACTTTCATCAGATGAACTCCTGGAAGGTCTTTGTTCGGTCTTTCCCTGAAAAGATATTAAATGACTGTAGTTTGGACACTGCCTTTTGTAAGTGTCACTGTAAAAACTAGTTTTTGTGGTGTATGAAGATGCAACAGAGATAAAAACATTTCTACAATATGGAACTGAGAACTCTGTCATCTGATAAAAGGAGAATTACTTGACTTTATCTGTGGTGTAGCCCCTGGTGAAACACCATTCGCATTCCATAATTTCCTGAAGATTCTAATAATATTTCCTATACTGTAATCACCTCATAAGAAACTCATTTATCATTTCAAAGCCCAAGGATGAAGATAAGATACTTAGAATTTCTTTCCACTCTTTTTCTCTCATTGTTTTTTTTCACACAAATTCCAGTATTTTGGGAGCTTTATGTTTCACAGTATAGTGTACACTAGCTGTGTCTAAAGTGCCCAGATCACAGTGGCAGGAAAAAATAATATTTTTCACCCATAACAACTCAAGCTTTAGCAGACAAGATATATATGAATGCAGAATATGAAGGATGTTGTTTATGGTACTGTATACTGTAAGTAATGCCATCTTAATGATGGGCTCATTAGCCAACTCTGGCTGGTATATAGTCAGCCTCAGCAAAAAAAGATATTTTGGCACACATCCCATCGCAATTAAACAGAAAATACTTCTGATACTGTAAAGCATGTCTTTATTTGTGACCAAATACAGTACAGTAGGTACAGTAGAGTACCTATACAAAGTAAAGTATGTCTATCCTGATGATCAATTACCCACTAACTACCAAACATGCTAGACAGATGAAACAACACCACTTGTTTAAAACCACTTTTTTTTGCAGGACTATGGGACTTAAACAGCATAAACAGTGATGATAATGAATATGTTGGCAGTACACTTGGATAGTCATCATCTCACCTTTGCTGGGATGAGATAAAGATAAAAAGAATAACAGTTGGTTCTGTATCAGAGTGGGGGTGGTCTAAAAGAAGAGTTACTGACAATAACAGTCAATTACAAATTTAAATATGCTACATAAAGCAGAATTAATGTTTTTTTCTCAGCAGAAAAACTTAATGATCTGTGATGCATTCAATGATCCAGCTTTTATTCGAACGTAATTCTGAAGTACTGCATTTCTGTAGTTTTCAGGCAGGCTTGAAAAGGCTGTACCGCATGCCAGCAGATTTGTTTTGTTTCCCTTAGATAATTCATTGTAACTAATATTTCTATTATTTCTCATTTCTATTTCTAATTATTGAATGTAAATATCTAGTATTCACATTACTGAAGATAAAAAATAATGGCAGGACGATCAACTGTCTGCAATCCATGTTTCAATAAAAATTATACTTCTACATTGCTCATGTAAAGTCAATAGTTGTTACTTAAGAACTGCAATTAGCTTCTCTGAAATTCCACCAGGGACTTGAACATTCCTGTGTGGTCCATTTGAGAGGGTAACACAAGGTACATCCACACTTATCTGTGAGGAAAGGGAAATACAGTACATGGAGGATGAGGGGTAAAGAGGACTGTGGGAATAAGATGTACAGTAGTTGAAAATCCTCAGTTTCACATTTACCAGTGTAAATGGTCACAGCTTGGGTGTCTGCTAGACTGCATGCTATAAGTGGGAGTTGTGATGTTTCTCATTTGCCACTTAAACAATACCCCATGAATTTACACTGCATAAAGAGCCAATCAGCTTAACATAAGACTTTATACTGTAGGTTGTGGTGCTGATTTGGGGTTTTAAAATTGGATGTTGCCTGGGTTTTAAAAAAATGTGAACCAATCAATCACTCCAAACAGGAAAATATATGGTGACTGCACTGCAGGGAATCTTAAAGGAACCAACAGCTTGTCTGCATACAGTGCCACTAAGAATCTCTTCCTTATTTCCTGCTGTTTTCCTTTTTAGGAGTGTGTTAAAACTCATTGGAAAGCACCTCAGAACAACATGTTGAGAAGTGTCACAGGGTGCGTCAGGGTTCTTATCAAAGTTCCAGTTTGACATATGCCTTTATGATTTATATCAAACTGTTAAAAAACAAGAGGAAAAGAATAACTTAATTTACCATACACTTTACAGCCTAACACTTTGATGTGCACTGAAAAGGTGCATCTACCTTTATGAGCTTCCTTTTCAATCAGCAGCTCCTAGAGCATAGATCCAGGATGAGCCTGCTCATACGTTTTTTGACATCGGCTCTCATCATGACTGTCCTCTTTTTCTCTCCTTCATGTTGTCAAGAACTGTCCTTTTGGCAAACAGATACAATGAGAAGTTAATTCACACATACAGCTTCATCTTTTTCTTTTCCCTTGGATTTTTCAGAGCACATGAAGAGTCTAGTTCTTTTATTAATTAACTACAAAGACGCCAAATCAAAAGTCTATAGTTTTGCTCTGTGTGCAAACAGTTGTGGGACAACATGCAAACATACATTAGCTAATTGGGTGGGCTGCTTTACCACTGGGAAAAAAAATATAATGGTACAGTTTTATTGATGAGTGTTTTTCAAGATTTTTTTTTATAAAACATGATATATTAAAAAATCTTGAAAAACAAGATAGAAGCAAAAAGAAAATGAAAGAACCAATGCCAAGTCAAAAGAAAAATAAGCCTAAATTAATTACAAATTAAATGCTTTTAAGCAAGTTTTAAAAATGTAAACAGTCAGTGATGTAAAATACTTTTAGTGAGCAATGTGAGCATTCTGAAGTCTTCTTAGTGCCTTAGAGGACATTCAAGTAAGCAAGACATTACTGTAGTCTAATCTTGATTAAATGAATGCTTGTAGCAATAACAACAATAATATTTCATGCTTAAATAAGCAATTTATACATTTCTTAAATCTTGAACACAAAAGCCATCTTGGGGGAGATTTAACCAAAGAATTGAAAATCCTAAAGGGGCTTCATAAAATAAACTTCCCACACTACATCAAGCACAGCACAGACACCAATCCCAAAGGACATACTGTAGCTGGAAATCTAACTGGAATTAAATCCAGGAATTTAGAAATCACTAAATGCAACTAAATTAAGTGTATACGTTACACTTTTTGTTGTAACTTTTTGGGAATACTCAATTAGGGTTATATTTCAAGACATCACTTGGCCTGTATGACATAATGTGTAATTATCTCCTGCATAGTACTGTAGATCTTGCAGGATACTAGATCTCCAGGTATTGATTAGCACTATCAAATTCGGTTTTAAAACTCACATTTATACTCTAGATTTTCTAATATTTCTGTTTAATGACCTCTTCAATTCCCACTGCTTTTTTATTGTAATTTGCCTTGAGATGAAGTATGTGCTGAAGAGGTGCTATATGAATTAATAAGCATTTATGATGAGGTGTTACACCTGAAGAAGGCTCCACAGCCAAAATGCGTCTTTTCCTTTCAGCCTGTAATAAACCTCTTCCTGTTCTTTGCATGCTGATGCAGCTGCAGTACCTACTAGAACTGTAGTTAAACACGTAGACTTTAAATCAAGGCACTTCAAAATTGCACAATGCATTAGCAAGATCTCATTTAGAATGTTGTGTATAATTGTGGTCACCACATTAGAAAAATGTGTTGCTGCTCTGAAACCAGTCCAGAAGAGATAAACCAGATACATTCCCAGACCTAAAGGAGTGCCCTACACTAATTGGCTAGAAAAATGAATCCTTTTAATCCTGCAAGAAACGGCAAGAAGGGAGAAGGGAACTTCATAATATCATAACAGTGATATTCCATTGTATTTCTTCAGACTCAGTAGTGAAACTACTTAAGAAAATTGCTGGATGAAATCCTCACATCAATTAGCTTCTTAAAACCATACGGTTTTGGTTGTAACCAATCTTATATACTTCTAACTAACATGTTGGTTAAGAATATAATTTCTGTCACAATTCACACACACTTGGCAGCTGCTGTATAAGCATTATCTGTACAAGACATTATTTATTCCTCTTTGACATTGCATTTGGTCTCTAAGACTCATGACTAATTTCACTGTTTTGTTCTGAAACGTACAGTATGTGGGCTAAATTCTCTTACCAAATGTGTCTATATTTGTTACAAAGAAGAAAATAGGTGTTGCCAAGATACAGCCATTTCATCTGGAAACACAAGAAGTTTTTTTTTTAACATTTGCTAGTAAGCATTACTATGTGGCAGCCTCCTCTTCTACAGGGAGCAACACACAGGGAGCCTTAATTGTATGGTGAGGAAATTTGCGAATGTCTGTTAGAAGGTGATGAATTACAGCGATTCCATGTTTGAAAACAAATATTTCCTGAAAAAATATTGCTTTTGTTTCAGTTGCCCCTACGCTCCTATGATGTTCAGACCAGATTTTTTTAATCTCCTGACCAATACCTGCTGGAGCTCCCAGTGTTTAATATTATTCTTGGTGCAGATATGAATGCTGTCATAAATCTTGTACTTGACAGATCGAAATCGAAGGAGATGAATGCCCAGTTTCTGCTATCTACAGCTTTGAGAAATTGTCTGATCTGGGTATGGGAGATGTATGGTGCATATTTAACCCCTCAGCCAATTAATTTACTTTTTTTGTTTTACTAGACATAAATCATACTCCAGGGTTTCTTATATTTTCACCCCCAGGCTATTTTTTCAGTGGTACACAATGCTGGGATACTACCCAGGCTGCTATCAGCTCAATATGCAAATTTCTGTGATATATACTAACTGATAAATTTTCATGGGCCTCCTGCTGGAATTTTAATACCATATTATTACGAAATGAGACATTTCAGATGCTGTTTCAGGCTAAATTGGAGGAGGTTTTTTTTTAATTGTAACCATGGCTAGGTTAATGACCCCTTCATTCTATGGTATTCACTTTGTTAAATATTTATGACTGCATTTTCTTCACAACTACATAAATATTACCAAAATGAAAAAGTTACTTTTCTAAAACAGTTCTCAACAACTTTATTACAGTGTATAGCCATTGTATAGAAAATCAATCTTGTTACAATTCATTTATTTGTTGCTTAAACATTAGACGAAAACTAAGCCATTTTCTAGCCTTGATCCTCAGTAAGAAAGTATTACTTTTAAACACAATTTAAAATATTATCTTAAATTATACACCCAATTATTTGTTATAATCAGGAAAAGTGTATAAGATTTTGCCACTCTTTATCCTGAAGATATACTGGGGGTGCCAACGGTACATCCCTGCCTGAGCTGTTCAGGACATGACAAAGGACAAGAATCCATGGAATTCAGGCATACCCTCCTGAATTTTTGCAATTATTGTACATTATTTTTTATTATCCTGTTATTCTGCCAGACTAAGGTGCTATTGTGTAAGCAGGAAATGAGTGTGAGACCAAATTCTTACACCTTGAAAAGACAGATTTTATTGAAGTGATAACCTCCACCTCCCCTTACAGACACTGCCTCCCCTCTTACACCAAGACATTGAAGTTTTTGAATCTATGTCTGGTGTTAGATGATGGTGGATTTGGATTTTTCCCACTTTTGTAGTTTCAGAAAGGCACTCACCCAAGTTGCCAGCTTCAAATCTCTTTGTTTGGCTTGTGTTTGGAGCCATTACCTCAGGCTGTCAGTCAGTATACTCTAACCTGTTTCTGTCAGCAAAGCTCAACACGGTACATAACTCTGTGTATATTTTTTATGTAGACAATGTCTGCCAGTCCTTGTCTCCTAACTATTTTTTTGTTTGGCGCTCTATGAAGGTGCAGAATAATTCCAAATGATCTAAGTCAGCTTTGCTGCCTTTTAAATTACCTTTACCTTTTATTTTGTTTCCGGTTAAACATTTCAAATAACTTGATATTCCTTTTTACATTCTTACACAGTAAATAACTTTAATAACATTTTTAAATGGCAAATTCACACTTGAACAAATTGATATGTTTTCCCAATTTTCTACAAGCTCAGATTTCCATGATAAATATGACTATAACCTTTTTGCTTCTATTTTTCTTTCTCCTCCTGTAGCATAGGGGTTCATAACCTTGATCTCGGGTTCCTGCTGCAGCTAAGGGGTCTATTGCTTGCAGTTCTTAAAGGGGAACTGCAACACTATTTTTATATTTCAGGGTTAGAAAGACAGCATTGATGAGTGCATTTAAAACCTCAATGAAAGTAAAATGTACACAGTAACATGTAAAACCTAATTTAAGACACAAAACAGACTTAAAATCTTACAGATTTTCAGGTATGCACAGTGCCATGTGCTGTGATTCAGAATGAGGTAACAAAATATCCGGTGACGTTAAGCGGCCTTATTACATTGTAAACAAGGCTTGTGAATACTGTACATCGTTTTTAATCCAATAGAAATATTGCTCTCGTCTTTAAGACAGTTTTACTGACAAATACTACTTACTTGTTACTCTGCATGCAGATCATGTTGACACATTTCAGTGGTGAAATGTATGCTGCACAACCTGTACTTATTCGCCTTAATATCACATTACATTAGTCATTACAGTGACTAGTGAGCAGGAAGGGCCATTTCACATTGCAATTTGCGCCAACTGTTGCTCTCACCCATGGCGAGACCATCGGTTTGCGACAGCATGGCAACCATACAGTACTTTCACAAAGTTCCATATTTTGTGCTTAATGTGGAATTTGTACAATTTTGCGATTCCGGCAATTAATTTATTTTGTTACCAGAATTTAATAACCAGTCTGAGAAATTGGGACAGCAGCTCTTCTTTAAAATAGCAAATGAGATTGGTAACTGGTACCAAACCTTTAATAATATCTGAGTTTCAGAACTCACCTCATTCAAGTGTTGTAGCCTTAAATGTAACTAATTGCACCGCAGAACAGATGTATTGTCATTCCTCTGTGTATATTATTTACAAATTGTTCACTAATTCATCCCAGTTTAGTTTGAAATAAAGGTAAGTTGAGGAGAGATTGATTGTTGTAGAGAGCAATATGTCAGATGTTGAGTATTCGTGAAGCTCAAGACTAAGTGCAGATAGAAGTAAACCAAAGATCCAGACAAGCAAGCAGATCAATTAAATGCACTAGAAACATCATGTTCAGTTGGAATTAAAATCCAGCAGACAAAGTGGATCGACAGGACCAGGTTTGGAAAGCCCTACTTTAGATTGCATACGCGACATTCCAAATTCATTAGGAAAGGAAATTGTCTGTGTATTCAATTTCCAAAAAGAAATGCAAAATCTGCTAGGATGTAGCTCTGCCAAACTTTATTTTGCAGGCATTGCCTATTTCATTCAAACCTAACACTCCTACGTATTTATAGGTGTCTACAACTCCGTAGACTTCAAGATTTCATTTATTTCAGGGCTCTCCTCAAATATTGTAGATTACATTTTACCTCCATTATTACACCATTAATTGCGACTTAGCATTTAGTGGAAATAGTCATGAAGTCCCAGAAAACATGGCATGCCCATTCTCCTATTTCCCATAATCATGAGCTCCTTACAGGTTATTTGCCTTTCTCTGCTTCACTTTGGAGTGATAATGGGATTCACATTCTAACAGATGTTTTTAATGAGGACAATCTTCACACTTCCCAGGACTTGCAATCTCAATATGAGCTACTTTGCTCCTCTTTCTTCTTGCCTTTCCATTCTGCAACATGTGCCTAAGACATTCACTGAGGAAGAGTTTATCAGCAACAGGCAGTTTCTTCAGAATGTCAGGCCCAGTGTGATAAAACTTTTAAAGGATGTTAACTGGAGTTCATATCTTGAAATTGCCAGTACCGTGGCAGAGCTAGGACATAGTGTCTGCATTTACTTTTGTGTTACATGGAATATATGAAGCAGGGGCACAGTCTACCATAAAATAATACCTTTCAGACAAACATTTGTACAGACCGATGATTCCCTCAATAGAATCATGACACATGAAGCAGAAATTACACTTAACCCTGCAGACTATCAACATTTATGCTGAATTGCTCCCCATATACTGTAGGTCATATGATACAGATGAATGTAGGATTTCAGTGTGAATGCCCAGTACCACACCCATACACAGACACTGTTGCAAAGACTTACAAAACAATGTTGTACTGAAATGCAGTAGTTGGGGAACTTTATTCCCCTTTGTCAACAACAATTGACATTATAAGCTGTAGTTTGTACTTGTCCTTTATACTTTCAAGCATCTACAGTGTGTATCCTGAGACTGTACTGTATTAGTGAATTTCATAATGTCTATCTGCCTGTCTGCAAATAGAGTTCAGTTCACTGCTGTGGACTTACTATTGTACCTTGAGCGAGGTACTTTACCCTAATTGCTCAAGCCCATAGAGCAGTACAAACAGCATTGTTAGAGATCGTACCTTTAGCCAGTATACTGTCCAGGGGTGCCATGGAAACCAGGCTGAACTTTGGCCTAATGTAGTAATTTCAGATGCGGAAATTGCCTACCTTGTTGTTTATATTTCTATTTTGCCATTCATTTCTGTGTACATCCTTATGCTGAGAAAAGTGTATTTAGAAAAATATTTTATTGCTGAATCATAATTTAACTCAAGGTCTCTCCAGATAAATATGGAAGAAGATAGAATATTTCTAAAGTTGTTTCAGGAGTTCTGAGAGATAATTTATAAAAATGTCCATAATTACAATAATACCATATGACCGCCATCTCACTTGTGGCAAAATTGCTCACATATTATATATAGTAAATAACTCTGGTGCTTGACAGTTCAGTGCCTTTTTATAATCTTCTCATAAGGGAGAATCACAATTGCATCATTTTTCCTCTTATAAAGAGCTTTTCCATTGAGTTATGAAGGAGCAATGTCTGCTATGTAAAAGCCCCAACGAAAAGAGTATTATCTTAAGAGCTTCTTAAAAGATGTTTTCTTTGGCAAAAATAGCAAAGGTACAGTCAGCTGTACCTTTGCTATTTAAAATAATGACTACTTAATTTCACAGTCTAGATTTTTCAGTTTCATTGTGGTTTACCTCTGAAACTGTACAGGTTTCTGCATTTATTTAATGGGAATTATAGTGGGCATACACGGCATTCATGCACTACATGGACATACCCTGTACTTCTGTTTATTGTACTGTATTTGCAGCACAAGCAAAAACTGCTTCTTCTTTCCCTTGTTCATCCTGGTTCAGATATAAAGCACATAACAAGGTTTCAAACTCCAGCTGTGTCAGACGCAATTACTTCTAGTTCCTCCTATGTCATCCCACTGTATTCCACCTAAAAGTCACTTTGACCAGGAATTTGAATTAGGCCATTCTGTCACATCAGGCAATCCTCATGATCGTAGTCTTTTCTTTCTAACCAGACCATACTTTTTGCCCTTAGAGTGTAAAACCAACAAGGCTTTCCATACAGTTGCAGTATCGACTGCAAAAACTTTCAAACCTTGCCTAAGGCTTGTCTTTTTTTACCAGAATACCATAGACCCAGTCTACCAGAATATCAATGGGAATGCTGGCCAAATACATCAGACCAGTTGGAGTCTCCCCCATTGATCCATACTCAATGGGTTGTTTTTGCATATTGAATCTTGATGTTGTCAGTATTCAGGGGTATCTCACATTCTTTCAGGATTCTTCAAACCGATGGTCGGTACACACTGTCAAATGCTACTGTCAAAAGCCACAAAGTATGCTATTGATTTGAGTTCTGTACAATTTTATTGTAGCAAAAATATTTGATCAATATAAGATCTTTTTCTGAATCCTGCTTGATTCCCCCTCTGTCTTTCATCTATTGTTGATTTCACTCTGTTTGGTATTGCCTTGCTGAACACTTTGCCAGGCATCGATAGCAGTCTTATAGACCCCCTTTTGCCAATTCTGAGGAAGTTTCTCACTTGACCCGATCAGAAAACCAGTTTTATAGTTTTATGTAGTTGGTCAGTCAGTAGTCGATGGCTACTGAGCCATCTCTCTAGCTTTAAGTAATTCCACAAATATATTGTCAATGCCTGGACTTAATTTCTTAATTTGTCTGATCACCATTTAAACCTCCTCCACATAGAGGTGTCTAACCCGTAACATTCCCTCTGTGTTGTAGCTGTCTCAAGAAAACCCAGCAGACCAAAAAACACTCTAGAAAATCTGAGTGAGACTCAGATCACATTATGTACTGTAGTATAGGGTGGCACAGTGGCAAAACAGTTAGCATTGGGTTCAGTTTTGGACTGTGGGTGTTATATGTGTAGTTTTTATGTTCTTCTGGTGTTTGTGTGGGTTTGCTCTCGGTTCTCCAATTTCCTCCCAGAGTCCAAAGACATACAGTACTGTAGGATAATTGCTTCTAGAAAAATGTATGTCTGTGTGCGTACTGCGATAGACTGGTGTCCCATCCAGGGTGTAATCTGCCTTGCTCCCAGTGCTTGTCAAAACAGGCACTAGCTCCCCTATAACCACTGCAAATTGAAAGAAGCCATTATAAATGGATGGATAGATCGATAATGCAATCTAATATACACATTTTTCACATAGAAAGTAGATACTGTAAATATCTGGTTGCAGCCAATTTATTTGGAAAATGTGACAATTTGTCTTTGTACTCAGAACCATGCAGTCTAGTTTAGGCTATCAATTAGAAATGTGACATCTACTAACGCAAATACTTTGAAAACCAACAAGGAAAAGGAGGTGGAAGTGATGAAATGGAATTTTATGAGTGGTGAACTCAATGGAAAGTCTGTAAAATGTAGTCTATGTTTAGCCAGTAAAGCCTGTTTAATTCAGACTACAGTCTACCATAAGAACACCAGCAAGCACAGATTAGATTGTAAAGAGACCATTTTAAATAGAGTGAAGCTAATGAAAAATAATCAGACAGTACCTTCCAAGTCCAGGAAGATCATGTTTGGGACCTCTAAGAATTATTTTTCTAAATAAATAAGTCAAAGCAAGCTTATTTGAAAAGAAAATATTTGATTTATTTAAATTTCTTGCAAATTAAGTATGGTGCACCTGAGTGTAACCTTGAGCATTCAAAACCATGTAATATAAAAATATTTTAAAAAATAGATTTGAAAGAGGATTCAAAGAAATATTCTTTTCTCATCAGCTTCATGGTATAAATAATTGTATAATGGTATAATTAATTGTATAACCGTACACTTGGAAAAGGTAAATATTTTAATTGATTTTTTTCCTGTTTTTTCTTGATCTGTCTTGTAGTGACTCCTAAGGGAGAAGGATTAGATGTAATTTTGTAAGGTATTGTACCATGTCACTTACATTGGTTTTGTAAATAAAAACTGTTATGCCTGATACAGTCCTAGGTCTTAATAAGTAAATAGTAAATTTATATTCATTATAGATATTATTAGCATTATACAGTATGTTCTCCATTTTTAGATTTAACACACTCAAACTACAATAGATGCATTCAAACTATATGATGAATAATTACAGATTTACTTAATTGTATTTACACAGAATAATGTCAGGGAAACTACTTTCTCAATGTTGTGTGGTAACTGTGGGTAGGTGGCAGAGATGTCTTAATATTGTCAGACAGAAAGATTAAATTACAGTATCTCTGTCATTATACCAACTGATACTTACAGTGCTAGTTGAGCCTGATGAACTGCATTGTCAGCACTGCATTATGTTGGATAAATCAGCATATAGAAATAGTATGGAGATAATTGAATGACTGAATTTTTAATGCTATTTTTATATGTCCAGAGCTACTGCACTGTTACTTGTAATTTCTGTTTCATATACCATGACTGTGCGGAAGGCACAGTAGAGGTAGAGGGAATGCAATTGCATTCCCTTTTTAATCATGTTTTATTTACCTTGATTGTTTTAAGCAATTAATACAATTTTAAGGTGGTGCACATACTGTAGATAAACAAAAGAGGAATCAGTGCATTTCATTCCAGGCTTACAGTAAATGTTCCCTAATAATTACCCTTTAAGAGGTATTTAAAATGAATGTTGTTGGCAAAGATAGAAGCATGATCTTATCTTGTTATTTTATCTTATCAACATGTTTCCCTTAATAGAGTAGGTTACTAAAGTTTTTGTAATATACAGCCAATGTGTTCCCTGCTTCCTGATGAGGTGCTCTGTGGTTTGGCACTGGCAGATGCCAGTCAGATCCTGGTGAGGATGAGCTGTGGATGCTATAATACCACAGTGCAGCAGGCCAGCTGTTATAAGGATTGTAGTTACAGCTGACCCGCTACTCCAGGCCATCAAGGCCTCTAATTAAGAAAATAGTCTCACCTGTGGTGAATTACTCAATGAATAGTTCATTGTTAAAGGGGTAGGAATAACAAATGTGCACATTGGTGTAAATTACAATTAGTATGTTCAAGATATTAAAGGGTGTGCACAATTTTTATTAGTGTTAATTTACTGAAGAGCAGTCTTGTGTTTAACTGAGAAGAGTTTTATTTTACTAAAGACTTGTTTTCTTGCAGTGTTTGACCCATTGTGAGTTTTAATGTGCTCTGGCCTCAAAAGCCACCTTAGAGGAATGCCTGTCACACACAGTTAATTTACAATAGTTAATATGTATCAAATCTTTTTTTGTATAAATAATGTTTTGTAATTATATTTTGTATGATAAAGAAGTGTAAGCTATGTGACACATAAAAGGTTTCAGCCATGTATTGCACAGTGGCGCATCAGAATATTCATAGAAGTTCTCTTTGATATCCAACTAACATTCTGCCACTTCTATTTTTGCTCTGTACTTGAAAGGCAGAAAAACAAAAATTGTGATTTAAAAAAAAAGATCAAAAAGGTAAATGAGATTCCTTGTTTTATCATGTGAGCAGCAGCAGGTATTGCGATATTTGAGAAGCTTTTCGAGCAGTAGTATTTTCCTCTTCCACATCTTCATGCCAGCTGAGAGCTGCCAGTGTGTTGACACTAGTGTTCCATATGTTTTCCACTGTGGTTTTAATACATCTTGTCGTCCAACTTTGTCAGATCTCAGAACTTATGCGAGGCAGGACCTGGTCAATGCTGGGAAGGGAGATTTCTGATGAAAGCCTGTTGATTGGTGCTGTAAGTTTGGCTTGTGGATCAATAGTTAGTGTCCCCGCTGGTCACAAATTTCTAACTATGAGAGGAGACACCATGTTGTATAATAGGAGGTGTGAGATCATGACTCTTGAGTCATTAACAATCCCAAGGCACTATTCTCAAGAGTTGTTAACCCCAGTATCCTAACTAAAATCCACTTTGGTTTACGCGTTCTGGCCACCTCCTTTAATACAACTAGTAGTAAGTGGTATGATACACCACCTTCCATTTCTAAATGAGTGAATTCACCATGCTAAAGAGTAAAGTATATTTACTGCCTTTTCCTGATCTGTGACTTTCTACAACCTTATCCCTGAGTTGTTTCAAAAGCTTCTTGTTGCCTTCATGGTTGAATCTGCTTGAAATTAACTGCTTCACTGGGGAACCTTACACAGAAAATGCTATTTATTTTGAAGTCATTCATCCATCCGATTTCTAAGCACTTCATCCAATACATGGGGTCATGGGAGAACCAGAGCCTGTCATGGCAAGCAATGGGCAAAGGACAGAATATCCCCAAGACATGCACACACTCTCACCAGGGCCAGTTTCACAGAAGTCATACCTACCAGTATGTTTTTGGACTGTGGGAGGAAACTAGAGTACCCAGGGGAAACATGGGGAGACCATACAAACTCCACACAGATAGCACCCCAGGAATTCAACCCAGAGTTTACCCAAGGCATGACTTATGTTCTTAATTTTATCATTTTACTGTAAGTTTAGAATTTGTTTTCTTTCATTCTTTCATTGTAGCCTTTACTGATATTTTACTTCGTCCACCCATAAAAGTGTTCATTTTCAGCAACCAAATTGCAATTAAAAACGTTCACATCAAAAATCATTTTAATTGAAAAAAAACATTTTGGACATCAATGGATGACCGTGAATACCTTTTCAAGACACTGAATATGTAAGTCCATGTGTGTTTAAAAAAAACAAGAATCTCATGGACAGAGTCACAAAAGGTGATCAGCAATATGGTAGAAATCAAACTTTCTATTGAATGCTTAATTATTAATACCCTGCTTACTGTGGTAAGCAGCTGATATGTAATTTAGTTCTGGATCTTCCTGTTGCATTTCTTTCTTTGTATGTCAGTAAAAACACCAAGTGCAATTGTGCATTGATTATCATCATCACACTAAGCTGTAAATCATCACTGAAGAACATAAATATAGCAGATTCAGTATATAGAATCAATAAAACTGATACAATGAATTTGATTTAAGGTTGTGTGTCTGTGTCAGTGTGTGCCGTCATAAACTGCCATCCCATTCAGTCTCTGTCCCGCCTTGCGCCTATTGCTTGCCAGGATAGGCCCCGGCTCCTCCACAGCCCTGAATTTGACAAAGCTGTTAGAATATTGATAGATGGATTAAATCTACATAGTAACAGAGGCTTAATAGTTTTATTTCAGGCATAGATTGACATTTATTTTCAGTTTGCAAGTTATTAAAAGGCCTTCGTCATTCTGCCTGTCATAATCCCTGCATCCTTACTAATCCTTGTGTTTTATTTCACTGTCTGCCTTTCTATTTCTGTTGCTCCCCAGTCCGTTTTGTACTTATTCCTGCATTCCCCCCTTCTTACTTGCATCGGCCGTATTTCCATCTCTCTCTCTTTCCATCCAGCTTTCCCCTAATCTCTCCTGCTTCTCCGCAGCTTCCTCTGTCTCCCCCTGCTTGTCAGACCCTCGCTCTCACTCACTCCCTCTGCCCCTTAGTGAGTCATTCCTTTTGTGTGTACAGCTCCTCGGCTTAGCCTGCCTATAAAACTTCAGCAGATGGTTTGTGTTGGGAGGAGGGGAGAGGGGGGAGAATAAAACCGAAAAAGAAAAAAAAAGGTGGCTAAGTTGCGATGCCGTGTATCCTTCTTTCTGTTAAGGGGCAGGAAGAGATGCTTTTGATGAGCCCTCAGCCGTCTCTGCTCCAGTGGGGTAGAGGGTGTGTGTGTGAGTGTACAGTGTGAGCCTGTCTGCATGTCTGTTGTATGTGTACCTCAGCATGTCTCTCGCTCTTCATGTTACTATACCAGCCAGGGTCCGTTTGCTTTAGGTTGCCGCACAGTTCAAAGCATCTGCTTTGTCGAGTGCGTGTGTGGACAGAGAGGCTTTGTTTTCAAGCGAAGCGTTTTCTGCGAGAAGAGATCGGGGGCTTTTGATTTTTTTTTTAACAAAACCTGCTAGATGACTTGAGATGATTTTTTGATGCATTTACTTGCAAGTACAGTAAGGAAAAGAGACCATGCCTTTTCTTTTTTAAATAAGGAAAGCCTCATCATACTTCATTCATTTGTCAATTGCCTTCTGGTGGAGTTCAGTGGCTGGATGGAGGAAAAGCTGGTCTCCTAACATGCCAGATTGCTAAACACATCCTCTGTTCAAAGACTCTTTTTTTTTTTTAGGACTGCAATGTTGTTCAGCTTTTCTTAGAAAAGGGAGGCTGGATTGTAAGTGGCTGCTCTTGCTTATCCACCAATGCTCTGTTTGTTCACTATGCCCAAGTGATTGTCTTGGATCATACGGACGGACATTGGGTGTCTCACAGGATGGTGCTGAACTCTGACCTGGTGGCCCTGTTCTCTTTTCTCCCCAGTGATTACATCATTGAGGAGAAGGATGCAATCCTGCAGAAGAAAGAGAATGAAGGCTTTGGATTTGTGTTGCGTGGAGCTAAAGGTAAGAAATATTAGTTGTGCTACATTATTTTGTCAAACAAAAGCTTCAACCAGAGCTTTTTGTGTTTGAAGATATAGTAGTCTAATAAATCAATGTGAAAAATCATACTAATGTTTTATATTAAGGGGTGCAAAGACATTTATAAAATATTTTTTTGCCTGTAATATATTGGAGCACATAAAGAGAACAGGTTAATTGTAATTTTCCTGTTATTAACAGCTCTTTTCTACTGATTAAATGTATGTTATTAACAAAGGTCACATTGTATATTTTGAATATAAAGACTTTTGTAGCAACCAATGACCTTGTCATGTACTTACAATTTATCTTATGCAACTTATTTTGGTAAGAAAGAAGAGGAGAAAATTTAATGTAATGTTTGAATTCCCCCTCTCCCTTCATGTGATATGGAAAGTTGAACAAGTGTACTAGTCTTCAATGCAGTGTGTGGGACTCTGAGATGTGAACACCTGAGTTCCTTAGTGTAATGCATCAGAAGAATCTTTTCTTTTTTATATAGTGAAAGTTTTTATCTGCTAGACAATACTACAGTTATCTAATTCATTAGCTGAAATTACAGAACACCAATAAGATAGTGAAGGCTCCTATAGAATATCTGAGATTTTTGAGAAGGTCTTTTGAGTGTGCAACCTGCTTAGCCTGGATCTGGACAGGCACCAGCTTACCAGCTTGGTATGTGACATGTGGCTTCATCCTGTGAATGACATATCATCTCACATTCCCATCTGCTCTCCACTCTGTACAGCTCTTACTAGACTTAAAGAGAAGAGTGCTGGTTTAAAACCCTCACTGCAGACACTAAGAAACAATTGTTTTGGAAAGTTCCTTCATTCGCTCAGGGCACAGCTTTTCAGTGAAAAGTGTACTATTTTGGAATACCACTCAAAATATAATATATTTATCAATTCAGTGCAGCAGGCTACTCTGGGTGTTTAAATATTGTTTATATATAATCTCATAAAAAAAGCAAATATTGACCACACTGAGACTACAGTTCCTGGTTCAAGTTTCTGGTTCAAATGAGCAAAGATACGAAGTTTCAATAGGACAATATTATATGGCTTGACTTTGGTTAATACAGCAGCTTTTGTGTTTGACTTATTTCTGACCACATATACTGTATGTACTTTGTAATTTTGCATTGTTGAGTGCTGGACCTGGAGTTACAGTATGAGGCCATTAGTGCTGCCCAAAGGTCCTACAGTAGGTTTGATTCTGGCCTAGGGCATCTGACTATTTTCTCTGTAGCCCTGGGATGGACTGGTATCCTGTCCTGCAGGAGATTAGTTGTGTTTATTCAAACCTACTGCTCTTCTCTGACAGAATGAGCCTCACCAGGGTACATGGCTTGCTGACCAAAGGTAGAATGGATGGATGCTAGCGGAGGGACTTTGGTTCTTGTTGTTGTAATTATAGATACAGTATTTGTACTTGTGCTCATTTCTAGCCCTGACCTTGTTCATCTCCTGAGTCTGTATGTAGTATATGTCATTTCATACCATTGGTGTTTGTTCTCAGTTGTCTCTGAGTCTCTTTGCTCTGTACTCCCTTCTCCGTTATTAACCCTTGGAGTGTCTGTAGACGTTTTTGGCCATTACAGTCGTCATCTTAATGTTTTATGACTAAAAATGTTATGGCTCCTCCAGACAAAGTCATGTTGACTGCAGGATTGGCCATAGAGATGTCAAACTCTGCCTACAGTTTATTGTGGCTAGGAGCTTCAGAGGTGCTGCTCAGTTAGGCTAGTGCACTAGAGTTGTCAGCTGAGCTCTCCTCCAGCTTAGACGACATGAGACTGATTGGGGCCTGCAAATTTTCCACCTGCTGAAATTCTTCCTGACGTTTCTTGAATTTACAGATCTCAGTTTTGACAATTGACTCAGTAACAAATGAATACTAATAATAAGTGAGTTTGAGTGCAGTTCTGCCTAAACCTAACCTTATTTTAATGATCATATTTACATGATTTTACTGTTAAATGTACATTATCTAACAGAATGGCAACATACCTGGACTCCAACTGGTTTTGACATTTTCAATAGTTCATACTGTATCTTTGTTTTTGTACACTATAAATTAGGTATTGTGACTTTCTGGTGAGATCTCTATCATAAACTCTTATTTATGAATTAACTTTTCGAGATGCAGAGTGTTGTCTCCTCTCTGCACCACCATTTTGTGTTGGGTTACAGAATCTACTGTAACTCACCTTTGGTTCAAATGTAGTCTTACCTGTCCATCAAGAGGAGTTGGGTGTGGAGCTGAGAGTATTTAACCTGATACTCATAGTGTAGCAAATAGTCTAGTATTGTCTTAATATTTGTGATGACAGCATCTGTATCTGTACCCATATGCTGTTGCTATGCATGGAGTTATAGTTTGCCAGCCTTGAAAATTGTCAGTAGGAAGTTCTCTGGAGAAGCTGCAGTTTATTATCTTTATTAAATGCTTTGACTTTTCTACCCTGAACATAGTTTTCCCTTGCACAAGAGCACTTAGCAAACAGACTCTTTTTGCAGTTCATTTTTGTTCCTGGCCTGCATTATTATGTGTCACGACTATAGTCCCCCCTCCTTAAGGGTGCTCCAGCCCTTTCACTAAAGACTTCATTCCATGCACCTGCGCCCTATTCCCTGCCCACCTTATAAGCCAGGCGCTGACGCTCTTCCGGGCTCTGCATCTGATTTCCGTATCGTGCGAGTCCGGGACCAGGAAGCGCCTGGTCCCGTTAAGGTTTTAATCTCGGTTCCCGTTCCTGTTCCCCGTCCGCCGGTTCCGACCCGGCCTTCGTGGTTTTTAATTCCTTCGTCGGATGGATCTCCTGGTTTTGGATACTCTATGGATTACTCTTGGATCGTTCGCCTCGGCCACACCTCCTCCGTGCACCAGCGCACCTTGGACACGCCCCCTGTCTTCTGCCCCGTTTTCCTGCATGACATTTCCCTAGTGTTTCCCCACTCCGTCGGACTGTCTCGTCCGGAAAGAACTGTTCGTTACATTATGATTCCCATGACCACACCTGGACTAGCTGTCAGTTTGTTTAGACACTAGCTGTATGCATAAAATTAGCAATATACTGTATATTTGCAATTAAATTACATTAATCACAATTGGTAGAGCAACAAGCAATTTCTTAGAGAAATTAACCAATTACAGCTAAAACACAGAATATGTTTTGGAAACCCTCTGCTTTTTTCTTAAGCAAAAACAAGTATCTAAAGATGGACACACAAATGTCCCAAAACAGTGAGATCTGGCCACTATGAATAATATTAGTGTCCATCCTCCATGTCATCAAAGGCCATGCCTGCTTGTTACACTACAAGAATACAGAGTTAAGAACACAGACTATGATGCACATTGCACAATATTTTTGAGAAACAACTTGTACGTCTTACTGGAAATAAAACAGGAAAATGATTGCTAATTGTAAAATTAGAAAGAAAGTTAATGTGATGTTTTGGCTGTCCTTGCAATACGGTAGCTCATTATGCTGGTACATGTTTCAAGCGCACCCACCTACCCAACTTCAGGTCCTGAATTCCAGAGCAGCACTGAGGCTTGAGAGAGGTCTCAGAACTTCCCAGCCATATTCCAAAATTCTCACCTTTACTTGTATATATTGATAATCATTTTCAATGCAGCCCCACAATGTTAAAACAAGAACGTTTGGTACACAGTATTACACAGACAGATGATGTGAAAATGAACAAAGACACAACAGTGAAATGTATTCATTCTTTATTTATTGGAAGTTACAAAGCTTCTTAAAACATGCTATATGGACAGAACACATTGCATTAATATCAAGCTAAATTTAGCTTCCTAAACTGCCTCCTTTTTTTAGACTTTACTGCAGGTCTGCTGTCAGTTAGTGGTACAAAAATCCATCCATGCAGCACTGCTTTGGAATTAAATAAATATAAGGAATGCAGGGATTGAAAGCAGTAGGAAACACCTCATGAGCTGATCGATGTGAAATTGAGACAGCTTGATTATGTGATAAAGCATGTCTTCTGTAATGTTTAGAATTGTTATTGATTTAACCGCAGAGGGATACAAATGAATTATGAATTAGTTCTGTTTATTAAAACCAAAATGCTGTACAATTCAGTCCAAGCATGGAAAGCTACTGTAACTCTTTCTAAGTAGTAGTTCTGCTGTATTTTGTGGGATGATAAACTTTCAGCACTTATTCAATCTTTGAAAATTCAAAAGAAAATAATTTTGTCCGAGAGATAAGAACATCACATTTTTTCCTCAGTCTTTTTAAGCAACATTTTGACATTTTGTGTACTGCATGTCTTATTTCTTGATTAAACATAATTGAAGTATAAATAATATCCCCAAATCTCATCATTAATTTTCTGCACTGTATTTGTGTTGTAAATTGAATAATTAATTTAAGAAAATGAAAAATATTTGACATTAATAAAGGAAATAAGCATCATTGTTTGTCACTAATCTATATACTCTATAAGCATCTGTATTTCAGTGACTGCTTATAGGTAAGCAGCAATAATGCTGTATCAGGAACATCAAGGTGCCTCAACTAATGAACATTCTGTACTGTTTGTGAGAAGAATCTGAGCATTATAGACCAGAAGTTGTGATCCAGGTCTTGGTTATGTCATGCTGACTGTGGGATTTGCCTAGCAATAGCAGTCTCTTTTCCAAAGCAGAAAACATATGTGGCAAATGAAAGAAAGTCCTTTAGTCATCTAGTTTGTTTGATTTTTAGTAACTAATTTGAGAGTCTCGTTCAGCCATTCCCTAAAAAAAAGCCATGAAATTGACTTCAGCAGTTTGTTCCCAATATCCACTACCCTTTGAGTAAAGACTTACCCCCCCCTCCCCTATTTTAAATGCCCTTTCCCCTAGGTTTTAGTTGTGCACTCTGGTTCATGTTGCAATGTGATTCTGGGGAAGTCTGTTGGATTGACTTTGCTGGTGCTTTTAAACATTCGGAATACTTCTCATAGTCATTTCTGTTAGGCTAAAAAGATTCAGTTCACTTAACCTGTCAGGGTAGGGCATCTCTTTGAGCCCCATTGCACCTCTCTGGTCTGATTGCAGAGTAGCAATTACTTTTTTCCATTATTATACAAAACGAACAAGGTGTGTAGTACAGATATTGAATTCATCATTTGAAAATGTGGTAAATTTGCCTGGTCTAGGCAGTTTTATAGTGAAAAATGTATTTAGCCCTGAAGCAATAATAAGGGCATGTGCACTGCCTCAGCTGTGTTCAAAATTAAAAATCTATTAAAATTTGGTAAACAACATTTTACAGCTACTGGCAATTAACAGCTTGATTATTTGTTTAACACAATTTGTTAATCTTCATATCACCTGATGACCCCACGTTTTTCTGTATAAATCAAAAATAAATATGATGTGTTTTTCATAAAAAAAAAACAATAATTTATAATTGGCCTTATGTACTGTATACCTGTTGCTAGAAATGTTATTAGGCCCTCAATTTGCATTGATGTTGTGAAAACAAGTATATATATATATAAAAAGATATTCCTGGGATAATTATTTTTGTATAGAAATCCTGCAGGATTTGCAGCATGTCATTGATATGATTAAAACTTACTTTACCTATGCCTTTAAAACTTCTGAAATCTTAAATTCTGGTTTATTTTAGATCCATTTCGTTTGGAGTTATCGGCCTCCTTTTTGGCTGATAATGACATTCTTAAGAGTTATTGAATCCATAAATAAGGATTGAAAGGACAGTGTAAAATCTGAAGTGACTGACATTTTGTGCTGGCAAGAATGTCCAACCTTGATCCTGGAGAGATGGTGTGACCACAGCTTTTCTGGATCTCTTCAAAGCACCAGCCCCGGACTTGAACCAACTGGGAGACGTTGTTACAGTATATATACTGTATATAGGTCCCACTAAATCATTAGTGAGCTGATGGAGGTTGATAAGAGCTGAGATGGAATAAATCCTATTGAATACCTATTTCACTTGTTGAAGAAGAACATAAAATAAGAAAAGACAACCCCACAAATAAGCAACAACCAAACGTGGCTTCAGTTAAGGCTTGGCAAAGCACATCTGAAAGGAGAATACTGTATCACTGTACTGTCTGGCCACAGGGAATGTCAGTGTGTCGCAGACTTGAAGCAGTCGTTACATGTAAAGGGTATAAGTACACTTTCACTAGGTTCATTACTTTAAGTTAATTTGTCTCTATACTTATTCTGAGCTGTAACTGGAGGGGGATTTAAATATTTTAATAAAAAATGTACAAATAGAAATAAAATATGACATTCCGTACTTTTTACTCATTTATCTTTTGGTCTTAAATACAAATTTCATTAGTACACAGCACAAATGACAAATTCCGCTTCACTGCCCCAATATGTATGCTTTCACTTGAGATATATATTAAATTTAAATATCAGATACGTGTTTCAGTCTTGTTTCTGTGCTCTGAATGTGGGGAAAAATAACTTCCAACAGAAAAATGGTGCCTTTGGAGATTTAACATGGCAAGGATTTATTTTGCAGTGACCTGGTAAGTGCTTCCATTGTGTATCGAGTCAGTGGGAGAATGGCTTAGCTTAAGCTTGGAAGATAAACTGTGGAGCTTGCTGCAGCTGCCATGTTAATGGTCGTCTCTTGCTCCTCAGTGCATCGCAGTCATGTGGAAGTGTAAATCTGCTCTGACTGCATGAGGTGTTCATGGTACAACGCAAACCCTTACAGTCTTTAAGAAGGTTCCTTGTGAATAATCCAAAGATAATAAATAAATCAGGCTAAACACTTAAACCATTTGATTGCAGCATTTAAAGACAGGTATAACTTGCATTAACGGTGAAATACTGCATCTGTGCCCTCACATGCTCAGTGGTGTAATAGTTGCCCAGCCACAATTTCCATGCTGTCAGGAAGGTACCGCTGTGTCATTTGTGACAAACATCCCTTAACCATTTCAGTATTCCATATAGGCAGAAGGCACCTATCCAAGTAACAGCAGAGATTAACATTCATGGAAAACAAAGAAATTACAACTATCATTTTGTTTAATCATTGTGAAGACGTTTTTTTAATGACTATTGGTGTTATTTAATTGTCTTACTCATGAATGTAGTGTACTGTATCTTTCCCTCTGTTTCTGTAACAAAAGTAACCCAAGACAGACTTTACAAGGAGTTTGCAATACACTGGGTATTAGAGACCATAGCAGCTGGTCCACATTTTGAAGGTTTCCTGTAGATAAGTGGCTGAGATAAACATACAGTATGTAATCCTCAGACCTTTGTCTTTGCTCTTGAAACTGCTTTAACATTTGGGACACTCAAAGTGCAGTAATGTTAGAAGTAACATCAATTCTGTTATTGTTCTTTTTCCTTAATAATCGCTGAAGTGCTGATGAACAAATGGCTACAGTCAGTCACAGAGCAAGTAGCCACTGAAACAGAGCTTCCTAACCAGGCTTTCTTGGCACAACTCCAACCTGTTCTGAGCCCACCATGTCCACCCACGCTTGACTTCCACCAGTGGGCTTTGCCAAATGGAGCCATACTGTCCTGTACTATTAAATGGGAGAACCATAAATTAGACCACAACCAGCAAAAGTTGGAACATTAAAATTAGTCAAAGAGATTATGGATATGTTTTCTGAAATGACCCATTTTTAGTGCCCTGAAAATGTCCACTACGAATCCTTAGACATTATTTTGCTATTTAATTATGTCCAAGGGCTCTTGATTCAGCTACTGAATTATACATTATTTTGCTTTTTTACACTGTTATTGCTTAGATATTTCCTCTAGCTGTTCCAATGTTGTATTACATATGATAGCATACAGTATATAATAAGTATAACATTCTGAATAATCAGTCAGTATTGATAGTGGTCTGATAGTCAGACGATAGACTGAGCTGAAAGACAGAATGAAACAAATTCCAAAGTCACTTCAGCATATCTGAACAGTGTTAAAGCTTAAATTTATTATGCAATTTAATGCTTTACATTTAAGGTCGAAGAAACTTGTGTGTACTTTTTTTGTCACTCTACATGGGAAACTGGTATGCAGTAAGCAACCAGTTTAAAAAACAGAATATATTAATGGAGAGAGATAGTATAGTTTGTCATCCATTTCATAGGTACAAAACACTTCTTATTTCTTCTTTTTTCTGTGTGCATCAAGCTTCCTGTTTGATAAATATGCATTACATTAAAAAAACTTTGTATTGATTAAAAATTAAATTACAGTAAAATAATTCACAGATTGCTTTAACCTCGTAACATTCTTATTACGCTTTTAGAACAACATGCATGGTCCAGACCCCATACAGATATTGACAACAGTGTTTTTAACCTGGCCCCATACTATGATACCAGTACAGGTGTACTCTATATGCAGAAACTAGAATATCAACACGCCCATCTTGTGATGAGCCTGGCAGGAAGGAAGTGTGGTCAGAGTGGCCTCTGCTGGAATGAAATGGTAGCGTATGAACTGTAAGTGATCTAAAAGGAGAAAAGGATGAAATACACACATCAGAGAGGAGTGTGACCCTTTTGCGAAGGAGAAGCATGGTCAGTTTCAATGCTAGAAGCCGGAGTTCAAATTCCACTACCTCTGGAACCTTTTGTTCTGGAAAGCTCTCAAAAGAAAGCAGTCGTGTCTATTTTTCACTTGCATAACCAGCATGTATTTTAAGAAAATGGAAAATACAGTGTCTTAGCTTCACTTTTTATATTTCAACCAGTGTTGTTTCTTTATTAGTCTAACTGTATAAGTAATTGTACAGAATTGATGCTGACTGACACAACTGGTAGAAACTATTATTATATAGAGTCAAAACCAGAAGATGCTATAACCCTTTAGGTCCACAGTTGAAGTTCCTGCTCGCAAGTTCGATTAGGAAATAGTGGAATTAGCTAGTCATTTAGAATGTGAAAGCTGTGTCCTATGAAATATCATCACTCATAGTACTTCTTTGTGACCTAATCACAATTCAAATAGATATTTATACATTCAAGCTAGGTTACTAGTATGAGCTAACTTATCACTTTTTATAACTTGATAGCTATTGTACTTTGCTCTTACCTCATATAAAGCTTGCTCTTCAATAGCAGCCTGCTGTAAAAAAGTTCAGTTTCTTCCCCACATTCCATCAGATATTCTCCCGCTTATCTGTAACTGTTATCACAATATAAATCTTCCTGTCAATATTTGCTAACCAACAAAGACTTGTAATGAAGGTCAAATACATTTTTTTTCTGAGTGTAGTATTTACAGTAGGAGTCTCTGCTTGTCTGGTGACTTGTCTGGTTGCCCTATGTGAACATAGAGTGAATACTGAATATTATATCTCAGTCTCTCCTTTATCCATAGCATGCATGGCAGAATTAATTTGGGTTACTTTAACGAAGTCAAAAAATTCTATATCCTATGCTTCATAAAGTTTTGTGTTTTGCTCAATTACATCATTGCTAAATCTTTAAAGATAAAGATATCGGTGGGAAAGCAGTGCACTTATTTCAAAATCTTCTAAGGAGACTATGATGTTTGTTTTGTATCAAGAGACAATCCTAACTTGCAGTGCTGATTGCTTAAGGTATTTTTTCCACTCTCCCCCTTATATTTGGAAATTATATTTGGAAATCAATTACAAAATAAATACTACGCCCTGTGTACAAAAGCCCCCAATTCCCCCAATCCAAAGAAGCATATTTATCTATCCTTCAGCTTTTGCCATTAAATCCTCAAATTTACAGTATTCGATATCAAAAGTACAGTATGATCATTTGGGAAACTTGTTAATACTTGTTATGATGTTATGGTGTGATAAAAAGATGATTAGAACTTAAAATACTCTTACACCTCCTTCTTTCCAGTTGGTCTCCTACTCTCTTTGTGTATTTCTGCCTGTGGTGATCTTAAGCTCCATTTCTTTATTTAACTCAGATTCATCCACTATGTGAAATAAAACTGACTTGCTCTTCAGAAGAAAAATGTACGTTGAAAACCAGATACTGGTAATCTATTTGTTTCAGCGGAAAGCAATGTCACATTATATATTCCACAGTTGTTACTTTTTTTAAATCTTGGTAAAACATAATGAAAGCAAATTAAGTTCTCACTTACTTGTAGGCCTAGATAAAATTAAAATTGCGCTCAAATTCCATGTCTTATTGTATGTTTCATTTTAATATTTGAGTTGTGCATGCTAAGCCCTTGCAAATATTCTTTATTAATCCCATTTTCAAATCCAACATGTGTGATGTGGGATCAGAGGAAACCACTGCTTGTATTTTATTTTGAAGGCAATGGATCTTTAACAATGCATTGCATCACTATATCAATCAAGCAACAGAACTGTGTGACTATTTTGTATTCGTGCAGCTTCACAAATATTGTATGTTATATGGACAGGGACACAGGTTACCTACAGTATGTCAAAAATGCTTATTTCCCACTCCAAGGCATACAGTAGTACAATACGCACACATAATGTAATCAAACGTGTGATGTGGAATCAAACAGAAGCCTTAAACCACATTGTACCATTTTGTTTTTTACCAATTTACCATTTTACCATTTTTACCAAATGGTTTACAATTTTTTACCATTATAAACCATGGCAAATTGTAGGAAGCACAGTAAATTATTCCAAACATGATACAGGTGTATGGTAAGCAATAGAAATCACGGCCAAAAATATAAACATGAAAAAACTGAAACTATGAAAATTTACCATGGGAAACTAGGGTTTATTTACTTAATTTTAATTGTTTATACTTAATTTTATTTATTTTATTTAACTAGATGGGGAAACCCCAACTAGAGTCCACAAGTCTAACAGTAAACAGAAACTATTTCATTTAAGTTTTTGTTTTGTTTTGCATCTGTCTAATCCAGAATGTTCTCCAGAATGGTTAATTTGAAAATGAGTTAATTTGGCCGAGGCGTCTTCTGAGCACCATGCCTTTAAAAAGCCGTCATTATGAAGGCAGTGCTGTACAGGCACAGAACACCCAGGCAGCGTTGTGAAGTGAGTGGTTTGTGTGCTTCATTTGCAGCCGAGACACCCATTGAGGAGTTCACCCCCACACCAGCATTCCCAGCGCTACAGTACCTGGAGTCTGTGGATGTGGAAGGAGTGGCCTGGAGGGCAGGACTGAGGACAGGAGACTTTCTCATCGAGGTAAAGAGAAATGTCCACCAGGGCAGAAAGCAGAGACACTAGGGAGGATAAATCATGTAGATGAATGGGTGCTTCATTTTATATTGATGTTGCACTTGAATTGATTCAGTTAAATTGAATTATTTCCGTAAATTAATTAAGAGTTGAGGCGAACCAAAAAACACCACTCTGGTGGTCTAAGAGCTCAGGAGTTGACCACCACTATAACGGAGCATTTCGGTTTTTATCTTCATTAAAGGTTGAAAATGCAGAACAGGAAGCAACTGTACAGAGCAATAAAAGATAAATGAGCTGAACATAGCTGAGCTCATGCACTATTAATGGAGCAGGGGATTGGATGGTGTTTGGACATAGCCCTTGAAATCTGACATACAATCAGCTTTAGTATTATAAGAGAAGTTATTAGGTAATTTAATCTGTGCCCTGAAAATGTCAAATATTTGTCTAAAAAAGGAGCCATCATAAACATAATGGCATTTGCACACTCACACGGGATAGTTATAGGTGTATGACTTTCAGGGAAAGTAGTGATATATTTTATTCATTCTTTTTTGTCCTGATGATTTATTTTAAGGGAACGATTACAACAATAAATATAAAAACACCAGTAATCATTTCAATCTGCTGCATGTCTGCTTCATTGGTGTCCATAGATGCAGAGCGGATGTTGTCAGTAGACAAATGTAACTTTTTTTTTACCAGGAATTAAGCAGATTGAACAATACATACAGTTTCTCTCTCACAACCTTTGATGAAGTAAAAGTAATAATTTTTTCAACACAAAGTCTTACAATCTGGTAAGGAGAGGGGTTATTGAAAACTGTAAAACGTAAAAATTCATTTTACATTTTTATTTAAACAAGATCAAGTACTTAAAACCTCAATAGTACATAACTGATTTGCATTTTTTAAAGTCTGTAAAGCAATTAGATAGAATTTGCATGAATTTGCTATTTGATCGAAACCAACTCTAAAATAAAATAGAGCTCACCAAATTGAAAGAGAAAAACATCTGTATATTCAGTTCCTTACTGGTAGACATCTATTTACTTGCTCACATGAAGATGTTTATCAACAACATTTACATGCTTTCTTAATTTCAGGTTAACTTCATCAAGTTAAACAAAAATAATTGAAATTCTTTCAGACAAATGTTTTTTTTTTCTGTGCAGTGCATTGTCTACTTAAAAATATAGGATCTCTTCACTTCACAGTGTGATGCCAACAACAAGTCTCCTAATAATACAGTAAGCATTTGAGGCAACAACTGATTCCCCTCTCTCCTCTCTGTACAACATCTTATGCGAATTTCAGGGAAAGTTAATTGCTGGTTTGTTGCTACTTTCATTACAAATTGTTTCGTTAGCATTGCATTGCTAAATAAGACAGTTTTTCCTGCTGTGAAGACTTAAAAAGGCCTTGCTTTATGTATTCATTTAGGTCAAATTAATTTCATACACTTTAAAATAGAATTTCATTTACAATTACAATGCAGCATTTGGCTACTGCATAAGAAATACCGTATAAGCATGATCCATTTAAGACAGCAGCATAACAAAAAACTCATGCACAGTGTCAAGGTTTCTGAGAAAAAGTCATGTTTCAGATATACCATATTTACCCAAATATAAGACACATTTTTTCCCCAGATTTCAGGGTTGTACAATTGGCCTGCAGCGTATATTTGAATAAAACTCAGCAGTCAATCAGTTTGTTGACACCACCACCAGTGTGCTGTACAGTGTTGAACTGTTTGGACCACCATTTTGCTTGGTTCCAGCATGTTGCTGCAAATGAGTGATAAAAACTTTAATAATAATTTGTAGTTATCCAAAATAATAATAATAATAATAATAAACTTTATTTCATATAGCGCCTTTAAAGGTGGCTTCTCAAAGCTCTTTACAGGATGACAACAACAATAAATAAAAAGAATACACAAGATAAAACACAATTACAATATACAGAGGAGACATGGATGGTGGTACTAAGAAAAGCAGAGGGGTGAAGAATGGAACCAGTTAAGTAAAGGCTTTTCTGAAGAAGAGAGTTTTGAGTCTGGATTTGAAGGAGTTTAGAGAATGTGACTCTCTGATATCCTTGGGGAGAGAGTTCCAGAGCTTGGGGGCATAACTGGAGAAGGCGCTGTCACCCATACAATGTAGATGGGCTTGGGGGACAGTAAGGAGAGCAGAATTAGAAGAGAGACGGTTGCGAGGCGGGGAGTAGGGCAATAATAGTTCAGACAGGTACTGAGGTGCCAAGCCATGCAGAGCCTTATGTAGGTGAGCATGAGGATTTCAAAGTCTACATGGAATGTGACCGGAAGCCAGTGCAAGGACTCCAGGATAGGAGTAATGTGAACACTTGCACTAGACCTGGTCAGGATTCTGGCTGCTGAATTTTGGAAACAAGAGATCATGGATAGTACATTTTACTTTCAAGAATGGGGGTGATCCTGTGTGCTGAACAGCATCAGGATCGACAGGCTGATAGGCGGTTTGAAGTGAAATCATAGTCGCAAAAGATGATATGATAAAGTTTAAAGCCCTCAAGGCAGCTACATAGATAAGCATTCCAGTTAAAGAATTCAGACCGGCCCATGTCTGAATTTCATGAGGGGAAGTGGATTTTATCATTCTGGTATTGTCCTAATCATTTTGCTTTTGGGTAGGCATCATTGCATATCAGTTTGCTTTCATCTCATTTACTCGAAAAAAATCTTGTATTCAGAACCACTCCCCCAGTTTCTGCTGGATTTACTTTATTATTTGCATTTTGTCCTTTAAACTTCTCCCCATTTTCCTTTATTTATTTAAAATCAAGAGAACTTTTTCATTTCAACCATTTCGAGCCAGAAAGGTAACCTGTGCTTTGTAAAGCGTTTTTCAAATTCTAGTCCACATTTCTGTGGGGCTTATAATCAGGCCAATACGGTAATACAAAATCATGAAATGCTTAATCTCCCTGGTTTTGATATCTGTTATATTTACAAAATACATATGCAAATGAATGTCCATTGACAAATCAATTGATTCAGGACCACATTAATGTCAGCGTAATATTTCAGTGTCTGTATTTTATTAAAATATTCTTTTAAATATGATTTAATCAATTATAACCTTCTGCTTATTTATTAATGCAATCATTTAATTCGAGATGTGTTTTGATATGCTTCCTGTGGAGTCAATGAAAAACAAGACAACTAACCATATCTTATACTACCTGTCACCATGACAACATTCTAAACTGTAGACTGTGAACAGACTGGACAGATTACCTTTTCTGCATGTTGTCTGTTATTTGTGTACTGCCATCCACAGGCTACAGACCTTTTTATTGTTGTTGTAAACTAGAAACCAACATTGATCACCAATGACACCAGTACAGTTTGTATTTACCATCTCTTTACATCAGTAGCGGTTTTAAATTTGACAGAGAAAAAGTTGAATTGATACAGTATGTCTAAGGCTGAGCTGGTCAGGCAAGGACCATCAGGTGCTTGGAATTTTTTTTTATATAATTTATTTTAACTAATGCTTTTAAGAACTAAATAAAGGTTACAAATCAGAGAAGGCCTTTAAGCCCATCTCGCCTGTTTAATAGTAGTTAATTGATCCAAGAACCTCATCCATCTGTTTCTTGAAAGATGCCAGGGTATCAGTTTTAACAAAATGCCAGGATAGCAAATCGGCATATCTTTTGCTGGTAAAATACCAAAAGAATATTTAATTACTTGCTATAGCCGCCATTATAATATTCCTTTTAATTTTTGTCCTGGCCTTTCTAATAGTCTTTTTTACTGTCTTTACTGCTGCTTGACATCAATTATAATTTTATCCTTACAAATTTTATTCTTATTAAAATTCTAAAATATTAAAGCAATTGCAAGCAGGTGCACATTTTATCCTCCTAAAGAATAAATTGGCTTTATAATATTATTCTATTAGTAATATCCTACCAAAACACTGGAGTGGCAACTCTTTTGATAGCAGAATGTAAAATAATATGTTTATGATCAAGAAGATTAATTTGGATTTATTTTAAACCTTTGCCCACTTTTTTGAGAACAGTGCGAGTCCACTTAGAAATGTGTTTATTGTAAATTGGAAATGTGTACGTTTCATGGAAATTTCTTCTTCAGGAAAGTACTGTAACTTTACAAAGCTACAGAAAATAACATAAATAGTACAGTATATGAATATTAAAAAATACAGTAGGTTATACTATGCCTAGAGTGGAAAATAAGCATTGTTGGGGTAGCGTGTGTCCCTGTCAATATAACACATGTGTAGAGCTTCATGAATACAAAATAGTCACATAGTTGTGTTGCTTGGTTGACTGCACATAGTGATGTATTGTGTTGTTAAAAATCCATTGCCTTCAAAATAAAATACTGTTTAGGCAGTGGTTTCCTCCATGTCTGCACAAACTAGACAGGTGACAGCTTCTGACACTAATTTGCTGTTATGCAACTGGTAACAGCTGTTAATTCCAAGAGACACCTGTTTTTATTTTTGTTCTCTTTATCTAGAAGGGTAAAAAAAATGCTCAGCCAAGTCAGCAGCTAACAGAATTGGCCACTTGTTAAATTAAAATTATTGAAAAATGTCGTCTTATCACACCAGCTGGAAACTGAGCTCTGTGAATGACACAAAAGGTGAGGGACCAACTGTGGCATTTCAAATGGATTAGCAGAAAAAAAATGAAACAGATTTGTTGGTTGGAAAATTACAATTCTGGGTGTGCACTGTGAAGCCAAGTCAGCAGCCCAGGGAATTATGCACAGAGAAAATAGAAATTCTGATAGCAGGAAATTATAGTTATGCAAAACAACATTCTTTCATTGTTTTATTACAATATAAATGATGAATAGCACCATTTGCGGTTTTCTTAGAAGGATACAAAGGATTGTTTCCAGTAATTCTGTATCTGTAAGTACAGTATACATTGTTGCATTATTCCCCAAGGTGTTCAAACAAAGAACTATTTACCAAAATGTTGTTGGCCTCTTTTATATTCAGTGGTGATTTGCTGTTACTGGGTGTTCAGGATATATAGGTCCTCAGCTTGCTATAATAAAACTCCTGATAAACAGCTGCTGTCTACTCATCCCAGCAAAGTAATTTCCCGTCTTTCAGATCTTAAATGCATAACGTATTTAAATCTCGGAATTTGAAAGGATAATCAAAGAAACTGCTAACTGGCAATGCAATGGTGTTTATCCCAAATATAACGGCCTGGGCTGTTTAGTCCTCAAATTCTTGATTACTTGTACACTTCCTCCAGTCTTCATCTTTTTGGCAGTCTCTTCTAAGGAACTAAAAATACTGCAGTTCTGACCTGATTAAGTCACTCTCACCACAGCCATCACAACCTTCTCCGTTTGTCTGTGGGGCAGCCATATTTTGTTTTCTATCACTCTTCCTTCTTTTTCAATTTTTTAACTGTTCTCCAGATGGAGAGATATGGAGACAGCTGTTGTTTTTGCAGTGCAACACAAATACTCAACTCCAGACATCTGGGTGAATTTTTAAGTTGCCAAGGGCACCTTAAATGCATTTCACCCTCTTAGAGACAAGCCAAGCACTTGTCGAATGGAGCCTGCTGCAGTGACTTGGGTGTGTCTTGCTCACAGCCAGTCTACCCTCTTGTCTCCTCTAGGTCAATGGAGTGAACGTGGTTAAAGTTGGGCACAAGCAGGTGGTGTCCTTGATCCGACAGGGTGGGAATCGTCTCCTCATGAAGGTAGTGTCAGTGAGCCGCAAGCCAGAGTCGGAGGAAGTTGTCCGGAAGAAAGGTAAGAACCTTTCTAGCTAGAGATACTATTAGGGTTTCACATTTAGTGACAGCATGTACTGTTCATTGCCAGAAAGATATCATTCTGATTCAAAGAAAATTTAATTTAAGTGACCCTTATTGTGCCACAATTATTATTTTCCAGCAGTAATTGATTTAGAATACAGTAATTCTCCAGGTGAAAACTTCCTGACAAACTCTTTTTCCTCTTAGCCCACACGTGCATCTTTGTCCCTATAGTCATCTATCTTTGGTTGAGAAAAGTCATGCTTTATGAGCACCCTGTACATCCAGTGTCCACTCATTGCATTCTATTTTGTTTCCCATTTCCTGATTAAAAGTGTTGATGACATAGTTTATGTATTCTGCCTTTTCAGGATAGCATAATATCATACTTGTTTAAAGTACCATTTTTCTTTTCTGTCACGATTTTCTGCTGCTGTTTTTGATTAGACTGTGACTTGTCTTTGATAATAATGTGAAAACAAATTGCTTCTGAATCAGGTTCTGCAAGGTGGTCGTGAATGTGATACCAGCTCTAAATCTGGGACAATGCTTTCCCAGTGGGCATCAAACCGTTGTGTACAACTAATTTGTTTCGTTTCCGTACTTCCGGGCAATCATTTGCAATGCGTTTCAAGGAGTTATTTTATGTTTATTACGGTATGCATAGATTAAATGAGTTTTTAATTAAACCATGTTATTGTTTTCTTGATGCTGTTTTAGAAAAAAACTGCTTAACAGCAGTTATGTTTTTCATATTTTGAGTTTGGTTTCTTTTAGGTTTTGTCATTTTTTAACAGAAGGTCTGTGGGGTTATTGCCATGGTCTGAAGTAGTAATGCATAGTGAATTCATACCAAAACCATAATAAAAGTCTGATAAATTGTATGTTTGCTTCATTAGGTCATTTCATTCCTAGACTACCTTAAGAGAAAAGGAATAGCATACACAATAAGCATTTTATTTGTAAACTAGCTGTTTACTATTATGTAGACAAGATTCATGTTTTGTGGATATTATTTTTATAATATTGAGTGTCCGTAAAGGATGTTACAGAGAGGGGTAAATTAATGGAACTTGATGGAACTTTTACAGTACTTTAGACTCAGACACCAATTAGGCAGCTATTTAAATTAATTGCAAAAAGCATTTTTGAGCAATGTAAGTCACATATTTCCATTTCTCCTGTTGGATAATTAGATAAGAGACTGACAATATCTTCCATAATAATTCAATATTTTTATTTTTAGACACTCAATCAATCTTGTTACATTTTTACTCTTTTGAAACACTAATGCTTTTGGTGAGTAAAAAACTGCTTCTTTTTTAATTATCCACTGGGTTAAATAGGGTTTAATATCAAATCCAGATCATTAGCAGTCTGGAGTTTCTCTCATATGTCCTCAAAAAGTAAACAAGAAAGTGAGAAAATGCTTCCTTTCAGTAAATATACAGTACTTTGTTTTTTAATTCCAACAAGACGTCTCTGTGTTGTCTCTAGAATGATGAGAACTGTGAAAACACAATGCAAGACTATGTTCTTCTTTGAAGAACTGATCAGACATACTGAAGAGTTCAGTTTTAAAACTATCTAAAATTAGGTCAGTAGTTTTACTGTTTTATAGCAATAGTGCTAATTTATCAGTTATTAAAAGTAGAGTTGGGCTACACTTAGCAGATACCTTTGGGTTCAATATGAAAACTGATCAGTTTCCAAAGTAAATGTTGTAAAACACCATCAAAGGAACTACTAAAAAACTCTTATCTACAGTGAGATGGATAAGGCTATCATTTGGCTATAATGTTCAAACAGTGGGTGTAATATGTTCCTTTGAACAAAGACTTGTCACAGAATTGCACTGAAACAGTAGGTTGTTATTTAAGAAGGTTTGTTATTCTTAGATTCTTACACTCGGAGTTAAATCATCATTTTATTAACACTCTTGTTTCATTCTTTACCATCATAAGCCATTCTCAGGAATGTGAAAGAATTGGTATTTTGCATGATGGAGATATTTGCTCAGAATAATTTCTTTGATCTCTTTGCTGTGTTGCTTCGCTTCGCTTGCCTTGTCTTGTTTGATCTTTTACGTGATCTCCTTAATTTCACTAAGATAGTGTCACGGATTCCTGTATTTGATCCATCAACAACAACTCTTGTGACTTGTTTTGCGTTCGCCTCAAGTAACACATGATGATGCTTTTACCAGCACATAAGAGCATAAGAAGGTTTACCAATGACTGGAGGTCACTCTGCCCATCAAACACATGTGGTGGTTCGAAGCCAATTGATCCCGGGATCTCATCCAGCCTTTTTTTTATATGGAAACCAGAGAATCAGCTTCAACACCATGACAGGATTGCACCAGATTCCCACAACCTGGCACTGCTTTCCTTTCTGTATAGTTACAACACAGACCACAGCCGTCATAACAGGGTACATTGAAATGTAGGATTAGCCTGGTAGAATGATACAACTCTCTAGAATTCCCACTGTGACTGGCTTCTTCCATGACAGGAGGTCAATTTTCTGGTGTAGTGGAATTCACCACTGAAGGAGCAGGATGAGCAGCTCTGTGCCTGGGAATATGCCCGAGAATGGACTAATAAACTCTGACCAGGATAGATACAATACAGTATATACAAAAGACATAGTCCAACATAATATTTTTTATAGAAACTTTTTACAAAAACCTACAGCAAACTTTATAACAGTGCAGCGGTAAGCTCCTTTTGAAATTTACCCAAACATGATGCAAATTCACAAAGAATATCAACACCCAAGAATTAGATGCATCTGAGGGTGTTTAGCAAGTATTTAGGTATAGCGAAATTTGGCTTTACTCACTCACCAGAGGCAGAAAGATCCATGCAGAGTGAGGAGTTAACGAATGGGTAGCTACAAAGGTGGGGATGGAGTGGAGGAGCGTGGAGAGGGATTTGGGGGATTATATGGAAAGCTTGGAAAAGAGATAAGCAAAAGGCTTGTTTTCTCATCCCTCCCAACTAACTTCCATGAAACCGTATGCACTCTTTTGACTCACTGCAAACACTCCATGTTAGGTGCTGATGTCAGTGGTGCACCCAAGGCAAATTGAAGTACAGTGGAATTTCATACAGATATCACAGCTGAAAAAGAGCAAATGTGTGAAAATATTCTTTCATTGTCGGAGGACTTGAAAGAGGCCTGCAGATGAGAAACCTTTCAAGAACTGGCTGTATAAGCAGAAGCTTTTACCTACCAGAGTGTAGATTTTCAGTTTTGTTTATATGCTCAAAGTGTTTTGAGGCTGTAAATGACAGACTTTGGTGAAAAGCGAACATGACATATGAAAATTAATTTTCCCTATTTATATAACTGTTGAGGAAATATTATTTTTTATTTTCTTTAACCCTTTGGCTAAGCCATTGAACTTAATCTCTAATGTTAAGGCAGTATTTTACCTGTGCTGTTTGAATGCCATGGAAGCAAGTTCTCCAAATACAGATTGCAAGTAGACTGTGAAATCTCTAGAACAGCCTGTTTTTATTTTTAAGATATTGCTTTTATGAGTACAGATCACCCTTACAGCTTGGGTTGCTTTGAGTTTAAGCTAGTGTGGGACAAAAAAGTGAACCCATTAAGCAAACTTTTAATTGGTATGGTAAAGGAAGAAAATAAAGTGAATCAAAGGGACGCTAACTTGAAAGTAGTTGTATATTTGCAAAGGAGATGTTTTTGTTTGCTGTTGTTACAGTATGTCTTTTTCTACAACTGTGAACTGCTCTCATATTCCTAACCCAGTAATAATCTGTAATATGAAAATATAAATTGCTTTCATTTTAACCACACTATAGTGTTGTTCTCTTACATATTCTGATCTCTTTCAACCATACAAGAATAAACATAAGGTATCGATAAAATGTGAGAAAAATCTACCCTGTGTAACTTCGTAATCCCCTGAAAAACATGTTGAATAAGAATGTTAGGGTTTCTGTCTTTAATGATTAGTAAACTGTCTCTGTCAATTAGTAACCAGAACAGCCTCAACAACCTCCAACCTGAATCACCCAAAGGGAGGAGAGAGAGAGTGAGGGAGAGAGAGCAGGAGTGGGAGAAGGTTATAACGTGATGTACATTCACAGAAAATAAGTCTGTGAGCGAGAAGTTTCCGCCAAGCTATGCAAAAAAAATTAACAGGCAGCATTGGGTGGGTGGAATATTCATTTGGATAACTGGGCGGAAAACTAACTGAATTCAGTATGGAGAAGACATCAGATTGCTTTCCGTCGTACTAAAGATTTTGCTTTCTCTCTCCTTGCAAGAACAAGCTGTGCGCAGGGACAGCTTTCAGATTGATTAACTTTCAAAAGCTAATAGAATTCACCTATTTATGTTAAAAAATAGGTTGAAAATATCCCTAGCATGTACCTCAGTACCTGCTCTGATCATAGTGGAGCAGCATAAGAGAGCTTTGAAAGCAGAAATGGAGATGAAGGGTGATTATTATACCTGGATTTGAAGGATTTCATGAAGGAATTACAGCTATGAGGATTATTGTTTCTGTGAGACACTGGACATAACGAAAAGGAAGAGATGAATGGAACAGATCATTTTAATTGCAGTTGACAAACTCACTGGCAAGGAACCAATTGTTTCTTTTGCTGGCCCAGCATGTTTTTTGTCCTATCATGGATCAGTTCATTTCTACCTGGAATAACAATGACCTGGGGTTAAGTACAAGAAAATACCCAAATTTCAAAACGCTAAGCTTTGTTTGGAAATTTGGAAATTTTTCATTTGAAATTTTGTATTTTTACTCGCCCTGCTTGCAAGTGCTCAGCAGTATGGTGGAGGTCAGTGGATACTTTGACCAGATTGACTTTAAATGCTGTGCTAAGAATCCCTGGTGAAAGAGAAAAGCATCGCATAAGGCTCTCAGCCGTAGGTAAAGGTATCTTGCTGTGTTTGAGGTCAAAAAACACCAGGCACAGCCTGCTGTTCTCACTCTTCTCTAAGTGGAATAGAGCCTTTAAGTGCAACTTTCAAAAAAGACATCCGCATTGTGACAGTAAGACATTTGGAAACCTCTGTCGAAACCACCCAGCTGCCGCAAAGCAATTGATTTGCTTGAATGTGTAACCATAGTTTACCATGGGTTTATAGACGGAAAGGGCCACATTTTCTGGCCACCAGACATTTGCCATCATAGCTGTCTCAGGATACCTACTATCACAGCTCTCTCAATAAACTTTGTGGAGGCTGGCCAACAAACAGTAGGAACGTTGTGGATTTATTCCTTTAAAGATTAAAGCCTAGCAGTATGTACCAAGCTGCTCGCTTTGATGACCGTGCCAGATGGATGAATATGGGAGTTTGCTTTAACCCAGAGAACACATCAGAGTGCTGCTATACTGGATGGAGCTGACCTGCCTTTAATGAATTGTGACCAAGGGAATTTGATATTCATTTAAGGCTTAATCATTCAGCTGATCGGTGGATTTGCTGCATTTTGTTTCTTCCATTTTGAGACATGCAGTTTGTTCAGGAATGCTGGAAAGGAAAACCTATAAAAAACATTAGTATCCAAATGCCTGAAATATTAGGCTCTTTTGCCAAAGATGTCGACTTTCATACCATCTGACTGATGAGTCATTTTTCTTTCATAATGTAATATAGTCTGAATTAACTCATAGAAGAATTTAAAGCCACAATATATGTATATACTATATAATAGTACATTCAATTGCTTGTAAAAGAGTTTTAGTGGCATTTCTAGGACTGGGAAATCAATGTAGTGATTAAATCCCAAAGCATACTCAGTACAAATGTACATTCTATGTTTTCCATACAAATATTTCATGTTTAGTCCTCGCATTTGTACACCCACTACACTGCACAAGGACTGAAGTATTCTACTCCCTCTAACAGTGTGCTTGTAGTGAGGTGGTCCAACCCAGGCCTCCCTGCTGCCCTGGTTTCCATGGTTACCACAATGAATGTTTGAATTCAGCATTGTATTAGGGCCTGGGAATTTCTGTCTCTCTATTTCTTTGAGTCCTCTCTCACTCTTACTCAATTTCTCTTGCTCTCTATACATTTCAGTACCTTAGGTTACTGGCTTATTCTATTCTATAGTAATATTCCATTAAGAGAATCTGATTTAAAACATACTGTATAGCGCACCGTGGTCCTGACATGTTAATTTTGATTTGCCAGAGTCATCATTCACAATACTTCCTTTCAAACACATGAGAGGATTGCTGTGGAGTGAGTGCTTGAGTGAAAGAAATATCATATCAAAATTAAAGCATGGACAAAGACCGCTGTTATTTTTCTCTATGGCATTCACACGGATTGCAAAACTGATTTACCCATGTCAGGCTGAACTCTCCTGCTCTGGCACATGTATGGATGCTGAATAAGTTTTGAGTAGACACGATGCCTCCTGTCTTTCTGGTGCCTTACTTATTTTTTAATGGGTAGGCTGACTTTTTTTTCCTCCAGAGAATGTGCTACAGTTTTTTTTTACAGAAAACCCAAGAAATGGAACTGTGTGTTCTTTTTGAACGCCAGCTCTCCCCTACATCTTTAAGAGAATGCTTCTTTTTTTTTTGAGCACCACACACAACAGAAATGGACTGTGATGTCGCCTTGTCAGGTCTCTTGATATCCTGGAGGTTTGGGGTGTTTGTTTTCATTGCTCTCGAAGTCATCTCTTGACCAGGATGCGTTAGGAATATCAACCATGAAAAAATTTGCCTCAAACCGGAGCCTGAACAAGCTGCTGCAGCAGTGCGAGTCCTCCAGCTCCCCGGAGTATGACGAGATCAAGGCCGTGGAGAAGAAGTGGCACCTCCACGTAGGTGGCGCTCGCAAAATCCTGGGCAGGAAATCCAAAGTCTCTTCACTTTTCATTGCAGCTCCCCCGCCCCCGAAGAGGGCGCCCAGCACCACCCTCACCCTGCGCTCCAAGTCCATGACAGCCGAGCTGGAGGAGCTCGGTAAGCGTTTCTCTTCTTTGTCCTATTTCCTTTGTAGTTGTGAATAACTCTCCTCCAGTTAGTGGTAAGGCAAATTTCTCATGTGCACTTTGGATGAGGTGAGGCACGTCAAGAGTGTCTCCTTGTACTAGCATGGACACAGTCATTGACATACACCTGCAGAATTCTTATTTTGGCCTCTGTCTTTCACCTAGCCTTACTGAACTCAGAATATGGAAATCTTTCTTAGAGTCAGGGATTAGGCTGTTTTTAAGTGGTTATATATGAAAGAAACATAAAGGCCATCAGCCTGTCTGACTCATTTGGTTGTCAGTAGCTTATCCTTACCAGTCATTACTGTGTGCATTCTTGGGAAGCAGCTTAAAAACCTGCCTAGGTGTTTTGTTACAGATACATATTCTAGGGGTCAAATGGGTGCCTCCTGTTTCCAGTCTTGATGGGCCTGTACTTCACTGTACTTGAACCTTTGTCTTATTTCATATAATACTATAGTGCTTTAGTCGGGCTTTCTTGGTATATCATGGGTTGTTGAATACTTGCATATCCCCTTACATACTCAAAACTAAACTTTGTTCAAGACTAAAAGTTCAAGACTATATGTGTTTTAATTTCTTGGCTGTGTAAAACACAATTCCCTAAGCTTTACAAAGGTTTAGTCTGTTTCTGTTGCAAAACACGAACCTTGGGATTCGAGGTGCAATTCTAGGATGGAGGATTTAAAACCTTAATTTGTTTGTGAACATTTATGTTCATTTTAAGTTTTCCAGAAACAGAAAAAAAATATATCTATACCCTCACCTACCTTGCCATCAGTGGTACAGTACTGAGAATGAGAATGCTCCATATACGTAAATAATGTCATGAGAGAACAGATATCCAGTGGTTCCAGGGAAGAGAATGAAGAGCTCCCAAATTAAAAATATTTTTAGCTGCTGTGAAGTTAACCAACCTCTTTGGCTCTCTATGAGAGATAAAACCAGAGATATAATTTAGCAAGAGGAAGAAGGGGGAAGAAGAACCCTATTTACAATTCTTAATTATATCTGCACACTCCCAAAACATGTAAAATGTTGCCCATAACACATTGAAGTAAAGGTTTCTTATGACAGCTAGTTGCGTACACTCTGTAGGAACCTAAGCAACATATTTAGTGTTGTTTTTTCTGTGAGGATATACATTTCTCCTTGTGATAGGTTTTTAAAAGAAAGGGTGTAAATTTGAAAATCTATTTCTAAATCTTTACTGCAAAATGCAGACACAGCTGTAATATGTTTTTAATGATGTTCAAAATTACATTCACATCTACAATATTATTTTCGAAGCTGGCAGCTATGAAAGCATCAGTAAAATTAACATTCTTTTTGGAGAAGAGTTCCTTTCTCCTACCCTAACTTACAGTCCCTGCCAAGGAATTTAAGCATCCTAATGACAAGGATGAAAACTTCAGATTTCCTTGTAATTTTTTTCCAGATCTTGGATGAAAATGGCCACTTGAGAAGTATTTGTTAATGATGAAAAGTAAAAATGTCATTCTATTTATTACTACTCATAGACTATATCATCTCCACTGCTACTATTTCATTCTTTTCTCCTGTTTCTGCTTAGAATATCAGTTGTCATGGTAACTCCAGTAAAATAACATAAACCACCACAAACTGTTTGCCAGGAAGAGGCATCAGTCAGTGTCACACAAATCTGAAAGCTCCATTGGAGAGAATTAAGATCCCTGGCCAACAAATACTACCTGTCCTCTTCAGAGGCTCGAAGAACTTTAGCCTATAGAAAACCATGAAACCCATCCATCTTTTTTTCTGTTAAATACTTCGTCAATTAAAGAATAACAAATAATACACCAACTACTTGATTGTTATATTTTGTGATTTGTGAATGTTGAGACATTTGCCTTGAGAAAGACTGTTTCAATGGCATTGACCCATACCAGAAATCATATACATACCGCAGCCTGGGCAAATTAATTTTCATTATGTGAAGATTAATATTCTTCTAGAATAGCCACATGACCGCTGTAGTAAATATTCAGGATTTACACAACAGTCCCAAGTGCGGTGTGGATGCAAACTAGACTAATGTAATGTATTTTCTTTATTGACAAGATTAAAAGATTGCTTGAAAGAAGGTGTGTTTTTATATGAGATAATATCTGATAGTAAGGAATATGGAACACATAACAGTTTTTGTTTGTCAAAGACATGTGGGGTTTGAAAATACAATGTGACTAATGCATTTTGTCATACTGTGAAAAAGAGAATTGTTTTTAGTCAAGTCAAGCTGTTTATTAAAAAGTGTATCCATGGTAACTGTTATTGAACGCCACTTAAATTCAGTTCATATTTGACCATCAGTATCAATAATTCAACAAAACACTATATAACAAATATGGTGGAGGTGTGTCACAAGGGAAAGAATTTAATTGGCTTGCTTCATCTATGGCACAACATGATTGGCTCTTGATTTATACTGTAGCATCCTATGCTAAAAAGGTAGATTTCAATATGGTGTTATTTAATAGAACATGGTTGCCTTTAGTTTTACATATATTGGCATCAAAATCTATATCATATTTCAAGAGCAATTTGGCAAAGTCTTGTCCACTATTCATGCAGTTTGTGGTTAAAGTTTGGATTTTTTTAAAATAGCACTCATCTGGTTTTGCAGTTAAATTCTACTTATGACATTAGCACCATAGGATTAGCTGCTACAGTATATGCTTACCACAGTGTATCACTGTATTATAGTGTAACAATGTCTACTGTTTTCTCTATTGATGTAAGAATAATTTCTCTCTGACGGTGAGATTTGAACAATGACTTTCTCTAGTCCGTTTTCTTGAGTTCTTAAAATGTAATGCTGCAGCTTTTCTTTCCCAATTTATTTCCCACAAGCATCCGCAAGGAGGAGACGAGGGGGTGAGTTGTGTAAAGACACTTACGTCATCTTCAGTATTGGCACCCTAAGCTAATCTTCAAACCTGTTAATAATTTAATCAGTGTTGATTGGGGCAGGAAGATCCGTAGCTATGCACCTTAAGAAAAAATGCAACCTCTTTGCAATTAATGTTGCACATTTTTGAAGCATCTCACATAGTCTGTGATTTTAAAATGTGGATGCTGTCTGTCATGTTTTACAGCAAAGAGTTTGCGGGTCACAGACCTTTTTTTCATCCTCGTATCACATCCCAGCTTCTCTTCTTCTTTGTCCACACATGCAGAAAAACTGGATGAAATGCTAGCTGCACAAGAACCAACCCTGAGACCTGAAATTGCAGAAGCAGACTACAGGGCAGCCACGGTGAAGCAGCGTCCAACAAGCAGGAGAATCACACCAGCAGAGATCAGTGTAAGTCAATGCCCAACTCCAACCATACCAAGATGAAGCAAGGCGATGTCTGGAGATAAAAACAGGTTCCGTTCACCCAGATAAATCAGTTCAGCAGTTTGTAACACAGAAACAGAAAGTTCACTTTTAGCTCCTTTGTGTTTGTGCAATGTAATAAAAGAATATTCTGCCCTAATGATGGAACAGAAAACCGTTTCTTTGATCAATGCGTAATATTGGGTTTGTACTTGGCTCACAAGGTAATACGGATATCAAGGTTAGAATTACTGAGATCATATCTCAGTTATATAAAATAAGTTATGAACACAAAACGTTTTACTCTGGTGAATTAACATGATGAGAAATGTGACCAGATTTAATTTTCAGAAAAAGTTTAACTGTCACCCAAACGCTTTCAGAAAAAAGGCCTCCATTCAGATTGCAGTTTGGCTGCTGTACTGCAGCTACAGACCAACGAATTCACGTTTTGGTTGTGTTATGACCAGCTTTACCCAAGCTGCGGCATACAATTAGCCCAGCTCCACCAGCGTTTCCTTGCCTTGGAGGGTGATTCAATGTGAATTTGTTGGTGTCTGTGAGCTTGCAGTAAGAGAGAAATCAGGCACTCCATGAGGTGCTTCAACTATTCTGTTTGATATTGGAAGATTCATATCAATTGACCTTCCCTTTCCTGTTCTGGTAAACAGGATATAGCAGTGAACTGGACTGATGAAAAATTGCCCATTCTAAATTGGGAGTGGTCTAAAAATCTGAAATTCCAGAGGCAAATCTGCTCCTAAAACTGCCAAGATAAAAGCAATGAAGGCAATGTAACACTATTGTAGATGGAAAGGGGCAAATTTGTTATTAATAAGACGTCATTTTAAACAACAATGACAACAGTTTTCTTCTCTGGAACTATGTAATATACAACATTTTTATACAATACTCAGCTGTAAAGCAGCTGTCAGATTACAGCAAGTTCTCAGAGTTTGTTACTCCTTGGCATAAATTGCACTGCAGCACTCCTTGAAGTCTGAAGTCAATGTTGTACTTTAAAATAAAGCAAATTTAGCTTTTTTTGGCTGTGATGCAAATGTGCAGCCACACAGCCAGAGATGATGCCACATATTTAATAACACTTTTTCTGTTAAGACTAATTTACAGTCAATAGGAAGTGCAAAATTCATTCTTGATTAGCAGTGGAAGTGTAATTTGTCTTCACCAGGAACTGTTCAGCCTGTCATCCCTCTAGATTCCATTACTCTTCTTAAAACCGAGAAACATACATTTTTTTTTATTTTTTTCTAATTTTCTCTGGCATGCCTACTCCATCCAAATGTTACTGCATGAGAGTTCTATCTTCCATACCACAAAAAGCCATTTATGAAGCTATTCATCTCTGAAAAACGAACAAAAAATAGATCGAATGTATCAGCCTCACCTTTTAATCACACACCCCTATTGTCAAGGATACCAGTCATGTAAGACTGTGATAGATTGGATGTTGCTGTCTTTAATTCATAGACTATGGAGAGTACAAGAATGGTGCATTGAAAGATTTAAGGTGGCCAGGTGAGGATGGCCCAATAAGATTCATCAATAAACTTTCAGTGTTTGCACAAACAAACAGATGTCTCTGTAGCAATGGCAAGAGACAATGACGTGTTGTGAGACATATCATGGGCTATCCATTTTCTGTGAGTTTCTTCATTACCATGTCATGAAACTTCTGTTCAATGTGGAGTTTAAGAAAGTACATGCTGATGCACAAAAGAATCAAGTCTAATGGATTTTTTTTGAATGAGGAAAATGTGATATAAATATTTGAAAATGGTGATGCACATGGATCAGATGGTTGAGACAGTCCTGTGATGGTCTGGCAAAATTGTCTTCAAGGACATGGCCTATTCCTCATATAGGGACTAGTCTGCTTAATGTTTGAGCAAATAATATCATTTGTCAGGCACCTTCTCTCACAGTTTAATCATCCTGATCAAACTGGAGATCCTCAAAATTTAAGTAAAGCATGGACATGTCTCTCACCATTCTTGCATTAATTAAAATAAACTTTTTGAATGTATTGTTCTTGTTTTGAATCTCTTCTTCAGATATTATATTTCACATTTTACGTTTCAATTTTTATTTTATGTAGTCACTGTTTGAGCGTCAGGGAATGCCTGTACACTCTGGACTTCCTCCAGGGGTGGAGAAATCCCACATCCCTTTGCCAAAAGGAATGCCCAGAACTAAATCCGTAGGTAAGGTTTTTGTAATTCCATATTTTGCTTTTCAGTATTTTATTTTCTCATCACTGTAATACTTTATAAAGCCTAGTGGATTGCTATCAGGAAAAGAAAACAGTACATATCTCTTGGTTGTTGTGCACTGTGCAGCCCACGTACTTTTTTGTTTGTATTGTTTGCACATCCTGCATCAAAATTAAGAACACAATGAGACATTCATGAAATCAAAAAGAATAAACATACCAGCTAGCTATAATCTTCCAGCACAAATTTAAAAAATGAGTGTAACCCTAGAAGATCTTTGCAATTAAACAGCTGCCACCATTCTGTAGAGGGTTTGTTAAGGTAAGTACTGAAATCATTGTTCACTGTAATATCAGTCAGATGACAAACAATGATTAGCATTTGAAATGATTCTCAGAAAAAAGTTTACTTCCAGTTTCAAGTTTCTTACAGGCAATGACTTCTAATGACGCATCTCCGTGTACAGTATCTATATGAATTTTACTATTCTTTCAGGGTTTTTTTTTTCAAAAGATAAAAGCTTACACTCATTTAGTCTAATAGCTTCTGTTCACTTAATAAAGTTATATTTTCTTTGTATTGTCTGCAACCCATCCATCCAACAGTTACACAGCAATGTATAAAACATTAAAATTTGTATTATTTTGCTTTTTGTTAAGGGAAATTAATATTATTGTTGTTTTCTCCAGTCATAACACTATGACTTAACAAAAGGCTAAATAATATCCTTGATCATGATTCATTTCATCTGCTACTCTTAACTCCAACCAAACCTGGGAAGGAGGTGTTGCTAATATCTTTTGAAGTTATTTAGTAAGTCCTGGAAGGATTCTCAGATTTGGCTACTTGAACACTTTCCAGATGCCCCCCACCACTTTACCATCTCAGATAATATTCATATGGAAGCTTTCCTCTTCAAACCCTTCCAGTTAGCATAAACTGGCTTTGTGAAGTACTTTAAGAGCACACTTATGGAAAAAACACCAAGAAATTTGATTGACTGATTGAGTGGTCCTGGGACAAGAAATAAATTTAGACATTTCGTTTAATTAAAGAAAACAGAAGACAGGATGACATGGTGAGGCAGTGATTAACATTGCTGCCTCACTTCACTGGGGCCCTGGGCTCAATTCACATCCTGAGGTGCTATTTGCGTGGGGATTGATTGTTCACCTGTGTCTCTGAGGGTTTCCTTCAGTTGCTCCGGTTTCTTCCCACAGTCCAAAGACACCGTGGTAGGTTATTTGGCTTCTGGGAAAATTGGCCCTGGTGCGAGTGTTTGCATGTCTGTGTCTATGTGTACCCTGTCATGGACTGACGTCCCATCTAGAATGTATTTTGCATCCATTGCTTGCTGGGAAGTGAATCCATCAGTTGCTTACTATAGGTGTATAGAGTCTCTTTTATTCAAAAATGGACTTTTTTATCAAAGTCCTACCAGCTTAGAAGTAAAATGAGAAGAAATATTGTTTGTGTTCCCTGTGGCTCTCTTTTTGTAACTAGAACAACATGATATATTTTGCAAAAAACAAATGCTGCTGTAATTCAAAGGCATTCCATAACTTTTCTTATTTCTACTCAACAGCTTCACATTTTTGAAGTTTTTTTCTGTTATGTCATGCAATACAGTTCTTTGTAATGGACATAACAGTAATTAAAAACAACAAAAAACAATGACATACAGTAGAGAAGTTGTAAGGCAACTTTATTTTGAATAACTTCATTTTTCTTTCTTGTTCGTTTTCTGTGGTCTAAGAAGATAAAGATAGCTGTTATTCTCCTTGTTCTTCTACTCTAATGCAAGTATTGTCTAACTATAGGGGCGTCTGAAGAAGACCGATTGTCAGCTTCTACAGGGGAACCCCGGTTTCCCAGGAGTTCATCAATGACAGATAGCCTTAGAGACAGCCACAGTATCCCTCCGCCTCCCCAGACTGCCCCTCCTCCTCCCCCATCTCCCTATTATCTGGACACTGGTCCACCTCCAGCCTTCTGTCCCCCACCTCCCCCAGGACGGATTCATGATCAAACACGCTCTAGTTTTAAACCGGGATCAGAGGCGAAAATCCATGGGCTGCCACAGGTAGTGACTACTGCTGAGATCTATGAACCTCCCCGACCTTCAGCCGCTCATGCTGAGCGCCAGAAAAAAGCCCGTTCCATGATCATCTTGCAGGACTCCTCGCACCTTCCTGTGGAGCCCACAGACATCCCACGACCGGGACCTTCTGCCACGCCTCCAGAGAAAATTAAGAGGAAAGGGAGGGTTATTGACAACCCTTATGCTAATGTTGGCCAGTTTAGCATTGGGTTATATGCTCCCACCAAACCCCAGCGCAAAAAGAGCCCTTTGGTTAAACAACTGCAGGTAGAGGATGCTCAAGAAAGAGCGTCCTTGGCCATGGCTTCTGCTCATGCCAGGGAGCACTCACCAACAGGGAGACTATCTCATATTAGCAGGGCAGAGTACCAACATCAGCTTATCCAGGAGAAAGTTAGAGCCCAAATCGAAGGAAAAGGCCCTTTTGCTGCTGCTATTGCCGGAGCTGTGAAAGACAGAGAGAAGCGATTGGAAGAGAGGAGGAAATCCACAGTCTTCCTATCTGTGGGCGCCATTGAAGGTAGCACTACGGTCCCGGAGCCCCCATCCCTGACCCAGTCTAGGTCTATTGATGAGCGACTACTGGGCAGCAGGGACCAGCTGGGCCAGCTACCTCCCCCAGCCCCTGCTCTCAGGCCTTCACCGGGCGGAACCACATTCATCCACCCTCTCACTGGAAAGCCCCTTGACCCAAACTCACCACTGGCACTTGCGCTGGCCGCAAGAGAACGGGCACTGACTTCCCAGGCTCAGTCACCATCTAGCAGCCCAGAACCTAGGACTAAAATGGATAAAACAGGGCCTTTGTTTGTGGACACCCAGACCAAAGAGGCAGAGCGATCAGATACAGAGGGTGGGGGATTGATATCTCCCCCTTTCTCCCCAGGAACTAAAGGAGGATATGGACCCAGTCTAGGCACAACAACCCCCACTAAGAGCCAATGGGGGACTCCATCAACTCTCCGCAGAGAGATTGAGACAAGGACTGACAAGGCAGAGGAAAGAAAACCAGAAGACAAGAAAAGTATGATTATCAGTATCTTGGATACATCCCAGCAGAAGACGGCTGGCCTGATCATGGTTCACGCAACAAGTAATGGGCAAGCAGTAGGACTGGATTTGGAGGAACCTTCCATAGCTTCTAAAGGTGCCCTGCCTGAGCCCTCCAAGCCCTCCCCAGTTGAAGCGAAGCTCATACAACCACCCAGCCCTGCTGCCACGACCGCTCAACCACCAGCCATCTCGTCAACTGAAAAAACACTGGCTCAAGGCAGTTCCGAAGAGGAAGTAGAGCCCTACACCGTCACCCTCCCACCTGCCCAGTTGTCCTCCAGCGATGAAGAGACAAGGGAAGAACTTGCAAAGATTGGGCTCGTGCCACCGCCGGATGAGTTTGCCAATGGTGTCCTGGTGAAGGTCCCAGGGACACCTATACCGCAGCAGACCAAGCCTATTGCACCTTCCGCCTCAACCCAAGCAGCAACAGCAGCAGCAGCAGCAGCACTTCCTACTGCTGGTGGAACACCCTCAGGGAAGCCCTCAGACACCCCCTTGGTGCCTGAGTCTGCAGCCGACTCAGGTGTGGAAGAAATAGACACCCGGAGTTCCAGTGACCACCACCTGGAGACAACAAGTACCATCTCCACCGTCTCAAGCATGTCCACCCTGTCGTCGGAAAGCGGCGAGCCCACCGATACTTACACCTCCTTTGCCGACGGGCAGACTTTTATACTCGAGAAGCCGCCAGTGCCTCCAAAGCCAAAACTCAAGTCCCAGCTCAGCAAGGGGCCGGTGACCTTCAGGGACCCTCTATTGAAGCAGTCTTCGGATAGCGAGCTCCTCTCCCAGCAACATGCGGCCGCGCTGGCTGCAGCCGCCGGCACTGGCCGACCCCGCTACCTCTTCCAGAGAAGGTCCAAGCTTTGGGGGGATCCCGTGGAGATGCGGCCAATCCCTGGGGCCGAGGATGGCAAGCCCACTGTGATCAGTGAACTGAGCTCCAGGCTACAGCAGCTGAATAAGGACACACGGTCCCTCGGGGAAGAGCCAACTGGAGCTACACTGGATCCTGGAAAAAAGTCCCCTGTGGTGGGTGCAAGGTAAGGGGCCACTACTGTAAAGAACATGGTTTCTTAAAACTGTGATTGTCTTGATCACTGGGGATCAATGTGCGGTTAAATGAAAGCATCACTGACATTCCAGGGTTATGCATGACACTGCTGCTTTGATAAACTTTGCACGTTTAATAAACTTAATTTAACAAAATTATGTTTTTAATATTCCTATGATAGACCCCCAATCACTTTGCTACTTTGCTACTGATTGTAGTAGCCCATTAGTAACTTAAAATATATACTGTATATATTCCTTTCATTTAGCTTTGAGACAAAACTGTAGAATACTGCCAATTTAGTACAAAAAACACTTTTGTAGAAAATACAAAGTACAAACAGTGAATAGAATGCTCAAGTAGATTGTAAATTTCAAAAAGGCATTGATCAAATATTGAACAAAGTGAAACATGATTATAGACCTTCTCTCTACAGTCAAATGCTTAATATCATAACTTAGTTCTTAATTCCTTGGAAGCTAAGTCATTATCGTATTTCACATAACTTTGCAAATTTGTTGTGTTTATAGACACACCTTTAATTACTTTACAAAAGCTTAAATGCGTTTAAGCTGGAGACTGATGTATTGAGCAATGTTTTTACTGTGAAATGTCAGTGACGTTCCTAGATTTTCTCCAGTCTTTCTTGACTGAGGTGAGTGTGAGGAAATGGTGCTCTATCGATGCTTCATCATATTGTAAACAACACCCCTTGTCCTGAAAGATTCCTCTCCATTCAATAAAGAAACTAAATGCAGTTTCATTCAAACAATGCCACTGTCCTATATTAAACAATGTTTTTTTTTTATCATAACCAAGATTCTCTTGATAATTTCAGTAATTAATTCATAAGTTATACTGACATTTCAGCAAGTTTTAACTGAATGTCTGTCAGAAATACTTTTACAGTTAAAGTATACTTTATATTGAAACATCCAAAACAGTTTATGTAATAGGGTGTCCATTGTTGTAAGTATCACTTCTGGATGAAAACGAAGTCAACTCTAGCATCATTCTAAGCAGTGCAGTTTGCTATTTGAAAATTTAATGAGTGACATTTCCAGTAGCAGAAAACTCTTTAGTCTCATTCTAAACTCCTTTGAAGAAGACGCATTTAATATATTCAGCGTGTTGACCCATTTATTAATGGCCCTGGGTATTTTAGCTAATAAATTATTTTTCTTTCCATTAAAAAGTACGGAAACACAGCAATATCTTCAATCCAGCATTCTGCAGTGGTAAGTAATGTACAGCATAAAATATTAATATTGATATTCCATTACAAATATCCTATTAGATCCCTAAACCAAAACCTCATCTGGAGTTCCCTCCTTTACTGGTAGATAACAGTGTTTTCATCCTTAATTTCAGGGCACCAGTTTGTGTGCTGTTTGTTCTGAATAATGCATCATAATGGCCATCAACAAACTACAAAGTGTCAGATAAAATATCAAATATATTAAAAAATAGATGTGACTTAAATTACATTTTAGCTGGAAATGGATTTACGTATTGAATGTGCCATTTTCTTCTTTCAGGAATGACTTGGGATTTTTTTTTTAATGAGTGTTTATCTAGCATTAAATATTACTATTGGTGAACTGTTTTCAAGTGTATAAAACCAACTTTGTTTTCTTTGAAAATGCAATGTCTCTTGACTTGAAAGTACAATAAAGTCCTTTGTATTCCTACAGATGTGACAAGGAAAATGAAGAAAAGTAAAGCTTAGGGTGTTAGCTCCTAGGGTAAACATGAACTTAAATGTATAAATGTTTTGAACTAATCCCTTCTTAACACAATAACTTTAGTTCTGTTGTTATTCTCACCAAGTCATATGTTACCTTGTCTGCTATTTTAACTCTTGGGAAAAGCACAGGTTCTCATACCACTACTCCAGCTTTTCAGAGTACACCTTCAGGAGTGTTTAACAAGTTGTGGAGTTCTGAAAAGTACAGCATTGTCAATTACTACGTGTTGCCACAATTGTGCTGAGTAACATACCTGTGATTTTTCTTTTCATTGTTTGCATCCTGACGAGTCCAGTACAAGCACTTTTGAGGATATCAGCCTCCATTCAGTACAGCAGGGTTATGTTCTTCAGGCTGCTCCTTGTCTGGCGTCTCTCAGCTGCAACAGAAATGCCTTTCTCCCAGCCTTCATGCACTGGAACGACCTGTAGTTGATGTTTCACTGCCAGTTGCAAACGATGTCACTCAGCTGCAGAACACAATCCTGGTGGACTGAATGTAAGCCGCACTGGACTTCTGCTATAGCTTATAAGCAGTGTATTTATCTTCATAATTCTGTGAATTAGGGAATTTCTCGGTGAGCTCTGGAAGTTCTAGTACATCACATTAGCAAATTTAGTCTTAAACATTGTTTTTTTCAAGTACAACTGAGGTGTTGTGCTCTAATTCCTGGACGTGAAGCACAGTGTTAAAAAATGTATTGATGATAATTTCATCAGCCATAACCTACAAACCTTTCTGACTAGCTTTGAAGTTTAAGGCTTCAGTATCTGTTCATTAATCAAATACAGTTGATCTATCTAATGGACTGTTCCTCTAGGACACTTTAGACCTGTCTTATACAGGGTTCTATACACTGTAGGTTTTCTTGGTTTGTTCTTATGTGAAAATCCTCAATACAAAATATTAAAGTTACTTAGAAGTCAGGCTCCATTTTTGGATATGCTCTTGCAAAATTTGTATATTGTTCACAATTCTGAATGAGTTTGAAATATGCAAATGTGCCCATCTTTACCACTGTACTATCACATTTGAGCCAAATCAATTATTCAAACCAGACTCATGTTTCTCTTTTGTATCTTCTCAGCAAAGTGGCAAAAATAGAACAGTATACTGCACCTACCACATATGTTAAAATTAAAATAAATTATAAAATCACTTAAGTCTCAAATACTCACATGGAGAGTATCCAATTTTAACCTCATGTTATTATTGTTTTTATTTTGGTTGCAGACAATGAGATACATGCATTTATCATTCAAAGTCTTACTCAAGAGCACAAAATATAGCAAGGGTTGCCCTCACAAAGAGAGAGCATGATGCACAAAGGACTGTATGATTCCTTTTAATATTTTGTTTTGGGGAAAACATAAGAACACTTTTTTATGCAGAAAAGTGAAGAGGTATAATTTGAATAAGCACTTTTAGCAAATTATTCATTTTGTATTGTGGAATGGAAAATTCTACCTTTTACAGATACCGAGAGTAATCAAGTCAGGGACTTTACATTCTGTTTAACAGGCATAAATAGTATCTGCTCTGTCTACAATGGAATATTTTACTTTCCCTGCTTTGAGACATACCTTTTATGGAGAGTAGTGTATCTCATTCTGTAGACTTGTGTGCCTTAAATGTATCAGGAGGTGCAAACAAGGTAACAGAGGACTTGGGATTATTAATACACTAGCATGTGCCACATCATTGCAGCTCATTTAGATCTTAGATCACTTCATCTTTCACACATTTACTCCTGCATTAGACTCTTCTACCTGTCGCATTCCTATACTGTAATGGTGTGCAAGCAGAGAGGACAGGTCAACTTAACTCATTAAAAAAATACATATTTTTTACAGTTTGCTGTAATCAATCATCAGAATCTAAAGGTGTCATTTTCTTTGTATTTCACATGAGTATTTTAAATAGAATGTTGAAGCTCTCAAGATACAGTACCTTGTATTTAAACCACTGTGTATTTAAACCACTGTTTAAAATGAAAATACTCAGTTTTTACAAAGTAATACTCGATTTAGCGATTTATGTGAAACAAAACTCTGTATATTTGGCAGCTAGCAGTTTTACACCAGGTCCTTGAGCAAAACTGAATAAAATATACTGTATGTAGGGACAGGAGGTGTTAGTTGTTGCAGGCAATAGAAATGTAATATTTTTTACGTTCCAGAACAGGTGATGTACTACAGTATGCAATGCATAAAACATCTATGTGGCAAACAGCATTTCTAGACAAATAGGACCAGATTCTGGGAAATATTATTTTTATTTTTCTACAAAGCAGAAGCAGCAATAGTTGCTACAGTCCAAGCTCCTCAACACTTTTCCCTGTTCTGCTCAATCCTATTCTGGAGGTGCAGCCCTCTTCCAGAGATGAGAAGGTGTTTACACTTTCTCAAGGCAGTTAATTGGGTCACTTACTCACAGGCTGTCCACATCACCAAGCTGTGCAAGAGTTTTGTGATCTGGAAAGAAATCATTGTGAAGCTGAAAACTATAATAAACAATAAAGTCAATGTCATTGTTAGAATTAATAGCCTTGACACAGTGATTACACGCATGAGGCACAGCACCAAGCACAATATAGAGCACACTTTTTACATGATTCACAGCCTTACAGAGATACTTATGCAAAGGCCTAACGTGTATGCTGCAGGTACCAAAATATTGTGTCAAATGGGGCAAATATACATTTCTCATCTTAATATGGTTTGGTTCTGTATATTGAATCAAATGACAAGAAAAGTATTTTAGCATTGAAAAGCCATCATAAAGAAATCGTAATAAAAGCCAGTGATGGCATACAGTAGAAACAAACAGTTTTATGTACTTCTAGCTTCCAAATTGCTTGCAGTTCAAATAGTCCATTTCATTAAGCAATTTGAAAGCTGTGGTGGTTAGGGTTAGGGTCAGGTTCATTGGGGAATTTATATCTGAGTATCTCACCAAAACTATTCTGATCTGGGAACAGTTTCTGTTGGGTTTCAATGCCCTTAGCAGTCTTTGTTTCCATTTAACAAGGTAACAGGAAAGAGAGGAAATCATTCAAACATTTTATCATCTTTCAGAGCTTTGAAGAGCTGTAATTAACACCATTAAGAAAAAAATTCTTCAGAAACAAATCCACTTTTTAATTTAAGCGATACACAACTTCCTCTATTTCATCATGACAGTGTGAGATTCCTTTTGCAATACAATTAAAAAATGCAGTGCAATCCAGCAAATATATGTACATAACCACATTATGTAATACATAAAACATCAATGTAGCAAACAGCATTTCTAGACAAATAGGAGCAGATTCTGGGAAATATTTGTACACTGTCTATAAAAGGTACAATACTTCTGCATTCTGCATACCTTCCACTTTCTCAAACAAGACATCTGTCCATCATCTGATAGTGCAGAGAGCAACCTGCGACATTCCTGATTACTTGTCATCAACCTGTCCTTGCAGAGGAGTCTTCTTCCCTGGGTGAGCTGTATGCTTTGAGTGGTATTCAGTTATCTCTGGTACACATCAAAAGGGATTCTTTGAGGGGGGGGGGGGGGGGGGTCACAAGGACTTTGTGATGTAGTTTTCTCCATTCATGAATTCTATAATTTGGTCACATCAACCTTAAAATACTTTATCTGCAGAATCCAATTCTCCAATATTAGAACTATTTTAATCATATCCAATGAATTTTGAGTATGTCATTAATTTGCACACCATTACTGTCTTCATTTATCTACTTTGCAGTATTGGCAATCATTTTTCACTTTCATTTAAGCCTAATGAAGAAGGTACAACACACACAATGTTCTTTTTTGATAAAAATGCTTTTTTATTGATTTTTTTAAAAAGTGATTCATGCTCAAAAGTTTCATCGGTCTGACTCTCCATTTTGACCAAATCATATAGGAGGATTGTTTCATAGCTTTGGCTGTCTTTTGAAAACTGTGGTTTGCATTTTCTTTTTGTTTGTTGTTCTGTTCTTTTCTGTTTTGCCAAAATATGTGTGGTGAAAATTAAGCCTGTTCCCAGATTTAACTCCTGTTCACAATGCTCATATAACAAAAACCAAAACATCCATGATGTGTTCAATTAATGGAAATGATCCAATTTGTCCCATTATAATTAACATTGAAGCCACTCATGAATCTCCTACTGCCTTACAAACAAAGGAAAGTGTCATTCTATCACAGTCACTTATTTCACAAAAAAATCTAATTTAATTAATGCATCACTGGATAAGTACATTAAAATTTGGATTTCTGCGGCTGAACTCAGTTACCACCCTTGACACCTTGACCTAAGTTAAATCAAAACATTTGCCACCAAATTCACAAGAATTGTGTGGCAGTGAAATTGTGTGGCAGTGAAAAAAGCAACCTCAGTACTTGGTTTGTAATGTGCCACTGGCAGGTGGTTCAAAGTCTTCATTGAATCTGAGCCCTTGCCTAAAATATCTTGGTCTAGCTATTAAACTGGAAAATGTTCTCAGTGAGAAGCCTGATCTGTGAAGAAAAGTACGCTTTTTTAAGTGGTGCATTTGAAGTGAACTGCACCTCCTGGAAGTACCCATAGGTGGAGATAAAAATCTGGGAACACTTGTCCTTTTTGTTTTACCCTTTTTTATTGTGTTAAGATATGAATTGTGTGCTCATTTTTTTATTTTCATGGATTGATGCTAACATTCTTCTCATTGCCTCTCTTTCTGCTCACTTTGCATGCCTGCGCTGCTCTGTCTAGAACTGAATCTGGCCCCAGGAGGGTGGGAAAACTGTGTAAGTGCGCATGTTCATCTCATTTCAATCCTCATTGTTTCAGTTCCTTTATCTCTCCCCTTTCCCAGAGTTGACTTCTCTCTCCTGCTCTGTTTTTTGATGTTGTTTGTCTTTTACTTCTGGTACTCATCTTTGTCACGTGGCTGCGCTTTTATTTAAAGTCCCCCCTCCCCGTCCCCCCCCCACACACACCTCAGCTTTCCAGATGCCGAGAATTGGTTCTCCCTGCCATGTTCTAACGTCAGCCAGAGCGGAGAAAAACAATTTTTCTCCCTTACAGAAATGAAGTTCATTCAATTAACTAATATTGAATTTTAGAAGCGCAGCAAAAGCTTTCACTTAGAAATGGATGAAGAGGTTTTTTTTTCTAAAGAAGCAATTATACCTGAGTATTTCTTAAACTGATATTGCTTCAGAGAATTGTGATGCTGTTCGGAAGAGGCACTCAAGGATATTCCATTCCGAGAATTTTTGTTTTTCCAGGAAAGCTCATTGAGAATAAATTCTCGGCAGTGTGAAGGTCAACTGTGCTTTATATCTTTGAAAACTGGAGTTGTTTTTTTTTATTTGCATTATTTAGCACACTTATAGCATGCCTTGCACACTTTTCAATACTACACCTGATGCCTTGCAACACCAAACAAAATGTTTTGTTAAAAAAATATTGCCAGATTTTGGCAGATGGTATAGATTTCTGGAGACATTTTGTAACATCTAGCTGCATAAATATACAAATGTCAGCTAAATATATATTCTACTACATAGAATATATATACAGTACATAAGCTATTAACGCCATACTGTCTTTTAAAGTTGACTTTACCAAGTTTTGTGGACAATTATATTGTATTTTAAGAGGTATAAGAACCTTAGAAAATATTTTTTTTCTAAATATAAATATTTTTTCAGTGAATAGTTTTTAAAACAATTGAAGCAGAGGTGCTACAGTACATTGCATTTGTATTGTATAGTTAAATGGACATTGTGAGAGTAACTAGAACTTTATAGTAGATATCACATAGATACAAAAGAGCAACATCAAGCTCAGTTCCTGGGGTGTTGATTTCCTGTGTTCCTTAGGGTACAGTGATGTTCTTCCCAGGTCCTCACTTACTTAATTCATCCAACAATTTGATTATCCGAAAAATCTGAATACTGTCCCGGCCTGAAAAATAATTGAGAAATACAATACCAAGATCCAGGTGTGTCTTTGGATTTTATTAAAAGTTTATTAAATATGACCAGTAAGCCAATAAATGGATAATTTAGGGTGACAGTTCCAGAGGACACTCAATCTCTCCAGTAACTGGGCTTGGACAGGCATGGGTTAGAGACACATTGTTTAATATAATGGAAAATTGAATGCATTTTAGTCCACTTCCTTTTTATTTTTATTTGATGCCTTTTCCTTTGACAAATTTTGCTTTACACTAAATATCTTTTGCCTAAAGTCTTAGCAAAACTGAGCCAGCTTGTAAAGACTGGAGAAAAAAAAAACTATTATTTTTTGCCAAATGTCCTTATGTAGAAATACAGTAGCCTTTTTTAATGGTTATGCCCTGCAAGTAAAGGGAAAATAGGTCTTGCTAATGTTTGCAGTTGTTAAAGGTACGTACTGTACAAGAGCATCCTTGATCTGGTAAAAATCCTACTGCAGGAGACGGGGTGGATGTTGTTTCAAGAAGAATTTACTTTGGATTCAGAGCGAGTAGCAAAATGAGTTCACAACTTGCGCTTCTATAGCTTGTTTGTCTTTCCTGAGTCTTTCTAATTCAGATTGACCTGGAAGGCAGCAGAGAATACACTTTGTATCTGTAGCACTTAGAGTCTGCATTAACATTTTATGTTACTACTGTAACTCATTCCACCGTGGATAGCAGCATTTCCCAACACTGGTCCTGGAGAAAGTCTCTGCTGGTTTCTATTCCAGCTGAGCTCTAGTGTACATCTCCATTGCTTGGAACAGGCACCTCTAGATAAATCGTGAGGGTACCCATTATATCAACAAGCAAGTGTTATACAATGCCAAAAACTGCCCCACATGTCTGCAGACTATCCCTGCTCCATTCATGGCTCATTCCCTGTTGTAGAAGCAGGGTGGATGGTAAAGGGAAATTTAAATCCATTTTTGATTGGAATTTCAGTCCCCAACAGTACTTAGATTAGCTGCACTATTTGGTTTATATTGATGTTGCCCATGTGTGCAGCCTGACTACTAAATCTGATTTTCATACACAGTCACTGTGGTTAGCTTAAGCTTCTGTGGCAGGGAGAGCACCAGCATAGATTAATATACCGTGCTAAGTACCGGTCTTTGTGTGAAAACATCAAGTGAACTTGTATGCCCTATAAATCTAAGAAATAAATTCAAAATGACATTGTTTCATTATACATAAAATGAATGGAAATTAAGTACTTGCTCTTGGTCTATCCAAATGCATTGGTGCATCGAGCTTCAAAAATCAAATCACAAATATCAGACAATTTTAAAAATGTCACTCTCTATCAGAATATCCCAAACAAATTTATTTTCATAGAATTAATTAAATATGACATTATTTTAACAAACTGTTGAAAAAATAAATGATCTGGATCTATTTAAGGGGAGTTTTGTGGAATTGCTTCTATTTTATATCCTATCTGCATGGAACTGAAGATTGTTACTTATCTTTGGAAAAAAACAATGTTTTGGCTATTGAACCTTCTACAAGAGAAGTTTCTTGAGGTTTTGACTCAATTGTTGAAACATTAGACTCAACTGTCAAAATGTTGTGTTTATTTGTGCTTTAGAGCATGGAATTAACCTCTGTTTGTTTCTTTTGCTGCCTGCACGTTGACTCTGTTCCCCACTCGAACCTCTATAAAAACAGTTTTCCCCAGCACTGCTCTGAGACGTTTGCTGTTTAGAACTGCTCTCCATTTGGCTTGTGGCGAGTTGCTCTGTAGATCATCTACAGTCAGTACCTGCTAGAGAAACAAGGCCACTATCAGAGTACCCTGGAAAAGCCACAGGAGTCACTGTTGCACAGCAAAAGTCAGGGTGCCATAACTGATTCAAGTCCACCCAACCTCCAACGGTGTTTTATTAAATGTTATAAATTCATTAAAATGTCCCATTGCATCATACATTATACACCAACAAAAACTTAGTCTTGTTGTTTTCTATTATTATTATTGATGATGATAATAATAATAATTCCTCACACTTACAGTTTTATGCAAAAGTTTGGGCACCCCTGGCTAAATTACATGTTTTGTTGAAGTTCTAATTGAAAAGAAGTTAACACAACCTCTGCAGCGAACAAATTTAAACTTGGCATGTTTCTGCAAAAATTAATGCACAGTTACTATTTATTTGCTAAATTTAACAGATTGAAAAATATAAAACAGTAAATGTGGCAAGTGCAAAAGTTTGGACACCCTTCCAGTTGACATGCTAGTGTTATTTTTTTGTAAGGTCTCAGAACTTAATTGACTCGTTAGGCCTTAATCCAAGTCAGGTGATGACAGTTCCAGAGCTTCATAAATTCTCTGACTTTTCGAACCTTTCAGGGTGTTGTGCTAACACTCATCAACCATGGGCTCCGCTCCTCTAAGCAGCTGACAGAGGATCAGAAAATAAAGATAATTGACTCTTACAAAGCAGGGGAAGGCTATAAAAAGATATCTAAACGCTTCCTGCTTGCAATTTCCACTGTCCAAAATGTCATTAAGAAAAGGAAGTTAAGGGGAACTGTTGAAGTCAAGACAAGATCTGGAAAACCAAGAACAATCTCCGATAGAACTGCTCGTAGACTGGTCGGGAATGCAAAGCAAAACCCCATATCACTGCAAAGGACCTGCAGGAAGGTTTAGCTGGCACAGGAGTAGTGCTGCACTGGTCCACTATGCAGCACTGCTTGCACAAACATGATCTACATGGAAGAGTCACCAGAAGGAAACCTTGCCTGCGATCTCATCACAAAATTCAACGTCTGAAGTATGCAACACAACACGTACAGTAGATAAGCCAGAGGCGTTTTGGAACCAAGTGCTGTGGTCTGATGAAGTAGAAATTGAACTATTTGGATACAATCACCAAAGGTACATTTGGAGAAAAAAAGGAGAAGCATTTGAAGAAAAGAACACCTTGCCAACTGTTAAGCATGGGGGTGGATCTAGTATGCTTTGGGGTTGTGTAGCAGCCAGTGGCACAGGAAATATTGTGCAGGTAGAGGGAAGAATGGATTCTACTAAGTATCAACAAATCCTGGAAGCTAATGTCCCACAGTCGGTGAAGAAACTGAAGCTGAAAAGAGGTTAGATTTTACAACATCTAAGACAATGATCCAAAACATACCTCATAATCAGCCATGAACTACTTCAAGAAATGAAAAATTAAGGTTTTGGAAAGGCCTTCACAGTCCCCAGACTTGAATATTATTGAAAATCTGTGGTTAGATCTCAAACATGCAGTGCATGCAAGACGACCTAAGAATATTTCTGAACTAGAAGTGTTTTGCAAGGAAGAGTGGGGGGAAAAAAATCCTAAAGCAAGAATAGAAAGACTGTTAGCTGTTAGTTTGGAGGCTGTGATTTCTGCCAAAGGGAGTGTCACTAAGTACTGACTTTTGCACATTTACAGTTTAATTTTTTTTCAATCTCTTAAATTCAGCAAATAAATGGTTACTGTGCATTAAAATTAGTAGAAATATGTCAAGTTTAAGTTTGTTCGCTGAAGAAGGTTGTATTAACTTCTTTTCATCAACAAAACGTAATTTGGCCAGGGGTGCCCAACGTTTTGCATACTCCTGTATATAGCACTTTTCTGGACACCCCAATCAGCACTTTGTAGGTAATGGACTCCCCTCCACCACCATAAATGTGCAGCCCCACCTGAATGACAGCCATAGTGACCACAGTACGCTCTCCACTCACCATTCATAGATGGGGATTATTAGGAGGCCAAGATTGATAAAGGCCAATAGGAAAATTGGCCAGGATGCCGGAGTAACACCCCTACTCCTTATTTGAGAATCGCCCTGGAGTTTTTGTTTACCAAAGAGAGTCAGGACCTCAGTTTTACATCTCATCTGAAGGACAGAGTCTTTTTACAGTATAGTGTCCCCATCAGTATATTGGGGCAGTAGGACACACAAGGACTACAGGGTGAGCACCCATTACTGGTCCCACTAACACCACTTCCAGCAACAACCTTTTTTTCCTAGGAGGTCTCTCATCCAGGTACTGACCAGGCTCACACCTTCTTAATTTCAGGGGATTGCCAGTTGTGAATTGTAAGAACATATGGCTTCTTCAAAAGACTGCGCACAAATCTGATTTAATCAAACACAATATCCAGATATTGCTGTACTGTGGGGCACTTTTATGCATCAGATCTGTTACTCAGTCCCTTGAGAATTCCTCAGTTGATGAAGGTGGCAGCTACTGATACAGTATACTGTCACCCATTTGGTAGTTTAACCTGCTAAGGGTCATTGCTATACCTGTTGACAGTGTAAAAAATACCAAATAAATTAACCATAAATTAATTGTAAGAAAATACTGACATTCATTCTGCCATCTGATTGATTCCACAAGGAGTAAGATTTGAAAGTAGAAAAATTACATTTCTGTTATGAACTTAGAATACAAAATGATAGATTGTTGCACCATTGAAGATATTTTCAGTTACTTTTGCTCCTCAGACATTTCTGTCCAGATTGTATTGACTTTTTTTTGCTGTTTGGAAAATAATACTTAAGTTCATTGGGAAACCAGGATTATGGGATTTCTGTCTTCTTCTTTAAGCACATTTACAAACTATTTTTTTCATAGAAGGAAAAATACACTATTACATACAGTACCTGATCTAAGCAGAGCTAAAGTGAAAGTAATAATTATGTATTTCTTATTCAGTTTTAGAACTAAGTAAAGTTGCAGTTCACACCAGGAAATTAATTCAACTACTTAACAGCTGTGAGTAATTGAAGAAGATGAAAATTCTGACAGTGAAATGTGGACAAACTTGTTTTTTTTTCTGGTAATGGCGTTTTGTGCTTTGCACTTTGGTCAGCTGGTCTGCAAAACTATTTATACAAATATATAGTAAGAATGTTGTTCTTGCTGCTGAGCTAAAGGATAACACTACACCTAGCTAGAGCTGAGAAATTTCTCAAGAGGTTCTACTCTGTTTCACTCTTCTCAAGGCGGTTTAGGTATAAGAGCAGGGCAAAATGAAGACAGCAGAAGATAATGAGAGGTTGGCATAAACACAGCATAACAGGGCCAAGAGTAACAAGACTAAGGCAAGGGAGACTGGAAAGTGCTGCAGCACAACTGAGCAGTGACATACAGTGTCTGGACATGACAGAGAATGAACTCTCTTTAGAAGTCTGTTATACTGAGAAAAAGAGTGATGACCTTCACTTAAATTGATTGCTTCTACAAAGTAGCAATGACTTGCCTGTTAATATCCATTAGATTTTCCAGGAGTAAGTGCACTCAGACCTGATATAGTACACACCCAACTAAATGTGCTTCCTGAGTGAGTGGAGTTGGGGGAATACACAATATATATATACTGAACACAAAATATAAATCCACTGATGCAAGTTTTTGCTTTGTTCCTGCAAGATCCCTTTCTCAAATGCTTCACATTTCATTGGAGTCTTTAAAGGCCAGTAAATGTTGTGCGGCACTTTGCAGTATCTATGACCGATATATTGAATAAGTGTTTAATTAAAATTATTTCTTTGTTTTTCTCTTCCCACACTCCTACTCCCGCTATACTGTAGACTTTTCAGTAGTTTAGGAGAGCTCCACACCATTTCCCAGAGAAGCTACGGAACGACGTACACAATCAGACCAGGCAGCCGCTACCCTGTGACCCGCCGGACTCCGAGCCCAGGCAAAGTCCCCGCGGCCACGGACAGGACAGACCCTCTGGGCCCCCCTCGGCCCTACGCCCACTCCACATCCCCCACCACCCCTCCCACCATCCTCAAGTCATCGAGCCTCAGCATCCCTCACGAGCCCAAGGAAGTGCGCTTCGTCATGCGGAGCGCCAGCGCCCGGAGCCGCTCCCCCTCGCCATCCCCCTCTCCCACCCTGGGCTCCCCTCTGCACCCCCTGCGACCCTTCATCCAGAAGCCCCTTCACCTGTGGAACAAGTACGACGTGGGGGACTGGCTGGAGAGCATCAACCTGGGGGAGCACCGCGAAAGGTTCCAGGACAACGAAATCGAGGGCTCGCACCTGCCTGCCCTGACCAAGGACGACTTTGCTGAGCTGGGAGTTACTCGTGTAGGCCACCGGATGAACATCGAACGAGCTTTGAAACAGTTACTAGAGAGTTGACCTCCACAAGCCCTTCTAGTCTGTCGAAGCTTTTTTTTAATTTTTCCCCTCCTTTTTTTAAAAACAGATATGATATTTATACTCTACTCACTGCATTGCACTGAATGGAAGACAGAAGAATAAACGCCTTCCTATACAGCCTCCCCACTCCATCTCCACTCACCCATGCAATCAGCCGGCCAGCCAGTCTGTCTGTGTGGAGTGACGTCCTTCTTTGCAAAAGTGAATGTTGCATGACCTCCACCAGAATGTCCCGTTTTTGATGAATGCTTGGTGTGGCTCCCCAACCCCAACCCAATCCTCTGCCCCCCCCCCCCCTCCTTCCCAGGACTCTCATCGTTTCAGCCTCTGAAGTTTTTTTTTCTTTTCCAGCTTGAAATGAACAGGAGAGTCTCGATCTGAAAGGAAAATTCAGTTGCCTTTCGAAGTATTCACAAATCAACATTGACAAACAGAAAACTGACACACACAAAAAGACTTTGTTTTCCTCCGTGAGGGAATTTCAGCTGCCTCACACATTTGGAATTCTTTTTAATTCAGCATTTGGCATTTATTTTAGGGAGGGTGGGGGGGGGGAGTAAGATCAGACAGTTGCATTGGAACAAAGTTTGTTAATCTGAGATCCTTTTACTGACTGTGGTATCTATTATATTAGGAGAATGTTTAACCGACACTAGTGGCTTTTTTTCATAATCAAGGTTTTGCTTTGGGAAGACTTATTTTCCAAAGGGAATATTACATAGATAAGATATAAGTATTTAGATGACAGCTTTAAAAAAATAATCAAGCACCTGTCTCCTACTGCTATTATGAGGATATAGAAGTTTAAATATTCCACTAGTAATTTACTTGTGTTTTTACCAATTCTATATATATATTTGAAAGCAAAAAAAGTATATATATAATTTTTTGTTATAATTTTACTAAAACTATATATGGTATTATATAAAATCCACTGTTGAAAATGAATCTTCCTTATATTGGCCCTTTTTTTAAACATTGCTTGGAAAGACGTTGCTTCACTTTGTCACCATCTGTTCAAGGTTTTAAAAGAAATTATGTTAACACTTCTGCGCAACATGTCTTCCGTCTACAATGAGGGTATTCTAAAGCGAAGAAATTTGCATATTTCCGTACCCCTTGCACAGTTTGTAATTGCACGTGGACAAATGAAAGTGCCCTTTTACAGACTAGTGAGGATGCCTGTTTTCAGAGAGCCATGCTGTACTGATTTAGAATTATAATTTTAACGAGAGTCCACATCATCATTATCTAGCCCCTTAAGGTAATACTTTTTTTTAAACCATAACTCATTTCATTAGGTTTCTGTAATTAACAGTTTCCCTTTTGGTTACAGTTGCTCCAGGTATCTTTAGGGCATGCATGGCCTAATTCATGAGCTTGGCTTCCTCCAGGAGAGCATTTTTGACCTCGGAGTTGAGTTAACTTGTTCTGTGCCACCTCAGCACCCACGCACAGTGAAGTTTTAGAATCTGCCAGAGACTTCACTTACATTTTGCTGCACAGTAGCCATTCTGACCATTAAGACTTGTATTCAAGTCTGGTTTTAATGCTTGAGATGTTTATGGCTCAACACGATGCAAGTTAAGGGGACAACAATATGAAAATTAATCTAGCATCTGCTTAGATTGCCTTCCCTCTCAGCACAGAAGTTCACAGTTTTTTGTATCAGCAATGGCAGAACAGGTATCAAGCAAGGCCATGTGTTGTAATTGCCAGAAGGCAATGTTGTAGTGGGAGTACATTTCGGCAATAACAAGGCTGGTAGGATGTTCCATTTATGTATCTACTTTCCCGCTTTTACTGCCTTTCTCTCTTCACTTTACAAAAACACACACGCACAGTATAAAATAATACATCTGTTGGTTTTTTTTCAGAGCAAAATTGTGAAAATCTGAAAAATATAAGGCTTATTATATTATATTATACAATTATTTTGTACTGTCACCCTACAGTCCTTCCTGTTCCTTCGCTGACAGAAGACATTTACAAAATAAGGTTTTAAATAATCCTTTAAAGGATCTTAACTTTCATATTGTTGATTTATTGATCGGGACTTTGTTTGAGTTTTTATCCTTGTTGGTTTTGTAGCTTGTAGAATTTGATGCTTAAAAGCTGGACATTTTTTGTAATAATTTGCAGACTAAAGTTTTTGAGAGGAATTAAAGACAATGTATTAAAAATGAGCTTATTTAGGTCCATGAAAGCTCCTTAAAATGTAAATATTGAGAAATATTTAAAATAATTGCTTTTTATATCAATAACAAATGTGTAAATTATATTAGTTTTCATAGACATTTTTAAAAGAAAAAAAATGAATGTTTGGCATATATATGCAGAGTATACCACCTGTCGAAGAGGGTGACGAAGAACTTTTATATTATAGCTGAACTGGGGATGCTTTGCACAACACCAGGTGCTAACCTGAAGCCATCCATCTGAAATGAGCATGGCATCACTCGGATTAATGCAACACACACTCTTTTTGGCCGGTTTAGATGCATCTTAGACAAAACAGTGGTCATTCTCTTGCATCCTGCTTCCCCAGATTCAGGTACACAGTAGAACACAAAGACACACCCTTGAGCCATAATGTTGGAGAGCAATGATGTTTTTTTGTGCTTCTGCACACTATCCTGGATGTGTGCAGGGTTTGATTTTCTTGAGCTGGTATTGCTTCTGCACAGATGAAACTGTGGTTCAATGGAGACGGCACAGAATGGTTTCAGGTGCACCTCCTTCATTCTCAAGTCACACCTTGTCCAGTACCTGAGAGTTAATCATACTTGGCCTTAATACTGGCTAACAACTAATGTGCCTCCAGATGACAGAGTCCCGATTATGAATGACAGACGACGGCTATTTCACAGGACCATGTTATGAAACTTTTCGTTAGTCGGTTAAAGACCTCCTGTTTGGCCCCTGTATACTGCCCCTGAATTGGATTGTGTTTCCAGAAGGTTTGCAGTGTGTCCTAAAAGTATCACTGCCCTCCCCTGACCGACTCCATCGCATTCTTCCAAAGCCACATTTTTAGAGCCAGCTTCAGTACAATAACGCAGCATGTTAACACTGAGAACTGTTTAGAGAAAACTAATTTGCTGAAAGAGATAGATCTCATTTTAGGCATGGAAAGTAAGTCACGTAAGAGTTTGTGTCTCTTTATCAGATAGTACCTTTACATGGGTGACAGTATGTATCCTTACCATATACACAAACAGTAAGAAAAAAATCTGGCTTTGTAGTTATCGTATTCTGTTACACAGTTAAGAGGAACTTGGAAGCAAAGAAGCAATTTCCGTGGGATATTGGTAAGAATTCAATCTACTTTGAACTGATGTTCTACTAGTGTTCCTAGACCATATGAAGTCAACTTTGTCAAGTTTGGCTAAATCAATTTACTTTGGACAGTCTGTCATTTCTGGGGGGTCAGAATACTAGGACACTGCAGTTTCTTACTGCAAAACTACTGTATAACTGAAATAAAATTTAATCTCAGTTAGGCAATTAGTTGTTCCATGATGAGTCACATAGCCCTCCAAACAAGAATTCTGTTGTTCCTCATTATTTTGGGCATACCCATTCCTGGAGCTGCTATATAAGATCACCTAGCATGAGCAGTGAAGTCCTAACACTAAAATTTCTGCTCTGCTTCTTAGCATTACTAGGCCCTCTGCATTTAATAAATTTGAGAGTGGTTTTCTCAGAAGTATCCATTGTTCCAGAGCCTTGGTACAATTTAATGCGGTGTGCACAAAATGTCAATGAGTGCACCAAGAACTACCAAGAAAGACTAATGACGTACCGGACTCTGAAAATACTGGGATGTGCTTTCATCCACCTGTGATTTCAGCAGGGTGGATTTCTACTGGCAGTTGCTTTTTGTGTATTTTGGTTTGCTTTCTTCTATTATTTGATGGTCAAATGTAATGGAGTGATAAGTTTGTGTTTAAAAAGAAGAAAAAAATAGTGCCAAAAAGTATTGAACTGTTTTCTCTTATCTTTAAAAGATTTTACTTGTAAAACTGAGCTGACTCAGCTCTATGGTGCCATCTCCTGGAAATCTTGAGTATTACTGACATCTGGTAAGAATATATACTGTATTTATAAAATCATTTTTGGTGGAAAAACATTTTTTATGTTTTGTTTTTTTTTCTTTTTGTAATCAAATATATACACACATTTTGGGGAGTATCCACTGAAATTTTTATTCATATTTTGAGATAAGTGTTGAGTTTCTTTTGTTTGAACAATATTGATGGCTTAAGACAGTCTCTCTGCATCTTCAATGCTAAAGTGAATTTTGTTCCTGCCTCCACCTTCATCCCTGAAGTTACATTACATGTAGTGATAACGTGAAATGCAGTTCAAAATAGTGTTGCTTTTCTGGATTTAGGGATTATTAAGAAATTATTTACTCCTTGTTTGTACATCTGTGTTATTATATACAAATATAATGAAAAGAAAAAAACATTTAATAAACACGTCATTCACGTAAAACAGATTTTGTAGGGTCCTACATTGTCCATCTTCTCTCAAAAAAAAACAAAGCACAACAAAATGGTCTGAGTCCCAGAGAAATGCAGATAAATCCTTCCGCAAGGATTTACAAGGCTTTAGATTAAAGAATCTTCAGTCTGAGATAAGTGGTGATTTCCATGATAGAGGGCCTTTCTTTTCTTGCACTGTGAGTCAAGATGCTGGAACTTGTCTTGTTAAACTTATGTACGTCCTTTGCCTTTCAGACAAGAACCATGTATCGATCTTGCCTTCGTTGCACTCTGCTCTCATTGCAAATCTAAAGCGACAGGAAACCGCTTAAATAGGCTTGGTCTTTTTCAGCGATCAAATACTGTTTTACAGCAGTTATTAAACCAACTTGAAGTACCACAGATTTGCAATTCCTTACATTTGTAAATTACAATCTAAAGGCAGCATCTCTCGCATTACCAATTAATACTTTTCACACTTACATTTTAAAACGTTTTTAAAAACAGATTTTGACCTTATCAAGTTCAGCGAAAACGAATGCAAACAATGTGTGCCACTTTCTCTTAGTAATAAAAAGGTTTCGATTTGATTCCTCTTTTCACTTGTGGGAGTTCTAGTTTCTGGACATGTTAACTGTCTTTGGAAAACAACTGCAATACCGGCTATGAGTTTTTAGCATCCTGTCACATTGTTTTGGTTGTCTCAATCAGCCCATCACTTACTAGCAAGCAGTTTTGCAAATAAATCCAATAATAAGGTGATATTACATCTTGTCAGTTTTTGGATTGCAGCTTTTTTTATTTTCTTGTTTGCTATTTGGAGCAGTAAGCCATTTTATCAGAGAGGAACACCATTTCAGATAGTTCCTCTTACAAGTAGAACTTCTACTAAGATCAATTCATGATTGTTTTTTTTTTATGGGGGCACAAACTGATGGTATTTTAGCATAGCCTTTTTTACACTCTGTGTTAAATTTAATAAACAAGAAGTTCAGTACTGCATTGGAGTGGCATTCCAGTAGCCCAAGTAGTCCTGCCTTACACTTTCGCTTCTGGGATAGGTGCTGGGTTGCTGCAACATTTGCAAAATTAAGTGGCTTTCTGACAACAGCTGAAAATCTAACAAGGTCAAAATAAAGGGGCATAGGAATTTTTCCAATAAATCTCTTCAAATAGCAGTTATATATACATTTTCATTTAAGTCAGATACTGTAGTGCATTTCAAATCTAAAAAATAGACAGAGTGTAATTCTACATTCTACATATAGGACTTGAACATATGCACACCTATGTGGAAAGATATAAATGGTATTGAGTTTGATGTGTTGTGAATTTGAAATGGTAAGAGTTTTGTGAGCTTTTGTTTTTTTTTTTATACAGAGATAGCACGAAACACCTTTGGAAATTGTTTTAATGTGTTCTGTGGCATTTTAATCACACACAGATCTGACCATTTGAATGACAAATCTGAATAACTTTGTGGGGACATGAGCCCACAGATCTGCAACGCTGGTCCTAAAGAGTTGTTGTATATTGAAATGCTTGATTGGCCAAATATGTTGCTTAGTTAATTACAGGTAAAAAATGTCTTCAGATGTCTTTCAAATGTAATTCAGATGTCTTTTTCATCACTATTAAAATCATAATACAAATCCTACAGGACTCTAGCTCCTCAGGAACAGGGTGACAGACCTTTGCTCTATAACTATTTCAATTAATGAATTGTACAACGTGACAATTTTATATCAGGTTGCCAAAGCATCTGGATTAATACAATGCTTGTAGAGTATTTACAGTAGGAGTAATGGAATGCTACATGAAAATAGTTAGAACAAAGGTTTTATAATCTGACATTTATAATTGCCAAAACTTTTAAGGTCACCATCACAAACTACAAATACAAACCCAAGATTATACAGTTAAATGAAGAATTTACTCCATAACAATCATCATGGGATTTGTTTCTAAATTGAACATCATTCCTATTGACTGTATACCACAAGAGTAGAGATTGCCCCCAGGAAGCACACCATTAGTGCAAAGTGATAGACATAGTTACTGAAAGCCCATCATATGTGAACTGCTTATCTACAGAAAGATATCAGTACTCTACACAGAACACAATCAATTTCAGCTGCCTGTGTACTTTTCTTCTTTATGATAGTATGTACAGTATTTTGACAATGTTGTTTTAACTTGATGTTAAGCATATTTTTATATGAACATCTGCTGTATCATTTTTCTCATAACTTTTCATAGTAGAACCATCAGTACACAAATTATGCCCATCTATAGTCAGAGACTAAGACCTACAATGTAAGAATACAAATGGCTTCTCGAATACTAAAGCCAAAAAATAATACTGTAAAACACTTTAAACCAAACTGGAGACAACATTTGTTATCTATTACAGCTCATTTCTTTAAAAATAAACAGCCATCAACACCAGATGAGCTATGAAGTCTAGTGGCAATAAACCAGAGAGCGCTGCTATTAAAATGTATATATTAGAAAGAATTTCAAGCACTAAACTGCTGCTTTACCTATCTGAATCGACATTAAATAAGCTAGGAATGTATTTTTAATAAGAACATTTAATTAAATGTAACTGGGATTAAATTTCATATACTATTGGGATTACTGCTTTATTATGCTGCCATTATCATTATCAAGCCAAGAGACTTGATAAACATTTTATATAGAGAAAAAAATCAAAGGCCAGAAAAAAAAGAAATGTCTGGGATTAAACAGCATAATGTCAAATGTCACCTGAAAGACAAATGCAAAGTCAGACAAACCGTGATCCAGGAAAAATAAAAAAGCACTCAGCCAAATGGCAAAAGAATATCAGATAAAAAAAGGTACAAGACCACTGCTTCTCTACTTCAGTTCAATTTGAACTTTGATTAATGTCAATTAATCTAGATCAGAAAAGGGGAAAACATGAGTGAACAACATCCAGGATTGCAATTACTTATGATAGGATATTTCTTATTAACCTTTTCTTCAAAATTTTCCAAGTGTAATTATAGAACAGACACAAAGGTATACATAGTTTAAATACAGTGCAGTTATTTGAAAAGGGTAGCTCGTTTCATAGAGAAATGTCATTGCATTCAGTGTCAAGTAAATGCTTTTGTAAAAAAAAATCTTACAAAAAATCGTCTAACCTCTTTTTCACTTTTACTTTTAAAAAATAAATTTAATATATGCTCATCAAAGTTTAGGGGATATTAAATCAAACAGCATTGTGTTGTCTTTTTCATGATCTATAACAGATATGTCAACGCATTAGGTTTGGTTTAATGCTCTCCCTGCGTACAGGTGGCCTGTGTAGTTTTATTACAGATGACGTCTGATGAACATTTCCTTTCTGTCCGCATTCTGCTTCACCTGTTCAAAAGAGGAGATCTGCAGAATGGGCACATGCACAGTTATCCACCGAGTGCTTCTCTTTTTAACAAAAGATGCTTCTCACCTTTTTGTAAGAGATATTTAAAAAATGAATTTGGAGTGTAAGTCAAACCCTCTAACCTTGTTGTTGTGATACAGTACTTACACCACAGAGATCTATGTTTGTTATATTATGTAATAAATTTATAATTAAACTTTATAATCTTTCCTGGGTCTAGTTTTATTGTCTCCCTAAATGCTTTCTTTGGGTTACATACCAGGATCATAAAATTGTGTTCATGTTTATATTTACACAATTAATACCTTCCCCTGCAACCTCACAAAAAAGGGACATTTTTTTTTTGGTAACTGATGTTGCTGTCACTGCCTAATGTATATTGCTTCACACTAGAGAATGGTAACCTCTCAAATAACTTGCTTGGCTATTTAAAATAATTACAGATTGTGCAGTTCTTTAACTTTCTTATTTTTGCATTGAATGCATGGCATGATAAGGTATGTTAAGATCTGTAGTTAGTAAATAAATACTCCCCTTTTTTATTTGTGATCAACTTAGATCAGGACTACTCTTATCTAAAGCACAAAATACTGGGGACAATGGATTATACTGGCGCAACTATGCTATTAAGTTTTAAACCTAATCATGTTTATTAGCATAAAAGAGAATAATTCAAGTAAAAGTTATCATGGTTTAGATGTAACCTACTGCATGTGAGCAACAGTGGATTACATAATCAATCATAAAAGTAGTTTAATTGAATAAATTCCAAATTTAGCTGTTACAGTATGTTCAAGCAAAACATATTTAGATTTTTTTGTCTTTTCATAAGTCTCTTTCTATTTTCCGGAGGAAAGGTAGTTTTAAATGTGCCACCAATTTTAAACTGCATATTTATACACATGTAACCAAACTGATAATGAAGACTTTAAAAAAAGATAAATCACTGAACACACAAAGCCATCTGTAGTTAAATCCCAATGTGAACATGACAGGACCGTGTATGGGCATGGGAATGGGCAATTCAATTTAACCTTGCATCCTTATTAAATTACAATTAGTACAAGTACAATCTTACTGCACAATAAGCTCACAAATGACTATTTTTTGTAATAGGGCATGAGGAATAGATATAAAATAAATTCCCTGTGATTCCCAAATAACACATATTATCAGCAAAGATAATAATAAAGCATTACTGCACACAAATGTAGCTATATACTGTATATACGAAACTGAAAGAACCAAAATGACTTTAAGTTTCTTATAGCCACCATGATACAGCATTCAATAAAGACATACAACATGCTAGCACAAATACTATACAGAATAAGTAATAATATAAAAATACAGCTTTAAAAGTACATACAATCATGGGCTTTCACAGTAATTAGGAAACAGACTATAGAACATCAACCGTTTATAGATTTTGCGCTACTTAGGGCGAGACAGGTTGAATAATTTCAAACAGTGCACATCTTCCTCATTTAGTTTTGTATACCCTGGTCGAAATTAAAACAAACCATTGATTTCTGCAATCCAGGCCTTTAAAAACCCTGATGTTGGCATCCATTTTTTTTTCCAAAACAATTTCAAAGATGATTTATAGAAGGCCAATGTGACCATTGTTGCTTTTCACAGTTCAGGCTACAGGAAATTGTAATTGAAAATCAGTTTCATGAATCAATAAATGACTAGATATTTAACCAAATATAATTCAGTTTCTACAAGTCTCCCTTTTTATAGCATATGGTCTACACCTTCTGACTTTAATGAATGCAAGTTTTTATTGTTAAAACTAAAGTAAAAATTAAAATAAGTTTAATCCTGCTTGATTAATGAACAGATTGCGATTCCTTTGCACACTGGCCAAATATATTAGCAGGCACCGAAGAACAAAAGAAGTACAAAAATTAAATTATACTTCAAGAAAATATAACCATGCACAAGAAAGAAATATTTTGAGCATATTAAATTAAATATTGCACAATTCATTCAAATTGAGGATGATGTGTTCATGCACTGTACATTCTTGATAAATAAAGATCCCCTATCAAAACAGTATGAAAACTAACGCAAGCATTTGTTTTCGATTCTAGTACAATTACTGGAGATCCAATCTGTCAGAAAATACAATGCTGTATTATGCTGTTTACTTAATCTCCTCCGGATAAACGAGGAATGACAAACAGAATTTGTTGAGAAGCAACTATGATCTATTAAATCAATTAAATGAAAACAAAGCTGATTCTATCCTTATTTAAATGTTATTTAACAGATAGAGTCTTTGTATACATAAAACATACCTCTTATTTGAAACCATGTATCGTGCACACACATTAAAATCAGCATTCTACCCATAAAAGCTTTGTATGCCTTTAAAATAACATTTTCAGCATGGACTGTTTTTATAACTGTTTTTTCCGTCCTATTGGTACCAAGAATAGTACCAGAAGAAGGATCCCTCAAGTAAAACCCTGGAATTCTGCAGAGTCATCACAATACTGGTCATGCTGACTTGGATTTATCTTCCTTGGAGACGTTATCTTTATCAGTAGTGTCATCTTTTCTTTCCAGTTCAAAATTCTGCAGGGGAAAAACAAGGAATTGTTCCTGAAACCACAGGTCATTGAAAAGAAATGTGATGTGGCGCATCCAGTAAAAAAAAATTGAAGGAACTGAAGGAACAATGGATACTCTCCAGAAAACAAGATAATTCGTGTAGTACGTGGCGGATAAATGTATTGTGAATATGGCAAAGTATGCTAATATAACAGACTTCCTAGCCTGAACCATTCATTTTCTTGATATCAAATTTATACAATTTGAAAACATGAAATGCCCACAAAAGCACCAATCAAAGCCTAATTTTAAAATGTCAATGAAATGTATACCTTGATGTGTATTCTCCTATACTTAAGGAGAATGTTACACATTATGTTAAATAAAATCCAAAGTTTCAACTGCGTTAGAATATGCTGAACACATAATCATCTCGCCAGAAAAGGTTTACCTCAAGTTCTCGCATTACTTCATCCATGAAATCGCTTGAATTTTGTTTGTAGGACATTGCCAGTTTAATTGCATCTCTGAACAACTGTCGAATGAACAAAAACCAAAACACGTTGCAGTTGCAGCTTTAATAAAGACTATGAAAACATAAGCATATACTGTAAGTACATTAGTTGGTGACATCCCATATCTTTTTTTGGAGCCATGCATTAGAAGGGCAGATTGAAAAAGAGGACAGTGATGAAAGCCTCATTTACAAAAACAAAAAGGAGGAAGACAGGAGATATGGGGGCCAGTTAGAACCTTACTGATATTGAGAAGCAACTCCCCAATGCGCTTGAAGGAAGAAAAGCCGTTCAGAAATTAAGACTCTAGAAATAATTTAATAGACAGACTTCAATATAAAATGCTCCTAACCCTGTAGGTTCTGACATCCGTGATAAGTTAAAATCATTTGTACCCATTAAATGTGAAAATTGAAGCTTTACATATTTGTAGCATTACATATTTGAATTTCAAACTCAAAATATAAGAAATTGTATACAGGGAGTACTTGCAAAATATGTTTAGAAATATTTAAAATATCAATGTGATAAATAAATAGAGAAATAAATATAGTAATTTTAAGAAATACAATGGACAAGGACTATAACACTTTGTGACGGTCACCTAAATTTGGTAGCATTGTGATTGCTGATGTAAAGTCCAAACAAAATAACACTTCAAAAATGTACTAAAACTAATATATGAAGGACTGATCATTAGCAAAAAAAATATATTTATCAAGGGTAACAATATTGTGGGAAAACATAAACATACAGAATGCAAGAACTGTTTAAAAAATCTAGCTAGTGCTAATTATTGTAAATCTTTATATGCAGTTGTACAGTTACAACTTTTAATGAAATGTAAATAGTGTAAATATATTCATGTAATACTTTAAGTGAAAATACATTAAAACAACATTATGAAACTAAACTCTTATGAGATGGAGAAATACAGTCCACACAGCACAAAACAAACAACACATTTCCACAGATACGTGGCTCTTTATCATTGTGAGTTACACCTAGCAGTTCACCTCCTTGTTCAACATAATAAAACGGAGTTCTCACCTTTACTACATTAGTCCCATCAGCTGCAGATACAAAATACAATGGCAGTCCTTGTTTTTTAGCAAAGTTAAAATTTCTTTGGGTCACCTTCATATCAGCTAAAACGCAGAATAATAAAAATACAGAAAGATAGTTCAGGAGAGGTGCAAGAAAAGGCTTTTCAATTTTCCAAATCTACACATACTAATTATTATGTATATTTGTGTGTCTATAATCTTAAAAATATATAAGCATGAATTTCATTTGCTTTCTTTTATGTAAATAGTTTGTGTGAATTAACAACAAATGTGGCAGGCAGTTGAAAAGGCACTGCTAATATACCAACAGCAAAAAAATAAATGATACATTAACATCAAAGCTTGACAATACCAAAAAACTCTCATCAGCTACAACAAACCACGTATGCAATACTGACAAAACTGTAACTGATATGCAAATTGAACTTACTTATAAAGTGAAGATCTTGTTCAATTAATTGTAATATGGAAATTGAGGACTGTGGCGTCATAACATTTGTTACAAGTACAAAGGCACAATAGTATCTATTATTTTTTTAATAAAGCATTGGAAATGCAGGGCCTTTGCCAGGGGCAAATTTTCCCAAATTAAAATCGTAGTTGTTGAAAAACATGAAATGTATGGTTTGGGGGCAGCAAATTGCATTTTGCAGCATTACACATAGTATCTTTCACATTTAATGCCAGTATTCTGCTGCCCTTTTAAATCAAGTGGCATGCTTGGCAAAGTTGAAAAATCTAGATAATTGAGAACATTGCTAAAAATATTGTAAAACCTAAATCTGTCTATCATAATTCAAATAATGCCTAGACCTTTAAAACTACTTATGAATGTCATTCTGCACTAAAATAATGTGTATCAAAATAATTATTATAAACCCTTTTTCACACAGTAAAATTCAGCTTAGAGCAGTTACTAGTCACATTAATGTATTTCCAAATATGAGGTTATTTTCAAAACCTTAGCAATTAGGTTTGTCCTTTATACAAAGCTTTGTTTTGGGGGAAGACTCACCATCTATTTTATTTGCAACTACTATGCAGGGAATCTCTGGGCGATACTCCCTTAGTTCCATATACCAGTTAGAAAGATTTTTATACGTGATCTTTCTCTGAACATCAAATACCTACAGAAAAAGACATAGTATATAAAGTATCATAGTCATTGCATACACACCCTATCAATTTGTATGCCCACCTCATACATATGAGCAATCAAAGGTTAAACTAAAATTCTTAATATGCGGTAAGAATGCAGTTTAGAATAACATTTTAACATTTAAGTTTATCTGAAACTTCTATCTACCTTTGTGTGCTCATTCTAATAATGACCACTAACTAAGTTTTATCTACAAAAATATAATTGTTGTTATACTGTTTGGTTATTGTAAATCTCTTCCAAAGTAATTGAACAAGTCAAAACAAACAAGTATAGGCTATGTGTTATTGATGGTAGATTATTTATAAAACAATCCAGATGTTTGAAGAAAAACATTAACTGGAAAATATGGCCAGTTTATTCTACATGTCTATGATTAGCAAAAAGTGCATAATAAATACAACTGCTCTTCAATTTCCACCTTTACCCCCAAGTCTTTTCCCTCTTCAATTGGCTCACTAAGTCAGAACTGAAAACAGTTGAAATTACAACAACTAGGTGTTTCTCAGGTCTACAGTTTGCCTGGCCTTCTTGCTTACCATGATACAAGCATGAGCCTTATGATAATAAGAGGGGTGCATGCTCTGAAATCTCTCCTGCCCTGCTGTGTCCCAAAAGTCTAAAAGGGAAAGATTAGGAATTTACTGACAGTCAATTTTTTTTGTTGATTGTTCAAATAACATTCACAAAAATAATACTGCACTCTGTGTCAGGCTAGGAAGCTTTTATCATACAGTGCTACAGAAATTATAGATTCCGTTTTTACTTTTAGATTAACATTTAAAGCAGCTCTCTAGGACACTTTGCATGTCAGTATAGCAAACATTGGTTAGAATTATGAAACAAATGTTCCACACTCGACTTGAAGTGAAAACATCTATAATGTACTGTATAACCCAAGTCAAGTTAGCTGCAGAACACTGTATTCACTGAAAGCTACAGAAACTTATCAGCTTCAACAGTGGACCAAGAAACTGAGAAACAACTGAAAACTTTTCCCCTTTAAATTCATTATCTATTGATTCAAGATAAAATAACTGATCTCTATCTTAAACTATAGTGCAATATACACGTATTGGAACATTATGAATTTATTTGTTTTTTCTTCTAAAATGTTTTGACTAAAAAGCTGCTCAACAAAAGAAACCATAAAGGTGAACAAACATGTTTTTAATGCAATACTGTTCACATACACATTGCAATTAATTGGCATTTGCAGCAGTTTATTTACAACATGTGCAATTAATGTGGTCTACAGTCAGCTGAAATCACTTACAACTTTGGTTAACTTTTTTCAGGTTGTTATAAGATGTGAACACAGGAAAGAAGACTAAGACTAGTGCTTAATTTTGCCACTGTGATGCCACAGTAATCAGAGGCTGATAAGAATAAAATCCCAGGATTTCTACAAGCTGGCGGCATGGTGCCGCAGTGGTTAGCATTGCTACCTCACAGAGCAGGGCCCTGTAATCAACTCTGCACCTGGGGTGCTGTCTACGTGGAGTTTGCATGTTCTCCCCCTGCTCACAGGGGTTTCCTCCAGGTACTGTGGTTCCCTCCCACTGCCCAAAGACATAATGGTAGGTTAAGTCCCTTCTGGGACAATTGGCCCTGGTGTGAGCATGTATGTGTCTGTGTGTGTGGCCTGCCATGGACTGGCATCCCCATCCAGGGTACCTGGCACAGTGCCTGCTGTTTGCTAGGATAGGCTCTGGCTGCCCCATGACCCTGAATTGGATGAAGCAGTTAGAAAATAGATGCATGGAATTATAAGAAGGCTCCTCAGTTTAGTATATTCCAAGACTTTTTACAGGAGAGGATGAAAGAGAATGGCTGGCAACTAAACCTAATAAACCTATACCTCGTCACATCTGGGCAGCCAAGACTTATGCCCTGAACTCTTCATCTGAATCCATCTTTGCTGTCACTTGCAAAGAGCTCATAAACTGCTGAAGCTTCCAGGACATTACGGGATCAGTAGAGCTAGGCCTGATCTGAGTCAGCTATGTGAAACCGTAATCCATGCTTGTTACTTGCTCAACAGCCACATCTTTACTTAGTTTAACCTAAAGAAATTAGCTAAAATATCCTTATTAATTGGATTCAACCAGTTAACATGCTTCTGTCTGATGAATCAAGATTTCCATATCATCAAACATCATTGGAACATAACTCAGGTTCATACTGTTTTGGCATTCCCAAATCTAGCAATTCATTGCAATTTATTAGAGCACAGTCAAAGGCAGACCTGAACCCTGACAACGTCAAGCAGGCATTGCTGGAATGTAGTCATTGCTGCAAGAAGGTGGGACTACCCTGCTTGAAACTTTGTCACCTAAGTATCTAAAAAAGAGGGCTTTAAACAGCCAGGGTAGTATTTAATATATTTACATAATATCATTATTACATTACCCTGTGCATTTCAGTATAAATTAACTTTATACATACCTACTAACACTGTTTTGTCATCAATTGTCGTTGTGTATTTATATAGTGTCAGCGCATACGTAGACAGTTGCTGAGGACGGCTGAAGTAGATGTTAAGAACTGAAATACGGAAATAAACTGGAAGGTTTCTGCCAAATACTCCATGAAACAGGACTTTAGGTAACATCTGTTCATCTGTCACAATCACTCTGATCTTAAAGGCAATAAAATCTTAAAATCCAGCCATCATTTAAGAAATTCAATACAATAACTTATAAAAAATGTTTTTCTAAAAATGATTTGAGGAGAAACTTCATTTCTCTTTATACTCTTCACTAATTAACTGGCAAAAGAAATAAAATACACTGTGTGGGACATTTTGAAAAGGAACATATCTTACCTATCCATCTATATAATATATATCCATGTAATATATAAATATTATATATATATATCATATCTATATAAGGAACAAGTAATAGGTTTATTCCATGCTAAAAAAAAAGAAGAAAGAAAACACAACTTTTCGGCCGTGGAGCCTTCTTCACCTGAACCTACGCATGCTGACGCAGCTACCCACCTGAACTACTAATATCTATATAATACCCATTAGTAATTAGGACCAGTGCTAAGAAAACAGATAACTCTCAATGGAGCTGTCCATAACTAATATGTCTGTATACGATACAAAATCATTAAATCCCACCTCTGTGTCTTTTTAGACACCTCTGTGTCACCTGAAGAAGGCTCCACGGCCAAAACGTTGTGTTTTCTTTCTTCTTTTTTTCAGCATGGAATAAACCTATTACTTGTTCCTTTGCAACCTACGCATGCTGACGCAGCTACCCACCTGAACTACTAATATCTATATAATCCCCATAAGTAATTAGGACCAGTGCTAAGAAAACAGAGAACTCTCAATGGAGCTGCTCATAACTAATATGTCTGTATACGATACAAAATCATTAAATCCCACCTCTGTGTCTTTTTAGAATCCAACATTACATTATGTTTGTGATGCCATCTCACATACAATGATCTAAATCATGCAATTAGAAAAAAATCAGAGAGCAACAAAAGCAAAAAACACAGTATAAATGGTACGTGAAGAAAGTTATTAGACATCAAAGGATACTAGCCATCCATTAGGAATCTTTCCATTAACCTGAAAGACAAACAAAGGTAGGTTAATTGGAACTAAGATTAACATAGCAGGATAATTTCGGTCATAGATACTTATACGCTTTTAGAATTTAAATCATTTACAAATAGATTAGAAAATGTCGCTTACAGAATAATTGTAACTGTTCAAAATAATAAATACTCTTTGCTAGTTTACAATGATTGTCTTCTTTTGTGATTCGAATCTAAAAATCATTCGGACTTTAAGATAAATTAACGAGGTCTGTGGCTCTAAATGGCCCAGATCGTGGCATCAATTACATCAAAATAACATTCATATCCAAGTTACACCAATGAAATGTTTGATGAAGTACAAGCATATAAATATCGAAGCTTCTTTCCGATTGTTTTCACAGAGCCGCGAGTCAAGGTGGAATAACTACCCACTTTGTTAAGAAAGAAGCATGTTATGGTACTTAGTTATTCGATGAGAAATTGAGATTTAAGATTCCTTCCTGTGGTAAAAAGTTTAAGTAATAGTATTATAAATGTAAAGAACTGTGATATGGCCAATGTGTCCTGGAATTACTCTATATGAATGCGTTTTACAGCGCAACCTTTAATGGGCAAATTACACTTCAATAGCATCTTCCAAAGAGCCCCATAATAAATGCAAAAATTCTAATAACTGCTATACAGTGCCCATGATTCTCTTTCACGTAAATCCACTGCAAAAGCAAGCTGACTGTAGCTATAAACCTCGCAACAATGACATTACATGGCTTTGCTATAGCCAGAGATTGTGATTTACTCACTTGGATTTTCCAACAGCACTGTCACCTAAACAAATTATCTTGACTTGTTCGTCTGCATCGTATTTCTCTTGATCCAGGTCAGGAAGGGACGCGATATCTCCAGCCATGTCTCAAAACTAGCAAGAGTTCTCACAGAGTAAGCAGAGCTCTGATTACTGTCACTTCATGTAGAAAATATATTGGATTAGTGCATCGTCGACATGTTTAATATCTGGATCAAAGTGAAACAAGTCTCTAAAGATATTAAATACTTTTCAGGTCCTCGAAGGCATCCAGTAACCTACTGATATCAGTAAATCGATACTATATCTATAGATATTACAAAAGCCCTTTCATTCTCTGCTGCAGAAAACCTTACTTTCAAATCGGACTCATTCAGACGAAACCGTACTATCAGCAGTAACCACGCAACACAAAGACGCTACCAGAGGACTTCCGCCGGAAGTGTATTCTAATGGCCCCAATGAGAAGTTTAACTTATGCCTGAATTTTAGCCGTTTACTGTATCGTTTGTATAATATTAAAGACAATAAAATGAATAACAATAACAATAATTGATTACGATACTTTTTTACTTAACCTTATTTATTTACGTAAGCTGCAACTGCAGACACGTTTTGTTAGGGTTTGTATAGTTAGCTTAATAGACCAATTTAAATTCAAAAGTAAAGTGGCCGTTTAGATATACGTCATTTAGTTAATTTTATAACAGAAAAATTGCTTTGAAATCAATTTATATAGTCTTCAAAATTATATATTTTACATTGTTCTACTTTTGTGTGATTATATAGCGTGTCTAATAAATAATTGAGAAATATCATTAGATTCTGTCTCAGTTGGTGACCCTTAAATGCAAGAACTGGTTTTGTATCTCACTATATCACCTTGCAATTATATGGGTGCTAAGAACCTTTCTCCCCTATATCCTTTTTTTTCTCTTCCAAAACAACAAATGCCCCCCAGAGACCAGAAAAGACTTGTTATCCTACATATTTTTTTATTACAGTACATTAATCAATATACCCATCTCACAGGACCCATGGTAACATTTTCTATAACTGCTTAATTGACACAGAGAAGACATAACACAACTTATCACAGAGAGGCACTTACTCACAGAACATACAAGAGCCATAATGTCTCAAAGGAGCATTCCAGCATCTCTGTCCTCTAAAACCAGGTTCAGTTGATGACCTGATGTACAGAAAAGAAACTGTAGTTTTAGACATCTTCTTCAGTCTCAGCCATCCTAAACAATATGGTTCTTCATGTACAGCACCCCAGTGAGTCCACCTCCAAGGGAGGGAGAAAGACAAGACTGGAGCTTTCCTCTGGTGCTCTCTACAGTCTCTAGTGTCCGAGTCCTCTCCTGGGTTCTGGGGTGCAATGACTGGGGTTTTTGTTTTGGGTATGGGCAGAGCTAAGGGCTTTGGCTTGGGTCAACTAGCTGTATGCACATGTCCAGGTGTAACAATGCATTGTGTTTTCGAACCCTGTTACAGAGTCCCACCCCCCCAGTCCAAAGTCCAGTTAGACATGTCTCACTATCCCACGTCACCTCTGAACTGCCTCATAATTAATGAGTGTCTGTGCCAGGAGGATGTGAAGCTCAAACGACAAACAGAGAACCACATCAGCTCTTAAGGAGACCATGCCCATTCTGTTCAAACTTAAAATCAATATGACACCTGTGGCCTCACACCTGTTTTTTCACTTTGTGATGACACTGACAGGAAAATCTTAAACGTTTTGGACATAATTGCTTGACTATTAATGTGAATGGTGGACATTCACATGCTTATCCCCACATTGATTTTAATGTGGGGATAAATATGAGCCCACAAAGACAATGGTACCTCCTGAAAACAAGCCATAAGGATGTCCTCGCAAAGTAAATGATTTAAACTAAGTGTCATCTCGTAAAATCCGTAAAGTGCCGATATTAATCTTTTTTTTTTCATTTTAGCTACATCTCAGTATATGATGAATACATGTAGTTCAATAAAAATAGATTGAGAGTCAATGTGAAGATAAAAAGGTGGCAATAATGTGTGTGTTTGTGTCAATGTCACAGAGAGATAAAAGTACTTGTAGGACAGTTTGTTTGGGGTTTCGGGGGACTATGTTTAGTTTCCATACAGTTTACAGGTAGTCCTCCACTTATAACTCAAAAATCGCAATCACGTGTATTACGGTACTACACGAACCATACGGATGCATTAAGAATTAACATGCATAAATGCTACATTGTGTATTACGGCTTTGTTATATTTTTTCACTAATTTTACTTTAGCCTGTATGACTAGAAGGCTTAAAGGCATACGCTTTTGGATCTGATCTTCCATCCAAGTCACTAATAATTTGTCCGTTTCATGAATAGGACCTGGTCTTTTTTTCGTTATTATTGTAGCTTTCATAGGTGGTGATCCTTTCACTGCTTCACAAATTCTTTCCTTGTCCTTTGATATTGTGGATATTAATGAGAAAAGCCCAAGTCTTGTGTGACTGTCGATACCGATTTTCCATTTTCATGCTGCACTATTGTGTTCACTTTCATTTCTAAATCTATTGTCTTTTGCTTTCATTTTTTCCTATCTGTGCCACCAGAACACTCACTTTTGTGCTTGCTAGACATTTGCTTGCTGACCACCCAAACAATAACATGCGCCAGCATGATGTCATCAATGTTAGACATTACAACCAAATGCGGTGACACGAATATAATATACCATACTGTACAGTAATACGATTAAGGGGACAGCCGTCGTAAGTGCAAGTGGTCGTAAATCGCATACGTTATAAGTCAAGGAACACCAGAGTTGGCATGTTTTTTTTCCACATTGTGTCTGTTTTCTTCTTTGCATCAAGGTCTCCAAACTTTCCCGGCACAAACAGTAGAACAGGTGCTAATCAACAAAGATCGAAGGACACACTGTTTGCCTAGACACCCATACAGTCAGTGGTGACACATTAGATTGTGTGGGGGGTGTAGAACAGGCTGAAACAGACATGGAACAAGAACAGAAGAGGCTGGGACAATGCACCATGATAACTGGTCAACTGCATACAGCCAGTTCCTTAATGAGCTCCCACTTGTTAGATCTGCCTCCCCCCTGTGATCACCTGTACACTCTTGCACCTCCTTCAAATACTGGAGTTCTGGTTAGAAAGAGGGAATCACTACAGGCTGAGGAAGGCGACAATGGAGGTGTCTAAGAATGCAGATAAAGTGCGTGACACCTGGCAGCGTAAATATTTCCAGCCTCAAAGCAGAGGGCATGTTTGCTGAGATGTAGTGGGTCCAGAGTCTGTGATCCAAGCAACCAAGCAAAGTTTGCAGAGGAGTAGCTTAGTTAATTAAGGCCTGGGTAAATGAATAAGAGTCAATCAACAGTCCACACCATATAAAATCAGATAAGAAGGAGGAAAGAAGAGAGAAAGGGGGAAAAGAAGGTCAGACCACACCAGAGAGAGGAGAAAGAAACAGATGCAACTTAACTGGTGCCAGGCAAGAGTCTTTTCTTCATGATCATCTGAAAAAATCCAATTGGAGCTACGTATCTGAGTCTTGGTAAGAGAACTTGCTATTCTGTAGCTTGCAGGGAACTTGGAGTTACTGAGTGAAGGGTCCTTTGGTTTAAAACTGCCTCTCATGCTTGGTGGGTACATTTTAGAATAGGCTCCCATTTTGTGGTGTCCGGTTTAGACAAAGAGCGATTAAATCATAGGTTGTATTCTATTTAGTTTAGAAGGCAGCTTATCTCTGCTTTGGCCTCTGAAGGCATTATTTAAGATTCAAGAACTTGGTAGCAGCCTGAGGTTTTCTGGGTGTCCTAGATGTAGGTCTTTGAATCACCTTGCCAGTAAACTTGTAAATACAGTAACTTGTGTGTTATATGTTTCTGTTGTCTGTAGTGTAGTGTGTGTTACTGTCATTGTTAATAAATATTTGTTTAACCTAAGTGTACCTAAATTATTACTCTTTCCATAAAAGTTGTGCCAGAGAACAGAAAATGTGTGTGCCTCTAAATATACCAACCACTTGAGTATATTCTTGGCAGAAATCTTTGTAGGTTATGATCATTTATTTTACTTGACTAATCTACTTAGTCGGTTACTGAATTTCTCCATTTTCACAACCCACATTTGTAACAGTATTTAGCCCTTGGTTAAAAAAATAAGGCTGGAAGACTTGACACAGGAAAGGTCTCAGAGGAAAAAAGGGGGAACTCGGACAGAGCTTGGTGTAGAAGAGGTCTTCCTTCCCCTACCCTGGATATATTGTGGAGAACAGAGTAGAGAGAGTATAATAGACCATGTTGTTTGGGACTGACTAACTGAACAGTAGACTTAGCCTATCAAAGGATTATGCATAGTTTTGTTCTTTCTACAGTGCAGTGGAAAGACGCATGCCAGGATACCTGTGTTGGTTACTGAGAACTACTGTATGAATTTAATATCAGATTGCAACAGGGGTGTAAAAAGAATAGTGACAAATGTGGGGTTATAAAAATACAAACTACTGATTGACCAAGAGGGATAATCAATAACCAATAAAATAACAAATAATAAAAGTAAAATAAATTATCATAACCCCCAAATTGTAAAAGATATGCTAGGAATATACCTGAGTAGTTAGTATAGTTAGAGAGACTTGAGATCTTTGTTCTCTGGCCCAGCTCTGGAAAAGGTGTAATAAATCAGAGGCAAACTGAGATAAACAAAATTTATTAACAACAACATACAACATGCCCCACAACATACCCTATTTACAAAACAAGACGTCTCAGAGGCCTACATCCCGACTGACCAGGAAAACCCAAACCACTACCCAGTATTCAAAAATTCTGTGCAATGCCTAATAGGCCAGAAAGAGTGATAAACCTGCCTCCTAAATAAAGCAAAATACCACCCAGAACTTATTCTCTCTTCCTATAAATTTAAATCTCCAAAGTGAATGGGACCCTATCTCCCTATACAAAAATTGTATCCACTAACCAGGAGATAATATTTTTAACCTGGGGATACTTTATAAAGAAAATCAGTTTCCTAAAATAACAGAAGGCAAGCTCTCTTCAACAAAGCACAAATACTTAACTATAATCTGATCTTTTAAAGTTGATCCAAACAAGGTCCTCTTTCCTGGCACGTGCTTTTTCCTCTCTTTGCCTCTTCCTTCTCTCTTGTTGTCACGATCGTTGTCCCTCCTCTTAAGGGCCCTCCGACCCTTTCATATTTCAGTTTATTACGTGTACCTCCTCCTGTTTTGCCTGTTATTATTTAAGCCTGGCACTCCCGCTATTCCTGGCTCAGCACTGGAAGATGGACGCCCGGAAGCAGGAAGTCCAGGAAAGACCCGACGGCATAGGCTTCAGAATGGAGTCCAGGGCTCAGAGCGCCTGGCCTCGTTATCCTGTTTTTAACACCCTGTTCCTGTTAGATGGTTCTCCCGGCACCTTGGCCTTTGGACTGCACCCCGGTTTTCCTTTTTGGACTGTTTGGACTTGTTCACCTGTGCCACGCCCCCCGAGCAACGGATCCCCATGGTCACGCCCCCCTGTCTGTCATCGCGTCCTGATCCTCATCGTGTTTTCCCTTTTGTCCTTCTCCAGTTACTTCTGGATTATACAGTCTGCACAGGGTCCTACTGTAACTACGCACTTCACTTCACCCCTTATACTCGTCTCCTGCTTACCTGGGTTACTGATAAAGACTCTGATTTACTAAGAACTGAATTAACTAAGGTAGATCCCCTGCAGCTCAGCACACACCTGGTCATCCTAGTCCTTGCTTTGAAGTCGAGATTTGCAAATACTGACCCTCGTGATTCTGAGACACTGCGAATAGCCAGGCTGTCACAGTATTTACTGTAGATATGTTACCTGTTTCTGAAAAAAAAGTTTATTCCAAAAATGAGTAACTCAATAGAAATAAAAGGCACCTTCCAGAAAGCTACGCAAGCGAAAGTACAAAGATATCATCCGTTACTCAAGTATTAGAAAGTAAAAAGTAGGTTTCCTTTCTGCTGTTACCCTGACGTTCTCCAGTTCTATTTCTCAGCAGCATTACTACATTATGCACAAATAAAATTTCAATTTAAATCTCACTTCAAGAATTTAAACAATAGTCATATCCATTATCCATGAATAAAACAATAAATGAAAAAGTTCTAGGATCTTCTAGGATAGTTCTAGGAAATGTTAAAATTATGAAATCCTATTTTGAAACAGCTTATAGTTTCCTATTACTTTTCTAAACTACTAAAGGTGTCAGAACAAGAGCAACCCACAATAAACACAGATGAGTCAGGTTATTTGCATTTTTATTGTTTTTACACTAAAGGGCTAGGTTTAGTAACAGTTGGATTTCCAAATACTCAGAGCCCAGTCTTGTTCTCCTTTGGCTAAATAAAAGTCCAGCAGCACTGAAAAGCCTCTCGCAGGCAGTGGAAGCAGGCAGAGGGGTGATTCCCAATCAGAATTCTAGCCCATGTAAAAAACTCACTTTATGGGAAAGGACCTGAGCAGATCAATGTTGCCTACTGAGAAGATCAAATGTCTTTCCAGCTATTTTCTACATGAAGACATCATAGAAGCAAAAAAGTCCTGTTCGGCTGAGGAGCTGCTTTGTGGCTCAGTGGTACACATGGTACAGCATGGTATAAGCCTCACCGATTGCCTGTGATAAAGATAGATTCACTCTTATTCATGATAGATCATTCTTATTCAAGCTGTCTTGAACTTGGCAGCAAGATAGCAGATGAGATCAACTCTGGGTCCTAAATCATATTGCCAGAACGCCACTTAATGGCCCCCTGATGTCACGCCCTTTGCAGCCAGAGGGTGCTCCTTCTCTGTCCTGTCTGTTGTTTCCGGTGCTTTGCTGTCCTTCCAGTGTTTCTCTCTCTCTGGGACTATATATTTCTAGGTCTTTCATTACGCTCTCCTGCCATTCCACGGTTCGTCCTTTCCGACATCTGTGACACCTGAGGGCATCTGCCAGTGGACAGCTTGATCCTTTCCAATTTGGAGTCTCAAACACAATTTCTTCATCTACTCCTTCCTCTCGTTCTCAGCATTGTGTTGTCTGCTGGATGAGCCTTTTCAGAAAACAACATGGTTTGTGGTTGGGCTTCAAAACAGTACGTCACGAAAGCAAGCGGACACTTTGTGAATGCACATCTGATTGACCCAATCAGAATCCTAGCCCATGGAAATACCAAGAATAGATTCTAATTAAGGAATGAGGAATGGAAATGCTTCTGGAAAATGTAGTGGAGTAAAAATACTATTTTTTCTAAACCAAAGTGTTTGAGTAAAAGTATCCTAAAGATAAAATAACTAAAGTATGGATCAGGGACAGTAGTACGTAGGTACTGTAGTGTAGCAAAGTATTTCTGCTATATTTCATCATAGCCTTGGTTTGTGAGAATGTTCCTTGTGTGATATTTTTTTCTTGTATGTTGACAGTGATGTCTCATGGTAGCTGCCCGAGGAATAAAAGGCCATTTTTAATAATTCTCATTGTCTTGCAGGTGCACTAGTGGTTCTGTGAGATGCAAAAACCTATTGCAGGGAGAAGGGTCGTAGCACCTTACAATTTGCCTGGTGGAGGCTAGTTGGCTACAGTTCCTGCATATTGGGGTCACTACTGTGACATCAGTAATACAATTTTTCTGTGCCCTACAAGAGCAGTAACTTGACATTTGTACTTGAACACCCTGATAGTCTTTTTTGATAACTGGTACATACAGGTTTAAGACTCAAAAGAATGTTCTTTTGAGAGAGAAATATGTCCTGTAGGACATTATATTGTCACATTATGGGAATCTATGGGATATGTCACTCTCCATCTGGAAAGTGCAATAATGACAAACGTAGCAAACAGGACAGATTAATTTCCCTAAACAATAAAATCCGTCCTGAAATTATATTTAAATGTTTAAAATCTTTTTTACCAAAATTACCAAAACAAAAATATCAAGCAATAACATTTTTCATAGTCAGGTGGAATGGAATTAAGCTCTACAGGTAACAAGTCAACACAGCTTCACACAAAAGCCAATAACCACTTAAAAATGTACCATTCTGATTTGCTATTTAGAAGATGTGAACTCATCTGATGTCAATGAGATGATATGAGACAATGAAATGGATGAGACAATAAAATCTGAGCAATGTTAAATATATTATGTTGCAACATGTAGAGTGATGACACTTACCGTATAATGTTGCCTAAGAGAGAGAAGTTTATTGCAATAGTTCTGTTTAAACATTTCCACAGAACGCCTATTGCCCAGCATTGACGTAGAGTGGTATTACTGCGTTTTGATACAGCTCATATGTCATATTCTTTTCAATTGACCTTCAATGAGTTCAAGCGTTTAACTTTTTTATTAAAAAGCAATCTTGAAAGAATATTTTTATTTATTTTTTATTATTTCTGAATGGAGATGCATTATCATAACAAGTTAAGTGGGGAGAAATTGAAAAAGAAACATTTAAAGAGAATTTATACAATAGATAAATTTCATTTAATCCCCAAGTGTTAGAGAAAAATGAAGGAAAAAACATAAATATCGACTATAGGATTGAGCTACTGATGTCGTACATTTTTGCTGCAGTTCTCATCTACATGTGATATACTTTCAAATTTTTAGCTCAAATTGTGGGTTAGCTTATATGAGGAATGTAACAGTTGAACCATATCTCCAAACTCAATTTAAGCCAATACTGTAACAGTTGTATTGTTTTCACTTACAGCCATGGCATATGGGTAATATTGATAAAAAGTTTTGTCAAAAGTTTATCGGTACACTTGACATGACCAGCACAGTAATTCTCATCAACATGAGAAATTAAAAATACCAGCAAGAGAAAGTTTTTTCCTTACATTTCTGTCCATCCAATACCAGAACACCATTTAGTCTCAGCAAGGCTCACATGAGTCTGGAGCTCATCTCTGAATCATAGGGCACAAGGCGGAACTGTACGCTGAGTGGGATGGACATCAGTCCATTTTAGGGCGTGCACATAAGCACAAGCACACAAAGTCAATTAAAAGACACCAATAAGCCAAACCAGCATGTATTTTAGGAAGGCAGATTCCTGTACATCCATTGAAAATAAATGCTTACAGTTATATAGCGCTTTTCTGGACACTCCACTCAAAGCACTTTACAGGTAATGGGGACTCTCCTCCACCATCACCAATGTGCAGCATCCACCTGGATGATGCGACGGCAGCCATAGTGTGCCAGAACGCTCCCCACACATCAGCTATGAGTGGGGAGGAGAGCAGAGTAATGTAGCCAATTCATTAGAATTATTAGGAGGCCATGATTGGTAAAGGCCAATGGGAAATCCACAACAACATGGGGATATACAGTATGCAAAACATTGGGGCAGACACCCCAGTATGGACGCAGGACCCTGGAGCTTAGTGACAGCAGCACTAACACCCACACCACCACTACCATTGTGCTGGCCTTGCTCCTCCTCCTTTAGTTAATTTTAAAAATGTAAAGGTGCCAATTAAGGTATAGAAAATGTAGGTATGGAAAACTTTGCACTTAAGGATGGTTTGGGGTTTGCTCATTTTGGAACAAGAAAAATCGCGGGAGAATCTCAACGGGCACAAGGCAGGGTACACCCTGGATAGACATCAGACCAACCCCCAGCACACACAGACAAAAACACACTCACACCAGGATCAATTTTCCCTGAAGCTAATTAACCTGCTGTACTAGTATGTTTTTGGATTTCGGGATTGTGGGAAACTGGAGCAACAGGAGTAAACCCACTTGAACACAGTTAGAACATTAAAACTCCAGACAGAGCCCCAGGTCCCCAGGATGTCATTGTGAAGATTTGAATTTGTCCAGTCCTGGCTCAGAAATGTGCTCTAAAGACCTTCTGCTTACATACAACAAACACTAGTTCTGAAAAAAAGAGCTCCAGTAACTGCATGTCAAAGGCCTGTTTTGTCAGCAAGATTGTGGTACAGAGTGTTTTGAATTCATTGCATTCAAAATAATAACCGTGGCCGTATATTGTTATTACCAAAAGAGAAGTCATTAAATGGACTTATTAAGGTTATTATAAATGGAAAGAAAATCTAATTGTTTTAGTGTGATAAGTATTTCATCTTCTGCAATGAAGCAAAGGGTAGGTACCCCAATATGTCTGTGTCTTTGTTTACCAAGTTTTATATAGCTGGGCAGCCTCACAGTACATATTATTGACAGGGAACCCTGGAGTTCCAAACATGGATGTGTACCCAGGATAAAATGAAACTCTAGATGTCTTAAAAATGTGGATTGAGGATGAAACATAATGTTTTTGCAGGTTATATAATAAACTATAGCAATACTATTTTGGCATTTTACTATTTTGGCCTTCACTGTGTTGTGACGTCCTGGAATCACAAACTAAGTATGCTTTTCCCCTTTCCCATAAGTGACTTAATCACACCACAAAAAGTCAGCTATGGAGATTAAACATGAGATATTTCAGAAGGATGTGCACATTATTTGGTTTGCCTTGCAATTTTACAGTGTCCAAAGTTCCAGAGTCTTGAATCCCAAAAGATCCTGGTGTGAAGCCAGCAGGGAGATTGGCAAAAAATGCACTTTAATCAGCTACATCCACGACGAGAGGAGCCACGTACTCTGAGTGTCGGACTCCAAACGAGAAACTGGGAGGTTTGTTTCTCGTAAATGTTACCTGTGAAGGCAAATTCAAATAAATTGTATAAGTTATACATTACATTAACGCATTCAGACTAAACAAAGCAAATTTTCATCATCAATGAAAGCACATCATCTTGACCATTCTGTGTTCATTCTTTACATTTCTCATTTTGTGTACACATGATCATACTGTATGCCCTTACTGATACTGCTTAGATGTGTAAGGCTTGTTTTGCTTGGAGTCTTTCGCAAAAGTACTTTTTGGTTCATTAACTATTTCTGTTAATTTGTTTACCTGCTATTTATGATTTATGATTTATTTATGATCTCATTAAATAGTATCTGTTATTAGTTGACTGTTTTCACAGGCAGTGTTATAGACTTGGCAAAACACTGTGAGGATGAAGAGCGCTTTCATTGGCTGGGCTACTCTTACCTTTCCTGGCAACAGTGACCACATGGGATGTACAGTCACTGCACGTTTGCAGTGTTGTCTGTGAGAGAGACAACACTACAGCAACCGGTTCTAACTTTCAGGTACTGTCGATTTCAAACTGTGGCTCAGACAGCTGGGCTTGTCACAGGAGTGTGTGTACAGCCCTTCTTTTTACGTGCAGGATTGTAGCAGAAAGCCTAACTGATTACCACTGGCTGATTCTAAATGGGGATAGGGTAACTGACACTATCAACTGACAATTCCAAATGTTAAGAAGCAAAGACAAAAAAAATTTGAAAAAGAGCTACTTCACATTGAACTTCAGCATTATTTTTAACTTCCAAATAAACAAATGGGACCAGCTTTTCACTGTAACACAGTTATGCAGGCTTGCATTAACAGTATTATTGTCATTCACCTGTTCAGGACAATGAGCGCCAGGTCCTGGTTTCTGGGTGGTGTCCCCGGGCATACTGTTGCGTCCCGTCATGCTGTATTGAGGAGGTTTGTACTTGTACATGCAGGGCTCTACGATTTTGTAGGTCCCTGGCCCAGGAGTCTGAATGAGAAAGTGTTCATTGTCTAGTCATATATAATTGCTATCAAACTCCAAAAACATTTCAAACTCTGATTATGTTCCCTAATGAGAGAGCACCTGTCTCTTGTACACAATTACTAGCATAAACAGGTTGCATATCAGATATTCATATATATGATGATATACATCAAAAGAAACTTAAAACTAACACCTGTGATCAATTCACAAAGGAAGAAGGTGCACATTATATTGAACTGATGCAAATAAATTCATTGTGCTGATTAAAAATTGGTCATCATCAGAGGTGATCAACACGGGTATCCTGTGAAACCCAATGACTAAGTAATGTATGGCCACCAATGGAAGCAATACGAATATAATGATTACAAAAGAGACGGGGTTGTATGTACAGAATGAGCTGTACATCTACAATGATTGCTTTGCACCAGGTTGCAGGTTACTATCTTGTAAGATTCTGTCCTATTCCTCTTTTAAAACCTGGACAAGTACATGTCTGTGCACTAGTCTCTGACCCCTAGATGTCACTTGTCAGCCCAGATCATCCTACAGATAACTAATGGGGCTCAAGATCAGAATTTAATCAGTATACAAAATGTACAAATTCTTAAACTTCTAAAAGCATATATGCATACGTGATGTTTCATCTGATAATTTTTTATACTAATCTTAAAAATACATACTATAGATAAGTCATTGCTTTCTGTTTGTCATTGATGGGGCTAGTAAATTGAACTTTGGAAAACAGATGTGGTGGCAAAAATGTGGACTGAAGTAATATTTTATTTGTATAGATCTTTGCATATCATGGAATTACCATGCTGTTCTTCCTGCCCAATACATCAATGTTCTTCAAAAACATGTTATATTTTATTAGTCACCTGTCCAATGTATTTTAATGGAAGATAGTGTTCTCTCACTCCAGGTTTCCTAATCTCATCCACACAAAGTATAACTGCATTTCTTGATGAGCTGAACTATAGCCTTAACTACATCCCTGAATATTTCTTTTATTTCAGAAGCCATTAAAAAACATCTGGAAAATGAAATTCATAATTTTAACCTTTTGAAGATCCTCATGAAAGCTGCCAATCTTGCTCCTGCCAGTCAGGGAGAAGTTGGGAGCTGATGTTTTGTTCACTGTCTTAGGGCCCAACACAGGTGGAAGCATATAGGCCGCAGGTCCTGAACGGTAGAACAAACAATATTAGGAACATCTTTGTATTTCACACATTTTTTTATAATGCTGTACTAAATATTTACATTTTTTCATGAGATTAAGAGTTAAATACAATTTCATATATGCTGAATCCAGCCCCTGATTCAATACAGGCATTCAGCTGTGTAACGGTGAGTCTGTTCTGTAGGTTTTGGCTGTGTTATTATTTCACCATTTTTCATCAACATGGATGCTATACCCCAAACACAGGAAAAACAGTGACACTAAAAAATCAGATAAGACTAAAACTAGAAAAACAACATATGGGGAATGATAATAAGCTTATAAATATACAGTATATATCATTTACTTATGTATTTATTACTGAGCACATGATCAATTCTATTTGACACTGTAGAATGCAAATACAATTTAAATTTAATTAAATTTACAAATGGTGTGTATCAAATGGAGCATTAATATAATACCCAGACTCTCGTTCTCTCGTTTCAAACACTAATAAACTAGATAGCATGGGATGGAGTGATACAGAAACTGAGTGAACAAAAATCACAGCAGTATACCCTATTCAATATTTTAATTAATTACCAGGTCAATGATGACAGTTGGTGGCAATTGATGATGAACTGCAGGTCTACCCTGTTCTCAAACAAATGCTCAATAATTTATAATAGGGGACCCAAGATGATGTTGATTCTCATTTTGACACAGAAAGTATTGAGCGCTTCTTAATATGTGGGGTTTTTACATTATCATGTTTAAATTATACAGACTTTTGTTGATGGTGTTCCAATGTAACAATGAACAGAGCACAGATGGTCAAAATAACACTAGATAGAATGCCATACACATCAAGCTGACTTTACTCTTCAGCCTCTAATACCGTTTCATTCTATTTCATAATTAATCGTTTGTGGTGTGTTTTGTCTGGTACACTCATGCAATACCAATTACGAAATGAGACACAGATTAGAAATGGGTGTATCAGAGAATGCCTCCCTTCCCTAATATTCAAGTGGTTGATGTCATAGTGACACAAAAGCTGCAGTTGTGCAACCTGATGAATGTGACTCTAAATATTCCAAATATACTGTAGAGGTACAGTCCTGTATGATAATAATCAGGTTTATGAGTAGGCTGTGATGGCCTAGTTGTGCTAGGAGTCATAATGTATCCATGAAGTGACCCTTTAAGTGCAATAACCATGTTGTTGAGTTGTTGCATATGGTTCACTAAGTGTGGATTAATCATTTATTGTCTGTTGGTGGTGCTACACGGGTCTAATAGTGGACGAATGAACTTTGAACCTCTAGCAACTTCATGTCACAATGTTCATAGGAGTAGCTTTCCCATATTTCTTTAAGCCTGGTGTGAGTGTGTGTGCATTTGTGTATGTTTGTCTGCCCTACGATGGACTGGCATCCCACCCAGGGTGTGTCCTGCCTTGTGCCTGTTGCTTGCCAGGATAGGCTCCAGCTCCCATAGGACACTGAATTGGATGAAGTCGTTAGAGAATGGATAGATAAAAATGGATGGATTGTGAGTCCGTGTAAGGATGTGCACATGACCTTTTCCAAACTCAAAATCTCAAGCATGCATGCCTTGTCAATAACGGGTTTTATAAATCTTGTCATTTCTTCCCTCCTTAGCTCATTAGGATGGCAAATACTAGAAAATACTACAAGTTTCTACAAGCATGTTACATCTTCTCATAACAGGCGAATCAAGTTGGCAGTGTATTTAATACGAGTGAAAATTCTGTGCTATGCAGTATTTCTGAAGTGTTTAGCCCAGACTCTGTATATGTACAATAGCAACCTGGTGTTTGGTCATTGCGGAATCCCTTGGTTCGGGCTGAGAGAGAGTAGGCAGGAGCAGAATAATATGCAGATTTTCCTGACCTTTCTGGAGAGTAACGGCCTGAAAACAGAAATCAGAAATGTTAACTCTTTTTTTACAAACATGATCATACAATTGATGGGTATTAGGATTCCAACAATGTTCTCCTAAGCTAAGTCATTGTTTTAAAGACACATCTCATTAGATGTAGCACCTTATGTTTACCATATGTCAACTTACCTAGCAATTCAACAATCAGGTCATTATAGCAAAGTGAATGGGAATATCTGTGTACCATTTTAAAAGTTTTGCTTCTGTTAGCAACAGAACGTGGCCTGACTTGGAGTTGCATACAGCCTTTGAGGCGCAGTTGAGTAATATCTTTGAATTGGTTGGAATATGGTTGGACATCAAGTAAAAAAAAGTCAGTAAAAAAGAACAATCATTCTAAACATTTGTTTTCGCTGACTCTGTTTTAAGAATTAATGGAACGAATTTACAGTTACCAATGCAATGATATTGTCATACTGTATATAAGTAAAGTATTAAACTTAAACTAATTTTACAAAGAATAACATCCATTCCGGTGGTTTGAACAGGCCACCATCCCTGGGTTAATATTGTGGAATAAGGGAAAATACCTGGCCCTGGGGTCTGGAAGAGTACTAGATCTCTGGGACGCCCATAGACTGAATATGCTGGCGTGCCATCCCTTCCTATCCTAGTGATGTTAGGTGGGACTAGGTATCCAGGCCCAGGAGAGCAGTCATTGGAAAACTGACAATGACGAGAACCGAAGCTGAAGGCAGGTGCCTTGTACTTTCTCGGATCGTGATACACAGTTCCTGGAAAAAAAACATGAAAAACAGGAGCCTTATTACAGTAAACACACATGTACAGTATATAAAGACAAACTTATTTAGACAACTCCAGTAAGTTCACAAAGAGATACTGGCATCTTCTGGTGGTAAGCACTGCTGAAAAATGAATGGCATTAATGCTTAAAAACTGAGTGGGTGGCATTGGCATTTAGCATTTTTGGGATTGTAGCATTGCAGAGAATTTATATGTGAGAGTCCTGGGAAGCTGGCTTTTAGGACTCTTTCGCTGGTCAAGACATCAGTGGGGTTCATTTTCAACGATCGACTGAGTGCTCCTTCAGAGAGGGATGAATTCCTCACTGCTTTCTGTCCTTGTGTTCCTCATAGAGATTTTGTTCCAGACATTGAGTGGACTGCTGCTCTTACCCACATAGAAAGCTAACTCTTAAATCCACCTCTCTTTGTTTTGGTGAAGTTAATTGCACTGATTTTTTTTTTTCATGGATGAAACCATGGTGACATCCCAAGAAGAAATAGGAGTGTCTTGTTTTGGTAGACAAAATCTCTATAAAGGCTTGGACTGAGGACAGAGGTTCCTTTGTTTCTTAAATGAATAAATGACTAAATTTGGAGTCTGTCAGCTTTCTGAAGACTTTTGAAAAGTCTGTTTTCTTACCTGTAGTGCCTGGAAGGGCATATTTTGGACCAGGACTGCTGTATAATGCTGCAATGGGTCCTCTTGGCCTGTGAGGTCTCCAGGGTCCTACCCACACATCTGTTGACATTTCTTTCTATACAGAGTATCTAAACAAAACACAAAGGTGTGTTGTGTTGCTTTCTTTATACATTTACAGTTGAAAATGTGTTCCTTTCAGTCACAATGAAATACACCATATTACAGAAGGAAAGTACAGTATATGGATATGTTGGGTAGTAAATGTTAAAAAATACTGATACACCTCTTACACAGCAGAAAATTGAAACTAGTGAATTTTCCCAACATGTTAGGAGGAAATTTCCCAGATGTTAGAAGGAAAAACCATGTTGTATCAGTGCAAAAACAGCTGTTTCAGACAAGCATAAAAGGTTAGTTTTCTTTATTGAATGACCAAGCAGGTTCTCTATGGGGGCAATGGACTGAGGCAGAGTTTACATTTGGAAGCAGGATATCTGTTTCAACAGATGAAAAGCTCGTCTAGCACTTTCACACTGCTTTCACTTCAAAACTCTCACACATTAGTGCCACTTGCAAATAATTGTGCAAATGCATTGTGCAGCAAAGGTTTCTTAGCAACGCCCCTGCTGTGTACCAATACAAATGGTGTAAAACTCAAACAAGCCCCTGGCCAACCTAGAACTACATTTATGGAAGCTAAGTAGGTTTTTATAATTTTGAAACCTTCATAAATATATCACGGAATCAAGGAAAACTTTACTTTGCTATAGCAGTTATACCAACATTATACCAACATTCATGTGAAAAAAGCCACTATAGATAACTTGATAGATAAATGATATTATTATAATTACAATCATTCTTTTGAAGATAACAGAAGATGTGGCGATGTTTGTTTTTAGTTATATTGCTGAAATCATGTCTACTGCTTTATATGCATTTTTGTGTTTGATTTCTTGTATAGCAAAATATTTTCTATAATAACCCAGCTATTGCATCATTAAGATGCACTACAATACAGTGTGTGCACATTTCTTCACTGTCCAATTTTCAAGATAGTTTTTATTATTATTTTTTAAAATCTCTTTCCCTCCTGTTTTTCAATGGATTTAGAATTCAGCCCTGGAAAATGTTTTGTATCTGTTCTTTGTTTGTGGTTTCCTTGGCAATGGCTGACACTAATCTTGGGAATTAATTTAAGCCACAAGTGTTTTCAAACTTACCATCCTTTTCAGTCTAATTGTTACACAGAATTTCTTTCACATCCATATTTTGAGCAGTATGGGAGCAGACATACTGTATTAGGACTGTATACTGTATATGTACATTATATAAGCAAACTTTCTTTTGGAGAAATGAAAAAAACGTTTTTCATCATGTAAAGGTATTTTTGAAATATTTTGCATTACCTGTAGTCTTTCAGTCACAAAGTGCAAAAGTAGGTCTATAGTTTTATAATAAGACGTTTCCTGAGACCAGCAACTTTTAAGCCTGTCCTTTTATTTAATTTATACTGCATCTGCTATTTAATGTGCAACCCAATGCACATGTATATTTTTTATATTTTAGATATATGTATAGTTTGTTAACACTTTTATAGCTTATATAGCAGTACTTGGTGCAATCTGTCAAATATTTATTTGCCTTAAATAAAATGTATTTATAAAATGAATATCATTTTTCTTTAATTATTATCTCCCTTACTAAAATGCCGATATTTCCTTTTCCACCTGGGTAGAAAGCACCCTTGGGATCCGTAATTGCATAACATTAAAAACACAGTTCATGATGAAATATTGCGCATTCTAATCTGATTAAAATATTTGAAGTCGCAAACCTGTCCTTCTGTGTGGATCTCTGCAGCACAGCTCTGCAGGCCGTCAGCTCAGCAGCACGTGGACTGTTCTAACACAAGTAACTGATTGTTTATATATCCCGTCTCTAGGCAATGATACTCAGGTTCACTATGACAACGTTGTCATAGTAACATAAACTTTTTGTCATATGTGAAGTTATTAATGGGAGTTATTATCATTTTTGTTCTTGTCACCGTCCTAATCATCGCCCCTACCATACAAAAAATAAAGATTTCCCCCATTTATCGTGCGTGGTGCCAGCTATCCAGTATCGTAAATAAAAGTGCATATCTAAATAGTATAAAGTAGACCTACTTTCCGAAATTAATGTAGTCGTTTTTATTATTTTTATTTTCAAAGTGGGACGTCTAATGTATCTTCTATCCTTTTACAATTTTAAAAATACAAAATGTGATATAAACGTATTGCTCCCTAAAGAATGCGGCAGGGGGCATTGTGCTACAGAGATACTGTATACTTACTACTACTATTATTAATAATAATAATAATAATAATAATAATAATAATAATAATAATACGCAGTCATTTGTGTAGCTGAGCACTCTTCTGATGAGTGCGTAAAATCATTAAAGAAGAAGGTGACAGCTGTTAAAGCACCGATTATAACACACTCTGTATTACCATCTCCACTGGTTAATATACAGTAAGACTTGGAAGATTTCCCTAAATTCTCATAAATTACGATCTTATCTTTCTTGGTTAAAGATAAACTTTTTAATGAGGAAATAAAAACAGTTTTGCACCTTGAAGGCAGTAAAATTGGATAAGTACTGTATGCACTGGATCGCCGACCACACCAGTTCTCTGTTTTCACCAGTACCTTAGTTCTCATTGGCAGAAAATATTGATTGCCTGAAGGTTTGCTATTATTCATGACGTCTAAAAAGTAATTACTAAAAGTACTTCATGCAAATATTTGGTGCCTTCTCGCAGAGCATATTGAAACGATAAGCAGCTAAGAATTATTTTTGAGCAACATGCTATACATGTATACTGGGCAACATGTCCGATTCTGCTTACGTACAGCCCTGCTATATACTGTTAATATACAGTACAGTACTGTTAATACTTGGATTGGCTTAACAGTACTATTATACTCATTTAAAACAACTGATTTCAGATGTTTCAATTGGGTTTCAGATGTACGCCCCGTGTCTTTTTACGGTCTTCGGAGGTGGTTGGTACATGACTGCTATTTAAAAAAAGAGCAAAAACTAAATAACACTAAATATGTTCTAGGTAAAGAATGTCATTATACATCTTACTATGTAAATTATTCATAAATGGTAATACACCAGTTTGGGTCAAAATGAAATAAATTCATCGATAAAAAAATGAAAAGTAAAGTGATGAAATATTAGCTAGGGGTAAATTAGTTTTTTCTGAGGACGAAGCTAGCTGGGCGTACTGTATGACTAACCTTTGATATTCGTTCAGTATACGAATAACATGCTAGTTTTGAATTACAGGACTCCGCAGTAATCTTTCACAACAGCTACAGCTGTCAAAACAACTCTGATGTACAGTACAGGGGGCAAACTGAATTATTTCACACTATTCACTTATCAAGACCCGAAAACTCCCATCACAAGCTTCCATCACCGTTCCTGATTTTCACTATAGTGGTTGGTAATGTGGACGAAATTTACGTTGTTGTTTTTTTATTTATACAGGGTACGTAATGCGCACGCAGGTTCTGAGGGGTGGAAAAGTAAAAAAGTGTTGCAACCTCCGAACACTACAACTTTGCCAAGGACAGTGCGCCCATTCCGAGGGTGGGGAAGGCATTTCAACAAGTTCGCTCTCGGGAACAGAGTCCTCAATTGCCCTCTGAAAAAAAAAATTCTCAACGTTTTACTGGGAACAATAAATTGCGCAGGAAATAAATTAATTTAAAGAAATATACAGGATTACCTCCACCACGGACAAAGTTACCATCTCTATGTGGATTGTCGTTAAATAATATTGTTTTGTTGTTTTTTTGTATTCTTCTTTAAGTAATTTTGTTCATATCGTCACGATGCCTGAAGTGAATATTCCCGAGATTATCAAGAAGAAGAGGGACGGGGAAAAACTGAGCAACGAGGAGATACGCATGTTTGTGCGCTCTGTCACTGACCGCACTATACAGGAAAGCCAGATAGGTACTTGTCGTCTTTTACTAGCATTAATGAACGTTCTGAGAGTGCAGACTCAAAAGTTATTATTGTGTTGTACGGTGTGCTGCTCAAATCTGATGTGGTAAATGTTAACCTGCTTTCCTGCTTTAATGTGATTTTCTATGATTTGCTAGCTCTTACTATTCCACTAAACTATACGGTGATACACAGATTCATTATATGTTCATAAGGTCAACATCCCACAAGCCTAGCGAAGTTTTGTTGTGGTAAATCTGGAGCAGTCTCGACAGCAGTCTTTTGCGGACAGTTCTACGTTTTGTGGTCAGGTGCTGCTCTCACTATGATATCTAAATTCTGTTCCTGTAGAAAATAATAAAGAATACAGAGTATTCAAGGTGTAGCAATTCTGACAGCCTTTTGACAAAATATCTGTGGTCTTTTACAAAGTACTGATATAACCTGAATATTTATTATATCTTAAATGATTTCTACGCGCCTCCATTCAGTTAGTGCCTTATGAATTGAAACTTAAACATCTCGTTTAAGTTCTAGTGAAATATGGTCATACAAAGTATCCACTGATAAATGCAATGGGAGATCAGGAAGTCTGTGTTATACCGTGGCACACATGAGGGCAACCTGCAGCAACAGGTTACTGGTAACCACATAGTCACTCTAGGAGGAATGTTTTGGACCTATGTTTCAAACTGAATGGGAGCAAGGGTGGAGATAGAAACAGCATCGAAAAAGCGCTGACCGAGTCAGCCGTCTGTCTCCAAAACAGCTGTCAAAGCCAATGATGCAATACCAACCCCACCAAAAGAATGTAAGAAGCGTTCATGAACCAGACAAGTAGTTCTTGGATGTAACTAACCTTCACTGTGAAGTAAATGTGAGTTACAGTATGCTTAACTACAGAATTATCAAGAATATTAAGTCATGCAGTGGAATTCACACCGAATTGGAATTTGATTCCATAGAATTAGGAATTAGGAGGTCTCAGTTTTGTAATGAAACTAGCTGACTTACAGCCTGTAAGGCTCTGTGAGTGTAGGATAACAGATGCGTGCTGAAATGATGGAGAAGTGGCTGTTAGGTATTTTGCCAGGCTCAATGGGATTGTAATGTGTGTCACCCGGTGTGTCTTGTTGTCTGGGGCTATATATTTCCGGATCTCCCTATCCCCCTGGCACGGCATTGGGATCAGATGTCATGAGACTTGCCTCACCAGGTCGCCCCACGTCCGGTGCCTGAGGGCTCTCATCTCTTTTCCCTAACTCCACCTGATACCTCGAGCCCGGAGCAAACCCCTTTGTGTCACGACCACCAGCCAGCTGAGATCAACACGTAAGCGAGCCAATCAGCACCAGCAGCGGATTACTACTAACAAGCGCCGCCGCACGAGTTAACACACCTGCAATTTCTCTACCGTGCGGCACGCCGGGTTATTTATACCATTCGTACCTGATTCCCGTTGCTCGGTATTGAGTTCTCTACTTGTTGCTCAGCCTAGCGTTATTACCCCTCTTTTGCCTTCCTGGAATTCTGCCTGCACCTTTTGCCTTCGGACTTCGGATCTCGTCTAGCCCCTTGGATTGTTTGCTATCATTGCCTGTTTTGGAATTGACCCTGTAGCTCTCTTTTCGACTACGATTCTGTCTCACGTTTTGGATTGTTCGCCACCAGTGCCTTTACCGGATCTCGACTTACCTTCGCCTTCGGACTACGACTCAGCTCCTGGATTTGCTCGGAACGTTTACTTACCTCCCTGCGACTCCTGCATCTGCATCGGATCCTTTTCACCTCTACAGAGCAGCGTTACAGAATACCGAGCCAGCTTATGGATCCCGCAGACGCACAGACCCTTCGTTCCCTTCTCCCGCAGCAATCCCAAACCATCGCCCAGCTTCAATCTTCTCTCCAACTGCTCACTAACCAAGTCGCCTGGCTTTTTTCTTCCCCTGTTTCGCCGGCTCCCGCACGGATTCCTACAACGCCTTTTTTACAAACACCTGCTCCAACCACCGCGGCCCCGCCCACCACTCCCTCAACTTTACCATTTGTACTCCCGGAGAAGTATGACGGCAATCCTGCAGGCTGCAGGGGCTTTATTGCCCAGTGCTCCCTGGCTTTTCAGCTGCAGCCTGAGCGTTTTTCTACTTCTCGACAGAGGATCGGATTCGCACTTTCCTTGCTCACAGGCAAAGCATTGGATTGGGCTGCAGTATTGCTTGCTAGAGGAGATCAGCTGTTCTCTGACTTTCAGCTTTTTGCTGACCGTCTCCAGGCGCGTTTTTCTCAAAGCAACCCGGATTTGACTTGCCTTCGGCTTTCCTCTCTTCGCCAGGGCGACAGACCACTGCAAGATTATGTGGCTGAATTCCAAGCCCTCGCCACGGAGTCTGCCTGGAACCCGGAAGCTTTGGTTTGCCTCTTCGCTAAGGGTCTCTCGGAGGATCTAAAGGACCACCTGGTGCTCATGTCCTTACCAACCTGGTCTCTAGAGGCGGCTATCGCTGCGGTAGTTGAATTGGACACTCGCATTCGGCTGCGGAGAGCGGAGAGACACCCAGGAAGCAGACCTGTGCGCCCCATGGGTCCTCCCCTTGTGGCGCCCACCCTGCCACATGCACCCCTGTCCTTGGAGGAAAAGGAAAGGCGCCGTCAGGAGGGGCTGTGTCTGTACTGCTCTGCGTCTGGTCACCTGCTCGCTACTTGTCCTTTGAGACCCCCACATCCACCTCGAGCTCCCCCACTGCCTACGGTTAGTGTCAGTAGTGCTGTTTTTTCACAATCCTCTTCAGGGCCTTTATTCCCAGCTGAGATTTCCTGGATGGACACGCACCTTCCCCTTTCGGTTTTGGTGGATTCAGGGGCAGCTGGGAATTTAATGGATGCCTCTTTTGCTAAGAAGTGGGATATTCCTCTTGCTCCGCTTTCACCCCCTATCTGCATTCAAACGTTGGATGGGTCACCGATCGCTCCTGGACGTATTTCCTGGCAGACCATTCCCCTATCCCTTACTGTTGGTGCCACTCACGTGGAGGACATTTCACTCCTTCTCCTGGACTCCCCTGCTTACCCTGTGATCCTGGGCCTTCCCTGGCTCAAAAAGCATGATCCCCACATCTCCTGGGCCAAGAATGAGATCATTGCCTGGAGCCATGCCTGTCGTGACAACTGTTGTCGTCCTCCACTCAAGGTTGCTGCTTCAGTAAACCTCTTGGAAGAACACTCTATTATTCCCCCCCAATATGCACATTTGAAGCAAGCCTTTGACAAACAGAAAGCTCTATCGCTCCCCCCTCACCGCACCTATGACTGTGCAATAGATTTGCTTCCAGGAGCACTCCCACCCAAAGGACGGATCTACCCGTTCACTCAGACAGAGAATGAAGCCCTGCAGGATTATATCAAGGAGGCCCTGAATTCTGGTTTTATTCGTCCCTCCTTGTCCCCAGCCTGTGCTGGGTTCTTCTTCATAGGGAAGAAGGACGGCTCCTTGAGGCCGTGTATTGATTACAGAGGCCTGAACTCCATTACAGTCAAACATCCCTACCCCTTCCCTTTAATCCCAGCCGCTCTGGAGTCCCTACGTGGAGCCTCCATTTTCTCAAAACTAGATCTACGGGGGGCTTATAATTTAATCAGGATCCGTGAAGGGGATGAGTGGAAGACGGCCTTTATGACCACGCACAGCCACTATGAATATCAGGTGATGCCTTTTGGACTCGCTGATGCCCCGGCAGTCTTCCAATCCTTCATAAATGACATCTTTAGGGACATTATTGGAAAATTTATCTTGGTATACTTGGATGACATCCTCATTTTTTCCACCGACCCTCAGGAACATGTCCATCACGTCCAGGAGGTCTTGTCCAGACTCATCGACAACCAGCTCTACGCCAAGCTTGAGAAATGCATTTTTCATGCTTCTAAGATTCACTTTCTGGGCTACATTATTTCTCCTCTTGGAGTCGAGATGGACTCAGCCAAGGTGGCAGCTATCAATGATTGGCCTGTGCCACGTAATTTGAAGCAAATCCAACGCTTTCTAGGTTTTGCCAACTTCTACAGGCGATTCATCCGGAACTTTAGCTCTGTTGTGGCGCCCATTACGGCTCTGACCCGCAACCGTCCTAGTCGGGGTAAATGGAATCCGGAGGCTAACCAGGCATTCCTGCGCTTGAAACGTCTCTTCAGCTCCGCTCCTCTCCTACGGCATCCGGATCCCTCCCGGCCTTTCATTGTTGAAGTTGACGCCTCTGCCCATGGGGTTGGTGCAGTCCTCTCCCAGCGCCTCGAAGAGGATCGCCTCCCTCATCCATGTGCTTTCTTTTCCAAGAAGCTCTCTCCTGCTGAGGTTAACTATGATGTGGGCAATCGGGAACTCCTAGCTATCAAGCTGGCCCTCGAGGAATGGAGACACTGGCTGGAGGGGGCTCAGCACCCCTTTGTCATTATCACGGACCATAAGAACCTGTCCTATATTCAATCTGCCAAGCGCCTCAACTCGCGTCAGGCCCGTTGGTCACTTTTCTTTTCTCATTTCAATTTTGTTATCACTTACACTCCTGGCTCCAAGAATGGGAGGGCTGATGCACTCTCTCGGCTCCATGACCCCCCAGACCTGGACGACACACCTGAACCAATCATCTCTCCTAACAGAATTGTGGCAGCGATTCATTGCTCCATTGAAGATCAGGTCAGGCGTGCCCTCAACGGAACTACAGTTCCTCTGTGCTGCCCCCCGGATAAGCTTTTCGTCCCGAACAACTTACGTTCTGCGGTTTTGCAGTGGGGACATGATTCCCGGTTTGCCGGCCACCCGGGATGCAGACGCACTCTGGACCTCCTCACCAGGGACTTTTGGTGGCCTTCCATGCGATCTGATGCAGCAGAGTACGTCCGGGCTTGCCCGGTCTGTGCCAGGAGCAAGACTCCGCGCTCTAGGAAGGCTGGCCTCCTTCACCCCCTTCCAATCCCACACCGCCCTTGGTCCCACATAGCTGTTGACTTCATTACGGACCTTCCTAACAGTCAGGGTCATATGGTAATCATGGTGGTCTCCGATCGTTTTTCCAAAGCAGCCCATTTTGTCCCCCTCCCAGCATTGCCCACAGCCCAGGAAATGGCATCTTTGTTTGTACAACAGGTCTTTAGGATACATGGTTTGCCTGATGACGTTGTCTCGGACAGGGGACCTCAATTTATCTCGGCCTTTTGGAAGGCTTTCTGTCAAACTCTAGGGACTCATGTATCTTTGACTTCTGGTTATCATACTGAGGCCAATGGTCAGGTGGAAAGGACCAATCAAAGCCTCCTGACCTTTTTGAGAGCCTTCACCTCCAGCTCCCAGGATGATTGGTCATCACTACTTCCCTAGGTGGAATATGCCCACAATTCTCTTACCTCCTCCTCCACAGGTCTCTCTCCCTTCCTTTGTTCTTTAGGTTATCAGCCCACTCTCATCCCTGTCACACCTCCACTCACGGCAGTGCCATCCGTGCAACAATATATTGCCAAACTGCGAAGGACCTGGAAAATGGCGAGGACAGCTCTTATTAAGTCAACCCAGCGCCACGCCAAATTCGCCAACCGACACCGCAGACCAGCCCCTCGTTTTCGGAAAGGACAGTTTGTTTGGTTATCTACACGGAACCTACCTATACATCAGCCTTCCAAAAAGCTTGGGCCTAGATATATTGGTCCCTTCCGGATTCGTTCCCGGATCACCCCGGTTACCTTCCGCCTTGCTCTCCCCCCTACCTGTTTACCGCTCGCCCCTTGCGGCTCCCCAACATCGCCCGCCACCTCCTCGTCGCATTCAGGGGCACCCGGCTTATACGGTCCACAAGATCATTGACTCCAGATGGAACCGTGGTACCCTTCAGTATTTAGTCGACTGGGAGGGTTTTGGTGCCGAGGAGAGATCTTGGGTTCCAGAGAAGGATATTTTGGACCCTACACTAATCAGTGACTTTCACAGGGACTATCCTAATCGGCCGTCTCGGGCGTCGGGAGCCGCCCGTGAAGGGGGGGGTACTGTCACGACCACCAGCCAGCTGATATTAACACGTAAGCGAGCCAATCAGCACCAGCAGCGGATTACTACTAACAAGCGCCGCCGCACGAGTTAACACACCTGCAATTGCTCTACCGTGCGGCACGCCGGGTTATTTATACCATTCGTACCTGATTCCCGTTGCTCGGTATTGAGTTCTCTACTTGTTGCTCAGCCTAGCGTTATTACCCCTCTTTTGCCTTCCTGGAATTCTGCCTGCACCTTTTGCCTTCGGACTTCGGATCTCGTCTCGCCCCTTGGATTGTTTGCTATCATTGCCTGTTTTGGAATTGACCCTGTAGCTCTCTTTTCGACTACGATTCTGTCTCACGTTTTGGATTGTTCGCCACCAGTGCCTTTACCGGATCTCGACTTACCTTCGCCTTCGGACTACGACTCAGCTCCTGGATTTGCTCGGAACGTTTACTTACCTCCCTGCGACTCCTGCATCTGCATCGGATCCTTTTCACCTCTACAGAGCAGCGTTACACTTTGTTTGCGCCTTTCCTGCCGCTATACATAGGATCTTCCTGTTCTGCCGGTCTTCCTCTGGCTTCCGTGACAATGTTCTGTAGAGGATCAGGGTGGACAAGCTGGACCAGGGCTGATAGGGGTGCCAGATGGAGTTTGGCCAACTGGTCAGTATAGAAGCATGCTTTCTCCTTATTGATGTGAGATGGGAGACTAGATGGCACAGGTGGAGTCTTAAGCACTTCCTGGCTTTAATATCAGACAGACAAGTGACCGTGGATTGTAATTGAAGAGAAAGCATCAAACTAGCTCCTACTGTGTCAGAGTTGAAGCTTTCATTTTTTTAAAGAGCACTGAGTCACGGGAGCCGGTCCTGACTCCTGAGTAGTGCGTATTCTGGACCCTATGCAGACGATATAATCCTGAAGTGACTGGAATAAGACTTCAAGGGAAACACAGCAGGAGGAGGAGGGGATGACAGACAGGGGGGCATGACGGCTGCGATCTCGTGCTCAGGGGGCGTGGCACAGGCAAACAAGTCCTAAGGTAGTCCAAAGGGGAAACCGGGGCGCAGTCGTGGAGCCAGGAGATCCAATCTGAGACAGACAAGATTAAAACCGGAATGGGAACAGGAACCGGAACAGGGACAGGGAACCAGGAGGATAAAAACAGTAATGAGGCCAGGCGCTCCGAGCCCCGGACTCAGCAGGTCAGGATGCTGTGATGAAGCCTATGCCGTCGGGTCTCTCCTGGACCCCCTGGTAGTCGGGCTTCCGGGTGTCCGTCTTCCAATGCAGAATAGCAGGAGCGCCAAGCTTTAAATAATAACAAGGGAAACCAGGGACAGGTGCACAGTACTTACATAATCATTTACAGAACATAACTGATCACAACCCATCAGGAAATGTTATACTGAGTTTGGAACATACTAGGCAAATACATTTATAACGCTGATAATTAAAACGCTATCCAATGCACGCTTTAGTTTGTAAAGAGTATGATGTCTCTCTAAAGAGTGTATGTCTTTTGTATCAGCTAATTTACAGTGCACTTCTGCTTGTTGTTTACTATGTACAGTATTTCGCACTGATGATTTGTATTTCACCCATGCAGATACATTTGCCACTATTAAGCAAGCATCAGATATATACAGCATCTGAAATAATACCTTACTCATTTATCATACAGTACTTCCACTTTCTCATGGCTTCTTACTATTCAGGGTTGCAGGGGAGCCAGAGCCTATCCCAGCAAGCAAGAGGCAGAAGGCGAGACACACCATGAACAGGATGCCAGTCAATTGCAGGGCACACACAGACACCAACATGCACACACTCACAACCTATTTTCCTAAAAGCCAGTTAATCTACCAGTATGTCTTTGGACCGTAGGAAGAATCCAAAGCACCTGGATCAAACTCATGCAAACATGAGGAGAACATACAAATTCCACACAGATAGCACCCCAGGTACGGAGATGAAACCAGGTCCCCATCACTGTGAAGCAACAATGCTAACACCTGCACCACTGTGCCGCTCTTATCCATTTATTTTATTTACATATTTATTGCTTAACACACACCCATCTCTTGGGTGGTTTGCAATCCACATCTAAAATTTGCATTTGGCAAATCGTGCATGTGCAACAACACAGCTAGCAAAATAAGGTTAGAGCAAAGCTGGATGTGCAATGCATGTGTTGTTCTAGTTACTTTTTAAAAAAGAATGCAGATAGATTGGATACCAAACAGTCATGGTGGCGCAGGATGTATTCCATTTGTGTATTTACAGTGGAAAAGAGTATTCAGTACATGACATTGTCAGATTGTAATACTTTTTGTCAATGAGGAGCAAGGGTGGAGAATGGCCAGGTTCCAGGAGTGGGAGGGTGGAGTGTGGAAACAGAAATTCTTGCAGAAGAGGAAGAGCAGAGAGCGGAAGGGGGGTGTAGGGAGAGATTTGGAGCTGAAGATGGACAGTGTGACACCACTGAGGACATAGTGGTTTAGCAATTTCTAATAGGCAGCTCTCAGGGAAACAGACACACAGACAGCAATTTGGTAAACAAAAAAACTGTGCTCTTTATTCACAGTGCCATTAAACTCCATCCAAAACCCCTTGCTCTCACTACCCTTTTCTCCAATAGTCCTCTCCATCAATAGCTGGGCAGATCTATACAAGCTCTATGGGTTCCATGTTCGGTTGGTCACTTCCTCCTCTTTCTGTCTTGTTCATCACATAAGATAGAAACTGATCCCTTGCTTACACATCAGAAAAAGACGAACAACAAGCCTCCACTTCATGGTTTTCCACTTTTCTTTGTAACTTTATTCTTGCTTTTAAATTAATACCAGTGTGCAGTAGGCCTGTCATCCAGGACCTGTGATCTGTAGTTCCGTGTCCATTTTTTTAATTTTGTTTGAGCTGAATTCAGGAATTCTCTGATTTACAATACATCGTTCACTAGTCGTCTGCTGCCAGTGGTTGATGTCTGACCAGAGGGAGACGTCCCCACAATGGAGTGGAAAATACACCCTAATGAGCTATTGTCACGGGTGTTGTTAGGTGCCATGCTGATGGCAATATGGCAAAAGGGCATGACGCATGAGGAGACCATGGCTCTGACTCGGGAGATGACCCACTCTGGACAGGTGCTTCAGTGGCCTGCCGAATGGCGGAACCTAGTGGTGGACAAGCACTCTACTGGAGGTGTGGGAGACAAGGTTAGCCTGCCCTTGGTGCCTGCATTGGCAGCCTGTGGCTGTAAGGTAAGGAGACCCATAAGTGTGGAAACAGCATTTCAACTGTTGTCTGTAGTGATCTCTGCTGTTCACTCGGGAGAAATCATGTCATTTGTTGCCAATCTAGATGCAAGATTTTCAAGAGACTACATAAAGGAATAGATACTGTAAACCCTATTACTACTGTAATTACACCTCAATTATTTACACCTAAATAAGAACTTACTTCTAGGCTATTTTAGGCATTATGGGCTGTGTAGGTGGTAATGTGCCCTGTTAAAACTCCATACCTGCTGATGTCCAGTATGGAGGACTTTCTTGGTTTTATTATTCAGTACGCCCAAAAGAATGTTCTTTTCCATTATTTGAATGTGATTTTTAAGTGTATTAAGTAACTTTTTAAGTAACTGCAAGCTTGTGAGTTTTGGAACAAAAATGTGAACAACATTATTAATTAAATCACAGCACAGATACTTCTAGTAATCATTTATTACTTTTGAATAAGTATTTTATTAATTGGTTAATATAAAGTGGCTCTCCACATTCCTATGGTGCAAATAAGAAGTTAATACCCTCTTCATAGCCAGTGGAATTGGGGGAAATAATTCTATTGAAACATGCCACAATAAAATGATTTCACACAAGACACTGGAGCCACATAAAGATCAAAAAGTACTATCTGATAGCTGTTGGGTATCATAGAAACCTGACCTAAATGGGTAAATACTGTAAGTGTTGTGTGCCCGACTGTACGTTTTCCATTACGTACAGAGGAGATTCGGAGATTCAGATCTTTACCCTGTGATAAATAAATTGTGATCCCGATATGAGTACCTTCCTATAAACTTTGTCTGATTTCTCAGAATTTTTTTTTTGCTTCCAATCAAATGTTTTACTCACACAAAGACCTACAAAAACATACAAACAGCACAAATATACATTACACTAAAAGTATAACATTACATAAAAGACATTAACCATTACATAGTTATTACATACCACTCATACTGGAATCCACAGATTACAGATCCTCCCACAAGGCCCTATTATTACACAATACAATTAGATGTATTAATGTGTGGATTCTTGTTGTTCCAAGAAACAAATCAACATGGAGTGTAAATTCATTGAAAAAGTATTTTTCAAGCCCTGTCATGTCAAGATGCAGTGTTCCCATATGAAGCGTCTCTTCCCATAGAAATTCTCTTTGAGCTAAACTGTGATTCTTTGTCAACATGGGGCAGGTACCCATGATCAGTGGGCGAGGCCTAGCCCATACTGGAGGAACTCTGGACAAGCTCGAGTCTCTCCCTGGTTTTAACATTCACCAAACACCAGCACAGGTAGGTGGAATTGTGTCCATAACTGCGTAAAAGAAAAACAGTATCTATCAGAAGCCATTCACTTGTTTGTGCTTTCTTATTTAGACAATGTGATTATTTACAATTGCTTTCAAAATGTATCCAGGGTTGTTTTGAATTGGCTGTGTGTGAAAACCCCATATGGATATCACCAGAATGGAAAATGTAGGCACTCACACTTACAGTATATTGCTAAGATTTCACAAACAGTAACAAAATGGTTAATGTGATAGAAAAGACATTCTCAGTCTTCTCTCTGTTTTTTTTTTACCCCGAAGTATATTTTCAACAATGTCAGTTAACTCCCTTATTTCTGACCACAAACTCTTAGTAGGCAATTTATTTATGACGACCAGAGACAGGTGTGAATCCTAATGTATCAATCACTGCCAAACTAAGAGTTTCCCCTTCTTCTCAAATCCACTTTGTTACAGTACAGCTACCACACCTTCATGAGAGGATTTTAGAAACACAGAAATTGGCACAAGGCTGATACAGTACCAGTTACATACCCCATATAACATCTTAAAAGCCAGATGAAAAATGAAAAAACATACCCACATTAGAAAAAATGAAATCTTGGAGAAATTTAGAAGAGACCATAGACCCTCCAGGACAAAGATTGAGAACCACTGTACTGGACAGAGAGGCAATGTAGTGTAGAACTAAGGTGAACTGGTCAGATGTATGAAGATATATGTTATATATACTGTATAACATATAAGCATCATTATAGGCATGTCACAATTTGTCAGGAAACCATAAGTGCCAAAGAAATGGTCTTGAACGTTTGTAGAGGGAAGTAGAAAATGTCCCTTCATCTCAAAAAAGCATAAAGCACAACTGGAATGTGAAAATGTGGATGGACAACTGTTGCCACACAAAAAAGATGGAGGCTTGAGCATTTCGGGTAATAGTCTCACTGCCACAGCAATGACATGACCTCTCTGCATGAGATGATTCAGGTCATTGTTAAGATCAGCATTACCAGTTCCTAATATGGTCTTCACATAATTGGTAGAGGGTAATGAAGATAGAAAATAGTCTTTTTCTCCTCCTTTGGCTCACTCCTTGCTGAAATCTGATCTCCTTTCAATTACAGCCCGCTGCGGTTTTCTCACACTACCTTGAACGGTTTTGCAGCTTGCAGGCTTACAACATGCATTCCAATCTTTCGCACAGTCTTTCATACAGTCATTGTAGGGCAGAAGACACTCCCTTGAACAGGGTAGAGTTTACAGTGACATAATGATCAACATTATAGATGTCATCAATAGAGGTGGACAGTATTCACTGATGTGTTGGATACATTGCAGAGACTTTGATACATGACCATTATTCACATCTCTTAGACTGTTAAGGGTGTGTGACAGGATCCATTAAGTACAGCATTGGGCTAATTTAGCCTTTGTTGTCTATTTAGCTGCAGAGGATATTAGATGAAGTTGGATGCTGCATTGTTGGGCAGACAGAAAACATTGTGCCCGCTGACAAGGTGCTGTATGCACTGAGAGATGCCACCTCCACAGTTGACAGTCTGCCACTCATTGCAGGTGAGTGGAAACCAGAACATTCTCATTTAATATATTAAACAAATATTCACATTTTAAAAGCATAAATGATATTATGACATATGACAAAATGTATTTTCTATGTTTTTTTCCTGGGTAGAAGGTTACACACTCACTTCTGCCAAATTAGTCCTCATTATTTTCTGCTTAAATAGGCACACCTACAGTAAGTATATGCAGCATCATGCCAAGGGGTGGGGTGCCACCATGTAGTCTGGAAATAAGATGGTCTCAGGGAAAACAGATAAGAAAGCTGCTGTCAGGCAGAAAAAACAGTCACGCCCTCTATTCACCGCATTCTCACACGGAAACGCACCCGCACTAATTACACCCCAGCCCTGAGCACTTCTGCCAAACGACACTGCCCCTGCAAATCAGCCAACCACGACACTTCCTCAATCAACGCACCTTCTTCTTCACACAGTACTTAAACCCCTCTGAACCCTCTGCTCTTTGCCTGGTATTGGTTGTACTTTAGTTCACCTGCATTGCCTTTGTATCTCTTTGCCCTCTGATTCCTTGTTACCTACCATGGACCTCTACCTCTACCTCTACCTCTACCTCTACCTCTACCTCTACCTCTACCTCTACCTCGCCTGCTGTCTTGCCCCACGGATTTGGAAACCCACTCGTTGTTATCCTCCTTCTGACCTCTGGATCTGCCTACTCGACTTTGACCCCAGCCTTGCCCTTCTCTGGTTTGGGTACCTTCTCTCTTGCCTTTTTCCTCACAGACCTCGGAACCCGACTCGGACTCCGCCTCTCGTTTTACTCCTTAGGTACCGCAATAGGGACCATCCTCCCGTTACCTTAGCGGGTCTTCCTTGACAAACAGTCCTCTTTACAGTGCAGAGAAATAATCAAATCAACAAAAACAAAAGCTATTTGAGCTTCGAGCTAGAACTTCATTTACATCTTTCCCCTGGTTCGAGACCCTTCGAGTTTCCAAGGAATTCACATTGTACAGTATGTTAGAGAACTGAGCTGTTTCGGAGGTAGCCCCTCATCTTTGGAATACTATTCTCGGCCTTTTTAAATCTCACCTCAAAACGTACTTGTTTTCAGTGGCCTTCAGTTTTTAATTTGTTTCTTTCACATTTGCAGTATATGTGGTTTTATAGTGTTTTTGTTCACCCTACTTTTTAAATTTTGAAACAAAATAAATAAAATGTACATTTATTTTAAAGTGTCTTGAAAAGGCTCTGGGTTGAAAGGAGCTCTAGAAGTTCGTAGGAGCTCTTCTTAAGTCCTTCTTTAAATTTAACTGGGCATCTAAGCTTCTTACCAGTGTCCAAGACTGTTCTCAACACTTTTCAAACTCTCACCCCCAAAAAATCACAAAACTCACATCTATAGGTCCCCCTACACTTCAGTACACTTTCTCCAGAGATCAGTTGCCAAACACTTGAAACCTCAACTTCCTGGTTCTTTAAATCATTATTCCAAAGTTTGTCTTCCGCGTTCTACAGGAATGTATCTTAGTTAGCAGCTTCCATCTTATCTTAACCTGCTATCCTTTCACAGTGCTTACTAAATTATTTCAAAAGCAACAACTGCCCCTCCCCAAATATAAACTGAAATTAGTTTTGTATTCATTTCTTTTTATTAATAACATTCATGAAATAATCCTTGTGGAGAAATAACAGCTCTGCATTATTTTGTGGATGCCACAGAACCCAACTATCTTCATACTACAACCCTGTAATCTTTTAAAGGTATTTATAGTTTCACTTTGTAACTGCTTAATTCAAGCTTTATTGTCACATGGGGGAAACTGATTTATAGCAGTTTAATACAAACATTACCAACAGAGAAGGCTGTACAATAATGTTACAGGCGATAAGAGGGAAGATCTTATCTATCACATCTATTAGAGTGTTTGCTCTTCCAATCGTGAGTGTACAAAATGCACAGTAGGGGGGACAAGATACAGCTATTGGGTGATTCAATTGGACTGTATTAGAAAACAGTTTCCACTGAAATTGGTTTTGGTGTAAAATAAGTCTTACCGTGCCGTAACAATTTGTTTTGTTACAGGTTCAATTCTTTCAAAGAAAGCAGCTGAGTCATTGTTTGCTCTGGTTCTTGATGTGAAATATGGAAAAGCAGCACTCTATAAGGATATTAACAGCGCCAGGTCATTAGCACAGTTGCTGGTAATGTCAATGAAAACCCATCTTTCACATTCTTTAAAGTTTCTTTCTTTTAAACTGTGTCGAACATTGTATTTTGTTCTCACATTTTTTTATAACGAAAATGGAATGAAATCAATACAGATACAAGAAGCACAATATGGATTTTCCTGTAGGTGACAGTGGGGAACACTCTGGGGATTCACACAGGAGCTGTGCTAAGCAGGATGGACAATCCTATTGGACGGTGCATCGGAAACTCCCTGGAGGTGATCGAGGCCTTTGAGTGCCTGAAAGGTCGAGGTCCACCTGACCTGAAAGAGCTTGTCGTGTGTCTGGGTGAGGAGTGACATGGAACCTGAATTAAATATAGACCTTTTGAACATTTACTGTAATGCTAGAAATGACTAATTTAATACATTGAATTAAGGTGATTTACAGGGGTTACTGAAGCCACCACGATCTTGACAACCATTACACATCTTAGCAATGATGTTTGTCATACAGTACTTGCTCAATGCTCAATAATGATGCTATTGCCATACTGCAGACTGACTGGTTTCATTATTTGCCATTCCTAGTACAGTCATTTGTACTATAACATGTACATAACTCAGACTGGCTATAACACTTTTTCTATAGCACAGGTGCATGTTGGCTTTTAATGTGTTTCAAGTAGAACTAGTCACATGCTTGGAGTACAAATGGTTGGACATATTCTTTCACGCATCAGCGTCTGACGTGTCAGTTCTTTCAAAGAAAGCTGATTCACATCAGTCTTTTTCTGTATATGCAACAAAGTTGTGTATCTCAGTTATTTTTATTTTCATTCTTCAGAAACATAAATGTTGTTACATTACAAGGGCATAACATGTTGTGCTTTAAGTTATAAAGTCTTCTTAGAGAAACAGAAGAACACGTGATAGGATTCACACAACCGAGCTTAGTGGTGTGTATTGTTAACGTTTTTAAAGTTTTTTAACACATTTGTGTTAAATATATTTGTTTTTTTATGAAAATGTTGTTTCACCCTCCTTCACTGCAGAATTATTCATCACAGCAATATAAATACTAATGCATGTTGTGCCTTATACATTTTTTAGCTGTTTTCAAAGTAATAAAAAAAACATATTATGCAGAAGTAATACATTCAAACTACTTTTATGACTCCATGACTATGAGATAATTGAAAAAACTATGTTTGTCATTGTGAATCCAAACTCTATACCCCCTGTCCCTTTAATTCACATTGAAACAATGGTTTCTATAAGGTAATTTTCTATAATATGCTGTTTTCCTAGAACACAACTATCGCATCGTAGCAGAAATGTCTATACTTGAAACATGTGCATTGTTGAATGTTATTTTTTATCTTTTTTCATGTATGTTTTCCCTGTTTTTCCTGGGGATTCTGTACACTTGCCTTCCCTCAGGTGGGTATCTGCTATGGATGGTTGGGAAGTCAGACACACTGGACTCTGGGAAGAAGACCATTGCAAGCAATCTGGATAACGGAGAGGCTTTGCGGATATTCCAGGCTATGCTGGTGGCCCAAGGGGTACCATCTGAAACAGCTGCTTCTTTGTGCTCTGAAAACCAGGATTACTTCCAGTTCATCAGGAGGGCTCAGAATCAAATAGAGCTTGTGGTGGAGACCGAAGGTAATTTGCTCTTCACTTTTTTTTCTAATGCTTATGTTCCTCTGTTAAAGCAGCTGCAATATTTCTCAAAATTCTTTCTCAATGATTTCTTATTGTGCACCTCAAATTTGCTGTATACATTTATATTTATTTATAGTCATATTGTGCAATATGACTTTTTTGTGTACTGTTCTGTTCTGGTTTTGTTGTGTTCTTTGTGTGTTCTGGACTGCGAGTAACTCTTCTACTGATTGTATTGTATGTATTGTATTATTATTATTATTATTGTATCATTCGTTACACTGTGTCTGTGTTGTCTGTGTTAAGCTGCTGTTGCACTGCAATTTCCCTCACGGGATCAGTAAAGTATCTATCTGTCTATAACGCATAATACACTTGATCACATGTTAATTTAACCCAAAACTTACCAAAAAACATTCCATATTGTAATAGACATTCTTGTGTGTATCTTGTGTCCAGAGGTGTGTATTTCATGTGGTAGCATTCATAGCTATACCTGTTGCTAACTGGCCACTAGAAAGTGACTTTACAGGTGCATGTTCTTGAGGATTAGATTAGAGTCTAGGGGACAACTCTTTGTCATCTACTGATTCTTTGCTCCCTCAGGGGGGTATTATTAGATGTTTATAGGAAATACTGAGGTGACAATGAAAGTATCTGTTAACAGTTATCTGTTATCTAGCACAATCGGGGTATGGAGAGGTCACTAAATGTTATTTAATGCAAAGCTACCAAATGATAAGCAGCTATTGCTTCAGGTCACAGATGGCGGAGTGCAGGGCTAGAGATCCACAGTTCTGCATATTTTCTGATTTAACATCTCGATTGTTAAAAACAACTACAAGGCATCGGAGGGGAGAGATGTAGGACCGGTCAACCAGAGACAGAACTTTCCTGCAAACAGATTAAGCTGGTGACAGACAATTTTAGACCTCAAGATGGAGGAACAATATTTCCATATGCTATTGGATGTTTGGTGGCCAAGAGAACTATTAGAGGACTTTGCTGGACATTGAATCACATAGGTCATCACTGCTTTAGGCAGTCTCAGAAATGTGTCCAACCCATCATTCATAGCTGTATTATAAGAAAATGGCCTCCAAATTGTAAAGGAGCATTAAAGCTAAAAGCAAAAATGGTTTTTACACCATTTTAAACTACCAGATAACATGCCCCTTCACCAGCAGCCATATCACCCCACAGCTCTCAGCTGGCTACCCACTGAAGCTAAGCAGGGTTGAGCCTGGTCAGTACCTGGATGAGAGACCCCCTGGGGAGCTATGGTTGCTGCTAGAAGTGGTGTTAGTGGGACCAGTGGGGGGTGCCCACCCTGTGGTCTGTGTGGGTCCTAATGCTATACTATACTGTTGTGGGCGCCGTCTTTCGGATGAGTTGTTAAACTGAGGTCCTGGCGCTCAGTGGTCATTAAAGATCCCCTGGGCATTTCTCGATAAGAGTAGGGATTTATCCCAGTGTCTGGGCCAAATTTCCCCCCTGGGCCTTAAACCATGACCTCCAAATTGTCCCCATGTATGATTGGCTTGTTCTTGAAACATAAACAACAAACAGCTCTGTGCCCCTAAATTTACTTTAGGTCTCTTTTATGTTTAGAAATCCCCATTACATTTCACGGTATTGGACTCTTAGGTCACACCAGTGTTCAAGTGTTCAAAAAGAACCATATGTATCATATAGAATTAAATAAAATGCAACATCATTGCAAAGAAGTGAAGAAGTGAAGGCACAGTTTTAAAACTATTAACAGTTATTAAGTAACACAGGCAAAACTATGTATCTTTTACCTATGTAATTACAAATACTACAAATACATCTCTGTCTTTCTTTTTCATTGTTACTTAAGTGATTCAGCTTGATAAATAAAACTATTTAAAAGAAAAAATAGATGATTAATTGGCAGTTATCGCTTTAATTAAACCCACCAGTTACTTTCTGGTCACACTGATAAAGCAAGTAATTAGCAGTTATAAAATAAATAACTAAGAATAGTCTTACAGGATAGCTGTCCATACCATAATAGATCTACCATAATGTTTAACAGCTGGGAACAGGCAGAGTGAGTTGAAGGCTCCATTTGGCTTTTTCCAAGCATAAACCCATCTAGATGTGGGAAAAAGACAACTTATCAGACCATATTACTTTCTAAAACGTAAACTATAAAACACTAAATAAAAGTTATTAAAATGTGCTATTAGGTTATTTTATTCAGAGTTGGTAGTGATACAACAAGGCAGGTGTTGTCAAAAGAGGAGAGGTGTCTAAAAATAACTATTAAAGGAGAAAATGTTTTGTCAATGCAAGCAATTTATACTAACTTACTTACCCTCTGAATTCCTCTCACGACCGGTGGAAATGTAAATTATATGCTCTGTCGCACTAATACAGCAACTGAAGAAAACCCTGGAACTAAAACATGACAGGTGAAGATTTGAAAGGGGGCAAAATCTATACTGTAATTCCTGTTAATTAGCGTGTACCTCGCCCAGTGATTAGAACAATTATGAGAGAGCCAGGGTTTTTCTGTCTTAACACGTGCAACTTGGGGTGTCGTTCCAGGTACAGTCACAGAAATAAATGCAATGATCCTGGCTGAAGTTGTACATACCTTAGGAGCAGGACGAACAAAGGCTGGAGACCCAGTCAATCACAGTGTTGGAGCGGAGCTGCTGGTGTCTGTGGGTCAGCATGTAAAGAAAGGTAGGCCAAATGCAGAATTATTTTTTATTACAAATACTTAAAAAGCAAAGGCTCCTTATGAAGTATTTTTCATTACTGATATACATTTAATTAACATTTGACAATGTGGAAACATATTTTTCCAGATTATACAAAAACTGCTGTATTATAAAATAATTCCCTCCTTACAATGACATCTCAAGGACATTATTTGTCCTCTGCATTGTATTTTATCTTTTATCACCTATATTTTAGGTATCTTTTACCCACTGGGCCAGCATTGACCCAACTCAAATGACACAGTATATCATGAATTCCAACATAAGACTATGTTGGACCACTACTGACACAATGAACAAAATATTGGATACTCCTGGTGATATCATACCAACTTTAGTCATGAGTGTGTAACGTACATGTGTCTTCATAACTGCCTACTAACAGGAACACAAAACGGAAACTGTCAATAAGAAAAGTGAGCCATCAAAGGCAAGGATCAGAGGGCCTTTCTGAAAAATGATTTGTACATACTGTTTTATTCTAAGATTCATTTTATTCTTGGTATAAAAATGAACTCTGGTAACAAACGATAAAGTCTTGTTGCTCATATCCCTGAATTTTTTTAGTTACCACAACACCAAAGCAAGTAATAAAATATCTTGTTACTGTTGGAAATGAAGCTTGTTAACGGGATTTCTGTTGTGATTCTTGATTCCGCAGGAGATCCATGGATCAGAATTCACTTTGAGACTCCAGTTCTGAGGGAGGATCAGAATGTCTATCTGCAAAGTGCACTTGTCATTGGCAGCAAAGCCCAAATCGATGACACACCTCTCATTTCAGAGTTCATTCTGCCTAAGTGAATCACAACAACACCAAGACTGTGTATTAAGATATTTCATATTTAAGGTGTGTCTTAAAGACATTTCATTATTCACACTGCAATATTTTTAGTATATTATATATACTAGTATATTATATATATACTAGATATATTTGTGTTTCCTTTCAAATTTTACAAGTTATGAATAATATTAGGAATTTATAATAATATTATGCAATTAAAGGTTGCATTTAAGAAGTATGAAATAAAAAAATAGAAATACATTCAAGGCACTTAAGGTTCACGTACAGGGGGTGGACAAAATAATGGGAACACCTAACAAAAAAGGTCTACAATTTTGAAGTAAATAAATCACAATTAAAAATGATTCCACACTTGTGTTTCATGTGAATTGCAATACTAATTGCCAGTATATTTCCATTGTAAAAGGTATTTTAAAATCAACACAGATTTTGCTAGAGGTCAGATAGGTGGTGCCCAAATTGCAGGTTTGTCAGTTATAGAAATGGCAAAATCATTTAATGTGTCCAAGGGAACATTGTTGAAACTAATAACAATGTCCATGATACTGGGCTGACATCTTTGTCCTCTCCTCCTTTTCCTGACTTTTATCATATTGTAACGCTTCGGGGTTCACGTGGGTGCCCTCACTGCTGCTGCATCAGGTCAGCACCTCACCATCGGGGACTCAAACCCAGGCCTCCAGCATCACTCAACAGTGACCCAGCCTCTTGAGCCAAAGGGAAATCTCCTGTCCGCCTGGCAGTTGCGGTCCCTGCTATCCACAGGGAAGGGCGGTGACGTCACCGCTCTGGTAAGCCGGCTCTCACAAGCAATGGAGGCCGTATGCGTTACAATATTATTATAACAGCATATGCCAATAAAGAGAAAACAGCAGCAGGAAAGAGGAACAGAGGTCACAAGTTAAAGCTCATTGACAGGGAGAGATGCATTAACTGGATAGTAGCTGAAAACCAATGACCTCAAAGATACCACCAAACTGAATCTACGCCTACAGGTATGTCACCCAGTCTCAACAAAAACTGGACTGTATGCCTTGTGTTTTACAAAGCTGATATTTATGATAAAGCTGCCATTTGGAAACCACTTATAACCAAGGGCAATGTGCAGCAATGCATAAACTGATATGAGCACAAAACCTAGACTTCTCAGCAGTGGAAGATAGTATTATAGCCTGATGAGTTGTTTTTTTATTCTTTTTTGCTGCATCTGGATGGGTTTATGTTTGGAGACAGACAAAGGAAGACTGTAAAACATGGTGTTGGATCTGTTATGGTCTGGGCAGTAATTTAATTGAAGTCATTGGGTCTTATTACTTTGCATGGTAGATTTACAGCCGAGAAAGACAAAGCTATTTTAGCCATACAGGTATACTCTATGGTGCAAACATTATTTCTTCAAATTACCCCATATTCCAACATAATAATGCCCCCATACACACTGCTAAATGGATTGGTTTCATGAACACCAAGACAAAGTCAAACACCTCCAACGGTCTCCCCAGTTACCAGATTTAAACATCATGGAACCTTTATGGAAGTTCTGGAATGTACAGTTGAGCTTAGAGTAGATTTCCACCTCCTTCATCTCTCAAAGAACTGGAGGCTTTCCTTCTTGATGAATGGTCCAATATCCCTCTAGAAACAGTTCAAAACTTGTTTAACAGTTATATTATTCCAAGAAGGACTGAAATTGTTCCTAAGGCAAAGGGTGTCCCAACAGTTCATACAGTATAGAGTGTATCTTAGTGTTTCCATTATTTTGTCGATCCAATGTATGTCTCCATATTAACAGCTATTGTCTACACTGTTCTCATAGTTTGTTTTTTTTGTAACATATAGATGGAATTAATATTAGTTTTATATTACCCCAAACCTCTGAAAGACAAGGTCAATGTGGAAGAATGCATCCAACACAGATTTAATTTTTTACATATGTAATATGGTCTCTACAGCTAAGTCTGGCATGTAGGTAAATCTATTCTTCCTGTATTAACTTTATTACACTGTTACCTTGTTATGAAGTGGAAGATGGGGTCCATATCTTTCTTTATTTTGCATTAAAAGGATTAGTGGCGGTTTGTTTCTGAAATTATATACAGTACAGTGCCCCCAAGTCAAAATAAGAGTATGCGATTTATGTACCACTCAGCCTACCACACTTTCATTAGTTGAAGCTGATAATGCTCGTGGTTTGACAGAACTCATCAAATGTACTGTATACCTCACTTCAATGTCTAGCTTATTTTACAAATCATAATGTAATTCTGCATTATTTCCATGTACAAAAGAATCCCAGTGGACTGATAACGAGTGAACTCTGAATGAGGCTGACGACACTATTTGCATTTGACTTAATTCTGCAAGGATTGTACTGTTGCTTATATATTAAAAATGCTTCAAGTTTAACAAGATTACTTCACCTTATTTACTGTAGTTTTTACCTCTATTTCAAAAAGTGGTTGTGAAGTTCGATTTATGAAACTATTGTTATTACTGGCAACAAATCACACTGACATACCGTAGCATTGAAATAATGTCAGTGTAATTTGTTTAGATGGTGCTGTTTGTGTTTTTTTAACCGGTATGCAGGTGAATGCCCTAAAGTATCTTGAACAAAGTGTATTAGGGTGACAGAATTTGTTAAATATTGCCATAACCTGACATTACACCAAGGTCAGTGTTTTTTTTCATTTCAATCTTTAAAATGAAAAGCTTCTTTTAATGCACAAGTTCGTCATGCTGCTTAACTTTTTTTAGAAAAATATCTTTGTTACTAGAAAAGTAAGACTGTGTTAAGTGAATGTGTTGCTCATAGATAAGTTACAGTGTACAGGATATGGATCAGGTCACATTACATTAGTTTTATCTGGGACACCTTTGGTTCAAAAACATGTTGTACTTTTTCTGGATTTTGAACAATTTCTAGAAAGATGTGACTACAAGTGGTGTGTAAACCCTGAAGCACTGGATATGTCGGAACAAGTCAACATAAAGAGATGTAATTTAATTTTAATCAGTATCTCTGAGGGCCTCTATTGTTAGCTGTTTTTAAAAACAATCTTTGGTAAGACCAAGGTCATCTTGATAATAAAGCAGGATAAAATCTAAATGATCTAAGTGAATATATATGATTTGTTTGTATAATGAAGTAGTCCAGCAGCAGAGACAAAAGAGGGTTCAGGTTCTTTAATGGAGTTTATTTAACTAAAATTCGGGAGGGATGACAACAACCAAGCCCAATCATTCCCAGCCATCAGTGATTAGCAATCACTCCCTTTGCCCTTCCTACACCAAATGCTATAAATACCAATTGCGATATCTCTCTCCCTCGCGTGCAACTTTTGCATCCCACCTCCACCCCAACTCCACCTCTGCAGCTACCCCTTGGTTACCTTGTAGGGGGGTCCTGGCCTTCTCGTCTTACGGCCAGGAGGTCGACCCTCAGCCAAGCGGGTTAAGCCAAACATTCACTCCACAATAGTTCATTACGCTTCGATTTTGGGGCGTTGTCATTCCTCGTGAAATTACATCATAAAGGGCTCTGAAGCCATGTTGAGTGGTCAACTATACAACAAGGAGCTACAGAGTTTGATTTTTCTTAATGTCTGGCAGATAAATGACATACAGTCATAGATGGTGTTAAAAAGAAACGGAACGAAAGGTAGGGAGGGGAGAAAAGAGTGTTCTGGAATGAGGGACAGAATAGGTCTTGTTCGTACAAGCAGTTTTGTATGTCAGCCAGCAGAATTGTTCTTCAGGGAAAGATGGGAGATGGACTGGCCTGTTGTGTCCTTTGGAGGCATGTTTATTTTTTTTTCCTTTATAACTAAAACAATTAAATGCCCCTCTGATCCAACAGATGTGATTTATTGTATTCTTCATATTTAGTTATCAATGAGCCATAATCTTGTACATTTTGCAAGTCAGTGTATTATTAGTCAGTGTATTACGTTTTTTTTTGTTAGTAGCAGCAGCATGTAGCACTCACACTTAGCAATATAAGCAAAGATCGAACATTCATCTTTTTCAGGACCAAGGTAATGAAGTTGAATGCCTTTTCACTGTCTCCAGAATCTTTGAACAAACAAATCTTAGGTGTTTATTTTATGTTCACTTAGTGATTTGAACCTGAGAAAAAGTTAAATAACCGTGAGTGTTTAATCAACTCAGTTACACATTTGAGACCTAAAGTGAAATGAAAATCCTGTGATTGTGGAGGACCTCATTTAAAGAAGACTGAATTCCAGATATACAGAGTGACTTCAGCAATTGTGGCACAATAATTCATATATATATATATATCCTAAGGATGAATATAAAATCAGATTAAATGTCCATCCACAACTGCTGTATCATATTGATGATTAGAGGCAGGAGCCTGACCTTTGCAGAGCAAGGGAGCGATTTGGGACTACACTCTGGACAGGATGCCAGTCCATTGCAGGGTGCAAATACAAAAAGCAAAACATTCAGAGACACCTAATAATTTAACCAGCATATCTTTGGAACAAAGCCAGAACAAATGGAGAAATTATCTGAAATGTTAACACCAAGGTCAGAATGAATGTCATCCAATATGTGAACCACATAGAAAGAACAAGTTTGTCCTTTTCCACCAAATCAAGTCCTGTGATCCTTTTTGGACATAAATTTAATTATGTGTTGCAGGTTTTGTTTTTATCCTTGTAATCAATTCATTTCTCAGAGATTGTGCAGGCAAGATGTGAACCAAATGGTGGATATACTGATAAGACATTTGTGTTAACAAAGCATGCTCTTTATTGCATTTTTAAGACAATTTATCATATGAATCAATAATTTGGGCAGATGTTTTCCTTTTCAATTGTGTTTTAATGAGATTAACCAGATGATCGTATGATTTTTCATATCACATACATTTCTTAATAAATGATAATAAAAAGTGTCTCTATGTGGTGGATGAATCACTTTCATATATAGGTAGACCAACTTTAAACCTCTTACACAGATACTAAATACTTCAAGTTGGCAGTAATTTTTTTTTCCTTTGAAAGTCCTGTGGAGAACGTAACTGTTTTTTGTTGCAGATTTTGAGTTTGCTACTGTACGTTTTCAATTGCTCTTGTAAACAAATTTGTGTAACGCATTTCTTTTACAATGGCCTTGAAGATATTCATCTGTCGTGCATAGCTTTTCACTTCTTCCTCCGAGCACTGCAGGGAAGAGTAAGAAAGAGCGCAATGTAAATGTGTTTGTTAATATATCTATCCATACGTTCATTTTCTAATTTTCATGGGGGAACCAGAGCCTATCCCAACAACTAATGGGTGCTGGTCTAGTCCATCACAGGACACATTGGGACACAGACACACTCCAACTCACACAAGGGCCAATTTTCCCAGAAGCCAATTAACCTACCAGTATGTCTTTGGACTGTGGGTGGAAACTGGAGCACCTAGTGGAAAACCACACAAATACTGGGAGAATATACTGTACAGTACAAACTCCATGCAGATGGCACCCCATCTCTGGACTTTAACCCGGGGCCCCAGCTCTGCAAAACAGCAATGCTAACCACTGTGCAGCCGTGCCCATAGTTTGCAAAGCATGGGATTCTATCTATTCATGTAGAGGTAACTCTCATGCAGGTGATCTTTAATGACAATGAAACTAACAGTTAGTCCTTCTTCAACTAAACATCTCTCACAGTAGAATTACTGTAGTAAGATTTCAGAAGTGGGCTAACCCAGAAGTGGTTTTTTTTTGTCCTTGTTTAATATGTCATCCATGTACTGTAGATACACTTGCAATGAACTACAGGTCAATGATGAATCTGGGCTGATCTAAACTCCTTGAGTGGTCTTACTCTGGTCACAGCTCGCATGAGTCGTCTCAGAACAGCGTCTTCCATGTGTGGGCTGAAACTGGTTACCTCACTGACGCAGTCAAGGAGGCAGGAGATGGTCTGGTCTTGGTGCTGGTAAGACCCAAGACAAAAAAGACAAATTGAAATCTAATTAAACATGGAAGACTAATAAATGCTTTAAACTGTACGGTGTGGAGTTTAAAACAAAAGTGAATGGGCGTGTGGGCACCAAGTGTCGAGGGTTGTATACAATCGATGTGAATTGCCTTGATGGGCCAGTGACACCTTAGTGATGACTGCATTTCCTGCCCTGATCAACAGCCCTCTTAACATAAGCACACTTGCCAACACTGTTCAAGGGTAATGTGTGGGGCTGCAAACAGATTGGGCTGGACCTGTAATTGAGAGAGGGACCTGAGAACAAGAAGAGACAGAACAGTGCATCAGCACACTTCGCCATATTTGGACACTTCCTGGAAGAGCCCTGGGCAGGTGGCTCAGCCCACACAAAGCTTCCCACCCACTGCGGGAAGAGTCAGGAACCTAGGAAGCCCCAGTCAGGGGAGAACTGGGACCTTTGGAAGAAGGATGTTTTGCAGGACAGATTGCAGTAGGACCAACGAGAGGGCTCAGATACCAGGGACTGGGAGATGTGAAGGAAGACCTCAGCATCGTCTTTCTCCCCCCTCTGCCCCATACTGGACTCGGGGACAAACAGGGTAGAGAGGGGAACACCAGGGACACATTGTTCAGGACAGCCAGGGCCACAGAAGATACCCAAGGATCTTCAAAGAGCACAGAACTGCCAGACTGTATTATTTTGGGACACTTGTTGGGTGACTGGGGTCCAATGGGGTGTTTGTGGGTGTCCTTTAGAGTTGGTTTTGTTATAATGAACCCTCTGTGTTGAGTGGATAGCGTTGAATGTTCTTAAACACCAGAAAATAAAAAGGGCTCTTTAGCCATACCAGTGTCTGTTGTTGGTCGATGGATATACTGGTGATTCTGGGAGATTAATAGAGCCTGTGGCAAGGAAATAAGGGGCCTAGCACTCTTTATAACTGCTGAGTGGCATAGTCACATACAAGGCAGGAATAATTCTTGTTTAAGGAGTCACCTAACAGTATACAGTATTGTCATATTATTTCCAATTTGATATCAATCCATCCATTTTCTAACTGCTTCCTTCAGTTCAGGGTCATAGCAGAGCAGGAGCTCATCCCAGTAAGTAACAGGTGCAAGGCAAGGTACACCCTGGATGGGATGCCAGTCCATCAAAGGGCAGACGGACACAGACAGAGATACAGACATGCGCACACAGGTCAATTTTCCCAGCAGTCAATTAACCTACTAGTATGTCTTTTTGACTGTGGGAGGAAACCTGAGCATCCAGAGGGGAGAATATACAAACTTCAAGCAGATAACAGGTCCAGCAATGGTAACCACTGCACCACTGTGATATGATTATCTTAATAAAAATAACAGGCGTACATCACCATCTTTGTTTTGTTTTATGTCTTATTATATGAATACATATAAACAGAGGCATGACTAATAACTACTACAGGTGTAATGTAATTCTAACTGTTTTGTTGTTTTGATGCCTTTCCTCAAAGTAAAAATAAAATAATATACATATACTTTTAGAATATAAAAATATACATTTCATAGAATGAACATTCCTCCTTAAAACACGTTGAACCTTTCTAAAATATCTTTGCTGATGCTACAGTTATCACCTTTGAAAATGTCATCATTCACTCATGCAGTATGTATCTCCATGAATATTCACACACAGCATCAATGTTGTTCTAGTGTTACTAACACTGTGTATGATAAAGCTCTGTTTACAGGTAGTAAACATTTTGTGGACAATGTAGGCTGAATGTACCATTGTGTTATGTAGGTTTTGATATTTGCATTCTATCTTTTTTCTGAATATGCATGAACCTATTAAATTCCAGGTAGTGATTGAACTGGCCACATTCGCGTTTCATTGCAAAATGCTATTCAAAAAGTGTAATGAACTGCAGCAGCAAAATTCAGGAAGCTACTGCTGTGCTTCTCGGCTCATTTACCTTGTGCAGTACTTTGAGACCTTTCTTATCATGTGTGCTTGAAACCAGCAATTCTAGGTCGGCAGATTTCAGAACAGGTTCCTACAGACAGAAGAATGGCTGTGATTAGTGAGAAGAAGATATTTGCTTAGGTTTATTAGTTATTAGACCAGTAATTAAATTATAGACCACATGTCTTTGGACTGTGAAAGGGAACAGGAGCACCTAGAGGAAACCTACATGAACACAGGGAGACAATATAAACCACATGCCGATAGCACCCCAGCAATTGAAGTCAGGGCCCCAGCACTGCAAGGCAGCAATGCTAACCACTGCACCACTGTGCTGCCCTATACCTAGAAATCATCATCACCGATAAACAAGTGTCAGTTATAAGAAAAACTATGGCAGTGACTATGACTTATAATTGATGTAGATGGAAAAAAGAAAGCCGCAAAAACTAAGATAAGTATCAACTGCAAAAGCTTTCCACTAGGACGTCTGTGAAATTTAAAATTACATATCTAAGATATTATACAGTGCCTAAAATTTGAAATCCTTCACACAGAAATAAGAAAAAAAACAGTTGTATTAATATTGGATCCCTCTTTAACTTAAAAATGTACAAATATGGAAGTCTAATGTGCAATTTTACTATTAAATAAATATTTAAAATCTGATATACTGTATGATACTTATTCCTTTCATGTACTGTATGTATGAACTAAAAACGTATTTTTCACCAAAATTAACAACTGTTTCCAATTCTTACATTTGCACATGTGACCCAAAAATGAAAAAGGTGTTTCATTGACATTTTTATAAGTAATTACGCAGCTTTCTGCGGATTTCCACTCTAATCACTGACCTTTAACTGTTCCAGCCAGCACCATAACAAATAACTGAGGACTCTGGGGTCTGGTTCCACAGCCAGCATTGCCCAGGCTCCCTCATTGCCATTCAGTTCACCCTAAGGGGTAAATGGCAGACAACCACACTCTTATTTTACTCCGATTAGAAGTATCATTCCGTCTGTTGTTTTCACATTTCTAGAGTTCTCAATTAGGAGATTTGTGCAGAGAAAACAGCACGTCTTACCTGCAGGAGAGCTGCTCTTCTCAAGATGTCATTTCCAACGGGCTCTGTTTCTGACATTGCCTTGGCAACAGTCTGGGAGACCGATGCTATTCCAGGCTGATTCTGAGTTCTGTTTAGCTGGAGTAAAAAGTAATGTCTGTAACTTTAATTTACAAATACTTTTATTTCATGAAACATTTGGCCATGCCAGCACAACTGAAATGTAAACAGACAAGAAAGACAAGCCAGGCGCTAGGAGCCAAACAAACCATTGTTTAGAATTCAAAGTCATATTGTACGAACCCTTTACCTGCAGATAGCACTTTAAAGCTGCCTACCATAAATGTGTGTATTGCTTCTGCTTCATCCAATAAACAGATTTTTGTTTTTTTCAAATATATGGATTATTGCAGTCAACAACAATGTTGTTGTTGGTTTAGGATAAAAGTACCATGAAAAGAAACCCAAAGATATACCAATATAGTGTATGCTGATGATCTACACATATAGAGAGATAACTATATTTTTCTGCCATTTATGTCAGAATTGCAATTTCATTTTCATTCCCAAAAAATAATGTTATTAGTTTTATGTTTAAGAAAATATTAATTTAGGAAATATTTATGTTAAATTTCTCACCCTCAAATAAAAATGGTGATTACTTTTTGCATGGGAATAATTAGTAAAAGGAAATGCGTGCAAGGTCAATGTCATTTGATTATCCCTATAAACCAGAATTCAATTCAGGTCTTACCTCTCATTGAGAAAGTGAGTGGCAAAAAGATACACTGCAGAACAATTAGGCTTAACTGGCTTAACTTTTAAATGGCTTCCCCAGTCCTCTGATGCAGAAAACATCCGTGTACACTGTACAGTACACCTGTGTATGTGTCTGTGGTGCTGTGTCTTGTATTTACCTCCACAGTTGTAATAAACCTCCCGAGTGCCGGAGTTTTCTTCTTCTTCCACTTGCCATTGCTCAGAGCTCTGTGTGCCTGCAAATCTCTTGCTATGGCATCACAGTTGTTCAGGGATTCACCTCTGGTCCTGAGTATTGAAGAGCCAATGTTCTTATCGGGAGGTTCTCTTCTGGGGGCTGCTGGGTCTTCATTAGCTGGTTTGTCTTCTAGCTTTGGACAGTCCGAGCAAATCCTCACTAATGAGGGAGGGAGCTGCACAAATTCTAGGTCCTAAAACAAATCAATTGAAAATGTCATAATTGATGAACAGAGGTAGCCTTCAGCTGGAACAGTTTTGTTAATTCATTATTATGGCACAACTGCCCAATTTTTACTACTTCTGGCTCTTTCTACTCACAGTTAATGTATCAAAATGAGTTTGAAACTTTCCTTTGTTGTGTATGTTATTTTAGTTCAATGTTGTTACAAAAAGCCAAATGCAACATAGTTAAAATGTATATTTTGTCTGCAAAAAGCAACATAAAAACATTTTAGTACTGACTCAAATTCAAATCTTTTTTGTCGCTCTTGATGCGTTGTCCACCGAGATAGCGCGACTTGCCTTTTCCAGCAGTGCAATCCTGCTGAGATCTGAGTCGCTGTAGCTTCTCTTGTTCTGTAGAAGCTCTCTCTTTCTCTCCTGAAATCTCTCCTTTTCCTCCCAGGAGGTGACAGACTGAATTGGAGGGTTTAACGCATTATCAGGATCCAGCAGCACTGGTGTGACAGCGTCGCGCGGAAACTTCTGCTTGATAAGCGTCTCTCTTACAAGCACAGTTAGGTCAAACACAGTGGCTTCTCTTTCCACCTCAGCGTGCAGGCTGCTGCCATCGGCTTTGTTTAAAGCTATTAGTGTCAGTCTCCTGCAGATGAAGTCCACGATTTTAGGCACATGTTTCAAATTCCGGGCCTCATAACCATGGAGCAGGTTTTTCTGCCTGTTCAGATACTGCTGGAGGGTGAAACTGTTGTGTCTGGTGCTAACGCTGGCGTACAGGATGAGGTGAGGAGCGAGGAAACGAGCAAAGTCAAAGACCAGGTTAATCTGTGCTCTGGTCTGTATGGAGCAGGGCCGTTTGATACGGACATAATGGATGGCCTCACTTGGACTCACACGTGTGATGTAAATTAAGTAACAGGCAACGAGGACTCCTGTGGAAAACAGGCATAACATAGAATTCATGAAACTGGGATACCACTCCCCCAATGTACATTAGTTGTGACCTATACACTACACTGATGTGCCCCATGGTCTACTGACCAGTTATGCTCAATCAAGGCAGTCTCCTGCACACTAGAACATAGGTGGCGTCTTTCTAGCTTGAATGTACATCTTCCGTCTTGGAAGGAGCACTTGACCGAATACAAGGATTCAGCAGAGTCTGCTAGATCCAGCTACTTCTCCCTTATCATGGAGAATATCCACAACAATCCTAGAGACCTGTTCTCCACCATCAACAGACTGCTTAAGCCAAACTAACCCACTACGTTACCTGCCTCATCCCAACTTTGCAACACTTTTTCAGGGTTCTTTAGTTCCAAGATTGACACCTGGCATCACATTCTCTCAACAGCTAACGCTACAGTACCTACTACTCCTTTGTGGGAGCAAACATGTGTGATAGAACACAGCAGAAAAATACAAGCTCTTTGCTGTTTAACCATAAGAACTTGTTCCATAATATTCAGCCCATGTAGCCTGTTTGGAAGCTAGTAGTTAAATAATCCAATGATCAATGATCTCATCCAGCCATTTCTTGAAAGAATCCAGGGTATCAGCCCCAACAAAATGGCAGTGTAGCTTGTTTCATACTCCCACAGACCTTTGGATAAAGACGTTCCTCCTGTTCTTGTTTTTAAATTAGGTTCTACTTAGTTCCCATTTGTGCCCTATGGTTCCTGATTCACTGTTCATTCTGAAACTATCAATCCATGATCATTTAACGAAACACTCCCTTGAGATTTTCTGTCTGGACTGTTGATTATAAACCATAATTTTTTTTAACAACTGAAAACTTCACCTGTTCTTCCCAGTCCTGCATGGCAATGTACAGCAACCTTGCCCTCCTTCACAGCAAATGCCAGCACTTTCACACCATCCAGTATTCGAATCAGGGAGGATACTCCGAAATCTGGCATACCGAAGTTAAAGAAATAGACTTGGGAGAGAAACAAAATAAGTGAAACTTTTTCACTAAACGTGCTGCATATCCTTTTGACAGCTTGTCATTTTTGGGCATATCTCTTATTGCCACAGAATTTGTTTAAAACTTGTTTTAAATGCATGTGCCTGCATGCAAAATTGTAACCTGGATTGCATGCAAAAGAACCCAAAACTGAAAACTGGCAATTTAATTACTTATTCTATAGCATAGTTACTGTACCAAAAAGACAGTCAAACTATTTCCTTAATAACAAATACCCCACTATTTTCTATTATAGACTTGTCAGAATAAATATGTTATAATAAATAAAGCTTCATATTCATTGTACTTGTATCTTAAGACATATCCTAATGTATGGAACATTCTGAACACATACAAAAATTCACACTGAGCATGAAAGAAAAATAAGTATTTCTAAATTAGACATATATTTATTCATCCTGATGGTTTGTAAATTTTGATGAACTTGCTTGAGAAAAACATTACAAAAATTGCAGAACAGAAATTCAAGGTGTTTTTCTTTTAGATCAAATTGCCTATCCACTTCTTACAAGCCATCCGAAACTGCATTGACTTACTTCCATTATCCATGAAGACTTGGGGTAAATAAGAGAAGCCACTCTCTCGTTCCAAGGGTGATCCACAGTGAGCATGCTCCCCTGCCACCTGCATATTGATGATGGATCTTATGTTCAACCTAATGGGAATAGCAATACCAAAAGAGCAGATTTAATGCCAGAGACTGGAAAAACCATTAAAGATGGCCTTCGTTTTCTTCATTATAAACTACGGATGCTCAGACTCGGGTTCTCATTGCATCTGTAACAATTCTCTGTTTTTCCGCCCTTGCTGCTCCTGCCCTGCCAGATCATCCCTCACTGCCTAGGCGCAAACCCGGGTCCAGCGTCACACAACAGGGAACTTGCCGGCTGAGCTAAAGGAGACCTCCCTCAACCTGGCTGGCTGAGATCCCTGTAATATGCAGGGGTGTATTCGTTACACATCCAAAATTAAATGTGACAGTCTGCTACCTGTGTTATCTGTTTTTTTTTAACTAGTTTGAAGAAAGCTTGATGAGCTAATGTAAAAAAAGAAACTTCGCACAATATTCAGCGACATGCTTAACAAGGCAAATTAAAATTCTTCAATATTATGATAACTTACTTGTGGAATTGATCTATAATGTAATACTTCTTAATTAGAGCCGTAGAAGGTCTTGCCATGGCTAGAATATCATCTGTCACCCTAAAGGCAAACAGAAACCACATTCCATGACTACTATACAACAGAGGTCTTTTTAGATCATTTTGTAATGCTTATTTCAGTGTTCCAAGGTTATACAAATAGTAACAAGCAAAATCAATATTTATTTGTCCATCGTAAAAGGATGATAGCTGTACTGAAATAAGTAATGCCAGCTGTTTCTTAAAATAATAGAGAAAGGCACTGTACAGCTGAAATTACTCACTCAGACATGTGCCTTGAACATCTTGCTGTTCCTCAGAGACTTTAATGAGGAAGCAAATCAATGAAATGTGATTCTCCCCTATTGATTTATATGCATAGTACCCAGCAGGGCACAAGTTTGGCGTCACTAACACAGTTGTCTACATTTACGATGAACTCAACAAAACTGCAAAGCACTGTTTACCATTATACTACACAAACGTTTCTACAGTGAAAGGCCAGTTAATTATTACAAATCAGGTGGATACTGATCATAAAGAAGGAAAATAAGCATATTGAATTCTACCATGTGGAAAAGACACCCCGTATGGCCTGCTGTCTCAACGTCCAGGTTGCTGGTCCCTCATAACGACAATCTTTTCCTCTGCAGGTCAGAGCGCAGATAAGATTTGGGGGCATGGTTTTGACAAGGTTCTCTCGGGCCTGGGAATAGGAGGGCCGGGGCCCAGGAATACACAGAGCCATTCCTGGTGTGCAGGCGGACGTGAATGGACAGGCTTTGTCTGAACAGCAATTACGGCGGAGTGCAGCCAACCGAAAAGTTCGTCTGGTAATGAACATATTAAAGAAATGTAGAATTAGGTATATGCCCAGGACAGCAAACAGCAACATTAAGCAGGAGAGTTGTGACAATAAAGTGTATAAATCCTGAAATACATAAAGACCATCTTAGAAAAAAGATTCTAAGCAAAAGTATTACATTAAATTAAGTTAAAATATTAATTGATGTCTTTAAAGTCTTGTTTCTAGTGCAGACAAGATCATGAATCTTCACACTAAGGTGAATATTGACAATCTTTATGACTGTTAAAATGATATAAAAATTGCATCACTTACCATTATTGCGTCACATTTTGAAATAATTAAAGCAACATAAAAATCAAATCTGTTCAAATCCCCAATAGGCTCTAGTGTATTAGAACTAGAAATGTACATAGGGCTGCTTCTCTCACTGCCTTTGTGGTTGCTTATTCTGACCTACATCCACTAATCCCTGTTATTAATTCCATAAACACATTAAGACACAGAGGACCGGGGCTTGTAATATTCTTTGTTATATAACTGGGCTCCAGACCAAACACACCTTTATTCTAAATTGAGCCATGACTGAAAAGTTCAGAAACACTCTAAATTAGACAAATTGTCCTTCGGGATCAATAAAGACTTATCTTATCTTATCTTATCTTATCTTAAATTGCCAGACAGTGTGCAACAAATATTTTATTTAGGAAATCAGTGCCGAATTATAGACACTCTTGATAAACAGGACCATATTAATTCCTTTCTGTGTTTTTCTTGGTTTTCACTATGTCAGGCTTGACATTCAATAGGATAAATAATTTCATCACCTGTCACCACTCAACTTTCTCTGCTGATGCAACAAAGTCATCAGCATTATAGTCATGAATGATCAATTAATCAAATTTCAGAAATCCATGTTTTATTTTTATTAAAAATATACATGCATAATTAGTGTGATGTTATGCTTGCTGCTTAATATATAATACTTCGCCTTTGTATATGAGGAATCTATGAGCACACACATAATGATACAATTCCCACTTGCATTTATAACCTGGACTGTTTTAGTACATGACTGATTACATTGATGCACACAGTACAGTGAGGTATGAAGATAACAACAGGACCCATTGTTGAGCACGGACAGGGTTGTAAATATGGTAGCTGCTGTCAACATCCATCCATTTCCTAATCCCTTCTTTCAGTTCAGGGTCGGAGGGGAGCCAGAGCCTATCCTGGCAATAAAAAGGGCGCAGGCAGGATAGATCTTGGACAGGACACCAGAGCATCACAGGGCTGACAAAAACAGACACAGACACGCACACACTCACTCCAGGACCAAGTTTCCCAGGAACGAATTAACCTACAAGTTCATCTAAGGACTCTTCAAGGAAACCCACACAAACACAGAGAGGTGTTCCCCATGTAGATAGCACCCCAGATATGATATATTTAATCTTTTATTCTTACAGGTAAGGGAAATGAGAACAAATACATATTTGCAGCGATGTCTTGAGCACTCATTTATACAGCAGTACGTATACTAGAGTAATTTAATGGAAGTATCTTGCTCATGGACACAACAGCAGTGTCTGGACAGGAGATGTCCATGATGTCCATGTCCATGAAGAAAAACAAACAGTTCTGAATACAAGATATCTGCAAAGTTCAAACACTGGATGAAAAGGCTTGACCCATTTGGCCGATACACTGAATCACCTATGCATGCCAAACCGGTCAGCATATACAGTACTATAGCTGTCAAGGAATGTTTGATCAGTAAGGCTGAATTCATCTCTGAACATCTACAGTATGTGAGCCTACAGAAAACTTCAGCATAAGGTTCACCAGCCATAGCCTTTAAATGTGTCCCATAGCCCTGAACCCAACATCACAGTGACCCACTTTACAGTACAGACAACACAGCAACAGGACTGCTTGCCTCTAAACTCTGGAGTGGTGCAGTCTTCTTTCTACCTTACTGCAGTAAAGATGGAAAATGTCTTTAACCTCATATAAAAGACATGACTTTTAAGACATTGTGAGATGCAATAGGATATGATTCAGGTCATTTTGGATTGCGATATGTATTAAAGATAAACGTATTTTACAGTGTTGTATTATTAGTACTAATAAATGTGAGTCTCGAAATGTAATAAATGTAATGGTGCATAGACTGTCAATGTGATGACAAAGTGTTTTGTGTTCTGATGTGTAGCAGTGAAGATGATGAGATGAAGTGCATTTATATTAAGTGTACACTAAAATATGTATCTGTTATAATTGTATTTAATGTTATGTATATAGTTGCTTGAAAGACATCAGTTCAATACTAAAACATAAAATTCTTAATCTCTACTCATATTTGTACTCAATCCTGCTACTGTACTTAATGAAGTAATTGTACTTGTGCTTCAGTATCAGTTCCAAGTATGGTCCCAGGACGTCTCTGTAATCTACTGCAATCAATGCACTTTACTGCTTTGTGAGTTTTTATTAAAGCAATAAAAATACAAATAATGAAAAAAAAAAATGTGCGCTTTGTGTCCACTGGAGGTCAGCAGAGATTTAGTAGTACTGTAAAGCAGCACACATAAAGGTAAAAACGTGCTGGTTAATATCACAGATTGTATTAAAAATTAGCTATATGGGCTAAGTGAGAGGCTTTAAATAAAATTCTTAAAATTCTAACTATTGGACTGGATTTCCCAAAAGGAGTTTTATTAAGTGTAGTTACTATGGTGCATTATTATTAATAATAATAATAATAATAATAATAATAATAATAATAATAATAATTCTGGACACTCAGTGGGGATGAGAAAAGAGTGACGCAAACAATGAACGGTCAGCACAGGGTGTTCTCTCAGATTTTAAAATTGAAAGGCATCAGTGCGCCAGGATAATCTCTCGTTCAGGATACCGCAATCCAGTTTAAGGCTTTCCTTGATATTATTAGCATTAGAGGTTGTGCCAGTAGTATTAACCCACCAACTCATGTTTCTAAATGCTTCGATATTAGTCTCAACTTTCTGGAGTTGAGACCAGTTACATTCAACCAGAACTCTTTCAGAACAAGATGTTTGATTTTTAAGAACTGAAAACAAGACGTTCATCTTTATTGACGTTAGTGTCTGGAACACTGTTAACCGTCCGTTCTAAGAATAGAATTTACTGCATGATCCTGTATCTTCGAATCAGTAAGAGCAGCCTGATGGACAGTTATAAGAGGCGCAAGTTGTAAAGCCAGTTCTGTTAACACTGTCGCCAAAGTCTGATTGAATACAGACTAAAACTCTGCATTTCTGGAAAAAGTGCATTATAAATTTGGAGAGGTCGGAACAGCGGCACTCTTGAACACGGGTATTTCTATTGCTCATTTTCGTGGAGTTATACGGTCAAGTTTAATGGCCGCGTTGAGAGGACTGGCCGTAGAATTGACCAATAAAAAATAAGACCTGCGGCTCAATGCTCAATGTGGATTGACAGCAAAGTTGTCCAATGAACATTACAAATTCAGGAAGTACCGTTTTTCGAGTCAGACGACACGTGACAAGATCATATGATCATTATCACAGCGGAGTCGAGCTGTGAATGTTTTTCTTTTGATTGAACATGGTGAGTATTCCTTTAAAACAAGAAAATTAATAGGAATGAATACTCAAAAGAATATAAATATTTTGCGTTTCTGTACTATTTTGTGTTGATAACAAACGAACAAGATACCAAATATATAATAAGAAAAAATGAAATATCAGACTTTTATTAAAAAATACTGTCCGAAGAAGATAAACATAGTCATTATTGCAAATGCGATTATATATGACAATTAGTATCCACTCTGGTCTGGTTAAACGAAAGTACGTGCTTTAACTTTGGGGGCTGTTATCTCATGATCATAGGCCTGTTTAGCTGAAGACAGAATGAATTGGTTAAGGATCGTGCATCAGAATGATCAGACCCTTAATCTTTTGTAAAGTCTTTTCTTAAGGATAGTATTTTTTAAAAAAACGAAATATTCACTTCTGAGATATTTTTGTGTTTATAGATACATTGCGTTAGGGCTACACACTACTTTCCTCCCGAAGGCTTTGTAACCTACTTTGATTCCTACGCCTTTAAAGTAACTACCCTCTTTTTTCCCCGGTAGTTAATGCCATTGAGTTTTCAGGAGTCCAGGAAGATGGGCGGGACGCCATCACATGCACATAGTTAAAGAACAACATATTTAACCTAGGAAATTATTAAAATCGTAGTTTTTTTGTGTAAGTGCATCTGATCATAGCACGTAAGCTTCTTGCCTGTAAAGTAACAGGTGTGATTCGTAAGCTTTACAACAGGATTCAAGTTTCCCAAACCATTATGTCTGCATAGATTTAACTTTAAAATTTAAGAAAATGAAGAAAGTTAAGAATTTTCGTAACAACAATGTTAAAAATCTTCCCGAACGTGGGTCTTTTTTATTTTGAAAGAGTCACGTGGTCATGCCCTCTCTCTCTGCGGGACATAATGTGACTAAATATCGTTCGTAGAGTAACGTTTAATCAAAGAAAAACGGTTTTATTTTGTAGGTAGTTTTCCCTAACTTGTGGTACACGGTAAAGACGTTTCTAGGAAACCATTTTTGTTTTCGACAGGGAATGAGATTTATGTTGAGCTCCAGATAGATTTAATTGAACTGTCCCCCACAGTGTCCGTGGTATTCTACTAAGAACGTAATGCTTTGTAAAAATGTGAAAAGAAGTTGTTACAAGACTATTTTTGTTATGGCGAGGACAGCCTCCTGTATTAACATTGAAGGGTCAAGTTCTCCTTTTCCCTGTTATCACAATACTGACAGGAAAGATGTCTCTGCTGTGTTTCAGACAACAGCTTTGACTCAAGGGCTGGAGAGAATCCCAGACCAGCTGGGCTACCTGGTCATCAGTGAAGATGGAGTCCTTGCTGTGAGTAAACACCATACTTTTACAATAAAGAGGGTGGCTGGGATTTAGACAGGAAGGACAGGAGGTGCAGGAAGGAGTGAGCTATGGAGACAAAGGAGCGTCTCCTTCATCATAATAATCATTCCAATAGTTTCTGGAGAAGCCCAGAATTGAATTGAGTTTATAACAAAAATTCTGGAGGGATGACGACAACTGAGGTCAATCAGACTTACTCTCTTACTCTCTGACATCACTTACTCTCCTGAAACACTGTAAGGGGCGGAGTGGTGGCACTGTGGCTAAGGATCTGCGCTTGTGTCCAGAAGGTTGCTGGTTCAAATCCTGTAGCCGGGAGGCCCTTAAACCCAACTGCTCCAGGGGCACTGTACAATGGCTGACCCCAAGCTTCTCTCCCTGTCTGTGTGTCTCATGGAGAGCAAGCTGGAGTATGCAAATATACAAGAATACACAATTTAATAATGCAAGAAATTGTATATGTATAATAAAGTGATCTTATCTTACCTTAAATACTGTATGTGATCTTGCTCATATCTTTTGCATCCCACCTCCACCTCGTCTCCACCTCTGCAGCTGCCCCTTGGTCACTCCTCTCTCTGTGTGGGGTCCCAGCCTCCTCTTCCTATGGATAAGAGGTCAGCCCTCAGCCAGACCGGTTAAACCAAATTCTGACTGAACACTCCATAATCCTTTATTCTTGGGCGTTGTTACTGCTAGTGCACTGGGACCTAAACATACATCGTTGTGTTGTCTGGTTGAGCTTGCCATTCCTTTTGCCCACTTCCTCCACTAGTGTGGGGCAAAGCTGCCACAGGTTGGTTTGTCTCCTTCAGTAACCTCCTACAAGCACCGTATGGCTAATTAAGACTTTCTCCCCCCTAGTCTGCCGGTGAGATGGAGAACGACGAGCATGCGGCGGGGGTGATCATGCAGATGGTGCAGACAGCCTGCAAGTTCAAGCTGCAGGGCAGCACAGAGCCCCCCTTCAAGCGCATATCAGGTCAGTTTAGACGTGCTCTACCTCTTAACCGGCGCTGGTAAACACTGAGCGTCCATTTCAGCTTGTGTCAGGTTTAGCGTTATACTCACTCGTCTTTTTCATTGAGCTGGGCGGCTTTGCCTCGAATGTTAGAATTTTTTTTCCCTCCCGCAGGTATTTGCCAATTAACAGGCATTAAGAAACGATCCTGCCTATCATTTCTCCCAGAAAACAGTACAGCAGATTTGATAGTAATGCTAATGGATAGAACAGTACACAGGGTTACCAGAGGTTTAGTACAGAATAGGAATCCCACACAGTGAAGTTTGTTGATACAAACAGCAGGTGGGGACATGTGTTTAGGAGTTGTAGATATGTCTTGTCTTGTTTTTACCTTTTCTCCTCTCCTGTCTTTATCTAGTGGTGTTTGAGGATCATGTCTTCATGGTGACCGTGTCTGGGCAGAAGGTCTTTGTGGTGAAACGGCAGAACAACCAGCGAGAGCCAGTTAACGTCTAGAGGTGTGAGGGTGGACCCGACGCTGCCCAGAGATGCCTTTTCTCCAAGCAGTAGTGGAATGAGGCACACCGGGAGCCAAACAGAACTGGGGGATTTTGTGGCACAAGCATATCCACTCTTGTGAAAGAGGATCGGAGACCTGGAAGGGGGGGGTTTCCACATGCTCCTGTGTCACAGTACAGCAGTCCGTTGAAGCTTTTGATATCACCTTTTGGTCTTGTAATGAATTCAGCAGTGTCAGCAATAAATTGATTTCTGGGCGTGGGCAATAATGTTAGCTTAATAATGCCTGCTGTGAAAAGGTTAAAGGAAATATTAGTAAGTCTCATTTGCTCCATCACCTATTTGTGACCTGCACAGAATGTGCTGTGTGTATCTTAACTAATCCCATGCTGTTAAGTAACAGTGCTGCAACCCATTATATAAGCAGTAAAGCTTTATACTTTGTTCCAGTTTGTGCTTTTTTCCCTCAAGAAATATCCTGCATTTTTAATATTATCTGTTCATCCCATAACCATTGGAGACATCTCTCTTTCTCAACAGCTCCCGTCCTTGTGGGTTTATGTGTATCCCTATATTATAAAGGGTGGAAGATTAGCAGTGTATATTTTGACCAGTTGAGTAAATACGTAAGTCAAAACATTCAGGTTTAGTCCTGAATACTCGGATAATGAATCTCAAAGAAAAGTCACAAGTACTGGACCTTACAATTTAAAAAGCTGTACCGCTTTTGCACAGTCAGCTGTTTAACTGTCTGCTTAATTATTGAACTAGGTTTTAAAATTAAGGAGCTAGTTTTACCAAAATTATGTGAGGATAGTTTGGAAGAGGTTCTGTCTGTTTACCCCAACCAAATGCTGAAGAGACATACAGGACCAGTGATATAAATCATGTTCTCATTCTCTTTTTGTGATAAGTCCTCTGTGGGCAGAATCACTTTAGCAGAATTATTTATTATTGTAGTTTAACTTTGTAATTGAGTATATTATTTGTCTGTTAAGGTTTGATCTTCAGCATAACTAAAGAATAAAGACATTGCTCTTTCAGCTTTTGTCTTTGTGTAATATATTCACCAAAATCATAGTGTGTGCAGCCCTTTCACGGATTGTATGTTTTGTTTTGTGTGGAAAGCAAGTGTTGTTCAAGTAAAATGAATTCAGATAATGGCACTGGAAGCATTTCGCACAAAGTTATTTACAAACTAAAGTCATCTCCAGTACCAGGGTTTCTTAAACATTGGATTAATAATGACAGCAGAGTGCCAGGGGAAATGGAAAAGCTAATAATAGTTTTGAAACTATCACAACAGGTAAGCATGCCAAGAATCAGGCCAAAATGTAATGTCTCAAACATAAATTCCAGTTGTTTGAGCGCCAGAGGGTCTTTTAGCTTTCATACATACTCATTTGATTAGTAATTCACTGAACTAAACCAATGTAATTATCTCACCTCTAAACCAGCCAGTGATTTCAAGAGACCAATATGTGCTGGGCGGTGGCTCTTAGGAACAGAGGTCAAGAACAAAATAAAATGGGTCTCAAACCCAGATCTTCTGTTTATTGTTCCAACCTGTATAGTCCACTAAACAACCTAATTTAGAAAATAATTAAGCATGTATAGGTAAAGATTTTTCTTAAGGTATTTTACAGTTGATTGCACAAGACATTCACTTCATTAAAGGCACAGGTACCTATAAATCATCATAGAGCCTGGTTAAAATTAATAACTTCAGAACTGTATTACATAATTAGACCAATTGAAGGCATGGCTGGAACAAAGCAGTATAAAACTAGGAATTGAGTATAAAAACCCTGCTATAAAGCTAAAAGCATTGTTTAAATCCATCCATTTTCTATCAACATCTGTGCATCTGCCCATGATGCCTCCCTGCCTAACGAGTTCAACACATTTTATGCTTGGTTTGAAGCCAGCAACACAGAACCAGTCAACAGAGCTGCACCCTCCGCAGCTGACCAGGTGCTCTCGTTGTCTGCAGATGAGGTGAGGAGATCTCTGCTAAAAGTGAACACACGCAAGGCTGCAGGACCTGACGGCATATCCAGTCACATCCTCACAGCCTGCGCAAATCAACTGGCAGGTGTATTTATTCACTGACATTTTCAACATGTCTCTGGCCCAAGCTGTCCCCACCTGCTTCAAGACAACCACCATCATCCGAATACCGAAGAAAACCACAGTGACATGCCTTAATCACTACCGCCCGGTGGCACTAACCCCTGTTATCATGAAGTGTGTCAAGAGGGTGGTCATGGGGCACATAAAGGACACGATTCTAGACACACTGGACCCGTACCAGTGTGCCTACCGGCCCAACAGATCCACAGATGACGCAATCTCCATTGCCATACACACTGCCCTATCCCATCTTGATAAAAAGAACACATACGCAAGACTACTATTCATCGACTTCAGCTCAGCTTTTAACACTATCATTCCAGAGAAACTAGTCAAGAAACTCAGTACACTGGGTCTCAACACCACCCTCTGCAACTGGATTCAGGACTTTCTGACAGGCTTGGAAACCACAGCTCTGGCACACTAACTCTGAGCACCGGGGTCCCCCAGGGGTTTGTGCTTAGTCCATTGCTCTACTCCCTCTACATGCACGACTGTAAGGCCAAACATAACACAAACTCCATCATCAAGTTTGCCGATGTCACCACAGTTGGAGGTCTGATCACAGACAATGATGAGAGGGCCTACAGGGAGGAGGTCAATCTCCTTACAACATGGTGTGAAGACAACAGCCTCACCCTCAACATCACCAAAACAAAGGAGCTGATCGTTGATTTCAGAAATCTGCAAAACGGTCATACCCTATCCACATCAACAGGGCTGAAGTGGAAAGGGTCAGTAACCAGAAACTTCAAATTCCTTGGCGTCCATATCACCAAGGACCTCACATGCTCTCTCAACGCCATTTGTCTGATTAAGAAAGCACAACAGGACCAGACTTCTGAGAGCTAGCTAAATAGCATTTCGTTTTAACATATACCTGTGTATGAGTATAATGACAATAAACTTGAACTTGAACTTGACCTCTATCCAATAGGGCGTGAGGGAGCCAGAGCCTATCCCAGCAAGCAACGGGTCAAATAAGGATACACCCTGGACGAGACGCCAGTCAATCGCAGGGCAGACAGAGATACTGATACACACGGCAAGCCAAGTTTCGCAGAATCCAATTAACCTACCAGTATTTTTTTGGGCTATGGGAAGAAATCGGAGAACTCAGAGGAAACTCACATGAACACTGGGAGAGCATAGAAACTCCACAAAGATAGCATCCCATCCCATGAATTGCTACCCGCTGCCACCATGCCAACCTAATTTAAAAATGCCTTTTTTAATGTTCTGAAATTTGTAATTCTTCCAATTTTGGTGAGAATTACAAAACAAAAGTTTTTAAAAAGGATGCTGCAATGGATCAGAGTAGGATACACCGGCCAGCAAAACACAACTAAGCCCTAAATATTAACAAAGTTCACATTTATTTTAATGTCAATTTTTCAGCAATGAAACAATTTCTAGAGCTACAACAGAGCTGTATGAAAGAATCCTGTTGGGTTGGATGTTAACGGGAGGCTTATACAATGGATTAAGGATTTTCTAACAGATCTCCCTCGGGAGGTTCTTATGAACAATACATTTTCAAATGAAATTGTTTAAAATACTGATGTTCCCTAGGTCTGTTTTGTGACCGTTACTATTTTAAATCTATACAAATTAAATTAATATGCAGAGAATTTAATTGGTCTACTACATCCTACTAGATGGCCCTTGTTTAATGGGGATGATACAGAAGGAGTAGAGAATTAATGTGAACAGACATGTAAACTAGAAAGATGGTGTCAAGTGAACCATGCTTCATGTCAATGTTGATAAAACCAAAGAACTGGCTACTTGTGATAGTAATATGTCAGATTTTTAATTTCTCTCCCTTACTAATCAGCCTGTGGAGGCTGTTTAGTTTTTAGTGTTTCAAATACTTAGGAACAGTAATAGATGAACGTTTATGCTTTGCAAAGAATACGAATGACATTTTTAAGAAGTCAGGATATATTTTTGATCAGGAAGCTGAAAGAGTATAGGGTGAGTCAAAATTCTAAAAGAAGGTTTATAGAATGTTGGTAGAAAGCATCGTTACTTTTGGTATCACTGTATGAAAGCTGGAGGATTAAGAGCAAGGGAAAATTGGCCAGATTTGTTAATATTGCTAGTAAAATTATTGGTCAGCCACAGAAACAGCTTAAAGATCTGTATTATACTACAGTTCCAAAAAAAAGTCAAGTTATGCTTGAGGAGACCTCCTTCATTCCTATTTCCAATTGCTAACTTCAGGGAGGTTTTTGAATGCCTGTGGCCAAGAAATATGTATACAAAAAATCCTTTATGCACTGTGCAATCTCTATATTAAACACAGCTAAGTGACTGTTTCCTGAAAGAAGCTATCAGATTACTGGTAGTGTAAGATGGGCAGAGAGATGTGTTGTTTGTTGTCTACAACTATTGTTTGTTTTTAAACGGTATTTGTTATGCTGAGTGTTATTTGTTGTTTTTTTGTAGTTTTGTATAATCCTGCGAAGACAAATTTACACCCTTTTGGAAGGACAATTACACTAAGTTACATCTTACCGATCAGAATAAGTGAGGAATCCATCATAGCTGAAACTCATTAAAGAAAAAAAAAATAGCAATACTATTACAATTATTACTAATACTAATACATTACCATTACTATGGTAATGGAGTGCTCAGTATAGAACAAATTTATGTGGAACAAGGTAATGGGTAATCAGCTAAAGCCCCTTTATCACCCACTGCTAGGATGTTTTAGAACATCTCTGTCATGAAGACGTCTCTGACACGGCCAGCATGAATTGGGGCGACGATGTAGGTGTAACAGACCAGGGGGAGTGGCTGGCTCACAGCACCTCGAGCGTAAGAGAGGCTAGAACAGATCAGCGCAAGTCTGGGGCAAACCGACCACTTCCTTCTGCCAAGCAGAGTCCGGGAGCAAGGGGCCTCCAGGGTGTTGAAGCCTCCAGGCCTCCATTTTTTTCCCGTAGGAACGACAACAACGTTTAATGCACAATAAAAACTAAAGAACCATAATTCCACGGGTCTTATCCAGTGTTGTTATGACAATTCAACATTGATTGTCTGTAATAGATCTTTACTTATTTCGACAAAAAATAAAAAACAAAAAGTTGTAATAAAAATTAACAAAATAGAAATCTGGTCAATAAAAAAGACATGTAAAGTTTGATATGTTTAATTTGAAAACTCGCTTTAAAACTTCATAATAGAATCCATTATTATTCTGATTATTGTTATCATGCTCAAATAAAATACTGTATTTTTCTGAATTAAAATTAAGGGGGTTATGACTCTTCTAAAAATTCTTCTTTTGGTTAGTGGAGTAGTAACCCCTTTTATTTTAATTCAGAAAATGACAGTATTATACCCGAGCATGAATTTGTAAGCACAGTGCTGACAAAAAGATTAACAAGGTGAAACATACTGTACTCAAAAAATTCCTCTGGAATATCACTCTGCCGAACAGAGTTCAGACTAACACAAATCACAAATTGAGATGCAATATGTTGGCATAGATCCCTTGTAACTAAGAGATCCCTCTTCTTAATTTACCTTTCTCTCTCTGACTCACTTTCAGTTTCGTTTCTCCTCATCTCCACCATAGGGCCTAGCTGAATTGATTATTCAATTACTATCGCTCTTTCTTAGTCTGGCTAAAAAATACTGAACTTTAGGTCTTTATTCAAAGTGTGTTCTGATTAAACCCTAGACTCTAGTTTTCTAACCAGTCTCAGCTCGGAACCTCAAACCTTTAAAGATCTTTGAATTGGCTGCTTTGATCCAGGACTGAGAATTACAGTATACATCCTAAGTATGCAAGGGTCTGTGATTCTATTTTTTATGTCCTTTCTGAAAATCAATTTTCGTGCTCTTACATTTGCAACTGTGTGATGCACTTTTATTAACTTTATTCATGAAATATATAAAATAAAGATTATTTTAATGTCACCCTATTAGAATTACTATTTCTCAGAGATGAGAAAGTGTGGTTAACTAAAATACAAGAAATTGATGTACTAAACAAAACCATAAAAAACTGAGTTAACAAATCTCCAGAAGTAACATATATTCTAGCTTCTTAGTATTCTGAATGGATGACATTCAAAGGATAACACCTACTACGGAAATAAAACACACATTACACTGTTTTATTTCTGTTTCACAATTTTCTCTTTTTATTTTTATTTTTCATTTATAAGGAAACCATGCGTCAAGCCTTGCTGAATAACAGTGAAAGGGAAATTTTTACAGGCAGGTTTCCCTCGACCCACCGAACCAAGCAACGCAGACAACCAGAAGCTGGCCTCCGTAGCCCATTTTTTATGGGTTAGGCTACGAAAACCTAGGGGCAAGGAGAGTTTAGTTTTTTTGTCGTTTCTGGGGGTTTGCTTCTTTGTCTGGCACGTTGATACGCTGCTTCGAGGTCAGTGCTCATGGGATGGAATGTCAACATGGCACTGGATCTGCACACCAGGGTCCCCATACGGGAACGCTGGTCCTGCCCTTGGCAGCAGACCACTCCAGCTCCTCCTGCAGATACACAAACAGCACCTGGTCAATGCGCAGTCAGCAGCAAACACCCACTTTCCCCATTTCTTTCCCAACCAGTGTTAAAAGCATCAGCCTCCTGCATGATAAACAAGTTCCCAGACGCAAATGAGGTTTTGTCTGACCTATCCTGTGTGAGACGCTTTGTCACAGTTGTAAAAGCTCACCACTGTAATATTGCCAAAAAGAGTTTTTTGGCATATGTACACCTACATTGGAATTCTTAATACTGTGCAGAAGCTCTAGTTTACATCATCACTGAGCATCTCTGGCAAAGCCCACTATATCCCGGGGGCTCAGTACATTAAATAAAGTTTAAATGACATCCCTGTGTTTGGTTGCTGACAAAAGCTGATTTCTACAAATGATTACTCTTTGTACCGCAAACAAGAGAGCTGCGAAAAGGTATACTATTTAGAAAATCATATTTCACAGCCAGAATTGCAGGTGTGTTTCTATACGAAAGACCTCAACACCACTGTAGGATCTCTGTTCGACTATCGGCTTGATAAAGACCATCCATGTTTTGAGTTACATAATGGTTTTTTCAGCAAAAATACAATCTGGAATTCCCCAAAAGTGAATTTAATGAAAACAACTGATGTTAGAGCTGCAAAAAGCTTCCTTACCTCCGAAAAGCGCTAAGCAAGCAGAAAGGGTGGGGGCTCCATCGGGACTGGCACCCTGTAAAAGAAAACAGCACGAACCTGTTAGACTACAAAACAAAGAAGGAACACTACACGGAACAGGTAAATAAAAACATGCTCTTGTAGATTTTAAGGCGAATCCTAAGCGGTCTTTACATCTACTTTACATCACAAGTCAAATAAAAAAATAAATTTTAATGCACAACGTTTCTAAATTCGAAAATGTTTCTTGTTGTTTTCGAAGCACAGACGAGTATTTTGCACTAAAGGCAAAAATAGTATCGACTATATTATCGATTAACGCTTTTTTAAAAAGCATTAAAGGTCTCCTTCATAACGTATGCTTTAGTAAAAATGATATATGAACTCAATCTATAAAATAAAAATGTCACTTTTTTATTGATATTAGATGTCAAATACGCATTTACAGAACATGAATCTAACGAAATCACAGTATTGCTGACACCGATTTAGGAAGTAGTAAAAAGATTTTCTAGATCATGTCAAACTTACCCCATCAGCCGTTCCGCAGATTACTCTGCAGGACGAAAGGAGCGAACGAATCCAAGTTATTGATTTTATACCAAAACTGTCTCAACGTCATGAACAGTCTCCACCTACACTAGAAGATTCTGTTTCTATGCGGAAATCCACCGTTTAGTATTGATGACCAATTTTAACACAACAACGGAGGTGCTAAAAGTTTTGTAAACCTAAGATTTGTTGATAATGTTGATAATAATTTAGGAAAGGAACTAAAGTATATCCAGTATTTGGGTGACCATAAATAATTTAAATGACACATACAGTATGACCCACCCTCTTAAGTTTCAATTCTCTTACCGACTCTTAACTTTCGTTTCTCTCTTGTCTCCACCCAAAGGCACAGCCTTCTATTATTATTATTATTATTATTATTATTATTATTATTATTATTATTGCAGACACTTTAAAAAGGGACTTTTATATTTTTTGCCTTGCTTAAAACAATTTTGTAAAGTGATTTAGATGCGAACGCTTAATTCAATGGGAAAAGTGCCTTTGGTTACCACTGCCAAAATAACTTTAAAAACGTAATTATTTGTAAAGGAAGGACATTTTTTCTTAAATGTCCTCTTGAAATGTCTATTAAGTAAACTTTTTTCAGATTTAAAATTCATAATTGCAAATGCAAAATTATTTGCGAACCATGCAGTTCACACGATTAAATTACAGAAGTTTATATCTGTTAAGACGAATAATAACTACATACAGTATACATACAGAACCTGTCAGTTATTCTTCCATAAGCCTTCAAGCTATAGACAGTTATGACAGACATTTAATTTAGTGTTGTGTCATGCTTTTGCAGAGTTAATTTTATGCTTATCGACCAAATTAATGAAACCTTCTTAAATCATACATAACGCCACTAATTGAACATTCGATTATCGACCTGACAGTAAACCTCTCTTTAAGATGAGCGTTACGTGAGATATGGCATAATGCAAGGTTTGTACTTGTCGCCTCTTGTTTTCCTTAACAAACTCAAGCTATTTCTCTAATACCAATGAAAAACTGCACGATGAAATTGGTGAGTCTAATACAAATGTATTAACTTTAACAAAAAACTATACATGAAGCCATTTTAGTCCAAATGTCATGGTGAGGGTTGGAGCAGAAGATCAGAATCCTGGAAATGTTTACTGCAGAGCTCAGAAATGTCGTGATTCAAACCATGCAAACAGCTTGGAACGCCTAGTGTTTAAACACAGGAAAACATCCCATTAAGAACTTACAAACGAAATCAGCTTATTATAATCAGCTGGGCCACCACCTTAAATAGCAACCTCACTGGCAGCCTGTATTTCTTTCATCCAAAACTCTGATGCAAAATAATTATCTGTGAGACTTAGAATTGATATTTCCAGGTGGTGAAAGCTGACGTTTGTTTCTCTGAAGAAGTAGTTCACATTTTAAGCAGGCTTAAAATGGAAAAACAACAACACTATGACTAAATGTAAGGTAGGTATGTTAAGAATTGGAAGAGTTTCAGGCAGACAGCCTCAATCTACAAATTGAACTTAAAAGAGTAATCATGAGTACTTAAAGAGTAATCAAAGAGACAGAGACTGACAGAGCTTTCCTTAATTGTGGACTATAAGAATAGCACCTGTGTTTGGTCAACTCCTACGCAGAGAAACATTAATTCACAATGAACATAGTTCAAAAAAAAGTTCAGTGAAGATGACAACTCCCAGCTCACTTCCTGCAAAAATAATGATTCCTTCCTTCCCAGCAACCTTTGCTGTGCACTCCTCTGTCAGCCCTATTACTATCAACAGTACCTTGATTGTCTGCATGTGAGGCTCTGACTCCTTCATCTTGAGAGCCAGTTTTAGCCCTCTGGGTTCACATCAAAGAATACTCCAATATCTTACATAACCACAGAAATCCATCAAGTTGTGGAGATTTTCTTGAAAACGTATTAATACTTGAACTTCTTTTAAACGCCCTACAGATAGGCGTTAACATCTGGAGGGAATTTCCTTTAAGCCTAAACAAAATCCTATTAGACTCCTCAAATAAGTGCGGTCTGTATGGCAGCGATGGGATGGACAGCTTTGCTAGTCTTGAAGATGATATGTCCCATTTTATTTCCAAAAGCAAAACATGCATGGACACAAATTATTCAACACTGTCCTCCACCTCAATATTTCTTCCAAGGTGCCATCAAGGACAAAATTACGAAAATGTTCATTTTACTGAATGACCACAAGTGCAAGGCATGAAGTGTATTTCTATTTAGCAAGGAAATTTACAGTATTTTAATCAACTAGATTAAGGGAAAAAACACCTTCTATTACAGTTTGGTACAAAGACATTTTTTAAGTACTTCCACTTGAAAGGCTTAATACAGTTCGGAAGGGGAATGACAGATCTTTCCTTAAACAGTGGTCGGCTGCTGTAGAATAACTACCAGCGGAGGTAACAGAATTGTCGCTAGAAGAGCTAGGAGGCATTGGAAGATTGGAGATTTCTTTGTATCTCGAACTTTATATTGTATATTATTTCCTTTCATAGTGTTTTTTTGTTCTCTTCATCGTATTTTTCGTTATTAATGGATGGTGTTTGAACATCATTGAAAATTATTGTAAAAATCTCTATTTTTGTGAAATCAAACAGCTGAAGTTGCACTCTGTCAAGGGTTCATTTGAGCCCACAGATTCTCAATCATCTTTTAGAGCCTGGTTAATCACTAACCAGCCATCAGTAACTGCATACTTCGTTTTAGCAGTCGTGCACCTTACTAAAAGCTCCTACAGAGAGGAGCATTTCAGATGTACTGATAGCTGACCAGATATTTTAATGGTCAGATATCTACAACGGTGTACAGTATTATCGACCATCTGTTTATATCACAGTTTTTTAAACAAACCAAACAGGAAGAAAAAAATGAACAACACAAAGCTCCTAACAGCATGACAGGAAATTAAGTTGCAAAGTGTGGTTAACGGAAACAAGTTTACACAATTCATAAGTAGGTGACATTTTAATCAGCTTGGCAGGACACCTAAGAAAATCATAAGGCTTACTCAGTTCAGAGTGTAAGAAAAGCAGTCTCTCATTTTCATAATTTAGTCTGAATATTCACCTAAAGGGCAATGACTACAAAGAAAAGAAAACAAATGTTTGTGGCAAATAGTTTAACTTGAATGTGTTCATGAAAAGGATGTATAAAAACATAGTTCCTGCATAGTAAAGACTGTCTAAAGGTGACTTTTTACACCCAGTTCTGTTAAAGTTTTATTGATCACTGAACTCAGTTAAATTAAGTACATCCTAGTTTTAATGTATAATTGGAGACAAGGCTAGTACTGGACTACCTTTTAATGAGCTGATGTAAAAATACATAATGAAATATTTATTAGGCAATCAGCACAAATTTGTATTGGTTCTCCTGCTTCAGAGCACTCACTACATGTCTTCCCTGACCTTCAGACAACTATACACCATAACCTTTTCAAGCAACACTAAACGTAAATGTAAAAAAAGAATCATGCACAGTACAATTTTCCCACTTTTTAATAACTTGCACCTTTAAAAAAACAAAACCAAAAACATGGACATGTTGAGCTAACATTCAAAAAGGAACATTGTAATGGTCATCTCTGATCAATAGCCTTGCTGTGGTGGTTTATGCTAAAGGTCTGTAACCAAGGTTATTTTTTGTTTATGGTCTTGTTTTTGTACAACAAAAGGAATCACTATGGTTTGTACTCTGTTTGCTTCATGCGTGTTTAGGAATAGGGCACCGTGGAAAGGTACTTTTTCAGAAACAGAGGGTAAAATTACAATAGGACCCACAGCACTAGCCTGCAAGCTCTGTCCCCGTTTTCCTTCTTGCACCACGAGCAAAAGCTGCAATTATCAAAGCACTGTACAAAACTCAATAATGCAACATCATGTACCGGCACTGAAGATACAGTTTAAAATGAGAGAAGTGGGGGGGGGAGTAAAGATGTATTCCTTTGCAAGTGTAGTCCTGAATAAGGCTGATCAATCTTTCTCCATTAGATCATAAAGGATACAAAACATAACTGGGTAATAGGGAAATGCAACTGGTATTGATGGAAATAAATGGCCTGTGAAATTACTTTAGCAGTGGGCCTGTCTTATTTTATTTTGATTCCTGTGACCTCCCTTTACTGCATGAACACCCAACTCTGGCCAATTGATTTCTGCTGAAATTCAACAGAATTGCAGGGGAGTGCTGTCACAAGGAAGGCCATTAAGCTGAAATGATAAACATATTACTTTTGTGGCATGTGTCAGAAGTGTTGCACTCCAGAGACGCAAGACAGGATGTAGCACTGTCTCACCCAGTCTCGCCTATTGTCCACTCTACTTTCTGCTGTACCAACTTTCTCAAACGGTCTGGAAATTGCTTTTTTTGTCATTTAAAAACATGCAACTTAAACTTTTCAGAGAAGGGGCTAGGGTAAAAAAAAACAAAAAACAAGACTAATTAACATTGGGAATAACAAGATAAAAGAAAAAAAGAGTTTACAACAGGAACTGATTGCAAAGTCCATAACTTCAAGTTCTACCAGACAGACACACTGATAATTTAGACAAATTTCTCTGTAAAATATCATTTCACGCTCTCGCGCACACTTTCTCTCTTGTTCGCTTCAGTTCTTGCTTCTTTTGCCTCTTTAGCGCTTCGACAATTCATTGGATAACCAGTCGAGTCCTTCGTATAAACCAGTGCCTTGTGTGGCACAGGTGGCCTGGACATACCACTGCAGAACAAGGGGAAAGAAAGCAAAAACGTTACCATAAGAGGCTATAACTCTGTAAGACATTTATTGTACAGCAAGCTCACCTTGTAGCTCATGTTTGTTCTACAACTCCCAAAACAGAACTGACTACTACTGATGTTGTGTACAGCTTTTTTTGTAAAAAAAAAAAACATGTTATTTTTGCAGAGTGTACAACCAGGAGTAATTTGGGCTGTATAGTGTGCTGTAGATTAAGCATGTTTCTCACCTGCTTACAGTGGTTTTATTTTTATTCCAATGACGAATGGTTTTCTGACTTAACAGTGAGCAAGGACTATACTGCATACAAAAAATATTTGTAGCAGCACTCGGTACTCATTAGACTCCTGCGTGTGACATACCTCATCCTCTGCTGGAATGGAATTTTTCCTTTGATTAAATATACTTATCCTGTCTGTTTTATTGAGTTGTCACTGAAAAATTAAAATTTGCTAGTCAAAGTGGCACACAATATATACATTACTGGTCAATTCACATTGGCTGTATCACGCAACTGATTTCCAATATAGTCCAGTACAACCATTAAATAAAGGTTTTTATAAAAGCAGAAAGAAGTTTTCAAATTAAAAATGACACTCTTGCAAATAATGTGTGATTATCTAGCATTGTAACCTGGGGTGGACAATTCTAGAGTGGCATTTGAATGAATTACATTCCAAGAGAAAAATACATTGTTCTATAGGCAGATCAGTATTATAGACATAAAGTAGCCTGAACCCACCAGAGGATGTAAGCTGACAGTTCTAAAGGTCTGGTACATGTCTCGTCAAAACAGAATTCTACGACTAAGGGAAAGGTTTAAAAAGTGCACCGAGTGTCTACGTACAGTTCTGTTGCGGAGGTTCTGTAAGCCAAGCTTGTCTGTCAGGTCGCTCACTATCATGGCATTTGGTAAATCCTGCTTGTTTGCAAACACTAGTAGAACCGCGTCTCGGAGCTCATCCTCTTGCAGCTGGAAAGAAAGGTCAGTCAGTTCTGAAAAACAAGTCATTTCCCCTCGATGACGGCTGCAGAGAAACACTTATAATCCTCAAACTCTACTCTAGGTGGACACAGATAACAATGGACATGTGAAATAAAAAGCTAAGTGGAATCTAGCTCTCTGCAATAACTTCTTCATGCTCCACCCTTGTGATAAAAATGAAGTCCTCCATGGTTTCCCAAGTTTCCATTCTGAAAGTGATATGAGAGACAAAATATTGGTCTTGCTACAGTGCAGAGAACGGGAACAAATTGTTCAATTTCTGTTCTAGAACAAAAACATTTTTTAAGCAAAGGTGGATGGCAGGTTAAGAGCTATTAATACCCTTTGCCACACAAATACATACCATCTTCTGAAGCTCCTCTGCAGACTCTGTCACTCTCTCTCTGTCATTGCTGTCTACTACGAAGATAAGGCCCTGAAAGATCACATTTCAGAGTAAGCAATGAGCACTTATTTTGGTTGCTGGTGGACTCTTCTTTGGAAATTTGGAAAGTTAAAAAAAGCAGAAGAGAAAATTGCAATAGGAGCTAAAATAAGATTTTGATTTAGTATTTCAACAGCAAAAGATGAAGTATCTCGGGAGTAAGAAGAAGAAACATTTACACAGTGAAATGGAAATGGCTGTTTTCACTTGAATGTTTACCAAGTGAAAAAAAACATGCTTCAGGGTGAGAAAGGACAAACTTTTATTAAATATTATTACCACAAAAATGGGCAGAAATGCTACAGGTACTAGAAACACTAAGATAAATCTCCAGGGTCTGATGGTGTTTTACCAACTTAAGGAAAGAAGAAATGTTATTCATAGGCAGGTAGGAAAATTGTTCTATTCCTCAAAACAGGAGTAATACCTCCTGACTTTGAAACTGCTGGAAATGTTATTCTCGTACACAAAAAGTGATAAAAAATGAATCATTTCATTACAGATCAATAGATCTTATCTTATTTCTACTACATGTAGGGTTATGGAACTGATAATTAGAAGTAAACTGTAAGAGGATGATGTATGGAGATAAGATTTTAGATAGAGGATATTCATCATGAATTTAGAAAATGTGTAGTAAGAATTCCAAAAGAAATTTATGATAACATTTTGCAATAATGACTAATTCTTAAATTCCAGATCGTGGGATTTCTAGGAAGTGCATGTCTACAAATTGAGCTGCAGTTAAAGGATAAAAAAATGCTACAGATGAGAGATGAATATTCAAACTTGGATAATGTACTTCAGTTATCACTATTGTTCTTGTATAACAATGTCTATGATAATGTCTATCAATAATCTAGAAACTGTTAGTACTTAGTAAAATAGTCAGATTTATAAGAAATACCAAGCTAGGAGGATTAGCAAACATTTTAGGAACTGCAAAGGGAATTCCAAAAGACTTCAAGACTGGATAAAACACAATGACTTCTAATTTTATGAAGGTGCAAGTTATTAATTTTATGGTTGTATATTAATTCCATTTTCATTTATATAGTGCCTTTCAAATGTACTCTGACCATTTCTATGCCGTCCCAATTTATGAGTTTACAAATTGATGCCTACATTTTTTATACTTAATACTTTATACAAAACCAGAATGCCCAGACTGATGTCTTCTTAAGATAACCAAAGTATGTATTAGGAAGTTTAATATGTTGAATGAGTAAGTATTCATACCCATGAACTCAATATTGGGTAGAAGCATCACAGACAGCATGGCTGGTGCAAATTTTGTTTAGATTTTTGGGGATAACCCATAAACATTTGCTTCAAGTCTTTCCACAGATTCTCAAGGATATAAGTCAGGACAGTGCCATACAAAACTTTCTGATTCTTAAGCCTCTCCAGTGTAGCTTTAAATCACTGTCCTGCTGAAAGGTGAATTTACAGTCTTTAGAAGAATGAAAAAGGTTTTTCACTAGTATCTGTCTATACATTGTTCTTTCCATTTATACTTCCATCCAGACGAGATCTCCAGTCCCCGCTGAGAAACATCAACATAGCAGGATGCTGCTAGCACTGCCAGCTGCAGGGGTGATGTTGACAGGGAGATGTACAGTCTGGCACAGCCAAACATTTTACATTTAGACCAAAAAGTCCAAATTCGGTCTCATAGGGTGTTCAAAACGCTTTGTTGAAAACGTTATACAGGCTTTAAGATGGCTTGTTTTTAGTTGTGTCTTCCTTCTTGCCACCATGCCATACAGGCTAGTTTTACTGCTGACTGATACACATTTGCTCCCATCTCTGCTACTGAACTCTTTAGCTCTTTCTAATATATTATTAACATCAAAGTATTCCTTGCCAGTTTCCTTGGCAGTGTCTGGGTGGTTAGATGCACTTTCCATTTCCTTACTGAGCAGATTGTGCTCACAGGAAATTCACACTTTTTTTACTCTTCTCCTTATCTGTGCTTTTCAATTACTTTATAGATAGATACTTTATTGATCCCGTGAGGGAAATTGCAGTGAAAATTTCCTTAATTATCCCTGACTTGCTTTGAAGGTTTCAAATTCTTCATATTTCCCTCTGTGCTTGGAATTTACTACCTGACCATGAACCCAAAGAGTTATTATTCTGAAATAGAGAACTACTATTAATGCATGCTGACAGAAGCCACGCAAACTATTGTGTAAGGTAATTTTCTGCAATTTAAATTTTTCCAACAGAAAAGAATTTGAATACTTATGCTAAAACTTTTCCATTTTGCTTCAATATGATTTTCTTTTTCTCCTTTAAATAGATGGAGTACAGTATGTCGTATATAAAACTATATATATTTCAAAGTGTCATGACTGAGAACTATATAGCAACAAAATGTACAATTTGTTCAAGGGTATGAATACTTCTGCCAGGCTCTCTACATAATATATGCAATTACTGACTGAAAAAAAAAATCAAAATCTTGACCATAATACTTTGTACAGTACAAGTGTTACAATTGTCTTTTATGCAAGACAGAAATTATACTGCCAGTTTCCCTTTCAACATGTTCACTGTTACTTCCTGTTTAACGACTGATCTGCACTTTTTTTCTCATTTTAAATTAGGCTGCAGATTTTTAAATAAATTAGCAACTCAAGTTTAATTAAGGTGAAGTTTGCACCCTTGAGAAAACAAAAACAGGTGTTGATATTAGGTCTCTGCTTTGTTTGAAGCAGGAAACCATTGGGAAATAAAAGCCTCTCGAGTTTGCAATTTGCAACTGCAAAGTATAATGACATTCTAGTTCCCTCTATGTCTTTCTCTTACAGTGTGGATTTTCCACCTCCAATATTCTGGCCAGAATATTAGTCTAATCTAAGTAGGCAGACAATTTCAAAGCCAAAAGTCATCAACAAAGAAGGGACAAGGTTTCAGAATGGCTCAGAGCCTGAAAAATGTTAAAAGGTGTTGACTTCAGCACTTCAGTACTATTTGTCTAAACAAACCCAAAGCTCCACCTCCTTTGTCATAACCAAACCACAGCACATGAAAAAAACTCTTCTCCTGTATCTTTAATAAGACCGACTCCACCGCAAGTTATAGATATTAAGCTAATATACTGAGACAGCTCATTCTGCACTTCATTTTGCAAAGCACCTCAGTTCTCCAAGACTTTGCCAAAGGATTAAACATTCTTTCCACATGATAAATACATTAATTGCACTCAAACTGGCTTGCATTACACTGGTTTGAAAGCAGATAAATTCATATATCTGGTAGCTGTATTTTATAACAGTTATAAAAAGATCCCACAACTATCAAAATAAACAGCATAACAACTAGTCTTTTTATATACATTACTTTTACAAGTTAACTTAACTGCTGGGATTGATAACATATTCTTATGTCTTACAAATAGGAGGTTATGAATTAGAGAATTACAGGAAATACCTGTAATAATCATAATCCAGAAACTGTAAATATATACCAAGAATATCCCCCAGCATTTAGTATAAATAGAAGCAACCGAGTTCATTGTTCCCTGGCACAGCTTTTGTGAAAAGAGTAATTAATCAGGCACACCGTGTTAAACAGATTTATTAACAATGACATTGATACACACTAAACAACACAACATACAAGTTGCTCTATTTACACACACAAGGTGGCTCAGGGGCCTGACTCCTGACCAAACACAAAAAAACCCACAATGCAACCAAGCATTCATAACATAAGAACATAACACCTAGAGGCCAACGAGAGAGAGAGAAACCTGCCTTCTAAACTAAAGAGAATATGACAGTTAAATCTCTCTCTATAAATCTGGATGCTACAAAGTGAATGGGAAACCTGTCTGCCCATTCTAAAGATTCATCCACTAACCAGGAGATACCGTTTTTTACCTAAGGATTATCTATGAAGGTTCCCAAAAACACTAGAATGGAAAGCTCCCATAAAGTTCAAATACTCAACTAGAATCTGGTTTGATGTGGTCTAGATGGCTGACCTGAGCAAGTGCCTCTCGCCTGGCATACACTTTCTTCTCTCTCCTTGTATCTTTCTGTATGTCCCATGTTGTTCCTTTTTTATTAACTGTTCCTCGACTATTGATCACTCTTAATCATATATACAGACCCTAATTAATTAACCAAGATAAACCGATGGATTCTGTTGATTAGTGTCTCAGACCCACTTCCACTCAGCTAACACCTCAGCTCCTTTCTTGCTATGAAGCTCCCAAGAACTGCAAATGTTGACACTAGTTGGCAGTTTAACCATTGTCTCTAAAGTCATAGGCAATATCATTGATGTAGTATCAGGTTGATTTTCTGCTTTAACATTTTTTAAATATCTTTATGCTTCAAAGAATAGCCACAGTGAGCTGGTTTCGGGGCAGTCAAGTCCATGTGCTGTTTTTGGAGCTTGTATTCATTTAATATAATTGACTGGAATAGATAATCTTATCCCAATATACTCAGTTCATTCAGCACTTGCAAAGCACCTATTCTCCAAGACTAAAGGAATAAACATTGCTCTGATAAATCATGTTGCGAGAGATAAAAGACATTGAAGCAGATGGGGAAAATTAGTTTTGTGGTATTTTATCCTCTTTGAACACACAAGTCTCAAGTTATCAATTTCAATGCTGTATAAGGAGACATTGTTGCCTTTAAAACTACACCATTCCCCAGTTAGAAAAGCCAGCAAACCTCAGCACAATGGGCTTCATTACTACTAGAATTCCCCACAAATTGTGGTTTTTAGAAGCACTAAGTCCTGTTACTTTGCAATTAAGCAATATTATTTTTTTTTAGACCAAGAGGGTGTACCATTGCACTGAAGGCTTTGAATTCGTATTTCCTTTTTAATATTGATATAATTAATTTGAAAATCTTGTATGGTCAGGAAAAAAAGGCATTTACATTCAGGTCATTGCACAAAAGTGCCTTTACTGACTGCAGCTCTGCATTTATATTCTGCTGACTTTTAAAAAAAAATTAAAACTAGGCCATGTCTGGGAAGTTCAAGATCTCTTTTGCTTTAGATCTCTGGTTTTTAGCCCCAGAGAAAGCTGGGCTCTAGATGGGTCTTATATCCTACAAGGGATCAGACAGGAGAAAGCCAAGGCCAATATAAATGTGATAATAAAGAGAGAATGAAGACAAAGAATCATAAGGTCAATTGCAGATCTGTTTCGTTCCTTTTTTTAAATAGAATTAGTCCTTTTTTAGATTTAGTCCTGCACAGAGATCTCAGCAAAAATGTGCAAAATTAGAGGAATTTTAAAACATTTGCAAAACAGATCTCCAAATATCATGCATAAATACACTGATCATCAAAAGAAAATCAAGGAAAGTACAAACTATATTGAACAGACATGAGACAAGGTACTGTACAGATACAGAAAAGGCGGATCTTTATCTACTCTGAAAGCCACAGCAGGCTGGTAACTTGTGGGGCCACCATTGGAAACAAGACAAGATGAACATCTGCAGCATGTCTTTATCGATATTATCATATTGGGTTTGATCTCATTCCTCTTGTAGAGCCAGGACACTGTTCTCAGTGCCCTAGATGTCACAATTCATTTCAGATTATCCCACAAATGTTCAATGGGAATGGGGTCCCAGTTCTCTCACTTGGGGGTGATTTAGTGCTTTAAGCATAAGTCAGTTACCCGTCACCTACCATGACATGTTGTGATCAAATAGAATGATGCCAAAGAGATTTAATCTAATATTAAAATCCATATATTTTATTTTCTTAAAACAGAGTGAAAATGTGTGTTTGATTTTCAGTCAATATTACCTGTAAGTTCCTTGTTCTAGTCTTGTTAACAGTTGGAAAGGCCATTCGAACAATCAACATTTATTTTGGTGCTAAGTGATCCTAACTCATGTGAAAAATTCTTGAAAGGACCAAGGTGTCTAGACTTAAAGCAATGACTTCACATTTACCACTACATGTATTTCCTATTTATAAAAAACAGACACCTCCTTATATCAGATCCTTATTTAAGAGATTCCCAGAATAACTGCTGCTTCTGATATCTATACTTTTCAATAAACATGATAAAAAAAGAAAAGTCTCTCTCATCATTTCCTGCTGAGACTAAAAAAAGTCTAGTTCTTTTAAGGCATCAACTCAAGCCCTGCAGCAACAAATTGTCTGCTGTTCTCTGTGTAATAGAAGTAACAGTGACCAATCCTAAATACAGTGTTCCACATGAGGCCTTACCAGAGCAAATTTAGAGTTTCATCATAAATTCTCTGAACTTTGTTTTTACAATCTTAAGACACATAAATAGGTACTATTTTATTTTACAGGACTACAGACTGCACTGGAAGTGAGTGGTTTCACATCCCAGATGGAGCCTGAGGTTAAACCCCTGAGCAGAGTACTTCACTCAAACGGCTCTAAAATGTAAAAAGGTACAAATGTAATTTGTTTTGGATAAAATCCCAAAAAGAAGTAACAATAGAAAAAGAAATTCTCAGGTACTTTCCACTTCCATTTTTATTATCATTAAAACCTCTTTAAGTGTACCCAACAAGCAACAATATTGCCTTAGTAAAACAGACTTGACCTATTACTCTACATTGTGCTTATCCGATTGAATTTCCATAGCAGCTTCAAGATGGGTTACTTATATTTTGTAGCATCTAATTTAAACGCTATTAAGAGATTAAGATGAAAAACAAGAATGTTCACAGATGTGCAGATTCCAGTGGGGCTTATAACATCCAGAAAAGACAATACTCCCAACAAGATCACTGTGGCATGTAATATAGCCAGTTCTATATCTATCTCCACAAGGCACCATCAGCACCTGTTAAATGCCCTAGGATGCCCTAAATACACACATTTGTCCCCAAAATGAGGGACCAAGGGTGTTAAAGGGGGAGACCAGAGACTGCTTCGCCTGCCAGCAGTGAAGCAGAGAAGCAGCCTGGCTTTTCACACTGTGTCAGTGCTATACCTGCGTGTTCTGGAAGTAATGTCTCCACAAGGGGCGAATTTTGTCCTGGCCACCCACATCCCATACTGTGAAACAGATGTTCTTGTATTCCACCGTTTCCACATTAAAACCTGGAAAAATCAAAGCACTTTTTTAAAACAATGAATTCATCAGCAGAAAACTTAAAAAATAAACCACTGTGCTTGTTTTTAAGATTATTTTTCTCCTAGTGGCAGTAAAAAGTAGTTTTAAAACAGTTAATAAAATAATCACAGCGCACTGATGCGGTTACCATTGAAACTTACTCTTTGGGTCTCACATGCTTTTTATATTTTGAAGGTGCTTTTCTGCATGTACTTGGCCCTTAATTGAAAGATACAGAGTACTTAAAATGGACATGGTTTGAAGAGTTTTTTTCTTACAGTTGAGACCGTAGGAAGCCGGTCCAACAAATCAAGAACAGAATATTCTAGAACACTGTTGCAGTCTGATCTCACCTGATCAGCTGTGGAAACAACACTTTCTCTGTAACAGAGGTCGCCCAGATATTACAGGTTTCACTTCACCCAATATCCCTGCATGTAGCCACGTTCATGTTCGACAAAAACTGTAAAACTGTGAGTTGCAGCCAAGTGGAATTAAATAAGTTGGAAGAATTGTGTACTACAAGGAGAGTCCCAAATGTAAATAATTTACATTAATAAGTAGTATTATATTGTTTTAAACCACTCTGAAAAAAACATGAAAACTAGGTGTGTAATCCCGGCATCCTGGCCAAATTTCCCATTGGCCCATACCAATCATGGCCTCCTAATAATCCCCATCTATGAATTGGCTTAATTACTCTGCTCTCCTCCCCACTGATAGCTGATGTGTGGTGAGTGTTCTGGTGCACTATGGCTGCTGTCGCATCATCCAGGTGGATGCTGAACATTGGTGGTGGTGGAGGGGAGTCCCCAATACCTGTAAAGCGCTTTGAGTGGAGTGTCCAGAAAAGCGCTATATAAGTGTAAGCAATAATTAATTATTATTAACTAGAGAGATGAGTGTGAACCATCAAATGCTTTTACTGAGAACAAAGTGTACTAATCTAGCACAAAGCTTTGGCTCCTATGAGCCAGAACTTTAAGACATAAAACTGTGAGGAACTGGTATTCTGCTGAGCATGCACACTTCTTTTTGAGGGGACAAAACCTTGTAATCTTCACTTGAAAGAGTGCTTCGTCACTGAACAAGCTGTTATCCGAGGTATTGTTTGACAAGAAATGGACGCGAATAATGGTTGTCCTAAAACAGGAAGGAGTGGACAAACCAGTGCTGCTCTGGAGCAGATCAGCAAGATAAAAGGACACACCCACACAATGATTCACAGACCAAGATGATTTTCATTATTGCGTTTCTTGTATTACACAATTCACAATCCCTTGACGGGTAGTTATCAGGCTCAATAAGACCAGATTCCAGTCCAAAGAGAAGAGGTGGATGAGAGTTCAATCCCCTACCGGGTTATAAGAGGAAAAGATGAACTATTTGCCATACCAGTCGTGCATGGAAAATGTAAAATATATCCACATAGGGCAGAATAGCACATAACAAAACAGGCAAATTGTTTCAGCCCAGCAGCTCACAGAGGCTTCTTAATTGTTCTAAAACAGTCCTTCCCTAGATTTGTACTATTATAGAATGACATGACCTTTTCTTGCCAAAGTATTGCTGCTAAAGACACACAAACTGTAAAACAAGCCCATTTTTGAAGTGACGCGTGTTGTCCAGCTGTCTAACATATGCAAAGATGTGGCTAACGAATTTGCACATACAATAACTTCTGCATTTATATACATTTCAAGTCATTGAGTGTGTGCATAAAGATTAAAAGTATCTGACAAGAATATAAAAGGCCTGGTCATTTAGCATAATTTTAGGATATGTTTTCATATCCATAACATAACTGCCCTAAATCCAAAAGAACTTCACATCAAATATTTTGGGGTTTAGACATTTTAAGCAAAGGCCTTACCAATGGTTGGAATGGTAGTAACGATTTCTCCCAGCTTCAGTTTGTATAAAATAGTGGTTTTCCCAGCTGCATCCAGACCAACTGCAAAAAAAACATTAAAGCAGCACAAATTAATTGACAAAATTATAAATAAGATGTGCTGTCAAATGCTTAAAGAAAGTATGAAAACAAGTTACACCAGTGGCTCTCAATCCTGGTCTTGACGGTCCTGTATGCTGTTTTTTGTTACAGTCAGGCCCTTAACCCCTGGTGCCCCTTGGGGTTAGGAACTGATTCTTTGATACTTAGTGCCTTATTACTCACCACAAAGCTCTTAGTTACTTATGATGAATAGCTGGGAATGACAAGCATGATGAAAAGCAAACACTGTGGGATTGACTTGATTCAATGTGTACAGTTGGACACAGTTCAGGTCCCACACCTGAATAAGGGAAGCTAAGAAACTCAGTAATTAAAGGGGTGTAAATGGAAGGTTGGGTGGCTCGGTGGAGTAACTACCATTGCTGCCTCACAGTGCGCTGGGACCATGGGTTCAATTCCTGGGGTGCTTTCAGCATGGAGTCTGTATGTTCTCCCTGTGTTCCTGTGGGTTCCCTCTAAGCTCTTCAGTTTCTTCACGTAGTCCAAAGACAAACTGGTAGGTTAATTGGCTTCTGGGGAAAACTGGCTTTGGTTTGAGTGTGCCTCCCCCCCCAGTGGACTAGAGTCTTGTCTAGAGTGTAGCCTGCCTTGTGCCTATTGCTTGCCAGGATAGGCTTCAGCTCCCCAACAGCCCTGAATTGGATAAAGGGGTTAGAAAATGGATGGATAGATGGACAAGGGTGATTCCACATTCAAAATGCATTCAACTTTACAAAATGAAGGTGGAAAGCTGAAAACATGTTTAAAACTAGGGCTCAAATTGAAATGAATTGATCGGTTTCTGACAAAACAGCTGGAGCAGAACCAGAAAGGACAGGGAGCTCCAAGACCAAGATTGAGAATCACTGCATTACAAGATGTAACCCTCAGGAACAGTGCAGAAAAAAAAGTTGCAAAGTTCACTCTTCAATTTCAATGATAACATTACAAAACAAGAAAATTGGACCCCAATTTCAAGATCTGTCTGCAAAATCAACATCAGCTGTTTTAAAGAAATTGGGGAAGTCTTAACATATGCAGATTTAGTGTTGCAACACTTCCAATAAAGACATGGTGCAATGACTTTCACATAAAAACACACACTTTAGAATGAAAGCAAAAGAAAACAGAAAAAAAAATCTTAAAATAGCAGCTCATTAAATGTGCACAATCCAATCCTCTTAATTTCAGTTCCATGTCATCCCAATTTAATTTGTCTAATCTATAGGAGCGCGCAGACATGCTCATTGCAAAACTGGACAGTGAAGAAAGCTGAAACACCAGACAAAATACTGAGACACAACAGCACAGGAACTAGTGCCTCACATATTTCTTCAAACGACAGGAAGACATTCAGTGACAGGGAAACAAATCTGAATATATTTTAGGAAAATTAACCAAAAATAACTGAAATACCTTAACAGTAAATGTGATCCTTTTTTTATTGTAAACAGATGAACACCACAATTTTAAGTACATCTTGGCCAGCGTCACAAAACACACAAAATGTTGGGAGATGAACCCTTCAGCAGAAACGACTGGATCTCGCCTTGATTTGAGAATGATTTTTTTCCACAATTTTCATCTGGCTCATTTTCCCACACATCCGTTAACCTTCCAGCGTGTCTTTGAACTGTGGGAGGAAACTGGAGTACCCAGCAAAACCCTACGTGAATATGGGGAGAACATAAAAAATCCACACAGATAGCAACCCAGGTCTTGAACTGAGCCCAGTACCCCAGTCCTGCGAGGCAGTAATGCTGAACACTGTCACCCATCTATGGAGCAATTAGCTACAAACTACAAACATCGTTAGATGGGTCAAATGGCTTCCTTTCATTGGTAACATTTCTTAAATTCTTACCAAACTGAGATTACTGCATTAAAAAAGAGAGATGAGTTGAAGTTGAGTATTGGTGCAGCAGGTGGACATCAGGCCATGAGTGTCAACACTAAGTATTTGCCACTGGCAAATAAACACAATAGGGAATCTTCAGAATCTGATGCAACGTGTTTTGGAGTCAGAAATACAGTATTATCCTTGCCATGAAGTTGCAGACAGAACCAGTTAACTTCCATACCGCTTCAAGGTGAAAAACTCTTACTAAACTTCATTTCTACACCATTATAGGAAGATAATCAAAAGCTGCCGTCACGGCCCCCCTCACCAACTCTTGGTGTACTTTATCTTAAGCTACTGAATAGCACCTCAAGAGAAAAGCAACCCCAAAAACAGAAATCTATTTTACAAACTGGTCAAACAAAAAGCATTAGATTGAACTATAAACTCAAACGATTTTTGACTGGACACTTAAATCCCACGTATTTCAATTTTCTTCATTTTTTTTAGTTCATGTTGCTTAATTCCCATATTGGTGGATGGACATGCTCTATCCTGCCGAAGTTCTTTCTAAGGAAGCCTTTTATTCTGTTGTACAGTTCTACAGATCATTAGTGAAGTATTTCTGACTGTCTAGGCATAACCGCTTAAAGGAACCTGAAAGATCCAACAAAAGGCACCAAAACTTTTATATAAACAATGCAAAGTAGGGGTTAAACTACAATACATTTAACACGACACATTCTGACATTTATTTTTTAACTTTTAACTTTTTCATTAGCATTTACAGTACTTGTTGAGGTTCGCAACAGTTTAAAATGTCTGATGCTGTGCATTCTTAAAGCAGAGAAAAACGTTCAGAAGAGACATTGTTTCATCTAGTTTGGTATTGGTAAGAAAAACGAAGTAAACACAGGACAAAATGGAAGAGCCGTGAAAAGAAGTGCACTTTTTTGCACAAAAATGAAAACATTCAATTTAAACTTTGAAGTAGGAGTGACAGTTGAGGTTCCAGTTGTTTGTTCTTGTTTGACTGGAGCCTCAGTGATCAAGATCAAGAGGTTTCACGAGCAACAGCATCAGTGTGCAATGACAGCAAGATGTCATCACCAATGGTGAACAGTGGACACAAGTGCACACGCGAGGGTCATGACAGCCGTGCATTAATTCGAAGAGCAGGGCAAGACAAGCGAGCAACTGCATATTTCAGCCTGCGGCACAAGCTGCCAGTTTGATCCGAAACAATCCGCAGAGAACTCCGCAGAGTGGGATACCACTGTTGGTCTGAAGTGCACAAAGCACTCATCACATTGGGCGGTACATGTTTTAGAGCCCAGTGGTGCAAAGTGCACAAGCAATGGAATACTGAGCATTAGAGAAATGTGATTCAGTCAGATGAAACATCTTTCACCATGTTCCTGACAAATGCTTGAGTGCACCTAAAGCCCAAAAGACTTAGTTTCAACGATGAAGGGTGTTGGGGGTTCCGCAATATGTGGGGAACATTTTCCTAGCGTGGTTTGGGTACACTTATTTACTTAAAAGGCAAATCCATGCTAATGGCTGTTGTTCTGAATTGTTCTGAATTGTGTACCACTCCTCCATATTTGGAGCACTAGTTTTTCCCCAAGGTGAGTTTGTACTACAGTGCGATGACACTCAACACTTCTACCTACAAAAGAAAAAAAATGTTCTGCCTACTTATATGATGTTTTAATCACACAGCAACATACAATATTACAGATAATGAAAATTCTAAATACAAAATAATCTCAGATGTATAACTGGCGACGGTATGACAAGACCATGGCTAGCTCACTTTGGTGCTATACAGTATCTTTGCCAATGTTGCATCACTAAGTGTTCCTTTTACATCCTTAAAAAAGATGGACACAACACTGAAGGCCTAAATAGAGGACTCATATTCAGAACAAACAAGAAATGGAAGAAAATAATGTTTATGTTTTCGCCTTCGAGTTATAATTCCTAACAGTCCATAACCAGTTCCAGTATAGGTTACTTCCCAAAAACAAAACGTTACCATTTTCTAAAACGTGCAGTAACTACATTTAAAACGCACAGACACCGGATTTCTTGCATAATGCAGGAAAGGCATTTCCTAACTGCATTATTTCACAAAAAACGTTGCTAAACGAAATGGAGAAAAGGAATAGGCATTTCGATATCCATCACTATTGTTATTTCCACTCTTTCAACCTCAATGAGCAACAATAGAATTAAATACCTCTCGTAGTGTTATCGTGACTTATTCGGTACTGTTATTAACAAATCGTGCCGTCCCCTTTGTCGCTATGTACAGAATGTAACCACAGAGGCCCCATCTTTTCCTCCTCGTCTCTGGGGCAGCTCTAACAATACCCTCCCTCTGCCTCCGTATTGTCAATGCTTACCCATAAGTATCCTCATTTGTTTCTTGCCAAAAAGCTTGGAGAAAAGCGACGAGATAGTGAGGCCCATGTTGTGCGAGAGTACCCCCCCTTTAACACTTCGAGTGATGTCTACAGTTAGAAACAGAAAACGTTTAAACAGCCCCTATAGAAAATGGGAGTCTCTCTACTGCCTCCTCCTCTGATGCAGGTGCCACGTCCAGGCCAACGCGGAAGAAATTACGTCACCGCTTTCATGAAACTTTATTAGCAATCATAGGGTGTCTCATTTCCAAAACTGCTGTAATAAACCCAATCTGCCCCCAAACGATTCTGTGAGCAACGCTCAGAAAAATGTTCCCGTCTTTGTAAGCTTTATTTTGGGATGTTTGGTAGATGTATGCAGTATAACACACATGCATTACCTTTGCAAGTACAGACGTAATCTGCTAAAATGGAAATGACAAGTCACATTTTATCCGTCCATGAACACAAAGCCGCTTATTCCTGGCAATGGCCAGAATAACCCGGTGTCCTGTCCGAGAAGCATAAGGCACATACAGGAGCATGCCCCGGGCAGGACACTATATTTTAATATTTTCGTTAATATTGTACCTCGAACAACCTGCAGTGTCCGCCGTATGCGTTACAATATCAACACCCTGTAAAAGGTATTCACAACTAATGATCGCTGTACTAAAGCATTATAATAAGATCTTTAAAATAAGACCCCGCGTTTTTCGTTTGTTCTGCTTATTCAATTTGAACATACATTTATCTCGTCTATTGTCTAGATATCTCAGGTTGTTAATTAAAAAAAAAACAGCCAGGAGATCAACCCGGTGGGGAGCAACAATTATTTTACGATACGTCGTAATTTTGTTTGTTTATTCTGAAACAAATATAAAGTAAAGAGACAAGCATTCAAAATAATAAAACTATTCTCTGAATGCTACAATTTTTCACAGACTAATTATTTCCGACCTTACTAAGATGGCCCCCATAAATTTGTTGTAAAAACTTTATTGCTTAACAAATCCAATATACATGAAAACTCAGCCGTTACTAAAAGGACCCTTTCCAGGAAGTACGAGTTACGGACACGTAAGCTGTGTACAAGATAGCAAGCTTAAACGACTAATCGAGGACAGAGAGAAAAAAACAAGTACGTTTGCAGCTTTTTGATTAGTTCAAAATACGAAATGTAGAGTTAGTAGATGTTCTGTATTCGAGACATTTCTCCATGTGACTGTCAGCTTTGTTAGGCCTCCAGGAAAAATCCAGATATCACAACATTGCACTTTGTTTTTATTTTTTATTATTTATTCATAATGGAATTATTAACTTTATGGCAGCCGTTGCTGAAAGATGAAAACTAAAGCTGAGAATTACATCTTAAATTAGATATTCTTGAGTAGAGGTTTGCTTGCATAATTTTATTAACTCTTATTTTGAGTAGAACTGGTCTTTTTAGCCACTCAGAATTGCACTGCTTTTTCCTTCAGTTTTTAAATCGGAGATTCTCTTGGTTAGCAGATTACATTTTGAAGTGAAAGGACGACAGCTGAACTCGTTTCTATGCATATCTAGTTCTCCTTTGTTGCGAGAATTGAATTACAAATGCTCGGTTTTATACGGTGGTTTGCTGTGTTTTATTGCATATGCGAAATGATCATCCCCACCGTCTTTGTACGTGTATTTGTTTCACGTTTATTTTTTTTACTTAATTGTTACGGGGATTTCAAATTTCATGTTAAGTTTTTGTCTGATTCATTTTTCTTTTTATTTCATAGTGCCTCGGGACATGACGTGTATGATTGTTTAGCTGAAACCAGCAAACATGGAGAAGTTTGGAATGAATTTTGGGGGTGGCCCCAGTAAGAAGGAGCTGCTGGAAACTATAGAAAGTCTGAAAAAACAGCTGGTTCAGTACCAGACCCGTTTTAAAGACGTTGTCAGGGCTTACAAAAGCCTTCTGAAGGAAAAGGAAGCTTTGGAGGCAAGCTTGAAAGTTCTGACTGTATCCCAGGAAGCTGACCTGAGCTATTCGAATGAAACGCCTTCTGGGGCCTCTGGCCTGGAGCGGCGTTCTTCGGACCTTGGAGACGACAAGTGTTCGTTGCACAGCGAAGACAGCGCGGACACAGCGGCCAGTGTGGACACCGCTAATAGCGTGGCCAGCAGCAGCACCAAGGGAGAGGTGACCGAAGAAGAAAAGAGCCTTGGTGAGCACGGGCCAGCTGTGTCCGCTTTGCAAAGGGCTGAAGACAATAATGGCTCGGAGAGTGGCGTCAGCTCCAGCAGTGGGGAGCAGCAGGTGGCTGGGGAGGCTGACAGGAGAGTCCTGCAGCTGAAAGCCCAGCTGTCCACCCTGACCAGCTCCTTGGCCACTGTGACGCAGGAGAAGTCAAGGATGGAGGCCTCCTTCCAGGCGGACAAGAAGAAGGTGAAGCAGGACCTCGAGGATCTGTGCAAAAGCCTGGAGGAGGAGAGGAGTCATCATGAAGCGGAAGTGAGAAGCCTGCAGGAGCAGCTTGCAGAGGCCAAAGCCCGGGTCATCACCCAGCAGCACGAGCGGGCACAGGAGCAAGGAGACCACGCGCTGATGCTCCGTGAGCTCCAGAAGCTGCTGCAGGAGGAGCGGGCCGCCAGGCAAGATGTAGAGCTTAAGCTGGAGGAGACCAGAGAAGCTCTGGTAGAGAAAATGACAACCGCCGACCGCGTGGGAGACTACGAAGCCCAGGTTAGGGTGCTTTCCACGGAGCTGGAGGAAATGAGGAAAACTCTCGAGGAGGCCGAGAGAGAGAAGTGCAAACCCGACCCCCGCATGGAAGAACTACAGCGGGAGATTGAAGATCTCAAAGCACACTTCCAGCTACAAATCCAACAGGAGATGAGAAAGGTAATTTTGGTTCTCTTTCATACAGTATGTACTTTAGCTCTTGTGGGTAGTTCATTCAGCAAAGAAGCTTGAATAGAGTGGAGGTTGAGTATTGCAATCCAAGAGTCACAAGTTCAAACGTAGATGAGATTTCATAGGTTCCCCAAAAGGCAGCACAAAATCAGCTGAGCACTGCTGAAATTGATTTCCCCTGCCTGCTGCACAACAGCAAGCCTTAGAATCGACCAGGTGCTCGTGAGCCTGCGGTGGTTTCTGTGAGAGACGCACCATTGCTCCTGAGAGTGCTATCTCTCCTGTGAGGCACAGTGGAGCTCACTGAGTGTTAAATGATAGACAGTGTGGCAGGTGTGCACGCGCATACAGTGCAGCCTGTAAGTATTTGGACAGTGTATTTGTTTTGGCTCTGTATTCCAGCACATTGGATTTGAAATAAAACAATATCCATGAGGTTAAAGTGCAGAATGTCAAGGTTAATTCGAAGGTATTTATGTCTATATTGGGTGAACCATATAGGAATCACAGCCCTTTTTACACATAGTCCCCCCATTTCAGGGGACCAATAGTAATTGGACACATTAACATAATCTTAAATAAAATAGTCATGTTTAGTACTTGGTAGCAAATCCTTTGCAGTCGATGACTGCCTGAAGTCTGCGACCCATAGACATCACCAGACGCTGGGTATCTTCCCTGGTGATGCTCTGCCAGGCCTGTAATGCAGCCGTTTTCAGGTCCTGCTTATTTCGGCGGCTTTTTACCTTCAGTCTTGTCTTCAGTAAGTGAAGTGCATGCTCAGTGGGATTCAAGTCGGGTGATTGACCTGGCCAAGAAAATTCCACTTTTTGGCCCTGAAAAACTCCATAGTTGCTTTAGCAGTATGTTTGGGGTTAAGGCTCTGCATGGCTTGGCACCTCAGTACCTGTCTGAACTATTATCGCCCTACTCCCCACCTCGCAACCTTCGCTCTTCTAATTCTGGTCTCCTTACTGTCCCCCAAGCCCGTCTACATTGTATGGGTGACAGGGCCTTCTCCTGTTATGCCCCCAAGGTCTGGAACTCTCTGCCCAAGGATATCAGAGAGTCACATTCTCTAAACTCCTTCAAATCCAGACTCAAAACCCTCTGCTTCAGAAAAGCCTTTTCTTAACTGGTTCCATTCTTCACCCCTCTGCTCTTCTTAGTCCCACCATCCACGGTCTCCTCTATATATTGTAATTGTGTTTTATCTTGTGTATCCTTCTTATTTATTGTTATTGTCATCCTGTAAAGTGCTTTGAAAAGCCACCTTTAAAGGTGCTATATAAAATAGTTTATTATTATTATTATTGTTTTGCTGCAAGGTGAAGAACCGTCCTATGTGTTTTAAAGGCATTAAATTGGATCTGAGCAGAGAAGATGCTTATGTCCACTTTAGAATTCTTCCTGTTGCTACCATCTGCAGTCACATCATCAATAAAGACAAGTGAGCCAGTTCCACTGGCAGCCATACACGCCCAAGACATAACACTACCTCCACCATGTTTCACAGATGAGGTGATATTCTTTGGATCATGAGCAGTTCCTTTTTTTCTCCACACTTTGCTCTTTCCATCACTCTGGTACAGGTTAATCTTCATCTCATCTGTCCCAGAACTCTACAGGCTTTTTATGTACTTTTTTGGCAAACTGTAACCTAACCTTTCTGTTCTTGAGGCTTACCAGTGGTTTGCATCTTGTGGTGAACCCTCTGAGATTATGCTGGTGTATTCTTCTCTTTATGGTAGGCTTTGACACATCTATGCCTACATCCTGGACAGTGTTTCTGATCTTTTCAACAATTGAAAAGGGTTTTTTCTTCACGATTGAAAGTATTCTTCGGTCATCCACTACTGTGGTCTTCCGTGGTCTACAAGGTCGTTTGCTATTGCTAAGCTCACCAGAGTGTTCTTGCTTCTTAGCAATGTACCAGTTGATTTTGACACATCTAATGTTTTGGCCCTGATTTGATTTATTCTGATTTTTGATGGCCCGCTTTACTGGCATTGACACTTCTTTGGTCCTCATGTTGAGAGACAACAGCAACAGACTCCAGATGCAAATGCCACATCTAGAATCAACTCTAGACCTTTTGTTAGCTCTCTTGTGCATGAACTTAACGATGCAACAACACACAGCTGGCCAAGAAACAGCTGAGTAGCCAATTGTCCAATTACTTTTGGTCCCCTAAAATGGGAGGACTATGTATTAAAAGGGCTGTGATTTCTATGTAGTTCACCCAATACAGACATAAATACCCTCGAATTGAAGCTGACATTCTGCACTTTAACTTTATAATCATTGTTTCATTTTATAATCGAATGAGCTAGAGTAAAGAGCCAAAACAACAAAAATTGTGTCACTGTCCAAATACTTATGGACTGCACTGTATCTCCAAGTGGTACTGGCCTTGTAGGTGCTATTTTGGTGCTAAGTTAATTTCAGAAAACAATTAGCACGTCCAAATTGGATGCATAAAAACATTTTAGGATCCTCCCCATTTTTATAAAATCTCGGTGCTAAAATGTTCACATTTTCTTAACTCATGAAATGTTCAAAAGTGTATTATAAAGGTAGAGAGCTAATTTGCTATACCATTCGCCAACCACTCCTTAATTGTTCGTTCTGTTTCGGTGTGCACAGGCAGGTCAAGCAGAGGAACGGCTCCGAGAGCAGTCCCAGCTGGAAGAAAGCCGTTTGGCCAGCCTTGAAGAACGAGTCTCTGAGCTGTCTGAGCTCCTAGGGACATACGAGAAAGCCAAGCAGAAGGACCAGTTAATGCTTCAGAAGTTCAAGGACCGCATAATGCAGCTGGATATGGAAAACAAGACTTTGGCTTTTGCTGCCTCTGCTAGGACATCAGTAGACCTTACTATTGATGAGACAAACTTAGATGTGAATGTGCTGAAGGAAAAAATGGTAAAGATGCGAAAACTGCTGCTCTTGGCTACCCAGAAATCACCGCAGCCGTTAGAAATCGAGACACTGTGTGATGCGGAGACTGCCATTAACAGTGAGCATTCCGACGGAGAAAAGGCTTCTGTTGTTTATTATCAGCAGGAGCTGAAGCAGCTGAAGGACGAGTTTGAGCGGTACAAGATGAGAGCGCAGGTTGTACTAAAAAATAAAACGGTAAAGGATGGGAATCTGGCGAAGGAGCTGGAGGAGGTGCGCGACCAGCTGTCTGAGCTCAAGGAAAAGTATATTTCTCTCCGTCTTTCTTGTGACGAAATGGAGAACAAGCACAAACAAGAGCTGGAGTCTAGGCAGCAGTACATTTGTAGTCTCCAACAAAGCCACAAACAGGAGCTGGAGAGGTTGGAAGCTGAGTACCGTGAGAGATTTCTCAAGTTAGAAGAGGAACTACACAAGCAAAGAGACCGTACCCTTTCCCTCTTGACAGAAAAGGATCAAGAGTTGGAGAGGTTTCGGTCTATGTCTCTGGGGTACGGTTTAGGAGGACACAAAAAGTACAGTGACAATAACCCAACAGAAACGGAAATGAACAATGCTGGTGACACTGAAGATGATTCTACTCAAGATGTGATTGCCCAGGCTCTTAAAATGGCAGGACCCACTGAGCCTACTCTGCTTCTCTATGCCGAGCAGTTGGCCCGTAAAGAAGTCGAGATCAGCGCACTGCGGAAGCAGAAACATCGCCTGGAGGGAGAGATTCATCAGCTGCAAGACACGCTCCTCACCAAAGAGGAGGGCCACAGCGAGGAGGTGGCTGCGCTCCGAGAGCAGATTGAGAAATACACAAGAGACCAGAGCCGGGAAGGGGCCAACCTGGAGTATCTGAAAAATATCATATACCGGTTCTTAACTTTGCAGGACTCCCGTGGCCGACAGCAGACACTTACTGCCATTCTGACGATATTGCACTTTAGTCCACAGGAAAAACAAGCTGTTGTTAAACAGCAGGTTCATAGTTGGTGGAACACCGGGATGAGGTAGCGGGGACAGGAGTGTAAGAAATTGGGTTATAAAAAAAATGTGAAACATATTTCTGATTCCTGAGGTGTTGTTTCTTTAATAGGTTTGCATTCTTTCGGTTAAGATCTGAATGCCTCTAGATCATGTAATATTCAGTTTCATGAAGTATGCTTTTTTTGTTTGAATGCGTTAAATCCATTCAGAATGAGGTAATTCAGAATCTAGTTATTTTGTGTTTTGGTGTCACACAGTGTGTATTCTTTTTTATGCGTTATCTGTGGCATTTTTGTTCATGGTTACTGTTTCTAGCAGACCTTGTTTAAATTGTGTAGTGTCAAAGTAAACCGAAAGATTATGGTGTGACAGTTAGAATATTCTTTTCGTTCTTGAACTACCATGTAGTTCCTCTAGAGGTCAACAAACTACAACAAATGTTGGCACTAAATTGAGTGATGCGTATACAAGAAGACAATACTGAAGTGACACCAAAATAGAATCTAATTGATGTTATGGGGACCATTTATATATAATCACATTTGTAACATTTTTACATTTTTAGTTTTGTAAATGCTTATAAAAATATTTAAGAAAACCCTATGGTCATACAAAACTGTGTGGAGCTTCATAATTTATATATTTAGAAGGCAGTCCTTTTAAAGGTGTCCTTTTGTTTCATAGCTGCATTGTTTTCAAAATGTAATTTCATAACTTTCTATAATTTCTCTTCTTTGTTAGGCCTTGTCGAAAGCCCTATATTGTCCATGATAATAGGCTTTCAGATTTGGACTGATAATGGTACAGCTAGGAATTGTACACTTAAATAACTATAATGTCAAAGTATGGTAATGGGTATTTCTTTAAATTAATCACTTTTCTGATATGCGAAACATTACTGAGAAATACTTCTAATTTATAAGTTCAGATCTGGCACATTTATTATTTTGATATATAGTTCCACACCCTGTTGTCTGTGCAGTCCAAATAGAAATGGGACTTATCTGACCACCAGTCATCAAAGTCTGTTTTTTGGGGGTCCAAACTACCTCTTGAATACAGTCCTTCACTGCTTAGATCAGTCAGCCCACAACCTGTCATATTTTCCAACATATTTACTTTAGTAATCAATGTTACATCTGGAGTATCATCTGGTATTGTGATGTTACATCTGTAAACTTCACTCTTAAGTAAGATACGTAAAGGCAATGAACACATCAGACTTTTTTGTTGTGATGTGGAGCCATCTTTCCGTCCATGATCTCTTTCAAGTGTAAAGGATATTTTTAACACTGCCTAAAGAGAAAGGTACTGACTTGTCATCTGTCAGCATGGGAACTGTAGGAGGAGTGGATTCATTTTCTTGAAGAATTTTTTAAAAATGGATTGCATTCTGGGAAAGAGACACATTTGGTTCTGAACAGATAGACAGAGATAGATAACTGTACAATGGAGAATGTAATACGTACATGTAGCGCCACATTACAGAGTCACGTTGTAGGACAGTAAAAAATGGTCAAAAGTGTCGCTGTCAGTAGCAACAAGCTCTGAAAACCAGCAATGTTCAAATATTTTACTACAGCTATAAAGCTGTGAGTCATACTCTGTGACTATGGGAAACATTTTGTAAAGGGGAGGTCAGAAATTAACAAAGGGTCCTGTAGACTGGGGTCTGATGTTTTGTTTAAAACAAAAAAGATGATAAGGACTTGAGTGATCGAAATTGGATACTAGTATTTGGAGATAAATGATTTAATCTCTTTATGTGCCTGCTCCTGGCAGTTCAGACATTTTTGATATGAGGTGTTCTAAAATTTGTTTAGGACATTATTTGTGTTATGCATTGCACGCTGCTATCTCCTTTCCTCCCAACCTGTGTTTCTGTGAGCAACAGTTGAAGAGCTTGTGCAAAGGGTGGAACCTGGACTTAAACTAATGAAAGAAGCATTTCCTCATAAAGTAGTCATTTTCATATAGGAAACTCTAAACTACTTTTTTGTTAATTTGATGTCAATGTGCAGAGACAACAATAGTTAACTATAAGAAGATTTGCTTTAAGAGTCGAGTCTTTTCATTTGTTAAATAAATATTGTGAATATGATGATTATACAGTGCCTTGAATTTGCCCCCTTCCTGATTTCCTATATTATTACATCTTTGTCACACTGGATGTTTTCAGATCTTTTGACAAAATCTAGTACCTGAGGTAACAAATAACACTTTATTATTCTTCTTATTATTATTATTACTATTTCATTTATTTAATAAGTTAATCAATACCCATATCCCCTGTGTGAAAAAGTAATTGCTCTTAATTACACTTAATAATTGGTTGCGCCACCTTTAGCTGTAATGACTGCAACCAAAAGCTTCCTATAATTCTTTCACATCACTGTGGATAAATTTTAGCCCACTCTTTCTCACAGAAATGCTTTAATTCAGAAACATTGGTACGTCTTCAAGCATTAACTGCTCATTTCAGGTCCTGCTACAGCATCTCTTGGGTTTAGGTCTGGACTTTGACTAGGCCACTCCAAAAAAATTAATTTTTCTTCTTTCCAGCCTTTCTGATGTGGACTTGCTTTTGTGTTTTGGATCAATGTCTTGCTGCATGACCCAACTGCTCTTCAGCTTCAGCTCACTGGCAGACTAGACATTCTCTGATTCAGAATTTTCTGATACAGAGCAGAATTCATGGTTCCTTTAATTATGGCCAGTCATCCAGGTCGTGGGGCAGCAAAGCATCCCCACACCATCACACTACCACCACCATGTTTGACTGTTAGTATGATGTTCTTACTGTGGAATGCTGTGTTTGCTTTACTCCAGACATAATCGGACCCATGTTGTCCAAAAAGTTCAATTTTTGACTCATCTGTCCATAGAACATTCTCCCACAAGGCTTGGGGATCATCCAGGTGCTTCTTGGCAAATGATAGACAAGCATTTATGTTCTTCTTGGTTAGCAGTGGTTTCTGCCTTGCTACTCTCCCATGAAACCCATTTTTACCCAGTCTCTTCTGATTGTGGAGTCATGAACACTGACCTAAGCTGAGGCAAGTGAAGCCTGCAGTTCTTTGGATGTTTTTTTAGAATCATTTGTGACTTCCTGGATGATTTTACACTGCGCCTTTGGAGAAATTTTGGCAGCCCGGCACTCCTGGGAAGGTTCACTACTGTTCCAAGTGTTCTCCGTTTGGAGATTATGGCTCTCACTGTGGTTCGGTGGAGTCCCCAGAGCCTTAGAAATATCTTTGTAACCCTTCCAGACTGATAGCTATCAACAAATTTGTTCTGATCTCTTCAGGAATTTCCTTTGATCGTGGCATAATGTGCTTGTTGAATCTTTGTGCTGGCAACTTGACTGATGGTAAGGGTCAAAATAAGTGAGGTTTATATTGAGCAGGGCTGGCTGAAATCAAGCCTGGCTGTGTTCAATCAGGTGACTCTAAATTATCCTTTTAATTGCACAGTTACTTTTTCACACAGTGCCAGTTGGTTTTGGATAATGTTGTTCATTAAATAGATTAAATAAGTAAAACAAAATTATTTGTGTTATTTGTTCACTCAGGTTCCCTTTATCTAATATTAGATTTTGGTTGAGGACCTAAAAACATTCAGTATAAAAATTTGCAATAATTCAGGAAATCAGTAAGGGGAAAAAAACATTTTCACGGCACTGTAATTATGCTAAAGGACAATACGTACCTCATCTTCCCTTGTATTTTTGTATATAATTGTATAATATGTTATTTCTGTCCTCAGATATTTTTAACTTAACAAAAACATCCCTTTATAATACAGTAAACATTTATGATTATTAATGTTAGCGGGTGAAACTGTATTAATTCTGAAACTTTTAGAAATTAATTTTATTCCTAAAACTAATAAAGATGCTTTTCTTGATGACTCTAGTTTTAACTTCCCTTCATATGTGCTCTGTAGCAGTATGTTACGTTTACAGTGCTGTAAAAGACATGTATCAAATATAATAATAAATAATAATAATGTCTTACACTTATATAGCACTTTTCTGGACACTCCACTCAAAGCGCTTTACAGGTAATGGGGAGTCCCCTCCACCACCACTAATGTGCAGCATCCACCTGGACGATGTGACAGCAGCCGTAGTGCACCAGAAACGCTCACCACACATCAGCTATCAGTGGGGAGGAGAACAGAGTGATGAAGCCAATTCATAGATGGGGATTATTAGGAGACCATGATTCATAAAAGCCAATGGGAAATTTGGCCAGGATGCTGGAGTAACATCCCTATTCTTTTCGAGAAACACCCTGGGATTTTTAATGACCACAGAGAGTCAGGACCTCGGTTTTACATCTCATCCAAAGGACAGCACCTTTTTACAGTATAGTGTCCCTGTCACTATACTGGGGCATTAGGACCCATATAGACTGCAGGGTGAGGGCCCCCTGCTGGTCCCACTAACACCTCTTCCAGCGGCAACCTTAGTTTTTCCCAGGAGGTCTTGCATCCTGGTACTGACCAGGCTCACACCTGCTTAGCTGCAGCTGGTTGCCAGTTGCGAGTTGCACGGTGATATGGCTGCAGGCCGTATCACCCTGTAATATATTAAAATGTGGTTTCTTAATTATACCTACAGTAATATATACAATATATGTTATACCTATAACATCCATCCACTTTATGGTTACCACTTTATCCAATACAGGGTTACGTGGAAGACAGAACCTATCCCAGACAGCAAGGGGCACAAGGTGGAAAACTTTCCTTGTCAGGAACCAGGAAATCACAGAACACACTCACACTCACACCAGGACTAGTTTTCACAGAAGCTCATTAACCTCCCAATAGGAATCAGGTAGTCCAGTAGCAAAAATGCTTGAGCATTCTTATTGCAGTGGAAGGAAACCATGTGAACATGAGGAGAACACACAAACTCCACACAGATAGTATTCCAGGTCTGGAATTGAACCCAGGGCCCTACTGCTGCAAATCGGCAACCATGCTAGCCACCTATCCTATAGCTTATTATTGTGAATTACTTCATTGCATTCTTAATGTACATTTCATGTAACTTATGAAACCTTTTTTTAACAGAGACGATACAACCATTACTAAAAATCAACAATTTGTATTTCTCTATGGTGTATCTCTCCCTTTCAATTACAGTTACCTTTCTATTTAAAGCCAAACCTGAATTTAGATTTGAATCTTTTTAATAGGTTGCACTTTAATCAAATAAGTTAATGAGTTAATGATTAATTGCTAATGTATAATATTAAAATAGTTAAACTGTAGGCAAAGCAATACTGCAGGCCTCATGGCCTCTTATTAACTGTTGACAGACCTCATCAAACACTACAAGGGTCTTCTGTTTTACTTTACAGTGAATTCATGGGGGTATCCCTTTTATTGCTGAATAAAGAAATGTTGTTACACTCGTATTCTCCCAACTTGACTACTGTAATGTTCTACTCGGTGGAGTATCTAAATCTATTCTGAACAGACTGCAGTATGTCCAAAATACGGTAGCCAGAATCCTGACCAGGTCTACTGCAAGTGATCACATTACTCCTATCCTGGAGTTCTTGCACTGGCTTCCATTCAGCTTTCATGTCGACTTCAAAATCTTCATGCTCACCTATAAGGCTTTACATGGCTTTAGTACCTCAGTATCTGTCTGAGCTACTATTGTCCTACTCCCCACTTCACAGCCTTCTTTCCTTAAATTCTGGTCCCCTATCCATCCCCCAAGCCCGTCTGCACTCTATGGGTGACTATGCCCCAAAGCTTTGGAACTCTATCCCGAAGGGCATCAAAGAGTCGCCTTCCCTGAACTGTTTCAAATCAAGACTCAAAACCTTTTATAGAAGAGCTTTTACTTAACTGATTCTTTGTGCCCCATTGGTCCTACTGTATTCCGTACCATCTTCTACTACATTATCTCACTTGTATATTACCTATATTCAGTGCTGGATTTGCCATTAGGCACTGTAGGCACAATGCCTAGGGCCTATGAAATTGTTAGGGCCTACGAACTAGTGACCAATGAAAAACAAGCTGAAACACGCTTGCGATCAACTCTAGGTCCAAATCAATAATCATATGCTATCTAGAAGCTGTTCTAGAAACTAGAAGTATGGAAGTGATGGTCCATCAATCACTTGGTTTAGCATTAGAATGGTTTAAAGTATATAATGCCAAATGACGTAATTCAATTGGCGTTTACCCCTCTTTCTGCAAATTTTGGAATGAAAGAGCCTAGGGCTTACAAACACCAAATTCCAGTCCTGCCTATATTTCATGTATTTTTCTTTTGTTTTGTTTAAAGCACTTTTACAAGCCACTTTTAAAGGCACTATTTAAAAATAACATTTATCTATTCATATTATTTACTTGCTGTCAAGTGGAAGTTAACAGATGTAGCCAATAGCAGGAATGTAATATCACTATTCACGTACTAAAAAAAGTTCAGATATATGCAGACAAAAACTTTGACCCTGTTAAAATTAAACGTACACAAATAAAACTTGATATCACCAAAAATGCATTGTTCATTTGATGTTTTCAATACATTTTGTGCATTTCCGTTTTGTGGATTTCATAACACTAGGGTTATTTGGCTTTTCATTTATTCCTGGAATTTCTAAATACTAAAAAAAACTGCAAAGTGCGTTTTCTATTCTTGTAGTATGTGTTGCAGTTATCAGCAAGCAGCAACATGGTAATGGAAGAACCAGGAAGGCCAGTATCAAAACTATTTGAGCATTGTCATTGCGTTATCTCAGTTATAAAATATTTCCACATTACCAGTAAAAGGCACATTTAAACAATACTCAATACAAAGTGTTGCTAAATGCATGAGCCCAAAGTTTAAAAATAGCACTTTATCAATAGTCATTGTGGTTACAACTCTGTACTGCCAAAGCAGTCTGCTAAGGAGTAAGAGGTACAGTGGGCAACAATGGAAATTGCCAGAGCATTCTAGAAACTTATCATTGACATAATATTGTCGCTTTGAAATAGTTCAAAGCATCTGTCATTGAGACACACTGTAATATTAATCTGAAAATGGCAGTCCAACTACAGTACTTTAATGTTATATAACTAATAATCTCTTGAATTAATAATAAAGGTGTCATCACTATTGCAACTACTGTACTTGTGCACCTGTAGTATGCAATATTAAATTTTGAGATATATATTAAGAGAGAATTAAATTGAAAAGGTTAATACATTTAAGTGGGAGTTAACTCTTTAGAGTGTCCTGTTACATCTGGGTGTCACTGGAGCCAATTAGTTATGTGTTTTATTTAAGTTTCTTCGTTGTCAAAACAGCTGGTTTGTTGAAAATCTGTCAATAGCAAAGTTGTGTAGGACACAGTGTCACAATGATGCTCATGGTAGACAGACCAGGTGAGAGACAAGAAATACATTACTTTAAAATTCTGAAGTCTCTTCCAAAGTAGGTTCTTACTTTTTTATGTTTCTTCTTTTCCTGCAACTCCAATGGTTGTGGGATTGTACTCTGACACTGTTCTTCGAAAGTCTATATCATATATTCAGATCTTTTTTTATCAAACCCAATGAATTAAGCATGCAAAGATCAATAATAAATGGTTGGAATTTGGGGTGATTGGACCATTCTTACACTGTAACAGACTGTTTTCAAGTACTATACCAGTAACACCTCTGTCCCAGAATTACTCACAAGTAATGACAATTCAATGATTCAAATAAAAAGATCTGTGTGTGAAGACAGTAAAATTTGTTGCAAAAATTTGGAGACCCGTGCCCTCAGATGGAGTATATAAAGTTATCTATAAGTAATAACATCCACTATGATATCACGTGCATCCATAAATAAATGCATATAATTGTGACAAATTAGGTAAACTTGTAGTCTTCCATTGTCAGATAAAATGTTGGCTTACTGGTACAAATCATTTAAATGTTCTAATTCAGAGTCACCAACAGTTTCAGTTTGGTGGAACAACTGCAATACAGAACTAAACCGTTAAATTAGACTAAGGATGTGAAGTACAGTATGTGACCTCTTGAATACAATTAAAGCCAAAGAGATTTACACTAACTAGTTTGGATTGAACACGAAAGAAAATTAAGTAGTTCTTAATAAATGTCAAAGGAAACCAGACCAGTTGATGAACAATAGCAATCGGGAGTTTCAAATCACAGAATCCGGGGTCCCAGACTCAATCTTCACACAGTTCACCGGACCCAGTTTCCTAAGATCCCGCTGCCTGACGCAGACATCTAAACAGTGACACAGGATTTTTCTTTCCTGGTTTTGCGTCTCCTTTCACTGTAGCAGGTAAGACTACACGTGATACAATTAAGTGTTACTGTATATGTGGAGGGCGGAGGTGCGGTTTATAAGACACGCCAGCTTGAAGGACAGTACCATTACAGTCCAGGAAAACTATTTTCACTTCTGCGACATCAGACTTAAAGAGGACTTGTAATTTTGAGTTCCTTTGGAACATCTTATTTATTCCCGCATACTTCACAATGACTCCACAAAAAACGTTTGCATCCAGCAATTGCACGTTGGCTGATTCCCAGGTAAGACAAATGCAACGTAGACGGCTGCAGAAATATATTTTAATGTTTGGTGACGAAGGAACACCTTCGATGGTAGGTCCATACCCCACATAATAATTTAATACAAAGAGGTAAGATAATGTGTGGAGTGAAGACAGGCGCACGTCGTTCAAATGTTTTAGTCTTCACTTGGGAAGCAAATTCTTTTCTAGTTACTGATAAGATTATAATATCTGTGCGAGATTTATTTGAACTAGCACTGATACAGGAGTCGTTCCTATCAGTCGGTTATCCGTCTATATATTATAATAGAAATGCCACTTGCGCTACTTCTACTGCTATTTATATAGAAATCGTATACATTATTACTTTTATTGAAACTATATATATATATTCTTCTGCATAACGTATTTGCAGGTTATGAAAGAAGGCTCAATTCACAAAACTAAATGAGATCGCTAGTTCCCGTTTCCACAGAAGGAAGCGTAGCATGCAGTGCTGGTTATCATAACAGTATGTTATGATAAGAGTTGGAAAATTGTGTAGTGACCCGTAGTTCAAACAATGGACTGTTTCTATCGATAATGGAGGCTTACTGTAATATAGTTATACATCACTTGTTACCTAGGACGTGTTAGTGCGTGGTGCCTAAATTGTTTTTAGACTGCGCTTTTCAGTGGGGAAAAGTCAGAGTTTTCACTTTTTGTAAATTTGAAAATATTTTCGTTTAGTTTGTGATTAGTTTTCAGTTACAGTAAAGATAAATTACGATTGCTAGACTACGTGTTTCGGTGTACCTTTGTGAAGATCACGAATGTCTTATAAAATTGCATTTAAAGATACATTTACGTACAGTAAATGCTAATAGATATCCTAGCAGATAGTATTCATCATGATGCGTGTTAAAACACTCCACTCTGTATTAACATACCCTCCCATAACGTGTTCTGAATTTAGAAATAATTCAAATTACGCTAACCCAGAGTTTTGTCATGAGAAAATGAAATCTGACTTCTCCATAGTTAAAGGGCCAGATTAAATAATAGTTTTCATTCTCATTCCAGAGATTTTAAACCCGGTATTTAATTGAGCCCTCTTATATTTCTCCAATAATAATAATAATAATAATAATAATAATAATAATAATAATAATAATAAAAACTACCATCAACTTTTGATTGGATTTGGTGAAAACCAAGTGGGTTGTAGTTTCAAGCAATTCAGGTCAAAGTTTAATTATAGTTTCAAAATAATGTATATTGTAAGATTAAATCACACAAAAGAAGATAATCCCTTCTACAATTGTTACTATTCAACTTTTTTCACTTGATTCCTATTAAATATTAATCTTGTAATTTACATTTTGTACACTCTGTCATTGCACCTTTATCTTTATTTTAGATATGGACCCTTTCTGAAGTTTATATATCATCATTATCATTAAGGTAAGCCCGTTCTTGGTATCTTTTTTTGTTTATTTGGTCAAATCTGATTCCATCCTTTACAGTTTGTCTTATATAATGTACAGCAAGGCATTGAGAAAGAAACATGCTATTGGCTTCAATGCTCATTTGTTGCTTTTTTAGTGCTTCTCATTATTTTTGTTTTGTTTGTTCACTCTGTTCAGCTGTTTAGCCCCTTCTGCTAAACCGTTCATTACAAGACCTCATGAAACATGTTTGTAATGCTTTGTCTTACCATTGGCACTTACTGTAGGGGCTTTGAGGTACATGTGTCTTTGCTTCAGTAGCTCTTATTATAACAGGTGAGTCTAACCTGAGGAACAAGCATGTTATGTGACATTAGACCATTCCACTGTCTGTGAGTCGAAGTGATGAGGACCAGAGCTCAGCAGCTACTCTTCCTCTGAGGCTGTTCATTATGAGAAACGCTTGTCATACTGAATCAGACAAGTGCATCTTGCCGAACACCGGAGAATGTTTGTGACATACGGGTTACTTATCACTGGTTTAATTCAGTAGAATACAATAATGGGCAATTGAAGAAATCCATTCAATGCTGCAGACTTGCCTGGTCTTATACAATTGTGTGAGCTGTCATGCATCACAATGTAATGCACTTTGTCTTACTTCAGGAAAAAAGGGGAAGAAAGTCCATAGTATCCAAGAATATAAAAGATTTTAATTATTGCATATGAGTAGATCAATAAAATGTATTCATAAGTGATACATTACTAACAGTATTACTATTTAATATTCTGCAAGTCACTTAGGCATGATCTATACAAATTTAAATTACTTTTGGGATGGTTTTTGTAACATATGAAACAAAGTCTGTGAGCTGTTTTAGAAGTAACTTTCTACTGTACCAAGAGTGTCACCTCTCTACCTTGTACATGACTTTCTTGGCCAGGATATCACTGTGCTGAGGTGTGGACGATGTGTGGTTGGGGGTCTCGGAGGTGGCATATCTGCTGTTAGCAATTGTCATTCTTGCCTCATCTGACTGTGCTCGAAGATGTGTTTGAGATATCAAGCCAGGATGAGAATCAAACCTGAGTTCAAGGTTCTCTCCCAGAAAAAAAAAGTTGAGGACTCGACTCCTGATGAAGAGGGGGTCTGTCCTAATGTAGGAGGTCTTGTACCCCTGGGGTCTTGTTCACAACCCCGGCGTCCTGGCCAAATTTCCCATTGGCCCTTACCAATCATGGGTTCCTAATAATCCCCATCTATGAATTGGCTCATTACTCTGCTCTCCTCCCCACTGATAGCTGGTGTATGTGAGCGTTCTGGCGCACTATGGCTGCCGTCGCATCATCCAGGTGGATGCTGCACATTGGTGGTGGTGGAGGGGAGTCCCCATTACCTGTAAAGTGCTTTGAGTGGAATGTCCAGAAAAGTGCTATATAAGTGTAAGCAATTATTAATTATTATTATTATTATTATTATTATTATTATTATTATTATTATTATTATTATTATTATTATTATTATTATTACAAGTGATTGGTTGGAGCATGAGGCTTGGCTGACTGAATAGTCAGGAATGATCAGTGTTGTCGGTGCTGTGCCAATCTGTGGCATTAGAGCAGGAGATGTGTTCTCTGTGAAGCCCTCAGTTTAAAGGTCAATCTACAGTTTGTCCCCGTCTGTCGTCATCAGGGCTGAGTATGACTACAAGCGGAGAAAACCAGGCTTCTTTATGGGGCTGTTTAGCTTACAACAGGGTCAGAAACCGAGTCCGGGTGTGACAAACATCTTGGTGAGCCTTGGATTAGAGTCGCAGCTTCTCTGGAATAAGAGGAACAAACTGAGGTGGTTTGGGAGCCCGGTACAGAGACACAGTGGGACGTATCCATTGGAAGTGTCCTTGGCAGTACTACTAGGTGGAGACCTCTAAGATGATGCATGACACACTGGAGAGACTGTTTCTGAGCTGGCCTGAGAACACACAGGAACAATATGCTCATGCAGCCACCATGAGCCTCACTAGAACAAGGAATCTGAAGATGAAAGAATGGTTTCTTTAGCAATCCTGGAGGCCTGAGATATCAAATAAGACAAGGAGCCAAGTCAGATATTTTACACCAATTAAAGCTGCACTAATGTCGATAACAGTTTACATTGCCTTTTTTTACAGTATTGTGAATATCACAGATCTATTGTGTGGTTTATGAAAATGTACTGTAAGTGAAATGTATGAATAATGATTTTATTTCTTTTGCAACATATTATTTTACAACATGAACTCAGCCACTGACAGATACTGATACTAATTCTTCTGATGCTGCTTCTAAATGTGCATTAACAACTGTTATGAATATTTACTCAATCTTGCATTCTCAATCCCCATTGAACAATAAATAGCATGGGGAGTTCCCCTGTCCCAATGGCCATTAGCACTGATTATTCTGTTGGTCTCTTTAAATTGTAACCCCCCATGATCTGTGTCATGGCATGACAAAGACGTAAAACAGCAGCAGACAGCAGAATGACTACACATGCCAAGTCTAGATTTGCAATAAGTTTTTCTTTATCATACTTCTTATCTTTTTAGAGCACTTTTATAACTGTCAGTGATTAGATAGTCACATTATAAATGTGTTTTACGTAAAAATAAAAAAATTATTTGCACTGCTTCTATACACGTAAAATTTACTAGTAAAATGCAGTTTTGACTAAGGTGACCTTTCAGTAACAGGGTTATTTATTTAGATCTAAGAGGACTACCTCTGTGTGAAGACTAACTTAATTGTTGTTTGACCAATAAAAGGCAGTCAGTTACATACTTTAATTCGGTATTTCATAATTACATAATAAAGTGAACCTTCAGCTGGCAGACATTATGTAGCATCAATATTACCACAATAAGGGTCATATTATGCTTATCCTTTAGACACATGCAGAAGAAAATAAAACAACTTGAACTTTTCTATTTCTTTTACAGCTTGCTAGGTAGTGGTTCTGTAATAGTTGTTTCAATGGTGAAGAAGAGACATCTGGATGGTCAGGTGGGTTACAAAGCGCCATGAAAAATATAAGAGGAGAAAGTGCCTGTCCACTTTGTGTGATGTTCATTTCTTGTGAGCATTTTCAGCTACAGTGGTTACCACATATTAAACAAACGACCACTGTGCATATGCCACCATTGTTGGCTAAATCCACTGCACAGTGAAAGTACTGATCCAACTGCAGGGCTTCGCCAGCTCATCTTAAGACTCTGAAACCATCATCCTCAGTGATTCAGTAGTGCACCTCTCTGGTTGCCATCTGGGCTCGACTACATGAATGACTGAATGACAGTAACTGCTTTAGCACTAGCACACAATTTTCTGAGCAAGAGGTGTTTGTTTGAAATTGGTCAGGGTATCCTCAGGTTATTCCCCTCTTGTGGCTTGTCAGGCACCTCCTTGTCCGTTATCAGTGAAGAGCTGTGACATTGCACTGTTCCATGCTAACCTCTGCTGCTTGTGTAGTGTGTTTAAAGAAGCAGATGACAGTGCAGGTTTACACAGTGTGTTTCACCTGTGTTTGCAATGACGTTTGTAGCAGTGATGAGACTAACACAGTTCCAAAAACTGGACAGATGTGTTGGTGGTTTATTGAATAAACGGAAAATCATTGGGGATTCCAAGTGTATAAGAGGAAATATTTCTGAAAAATGCGTCTTCCTTTTTTAATATAACACAAAAAGTGAGTTTTGAAATATCCAATGAAATGTGGGGAAAACTGAATTTCCCGATTTTCCCTGTGAGGAAACCTCAAGAGCTCTACTGCTGTTTAACGGAGGAACTACCAGCAGTCACTTGAGGTGAAAGAGAAAAAGTTAAAAGACTAACTTGTTCCTTATATTGTTCCTTACATACTGTATCTAGGCTTACCCACAATCAGAAAGCTGTGTGGTTAAATTGAACCTTCCCTTAAAACATTGCAGTATGGAAAGGAAAATACTTTTTAGTTATCATTAAAATAAGATCAGATCACTTTATTAGCCATATACAGTTTCTTCCATTAGCAATTTCTTTTCACATACCCCAGCTTGCTCTCCATGAGATACACAGGCACACAGACAGGGAGAGAAGCTTGGGGTCAGAACACAGGGTCAGCCATTTATTTAGCACCCCTGGAGAAGTTGGGGTTAAGGGCCTTGCTCAGGGGCCCAATGGAGCAGGATTGCTCTGCTAGCCATGGGATTTGAACTGGCAACCTTCCAGCCACAGGTACAGATCCTTAGCCACAGTGCCACTGCTCCACTCCGAATAATTGCCTGCAAACATTAGACAGAATCCCGTGCATTAGGTGACTGTTTAAGGGAAATAAAATATAAACAAAGGATAGCTTGTCTAAACTTAATAAACTGTCTCTTGATGCTCATCTTGGCTGCAATAGCTACAGTATATGTTTTGGGTCATTATCACACTGCATTATGAAGTACTGTACCACTCAATAAATATCATGCAGTTACTGCTTCAATGGGATATGCAGCCAAATCCTGTCCTTTTCGCTCTGAAATGTACATGAAGTTAATGTGTCCATGTGCTCATGTTCACATTAAATCACTGGTGGCATTTTCTCGTTTTATTATGATCAAATGTGTGCATGGCCATAGTCAAAATGTAAATTGTATACAGGTATTATATTGTACTTATTATTCATATTGCTCTCATGATCACAGATGCAATTTGCTTGATTAAGTCTTTTGCTTGAATAAAGCTAAAAAAGCAGTTTTGAATTTGAAGTTCCTATAACTTTGGAGGTAATTTATATTAAATACATCACTTGGAAAGTGAAAGTATTTCTTAAATCTCAGAGACAGTTTTTTTACTTTATGCACTAACTGAAGAGTAATGAAAGTTACTCATTATTTTGCAGTACAAACTTATTAAGCTTGAGCAAGGGGTTGTTTGTTTTCAGGGTTTGTTGGCTGGTTGGAATTGCAGCGAGTTGTTGTTTTGCCAGACTAATGTTGAAAATTTACTTTTTGTTTTGGACAGTTGTTATTTACCTAGACTGTTCATACAAGGCCTGGACCACCACAATATAGGCTTATTAATGGCTTATTAATAGGAGGACTTTTTAAACCACCAGCTACACTAGCTAACAATGATTGATACAGTATACAGTATATAGTATCTATTAATTCCATTACATTTCCTTTTGAAATGCAATTTGGAACTGTTTAAATCTTTGTGTCTTTAAGTGAGAAATAAGTTATTGTTCCAATAGACAACACTAGAAGTAGAGTGCTTGTATTCAGACCCTTACTACTGTGCCACATCTTGTGAAGACATTTTGTGTACATTACATTGGTGCATGTACATTTTTAAAATTAAGATTTTATTCAAGACTTCTAAGGTCAAGGTAGGTTACAGTAAATGTCAGCAGAAGAGAAAAAGCTGAAATATGGTGATTGCATAAGTATTAAGACTTCTGAACTTGATATTTAATGGAAGCATCACTGGCAGTAATCACAGCCCCAGGTCATTTTGGATAAATCTCTTCCAACATTGCACACACTGCAAGTATTAATTGCTACTTTGAAGTGTCATGGCTGCAAGGTTTAAAGCAACAAAATGTGAAACATGCAAGGGTCTGAATACTTTTGCAAGTCACTGTATAAGGATACTAGCAGAAAGTAATAAGCTATTTTGTAATTTTGTATGAACTTGGGAGGATCAAGGTTAAAGAGACCCTTTAATTGCACTTTTCCATTGTTATCTCCATTGTGTCATAAAGATGTCTTCGATTGATGGCCTGTATTTTTAGAGATTAATATTTTCTTACTGAAAACATTGCAACACATTCTTTTTCGGCCCCTGAACACAAAACAATACAGCGGGTGGACAATTGTCTCATTCCAACAACATGTCTGTGTTGTAAATGTACAGAAGATGTCAGTCAGCACAAAAGAAACAATCGCAGGCATGCTGAGTGTTAGATAATGCATCAAGTGCTAAGCCAGCAGATTTTATAGAAGATAAATGTCATTTTTGTGCCAAACCTGCAATGATAGTTTCAATACCTTTCTGTGGGTGACTCATCTTTGGCTTTTAAATATCTGGTATGTTAAATACTTTGGAAAAACAGTGTCATAAGTAGTAGCACGTGAGATATTCTACATCTCAATCTAAGAATTCTTTGTCTTCCTGCCACGGTCATTGCCAGCAGACAAACCTGTTTTGCAGCAGTAGATGTTCTAATCACAGGGACTAATATTGGGTTCTACATATACTTGCAGGTCCGACCACTCTTCCAGCTTGCATTAGCAGATTTTTTGGCTGCTGCGGTGCTGCTGTCTATGAGCGTAATAAATATTCTCACAGGTGTCACAGATCCTGACCAGACTAGCACAGTCTTGTCAATTTACAATGTTTGTGAATATGGAATACCTCTAGCATTGGTAAGTACCCAGTAATAATGCTTCACTTTTCAATATTAGTTATTTATGAAATAGTTGTGAAATGATTTACTTTTAATGAATGGTTCTTGTCTCTGTCTCTTTCAATATTATTTATACTTTTAATATAAAATATGGGAGAGAATCATGAAGATTTTATGTGTGTTTATGTGTGAAATGGGCCAGAAAGCTTGTCAATAAGTGGGATAGTGTATTTTCAAGGATTCCAAACCAGTCAGCTGAGGTTAATGTGCAGTGCTGGCAGTCATAAAGTCTTCAGCTTTGAGATTAACTTTTGCTCTTTGGCTAAAGTTTTGCAATGTGTAAAAACAGTAATTCACATGCTTTTCTTTTTTACTGCAGTGCCACGGTTTTTAGATGCTAGAAATCTAGTTCTTGGGCACTGACACTGTCAATTTCAAATATTGCCAAACATTCCGATGCTTGTAAAGCTATTCAGGAGCCACCGACAAACAATTGGCACAAGAATGTACAAAACAGTTTTTTCCCCACACAATAAATGTCATAAGAAATGCAGGGCACAGAGTCTTGTCTGTCCTTCACATATTGTAACGAGACAGTTGGATATGTTGGATATGCAGTTGGATAGTGTTATTTTATTGCCATTGGTAAACTAAATAGCCGCAATTCACAGTAAAAGATTTGTAGTTTACTTGGTTTTAGAATTAAGCATTTCTGGCATTTTATATGGCATTGTTTTGATGAGCAAGTTGGTCTCTTAAAGGTGAGGAAGTCACTGTATTAACAATCAAAGGGAACATTTGTAAAGTCAAAGTGAGAAAGGGGTTGTTTATTCATTTTGGAGATCAGTTCCTATTTTTATTCTGTAAACGCAGTCACATCATGACACAGAAGGATCAAAATATACTGAGGTAAAAACATCTTTTTCAGATGAATTCCCCTGGAGTTTTGACCAATAAAGATGGGGATGTATAGTTCTGTAAGGAGTTTAATATCTCTAGAGCAGATATCCTTCCATCTTGACTGTTTTTTTTTCACACTGCTTTTTCGTGTCTACGGATCAGGTAATAAAACAATGTTATGCAAAAGCAGGCTGAATCATAAGTCTGCCTTTTCTTTTACAGTCCTTTTATGGCACAACGTTTCTGCTGGTTATGGTTTATGCATATGAGGCCAAACAGGCAGTAGGAGGATGGAGGGAATCTTCTGATGGACAGGTAAAACATTTTCTTTTTATGTCATGTGACTTGGGAAAGGAGTTTTCTTTTTGCTCTGCTGTTGTCCTCATTTCTATTTCAACAGTCCCTTAGTTTCACATGCTGAAGTGTTGACAAGCAAAACAAAAAATGCTTTATTATGAACACCTCTCAGTAATATCAGTTTTAGCTAGTGATTGTTATACAGTATGTGGTTGTTATGTCATCATTAATACATTTGAATTGCAATGTCTTGTACTAAAATATTTAGAAAGAGAGAAATAACTACATTTGCTAGGGCCAGATGTTTAAGATGTTCTTTGAAATTACCACCTTACCAAAACAAAGACATCTTAAATTCCTCTTCTTCCAATAATACAGAAAACAAGGAAAGATTTTACTCAGAATTTACTATTTGTATTTAAAAACAAATATCAATCACAAAACAGGATAAATCTAACAATAAGAAGCCCAACAGTAACATTTTAAATAGAAAGCATATTTCATGTACAGTATGTGACTTACGCTCATGTACAGTAAGCCCTGATAATTTTGTTGGCTTATAGATTCAGTGTCATCAAATAGAGGTTTTCAAGAGAAGTTAAGAATTAATTAAAAAATTCTAGTCTTGATGCACCTCTTTGCTCATCTTTTGTCACACTCGCTATTTGCTCTGGCAAGAAATAGACCTTACTTTCCAATACTCCATCTCTAAATTCTTCCTCCATCGTTTTTTTGTATCCTACTACTCACCATGTCCATTTTGCTGTTCCCATAGCTGTTGGCACTGTAACACTATTTTTCCTGTCTTCTTCTTGCAATCCAGCAGTCCAACCACTATTCACCTTCATCAAGCTGGGGTGGGGACTCACCTTCTCCCTACACCTCAAACATGCAGCTCTCCAACCTCAAATTCCCTGTGCTTTGTGGAATAAAAATAAGATAAGATCACTTTATTGGCCATATACAATTTCTTGCATTAAGAATTTGTCTCTTCACATACCCCAGCTTGTTCTCCATGAGACACACAGGCAGGGAGAGAGAAGCTTGGGGTCAGAGCACAGGGTCAGCCATTTATTTAGCACCCCTGGAGAAGTTGGGGTTTAGGGCCTTACTCAGGGGCCCAATGGAGCAGGATTGCTCTGCCAGCCATGGGATTTGAACTGGCAACCTTCCAGCCACAGCTGCAGATCCTTAGCCACAGTGCCACTGCTCTGCCCGAATGGCTCCCCGCAGTCACCAAGATGTCTGCTCTTCTTTTCCGCAATGTCGTTGCCCTTCCCCAGACCTCCAGCACATCAGTGCCTTCTTCCCCTCAGTCCAATTCTGGTTCCCCCCTCCTTCTCCTCACTTGCGTGATCCAGTTCAGTCCATCCCTCCCGCTTCCCTTTCTGCCATGTTTTATGGCATCCAGCCCACTACAACTTCAGCCCCAACCAATCTGCGGTATTTAGATCTCTCCTCCTTCCCAGCAGGCATGAGCGCACAGCATCAGTCTGTGGCAGGATCCGACTCCTTGTTCACCACCCTCGCCCCATTGCAAGTGGCCCAGGCAGCAGTGGTGATGGGTGTTGTCTTCCCTCCACCCCAGGCTCTTCCACCCTTGGCCACTTTGAAGCCCCTTTGAAGCATACTGGACTTCTACTTGCTCTCAGATACCATCTCTTTAGCTGCTGTATTTTGGGGATTCAACTAGAGAAAATCATCCTCATTCATTCAGACTAAGCAAATAGGCAAAGGAGCCATATAATGTACTTCAGGCTCGATATGCTATCAGCCTTACAATTCTCTTATTCTTATTACTCCCTTTGTTTATCTAAGGGAGAATATCCTCAGACCCTGAGCTTCACGTACCACTAGTTCCTACACCATCTCCAGGTCAGGCTAACCACACCTTACCTCGGTGCTATTAGCTTTCGAGTCACTCATTCTGGGTGGGTGTTGCATCTTCCACATAATCCCAACTTCTACCTTCATGCGCTAGGTCAGTGGTCCTCTGAATGGACCTCTGTGCCTATCTGAATATGGACCTGATTAAACACAAAATTTTGCACCATTATTTTTGTCTTGAAGAACTTCGCATTGGGGTTATGGGGTTCCTTCGGTCTCTTTTGAGGTCCTGTCATCCTCATCCTTACAGTCACGTTGCCATTTTGTCTCTGTCTGGAAAGCTACACAAACTGGCAGCTGCTGTGTCAGAAACATAGGTCTTTGCTACAAAGAGGTATCCCTGGCCAAACAAAATCAGTCAGGAATGAGTTAGTAAAGCTCTGATGCTTGTGAAGAGTGAGAGTGAAGAGATGAGTAACACAGGAAGAATAAAAAAATCCAGTTTGAATTGTAACAATGTAGTATCCTTTTATTAATATAATAGGTAGAATGAAAATACACTTTATTGAAGTTTTCTTGTCAGGGTGTTAAGTGTCTGAACAGGAATGGAAGTCTCACTTCTTTCTCACTTGTTTTTCTAGGAACACTCACACAGAAGGTCAAGGAAGCACACACTTTACTTGCTGTATTTTCTTGCATGGTAAGTGCCTTGTTTAGAAATGCTGTTTTCTAAGCATGTTTATTTAATCTAATCAGGAATAGTGCCTAAGAATCAGTAGTGAACAAAAACAAACTGAAAGTAGGCAAATGTCTCCTTGCCAAGCCTGAAGGAGAGATGTAATTCCACTCAACAAATATCCCACCATTTCACTGGTGCTATTTTATATATCCCAGCATTCAAACGATGGCTATTTCCATCAAAGAAATATACCCTTAACCCTTTAACTTTATATTTGTTTTCTGGCTTACCTCTGCTTTTCCTACATAACTGGTTTACTTTGCTATGGTTTGCATTTACTTCACCACACTTATCCATCCTTTACAATGCTTTTCCCATGGGTTCACTTTACCAGAGTAGAATTCGTATTCTAAACTTTTACAAGGGCACTTCAATCTTTGGCTGTATTTTGGACTAATATTATCATAACTGTCTTCATTCTGTTCCCCCAGGTGTGTTCCAGGGTTGTGCTTTCTCACACAGGTGGTGGCCTTAAGGAATTCCCCAGCTGAATTATTCCCATCTCATCCAACCACAAACCTTATCACTTTCGCAAGTGACACTAGACGCAATGATTACCATTTTTACTGTTGCAGGTGAGGTAATGTTTGTAGTTAAAGTTTAAACTGACTAGGATTTCATTGTTAGGGTTGGGCTAGGATTATAGTTATGATCAGTTTAAGACTGGTCAAGGTTATAGTTGGGTTAGGCATAAGGTTTGGGTTGAAGATGAGGAGACAGAGGTGGCTTTGCGATTAGGGTTATGATTGATTAGGGTTATGAAGGAGGTTATAGGATGAGAGTTGCACTAAAGGGACTGTGGGTTTTGGAGTGTCACTGGCAGGGGTAGACTACCGTGGCCTTGACTGCTGAGTTTGCCGGTTTCCATTCTGTCTTAGACCTTAATGACTTATTTATCCAATTAAGTGTATTAGATGCCCAGTCAGATGTATTGATTAGGGCTTAATCAGGTGTTAATGGAAAAATGCCTTTGAAACACGCAGGAATATGGTACATGAGGATCAGGGATGCCTATAGTTGGGTTGCTTGTATGATTGATCTAAAGTAGAACTACTCAACCTGTTACACTATGTTACAGAATTTACCACAAACCAAGTCCTTACTTATTAAATTAGTAGGATCAGTGTTGGAATGACAAAGCCTGTTGTACCTATAGTAATGTGTACTATGATACTGTAAGGATACCCAGGTTTAAGGCAAGGCACTGGGTAGGGAACATTTTGTAATAGGTTTTTTATTGTGCCACTGTCAGACAGGCTTTTACTTCAGGGCACTGGAAGAACTTGAGGGTCTTTGAGCCCCAGTGCAAATATTTTTATGGGCCTCCATCTCTTTCTCCTCTCCAAAGATCAGACACTGGCAACACTAATAAATGAATTGATCGCTATCCAAATGCAACACTAAATTGATTTATTTTTCTTTATTTTGGTGCAGCTGTATTTTACTGGTGTATAAGGAGAATGATAGCAGTCTCAAAGTAAGTAAAGCTTTTGTAAAATTTATTATTTTTAGCACAAGGCTTAGGGTTACCTTTACCTTATTTAACTTTATTATCATTACTTAATCTTAAGTACTACAACTACAGCAAAAAACATATTTCTTAAGCATTTCCAATTTCCATCTGACTGGTACATTTTGAGGTAATTTGCACTTTGATTTGATGAGAACTGTGCTTTATTTTACAGCCTGAATGGTATACATACTTGATGAAAGTGTTCTTCCTTGCATATGTACTGGTGGTGATAACCTGCTGCATTGTGAGTAAACTTTTTCTTTGTGAATTTTTAGTATAATTCTTGTGCACTAATATGCAAACTGAATGCTTTCAATGAACCTTTTTTTTCACTTTAATGAAACAATCAGAATAGCTTCAGTGGTTAATTGCTAAAGTGGGATCTAAAGTTCTCTGAGTAACAGAAAATCTTATTTTTACTGCAGCTGTGCTCTGAATGATTTAAGTGGACTACGTATGTGCATGCTCACGACACATTCATATTTTATTATTTATAAATTGTTACCAATTTATAACTGGTGATTATGATAGAAGATGGCTTTTAGCATACAGCAGGTAAGATTAATAATGACAACAATAGCCTAATGATTAAAAGAATTGAAGAACAGTTGCAAACTAGAGGAATAGAAGAGCATTCGGCTTATCTAGTCCATTTGGTAGTTGACTCCCATGATCCTTGAATAAAGGAGTGCCTCCTGTTCCCATGTTTAAATGCACGTCCTTGAGTCTCCGATTCATTTTTCATTCTGAAGAAGTCCACTGAGTTAACTATCAATGCCCTTAAAGATTTTTCGAATACTTGTATCAGGTTCCCTTGCAATTTTCAGTCTTGACCACAGAAAAGTTCAGTTCCTTCAGCCTGTCAGTGTAGGACATTCCCTTAAGCCCTATCTGGTTGCTCTTCTCTGGACAAATTCCAGAACAGCAATGGCTTTTTTATAATGTAAGCAGAATTGCTCACAATATTCTAAATATGTTACTAGTGTGTAGACATTTAACATAACATCCTTTGATTTAAATTCTACACTTCTAACCATGTATCTTTAACACTTTTTGCCTTTTTGCTTCCCCACATTGTCTAGAAGATAACGTAATAAATAATGTCAATATAAATAATTCAGTTGTCTTCGTAAGTAGCCCCTTCGAGCTCCGTGTTTCCCATTTGGTATTTTTTGTTTTTGCTGCCTGTATGTAAAACCCCCAGCACTTGACTACATTTATCTTTTTCCAAGTGTTGGCCTACTCTTGAATTTGATCTGAATCCTTTTTGAATTTCAATAATAATGTTTAAAAACATTTTGAAATTATTTGGAAATTCTTATTGAAACCACAATTTCAAACTTCAGACGGTAATGATCTTGATAATGATACGAGAGAAAACGCTGCTTGTGTACTGTGTGTACAATCAACAGGGCAGATGAATCCCACAGCACTGCAGACCCCTAAACACAGACAACAAAGCAGTACCAAAAAGCTATTTGATGCATCACTGTAATTTGTTGCAGTTCTGCTTCTTATCAACTGGTACTGACAAGTTTGTCAAGACTTGGAACATAGATGGAGAAAAGAAATGGCAAATGTTAGAGGAAAACCCACATCAGATCCAAGACTAACAGAAATTCACCTTTGGGCAGGAGAATGACCCAAAGCACAAGGCCACAGCTCTAATGAACAGGCCCAGTTTATTGAATGAATGAACCTTTTTTGTTTCTTTCTTACTGCATGTTAGCATCTACCCTGTAAACCTCTGCCTCATACCTTTTTGAAGGCCCTCTTCTTTCCAGCTGCCTGCAGCGCTGTGTCTCTCTTCACAGGTCGTGTACTACAGAGTGAACAAGTGGTGTCAGGACCGTCAGGGGGAGTGTATGTTCCTGGTGGAGGGAGATGGATTCAGCAGGAGGAACATGAGAGGGATCTATTGCACAGCCCGGTCTGTTGTGCTTGTCATGGTCGTCTGCTGGACACCAGGTCTGTGATCACCACAGCACCACACATAATTTCTCACCTGTGTTGATTTTAGTGTTTGTTATTCCAGTGCATATTCACTGTGTTTTTTTGTGTTTTTCAACAGCTTTTTTTCTAGTCCTACTTTCACTTCTCATTCCAAAGCAGGAGAGCCTTTTCCCCCTTTATGTTTTACAGGTAGGAAAGTTTTTGAAGAGTCTTATGTGTTCAACGTTTTTGGGCTTTTCAGGAGTATTTTTAAGCAATTGTCCTCTTGTGGGCTGAGTGGTTCAGGCGCTGTGAGATGTGTGAAATGGCAGTGCTGCATGTTTTTGGAGTGGTGTTCAAACCTGGATTAAACACATTGATGTCTATCAATGTCGAGTTGAGAGGGGCAGCAGGCAACAGGACTCTTAATGTAATATGAACCTGTTCCAGTGATATTCGTCCCTTTTCAGTCTCACAGGTCCTTTATGTTAAGAGCCTTACATTTGGCACAGAAAGCTAGACAATAATTTGGGCTATGCAGATTGTGCCCCTCTGATATATAAATATATATAACTCAATATAGTACACACAAATCTGATTTATTTGTGGATTTGATTCAGTTATGTGCTGGTGTATAGAGGGTGTTTGATAACATTAGTATATTGAAACAAATGCATCATGAAAGCCTCTCCATCTTGTCGGAACCTAATGCCCTCATAAATATGTAAATACCAAATTTTAATATTATAGTTGTTTGAATAAGCCGACTCAATAACCGTATATTCACCCTGCTGAAAAAAGAAAAGAAACAACGTTTTGGCCGTGGGGCCTTCTTCGGGACACCGAAATGTTGTGTTTCCTTTCTTCTCTTTTCAGCATGTAATAAACCTTTACTTTTTCCTACGCATGCTGACGCAGCTACCTACATGAACTACTTATATTCACCCTTACAGCTTTTCACCTACTGACATCTAAAGTGTAGTACGAAAACTGTTTGAACTAGTAAATGGGGGGGGGGGGGGGGAATCATTTGATAAGCATGAAATCTCAAGAATTGTTGTGGGGTTTTTTTCCAGGCCATAACTGTTTCTCTTCAAGGATTCTTAAACAGCATAGCATACGGATGGTTACGCCGTAATTTCCGAGAAGCTGCCCTGGGAGAGAGGCTTGCTCTATTGGCACAGAACCCCCGCGCTTTCTACGACGAGTCCCTGACAAGAACATAAAGGCCCAGAGACAAGGAACACAAGGTGCTTTAACAGGAAAGGAAAGGACATGCACAACAAACCACGTTTGAGGGCATTTTTCCTCTCTTCTGCACATGTTGAATAGACTTTGTGAACAGCTGGGGAGAGGATGCAAAGCAGTAGACCTTGAATTATTTACTTTTTTTTCTGGATTGCACCCGAAAAGCCTTACTTGAAGAACAGAGTCCTGTATGTTGAAGATGGGATTTTAGGTTAGGTAATTGTAGAAATGTTATTTATTATCTGTTTCTAATCTGTAATATTTAATTTATAAAGTGATCAGGATTTATTGCTACTTAAATTTTTTAAAGAAGAACTACATTTTTTGTTGTTTTAAATGATAGTTTTATTGCTAGCTTTATTGGACATTCACGGTCTTGTCAGGAAATTTAGTGTCTTGCAAGAGTTTTCACTTCCTTGCAATTTTCAATTTTTCTTGCTTTAAAGTTTACAGGCATAACATTTTAAAATAGTGATTATTATCTGTTAAAGGCACAGCTAATTCCACATGTTCAGAGCAAAAACAAAGACGTAAAACAAAAGAAGTAGATAGGTAATAATGGGAAAAAAAGTCATGATTACATGAGTATTCAGACCCTTAGCTGTGGCAAACCTAAATTAATTTCGGTACTCAAAATTACTTTAATTAGACAGAGAATTACTTCTGTGGCCTCCATGTGCAATAATAGTGATTCATAGGATTTCAGAATAAATACACCTCTCTCTTTAAGGTAATAAGATCCCTCAGTCTCTCAATTATAAGCCAAGATTCAGTCACGAAGGCACAGGACCTTTCAAAACAACAGAGCTGTTGTATAAAGGCACAAATAAAAAAAAGGACATAAAAATGTTTCAAACCCTTAGGATCTCTTTGAGCTTGGCAAAGTTGATCAGTAAGAAGTGGAAGGCACCCAGACCATGCCTAGATCAGACTGTTCCTCCAAATTGAACAGCCAGGAAAGGAGAGAAAGAATTAGGGATGTTGGGATGCAGTGAGATAGGAGAGTATGTCCATGAGTTAGCAAAGGAACTGTAACTTCGCAAAGGAAGCTAATAGTGAAATGAAAAATAAAAACATCTCAAATTTTGCAAGGACTTTGCAACACAGCACCTAAGTGATACAGAAATGTGACGGAAGGTTTTAAGATCAGACAATTCAGCATTGGTGATCTGTGGTATAACTGCAAAATGTTACCTGTGACACAAACCCAGTACAAGCATGGCAACCCTACTGTAGTTAAGCATGGCAGTAGCAACATTACAGTATGTTGTACTTCTGCTTCTTATCAATCATACTAAGAAGCTTGTTAAGACTAATGAGAACATGAATGGAGCAAAGAAATGGCAAATCTTAGAGGTAAACCTGCTTGAGATCTAAAACTGGGATGGAAATTCACCTTTCTGCAGCAGAATGACCCAAAGCACAAGGCCAAAGTTACAACGAACAGACCCAGTCACAGTCCTGACTTGAATCTGTTGAAAGATTCGAAATACACTGTCCACATGCAGTGCTTAAGCAATCTCAGTAACTATACCAAGAAGAATGGGCAAAAATCGCATTAAGCCAGTGTGCAAACTTGGTAGAGACCTACCCAAAAAGAACTGAGGCTGTAAATGCTTCCAGGTTGCTTCCACCTAAAATGGAGTTCACAGATCTGAATACTTCTGTAATCAACAGTTCATTTCAGTTTGTTGTCCGATGTTTTGCTTTTACTGAAACCTCTTACCCTTAGAAGTCTTTGAGAATTCAGATTTTGAAATAGAACATTAAGTTTAAAAAAATGTGTGCATCATTTTCATAAAATGGGACACCAAAGGAAGATTGAATACTTTTGCACGGTCCTGTAAAAAGAGAGTGACTGGCTGACAACAGGAAAATATCACTCATGAATGAACCTGTATTAAAATCTTTTAAAGCCTTTTGAAAGCAACCAACCCAAAAAACTTATATTTATTAAAAACAGTGTCAGTCTGAAGTGGGCAAGAGGCATGAGTCCACTCATTTCCCAGAAGTACTATGTGTAAAAAAAATAGGCTGCTCCTTCAGTTATAATTGAAAAGTCAATTTAAGTAAAATAAATAAAAAAATGCACTTAGCTGTAAGTATGTATGTGTTGAAAACAGTATTTACTTACCATGGCACTGACTTAAAATATTCTAATGAAAAGCACTTTAGAAACCACAAGATGTACATGGAAAATTGAATTTGTAAAGGAAATTGTGTAAATTGAACAAACTACCACAACAAGCACTGATGATAATTTAAATTGTGTCAAGTTAATCCACAAGGAAATCCAGAAGGAAATAATTTGGAACATGTTAGAATTCACATACTGTAACTTTAGAGATGGTGTGTTTATTCAAATACCTATGGTTCTTCTGGAGCATTCAAATTTCTGATTGGATCTAAACTGTTCCTTTCCTTCATTTATGCATTCACTATATACCAAAAGTGGAAAGATAAATTTGCAAACAATGCCTTAAATTTAAAAAGCACCTTATGATCAGAGCAATTTGCTAGAGATCATTGACTACTTTTACAGCATTCAAAAAGCCCCTTGTAAACACTTTATGGTATGGACGTTCTTGCACTTCAAATCAATAAGAGATATATCTCGCACTGGAATGACTTGACTTTTATATGAGATATTACATTTCAAATGACATCCTGGAAGAGGGTTGTGCATTCAGACAAGATGGCCACAAAACACTGGAGAATAAACTGCAATCCTTCTCTCTGGTGACAGTTAAATCCAGGAAGCACAGGTTTCCTGTATCAGTCCATACAGTGCCTTGCGAAAGTATTCGGCCCCCTTGAACTTTTCAACCTTTTGCCACATTTCAGGCTTCAAACATAAAGATATAATTTTTTTATTTTATGTGAAGAATCACCAACAAGTGGGACACAATTGTGAAGTGGAACGAAATCTATTGGATTTTTGAAACTTTTTTAACTAATAAAAAAATGAAAAGTGGGGCGTGCAAAATTATTCGGCCCCTTTACTTTCAGTGCAGCAAACTCACTCCAGAAGTTCAGCGAGGATCTCTGAATGATCCAATGTTGTCCTAAATGACTGATGGTGATAAATAGAATCCACCTGTGTGTAATCAAGTCTCTGTATAAATGCACCTGCTCTGTGATAGTCTCAAGGTTCTGTTGAAAGCGCAGAGAGCATCATGAAGACCAAGGAACACACCAGGCAGGTCCGTAATACTGTTGTGGAGAAGTTTAAAGCCGGATTTGGATACAAAAAGATTTCCCAAGCTTCAAACATCCCAAGGAGCACTGTGCAAGCGATCATCTTGAAATGGAAGGAGTATCAGACCACTGCAAATCTACCAAGACCTGGCCGTCCCTCTAAACTTTCAGCTCAGACAAGGAGAAGACTGATCAGAGATGCAGCCAAGAGGCCCATGATCACTCTGGATGAACTGCAGAGAACTACAGCTGAGGTGGGAGAGTCTGTCCATAGGACAACAATCAGTCTTACACTGCACAAATCTGGCCTTTATGGAAGAGTGGCAAGAAGAAAGCCATTTCTCAAAGATATCCATAAAAAGTCTCGTCTAAAGTTTGCCACAAGCCACCTGGGAGACACCCCAAACATGTGGAAGAAGGTGCTCTGGTCAGATGAAACCAAAATCGAACTTTTTGGCCACAATGCAAAACGATATGTTTGGCGTAAAAGCAACACAGCTCATCACCCTCAACACACCATCCCCACTGTCAAACATGGTGGTGGCAGCATCATGGTTTGGGCCTGCTTTTCTTCAGCAGGGACAGGGAAGATGGTTAAAATTGAGGGGAAGATGGATGCAGCCAAATACAGGACCATTCTGGATGAAAACCTGTTGGAGTCTGCAAAAGACCTGAAACTGGGACGGAGATTTATCTTCCAACAAGACAATGATCCCAAACATACAGCAAAATCTACAAAGGAATGGTTCACAAATAAACGTATCCAGGTGTTTGAATGGCCAAGTCAAAGTCCAGACCTGAATCCAATCGAGAATCTGTGGAAAGAGCTGAAAACAGCTGTTCACAAACGCTCTCCATCCAACCTCACTGAGCTCGAGCTGTTTTGCAAGGAAGAATGGGCAAGAATTTCAGTCTCTCGATGTGCAAAACTGATAGAGACATACCCCAAGCGACTTGCAGCTGTAATCGCAGCAAAAGGTGGCTCTACAAAGTATTAACGCAAGGGGGCCGAATAATTTTGCACGCCCCACTTTTCATTTTTTTATTAGTTAAAAAAGTTTCAAAAATCCAATAGATTTCGTTCCACTTCACAATTGTGTCCCACTTGTTGGTGATTCTTCACATAAAATAAAAAATTTATATCTTTATGTTTGAAGCCTGAAATGTGGCAAAAGGTTGAAAAGTTCAAGGGGGCCGAATACTTTCGCAAGGCACTGTATATGATACAGTATCTTCTTCTAGATATAACGGGGGGCACTGCCTCTATAGGCCCCTGTTTTTCTGCTACCATTGTCTCATTGTTCTGCCTTTTAGTTGAGAAAGGCAGGAAAAGTCAAAACAGTTTGTAAATAGGAAGATAGACGCATTATTCAGGTTTTCAGGTTTTTATTAGCAAGACGTTTGTTCACATTCTTAGGTACCTACAATACCAATTCAGGTTAAAATGAGCAACCAATTTCACAGAAATTTACTAGAGCAAAAAACAAGCTGTTGCCACTACTCTACATGTTCAACACTGTTTAAGTATACAGTCTAGTCCTGTAAGGGAGGACACTGTGGTCAGTGTTTCCAGTTCTAATGAAATACTCCACTCCAGCTCTAGTCTCACTTTTTTCGATCCTTCACTAACAGAGCACATCTGTAGCAGCAGCAGCCCTATAATCAGACAGACTCACTGCTACACTAGTCTCATAAAAAGCAGTGCACAGTCAGGAAAGACTTTACACACCAATACAATGAACAAGCAACCTACTCAGCTTTTATACTCAACAGAATGAACACAAGAAATTCTTTACTACAAATAAATTCCACCCCCTTCATTAACTGAAGAACATAAATCTACATATAAAATATATACAGGAAGAGGGGTGCGCAGTGTGCATTTTCTTTGTTTTAAAAATTTCCGTATGTGTTGCTTTAATCAGACTTGTGTAAAGCGATTTTGTCTCAGATCCAGACTATGGAAAGTTGCCAGGTACCACACTTGGGATTTGTCATTAGCAGGTGGATCTCACTTCTGATTTAATCTGGGCCTTGATTTTACAGGAAATAAACATCAATTAACCAGGGAACGTCAGGGCATTTCCCCCAAGGGTTAGGTTATTCCAATTATGAAATCTAGCAAAATTTATGAAACGATATGTGTCTACTCAATGTTGAATGTTTTGCATCTGAAAACAAATACAAAACTCAAATCTCAAAATATGTAGTGTAGATTTTCATTCCTCTGAGCTTATTCCATCCATTCCTAAAAATTGCTGATTAAATCAATATAAAGTTCTGTCGTTTTCAATCACATCCTTCTGTATCATTCCAGTACTCTCCAAAAAAGTTTTTTTTTCCCCATGCAGTTTTGTTTTAAATTGAGTTTACAAATAAAGAAACAGCTATTGATTTTTAACAAATGTTTGTTTTCTGTTGTTCATCCCAATGGTAAGAGCTTCAAATGGACCCTGTGACTTTGGTTGAATACTGCACAAACTATTCCACTGCACACCCCTGCAGATTGTGTTGCATTGCATATGCCTTTGGAACATTCATAATTGCACAGAGTACTTACAATATTTGTAAAAAGAGAAGTCTACAATGGTATTACTTCAGTAATATATACACTGGTAAAGAATTTATTCCCAGTATTTAAACTAAGACAAGCATGCTAACACACACTGCTTTGTGCTTGTTGACTAGACATGTAGTGTAAGATTTAATTAATTTAAAAAAAACAGGAAAACAGATGAACCCTGGTGGCATTAGTTTTTTACAAAATCTATAAAATAGAAAAAATGAGGATGTTTTTTTTTTCCCACCAGAGCATCCAAAATATTTAATTGCTGCCCTAAAATAGGGATGTTAAATTTAAAATATTGTTACTAATGGCATATCTGAAGAATTCAACAGGCAAAGGCATGAGACGAGAACTACAGGTCTCAGCCTCATCTACAAATTTAACCAGCGTCACTCCTTCCATTTAACACAAGCATATACTCAGACAGTATAGGCCAAAGCAGAAGTGATACCGGGTGTCCAAATGTATAAATTCTTCAAAACTGCTGCCTAGGATACAGTACTTTGTATAAGATACAGGGTACAAAATACATATGAAAATTGACAGAAAAGTGTAAAAAAAACTTTCCAGTGAGCAGATACTCAACTAATGAATCTTGGCCATTTGACAAGGGTCACTAGTTATTACAGTGACATTTTTTGTAACCGTATAAGAAAATTGTGGCTAGCACATTTAAGGATTTTCTTCATCATTCCTGATAAGTCCACTTCCTTATACTAGCATCAAAATTTTCTCTTTAAGTTCCTACAAGAATTGCCAACATCCAATCACTTAAATCAAGTGAAATTTTACTTTTAATTTTTTGCTAATGCACTTGGCATAGAAGCAAGTCGTACATTTGGATATCAACTCTTCATATAAAAGTGCAAACTAAAATATTTAAATTGGTTTCCATATAAAAATATTCTTTAACTCAAGTACGACATTCTTAATTTACTGGGTATAAATCCTTTGTAATCTTAGGTAAAACACATGGCTGCTTGATATCCCACATGCTATACTGTCACTATACTGGCAGGGTGTATTTTAAATTCAAGTACTGCGAGTAAGAATACTGTGCAATGTGTAAATATCTGAAATTAAACGATGTCCAACAGATAATGAACTCCACATCGAAGTTGCTGGTACTGTATGTAGAACAGATATTCAATGCATTACTGACATCAGTCATAATTAGTTGCAAATGTTACAATATTTTATCCCCTGTGGAGTGTGTTAAATATCATCTAGCTTTGTCAGGACAGTGAGGTATCATCCTGAATTTTCCTTCACCAAGTTACAAAAACTTGAGCAGAACATCAAGGCAAAATGATAAAAATGGTATTGCACAATGTGGCACCATTTTTGTTAGTTTGTGGTTTAGATACAAATGCAGGTTTGCATGCTTTTTTATGCGTAAACTCCACTACGGAAAAAAGCAAGAAGGTCTTCATTTTGGAAGTAAGAAATATGTTACAATCGCTTACAGTAAGCCCCCGGTTTAGTGGACTAATAAAGGTAAGGGGTGTCTGTTATTGCTGAATGTCTTTTACATTACAAGTGACATTTTTTCAGCCCCAAAACACACTACTGTAAGATAAATATACAGAATATACCATATACAGTATATGCTTTTTTCCTTATTTTATAATAACTGTAACCAACATTACAGTTAATGACAATTGTTCCTGTGGCTTTTTTAATCATAAATATACAAATTCTATATTTCATGTGTATGAAATATACTGTATCAAACGCACTGAAATATGAAAAACAAAAACACTCATCATAAGCAACTGACCTTCCTATACAGGACACTATTGACATTCCTGAATTTAAACCTACATGGTATTTATTTTTACTGTCTTTTATTATTTTTGCAAGGTCAGGTATTTCTGATTTCACCGACAAAATTCCCATTTAGCAGATTTTGTCCATGAAATCTGAAGTCTGTTAAACCAAGGGTTTACTGTAATGCTGTTCTAAATACATTTCCATTGAAACCTAAACTGTTATTTTGTTCTAGTGGTGTTACGAAATGTTTTATGCCTACCTTCACTGTAGTGATACCTGTTTACTGAATCTAGAGAAACCTTGCTTTGTATTCCCTTGAAAAATTAACTTCATTTGCAGTATTATGGCATATTAATTTTAGACCTGGAAAATAATGAATACCAAAGCGAACTGATTTAAAACAGTGTTCCTTGTTTCCAGCACAAAAGTCAGAGATTTATAGTAACTTCTAATATGCAAAACTTGTAATATGATCTAAGGCAACCTAGTTCATTTTTTTTTTACTATTTATACAGTACAACACGCTAGTGTATTCATACACAGTAGGCGAAAATCGCTAAAATCAATTATGTGGTGGAGAGCAATATTTAATAATAACTATAACTGTCTTTAAATTTCACACTCGCAATAATATCGGATGGAAACTACAATTTTTTATTTAACTTTCTCCCTAAACCAAGAACTGAATACATTACTAGTGTTATTTTACAAAGCACATGTCATAAATTAGTTTCATGAGGTATATAACTGCTCATGGCTGTCAGTAAATGACTCTGGTAAACGAACTCACATAGCACTAAGTAAGGAAAGAGTTTTTCCTTAGAATATTCAACCCTTTAATAATTTAAGATACAAAACTACAGCACCTGTTCAACTACCAATGCTAATCCTACCTAGCTTCAACCTTTTATTAAATCATATCAAAATGATTAAAAACTTTTTACTTTGATCTCTTGCTACATTCTAAAGCCCTAATATTCTTTTAATTTAGGGGGTGCCCCTCTAGTTCTAAACACGTTCCATGTTATCTAAATATTAAAAAATGAAATAAAAAAAATGAATGGTTAGTATAACGGCGTGGGTGGAATTTGCACTTTAAAGACCTTGGGAGTATACGGCACTAAAAAAAGAGGGAGGAGGGCTGATACTTGTGGAACACAGGCAAACTGTTGGAGGATCCAGTAAAGCTCAGCCGCATCTGGTCAGTGGCGCCGGAGGACGGCCTGTAAGTCCTCTGGAAGGGAGCTGATGATGGTCTGGATGTAGAGCTCCAGTCTCTGCAGCATCTCCTCCTTGACTGGCAGCTGCTGGCGGTGGGCTCTCATCTAGTAGAAAAAGAAAACAGCAAGGACCTGACTCTGGTCCGAGCGTGGCTTTCTGGGGCACAGCATGGAAATGCAAAGCAATTTCAAAGACTCAGGAGTTTTATTTTTAAATTCAAAATCAGCGTGTGTTCCTGAATGGCCAGTGAGTTGGGCTATGTCAGTAGTCTACTGAAGGTGACATTGCCCAGGCAGTGCCACAGAGATGCCAGGCCTGGTTTGACTTCAGCTGGATAGGCCACCCCCAGCCTTGGAACAGTGACTCCTGGGAAGTAACATCACCAAGAGACATCTTGCCCCTCTATTCAGCGCAAGCTCTCCTCTAAGGCACTGTGGAGTTTGCAATGTGTCAGATGAGGAATGGCTCAGCTGTTACAGCTGGGCTGGACGAGTCTTTTGACAGGCCCTTACTCTTTCTGTGTGATGCAAGGATTGTAGCCACCATGCCAGGCAGTCCAAATTTGGAAGGAATTAAATAATGGTCTTTTCCAAATTTAAAAATGTGTTCATCAACTCTGCTCAAGAAAGATAAAACTGTGGGCCTAGAATGTATCCACAGCCCAGGGCTTCACCAGCTGAGACACTCAAAAGCAAACATTGACAGAAAACATCAATTTTTACATTTCTCAGCTAGATGAGCAAGATGTTCTCAGACTTCCTAAAGGTATGCTTTCCAGGGCCCTAGAAGGTGAACTTAATCATAAGGAAATATCAATATAACAGGATGAGGCAAGACGTTTACCCGCTCCACAGACAGATAAGTATCAGACGTTCCTCACCTATGGGTCCAAATAACCATCAGACACAATCTTTCTTGTACCGTTAGGTTTTCTGGTTTAAAACAAATGATTTTCAACACAGTGTGGGACCTCCTACTGTATTACACTTCAGCCAATGTATACAGCTTTAACATGCAGTGAGCTTCAGTGTGACCTGCTGTGTGCAGAAGAGAAACAGTGTGTAGGAGCTTTTTACTTAAGAGTTTGCCAAGAGTCCTTCCTAGCTACCAATCAGCTGAGGTGTCGCTGTGCATTTCCATGACAAAAGACTCAAATCAAATGACTTACAGCATGTCCGAAACTTCCTAGAATTTGTTTTGATATACTTTGGTCAATACTATCTACCCTAGTCCAGTAACTGCTTCATCCTTACAGGAACAGGATGATCCATAGCCTAACCTGACAGGAACAGATTGCAAGGCGTGACTTCACCCTAGATGGGATGCCAGTCCATTGCAGGACACATACATACTTCTGGCAATTTATAGAAACTAAATAAGCTGAACAGCATGTTTTGAGACTGCAGAAGGAAATTTGTAATATGTAACATAAGCGTTGTCATACATTTAAGTTACTATTAGTTCAAAATGCCAGAGGTCTAATTGTGGAAAACAGCCACACTTCATTTCCTTATAGAGACTATGGACTGAATGTCTAAGTGCATGCATGTTGTAGAATGTTTTATTCCATTATAAAGGATATAATTACCAGCTTTTCTCGCAGTTTCAGGATTAAGTCCACGATCTCTACTTCGGATTTATCTTTAATCCAAGCCAGCAAGTCCTGTACACAAAAAGATTATTTTAAAAACTGTCAAAATGATAAAGTAGGTCAAATGATTTAAGAAGATAAAATAAGAAAAAATTATATCAAGAAAATATTAAGAAAATATATAAAATATTAAGAAAAAAATTAAATAAATAAAAAAATCAATCAACCAAAAAGCAGCTGGTTAAACAAATAAACGAACAAGGCATTTCAGTTCAGGTCCTAGAGAATTTCTTTTGGAGTTGACTATATTGGCTGTCTGTTACGTACGGCCTCGCAGATAACCTCCAAGTGAAGACACTCCAGTTTTTGGGTCATTTCTTTGTGTCGAAGGCGATACCAGCCATCAAAATTTGGGGACCTGAAAAATCTCCTGAAAAAAAAAAAGAAAAACAAAAAAGGAATTGAGCGTATCTTCTAATGAACAAGAATGTGTTCGAGATGCATGGTAAAAAAGAAGTCTCAAAATAAACATAAATATTATGCCATTTACATTTTCTCTCACAGTGTGAGCAGTGCGAGTTGGGTCTAATGTGTCATTTTTTACTGCTTCTAACTACCAGTTCCACAGATCACAAACTATGTCTGACCGAGGCTTCAGCAAACTTCTCCCTCCGAGGTCATTATTATAATCAATTCAACATGGTATAATGCATTTCAGTCAGACAAATCAATTCTTTCAAGTGCTTTTAAGATAAGCATGATTAAAGTGTGACCATAGAATTTCCATACAGATTTCAATGTTGTGATTTAGTGTGAGGTATAAGGAATGAAAGGATGCCTGGCCTGGCTCTCCTAGTGGGACTAAATGCAGTTACCGATACAGGCCCAGCCAGTCTCCCTTCAGCACAGAAGTGAGCTGAGGTCCTGCGTGCTCCAGCGTCTTCATGAACTCCTCCTGGTTGAAGGACCGGATTTGAGGAGGGTTCTGCAAGAGGCACTTAATTAATATACTAATCAAGGCCAGAGAAACACTAAACATGTATATCTACCGGCTTATGATAAATACGTTTCCAAAACAATACATTTGGCACAGTGCAAAAGACATCAAAATTAAGAACATACTTTCCAAGGCGTCACAGCTCTCTGGAGGGGCATCAGGCTTGCTACATAACGCTCCTGTGAAGAAATTGAGGATGATGATGTCTGCCCCTGAAAACTGCTTTACTCATACATTATATATAAACTGAATGATTGAAAAAATATCCTCAACTACTGTTTTCACAGCTTAAAGCCTACTGACTTTCACTATTACTAAATTCAAATCCCTTTAAAATTAATTAAATTATTAATATAAATTATTAATTAAATGGCAAATTAAAAGAATTCAAGTTGGTGCTTTTGATACAACAATGTTCTTTCAATTGAATCAGATCCATAAGCAAAAATGTGCAGTTAACCTGTAGACCTGTTAACATTCAAAAATGGCTCTTCAATTATTTTTGTTCTTAAACTCACATAATGCAGAATTTGGTTCTGAAATTGCAAAACCAATCATGCTGCTAAAGCTGATACCCTGGCTTCTTTCAAGAAACATCTGGATGAAACAGTTTGGATCAATTAATTACTACCACATGAGTTAGACAGGACAAATAACCTCCTCATTTGTAACCCTTATTATGTCTTTTATCAACACTAGTTAATTTTCTTGAAAACATGAAAAATGAAGCTGTCAACAGAATGGAGCTTAAGCATGCCTAGGTTTTTTTTCTGACATACTGCAATTTTTAAAGGTGACATCACTTGCTCTCATGATTACAATTAGATTAGTTATATCAACAGTTTGGGAACAAAATAGACCAAACAGTGCCTTGTTTACAGCATTCCAATTTGAAGCAGCAGAATTTCACATGTCATTTACCTACATTTAGTCAGGATATGCTGTTATTTGTAACAGAATATACTTCAGATGACAGTACCGAAAACACAGATGATTATGCCTGCAAACAGTTTTAAATACATTCACAGAGGTAATGAACTCTTAAAATAAATGATGACATCATACATTAACCTCTTTAAAAAATTGCAAAATAGTCCACATTTATTCAATATTTGTACAAACTAGTTCAGTTTGGACAACTCTGAAACTCTACATTCCACTAAAGCAGAAAAGACTAACAGATAATCAAACATTTTCTGAACAAACATTTGTCAGGAACAAACCTTATGTCAACTATTGGCACTAATATGGCCACAAAAGAGGCCACATAGAGCTATTATGTAGCAAGGACTTTTGGATTAGCTGAAAGCATATAACAATGTATCTGTTATGTTGTAATAGCTGATAAAAATAACTAAGAATAATTTTAAGTACTATCCCCGTGGTAACAAACATTTCATATTAAAATAACAGAATACATTTTGCAAGTCATACCTCTATATCTGTCCTGTTATTTGATTTGTGATTATACATACATTCACAGTAGGCCCCACTTACCAGTGGAATAATGAAGCTCTGTGTGAGCTCTAGGAAATGGCGCCTCAGAATTGCACTCTGTACCTCTGATGGTCTCTTCCTTTGAATTCCCTAAAAAAGAAAATTGAAAACAAACCAGCTTGTATAAGAACATAAGCTATGGATTCCTAGCAGACCCATATAGACATAACCAGGAAACTGAACCACACTTCCAATGTTTAGCCTCTCCTGTCCGGAAATGAAATGAAACTTTGGGCACAGCATTGTCTCTCAAGCGTAAGAACATTTATAGCTTAAAAGCTCATGGTGAAGCACTGGTGAAGGTTCTGGTGTCACCAGCAGTTGTGCATCACTTGAAATGTTCCAAAAATGCAATATGTGAAGTACAGGAAAACTCCAGTCAAAGCTGTAATTTGAATGTGCCGTGACAGTATCTGGCTTTATTTCCAGTGGTTTTACAAAAAGAGGGTCATCCTCCAAAGAAAGTCTTCTCTCAGCTCAAGAAAAATTGGAGAGAGGTTACTACCATTTATCCAGCCTACACAGCTCCAAACTCTCACAGGTCAATCAACCCACACTTACTTACAGAGTGTAAATAGTGTATGTACTGTTTGTGTAAACCCCCCAATCCAACAGTATCAATATACAATATAAGTGAACACAAGAGAAATTTCAAGTTTATCTTTTAGGCTGTCTCCTTGAAGATAGACAAGGAGTCTTATTCTAAGTAATATTACAATGAAAATATTACTATATAAACAATTTTACAACAAACATAGTAACTTAACATTGTGAAGTCTTTATTTGAACATAGCTACAAGTATATTAATAAGTCAGGGTACATATTACCAAACTAATTAAAACTTGTGCCCATTGTGCTATCAAAGCATCAAATCAAATATAGTAGGAAGCCTTATATAGTTCACCATCAGGTGAAAATTATTCACTTGATATGTGCTTCCTTAAGTTACCAAAGAGCTGAAAATCGCTGGATACCATATCAGGACTTTAATACAGGTGGTCCAGCACCTCCCACTAGTAACACTGGATGCATTCACAGGTGTTTGGTAATAAACTGCCTCATGAAACCAGGTCAGCCGTGATAGTAGCACTCAGCATTTACCCACCATGTGTCACAATGTCACCCTGGCAGAGGAAATCAATTATTTGGGACAGACTCCATCTATCTTTCTTCTCACTGTATTCAATAAAGGGTCACAGGGAAGCTGGAGCCTATCCCAGCAAGCAATGGGTGCAAGGCAGGATCACAGGACACATGCACAGACATGGCTCACAAGCACTCAGACCACGGCCAATTTTCTCAGAAGCCAATTATCCAACCAGTATGTCTTTGCACTGCGGGACGAGACCTATGTTTTACAATTCAGAAACATGAGCTGAATCATTCCCAAATGACAGCAATTTTGTTCACACTTTTTAGTGATCTCATTCTCAACAAAATGTCAATGAAACGACATTTGAAATTAATGTTGAAAGATTACTTGTATAGGTTCCGTTTAAGACATTGTTTGGTTCAATAAGAAAAAGACAAAAGAATCACAGTTTATTTGGATTTAGTTTTCTACTTACTTTTAAGAGTCTTTTAATTAGGGCCTTGTCTTTGTGAAGAAATGTTTTGTAAGCTGTATAAATACCTATGGAGAATATGGAGAAAAAAAAACACAGGAACTGAAAAAATGTTGTACTGTGTGTAAAAAATAAAAACACTGATGTGTTACTACATTACATCATGAATAAACTCATGTACCCACTTCCTGCAAGTGCAGGTTTTGGTTAAATAATATTCAGTACGAGCAGGCAAACATGTAAACTGCCCTCTTTACAGCATCTGACATTAGCTGGATAATCGGGCTCGCTGTGTTAAAAGACCAGAACAGAAACCTGCTAAAGTTGTAAAAGAGGATCCAAACAGCTCAATGGTTAGGAAGTGCATGTAGTTTACAGAAACCTCCACTAGAGGTCCCTGTGGAAATAAAACTTCAGGCTGAATATTTTGCAGCATTTAAACCCCAGGTGTCCAGTCCAGGTCCTGAAGTTCTGGAGTGTCTAAAGGCTTTCATTCCAGCTCACCTCTTAATGTATTTCAGCTGGTAACTGGCTTAACTGGACGTACGTGTCCACTTCTTCCTGGTCCTACAGGCAATCAGCCCTCCGGGACCAGGACTGGACCCTGACTGACACATTTAACACTACTGCAAACCTGGCGAGAGCAATATGTATTTTCTGTTTTACAATAATTTCTGAACCACGCTCACTGCAAACTTTGGATTTCTGTGCGGCAGCTTTGTTACTCTTCTTTGTAATTTCATTAATTTGTATTCTGTTTTACATAAATCAATAGTTTGTGCCGATTCTCGTCAGTTGAACGTCACTAAGACTGTCCAGGTGAACAAATAATTTGGCAGACAAATGCAAATTAGATATACAGTAGACAGATAAGACTAGAATGAAAAGGCTCACCTGGCTTTGTATCTAGTGTCTTTAGTTTTGCCAGTTTCTTCACTTTCACTTGTTTTGGCAAATCCCCTTTACAGGAAGGAGACAAGTTGTAACATACAAAATTAAAACCAAAACGAAACAAGCTAAGAAGCGACAGCACTGTTTTACATGGTAAAACCTGTGCAACTTTATAATGAATTCATGGCTAGTATTTAAAAGATAGGTGATAACATTTCAATGAAATGGCTGGAAAAATGGATTGTGCCATATTTTACTTTTAGCCATGAATCACACTAGCTGCTCAACTGTGAACAGTATTACACCAGTGTTCACACTTGGCACACATAATATAGAGGCCTCGTCAACAAGAAGAAATGAGAACGATCTGCTTTACACCCCAATATGAGATGGCAATAAAATTACTCACCACAGATCCACTACTCTTTTCACACTTAACCATGGATTTGTGAACACTGATATTTCAAAAAGAGGAGGTTCTCTAAAAGCCTTCCAAAATGCGGGCTTTTCATCACCAACCTGACATCTTGAGATCTCCTAAGCGAATGATGTGAGGCCAGTACTGGAAGGTCTTGATGAAAAAGGGGTTTGTAACTCCCAGGATCACATTTGGTCTATTGAAAATACACAAAGTATTAATACTGGAGATTTTTAAGACAGTTTCATGTTGCTACAATACAATAAAAAAAAATAAAAATGCATTTGTGCCTGTATATACATATACAAGTACATATACTGACTATTATAAAGGAACATTATTATGCAGGCTCAGTTCCGCCTCCTGCATCACTATTATTTGGTTAGAGATAATTAAATTTCATACCCGCAATTGGGATTGCATGATTTTTAACACACAGCCTAACCTGGAAGGGTGATCCCTATAATACGTTTATACATCTATGTTAGTGGTCAAAATGAACCATGTAACTCTGAGGAGCCCTAGTAAGAGCGGAACAGCTGTCTCGTTGCTAAGTTTTACTTTAGAGAGGCAAAAGGGCAGAGGGAGAAGTTGCAAGATACTTCTGACTCCTGTAACATTGAGACTAGATGGGAGCTAATTAATATGTGGTGTGGCTGCATGACCTTAACATACACCCTAACATGGAGGAGGGGTGTCCCTAGTAAAATACTTATTGTGGTTGTTAATATTATTTGACTCTTTCCAAACCCTCTATGCTTTGTGAAATGTGTAAATGTCTATTTTTAATATACAATTATATCTTAACCCAATGTGTTATCTCCTACTTTTAACCTGCAAAGCTCAATACTATTGGTTTTGCTCCCACACAGGAGAAACAAAATCATCAGACATATACTTGGAAACATGCAGAAGGCCATGTGTTTCTTTTCGTACTGTAAGCCCACAGCAACAACAAATGAGTGAAGACAGTCCAGCTCTGACTGAAAACTGAAACGCTTGACATAAAGAGAGATGTTCCTGGCAAACTTTTGAACCAATCACCCCCAGAAGCACTTGGCCAGTTGTGCGCTGCCGCCAATCAGTTAGGACGCAGCCCAGCTTTGAAACAATGATATTTAGACTTTAGGGGCCATCCTATACTCTAAACAGAGACCTTCACTTGTTGAGCTCCTCGGGGAGATTACATTTTTGGCAAAGACAGCCTAATGAAAATGCTGCTGCTTGCTGCCAAGAGTACAGTTTCAAAACAGAAAAAAACATCCTACTTACGGAGCCTGAGTCCTGGTTGTGTACTCTTTAAATTCGCTGTCATGAATTGTGAAGTAAGGTCGAAAGTCACAGCAGTATTTTAGCGGAGTCACACAGCTAGAGAAGGATGCCAGAAAATGCATTAATCTGTGTGACACATTTATTCTGTTTTTAATGATTTTTCTGTATGAAAAACCAAACTGATAAAAAATGTCAGTGAAAGTACAATGACACATCAGATAATGAAATAGTGTAAAAAACATTAAGAAGCACTTCATGCAACAGCATTTTGCTTTACTTGCATTTGCTCTTTCTTTGATGTACTATTGTTCCGTTATAAATTCACAATATGACTTTCAAACCATTTTTGCTTTCAAACCATATTAAAATAAACTGACTTAACAAAAAGTTACATAAAAAAAAATTACCTCCCTTCTCCATCCTGGTGTCTATTGTCTCCTGCATGTCTATATGCATTTATACACTTTCATAAAATGGGAAGCAAAGTTTTCCAAAGCATTCCATTTATGGTAAATCCTAACATTTTCTTAAAGTGCAGCCTAATATTGCCGGACGGAATAATATCTTAGATGGAATAAAGAACACCATATTCCTAAAAACAATCAAAGGATCACTTAAATTTATATAAAGAAATAAGATCTTTCTAGTCTTTTGCTATGCAAAAAAGTGGTACATCAACTTTATTAACAGTACCTGATAAGGGCCAGTACAGTTTCTGAGGAAACTGTTGGGGATGATGCCATGACAACAACAGGCTCTCCTAGTAACATCAGCTCCCAGAGCATCTGACTGTGAATCAGGATTGACTGGAAACACCTTTAAAAGAATACGTTACTTTTCGAGACATAACAAACAACTTAAGCAAGAAGAGTATACTACACGACAAAACATTTCTAGCCCTTGATGACAACTAGATCTTTTAACAATGCCATGTTACTAAAACAAAATGCAGCAGGTAAGAAAACCTAAGACAGGAGAAATGTCTATACACCTTTTCCTAATGTGATACTTATTACAAAAAATGCTCTTTTTTCCCCCCATGTGATCATTTATGTGCAAAGGAGAACAGCACCTTCTGAGGATTTGTTATGAACTGGTCAGTATTAATACCCAAAACTGATTTTACTGCTACCTATGAGCAATGAGGTGGCCAAGTTCACGGACAACATATTTGACAAAAACATGGAAGGTGACACGACTGAACTTGAGATTAATGAACCATGAAAAACAGGATATACGGTGTATTAGTACAACAAATTACATACAAAAAGTATGTTCATAAAAACAGCAAACAGTACTTACTTGAATACGTCTAGCTCATGGACTGTAGGTAGGACCATGGGAGCTGGAAGAAGGTTCTAGATGTAAAAAGGAATATAATATCCAGTTAATATAATATACATAACTACACTTTGCCATGTGGCAGGAGTATCTAGTCCTGATGTATCATCAGGTATTCTATTTAAAGCAGTAACATCTGAAAAGCTGAGAGTCACAGTTAATGTGGTCTGATTAAGTCAGTCACTCGTTGATTTAGCTTAAGAGCTGAGCTCCACTTTATATATTATTACATATTACCCTTCAAGTTGGCTTTCCCTAACATTTCATTTGCATTTTCTTATTTTGTGGTCAGTTCTGACACATCCAAACAGTAGCTGGATGTGGACGACTTGTCTCAGAAGAGGCTTTGTTAACGCACCTCCTTGTACGACTGCTTCAGAGGACTGGCCCCAGGCTTGTCATTCCTCGAAGGGATCCTGACCTGCAAAAGCCACCAGAGGCCTTTTTTCATAGCCACGTCTGATCACTGGCTTCTAAAAATCTACTGACTTAAGAACCAGAAACTAAAAAAAGCACACACAATATACGAGACAAAGCCATTTAAAGAGCAGTAATATTGAATGTAGCCTTGATTCATAAATAAATGTACCTGCAATACTACTCCCATCACTGGCAGATTCAGTGTCTGTCCTGGCACTGGAGAAGGCCACTGATCAATCTCATTGCACACTACAGCCCAGAGATGAAGCAAATTGTAAAATACAGAATGAAACAAAATAGTATGAAGTATTTTACTTGAAAAACATTCAGGTCCACGGTAACATGGCTAGCTCAGACCTCCCGATACCCAGTTAAAAGTTCTGGGTGACATTACCATCAATTCTGAATCACATCAATATGACATAAATCACCCTTGGAGGCATTACATTAAAAACAATAACAAACACTTCAGCGAACTCAGACGCCAGTATTGGCTACAAGCCTATATTTGTTCTAATAAATTACAAACTGCAATCACTCATGTTTTAGTAAGTCAGTTTTAAAGCCTGGAGAAATGACCTTTCCTGGAGGAACAGTAAGTAAGAAACATCACTGATTGAAAAAGAATAGACTAACCGCAGATCGACTAGGTTGGTGGAAACAACATCTAACAATTATTTGGGGGAAAAAAATAATTAGAGCAGGGTCCCTCTAATTCCCCACATTTCAAACGTTTGCAGCTATCAACTCAACTAATTAGCGGATGTAAAATAAGTAGTATCAATATAGCTAGTTATAGTAAGTTAGTACAATAGAGCAGACTGGAAGCAGCTCTGCATTAGAGGAAGATGTCAACCGATAACATACACAATGTGCTTCTGGAAAAAAATGAAATCAGCTCTGACAAAAGGATTTTCTGTATGAGTTTTATTTATAAAGGATATTTCCTTTACTTATGCTTCCTACTAGTTCCTACTCGGAATACGTTCTGAGCCCCCTCAGATAGCACTTACACAGAGTTTAATATCTGTCTTTGCAAATTACAATATAATGTAATATATTACTATAATATGTCATATATTTTACATATTATAATAAAATGGGGGAATACACTGTCCAATCAAAGTCTGATTCTGCCCAATAAAACTAAGATACATTCTAGAAAAATGACATGCCACTTCCTTCCTGCAGTCATGAAAGCTTTGTCCAAAAACGGCTATGCACAGCCAAGCTGACGTGTTAGAAATGCTGATTAGCAAATGCAAATTCAAAGACTTGAACCAATTTCAACAAGAAAACCAATGGAACTACTGTCCAAAGATCAGTTTTGTTTCAAAGCCAACTTGACAAACCAGCAGCACAGAAGCTTGACAGGATGAAACGTAAGCATGCGTAACACCCAAAATTCAATTCTATTTTGTATTCATTGTGTGGACAAGACAAAACCTGATTCCAATTCTAAACTCTTCCTTATAAACTGAAATCCATGCTACATTTAGGCTAGTTCAGGCAACACTATAAATCTGAAGATACATTTAATGAATGGTCAAAACACAAGATTAGAACTATATAACCAGACTTATTTTTAACTTGGAACCACTACTTATTTTTCTGCTTTTGACTCCTGTTTCTGTTTTAGCAGAGCTCATTCTGTTTGTGCTCTCCTCCAACATGCCCATCCAATGTCAGTGCCATTCGCCACGCCGACAGCGCCATAGCGCACTACAGGAGAGCTAGTTCCAGAGCTAGTGCCACCTGGAAGACGCTACAGAAGCAAGTTCCCAGCAATCGCTGTTGCATGGCACCCCAAGGAAACTGTGGTCAACAGGAGTCCATCTACCTGCCACCTCTGACTCTTGCCATGCCAGAACAACCAAATCCTGGAGCACTGGGCTAAGTCTTACTCTGACATAACGTCTCCTATTCTCTCGGCCCCCTGGAACTCCTGGGGTAAGAAAACTGAAGGTGGCAAAAATATACAAAAATGGTTTCCCACCTGCCTCCAGGCAGGGCTCTAGTTTCTCAAAGTATTCCGGAGCAATCAGCTGCAACAGAGACTGGAAGAGATTGATATAGGGCAGCCTGGAAACCAGAACCAGAGACTGGAAAGAAAATAAACATGTTAAAAAAGAGGCTTTTTAAAACATAGAATTATACTGTACAGAGAACATAAATTAGTAACCTGACCTAAGAATTAAAAAAGAAAACAGCGACTTTTTAATTGCAGGGTTCTGCGCTGTTGTTTCTCATGAAAGGCTTAAACTGGACTCTTCCCAGATCTAATTGAGAACATATTTCCGTCACCACGCTGGGCACTATAACTACAGATCATTTTGTGTGTGGAGGGAATTAAACGAGCGAATTACATTAAGAGTTTGAAGTTTGCTCGACTAGACCTACCTTTTGGAAATATCCTCTCTTCACAGACACATCCTTAACTTGTCTGAAATATACATAGCCATAGTAATGTGCCAGTTCTCTCTGCAAGATAAAGACTCACGTTTGAGGCCTGTCAGCCTTACTCTTCAGTGCATTAACAACAAGCAAGCGAATCTACCTTAATTTTGTGAGTAAAGCAACCATGAAATAGATTTTAATTGGCCAGAAAATAGGCTTCTGGTAAATTTTTTACTTGAATTATTACACACAGCTTTTACATACATTAAAATTATTGATTATTCACAGTTCTCAAATATGTTGACGAAAATTGATGCATTCAGTACAAACATCTTTTAGCTTAAGGATTTAAAAATATGTAACATTAAATTGTGTATCTCTATGTCTTACGGCTGTTGCAGTGATGTGTATGCAAGATTCCTGTTCAAAGTTCACATCCTCAGAAGGTTTAACCTTGCATGAATGAATGTGGCCTATGCAATCACTTCCAACTCAGTCTGATGTCTCTTGCAGCCGCTGAAGAAATACCAGGCCAAGAAATCCACGTTTTGGGAAAAAAGGCATCTGTGAGTTACATCTAAAGACCAGCTACTTTGATATCATGCCTTGTTGCTATGAAGTTAATTTCAGATTGTATTCATCTTGATTAAAGACGATGATCTTTTATTTTGTACCTGTAGCGTCACGGGTGCATCTCTGTTGTAAGCATCCTCATCTCGAAACCATGATGTCTTCTGTCCCACTGACTGACGCACTCTAAAGCTGAACTGGGTGTCTCCAAGACAACCTAATAATCGTTAAATAGAGGAAGTTTCGGTTTGGAACTATTAAAAATATTCTCTAGTATTCTCTAGTTTCTAAGCTATAAAAAACTACCAAGAACACTCATTTGCCATTCAACGGGGTCAGATTAAAGTTTTTTTTTTTTCTGTGGTTCGGTAACAAAAGCCATGGACATTGTGCCATTCAGCAAATTGACACCTAAGCATAAGTGGAAGTATGCCAAGGGTAAATCTCAACTCACTGAGGCACAGCATTTTAAAAGCAAGTTCCTGCTCACAAAAGAGTAACAATGTTAATTGATGCATAAAAAAATATTAAACCGATAAGTGTTATGAGTGCAACAGCAACTGTCAGAAATGGGATTGAGCTGCTTCAGTTGTAGAGAGCTTTCCAATGGTAAGTTCAAGGAAAACCTAATAAAATAATAGAGATATCAATCTCACAGCTGAAGTGCTGATGTCCACAGGATAGTGTCATTACCCAAGTGTTTGTCTTCTGTTAAGTCGAAGCTGCCAAACAGTAGCTCTTATTCCTGAGAAAAGTGCTTCTATAACCCAATACTCTTGATCTGAGTCTAGCTGAGTGTTTTAAATACTTAATTAATGCCTTTACTTAGGCACTAATTTAAACTAGAATTACTACATTTTTAGCTCTTAAAGAGCCATATTTTAAGCTACTGCATCCACTCTTGTTATACAAAAAAGCCTCTTACTCTTTGTAAGAGTCACTGCAACCTGAAGGCTAGGAAGGACTGTAACCTAGACAGGACACACACAAGCAAAGAAATATGTTTTTGAGATGTCAGTTAACAGAGCCAACATGTTTTTAGAACGTGAGAGAAAACCAGAACACCCATTGAAAACCAACACAAGAAGACAAACATATTATAATTAATATTAAAATGCTGATCACAAAATACTCGTTGAAAATCAATTGGCTCCACCTTACCTGAATAGGAATCTGGAAAGGACAAGTAGCAAATGCTTGTTTTCTGAGAAACAGAGACAGGAAGGATCCAACATGAAACCAACCCCACCATTAGTAGAATAAATTAGACAACTTCAAGATTCAAAAGTCAAGTACAATCAAATCAAAGTTTGTTTATCAAATGCACAACAATACAGCATGCAGCAGCAGTTGCTGGCAATGAAATGTCTTGTTGAAAAGTGACAAAATGTAAGAACACACAGATTCCTGCATCTTTCTTTCAGTTTTCTTTTCCAATATCATCAACAGTGAAATACGTTTATAACAAAGTTTTAAAACCACTTAAGAAACATATCTTTTCTTTCCCAACAACACAGGCACAGAAGGAGCTGATACTTGCAACATTTTTCTATAAGTTGTAGAAATGAAATTATCTTTTAAAAATCAATTAGAAATACAAAAAGCTCCTGAACCTTTTGTATGATTTCTTTAGTGTGTTCGTACTTCATGCATTATAAATGGTATCTTATGAAATATATTTAGAAGCACCAGCGTTCCTCAGCAGGATATCTTTGAAATAAGGCTGGAAACAGGCACACCCACTGGAAACCCTCATGGACACAACAAGAACATGCAAAGCCTGTACAAAATGATCTTCCGTTCAGTTATGAACCCAGGAAGCAAGAAATGTGAAGAAATGTCACAGCATGTCCTCCCTTTTACATTCCATTAATTAATGCATAATGATATAAAAAAAGGAAAACTCACTTCTTTCTCTGTTAGTTTAACATCATGGGGATACACAAGCTGAAAAAGAGGAAATAAAATACAAAAAAACAAACTGAGTGTACATACTGTGCACATATCTCTCTGGCAGTTTTATTTAATCCAGTGCCAGGCCTGTCAGGAATGCAGGGCTTCTGGTAATTTAAGAAAGCCCTGCAAACGCAAACTACAGACAATATGAGGCGACCTCACAGGCAAGCAGAACAGTATGTAAGCATGTCCTTTCCACACCTTGCAGGTATAAAAAAAACAAGGAGAGAACTGTATTTTATTGTCAAATTAACGGAACACGCCATTTCAGTGGCCACTAGAGCTTCTTCACACACGATAGACCACTTTAAACTACAGTACGTGGTCTCACTTTAAAAGCTTGGCAATGATACCTTCTTTTAGAAAGGGTCCATTTACGTGGATCCATGGCAACTCACACCCGCGGATGTTTAAGAATTAGTAAAGCAGCCCTCCGGACGTGTCATTACAGCAACGCAATGAAAATGACAATAGCCAGCGTGTTAATTATCTTTAAAGCAAAGAATGAGACGGCCACCCCAACAGTCCCACTATATTTTTATTCACCCTGGATTTTCTTTTGAACGGCAACAGTCGGTCTTTAACTATATATTAGCCTGAAGACCTCAGTTATTCCGATAGTTTTTTTTCCATTGTACTCTTTATCTCCCGTCTTGGCTCTGTAGTGTCATGCTGCGAACCCCGCATCACTGCCCACCCGGTCCGGCCCAGGGATGCTGCGGTACCTCAATGGCCTGCCCGAGCTCCAGGTCGAAGGTGACAACGCACACGCACTCCAGCCAAGAGGAGAAGCGGGCCCACGGCACCCGGCTGGCCACCACCTCAGCGCCTCTCTCCGCTTTCCCATAGCTGCGACTTTCGCCGCTTTCGAAAAGGTCCATCACGGCTCAGCAAGCCATTTCCTCATCGTCCTGGATGCTGTGCGAACTGCACGGCAACCAATCGCGCTGCGCGAAGACAAACAGGAACAGCGCCCTCAGCCGAGGAGGACTCCCAGCCTCACTGCAGGACTGCTCGTTTATTTTTTTCCTTGCCGACCTCACCTGTTGCTTGTGCTTTGCACGGCTGTTTTGAAGTTGTCTGCGCCTCTTACATTACTTTCCCTCCTCTGCTGGCTCTCCGTGATGTTCGACCTTGCATTTAGTGTAACGTGGTAAAACTTAAAAGGTTAACTCCACGCTCAAACTCAAAGGTAGAAAGAAAAAACAACGTTTCAGCTGCCGATATCTTGTATTTCTTCTGTTTTTCAGCGCGGAATTAACGATTATTAGTTCATTTGCAGATAACGCAGCTCCCCCCGAACCTCACAGCAATACTTTATATTACGCCCATATACGTCTCAATAGATGTTGATTTAAGTAACAGAAAACAATTATATTACTTTTATAAGTTGTAGAAAGGTTTGACGATTAAGAAATCGGGTTTCCTTTGCTCTAGCTGCTACCTCCTGTGATATTTGGGATACTATCGATAAATGTAGCAGCAGACCCTAATATTAGCAAAAGACCAGCCATGCTCTCCTAAAAACAAAAATGTATATTTCCAGCAAAGATGTTCGTTGATTTATTCGATGCATCGTGTAGCCTTGTATGAAGCAACCTCGGATAAATTACCAACCAAAAGGAAACAAGTTTCCGAGATGAAGATGGTGTAAAAGACGTATACCGTCTTGCCTGAGACTGAAATCAGAAACAGCTGTAGATGTTGATGGTGTTTAAAGGGCCACCTTCATTCCCAGCTGCAGAATTAAGGAAGGAAGGGAAAAAAATATCACAATGCGCGTCCCCGGTGTGTGCGACTGTGTTCTCGACTGCGCGCTCCCGCGGCAATGTCCGCCATTTTGATCAGAACATATGACAATTTTTTTTCCTGCCTTAGCCTGCGTGAGGCTGGCGCTTGGATTTTAAGCCTATTCGGTGCAGAAATAAAGACAAATACATCCAAATAAGCTGGTGCAGAGCCATCCGTAATCATTGCACGATCACATAGATCTAAGGACGTCGGCGGACCAACATACGGTTCCTCGGATGTTTACATGATAAATATTTCCTTGCCTCTCTCATAAGGTAAGTTCCTTTATGATTTTTAAAAAGCCAGAGCTAGCTACATTTTTGTTATCATGAATCTACGCCAGTGGTGCTTCCTAGTTTAGTGCATGAGCTACTTTGTTTACTGCGTGCCAGGAATGCTTCATAATTCAGTGTTGTTTTGGTAAACAGACAGCGTGTAAAATGGCACAGTCGAGCCTGAATTACATTCAGTTGTTAAACTGCAAACCCTTTCGGAAAAGTGTGTTCGCACAGCGCTTCAGGGGGCACGGTGTTTTGTTTTGTGAAGGGCCTGGGTGAATGCCTGCAGGAGATTGATTGGGTTTCATGGAGTGGGAGGAGGGGTAGGGACCCGACCACGGTACATCTGCACCCCTCAGTGTTGCGGGGTGTCGGTATCCGGGTGTTTGGGAGGAGCTGTCAGGTTTGTGCTGCTGCTGGGGGGTGTTTTTAGCGTACATGTCCCACACGTGTCTGTTTTGGGAAATTTTCGTTTCACGTATGGTTGGTAGTCAAGGCTTTTTTTTTGTAGCGAGATTAGTTTAACTTGGAGACAGAAGTAGCAAAAGATGTCTGTGGTGCTGGCTGGCTGGTGACAGTCCTGACTGTATAAGCGAGGGCCCGAGGATCAGCTTTTTGATTTTATTTTAATTAAAAACTGTAAATAATGTCAACCGGTCTCCCATGCATTGCTAACCAATAGGTATATCTATCTTGGCCAAATAGGTAATTGACAAATTTAATTAGAGGTAACCGGAACGCCGGCATGTTACTTTGGCCTACTACCGAGAAAGGAGTTCACACTGGCACTTTTAATAACACATTTTAAATCAGAATATATGATAAATCGGTGTAGTGTAGACATTCTTCGTTAGATTTTTTTCAAGAGTTTGCAACACGCCTTTAATTTATTGAACCACAAGTCGAGAAGTGGACGTTTTTCTTTGAACTCAATTTTTTTTAAGTTATGCCGTTGAAACAGAATTGCTAGCAAGTTGGCAGATTCTGTTGCCACCCGCGATCACCTGCCTAGCAAATCCCCTCCCCCCCACTTCTCTTAAGGGGTGTCTGGTGCGAAGTCTGATGTTAAAGGCCTGAAGACGTTTCACTGTAGTGCGAATAAGATCTGTTAGGTGAACTAATCTTACACTGGGGTAACCTTCTCCCCATGAGACGGTGGCTTTTATTTGAGTTGAATGATTTGTTGCAGAACTGTTTCAGGAATTAATGTTTCTGAGAACAAGAAGAAACTCATGAAAGCAGATACTACACGGTCTGTTTCACTGACCAGTAAATTCAATCTGTCCTTCTGTAAGGGTGCAAAGCCAATGCAGCTCTCATGACGTTATTTATAGAGCATTTTAAAGAATCTTTTATAGTGTTTTTGGAAACAAAATGCTTCCATCCTTCTTGCAGCCCCTGAAATGTGTGCTCTTGAATACACCACTTGGATTTTCTATAAATAGTTGTCCTTTTTCAGGGCTATACTGCTATACTTCAGTATCTGCTGTGCTAAGCAGTGCGTTTCATTACAATGCTTTCTTTGAAGCTTGCTTCTAAAACTTTCTTTTAACTGTTCTCGAGATGATTGATGCCGTGTAGGGGGTCCAGCGGGGCTCAGTTGATGAAGCACAGACTAGATCTTGTACAAAACAACTGTTTTCAAGTTGTTGTTTTTTTAAACAAGGGATGGGACGTTTCCTCAGAATGTCTCTCTTTGTCAGAAGAAAGCAGAACTTGGCTTGGGCATTATTCTGTTTTCTTTACTTGCGCTGGTTTCCACCGAGTTGCTTTTTCTCTCTATACAAAAGAGAAGTTGAACATCAGCATGATCTGAGCAAGGCAGAGGCAGGTTGTACACAAATAGTCTAAAAATACCTTGCTAAGGTAGACCGCTTGTGTTGCCTATAAATCAAGTAATACAAGTCCGATTTGTTACAGCAGCGTATCTCACAGTGACCTCTGGTTGTCATTCCTTGTGAGCTTTTGGACTGCTTCCCTGCCTCGGTCCTGTTTGTCCATAGCTATGAAATGTGGAGTGCTCTTCTTCCTAGAGCAGAACACTGTTCCATACGTGTTAGCAGGAAGCCACTGATAAGTGCTAGACTGTTTTGGGGGTAAATGAGGAAGACGCTGCTGTGCAGTTTTTTTTAGAAGGAAGTTCATGGGTGTTTTGTGTCAATGACAATCCATTTTGTTTAACCTGAAAGAGATTGTAATGTAAATTACTCCTAGTAGTATACAGAACTACTATTCTGTCTTTTGGAAGACACCCCGTTTCATACTGAAAATAAAATTCTGTAGTTCTCTGCTCTTGTTCCCCTTTCCTTTTCAATACTCCTGTTTTTACTACTTTTAATTTTTTTATATGGAAGCCTCAAAACTTGTAGGCCTTGGCTTGGCCCTCCCTGTTTTCTGCAGAGGCACAGTTAAAGTTGACTTTATGGAAGGTTCTAGAGAAATATTAAAGACTTCATAACCACTCCTTGTTGGAAATGGACCACTGGTTAAAACTAAGGCTAAGAAAGAGCCAGTACAATCTAATAATTCAGACCGAAGGTGGGAAAAAAAGGAGTGATTGAATAAATTCTAAATGTCACGTGCGTAAGTCAGCGAGTTTGTATTATGAAAATATGATTTACTGTTGTTGTGATATTGCAGATATATTCACTCTTAGTATTCCAAGAGGGGAAGGGCTTACATGATTTTATTTTAAGTAGCTGAGCATACAACATCACATGAATGGATTGAAAATCACATAATATTGGAGATAGTATTAACTGCTGTGCTGAAAGCAATGACTACATTTATTTATTTGTATATGAAATCTATTTCCGTATTATCTTTGGATTTGTGTCTGAAAACAGGCATTGGCTTCCTGCATCCATTAGATTATTTTGTTCAATTTTATGTTTTGACATCCTATCTTGATGAATGTCAAGATCTTAATCTGTTCATGACTAAAAATGATTTTGCCACACCAGATACTAGTTTTGAGAATTTGCGTATTGGTCTGTTAGATGCTTTAATTTCCAGTGCTTCACGGAAATGAACGAAGAAATATATTCCAATATATATTTGCCTTTCTCGTAAAGCAGAGCAGAAAAACTTGTGGCCAAAATAAAACGGTTTGCTGTTTGTGGCTTTGAGTATTAAAGTAATCTAAGCAATCTGAACAATTTGTACACGGAGTATAGAGCATTGCTCATGCCTAGTTCGGCTGTTATGGTAGGTTTAGTTTCTAGCTAAGACCCAGATCGCTTCTCTGGTTAAGGGCGTGAGGTTCTCTGGTTGCGCTAGGTCCCTGTGCCCCAGACAAACAAGACTTGGGAAAGAAACAGTCCAAAATCTCACCTGGAATGACACACGGACACTTACTCACCTACCTCACACTGCTGAACTGCTTTCTTAGACTGAACAGGCTTATCAGTCCTCAGTTGGATCTTGGGAGCACTCTTTCAAACCAGGAGGATGTCTCGGGCCGTGTCTTAGAACATTACGGGACCTTAGCTGTTTTCTTTTAATAGGCCCAGGTAAATACCATCTAAATACCCTCAAGGGTTATTGCTATTGATCTTCTACACCCCCTTGCGGAGAAAGTAGGAGCTCTTCCTCTTTCCCCTAAACTCCTTTCATCTGCTCCTTGACCTCTGTCACGGCTACGTTGACCTTTGGAAAGAAACCCTTTTGACTCTTCACAGCTAGTTAGTTCCTCTTCTATCCCAGCTACATCGGCGGCGGGACTGAAAGTCACCCCCTTGGTCCGTCGCTTAGGGTTGCTCTACGACGTTTTCTGGCTGAGGTCGGGAGCTGTTCTGCTCACTCAGGGTGGGTTTTATATGCCCAGAGAGGAGGCCTTCAGTGCTGTTCATTGAGATTCCATGTGCAGCTTTCCTTTTATACCTAACTTATGTTGAATCCCAACGTAAACTATTGAGGCTTGTTGATAAGAGTTTATCCGCCTCTTTGGCTACTGCCCTTCCCTCCTTATCGACGTACCACACCTTTAATATTGGTTCTTTTTATCAACTCGGGTGAATTATGTTGCGGAAGACCGATGCCAACAAATTAAAATGGATTCTTATTTGAAGTGAATGGGCGCGGCACTCTGGCACAGTGGTTAACGTAGCTGGCTTGCAATGCCGAGGCCCCGTGTTCAGTTGTTGACCTGGGGTGCCATCTGTGTGGAGTTTGTGTGTTTGCCCTGTGTTAGTGTCTGTTTCCTCCCACAGTCTAGAGGCCTACTGGTAGGTTAAGTGGCCCTGGTGTGTGTGGGTGCATGTCTGTGTCTGTGTGTGCTCTGAGGTGGACTGGCCCATTTCTTGCCAAGACAGGCTCTGGCTCCCCTCCGACCCTGAATTGGGTGAAGTGGTTAAAAAGCGGATGGATGGGTTAAAGTAAATGCTTAAAAACAATTAGAATGTGCGCTGTTCTTTGACATTAACATAAAACAACTGTCAACCGTGGTCACTTCCATTTTAAAAATAATACTGCACATTTGAAAAATGATCAAATGCAACAACAAGCAGCCGGCTCAGGGGAGAGGAAATGGAGGACAATTGTCACACCTTAAAGTCCCATAAAGCATATTGCTCTTCAGCTCAAAGATAACATAACTTGCATTAGACCACAGTGAGGTTTATTCTGCCGCCTTCTTATTTCCTTATGTTCTCACTCCTCAGCTGATAATACAGGGATTTATCATGAAATGTAGGAGTGTCGTTCAAATTGAAAGTGTTTTTTTTAAGAAGTGAATGAAATGTAGTAAAATAGTGAAAAGAAGTAATAGAGGATTGAGGACTAGTGTTACAAATAGTCTACATAATTGTGTTCGGAAATGAGGTAGTGTGTCTTATTGTACCTCATTTTGGTGATGCAGGAATGATTTTAAACAGATACTTTTACCCTTAAATATATTTTCAGACAACTTTTTAGAATCCTAATTAAAAATGATCTGTACAATAAGTTCTACGAAAAAGGTGTTTGTGGACAGAGTTCCATCCCTTCTGTATTTCTAAGTCTATCCATTTACTCTGAATGCAGGGGAACCCCCCTCCTCATACTACCCCATCCCCCCAAAGTAGAGGCGTCAATGTTGTAAAGTGTTGCACGTGGGTTTGACTTGTGCAGCTGTGCATTGAGGGAAAAGGTCTTTTCTATGAATAAATGTACGGTAAGAATGTAAGGAACAAGAAATGGGTAATTTCCTTTAGACTAGCCTGACTGTGAGTGCCAGTAAGAACTGGAGTAAACATCTTGGCACATAGTTACGTCAGGAGTCCGTGCCAGCCCATCTTTAAAATGCTTATTTTAAACCAATAATTTGCTTAAAGTTTTAGATCTAATTATTTACGTACTAAAATAGATAGCCTCTAGGCTGTAATCAACTGCAATTCAAGAGTTACTTACAGTACAAAGACTGCAAGATAACAGTCCCTGCAGAGCTGAGATGATTACTACTGAAGTACTTCTGGTGTCATTGGTAGTACCAATTAAATTTAAAAAGTGCCTAAATCACAGCGTATCTCATGTCACCACTTAGTGAAAGGTAGAAATCTGTTGTCTAAACAGACACCTGCAAACTTTTACAATGTTTCTTTTCTGTGTGATAGTTGGAAAATTAGGAGGGGTGTCTCTACGTTTTAAAAAAATCTCCTTATAGCGTGGAATATTAGTCCTGCATTAGAGCTACAGCCTGTTTTCTATTATAACCATTTATTAAATGGTTATTATATGTCCATTTCGGTAGCATTATTTCTGAAAAGCTCTTAGCCTGTTCCACACTGAAATCAAGGAGAGCAGGACGGTTTTTGGGTTGAGTGAGTGAAAGACCAGCTCGGGCTTGTGCACAGATGTCACTCTGTCTGTCTGTGGATAGTCTGCTTGGAGGAACTGTCTGGCTAACCGTATGCAGGCAAGCAGACATTTAGCTGCAAGAGTGTGAGGCACATCGGCAGAAACGGTTTTGTAAGTTGATCAGTGATGGTGCATCTCAACAAAGTGTCCTCTTTTAGTAGGTATAGAGGTTGGTCAGAATAGTTCCTGAAACAATTTGAATTTTCCTGTCAGTTATATAAACAAACCGAAGACTCTGCCAGTATAGCCATGGTGGAGCAACATTCTGTTGTCATTTTGTTTCCTTTTACTGTGGTTGCTGGAGCGATAAACTTCATGTAGGAACCTCTTTAGACAAAAGTAGCTCTGATCTAATATATAAAGTGGAACAGAGAGAGACTCTTTTATTTATGCATGGGGATTCCATGGGACCAGTGTGTTGAATGGCCTCCTCTTACAGCCAGGGGAAGGTCAAGAGCTCTGTGGTCCAGAGGTAGCTCATATACAGGGTGCACAGCCTCAAGAATGTCCGGTGCACTTTGGATTTTGATTGTGCGCGAGAGCACGGTGGAAATTAATGCTCACAGGCCAAGCCCTAAAGTTGTTAAAATAGAAGGATTTTGACAACAGTAAGGTCATTTATGAACCCTGGACTCGCATTTTGCAGAAGCATATTCCTATTTTGCAACTGGGTGAAATAGGTTTCATTAAAGGGATTTATTTTACTTTTGTCAGTAAATAAGATCATTTTTTGAAGCTGCCAGCCTTACGGACAGGGGGAGACCATGGACACCCCCTCTTCCCATAGACGGAGCCGCTGACCCTGGAAGAGAAACTGTAATGTACCTCACGGCAGCAGTGTGCCACACACACCTCTCCCCCACTCCCCCACCATGCAAAATACCCCTTTGCGAAACCAAACAGGTACATGGATTCACCAACAGCACCTTTGCATGTTTGTTTTTTTAAAGACTTGGTGATGCTGCAGATGTTGCCTTATGGCAGCATCACAGAGCGGTATCTGGGTGGAACTAGAATTTCCAACATTTTTCTAATCAACTCCAGATTTTTGGATCCAGAATTGTCACCATTGAGGTCAACCTGGCAACGCTGGGCAACACAGCGCCTATCATTTTATGATTATGCCTGTCAGCTACTCGTACAGCAGTGATTTTGTAGAAGTGGACAGCGTACTTTTCTTTGTATTATTATGCATTTGTTAGTGTCGGCCTCATCAGTTAAATTGTTGAAAGAAGATTGGCAGAAGAAAAGAATGAAGATATTGGGTAATCCGGGACATGAGGCCTGCTTGATGGTGAGGTATTCCATGAGATTTGCTCCAGTGAGTCCTGTTCTGAAAGAGAAGCAGATGACAGTTTAGCACAGGTTCCGATACCCTATGTTTGCTTGTGTGAAATGCTTGGACTGCTGCTGGCTCTTCACTTGGATGATGGCACATATGATAACGGCAGTAATAATTCCTTGCATTTTGTCGATGCTTGTCATCTCAAAGGATCCTCAGACTTAAGAGGGGACCCACTTCATCTGCTGCTCGGCGATGCACAGCAGCCAGCAGCCCCACTATGCTACAGATCAGGCAGTCAAGTGCGAAACTGCTTCGCCCATTCAGTTGGAAATGTTAGAAAGGCCAGATTGTGGAATTTAGCCAGGACACCTGGGTTAACTATTGTAAGACTCCACTAAACTACTTCTACTGTTTGACCACAAGGAAACATTGCTTTGTTCTTCAAGCAGGTAAAAATATTATTGATATGTAGACATCAATATGGTGACTCAAGACTTTAGAAATTGCTTTACATTGTCTTGTTTTTTATGTTGGTTTTCATTTAAGAGTTTTGAAATGCGGATTTGATTTTTACTCCTGCATATATACAGTGCCATGCAAAATAATTTTCCCCCTTCCAAAGAGGTCCCATTTTGTTGAATTATAGATGATGCCTACACATTTTTAAGTGACTCTTTTGAATCAAGAAACTAAATGAGTATACATTGTAGTTATACATACTGTATATCATTTGTAGTTCAATAAAGTGGTACAATATTAGTACGGAGTGAATACATTTGTAAGACGCAAAGGAACAAGTAATAGGTTTATTCCATGCTGAAAAAAGGAAGATGGAAAACAAAACGTTTTGACTGTGGAGCCTTCTTCAAGTGTGAGAAAGACAGGGCAGTAAACAAAGGTAATGTAGTATATATACCTTTGCTTACTGCCCTGTCTTTCTCACACCTGAAGAAGGCTCCACTGCCAAAATATTGTTTTCTTTCTTCTCTTTACAGCATGGAATAAACCTATTACTTGTTCCTTTATAGCCTGCACATGCTGACGCAGCTACCCACCTGAACTACTTTTGTAAGACACTGTACTCTTCTAAACAAACTTTAAAAAAATTACTTTTCTTAGCGTATAAAGAGTGAAAACATGTACAGGATTATCAGAGGAATTAATTATTTATAGCTCTTTCAATCATAGGCTATGCATTTATAGGTGTTAAATAAAAATTGTGTAGTTTCTTTTCAAATAAATGTGCTAACAAACTCAGGAGCAGCTTTTTTATACTGAGTTTCAAAGCAAGAACTTTTAGTTGTTCTTGAACAACAGTCTTGTTTAATTTTCCAGTATTGATTTTTCAATTAATATGAAACCTAAATCACTAAATGCAAGGTGGATCCGAAAATTTAATTATTTATGGGATGAGGTCTAATTATAGAAGTTCAGTAAGATAAAGCTTTTAGTTTGATGCTGTTGATAGGATTTTTGCCATCAGAAAAGGGTCAGGTAGTGACAAGTATTTGTGTTAATGCTTAAAAAATCAATTTCTTGTACTGTGGGTACAGTGGTTTGCTGTTATGTGACGTCTCAAAACAATTATGAATACAACACATCAACTATTTTTAAAGGTCTTTGAAATAACTTTTTGTTGTTGTTAAACATGCGGCACAGATGTGTGCTGAAAAAGACTGTCACCTGTTGTTTCAGCAGAAATCCAGAGATAACATTTTAGGATAAATCTGTCAATATGATTAAAAACAAATGTCCTGGCACGCTACTACAACTACGCACCCTGCTCTGTGTGATTCTGTGATAAAGATGCATTGTCGGAGAAAAACCTTGTGCAATTGCCAAGTGTTCTCCCTTTGAAAAAGGAAACATACTGTAGCATCGACATCATTTAGGAAAAAAAAGTTGTTTACCTCATTGGTTATAGCTCAGTTCTTAAAATCTAGCTTTGTGGAGTTGATTACTTGTGTAACTGCACTGCATGAACAGCAATGAATGTTTTTCATTATGTTGCTTGCACGAGGGGTAATGAATGAAAGACAAGTTAAGGTCACTGGAAGAGGAAATGTTTTTTAGGGACAGTGGAGAAAACTACAGCTGCCCCGTCTCAGTCTCAATTGAAATGCAAGCGTGGGTGGCGATATGCGATAATGACAAAGAAAAATGATTTAACAGATTTAAAATTGCTGTTTAAGTAGACAGATGTCTCCCCCTGCTAGAGAGACACCAGTATTATTACGGTATGCAGTAGGTCTTTATTTAGCAGCTGAATTCATCTTGGCATTCAGATAGTATACTGCATACAGCTTGGAGGAGCTGCTGTGTATTAGCCACACCAGAGCTCAAGCACCCCTTGCAAGAAAACAGCAGGAGCTGAGGCTGCAGGCAGTGCAAATCATTTTCTCAGACGAAAGGGGTGCATGCTATGTTGAACCATCTTTAGGGAGTTTTGTTTTGAAACATGTCTGCAGAAAAATATAGTCTGTTGTTAATCCCATGAGGAAAATAAGGTCACCTTGTCAGCAAAAAAGTTCAACAGTGTAAAGGAGCTTGAAAGCTAGGCAGTTGGAACAAGATTCTAGACCGATGTCCTCAAAAGCCCTAATATACCGAGCACAGATGCAGCGATGGCAAAGGCATGGCAAAACGATGGTCAAGAAACCCAAATACTGGAATTTGACAAACGCTGTTGGAGTGCCCAGTTTGAAAGGTACGTGGTGCCCCTAAGGGCCAGCACAGAAACAGTGTGGTATCTCAGCTGTGACAGGAGGGTAAGATGCCTGAGATGGGAAGAAGTGATAAAAGATGATTCATGATGGCACAGCAATGTCTGAAACCAATCATATGTAGTTAGCAGAGCAGAAAAATATTATTTAAAGGATACTGAAGGAAAAACCTTGCTTTGGTCAACCTGACAGTTTGATGTACTGTCTTTAGGGAAAAGCAAAATACAAATTATGGCACTATGGAAGCTGCCAGCCATGATTAATGGTAGGCTGAGTCTCTCATCACTGAGATCGATATATAGCCACCATCCTCTTCATCAGTTGATTCTTGTTAGTTGGTTAGTTGTTATCCAAACTATTTCCGGGTACTAATTGAAATGCCAAAATACCGCGTTGCTAGGTTGGCCAGCTTGTGTGAAGATGCCCACTGTATCCTAACTCCACTTCAATTTTGAACTTATCGATCATATCTTTAAAGTATCCGCATTATGAACTCAAAGAATAATTATCTGCCGCAAACTCTCTTGAATCATACGCAGTACAGTATATGAAAGGCAAGATGCAGTGCGATTAATTGCTTGTTCGTGTCTGTGGTAAAGGCCAATCGTGTAGGTCTCAAAGAGAGGAAGTCACATATTTTATTGAAACTCAGGGGGAGCTAGTTAATATTAAAATATTTGTATAAATAGAGCCTTTGACCTTAAGAGCCTAAAGTGAGTGCTGTTTACACCTTTCTTTCAATAAGCACAGCAGTAATTTGTTAAAAGTTTAAAGGAATGAACTAGCTCACAAGAGGGTATTTTTATTGAGAAACTCTGGAATCTGTATTGTTTACAGTTGCATTAGCTTATTTTACCCTGCGTGCTGCACGACAAGCATAAAACTAGTCAGGGTTTACTTCAGCAAGTTGTGGTAAATTGGATAGCTATAGTTTCAACCTATTTAGGGCAAATGTTTAGAGTTGATCTTTTGGGACACAAACAGTATAACAGACAACAGCACACAATGTAGACAACAGGAACAATAAATATATTGTGGAAAAATAAAAGAAATATGCATTAGTGAAACTGAGAGGGGAATAAAAAGAGTAGACTATGTACAAAGTGCAGAGTGCAGAGTGCAGATGTATATTGAGTCTGAGGACCTGCAGTTAGCTGTTGAGGATACGCACTGCAGTGGGATAAAAGCTGTTCTTGAGTCTAGTTTTTAAATCTTTTTATTGCATCGCCTTTTAGTATAGTGGGTAAGCCTTTGAATTGTGGGTTATTGGTTCAAATCCTATACACCTATACCCCAGTCCATCCAGCTGTATAGGTGGGCACCTGCACTGCTTGTGGTGGTCCCTGTGATGAGCCGGTGTCCTGTCCAGGCAGGAGTCATTGGCTCTGGCCCAGTGAGTCACCGTTTCTCTGGTATGGACTTTGCATTGCACTCCTGTCACAACTCATGAACAACTAGTTTATGGTACTGTGGAATGTTTTCTTGTGCATTTGAGTGAGAGCTATTAACATATATACTGTACACTTATTTACGTTATCCTAAAACTCCATTGTGTAAACAGTATTTATATATTTAGCCCCTGTAATTAGCAGATCAACATTTTGATAACCAGAGATTTAGCTTTTCACCATGTTCTTGATTGTTTACAAATGTACAGGACATGCTTATTTTGCAAAATCATTGGTTGACAAAATATACATTGTTGTCTTGCTATTTCTGTTGCGCTGTCTTCTGTTGTGTCAACACGGACATTTGAATAATTGCTGTGTGATCACTTTTCGCTATAGGGCAGAATTGCACCATACTGTACTCCCTTTTCTTGTTTTAATTATGTGGACGAATGTTTGAGGTTGATGGTATATGTCACCATGATGCTTACTTCCTGTTTGTTTTTGCATTGGGCTTGTGCAGTAGTTCGGCTAGTTGTGCCTGCAAATGTATGCTGTAAATTTAATTTCTGTGGGTGACATGCAAGCCCCATCCATTTATTTTGTATTTTTAATCTTATGTATGAAAATAATGGCTAAAGCAAAATACCTCTCAGTAGGGAGTAAAACTGCGTGAGCTGTAGTTATTATTTGATGGTTTAAAAGGCATCCTATTCTTAGTAGTTCAGAGTGTTATATTGAAAGAGATTAAATGGAACATATACACTATGTGCTTTCTTTGCCAAATAACTAAATGAATATTTATTTAAGAAATATATTTTATGTAAGGTTTATTGATGAATTTTTATATTTGTCCAGTAGCATGCATTACATTGTTTAGGTACATCTTGCCATCCATTAAAATGGAACCCTTAGCAGTATAACCACATTTTGCATTGTTGTCAATCTTTTGCCCTTCTTTAAGATTATTCTGAGTTCAGTTTAATGAGCAAAGTGGATGGAGATCTGCATAACAGCCTTCCTTTCCTCCAGTATTTGCTGTTGCATTTTTGCTGGTAAAGATGCTACAGCATTGCTGCCATATTTCTGGGCAACTCTTCAGTCTTGCTTCCTGCCTCAGTACAAACCACTGTATTTCTGAGAGGTATATTATTTTCTTATGTATTGGAGAAACCAGAACTGGTTTCCTTCTGGCACTGTCTCAGTGTCTTTATTACTTTGAGTAATACGTTTCTTTCCTCTTTTTCTCTAAAGGCTGTAGATTCTTTCTTAATAAGACCAGACCCACGGACATTTAGCTCAAAGACATGAAGTAAAATCCAAGTAATAACTGGAAGAAGTGTGTACCGAAATAGGCTTTTGTGTTGACAGTAGTAGATCTTCATGTTTCCATGCTCTGAACATGGCTTATTTTGTTGTTTAAAATCATTGCGTCATGTGCCTGAGGCTTCAGCTGCCATTTGTGTTTCCTCAGCATTAGGTCTTCACACGCACTATAAATATCATGAGCGAACAGTAAAAAGCTGCCATGAAACTCACCGTGATGCCTGGAGCATTTCCTCTTCCTTGCTGAACTTTACCAGAAGTAGGGGCAGCTCTGGCATTATTTTTAATACACACACACTGAAAAGACTCAACAGCTTTCACTTCCACTGTCATCAAACAAATTTGCCTAGCCTTGGGAATATATTACTTAATATTTCATGTCCTCAGCTGGTTAACTGAGTAATTGAATAAGACTGCTTGAAAGAAACAGGCGGACTATTATGGAAGATCTCATTGGCCATGCCTTTAATAGGAGCAGTGTTTCTGTGATAGCACCAAGGGGGCCTGCAGGACGTCCATTACTTATCTGACATTCACTGATGTTTAGCTCATACATCCTTGTAGAAAAGTAGAGTAATATTATTTATTAATAATATTCATTATTTTGAACTTGGAAACACTTTCAAGCAACAGGGCATTTTGAATGAAATAATCTGAGTTGAATGATTTTAAAGTTGTATGTCAACAATGGCTGTTCTTACTCTTGTTGTAACAAGAAATTGCTTTTGTGTGTGTATGTACATATATACAGTATATACCAATTATGTTTATGATTATTTCTGGAAGCGAGAAAGTGACATGAATCAATGTCGTATTTTGAAAAGGAATGGAATTTAGTTGGTAACAATTGTAAGCCTTAAGAATTTTTGCACTAGGCGCATCAAAACAGAATTCATTATATCCCATCAGTCACTCCTGAAAAATTTAATTTTCATGTAGCTATTGATTTTGGCAGGCAGGCAGTACTGCCTGGGTGTGTTTGGAATAAACTGTGTTCTTTAAACCTCCCATGACATTGTGAAAAAGTAACTGTGCTTATAAAGGTTGAAACTTTGGAAATGGGTGTTCCAGGGTGTGATAGTTGTTGACTACAGAGTATTGTTTATCATACCTTGGTGTAAGAAATTACTGAGCTCCCAAATCATGATTTTTATAAAGGTCTTTGGTGTTTGATTTGAGATAAAATTGCCAAAATTGAGTTGATGATTCTATACCCATTCAAAAAGATAAAACTTTTAACACAACAGCATTGAAAGATCAGATTCTGTATATTAGGAAATAATGAAGATTGCCTTGTTGCTATTGGCGTGATATAAAATGGCCTGTTTTGGTGAGATGTTGCTTCAACAATCAGCAGAATAATCCTGAGAAACCAGGTCAATGCCTCTTTGAGGGATAGGTCACATCCAGGAAGGCAGAGAGTCACAACACTTGCCCGGAATAGTCACATTTATCTGACTCAGGTGCGTAATCACGTGCAGACTACAATTTCTATAGCACAACACTAGGAGGAGGCCGAATGATGGTATCCTGTCATCTTCACAACAGTTTTGTGTTGTTGAAGTCAACCTTTGCAGTGGTAACAAGTGTAAAACAAGAATAACTTTGCAGCAGATCGACGGAAGTCTTGTTTAGCTTAGCGATATGTTAACAAAGTCCCTTTGGGAACAACTTGTCAGTGCCTACAGCATTCATTTTTGATCAACTTGTCAGTGTCATCAACTGGAGACTGTTAACAAGCGCGACTGGCCAGCCTCTGCCAGCTGGTTGGTAGACAACACGATGAATATCCAGTTGTCTAACATGGGGCTGTTTATGACTCTGTGTAAACCCTGCCAGGATTATTTTAATAATCAGTATTAACCTTGTGATAGTTTCCATTATGAAAGGGTTTTGAGTTTCATACGGACAACTTTTTTTCAGTATTTTTACATTTTCTGTGGGTTTGCTTATTATTTAAGTTGATAAGATTGGCAGTTCTTTACTCGCTATCATAACTACTTTGTAAACACTGCACAAAATAATCAAACCGTATGCATTAAAATCAATCTGCAGAATCTCACATAAACATTCTAGGACCACTTCCATCTGCATCTGTTCCATCTGACCTCTCAGGTCATTAATGGTATCTTTCATCATTTTCACCTTGCTTATTTCTACTTGGAGTTATGCTCCAAAAGCGTGTCTTGTTATGAACATTTACAAAAACATGAGTGCCTGTGATATCATTTGCACACAAATGGTTGCAAGAGATTGTGATCTGTTATTGTTTAGTGGAAGAGATATGATGGTGTTTTTAGCTTCGTTCAAGTAAAATGTTCCCAAAATATTTGGTAAAAGCCACATGTTGGCATTTATTGGAATATCAGTATGTCCAGAACTCTTCAGTCTCGGACCGCTACATTTCTGAAGTTTAATATCTTCTGTGATAATTTGGACTGGATCAGAAGTACAACAGTGGATGTAAGGAGGGTGTTTAAGCAAGTCCTACATTTTATGTTGGTATGGTATGTGTGCAGCTGTACGAAGTATGTTGTATTCCTCATGCTGTAGTTCCCAAGATATAAAAAAGCAGTTATCTTCTAAAGAGGACAGAAGTTAGAGCTCCTAAATTTAATTTTCCTTTTTAATTAACAAGCATATTGTTCCTGAAAGTCAATATGAGTGGTGGTAGTGATAAAGCTGTGCACAAATTTCAGAGAGACCGTTCACAGTTTATAATTTAGTATTGTAGAATTTTAGTAATTTAGTAAAGTGTTCAGTACTCTCTAATAACACCTGGAAACTTAATTTTCTGAAGAGAGGCCTTTTCATTAGCAGCAGATGCAGAGAGCTTCGTTTGACTCGCTCCACACATATTCAGCATCACCCAAATCAGACAGATTACATTAGTCTGAGGAACTGACTAATACTCCAGTCAAAATAACACTATTTACAGGTAAAAACAAACATGTTTTTAAAGGAATGCAGTGAAGATTTTTTTTTGTCTAAGGTAATAAGACACTTGAACCAATTTTTGTTTTGTGTGTACGCTTTGATGTTATATTTTCTACCATGGATCATTAGAAAAAAGGTTATGAACTGCAGTAGATTTTCAAACAGTCTCACTTGCATAGTTCTGTCATTTCAAGCCTGCCCATAAGACTTATGCTAATACCCTGCTGTGTGTCTCACTTGCCAACATTGGCACATTATTAAGAAATGAGACCAGTGTAAAAAACCCTGAGAGGTGTGGTTACCACAAATGCATTGAGCATGTTTGTTCTGTCAGTCAGGCAGACTTCCTCTAAAGGAAGAAGTGTTTAAATGTCTTTGCACAGTGCAGCCTAGATGTAACTGCTGTACTACATGTAGGATACAGGTTGAGTATAAAGTTAGTCAGCCTATTCTGACAGCTGTATTGTGGAGCTGGTGCCCCACAAAGCAATGAAATGGGAAAAAAATACAAAAAGAACATTGAGTTAAACATTGCTTGACAATGGACAATGGTGGAGCAGTGAGCACTATATCAGCTCAATTTGGTTCTGATCGTCAGTCTGCAAGGAAGACCATGGCACACAGCTGCGTGAAACTGTCCACTCTCAGCATCCGTGGGAATCTTGTCCATGTTCCCACTTTTCACAGTACTGTTTCTGGGACACTCTTTATATTATTTTCAAATTGGTTATTGTGGTTTTGTTAATTACTGTTGAACAGGGCTGAAACTCAACAACAGCACAGGGTACAAACTCTACAACAGCGCAGGAGGAATGAAGTCAATGTATACAATATAAGTGCCAGTTGTCAGTAGACCTCCCTGGAGCTGGCACAGCAGAGCCTCATCCTTCAGAGGAGACATAAAACAGAGGTCCTGACGCTCTGTGGTCATTATAAATCCCAGAGCGTTTCTCGATAATTTCCCTCTGGCCTTTACCAACCATGGCCTCCTAATAATCCCCATCTCTAAACGGGCTTCATCACTCTGTTCTCCTCCCCACTGATAGCTGATGTGTGGTGAGCGTTCTAGTGCACTATTGCTGCCATCGCATCATCCAGGTGGAGCACTTTGAGTGGAGTGTCCAGATAAGCGCTATAATATTGTCAGGGTTATTATTATTATTGAATATAGAGACCGATGCTCCTCGCATTTGCAACACCACAGACTCGCACTTGCCCAGTCCTTGGGAAGCTTATGACTCTGTTAATTGAAAAAAATAAACATAATCCTTTAATCTTTCAACACAGACATGCTTGTTTCCGCTTGGCAAGGCTCATCATAGGCTTTGTTCTTGCGTCTAGGTTTGGACTCTTGCTGGCCTGTCGCACTGCTGCCCCCGTACCCTGCTGAGCAGCTGTGGAGCCTTATAGGTAAACGTCAGCTTCAGCCATCGCTAAGAACGGTTGATCTGCCAGAGACTTTGCAGGTTGAATGGCGGAACGACCTGTTGTCCCTGGGCAAGGTGTCTTGAGTCCGCACCGTGCTGCTTACACTGTTGTGCTTGACACAGTTAGCATTGGGCACTAAGAGGTATCCTGAATTGCCATACACATTTTTAAGCTTCTTGTTTCTGAAGTTTAAACTTATATAATTAAAATATATTTTATTATATCTTCATTTGGCCTTTACTTAAATATTAAGACTGCACAGTCCAAGAAATGTTGTTCATTTGTGCCACTAATAAATATGCACCATATTATAATATTCTAATTATATAATCCAACATAAAATTCAGAAGCTAGTTTGTCAGTCTTTTTAGAAACTCTCATTCTAGAACTGTAAATGTGTCAAGGTGCATACAGTGCATTAGTAGCCAATGAAGCAAGCTTCCTCATAATACTGTCTTTGTAAATTTCCATCTGTGCTTAAGTATAAATTGGAATTTGTTAACTTAGTTTTACTCCTCTAAACATCATTATGGATTTGTTCTATTATCGCATCTGTTATAGCACAACTGTTGTGTGAATGATCTGTTTGGTTTTTGTTTTATACCTGAACAGAAGAAAGCTTATAAATGAGAGGAGGAAATCCTCTCGCATTCTGGTATTGCCTGAATAGTGGCAGAGAGTTAGATTGCTGCACTATTCGTTGCTTGAATGACCATCCCCAGTTTTCAATTCAAGCTCTTTATTTCCCCCTTTTGACTCTGGGTCCTCAGAGTCCTTTGAGAACTTTGCAAATTTAAATCAAATCTGTATGTAAGCTTTTTTTTTCCTAAGACTAGAGATTAACTTCCATTAACCAGTCTCGCCTTGTCTGTTTTTTTGTTGTTGTTATTTCTCAGCACCAACAGTGTTTGCAACCCTTATTCTTCTGTAGTCCATCAATTATTATACCTCAGTTTGAGGTTTTCTCCATTGTTTGTGTTCTGTGTTTTATTCATGTTGACCAATGCTTGATCAATGTGCTTATGTGTATCCATCCATTTTCCAACCACTTCATCCAATTCGGGGTTGTGGGGTCCACCCTGGACTGGATGCCAGTCCCTCACAGTCACAATCATACACACACTCGCACCAGGGCCGATTTTCCCAGAAGCCAGTTAGCCTACCAGTATGTCTTTGGACTGTGAGAGGAAACTGGAGCAAGTGTAATCCCAGGTAAAAATGGGGAGGTCCAGATTTGAACCCAGGGCACCAGTGTTGTGAGGCAGCAGTGTTAACCACTGCGACATTGTGCCACCCCGTGCGCACAGAGTTGCCTTCAAATTGATTTATGTCAACTGTTCCTTAATTTATAGTTATTTTTGAAATTTCTGGAAAGTTCCCAAAGTTACTAATTGCTTGGCAGTTGTCTTGCCCTTTATCAGTTGCTAAAGCTGGCGTCACACTACAGGACTCGACTTGACTTCTAGTCAGAGAGCATATCAAATTAAATGACTGCAGTTGCTGAATCTCACTGCCTTTTCTGTCCTAGAGGGTGTCAAATTATACGACTAGGAATCGCAGGGGTTGTCTAATTACATGATTCTGTCACGGCTTTTCATCATGGTTCCAAATCTCGTATTACGCTGCGAAAGTAACGCAAGGTCGCCTCATTTTGGAAGCCAATCAACGTGGAGCACACCGCAATAAGAGGAGGAGCTCCGCACGAAAGTAAACAAGCGACAAACATGAAACATCGAGGAGACCTCTGTGCTGGCTCCAAAGTTTGCCTCTCCTCTCCATTTGCACAGTCCAAAACACTTGCTTTCCTTCTTTCCTTGAAGCCGCATTGTATGCATTGGACTTCCTGTTGAGCACTCATTGGCTGTTGACTGTCACAGACACAAGAGCTCACCCCAAGGACTTGCCCGTTTGTCAAACCCGTTTGATTTTATAGTAGAGAGTCGTAGGGGCTATTAAGTGCGCTATAACTGAGTCGCTGGGGGTGTCGCACTACACAACTGACAGTAACGGCAGCGCACTACAACTACTGTGATTTTCTTACAATTATGTAAATGAAGGCTACGACTGAAAATCCTAGGAAAAGTCGTGTAGTGTGATGCCAGCTAGCTAGAATGTTGTCTGATTGATCATAATGCATGACAATCCCTGTTTGGTTTTCAAGGATTAGCTGTTTACCTCCCAGGCATCACACCTCTTGCCATACAATGCAGGCAAAGGTCTGTGAAGTAGTGTCATTTTATGGATCTTGGATGGGCACCTCCAGTCCTTGAGAGACTTGAGAGTCCTGCAGGTTTTCATTTAACGGCTGCTTAAGATCCGAAAACCAGGTGTTTTGCCCTAATAATCCACATATATAATTTAGTTATGTAATTAAGATTAGAAGGTGCAGTGTCCCTAAGACCTGGAGTTACCTGTCCACAATTAAATGATTTTTAGGTTTAGCTTTTATTAATATTTCAATAGCATTATTACATAATGGAAGTGAGACAGATTGGTCAGTCAGTAACTGGTTTTATTTTCATTGATAGATATTATACTTGTAATTTTCCATTCCCTTTGTACAGACACTTCAAATTTTCAGATTAGAAGGGATAAACATATTAAAAAATTATTTTAATTCCTTTGCCCTACCTCCTTATTAATACAGAGCTGAAATAAACAGTTATTTAGTTTCAAAGTTAAATCAGAGATTTCCAGCTGTTTTTAGCAATAAACTAATGTAAATTAATTTAGTCGCATGTAGTATGGCTGTAGTTTAAAAGTTCTAACTATCTTCTCTTGCTTTTCTTTTTTAAAATTATACTTTTTCATCATGTGGGAAAAAAATGAACCTCCCTTTGTTTTTACAGATGTAATCAATGATTCAGCTTCCTTGGCTTCTCAGAGACAATGTTGGACTATCACGTTTTAAGAGGACATAGGCCTAGTTAATGGGTGGAATTGTACTCTGCACAGTGTTGGATAGTTGAACGAAATCATTAAATAAGTTATGAAATTAAATATGTTTTTCTATCTACACTAATTAAAGCTAGGAGAGCCTGCAGACTTAGATTTTAAAACAAACATTTGTTTTAAAAGTGAGTATAGCAATGAAAATTGAAAGCTAAAAACTCATGTCCTTTTTTTCTACCTATGTTTTAATCAAAGGAGAAGTTGTCAGCGCATGGACTCTATTATCAGTCAGGGTCTTGTGGTTTTGCTCTCTTTCCTAAGTTGTATGTATGAAATGACTGAAAGGGATTCGGAAAGGTAAAGATCAATCTGGCATCGCTATAGACAGAATTGGCATGGTCTCTGAATGTTGGTTCAGTCAACAAGATGGTCTCTGCCATCAAGTAAGTCTGGTTTTACATTGTAGTATTCTAAGAATATTCTTATAGCCTTGGACATGAACTCAAGAACTGTTGAAGGCAGTCATTGTGGTTAGATTTTTCCTGCTGAGGTGCATTCTGTATTGTTGCTTCTAGAAGCCAAATAAAGCCACAGCTGAGTTGTTTTTATCAAAATGATTGGTTTGCCTATGTGTGCATCCTAGTTCCTTACTGTATATGGGACTCTGATCTCCACATTTCAGCACTTCTTCTTTGATGACCACCTGCAGTCTGCATAAAATAATAGCCTACCTTTTCAATGGTATATTGAGCCACAAGGTCCTTTCATCTTTTTGTTTGCAGCAAGAACTGTTCTCTGTTCTGTTTGACCTCGTGGTCCCTTTTGCTGCTGTGCTACAGTATCCTAGCTCATTTAAGGTACAGAGTAAAATGAAAAACTTACTGCATTACATCCTGTAGATATCAGGCCTCCGATTGAAAGGACACAGAAGGCTTCAAAGGGTTGAGTCATATGAACGGTTTCCAAAATAGGGCTCAAAATTAACCGAGTATGCAGCTTTCACCAGTGTGTATAGGCTGATGTGACTTTCATAGTAGACAAATATGCTTCATTAATATCCAGATCTGTTCAACAAGCTAGCATTCGTGTTAGTGATGCACTTCAGCAAGTGTGTTATTTGGCCTGTGATTTTCATTGTCTTCACAATAGAAACAGGCGAGGACATTTTCAAATATTTTTTCGTTGATGAAGGTACATACCCAGAAATGAAAAGAACAGATAACTAAAAAACATTTTTTTTTAATTTCTAGCAGACTTAACATTCATGTCTGTTGTCCTAGATGGCTACCAATTTTGTAATTTCCATTAGGATGGACGTAATTTCATCGTTTCAAGTTCAGATAGTTCAGTCAGATAGTTCAATTCAGATAGTTAAATTTGCTGGTGTGTTTTTTTGGTGGTTCATCATCTTGCACTTAATTGAGAGTTGTCTTTCCTGATGTGAGCTGTGCATTTATTACCTTACTTGACTCTAAGGTAATGAGGAGCAAATGAGACAGCTTAGTACTGCTTGTTTGGACAGGTTGTGGCAGTTGAATGTGGTTGTTAGAATTTAATGTGGTTTCTTTGGAAAAGCTACATCATGGTATGTTGCAAGTGGTTGTTGCATAACTTGAAGTATGTCTGTTTGCTAGTGACTTTGCCAACTGATAGACGTTTGTTCATTTCAGATTAATACTTCCCTCTAGCTTGCTCTTTCTGTTTTTTTTTTAGTTTTTTAGGGTTCTTAATCAATATCAGAAACTGCAAGTTTTCTAGGAAGCATAGACTTGTTGCCTTGATATTCATTGGTCAAATAACAAAACCCAAGCCTGTTGAAACAGTCACAAGTCATAAGGTAGTTAACACTTGGGAACTGATAAATGAAAATTGTACTTGTATTAATTGAATAGAAATGGAGGCTACGTTTACATGTAAAACATTTACATATTCCAGAATGAATTACATTTTTGAAAAATTAAGATATTGAAACTTTCACAGGTAACCACCATTAAACAAATTACTCAGTATTTCTGTTCGGTAACTTCCTTTGACGTTAACTTCCTTTCGCTTCTACAAATTGTATTTAAATGTTTTAATTCCAAGTGCTTTCATCTAGCTTCAGTTCATACACTTTCTTATTGGTGATTAAGTGTCTTTAGTGGTCTGAATATGTCATTGTTTTATCTCATTTTGTTTTATGATGCAATCCTGAAATGAAAAGTCTTTGAAGACGTATCCTGTCTTATTTGGAATTTAACACTTTTTAATAGGTTTGTGCCCAGTTTAAGTGAGCGATGCAGAGTCTGATACAAGTAAATTGTGCGTGGCTTGTGTTTTCCACATTTTTCATTCATGGCTGCCTCAAGCTCAGGATTGCTGCTTGAATTATGGCATAGAAATCCACAAGTGAGGGCCTCCGACGCATTTCTTTCTGGCTCCACTGCACACATGCACTTCTTGTGAAGTAAACTGATGTCATTAACCAACTCTTCAAGTGATGTACATATCAGCAGCTGCTGTCACTCGTGTAGACAAATCTGGGGGTTGATACTGTGTAGGAATGCTCAGATGAGCTGTGACCAGAATTGGACCTTGAGATTGACCATTTTTCTGTCATCTCCAAGTGGAGTTTTTTCTCCTGTGGACTGCCTATTTTGAAGCAGCAGACTATCCCCTGCTGAGACCGTGTAGGCAGGAGCGAAGCCGCGTAGGCAGTTGCCAGCCTTAAATATGGCTTTGCCACCCTGTTTTAGGCATCACCTAAAATCCCATATTGTCTTAAATTTACCAACAATAGAAAGCATAACGTCAGAAACAATTCCGACCCATCTTAATTGTTTTTTTAAGAGTGTACTTGCAATCTATATTGTAAGTGGTCAGCATCTGCAAATATGCAGCAGATGATTGTAGATTGTTCCCATACAGAGAAGTGAAAGTTGCACGGGATTTTGGCTTTGGCTTGCAGTTCACTTCCATCTTACCTGCAGTTAAAAACCAGGTTACCAGTAAAACCAGTGCAGAGAAGAATAGTAGGACGCCTTTTAGTAGTACATCGCAAATAATATCATTTCGTGGATGTAGGTAGAATCTCCAACACTTTAACTAACAGGCTCACATGTCACCCTTTGTCATACTCTGCTGTGTCACATACATCTGTTCTGCTGAAGAAGAGCAGTCTTCATGTTCTCCTTCAAGCCATTTTCTATATATGCCATCTGGGCAAGCACCTGATAACAGGTTATTCATCATCTTCTTTACCCTGTAGAATGTCTTTGAGAGTTGGTGTAATTTTCTGTAAGATCATTCTTTCCAAGACTACAAGCCTACCAACAGGGAGGTAGGGTAGTAACTGGCAATAAGATGTGGGTACTTTCTTAGCTTCAGGAGGGTAATGACTTCACCAGGATTTTTGGAGTGTTATGGTTATGAATTATGTAGGTTAACTGGTCTAACAGTGAAGAAGCAAGAGGATGAAGATGTGTGAGAAATAGTGGGGAAATATTGTCCAGAGTTATTCCAGGGATCTTTTAAATTTCAGGCAGGTAGGGGTCTGGGTGCATTCTTGGATCTGGTATTTGGCATAATTGGTGCTTTTTGTCATGAGCTTAAATCCTTTCCTGTTTGGATTTAAGAGGCTTTGTCCATTTTCACCAGGTCACTGGCCATTTGGTTGGTGATTAATAGTTTCTAAAGAGGTTGCCACACAAATGTGTGAAATGAAGTCTACTAGTGGTTATCTCCCATCATTCTTATTTGATTTTGTTGAGTGACTCTGTCAGGTACTCTGATAGGTTGGGGTGTCATTGGGGTTTAATGATGGATTAAAAAAGTCTAGAAACCTGCTGAAATCCTTAAGAATGGACAGTATTGATGACCACCATTAGTAAAGATGGAAATTTCTGGGACAGTGACAATGCTGAGACCCACTACGCCTTGATTTGCAAACGTTGTTCACTACAGGTACCTGAATGTCAATGTGACCTGCACTGGCTGAGAGGAAAATTCTGCAGGACAGTGCTGTCCCAGCAAGAATGGTCTGTTTGTCTTCCGGTAGACAACAACGATTAAGTGTAAAACCTCAAGTGTAGGACTAAAGGCTAAGAAGTCTTTGTGCTGTGGATTGATGTGTCACTATTATTTGGGTTAAAACTGTGAATGCCCAGCTTGAATTTGATCTATTAGTGAGTCACAAGCTTCAGTGTAAATGTAATTTTCAGGGGTGCAGTTCATGCTATTGATTTTGTTGACTACAGATCGTGTTAAGATAAACTGCTTCTCAACTTGCTGCTTTGTTGCAAAAAGTTATTGCAAGTCTTTTTTTTCATTTTCCAATGCAGGCTTCATAATGTAGAAATAAATGGCTGATTACTTTAGGTTCTGTAGAGTGCCACAGTTCAGTGCAAGTTTATCTTTCACTAATGATAAATTGTTTGCTCAGTTGATTGCAGTCTGAAGTAGTGTGCAGCTAGAGTTTTAATTCCCTTACATTAAAGTAAAATCCGTATTTTTGGTGAAGTGAATTTGTATCATACTGTAATTTGCCAAGAGACAGAAACAGCTGTTACAGAAAAGGCAGTGTTCAGATTGTCTAAGTCAACAGTCCTGACATTTAACGTTTTGATGGGTTCACCCAGCAGCTTACTGGCATTTTAATCAAAGGTGAAGCACACATTTGTGATGAATCACATTTCATTAAACACCTTCTCAGAAAGTTGATACATTTAAAGGTGAATGCATATATGATTAAAAAATGAATAGGAATCAACTATCTGCTGGTACTTTCAGTAAGTCACTAGATGATTCAATTCATTTTCTCTGATTTGACTTGGGGTTTTGTTGTCTGAAAATTAATACAAAAACAAATTTACATATAATGCTAAAGACTTTTCTCATTTGAATTTTTTGAATATGTTCAGGCAATCTGCTAAGTATTGTTTGCTTCGTAAACTGTTTTCTGCATGCATGAAATCTGTACATAGGGATTTAGATTTTTGTTTTTCAAATGCATAATTGATTTCAGTTTTCTAATACCTTACTCAAATAACTCACAGTGTGTTTTGTAGAATTATCCATAAATTGTTAATTATATGGAAAAATATTCAAAACGAACCAGGGGCCATTGAAAATGAAAGAGGTTGTTAAAAGATTGATTTTAACTTAGGCTTTTGATTTATGATTTAACGGTGTGTGACAGGACACATCTGTCTGTTGCCTGGAGGCAGATTTGTTCCATGTTCTAATATTATGTGAATACATTTCTATCATTTCTTGAGTTGGGTTATGCAAAAGGACATAGTTGCACTTTCGTATTTCTGTATTTTCGTAGTTGTATTTTGAGATGTATTTCTGGTTGTCTTAAGCACTGATGTGTAACCTATTGTTTTGACAGGTTAACAACAATATCTCAGCTGAGGTGGAGCAAAAGGAGAAGTTCCATGCTGGTTAATGAAAGGATTTTTACCATTCTGTGCACTCTGCAATCTGCAAGACAAATGTTCGCCTGCCTGTGGAAGAGGTTTAATTAAGGATACAGACATTTTATTGACAGGTATTGTTTTTTATTGTGAAGTGAGGGAAACAGTATTTAAAGGTTTAATATAGTGCCTTCCATACGTTAAGGGACAGTGATGTCAAAAGTGCTGTTTTTGCTGTATACTCAAGAAATTCAGATTTGAGATCAAAATATGAATAGGGGAAAAATTGCAGAATTTCACCTTTTATTTTTGGGTATTTCTGTGCTTACATGTTGTCCCACTTTAGAATAATAACACTTTTTGTATTCAATCCCCTCATTTTAGGTGACCATATTATGACAAATTAATTTAAAGTCAATTAAAGTAGTATAAAACTTCTGGAGGGCACAGCAGAACAGTGCCCTTTTAAACATACAATCTCAGAAACTGCTTCTTCCTATGACCCTGGATTATACCGAGCAGCAATTATTGTAATTAACTTTCCTGTAACCGTTGTCTCTCACAAAGGTGTGGAGGAATTTTGGCCCATTCCTTCTTCAGATCCCGTCACGTTTCGATAGGATTAACTTTGACTAAACCATTATAAAACACAGAATTTCTTCTTGGGCAGCCACTCTTTTGTAGATCTGCTTGTATGTCAATGTCAATTGCACTTTGGGCTCAGCTTTAGGTCACAGTCAGAAGACATGACATTCTCCATTAGAATCTTCTGATGTGGAATTCACAGCTGCCTCAGCAATCCAGTACCCGAGGCAGCAAAGCAGAGTCCCAAACCATCACACCCCCACCACTACCTTTCACTCACCAATCTAGGCATCATTGTTCCAGATGCCTTGTGAATCATATATGTGCTCTTTGTTGAACTTCCGATGGGCAGCAATGTTCTTGATGGTGAGCAGTGGTTTTCTCCTTGCTATCCTTCCATGAGCACCATTCTTGTTCAGTCATTTTCTGATAGTTGAATTGTGAACAGTCATAGTCAACAGGGTGAAAGTGACCTGTAGTTCCTTCTATGTTACTCTGGGGATCTTTGTAACTTCCTTGAACATCTTCTGGTTTGTTCTTGGAGAGATTGTGGGTAGAGTGACTGGTCTTAAAAAAAAATTCATTTGTAGACTATCTGCCTGTGGATTGGTGGAATCCTAAATCGTTTAGTATGGTTTTCTAACCCTTTCTGAAATGATGAGCATCAACAACTCTTTTTATGAGATCCTCAGAGATTTCCTTAAATTGTGGCTTAACCTCTTTTAACACCCCTGTCTGGTGAAGGACAAACTCAGTGTTTCAGATAATTATCTAAGGTGGAGCCTTCTGTCCCTAAGATCCACCTAATTACTTAAACAGCAGTTTCAAATTATCCCCTTAATTGAGCTGATGATGTTCACTTACTTTTTCACATACCTTGTATCTTAATTAGTCATTGCCTGTTTTATTCATACATAACCAATTCCATGTCCCTTGAAAGAAAGTTACTATAAACCCTGTTGGATATTTACATAAAGTGTTTTGGATTCAACAAGGCTATTATGGTAAAATTGAGAAATTTCTGTATTTATCTTTGGGGTTCAAACTTTTTTTTAGCAATGCACACAAGAGAAGGCTCTATTGCTCATAGTGTAGAGCCTGGTTTTTGGCAGAGACCCACAAGATAATGTCTTGTAGTGTATCCAGGTAAAAAGCTTATGATAACCTGGAATTTGACTATTAGTGCCTCATAAATGAACAGGAGAACATTTCCACTCTAAATGTCACTGGGCATTAATGTATTTTGTGGAAGATGGGAGTTGAGTACTGCAGTGTATTCATGTCAAGACATGAACTGCAGAATTCTGGTCAATGTTTAGTACCTTAAAATGTGATACCAAGGATGCCAACATTTAATAATGAAGGCTGAGAAAAGATCTTAAACAGTATTTTGCAGGTGAGGCAAAAATACCCTTGATATGTTCAATTTATTGTCATATGTACATGAGTATAATGAAAAGCTTACTTGCATGTTTTCTTCACATTCCTAACATTAACTTCAAAATATAGCACCAAGTTTTCCTACTTTCCTTAAGGGTTTGATTTTAGCACTGTCAATAATACTAGTCACTGACTTTTGCAGGGTGATTTTAGGTTATGTTTATAGACTTCTAGTCTTGAAACCATTTGTTAGGTCCTTGAAAGTTAGTTCAGATCCAGATGTTAGTATTGAACAGACACCTATTAATTACAGAAGCTCCTGCGGTAGTATCTGATTTGGTCTGTAAATTTAAGTTTCTCAGCACAGCAAGTGAAATCAGTGATGGGGAATGATCAGACCAAGAAAAAAATAATGTAAATAATGAAATGGTTAAGTTCCCAATATAGAACCCAGAACACCCCCAAAATGTGAGCCAACACTTTAAAACAGTTAAGGTTTACAAACCGGTTCCAGCTAATTGCAACCTCACTTTTATGGTGTTTTAAACAGCTCATTGCCACAAACGTAAGTATTAAAAATATGCTTATTCAAAGCAGTTTATCACGGTCTTATTTTTTTTTTACTGTAACAAACATCCACAAGTAGCTGTGTGCTAACTCCTACAATAGCTAAAGGTTTGTCATTCATCCAGCTCTGCACACAAAAATGTATTTACCACAGAATTGAGTACGACACCAATTCAATACTAAAACAAAACCTTCTTTGAAGTGCATTTGGGGTCGTTATACACTGAATACTTGTAGTTGATTTCAGTCTGCCTTTGTAGTTTAATCTTGAGCTATTGCTGAACTGAAAACTAACTTTCGAGAGAGACATTACAATAATGTTAATTTATACAATTGCCAGATCCAATAGCCTGGGTTTGATTACCCCTGTCTCTGGTTTTGGGAGCCTTCGTTGTTCCATATTCATTTTGGAGTGTAGGGTTATATTTTAACAAACATAGTTGAGCTAAAAGGCTTGTGTCAAATTTAAAAAAATGTCAAATTAAAGTCAATAAACTGTAGGTACTTTTTGCCATTTTCTGTTTTAATCTTCATTTTCAGTTTTGCTTAACCCAGACCCCTACATAATACCATACTTTACTGTTTTCAGACTGAGACAGCACTTGTAATATTGTACCTAAATGATCAGATAGATTCTTAAATATGATTCCTGAAGTCATTTTTTTTTCTCAGAAACTGTACTGTATATTAAGCTTTTTCATTTTTGAAAGTGATTTTGTTTGAATGAGTTGTACAGGTAAATGTCTTCATTCTTCTGCAGTTGGAAATCTGAAACAAAAGCTTTAAAGCTTTTAAGATAGTCATATACATAACACTACTTGTTTTTGCAGTAAACCTAATGTTATCCAGGCAGTATTGTTTAGATTGTTTATTGGCTCAATGCTTTTTTGGTCAGTGTCACCTCACATCGTAAAACAAACACTCCCAAGGGGTCTAGAGCAGCAGTATCCTCTTGCGTCAGCCCAAGTGGGCATTGCATACCAATGCTTTAGCTCCATTTTTTGTCTCATTAATCGGGATGAAAGCAAAGAACAAAGAATCCTTGTCCCAAAGGCACATTTACTTAATCCAGGCCTACATCTGGTTTATTACGCCTTAACTGGCCTCATCAGTAATCGTCGTATCGTCTGTAGATCTGTGTGCCTGATCACGATGTTCTGGAAGTTCGACCTGCACACCACCTCCCACATCGACAAGCTGCTGGACAAGGAGGATGTGACGCTGCGGGAGCTCATGGATGAAGATGACATCCTGCAGGAGTGTAAGGCCCAGAACCGGCGGCTGCTCCTCTTCCTCAGCCAGGACCACTGCATGGAGGAGCTGGTCACTCTCATCACTCAGGAGCCTCCACAGGACATGGACGAGAAGATCCGCTTCAAGTAAGCCCGCTGACTGCCTCGGTGTGTGTGGGGGTCCGAGGTTGTGGGCCAGGGGTATTGCTAATTTTCCCATTACTCTGATCAGAAGTGATTTGAAGGTATTTTTTTACTTCTTTGTGAATAAAAAAATAACACTTTATCCCTTTTAAGTGAAACATTTTCTTGGAGGCAACCTAAATAATGCAAAATGTGGGATCGGGATTGTTCACTCTTGAGAAATTTTGAGTTGTGCTTAAATTGAATAAATACATCCGATCTTCAGTCGGAGATCTCAAGCATGCAGTGCATGCAAGAAGAACTAAGAATATTTCTGGAGCTAAAAGAGTTCTGCAAAGAAGAGTGGGGTGTGGGTGGGGGGGGGGGGGATTTGAAAGCATAGATAGAAAGACTCTTATCTGCCGAAGGGAAATGTTTGGAAGCTGTGATTTCTACCGATGGAGGTGTTTCTAAGTATTGACTGACAGAGTGCCCAAACTTTTGCTTGTGCCATATTTACTGTTTTATTATTTTGATTATCTATGAAACTGTAAATAAATACTAATTGTACATTAAAAATTTGAGGAAAGATGTGATGTTTAAGTTTGTACCACACAGAGGTTGTGTCAGATTGTTTTCACTTGCAGTTTCAGCTGTGAATCAACAAACAATTTACCCAAGGGTTCCTAAACGTTTGAACACAATTGTAGGTACTCATAAAAGGAGTTCAGAAATGCCCTCGGTGACTTCTTTAAACCAAGTTTAAAGAACACTCCCTCCTTGACTATAAAGATGTAAGTGTTTTATATGTCCATAACACACGACATCCTTCCATAAAAATGTATCCCTTGCTGCCAACATGCTAACATATTGTATTATTGAAAGCCACTTATTTTTTGTTTTAACTCTTTTTTTTAGCTTATTTTATAGCATGATTTCTGACAAACTGCATTTCAAACATATTGTGATCTCTTTACTATGGGTTGGCACAGTGAGTGATATCTACCAGTGGAAAATTAATATTCAGCACATAGTCTTTAGCTCAGTCTCCTGTCACCTTGTGATTTTTTTTCTCGTTTCATCCAAGCAGAAAGATGATCAAGATGCATGGGTATTCCTGTCCCCTTTTCTAAAACGCTCCGTGATTCAGATTCATGTGTATGTTTTGATAGCTTGGTTGTGTTCCTATGGCAACAATGCTTGACTCTAAAAATAAAAATAGAACCACAGCTGCTGTTCCTCAAACCATGATGGTTCAAAAGGAAATGCACCTTACCTGTCTCTGTATCTTCAGAAAACAAATGTTTGAAAGTCCAAATGTTCTTTTGGTGTGCAGTGACCCCAGGGGTCCTGTGCCATGTCACTAGCTTTTTGACCTGCAGTTGTATTCTGTTTGCCTCAGTGTTGATGTTAATGGGTTCTTTTTGCAGCTTAAAGCTGCTTTGTATCATGCAAGTAGTCTTATTTTGTTAAAACCATACGAGAAAGAAAAATTAAGCACTTCCCTTCTGGTGAAAATATGTGATGGAAGTTGCTATTTCAAAGTGATTCTGCATGAATGCAACCAATAATTTGCAGTTTGTCATAGCTTTGAATTGTTGGTTGATTACCTAAAGAAAATGCTCTCCATATTTTTTGTACATTATACATGTACATATATGTATTTTTTCAAATGATGTAGCTGTTAAGCATATCAGTGAAATATAACTGGGGAAAAACTATTAGCCTACACTCACATCTGAAGTTTTTCAACTTAATGAAATTATTAGAGTATATACGTTCCAAAGAAAGCATCATGGAAAGATGTTTTTTTAAGATTGTTACCTAAACAGCCTGCTTCCTTCTTGTTACTGATACAGTTCTTTCACAGCAGTTATTTTGCGTAATCTATGAGGTCAGCAGCACACAATTCTCCAGTCCATCTCAAAGTTCTATGACATCATTGTAATTCATATAGGCAGAGCCCAGATTACCATGCTTCTGATTCCAAGGTGTTAATCAGTGTGAAATTAGACATGGTTTGGTCACTTGCAATTAATTTCTTTCCGTCCAGATTATATGGGTAGATTGCCACATGAACACTGAAATGATTAAAAAATAAAATAACATGGAACATGTTGACGTAGTTTGGAAACAGACCCTCTTGGGGTTTATTTTAAGTGCATTTTCCTTTTTTGAGCTAAGAACAGTTATGCAGTTACTGAAGAAGCAAATTCCATTTTTGAAGACGTTTATTTATTTGCAGTTAGACTTCAGCCCTTGATGACGCAAAGTGTTTGTTTAATATTTGGTTTCTGAATGATTGCTTTAAACCATGATCCAAAATGACTGTAAAATGAAATTTCTACCAGTGGTTTGGACATTCTCTTCATGCATTTTTTTTAAAATCCTTTGAAATGAATGCAGTTTGCCAGTAGTCTTGTGTCTATTTGATTGTAATGGTTTTCTGTTACTTGAATGATACAGAGAACGAAAGAGATCTTAATTTTCTAGAATATTATATAAAATAACAGTGGGAATGCTTCACTTAAATGCGGTAAAAAAACACATAACTTCTGCATAAGTGCTACACAACATGATTTAACAACATATATAATTATTTTGCAAACATTTGTGCAAAAGACATTACAGGCACGTTTTGGTAGCAGTTAATGAAGAAACATGGTTTCACTTGAAAGCTAAAACCTCAGATCAGAATGATCGAACTATTAAGGACTTGGGAGCAGATAGTGTACAGTTCAGCAACAGTGGTCCTGGTATGTTAGCCTGAACTTTTATTTTTCTATATACTGTATGCTTATCGGTGGTGTTTTATGTTAAATAAGACAAACCAAGTGTTTTCAAAGGAGTTATGTAAATTGTTTTTGCCATATCAGTGATAAATTGCCATACCAATCACTATTAATACTGTTTCACCTCTTGGCTAGTTAAAAGCAGTTGTAAGATTGTGCATTGCTTCCTGGCCAAAGTGTTTGTATCCAAATTGACACAGGCAGTTAGTAGCTGCCTATGTTATTTGATTTTCTTCCTAGGAATGTAAAAAAAAACAACTTTAATGCCTTGCCACCCGTTTTGCTTGCAGGTATTACGTAGTTTACTAATTTCCCCTTTGGTTGGGAGTCTGAATCTTGGAACTTAATGTGCTTGGTGGCTTAGTGTGCATTGGTACAGTCAGGTTCTTACCCTTATAAGTCATTATGTCTCCTTTGTATATTTTGATGGCATGGCTTAAAATATGAATGCTTACTCCAGTCAGTGAAAGATCAATCAGGACCCAACAATACAGGCTTTTTGATAGGTTTGTATGTTTGTGAGAATAGCAATGACATTCACACTTACTGTATCTGTTTGATTCTGAGATAATGTCATTTTCTGCTGCTTCACATTTCCACTATGTCCTGAGATCAGAATGCAGTCTCTTATTCCACTCCCTTCTGGGTATAAACAGAAACTGTGCACTGCATCAGCATTTCCTGCAGAGTAGTGTTTTCTAGTTTTGCAGATCTAGCCTTTTTCTCCTTTGGGTCAAGTGTTCCGTTTCCTGTAGAGATTTCATTGAGCCGGCACCTGGCAGAATATCTGCCTTTTGCACTGTTACTCTGCTTCGGAACTGTTTCTTTGATGGTCACTTTGTCTTCCATGATAGATTTCGTGGCAAGATTTTAATGTTTTTGTGATGGGAGCTGTAACGCATTGAAACAGGCTGATCTTTGCTGTCATACCCAAGATCAGGTATTTCCTTTGTTAAAAGGAAGAAACTGTTTTAAAGTAAAGTTTCTAACTGGGGCTTCATTTATAGTCCAGTTACTCTGCAGTCCAACATACTGTATAGGTCTTTCACTTATTTAGTGGTTTTTATGGTTTCATTAATATAATGGTGGTATTCCTGGGAGAAAAAAAAAATAGAAAAAATAGTTCAAGTAGGCTGCGTCAGCATGCGTAGGCTGCAAAGGAACAAGTTAAAGGTTTATTCCATGCTGGAAAGAGACCAGTACACACCCGAAGAAGGCTCCACAGCCGAAATGTTCTGTTTCCTTTCTTCTCTTCTCAGCATGAAAGAAAAAAATATAATCGTGCTGCATTTTAGAAATGATGCTAAACTGAGCTTCTGACTTGTATTCTTTTTCTCCACAATCCTGAGCCAGCAACTTAACAAGTGGCTGATAAAGTTTATGCCCACACCATTAGCAAGTGGGACTGATTAAACTGCTTCTATATTTTGGTTGTAATGCTGAAATGTACTGTTAATCTGTGCATTTTACACTTAGCTTTGATCAATATGTGTGTACAATTTTAAGCACCGATGCTTGATTCTAAAGGCACATGATCCTGAAATTAAGATTGTGAACTGTTGTACTGTATGGAAACAGTAGTAAATGCAATTATACAATGATATATTGTTGTTAAAAGTGCTTTGTATGAAGCTAAAATTGTTAGTTTAGAAAATATTTTGAGGACTGTAAATTATAAACAATTGTAAAACGTACAATGTCCTTCCTGTCATTTCTGGAATAGGTAAAACTCATTATAGAAATGAAGTATTTGTAAATCTTTTTCATGCAAAATTTTTGCAAAGATCTTGCAAAGACATAAAGTGCTTGAAAACTCTCAGCTAGTTTACACTGCTCAGAATTTAATGTGATTATAATAAAAACAGGCAAATTTGGATCAACAACATTGATTACCTGTGTTCTTGAGCTTTAGCATGTATTGAATATCCTTTTTCTTTTTTTTACACATTGCTTTTGATATCAGGCTGCATTTTTAAGATCAGTGTCCTTCCTTATAGAATCTGTGTTTCTTTCAAAATTATTTGTTGTCAGAAAGAGGGTAAAAAAAGTTAGCCCTACAGTGAAATATTTAAATTGCAAAGTATTATGTTTTTTTCATTAACCCTTACAATTTTCATCTGTTAATGTCCTCAGGTATCCAAACATTGCCTGTGAGCTGCTGACATCAGATGTGACCCACATCAACGATAAGCTTGGAGGGGATGAGTCGTTGCTTGAAATACTGTACTGCTTCCTGGAGCAGCCATCTCCCCTTAATCCTCTTCTGGCCAGCTTTTTCAGTAAAACTATCGGCAACCTCATTGCTAGAAAAACAGAACAGGTATAATAATTAAAAATAAGCAATGTTTTCTTTGTGGGGTGTTATTTAGGCCCAATGCTTCTACAAGAACAGGAATATTCATTGAATTTGCAGTTGACAGAGAAATGTTGATCACTGTTTTATTTATTATCTCAAATGGATATTGTTGAACATAGTAGGAAGGGATTTGTAATTACATTATTAAAGAAAAGAAAAATAAACATTTCAAAAGCAGTGGAGAAGTGTATTTGTAGAAGTTAAGGTAGTTAATAGTAGTAGTTGTAGAAGGGATTTTTTGCTGTTTTATAGTGCTGATATCTAGCAGATAAAGCTTTGTATCTTTTGTGGGGGTTTTGACAATACCTTAAGCCAAGATTTTTTGTGATTGTTATTCCCAGTTGAAACACTAGAAGTCTGCTAAGAATGAAACAAGTCAAGCTGCTTCTGACTCATCACTGGCATTGTTTTAGTTTAGTTCTTTAGTTAAGTTCAGCACAGTGCAAATACTTTTAAACCGCCTTTTTAGTCCTTTCTTTTGCTTGGTTTTACAGTCAGGGGAAATGCTGCACTTATTTTCTTTTATTTTGTAATACCTGAAGCATATTTTGCCAACATGATGTTGAAAATAAGGAGGATGTTGAACTATATAAATCACTAAGTAAACAAACTCACAAGAGAAAATCCTGTGATGGGAAGCTTCATTGTAGTGGAAATGTCTTCCTACAGTAAAAAATAGATGTTAAAATATGCTTAAATGTAAAAAAAATTAATAAATCCTGTATTAGTATGTCAAGGGAAGTTGATGTCCCAACAATATTGTTTTCAACAGACATAGTGTACAAATACACAATAGTTGTATGTAAATTGTGAGTAGTATTTCGGTCATTATGATACGAATTAAGTTCACTTGAGCTTGACACTTCTGGTCTTGGTTTAAAAGGCAAAGTTTACAAAACAGTGAGATGTTGCCTTTAGTTAGAATAGTTAAAAAATCTTTTTTTTTTAAATTGAACATGCTGACATATCAATTATTTTAGAGGCACATATGGTGCCAACTAAATGAGATTAAAATGCTGCTCCTTATCTACAGTAAATCACTTTCTTCCTGCAGGTCATTGCCTTTTTGAGGAAGAAAGATGGGTTCATCAGTTTAGTACTGAAACACATAGACACTTCAGCCATGATGGATCTGCTGCTGCGACTCATCAGCTGTGTGGAGCCGGCTCCATTAAGGCAAGACGTGTTGAATGTAAGCCATCTGCATTTGTTTTTACTCTGAACTGCGGTCATTAATAGGTGACAGAATGAGTTCTGTGTCATCTTCATTAGCTGTACTGGTCTGCATGTATAGAAATGTCAATGATAAACAAAGAAAAAACAGAGTTAGAAGGAATACCAAAAAGATATTGGATACTTTGTTGCATATAATAATAAGAAGAATAATGTGTGTGTAATAGGTTTATACCTTAACATTTGTGTGGAAACAGATGCTTAATATGTACGTCAAATATGAAATTGTACGTTTCTTTATTCAGTTTCTGGTATTATAGCACCTTTTACACCATTACTGTTTAAAAAGACATTTATCAAAATCCCTTTATTTACTTTTTGTGGGTTTGTCACATCTGTTATGAATGTTTTGCAAAAACATTAACTGTAATTTATTGCATTTGGTTTAATCACAGTAATAAAATGACTTGGGAGAAAAAAGGGTTCTCACAACCCTCCTGTGATGTTCCCAATAGGTGAAAATTGCACCATTTTCAGTGTGCAATGTTGGTACAGATTTATTCCAAAAGACTTGCAGCTGTAGTTGCTGTCAAATGTACTTCCACCAAGTACTGACTTAGAAGGCTGAATACTTAAGCAATCAACATATTTTAGTTTTGATTTTTTCTTGCATTTTGTACTGACATACTGTATACCTTTTTTCATTAAATTCTTCAGTTTAAGAATTCAAATTTAGATTAAAAATATTCCCTTGGAAAAAATGGTTATTTCATTTGTAAATCAAATTCTGCAAGGCTTTGTACCTTTATAAAGCAGAGGTTTTTGAGTAAAAGTAAAAAATAAAGTATCAAGTATTTTAAGTATAAAAGTAAATAAAAATAAGTATGAAAGTATAAGTAAATATCATTTTTTCATGTACTGTGTGACTTTTTTTACAATTAAAATGTTTCTTAACTAGAAATAGTAAAAAGTTTCACACCTAATGACTTGCACACCGCTTCTCACTTCCATCATCTCCTTAACTATTAAGTTAAAAAAACCTACTGAAGACTCGTTCCATTTTTGTCTCGAAGATGTGTTCTAAATAACTTTCCTCATGTTGCACCCATTTTTTATCTGCAAAGTATGAAAGTATACATTATGTCTATAGTTGCTGTATGTTGATTTGAACATTACTTCACAGGCTTCCTGAACTGAGACATGGAACTATGTCTAGCAAAAATGGAGAACAGTGTGCCATGAACACTGCTTTTATAGACAACTTTAAAGGTGACTAGAACCGTTCATTTTATGGAATGTGTTGAAGGAGGTCACTTTTAATCATGATCTTTATATAACATTAGCAATCATTAGCAGATCTTAATTTATGATATGGCTTATAGAAACTGAGCATATCAAATAATTCAACTGTATTTGTCATTATACTTGCACGGGTGCATAGTATAGTGAAAAGTGTTTCTCATTAGTCTCTCAGGTGCAGTATATAAATAGAACAGCAGACAAGACAATAGACAGAAATATAATATGTATATATTATATGAAATATAGTAACAGTGTAATTAACAGTATTGTGCCAGTGCAAAATTGTCAAAAACTGTGCAAATACACAGAGAAAAGTATACAAACCGGACAAGAAAAGTGCAAAAGTAATATGGCAAACAATGCAAAAATAATACGGCGATTATTAAAGAGTACAACTAGAACAGTTTTAAGTACAATTTCTGCTTACATTCAGTTGTCGTGTATGTAGTGGTGTAGGAGCACAGTCATTGTGGGTACAGGAAGAAGTGAGGAGAGATCATAGTGTGATGGGAGGGAGTGGGGGCTTCACCAGCTTGACAGCTCTGGGGAAGAAGCTATTTTGGAGTCTAGTTGTGTGCGACTTGAGCGACCTGAACCTTCTACCAGATGCTAGGGGGACAAACAAGTTATGACTGGGGTGAGTGGGGTCAGACATAATTTTGGTGGCTTTTTTCAGACTCCTGGTGTTGTAGATTTCTTGGATGGATGGTGAGGCACTGCTGATGATGTGTTGGGCAGTTTTGACCACCCGCTGCAGTGCCTTACGGTCGGATGCGGTGCTGTTGCCGTACTAGACATGCAGCTGGTCAGTATGCTCTCCACTGTACATCTGTAGAAGTTGGTGATCATCCGTGGATGCAGGCGTATTTTCATCAGCCTTCTCAGGAAGCACAGCCGCTGTTGTGCCTTCTTGATGAGACTGGAGGTGTTCAGTGCCTATGTGAGGTCCTTAGAGATGTGAACATCTAGGAATTGGAAGTTTTTCACCATCTCCACCGCAGTCCCTTCCAAGTAGATGGGGGTGTGGGCTTTTGTCTCCTGAAGTCAACGATCAGCTCTTTGGTTTTGCTGATGTTGAGACATAGGTTGTCATCAGTTAATCATGTACCATATCATTCAGTACTTAATGCAAATAAACATTTTAATATGAAGTCTAGAGTGCACTGGCAGCAAGTTCTGTCAATAACAGAAAGAATATTATACTCTCAACAATATTATGCAAAAGAAAGAAGGACATTAAGTTATTAATTAAGCAACAAGGCACGAGAGGCTGTGCACATTAATTTGAACATTTCCATTGATCGTACAAGCTTTTAAAATCTGTCCAATCCCTAGTTTATCTGGCATTTTCTTTTTCGCTGGGAGAGCGCTCCTACTGCTGCTGGTCTCAGTGCCTACCAGAGTATCACTCCAGTGCTTTATGCCATTAAAATTGGGTTTCCAATTACCGCTTAGTGAAGTCTCGTTTTTATGTTCACTAACAGACATAATCTCCCTTGCTTCTACCCGAGCGGTTTTTATCATTTCTGCACCATTGTGCTACGAAGGCAGTGGTTGGTGTAAATTTTTGTTCTAGCTGCTCTACATATTCTTGCCAACACTGTTGCAAGATAATGTCGGTTCCTTCGTGTACCTACAAAAATAGAATAGGCTATTAGGAGGTTTACTGAGCTATTCAATTTAACAATCATTAATCTTAACAGGTGTAATTACTGTACCGTGGTCCGTCATCATTCATGTTTATCCTCTTCGGGTGTAAGTGAATGCAGGGTGGTTGCTTGGTAGTAGAGATAAGTATTTTTCTGCAGATGCAACGGAAAAGCTTGGATTCCCAGGTATTTAAAACATGTATCCTCTTTCTTATCTATGCTGAGAAGTACTCTTTAAAAGCCTATGCAATTGATTTGATTGACCGTCAGCGCATTGATATTTCTTTATCACATGGTAAAAAGCCAAAATTCCTTCCGGGGTGTGCATATATCCGAGATTACAGCACGGCTTTGATCACATGTCAGCCAGTCAGCTTTCAGGACCGGAACTATCCATTTCATCATATACAATATGTGATTCAGAGTATTGTGTACAATTAAATATCCTTTTTAGATTTCCTCCGTTGAGATTTAACTTGATTTTAAAAAAACAAGGCTGGCTTTTACATTCTGTCTGTTACTGTGAAGCAATTAGCATAACTTGCCTTTCTTGATTTATTTGTAAGACAAATCAAACTTCAGACTTCTATTATCAGCAAGATACTTAAAACATTGATAGCAGAATGTAAAATTTGAAACTTTGAATCATCTGCTTAGTTGTGAATGCTCATGCCATATTTCTGATTAATTTTATCAAGCAGGAGCATGCATAGAAAAATAATGAAGGGTCCAAAATGGATCCCTGTGGAACACTACATCCTTAATTATCCAGATCCATCCATATTCCTCCAAGGCAACATTGTATTAGCAAGTATTGTATAATTGTTAAACAGGATCTAGATGGGCAATAAATAACTTATGATGAGTACAGAATTAAATCTATTTAATATTAAAAGGAAAAACTAAAAAGATAGTCACTGAATACTTTTGTAACATTATCATCATCATTATTATTATTATTTTTATTATTTTGACTATGTACAATGATCTCCAGAGAACAGTCTATCTGAATTTTCACTAAACCATCTGAATTTTAATAATAGGATGAGATACAGATTCATCTACATGGTCAATATTTAAATATATATAATGTTTTAAGCTAACTGATAAAGATTTTACCTGGCAAAATGTCTGTTGACAGTATTTTTTGAAGAAATTATCACATTTTATATGTTCAGTTAAGATGTACTAAACACCTAGCATTCAGTGATTTTTTTTATTGTTATACAGAAGAAGTGGATAAGAAGTTTTCATAATTCACTTATACACATACCTGCTTGACCTCTGCCTTATCACATGCTTGTTGACATCGTGCAGTCTCCTGCCATTAATCATTTTTGAAATAACATAAATATATTGAAATAAATGTAGTCAAACAGACAGGCTTGGATTTGGTCACAATTTCCCACAAGCCACAAATCAGATGCCCAGTATTTGATGGTTGAATTTCCTTGAAGATGAAATAAGTCTCTTGCAGTCTAAAAGGCATCAGCTGTGTTGTTTGTAATTCAGTGGGTCGAAATTTTGATTACATTCAGGGACAAAAAGTGCAAGCACATCATGCTTAAATATGAATTAAATAATAAATATATTCAGTTCTGTTTGTCTGTTTCCTATTTTCTGTAAGACTTTTTGTTTTAGACAAGTATACACGTATTAGTGGGTGTTTATTATAAGAAGGATTTTCTACTTTTTCCAGTCATTTTTCTGTCTGGTGTAGGTCAGCAGCCTGCTTGGGATCAGCATCTCTGACAACAGGCAGCACTGCATTATGCTGCTGACGTTGTATTAAGTAATATGAAAGCAGTTCTCATATGCTTTCTGAAACTTAGTATGGTATTCTAAAACCCTCATGTTGTTCTTTGGCACTTTTAAGATCAATTTATGTAAGGATATAGACAACATCTTTCTAAATCAAGTAGCAGGTGCAACAAAGAGAATATAATAAATAGATGTCTTGTTGGAAAACTCAGGTGAAACTTGACTATAGTAACCAGCTAATGTTTTTTCATCCCTGATTTCATTGCCATTGATGGCCTGATATTTCTCATTTATTCACTTCAAGAGAAAGGGTGTTTATAAACAAATGTATTCACTTTTTGTGGATATAATTTCTGTGGAAGCAGAAAATGTTATTACCACCATAAAAAGTAATCAGTTGGTATTATAATTTAGGCTTGAGTGTCATTGCAATTATTATTAAACCTTGTGCTTGTTATTTTGTTAATGAAATTGCTTTCTTTTGTTGGAAATGATGATAGCCTGAAAAATGTTTTTTTTTTTTTTATAAATGAAGCATTGTTATTCCCAATGTAGAGTTAGGAGGTTTGGAGTTTGGAGATTTTTGGGAAATGGTGTGACTGGAGATATTCTATAGAATACTGTGGAACTTGAAATTGATGGTTTTAATTTTCTTTTTTTTCTCCAGTGGCTAAATGAAGAGAAGCTGATCCAGAGACTTATAGAGCTTATTTGCACAGGAGCAGAGGAGGAGGTTAGTTGGGATTCAAAATCTTATTATTTGGACAGATTTGAGACAACGGTGGACTTTTTCAATATTGTTTTTGTTGCCAACACCTTCAACCATCTGATAGCATAAATATAGGATTCATGTTGTCTGAAATAGAATATGGTGTTTTTCAGAAGAGTTTGCTGTTAGCTGTCTATTTTACTGTCTGTGAAAAAATATCAACTAAGTACACAGTAGTTGCTTTTTGTGTGAATGTTCATCAGTTGGTATTTACACAAGCTCTCGGGAAATCACTTCATTAAGAGGGATTATTTTTATTTTTAGAAACAGTCCAATTCTTCTCAAACCCTGTGTGATATAATTCGACTGAGCAGAGACCAGGCAACACAGCTGCAAGACACCACAGAACCTGACCCACTGCTCACTGTGCTGGAGTTGTAAGTGTCTGCTTATTTCATTGTCCTGCACACTCACTCGTACTGTCTGTGAAAAATGAAAGGAACCCATACGCCTGTTTGGTCATGGAAAAAGCTAGAAAATAACACATAACTAAAGAGATGACATTACCACTGAATGACCCTTATGGTTTTCTGTTCTTCAGCTGGATAAACTCTGAAATGTAGAACAATAAAAAGGCTGCTTGCTTCACTTATGTAAAATACACATTAATGTACATTTACATTTTTTTGCAACTTTAAGAATATATCAGCATTTAAAATCTATTTTTAGTAGCCTCTCTTTTCTGTGTACTCTAAAACAGCTGAAGCACAGCCATATTGGGTTCTCTTTAAATGAAATGGCACTTTGTTCTCATGCTTCCTGTAGAAAATGTTTTGATTTTAGAGTGGAACTCTGAAAACTGTCTGTTAAATAAATTACTGTAAGTTTGGTAAAAATAAGCTTTAACATTTCATTATTGGTTTTAGTCAAGAAAGAACACACATTTTTCATAAGAATTATGTATTCATAGTGCCTTTACCATATTGAAGTGCGAAAGAGCTGTGCTAAAGCATTCCTAGCTTTAAGATTTTGTAGTGTCTGGTATTTTAAGCGTTATAAAAACCTGCCCTTATACTAAGTGATGCTAAATTAGTTCATCTTTTTAATTGAGGCTAAAAATACGTTCCCATGCCAGTGCAAATAAACTCAAGGTATTTCTACTCTCTTTTTAATTTAAAAGGTTTCTCAAAGTACTGAGCTTTAAAACTGATCAATAACCTTGCACAGTTTCAGTTCATCCTCTGTAAAGACCCACCTCTTGTAAACGTCTCGTCTTTTCATATCAGTGTAGTGTAACAGAATTACAACTTATATTTGTTTTATGAATGTCTATTTTTAATCATGAAACTCAAATGAACAACTCAAAGGAACTAAAATTATTTTAAAAAACTTTGTGACTTCATTGTGAAGAAAAAACTCAACATTTCATGTACTTTGCTTTGGCAGGCAGGAAAGTGTTGAACAGCTGTTGAAAAACATGTTTGAAGGAGATCACAGCGAGAGCTGCATAGTCAATGGAACGCAAGTGCTACTTACATTACTAGAAACCAGGAGACCAGTGTAAGCACTATTTTTCTTTGTGTTCTTCTCATTCCTTCTGCAGTTGCTGTAATTGATGTTTAAGAGCTGACAATGTTGGAGATCATACCTTTCCACTAGCTTACTTGTGTCCGTTTGCCTTTCTGCTCAGGGTCGAAGGGCTGATGGATTTGTGCTCTCAGGGATACGAAAGGTCTTACACTGTCAATAGCAGCATATTACATGGTATTGAGCCTCATTTAAAGGATTTTCACCAGCTCCTTCTTGAACCTCCTAAGGTAATCCTAAGGTGTTTGGTATTCTTTGTTAGCTTCTACATAGTTCCTACAGGAAGTTGTCATCATAGAGAACCACTCGGAATGGATGATTTACATGTGGACAGGAGATGTGAATAAGCGGATAATTAATAATTCAGTTTGAGTTTTAACACACGCTTGATTTGGTTGAATTTATTTTTTTCCAGACTGATGGCAGGCTTTACCCCAGGAAATGGAACATTAACATTTCAGTTTCCAGAATACATTAAAGTTCATAGGTACAGTTTAGTGTTAGAAAAGATGTGGAATTAATGACTGACAAAATGCATTCATCCTTAGAGTGGTGACTAGGAGGTCTGTTAAAACTGCTTTGATGAAACTTGCCCTCCACCGACATGTGAACATTAGTAGTATCCTCTGGTCCCCAACTTGTGTGCAGCCTTACGCTGACTGAAGTTTCTGGAGCGAATTCTGGATAGATGAATTTTTTAAAAGGATTAGTTTAGGAAAGCTTGAATAAAAGCCAATTCATTGTGGAATGTGGTCGTTTTAGATTATGCTTTTTATATTTCAAACAGAAATGTGCAATATTGACCACGATTGGAGTGCTTGAAGAGCCACTGGGCAATGCTCGTCTTCATGTAGCCAGACTCATTGCCTCCCTGCTACAGACCAACATGCCCAGCATTACCGAGGAGCTTTGCAGGCTGAATACCATGGACCTTCTACTTGTGAGTTTTTTGTTCCTAGAAATACTGTCAAAGTTTTTATCTTTTGCTAATGAATTTCTACAGTACATCATTCAATTTATTTTTGTACGTCTTTGCACTGGTTTAAACAATAACTGAAGCTAAAAACTATCATGCTCTTTACAGAGCTGAAATATTGACTAAGGCACCAGATGTCATTATAGATCTTCAATAACATGTTGCTTTTTCTGTGCCTAGGATTTATTTTTTAAGTACACCTGGAATAATTTTTTGCACTTCCAAGTGGAGCTGTGCGTGGCAGCAATTCTGAACCACTCTGCCCACGAAGAGAAAGCTACAGGGAGTCCAGGCAATAAGGAAGAGGGGCAGAGCCCCACTGCCGACTCTGAGACTAACGACAGCTCATCTCGGAACATCCTTGTGGCTCACGTATGGTTTGCTTCTTTTCCATCTTTCTTACTTGATAATTTTCCTTGGGAAAACCTACCCAATTCTTTTATAAGAATACAAATTTAGTGTATTACTAACAGCGCATCATTTCTGTTTTTTGCATTTTCTGATTACTTATTTACAAGATATTTAACTACTCAATAGTTCAATAACCACAAAATGCAAAGCCTTTTAAAAATTTAGTTGAAAATTAACAATCATCTGGCATGTTTTAATAACTGTATAGCGAAAACTGACACACATTTGATCTACATGCATCAGAGACAGTGGTGAACATATCCAAAAAACAGGGGTCTCAATCAATGTTGTACCTCTAGGTCAATAAACAGGTGGATGATTTGTTTGGGTCATTTTAAGACTAGAAAGCAAATGTTTAGATGGGACTTATAGTCTAGTCTTAAGTTTTTATGTTCTTATGTTCTTTATATTCTTATGTCTTATTGCTGTTGTCCGTGGGACCATTTCCCATTGTCCCATTTGTACTACTGTAAATCATATTGACTGTCATGTAAATTTTGCACAATGTGGTTGTTTTAATAAAAAATGTTTTACAAGCAGGCTGCATATACTGTAAATGCAGTATAAATTTGTCAAAAATGCCCCATGCTTTTCACTGTCCAAGGGATTAAGCCATTAAAACAAGGTACTTGTTGGATGACCTCTACAGTATTCAAATGCAGTCTTTCTTCATTCTGTTATGTTTTATTGTATGTTCTTTCTCAAAAGCTTTTTCAGAAGTGCCGGTTGGTGCAGAGGATATTAGATGCCTGGGAAGCCAATGACAAAATACAGTAAGGATTTCTATGAGGGCTGACAAAGCCAGTGTGAGAACTAATAACTCTGTCACATTTGCAATAACCTAACAGAGAGAATGTTATCCCCAAAGGGCAATTTGTCTTAAGGAAATAGACAATATAAAGAAAATACACAAACAGTACACATACATGTGCACAGGAGAATAATCTGTTAAGCAAGGTTATATATATATAACCTGTTTGTTTTTAAATTGGGAAATCTGTATCTGTGTTCTGGGAGAAGTAATTGGAATTAATTAAACAAAAAGTGTGAGGGATCCTGGAGAACAGAGTATCCTTTACACAATACTCATAACTGATAGATGTGGTATCGGGCCTAAAAACTAGCTCCAATTACTTTCTGATATAGTTTGACAATACTCCCCAGTTTGTTCCTCAGATTCAGTTTCCCAAATCAACAAATCAGGGTAAACGTTAAAGCAGATTCAATAAAAGACTGATCAAACATGTTTATCACCCTTAAACAATTAAACAATTTATCACCCTTAAAATAGTTTTGTTCCTACCAAGTGGTAAACTCATCTACAGCTGGTCCATTGACCCACTCCTCTACTTGCAACAAAACTAACAGTAACAGTGTCTCCCACAAATTTAATTTTGTGTCTGGAGCGGTGATAACTCTTTCAATTATTTTGTATTCTACAAATGATAGCACATGTATACAACAAATGATTTATATAGAACAAAGCAGCCAGTAGGTAAGGTTGAGTACATTTAAATGCTGAAGAAAATCCACAAATAGCAACCTAGCATGAGTCTTATTTTTCTCAAGATGCTGGAGGGCAAGATTAAGAACACATACTGTAGCATCTTCCACATCCCTACGTGCCTTATAAGCAAAATGAAATGGGTCTAACTGATCTTGTGCCTTTGCCACAATCTTGATTTTCACAATCTATTCAAAAGTTTTCATAACCAGTGAGGTGGGGGCTACTGGTCTCTAATCATTAAGTGAACTAGGAGATACGAGCTTTGCCACTAGGACCTCAGCTGATTCTTTCCAGATCCTAGGAACCTTTCGCTGACTTAATGACATTTGGAAAATAAAGAGAGAAAAAAAAGCCACACAGCTGTTTGGCACACCTGAGGAATCGGAGGAAACCAGGATTTAAATGTCTTGTTACAAATCAAGTGAGGAATCCAGTTTCAGGTTAATCCAGAATTAAACCATCGCGAAACTGGCATAGTTACTGGCAGCTCTGTGGGTCAGAACAGAAGCTGTCTGAATCTAAAAATAGATGGCTAGAGACCAACAGCCTACATGCTGATTCACCTTCACTGATGCCGAGGACATTGTACAGCAGCACATAAAAGGAAAAAAAATAACTTTCTGAGAGCATTACTAAACACAGTGGTTTAAAATTACAAAGAAAACGTTTAAAAAATATGAAAAAAAGACTTGTCAGTACTTTGTATGTATTACAGTGGTTTAAGGTGTGATTGAAGCATAAGGTCTGCAGTTTTGTTTAGTCTTCCAAATGACAAACACCATTCAGAGGTTTTAGATGTGACTTTCATAACTCGCATATTATGCTAACCATGCTTCTGTTGCAGGGCAGAAGGGGGGATGAGAAGAGGCAATATGGGACACCTCACAAGAATAGCCAATACTGTGGTACAAAACATGGAGAAAGGGCCTGTCCAGGCTCAAATCGTTGACCTCATCAAAGGTATTCATGTAGCGTGCTCTTCACACCACTGTCCTGTGAATGTATTCGTAACAACGATAACATTGTTCACTATGTGTCAGAAAAGAGAATAACAAATGACTGTTTATTACTAATTAACTTTATTATTCTCCTTTAGCAGAATAAGTAGAAATTACATAAAAGTTAAGAATTTAATTATATTCCCCTGCTACACTGCATACCACAGTTACACAAAAGTATCACCCTTAATATGATTACATTGCCATAGGGAACAGAGTACCTAAACTCCATTTCTTACAAATCAAACAAGAACACAATCTTTATTCAATACTTTAGACAACTATACTATTAAACACACGTGTGTTCTTAAGCACTGTATCCTTGTGTACATATGTGCTGTAATTATCACACAAATACCCTGAACCGATTTATAACACAACACACATTCCCTGTTCAGTTATCCAGCTGTCCCTGGCTTTGTGTTTGCACCTGTTCCATGATGCAAAAATAAGAGTAAACCTGTGGATCCCAGGGCATCACATAGGGGACAACAGGCCCTGTTTGTACTGCCATGCAGCCTGGTCTTATGGGAAACAGGACTCTATAAAGGTCTTGGCTTTTTTTATGGAAAGCAAAGGATTTTCTGGTAAGCCTGCCCATGCCTCACGCAAGGAGCGTTTAATATGCTGCTGGAAACTCTTGGACAGTCGATGATTGGACCGGCATTGATTTGAACTGCCAGCAGGTCACTGTGTGAAATACCAGCCAAGTCTATCTGGATGAGGCACTTGAGAGTCACGAGAGCACAGCATTCCCTTTTTACTCTTTTCGCAATAACGGTAAAATCCACCCTGAAAAGCGACATACTTGTTTCCTTATAACGAAACTGGTACACTTTTCACTGCTTAAATTGTGGTTCTCTGGATCATTTTTGGTTTTATCCTTAATACGGAAGTACCAGCCAGAATGTGTAATGTGTATCGTGCTGTGGTCTTGCAGAGCTACCTGAGGATTGCCGAGGACGGTGGGACAGTTTTGTAGAGGAGACGCTGACAGAAACCAACAGGAGAAACACAGTAGATCTGGTGAGGGCATGGAAGTGCGCTTTTCTTTTATCTCGATTCGACTGGCAAACCTAGAGACAGGCTTAATATAATGTTTCTGTTTTTCAGGTGACTACACACAATCTACATTCTTCCAGTGAGGATGATGATATAGAAAGCCCGTTCCCCAATGAGCTGTCACTTCAGCAAGTAAGATTGCCTTCTTTTAATATTTACATGGGTGTGAAACACAGGGTTGAGAAAATTAAGTTGCTCTGGGTATTAGTCACTCTCATGAACGAGCATCAAAAGTGCACTATAGGGCAAGTGGTAGACCGTAGAGGTAATACTGACAAAAGTTTGAAGATTCTCACTTGCTTCTTTTTGTTGTCGTCAGTCTTCACCCAGCCTGCAGACATATTTAAGATGTTGTATCTGTGCTTGAGCTATTACATTTTTCTAGTAGTTTGGAACATTATTGATTTGAATGCTCTGTTGTAACATAATTTTGTAAAGAAGTGTAAAGTCAAGACTCAGGATAATAGAAGAAACTGAAATTCTTCTCAGCTTGTGGACAGAAAGCCAAATTAAGCCGTAATCTGCTGCTGTTTTTTTTACTGTAAAGGAATATTATCTTAATTAAAATACATATAATTTGTATTGCTCAATATTTTCTTACAGAAAGCTTGTCTCTCAAGTTTCTCCATCAAAGGTTTTTATTGATGAGTGATGAAAACTAACACGTATTTTGTAACATGTTCCTCATTTTTCATTCTTTTATGTCTTCATAATATTCACATAACACTGTTATTATGCATTGGTTGTATATCAAATCCTATAGTAAAATCCCATCCATTGTGGTGACTCTATGAACTCTCTACCCTCTAACCCAAATTCAGATGCCATTTAATCAATGGTTACTATTACCTAGTTTTTGCCGACGGTGTTTTTTAGGAATTTATGAGGAAATTGGCTGTATTTAGTAACTGTATCTGTCCATTTTAGTCTTTGATGCCTTTTCAGATTTAAATATTTCAACCCCATTTGTTTCTGACTTTCCTAGGCTTTCTCAGACTATCAGATCCAGCAGATGACAGCCAACTTCGTTGATCAGTTTGGTTTTAATGATGAGGAATTTGCCGAACATGATGACAACATCAAGTCAGATTTTAAACTTATTTTTTTTAAAACATGTCATTTGCACCATTGTACCATTTAAAATATTTATATCTAAATTTGTAGTAACTACTTTGAATTTTTTTTTGCTTATATACATTTTTGCTTATAACATTTACAGTACTTTTAAAAATACATACACTAAACAGTAAGTCTTTAAATTGTGCTTCTGAAAAGTAATATTGTAGATATTTAGCAAATGCTTGTATTTTTTTGTTGAATTGTAAAAATATTTGGGTGTTTGAACATTTTGTTCAAACCAAAGCGAAAGAAGTTTCTATGTAACAAATTGAAATTTATGGTGTATGTCAAACACAACCAAATGGTGTTCCTTTTGTTATCTTGAATTTTCTAACTTTTAAGAGGGTATATAATATACTAAGTAACAAGTAATAGGTTTATTCCATGCTGAAAAGAGCAGAAAGGAAACACAAACTTCTTCCAGTGTGAGCCGAAACGTTGTGTTTCCATTCTTGTCTTCTCAGCATGGAATAAACCTATTACTTGTTCCTTTGCAGCCTACACATGCTGATGCAGCTACCCTCCTGAACTACAATGTACAAAACCATAATTCAGACTTTCAAAATGTTTTTTTTAATTTCATTCTTTCTTCAAAGCTTCAGTTTTTTCAATGCAGTTTATTTTTTCTCTTTTTAGTGCCACGTTTGATAGGATTGCAGAAATAAATTTCAACCTAGATGCTGATGATGACAGTGTAAGTTATTTTATTACAGTGCCTAATATAATTTATTGGCTAATTTTGAGGTTATACCTCCAAAACCTTGTTAGAAACGGTAGATGACAAGTACATATAACATTCACAGGGTTTCTTTTCATCTTCCTCAAGAGACAATAATTCTATTCACATTTTCAAGGTTATGATTATGAAGTTGTAACTACAGCAGAAAAGTGATAGAATCCTTTTTCACTGCATAGTAAAAAATAGTTTCCATGTTTTCCATTTTCAGATGAAGAGCTCCATTTTTCGTTTTGTCTGTAGCAGAGTATGTGGTATTGCTTTCCAGAAAAAGCTTTATGATAAAACTGAGCAATGAATAATCAGAGAAATGCTACATGTTTATTTTCATTAAATCACTGAATTATATGGAACTGTAGTGATGGTAAACTAAAATGTGCAGTATATGTTGTTTGCACCACACTTCGGTAAGAGCCTAGTAATAAGGCTTTCTATAGAGAGGCTCTTCTAGTAAGCAGTCTTGTCTTTTTTCATTCAGGCAAATGCAGCAGTTTTCGAGGCTTGCTGTAAAGAGAAAATACAGCAGTTTGACGATAACGAAGATGAAGAGGATATCTGGGAGGAGAAAGAAATAAACTATGCAACACAAGTCAAGTCAAGAACACGGTAAATGATCTTATGCATTTTATTCACTTAGCATAACTAAAATAAAACAAAATGTGTTAAAAATGTTCTGATCAATCTAGCTCTGGTCACCAAACTGAAGGACTGTATATGTACTGTGTTAATTAATTAAATTGAATGGACAAAATTCATACATACAATATTAAAATACTGTAATTTATTGATGTTCCTTTCTTGTTTGTTTTTTTAACTACGAAGTGCCCTGATTTTTGCCATCCGATCTAAACACCATTAACTCTCAAACAAGTAAACTCAGAAGCAGCTGTAGATATTAGTAGTGACTTGTGATTCTTTTTCAGATGAATTTTCTAAGTACTTGCAAAGACTAAACAGAATAATATTTTGTGATATTGGAGAATAAACATTATCAATGGGGGTGCTTATGTAAGCACAAATGATGCTTTACAGTAAGCAAATTTGCATTAAACAGTTTATAAAGCACTTCATAGGGATTGATTCACAATAAAACTCAATAGGCTGTGTTGTGTATTTAAATTATATGTATACACATATTATTGAAAAATGCCTGTTGATAATTATAAAGTTTTTTTTGTCCACCTCTGGCATAGCTCTCAAATTAGGAATTTGTCTTTCCGCATACCCCAACTCTCCATGAGACACACAGACAGGGAGAGAAGCTCGGGGTCAGAGCGCAGGGTCAGCCATTTATACGGTGCCCCTGGAGCAGCTGGGGTTAAGGGCCTTGCTCAGGGGCCCAACAGAGTAGGTTTCCTCTGCCGGCTGCAGGATACAAACCGGCAACCTTCCAGCCACGGGCACAGATCCTTGGCTACAGTGCCACCACACCGCATTGCATAAAGCATTTTGGAATCTTCTTTAGTGAAAAAGAGCACTATATATATAGTTTTAGTTTTGGCACAGGGTTTGAATGTGTTCAGAATGTTTTGATCTGTTCAATTAAAAAATAATTGCTATACCAGGGCACTGTTCCTTGTCCATATTTACAACACAAAAACATTGTCATACAACCAGGTTTGGAGTATATGGTAATTTGCCATCTGCAAGTAATACCCAAGACAAAGCTTAAAATATGACCAAACAGGGAGTGATGATGCATGGATAATCCTATGAATATCATTACAGACGGATAGGTACTGCTTGCCCGCGGGTGATTTTAATTATGCCAGCTTGTGCCTCAATTCTGCCCTCTTACAAAACACTTTCATTGAAATGTCACCCTTCTAAATGTCATTTGGAAAATTTTCTGTCAGTGCTGTGACAGATATTGATGATTTTTCTACCTTAAATATTTATTCTAAATTAAAATGCAAGTTCAAGGGCACCCCCAACCTGTTGCTTTAAAACTCTTTGATAAGAGTAGTTAATCTTATTTGAAGATTCGTTTTTGAAGTAGCAAGTCATTTTGTTCTATAGTTTTAGTTTGATAAAAACTCAAATCACCCTTTTGTCCTTTTCATTACCAAAAACATTAGCTACGCTGGATCAGATCTTTATTTTTTCTAATTTGATGTCCTGAGCCACGCTTAACCTGTTATTTAGAAGAGAGTCAGACTGTTGTGCAAACAGTTATGCAGGACGAAGGCCGGCACTGAATTTCTGTTTTCAGAAACAGACTTGCTTCCTGTGCAGAAATGAATTACAGATTCATCACAGTTCTGCCCACAAAGCTAAGCAGTCGCCAAGCACTTTATATACTGCCAATGCAAGCAGCACAGGAACACTGGCTGAGGTAATCAGTTTACACTGTCCTGTCATGACTCGTATATTACTGTGTGCAATCCCCATTTGTTCCAGGTTTGGAGTTTCCCGTACATCTGAAAGCTCTTCCAAGAGCGATGTGGAGAATGGAGAGCAGGATAGAAGCATCAATTCGGACGAAGAGGAAGAGGAGCCGGAGACGAAAGAGGCCATTACTGACCAAGAAAACAGCAGGAACAAAAGCCAGACTGATGCCAAAGAGGCACATTCACCAGAAAGTAAGGATTCAGTTCCTTTCTTTCTTTCTTTTCTTCTCAGGGTTCTGCACCACAGTGCCGTTTACCTTATTGTGACAGCAATATCAGGGATTTAAGTCACCCTATTTGAGCTGCTTTGTACTGTTGTCTTGCTCCTTTCAAAATGTATTTTTAGGGCATTTTAAATGTAGCTTATCGTAACAAGATCATAACAGTGGCAAAGCCTTATCATTCACCCAGTCAGATCACATTTAGAATGCTGTATTCATTTTTGGACCCAGCCAGTCAGTAATGGCCAAATATCCCATGCCTCCTAATAATCCCCCTCTATGAATTGGCTACATTACTTTGTCGTCGTCCCCCTCCCCCAGGCTGAGGGACGCACTGGTTGGAGTATTCTCAGTCGCATTTAATGGCAAGGTCAGCTCAAAGATTTGGTTCAAACCACCAAATGGAGACGGGAGTGCCGACAAGCAGACCCTGCTGATCCGGGATTAACGCTAGGATGAGAGATATTCATTTTTGGAACCCGTTATACAAAAAAGAATTGCTGCAGTAAAAATTGAATGAAGTGCGAGCAATATAATTCCAGGATCTGGAAAGTGTGACAAACACTAAAAGAGAGGTTAGAGTTAGTCTCTTAAGTCGTGCACAAAGTCCTCTTGGAGATTCTGCTAGATTCTGCTTCTGTAGTCCAGTACTCAAAATCTTGAAAAACAGAATTTACCAAAAATGGGCACTAGAATCTGAAGACACAAATGGAAGGTAAGTCTTAGTGTATTTAAAGCAAGAAGTGGGTGTAATAAAATACACTCCATGACTGTAATACGCAAAGTTTATGTATTGCTGTGTTAACTTTTGAAGTGTTTAACCCACGCAGTGCTGTTCAAAATCCAAATCCATATAAATCTTTTTTTTCTTAAACATGATTTTTGTTTTAAACATTACAAAAGGCTTGTAGTTCAAATTAAATCAAGTTTATTAAATCAAGAATGCAGTTAGTGAGACTCAAGTTATCTTTATCCTAGTTCCCAAAATAATTTTAGGGATTACAGAACAGCTTTAGAAGGGGGATTCTTCTTTATTTTGTTTATATGTAATTTGAATTGGTTGTATTTTATGGCCAGCAGTCATATCACTCTGCAACTCACAACTGGCAACCCACTGAAGCTAAGCAGGTGTGAGCCTGGTCAGTACCTGGATGGAGACCTCCTGGGAAAAACTAACGTTGCTGCTGGAAGAGTGTTAGTGGGACCAGCAGGGGGCGCTCACCCTGCGGTCCATGTGGATCCTAATACCCCAGTATAGTGACAGGGACACCATCAGATGAGACATAAAACCGAGGTCCTGACTCTCTGTGGTCATTAAAAATCCCAGGGCATTTCTTGGAAAGAGTAAGGGTGTAACCCCGGCGTCCTGGCCAAATTTCCCATTGGCCCTTACCAATCATGGCCTCCTAATAATCCCCATCTCTGAATTGGCTTCATTACTCCTCCCCACTGATAGCTGATGTGTGGTGAGCGTTCTGGCGCACTATGGCTGCCGTTGCATCATCCAGGTGGATGCTGCACATTGGTGGGTGTGGAGGGGAGTCCCCATTACCTGTAAAGCGCTTTGAGTGGAGTGTCCAGAAAAGTGCTATATAAGTGTAAGCAATTATTAATTATTGCTATTGTTTTTTGTAATACCAAAATATAGAGTGCATACAAGAACTTCCAAAAATATTAATAAATACATTATGTACTCAAGATGTGTTCTTTGCACAGGTGTACTAAGTTACTAAGTTATTAAGTTAAGAGTTTTTTGGTTCTAAATCTGAAAATCAATATAGACTACATTTTGTAATGGTTTTTCAAAAAAGTTTTCTTGTGGTTCACTTCTGTTCATCCAACAGCTGTCACAACAGTATCTGACAAATATTTTCAAAGATATTCTTGTACTTTAACTCTTAATAACCTACCAATGAAGTTCTTCAACTAAATCCTATCTGACACTACAGGCAAGTTAATGCCATTTCTTAACTAAATATAAGTCAGTATCTTATTAGTTATGGTTTCAGCATGTTGTTCAGTGTTTACTGCCTTCAGATTTGGTGGATCTTGCTTTTTGTTTTCAAAGGCCCTGGATGGACAGCTGACTTTGAAGACATGGTGAATTCGAAGCCTCCGGCCCCCTGTGTGGCTGTAGATGTAGGTTCCAGTGTTTGGGACTCGGCTGTTGCCCCTCAAAACACCAGTGAAACTGAGGAGAAAGGATGGGCAAAGTTCACCGATTTCCAGCCTTTCTGTTGGTGAGTGTAGGTCTTGAGCACATAGAACACATAAAACTTTTTACAAGTGCACATAAATAACTTTTTATTGTGAGTATATTTAGAACTGAAGAAATGTTTTATAGAAGAAATTAAAAAAATTTCCCCCTTTTGGGGACCTGTGAAAGTGTGAAATGGGGGTCACTTTTCTGATGTGAGCTTTTGAGTTCTGTAGGGGAAATTAAAGATGTTTTTATTCTCCAACTGTTTTATCAGCAAATTTAAGCAATTGTTGAGCTGACGCCATTGTTCATGTTAGCTCTCTTCATTGAAAAAATGTAATTAAGATAAACATGTTAATTATATAAGGATGTATATTACAAATCCAATTGTTTCCTCATCAATAATGACAAATCTGAACACTAACTGAACTATAATGAAACTAAAATAATAAAAAGTGTTAAGTAAAAGGAGCTTTAACTTATATGGAAGTATTTAGGTTTATTGCTTGACATGTGAGCCTTTAGTTTTTGTGCTGAACTACTCCTATCTCCGTGGCAGACTGTGCCTGATGTTTTTTATAGCTCCTCACTTTCTTCTTTTACATTTGATGGTACATATGAAGTTCCTTTATTGTAGGTTTTTATTTGTAAATGCTGTTTTTGCAGCTCAGAGTCTGGCCCCAGATGTAGCTCCCCTGTTGACTCAGACAGTAATGATTCTGAAGGACATCCCAAACAAAATCAGGATAAAAACTGTAAGTATACGAGCAGCATTGCTTGGCAGACGTGCTCTCATGTGTCTTGGATGTGTTATTTCTGCGGTTTCTAGGAATTGGGACTACATTTCCTGTACTATAAGCAGCTGAAACCTATATACACCACTATCTCTTTTTATGAATGTTATTTTTATGAAAATTCAATACTACAAAGCATGTGAATAGTTACCCATTTAGTTACCTATAGTTATAATAGTAACTAATAACTATAATGGAATATTTACCCAATCTGGGATTCGAAACGGATTTAATTGAAATGTAATCTAATGGAAATGTTTTTTTTTCTTTTTACGAATTTTCTCTGTACGACAAGGTTTTTGGTCAACAAATAGTTGGTAAAAAGAAGTATAGGTGTGTTTTTTTTCAGTTTGGAAACTTTTCTGTGGGTTTATAACTTGTTTAAATGCACTGCAACACCACCTTGTGGCAGTTGAGATGTACTGTTAAGTACACGAAAATCCATGCTTTCTGAAACAGAATTTTTGAATAATACCACTATTAAGTAAATACTTTACTTCAACCTATTTAGGTTTGTTTGCATTTCTGTATTTTTTTTTTCTGCATGGGTCCTATTTTCTGAAGTAAAACAGATCGATTTTGTTGATATACAAGAGGAATATTTAAGTTTTTCTGTGTTGTGATCAACAGATTTCTTTAATATAACTGAAAATGGATATTCCTTAGAAACATTAATAAGGCAAATGAAGAAAGAAACACTTATGCTGGCAACTCTCTCAAGACAGTGAAACAGTAACAGGGCCTTTGTCATTTCCTTAGAGTCTTACCTTTAAGTGACTTGCAAGGGTCTGTCAGTGCACACTGCAGCAGATGTAGAGACACTGATGTATCGCTGTGTGACTGTTGCAGTCATCAGCTCCTCTCCCTGCGTGTGGAATGTGTGTGTGGCGCGGAAGGCACCTCTTGTGGCATCAGACAGCAGCTCCTCAGGGGGATCTGACAGCGAGGAGGACGAAGACAAAGCAGACATCGTCACAGAAACCATAACAACAGGCTCGGGCCACGAAACCATCAAACTCACCATGGATGCCAAAAATGAGAAAGCAGTCTTCACAAGGTGCGGTACAAAACAAAACTGTGACAGTTAGTTTATTTTTCTTTAGTTCGTTAATAACAGGTAATGTTCGATGCAGATTCCCATGTTCAGTAAACCTGGAGATTTTAACAAAGTTATTTTGTGTTTACCTCTCACTGATCTCTAAGGAAATTAACTCATCTGTTCTCATGTCTTTCATGTAACTCTGCCTCATGTTGGCCATGTTACATTTTAAGGCAGTAGCACGTGGTTTCCTGTGGAGTCTGTTCTTTCTTAGAGTAAACTTTTGGTCACTTAGAGAAGAGCTTAGAGGTCTTAAGTTAACTTATCCTTTAATACCACAATATCATTTAATTGCAAAGCCATCATTATTCAGTGAGCATGAGACAAAGATTAGTTGTTTTTTATTAAAGATTTTTTAGAAAACTCAGAGTTATTTAAAGCTTAATACAGGTTTAGGTTTTGAATATTTCTCTAAAACAGACTTTTGTTATGAAACGCAAGCACTGCAGGGCATGATATCCCAGCTGGGATATGATTTCCCTGTGTGATGTTGTCACGCAGTAAAGGATACCTCATGCTATGTTCATACACTGAGCTTGGTTTCCTTAATAAGAAGATAGTGTCAACCCACGGAAAGTATGTTTCTGTTCATTTGTATAAATTCAAATATATTTGCTTAAATTTTACATGGTTATGTGTTCTGGAAACACGTGCAGAGTGTAATTTTAAGACTGCATTTGTAGTCTTGGAGATTCATAGAGTTGTTCAATTTAAAATCTCTAGCTATACACTGCCTTATCCTGTGACAATTATAGAACTCAGTGACAGCCGCATAAAAAAAGTCTAATTGGATTTTCTTGCTGCAGTGTGGGATGATTGTTTCTAGCATGAATGTTGAATCTTTAGAATGTGAAATCACGGGAAAATAATTTCCTTCATGCTCTGTATGGGTTCTGAAAAATTGTCTCCCCCCTCCCCCACAGGTTGGTTTAGAACATTGCTTTACTCGGATAAACGTCCTTCTGTTAACTCTCAGGATCTCTGTTCTCTATCAAGTGATTGCAGTCAGCTTCAAAGAAAATATGTAATTACTAAATATTGCATTTGACCCCCTAGATTTTCAGAATGTATTCAAATCAGTCGCTGGGCTCTTTTATGGCTTTTCCTGATTCTGCTGAATGTCACATACTGCCTTAATAGTCTTAAGGGGTTATCTATATTTATCTAGTGGGATACCTTAGCCATTCCTTCATATCTAAAGCTGTCTTGAGAATGTTTTTATGACTGTTTTATTATTTACTCTGTTCATTAATTTCTGGCATCATCCTTGGGCATGGCAACTAGAGCAAAGGACCCGCACAGGTACAAATCAGTATAGAACTGTTCTTTTATTTGTGACCCGTGATGCACATACGGCCCAATCCCTACATCAGTACATGTACTTTGAAGCGCACAGATGCTTTAGATTACTTTTCAAATGCTCACTATCCCATTGTCTTAAAGTGCTTTTTTTCACCTTGACCTCTTCTTTTTGGGATATTTGGTGGGGAAATTGGGGAAAACATGACCCTCTATTTTCTGTCATCTGACATTTTGAAAACAGAGACCTCATCAGCATTAAGACATCAAATGTACAGTATTTTGTGGCTCATTTAAGCCTTCCTTTCTTACACTTAAAAGACAAGGGGATACTGTATTGGCCTTTTTATTTCATTGTTGTTGTTTTTTCTGATTCAGAAACTGAAAGTAAAGGCGTGTTGCTCTCTACCATTCAGGTAATAGCCAGCGATGAAGCCTTTTACTTTACAGTAAAGCACCACTTACTGTACTTGTGTCACATGTTAGTTGGAGAGTAATGGGAAGGGGTGACCAAGACATCTTACTATAGAGGTTTCTGTGACCAAGTAGATGCAACAACAGTAACTCTCGGTGCGAACTGCAGAACAGGAATCTGGTATATTTGCATATAGTTTTTTTTTTTTGGGGGGGGGTATTTACAGAATACGTTCACAAGTAATCCATTAACAAGGCAAGAGATGGGTATCACACTACAGTGCCTTGCAAAAGTATTCAGACCCTTGACCAATATTCTCATTTTACTGAATTACAGCATATTATAGCATATTTCACTTTTTCTGCCTTGACAAGTTTATATAGTAAAATATATGTATTTATAAGATACTTAGATCTAAAGAAAAGCAATATCTTAAATATGAAATATGATATACTCCCCAGACTATCTTAAAGTCAGTGAATCCTGAAATTGTATACTGTGTAATCTTGTATTCTATTTTATGATTAATTCGATGCTGAAGTGCAAATGTTAATCTAACATTTTTTTTAAATGTTAGATTAAAGCTACAGCAAAACATTAATGCCACAGTAGTTATTGGTAAATGAAACAATATTCTCTTGAATTCTCAACCAAGACATGTGAATGTACAACTTGAAAACAACTGCAGTTGATATGAGCTGACAATACTGAAATGTGAAGATTTTTTTCCCCATGCAAAAAGTCAGAACAGGTTTTATAAAAGTGGTTTTGAAGAACCCTAAAACAAAGAAAGAAAAATACTTTAAAAGGTGGTTTGATCATTTTATTAAGTATGTTTGATACACATTTAAATTAAAGCAGTGAACATTTCATGATCTCACTTAAGTTCCATAATATTTCTATATTTTTTAATTAAAATGAGGCTTACATTATAAAGCCTGATTGAAGAATCTAGGAGATTACCACAGATTCATCTTGCTATGTATTTTTTCTTAAGTAACTTGCGTGAAAATATTTTAATTCCATTCGTCTGTAAATAGAGTATCAGTGTACACTAAATACATGGAAATAATGATTTTAATCATTTAATAATCTAGTTTTAAATTAGAAGTAAAATAGGACAATTTCTTAATTCCTAAAACACTCCTTTCCAACCTCCTCTCACTCTATATAAAAGCATATGTGCTGCACAGGTATGACAACAGCACCTTTTTGTTTCTGCTTTTCATAAAGTCAAAGTAGGCAAAGTACGTGGGGTCGCACTTAGGGCTTTAACTCTGTTGTGTAATGACTGGTGCTTTACTGTACATGCTATGCCTTTGATGTCTGCTGTTCTTATAGTGGTTTCTCTCTTTCTCCTTTTCTCTTTTTCTCCCTCTCTCCCTGCTGCTGCGGCTCAGAATATTTAGGCCTGCAGTTAGAGGGTATGTAGCAAATGCTATACAGTGAGTCTGAAATATCCACATAGCACTTGACCCTTTCTTTGTAGAAGACAAATGCCTTTGTAGGAATATATTAACCTTGTAATTTCAATTTTGTTAAGAGGTTTGAAAGCTAACAAAACATCCTCAAAGATGGTATTTTTTTTAATCTGTTCTGATCCAAAAACACTCATAGACACGTGGAAGATTTTTCTTTTTAAAAAGAGATTAATCATTGAAAGCATGCATTTTTCATCAAGATAGGTCCTTTCTGTTTTTTAACTATTTTTGGATTTGGACTGTAGATTAAATGCAGGCAACTCCACTGAATCAGTTAAGAGAACCAGGAAACAATAAAACAAAATTCCTGAGTAAATTACACAGGGGAAAAAGAGCTTCCATGCAAGGGTATTCACTTCTGAAATCCATGATGTCCTTTTTGTGTTTTTAAATTATCTTTGCATCATTAATACTATATATACTGTGTGATCGTTATACTATATATATATGAAGTGAAAACCAAGTCAAAGTTATTATAACGGTTAAAAAATTTGAAAGGATCATCAAACAGCATGAATTTGCACTTAATAGGCCATGTACATAAAATCACACTAACCTTGTTGAATAAAAGTTTTCTCTTCTTTAGGCTAACAAGATTTCTTTATAAAATTCCTTTCTCTACCTGCAGCATGCCAGTGCCTTTCACTCTAATGACTGAAATCTTTCATGTCAGACTTAGAGTCCCATTTTTCAAAGTTTCCTCCAAAGGGTCATGTTTTCTGTGTGGATATACAGTACATATTGGTGACACACTGTTGGGAGTTTTTTTTGTCCATGCTCCATTCCCCTCTGCAAGCTGTGCACCATTTTCACTGGAGATAGAGAATTCACCCGCTAGCATCGTTGTGTTATTGAAGTAGAATGTGGTTGTATTATCTGATGCAGGGATGGGTGTTATCATGCACATTGTTTAGGTGGTAAATCTGAATGCTGCATGTTACTAAATGCATTATCTATTGTAACAGGTCCCACTGTGAAAGAAAAGCAGTCCCTTTTGTAATGTTGACTTTTCTACCTCTGCGTTTCAGATCATTTCACTGCTATGATGCTGCTGTTTAATTTTCTCGGTGTTTTTTTAAGGGACATCAGTAAATGTTCTCACAGTTAACGCCACAGCCAGTAGTTATAAAAGTAAACGTTATTTTCCATTCATCATTACACTGAGTGACAGAAGCTTTTGAGCTCTTATAAATCTGGAAGACGAATCTAAACTGCTCATGATTGGGGATGTGACTAAGTGAAGCAGGTTTGAAGAGATGAAGAATGTGTGTACCATTTAATGACTATTGATTGGTTTCTAAATCAGAAGCAGCCTCTTCATCTGTCGTAGAAAGTGATGCAATATGTTCTTGCAAGCTTGAAATGTTTGAATAAATTGGACTCCTTTATTGTGGACTGTGACAGTGACTCAAAAGCTAACTTCATGCTGCTGCTGAATTCAAACACATAACAGTCATGTTTAATGTACTGCAGCCGTATTGAGGTTGTGCGTAGGTGTGACTTTTATAAAAAAAAAAATATTTGTTTGAACTAGCTGTTCTGCCTCCAGTTATTTCCTAATATTTTCTCTACTGACATTCCTCAACTCGGTCTTAAGCCACATCTTGAAGAAGTTATAGTTTCTCAAAAGTTATTCTAATGTATTTCTATTAGTAATAAAAATATAGTTTATTTATATTTTTGAAAAATGTGGTGTGTCTAGCAGTTGCTGTCTCTTTGTTTGATTCACAATAGAGCTAGTGTCTACTGTATGTAGAGTTTTTTGGTGAAGCATGCCCGTAAATTTATTCACTAACAATCTGGAGAGTCTGACCAGTGTTTAGTAAGGGACTCTCAGCCTTGAATTGCTTGCAGGTTTTCCTTCTTATCAGGGTGTGCCTGAGACATGTTCTAGTTGTAAACAAAATCAAGTTTACCGTAAAGTCATTAATTTGCAAAAGCAGAATTTCATTTCCATTCGGAGTAGAACAATCCTTAATTCCTAATTTGTATCTTTGTCTTTCTTCTACAGTGATGCCGACTCCATGCTAATAGACAAGCTCACTCTCACAGACGGGCCTCAGAGGGTCTCTGAGTCTCCAAACAGAACTGAGGTGCCTACAGACCCACTTAGTTCTGCGGCCACAGATAACTCTGCAACAGACCTCACTGTGAAAGACAAGTAAGTTCATTTAGCGCCAGACTTACTCTTAAACATGTGCTGATTCAGTGTAGAGGTAGTAGGACAAAACGTGTAATCCAGAAATAAATTGCAGAATAGAGATAGAGTAGCTCATTTTTACAAAAGATCATTCCTTATCCATGCACTGGAATTTTACTTGAATCTTCTTGGGATGGTGGAGGGCATATAGTGCTTGTTAATGTGTGTTCGCAAAGGGAAGATGGGAAGTTGAAGTACATGACCACCCTCTGACCCTCAAAACTGTTAGCTATTTCTTCATTGTTCTTTTTTCTAGAGCTGTTAGTTATTTTTATTGTATGAACCAGTTTTGAATAGTTATTTCGGCTTATGGCAATAACCCCTATATACACACAGGAAGGTAAGGAAGTACAGACAGGCTTCTTTACCTGGCTCACCTAACCTTTGAGCTGTTCTTCTTTTGACCCATAGCTTCAGGCTACAGTGATGCCACTCAGGGAATTTTCAGGAGTAATTTTTTGGGGTTATTGCGGTCACACCAATGACAAGACCTCATAGAACTCAGAGTTTTCTGATTATGCCGCTTGGGTTTTTTAATAAAATAGTTAAATTACTTAATATAGGTGGGCAGCACAGTGGAACAGTGGTTATCATTGTTGCAGTAAGCCTTCTGGTCGTATGCAATGGTCTGGGTGGAGTTTGCATGTTTTTTCTGTGTTCATGAGGGTCTACACCCCATGAAAACATTGCAGACAGTATATAAGAAATTTAGGGAGAGCATACTCCTTTAATGACACAGGAAACATCTAGCAGTGAATGTGCTTTTATTTGTTATGCAAGATCATAGGACAAAGTAGAGGTTTGTGTTCATTTACTTTTTTTTGCCTACTGTGGGTGATTGTTATGGGACATGGAATTAAATTGATTTGTACTTTCGAGTCTGGGTTCAAATTAAAAAATGTATGGTGAACCAATGGCTGAAGTAAGCTACTGTATCTTTCAGGATCAGAGTGTGTCACTTTTCCCAAAACACTGGTACTGTGGTCTTCATGTTGAAGGACCCGTGGGCTGAGCCTGGTGTTGGTCCCAGAGATGTCAGGGTCCCAGTCATGGTCAGGGTATCAGGCAATCACTTTTGCAGTTCAGTCTTGTCACATTCCTTACAGAAATATCCAGTCAGGTCAGGGCTGAAAGTACAAGACCACGCTCATTCCTGCCAGAATACACATCTACAGATTAAACAATTCAACTCTGTACCCCATCAAAACCCTGCCTTGACAGACATCATCTGGGAGTTTAATTATCTGGAGTCCATTCATAACCTTAAAGTTCAGTAATCTGTAAAGAGATATATATATATTTTTTTATAAAGCCTTGTTTATTTTTAATAACAGTTAGCATATCCAGTTGCTTTGGATAGGACATATTGGAAACTCTTCATACAAGTAACACTGGCAACCTTTTTTTAAATGTTTTTTTTTTTAGTGTTTGTTAAGACCTAAAAATAAATATGGTTTTATTATAGACTAAAACTGGCAAAGATTCATCACTTTGTGTACTTTAATAATGTTGAAATTCAGCTGGTCTGTATTTTCTCGTGGCATTATGTTATTTTGAAACTCCTTTCTGTGAACTCTTGCAGAGAAGAGGCAGCCCCTTCATCAGAAGCGATTCTCAATGGGCCGGCTTGATCACACCCGGATAGGGGCAGGTCGGAGACACTCTGGGCCACTTCCATTTTACTCCAAAAACCTCTTGATGCAACTTTGTGTTTCAGAAAATGCTGCGATGTTATTGGATCCTGCTAGTCAGGACCAGTAAATGGGGGAGGGGCTAAAAAAATCTTACAGAAACTTTTTTTTAGCTGATGTTGAAATTGTACTGTTTAAATGTAGCAGTGAACTTATGATTATGGTTTCAAAGGATTCAACATTTTCTTCATTTCCTGGAAGACCGACTATGGCTGTTTCCTTTTATTTGAATTTGTTTTTAGCTGTAAACAGTATTGGGTTGTGTGACAGGAAGTGCTTTGGGATAAGAAACAGCTACCACGTCCTAAAGATGCGGCCTCACAATCTCATTCCTAAATAGTTGAATTGCACTTGAACCACTTTTTAGACTAGCCCAGGGATGCCACATTGTAACAATTTTGGTCAAGAAGTCAAAGACGCTTCCGTCACAGACCGCCTCTGTGATGTCTTCATGTTCCAAGCTGCAGTTTTACATGGAGTTTGACGTTTCTTTTAAACCGGTTTGAAAAATATTTTTGTATCAGGCCTATGTCAAAGTCAATGGAGTCCAATCTGTTTGAAACGTAAACATGTATTTAGCATAAACCACTCTGTCACAAGAACATAGTAGAATTTCTATGGAGAAAGTCCAAGAGCAGAAGTGTATCTCTGTACTCAGTAATTTCAAAATGTGGTGGCCTTTCCCCTTAAAACTGGGATTCAGCCACTATAATCACAAAAAGAAAAGGGTTCATTGCATGTTACTGTTTTGGCTGTTACTGTTAATTGTTCTCATTTCCAGAGTTCCCTTTTTCTATTATGTAAGCAGGTGTTTCATGGAGAAGTGAAAGTCACTGATATGTCAGGGGATGTCACAGTGCTCAGAAATGGTGGAAATAAACCATGAATCCCTGCCTTTTTGCTCCAATAAATGTTTCCCCGTTTAATAAAAAAAAGCCTTAATAGGAAGTACATGATTGTGGATGGCAAGTGGTTAGAGGAAGTCAGACACAAAAACTGTGCACACTGCAGTGAGAAATGTGACCCAGTTTAAACATGTCCCCTACTTTCAGTGGTTTTACAAGAATTTAATTTTAAAATTAAGCAAAGGTATTTTTCTTGTTACTAACCAGATTTCTGAATGTTTGAATGTTTATTGACGATGTATTTATTGACAATGTAAGCAAATTAAATGGTACAATGATCCGTTTTTTCTGCCATTAGGTATTATTGGGGAATTAAAATGGTGTTTTTAGGGTCTTAATCAAGTGTCAGTTTTCCACAAGATGCCAGCTAAAACACATGACAATCACCAACACTGTGCTCTGTGACATCTTTGAAGTGTATTTCTGTGTGGTAAGATCTGGGCTGCAAATGTAAAAGATGTAGGGGAAAAGGGTAGATTCGTGAAAAGAGGGAAACAAGGTCTTCATAGGGTTTCTGACAACCCACTAAGCTTGTCACACTTATTTCTTAACGCATATCAAAACTGTGACAAAATTTGCCGTGTTATTATGGCATGCCACTAATCCTCTGGAATGCAGGTATAGCAATTAACGTCTGTATACTCAACAGCAAAGCTTAGCATAGTGTGTGGGTATCTTTTCTGTTCATTGAAGTTTACTTTCCTTCAGGTTGACTTCTTTCATGTTTCCACACCCAGATACTGAACCAAATTGACTGGCTCTAACAGTTGAGCAATCCTTGTGATACTTTGCACTTCAAAATCCTTATAGGATTTCAACACTGTTTGACCACAGTATTTTTTATGTCACGATTCAAAAGCAAATGCTTTTAATGTATATTAGGTTATTGTTTTCTGTAATTGCACTTCTCCAGTGACATTGAGTATAATATTGAACAAAGCGAACATTTCAGAGTTCCGAGCTTTTACATGCCTTTAAACTTCCCTCAACCCATGGCAAGATTAATTTGTCCATTTTTGTTACAAGTGAATGTTCAGATCTGTTTTTGAAGTTAAAAAGTGCAGGGGGTTTGAAAAGTTCTTAATGAACATTTTCTCTACCTTTTTAAAGCCAAATTGTGTGGCCTCTTTTTAATGTTGCTAGATACAAGTTGCTTTTCGTTTAACCAAATGATTTTGTGTAATAATACATGTCGCGTAAAAGTTCCGAACTCACTTCCTAAAAATGTCCCCATTGCCATACTTGGGTGATTTTCACCAAAATGATGCTGTTTTTAGTTTCTGTGTGTAAAAATTAGAAACTAATTTTCCAGAATATTTTTAAAAAAATATAAAAGAAAATAATATACACATTTCCCCCTTTTTAAAAAAAAAAACTTTATTACCAGTTCATTACTGTAAGAGAGAGGATTTTTTTTTACCAAGGAAGATTGTTTTTTTTTTACCAAGCTTATAAAATTAAAAGTATGAAGTCAGTCCTGAAAGGTACAGTGTAATTTCAAAAGAAGAAAGTCCTTACATTTGGTAGTGTCTGTGGATTTGCATACATACTGGAGGAATTGCCATCTCATATCAGCTGTAATTGTTGTCATGTAAGAACTTTGCTGCTGTTGCTAGGATCAGTCAATAACCGTTTGTATTGTCTTACTGTTATCATGACTGGGAGTTTCCATCCATTAATATTACTTTTTTACAGTAATAATAATCTGATTGACATAATAAAAGTAACCACAATGAGAAGGTCAGTTTTGATTCAGCATTTATTAGCACGTACACAGGACCCTAAAAGTTCTTTTAAAATACCTTTTAAGTGTTATTGGATTATGTGAAAATTAGTATTTAGTATAATCTGTAAATAAGGGTATTGAGATCACCCATTTTAATGATTAGGAGATTACAGCATCTACAATGCTTTTCGCAAGGGTACAGAGTTACTGGTGTCTGTTGTGAGTCTATGGATTTCTATTTCATGATTCTTGGTCAATCCAAAAGTTATTGAAGTATTTCTTGAATTCTCCATGAAACTAGGAGAAGTGTTACACACTGAAAGGAACAATGTATTTGGACATGATTCAGATTCTAAAAACAAAATCAGAAATTGTTAAATATTTTTACAATCAATTTAAATTCCCGATTTAAATGTATTTAGTTTATAGAAAGGTCTACAGAAACTGAAAGGAACTGGAGAAATTACAGTAATGATATATTGAAAAGAAAACATTTTCCTGTGTACAATGATAATTGTATAGATTATTTTCTAAAATAATAAGGTTATATCCAGCCATCCTGCTGGGTCCCTAGTCATTTGGTGAAAATCACCCACATTGTGAACAAATCAGTGCAACTGAGATGTTAACTACAAGGGAATTATAGTTTGCTTATAAAGCAGACTCTATTGATCTTTGGGGAAGCCTTTAGACTTCTTTAGTCTATAATATTTGTTTAAATATGCTTGCTAAGATTAAGTGAATGTTCCTGCTATACTTTTTTTTATTGGATTTTTTTTTACCTTATTAATTTACCGTTTATCTGCTTGCATAGAAATGTACTGTTCAGAAAATCTCAGATCTGATTATTAATCATACTGGACCTAAAAGAACAGTATAATCTGCATTAACCTGGATTTGATTATCGGTAAACTTTTACGGTGGACTTCTAAGACTAAAAACTATTGCTGAACTTGATGTAACCTTAACGCTCCAATCATTACTATGATGGCTTGAAAATGAAGTCTATTTTATTAGGAGCCCAAATCTGCTTCTTTGCACTTCCTACAAATTCTAAAAGTTGCATTCAGAATTCCACTGGATTAATAGTGAAACGGAAAGCACCAATCAAGAAAATGACCTATGTAACAGCCTATTCCCTGCCAACGGACAAGCAGAGAAGTATGAAAAACACTGTTTTGAGAGAAATATTTATATGATTTCTGGGTTTTGTCTGAAAATGACTTTGTGCATGAATTACTGGAAAGACAATACATTAGAGATGGTTCACTTTACCCCGATAGTATCAGAGTATGACACACATGCGGTGTATGTTGATATGTACTTTATGCTGTAAATATTATAAAGATATATTTGGCTGTAGCTTTTCTCCTTGGCAAAACGTAAACATAATATATTTTTGATGAAAGCCTAGTTTATCAGCACCTCAGAAAAAAATGTTCTTTCACAGGTTTCACTGTAACAAAGCTAAACAAAGGCAATAATATTTTATTTTTGTTCACCCCAGCATCAGTTACCTGTGAAACATACTTCCTTTAACGTTTCCTTTCTTCCCAAAAGTGCTTAAATGCATTGTGGTGCATTAATGCACATCACACTTCATAGTTGCATGTAGTTCACGCTATCAAACAGGATAAGTTTAGAATGTTATTTGAAAATTGAAATTAAATATGCACATCTTTTACTAGCTGCAGTTTTAAAATTGATTCTGATTTTTATAAGAACATTACCCAAGTTTGAATTGGGCAAGTTGTTTCCAGTTTGATACAGTTTGTTGTGGTAAGGAGGGGTTGCAGGAGCTTTTCATAAATTGTAGGTTAGACCTTCAGGCTTTTTTTAAAAGAAAAAAAAATCTCTCAATTTTGTTTTCTGAGCACCTCACAGAACTGTTCCAAATGATTTATTTTTTTAGGATTTTGAATAAATGGCCTACGTTTTATTATACAGATTGTTTTTCATGACTGTTGTTGCTGAGTTAGTGATCATGCAAGTAAATGTGCTTCTTTCACTTTCTTCTAGTTTATTGAACCAGATAGTGTTCCAGATAATCTGGAGAATACTCTAGACTAATGCTGTGAAGTGCCATGCAATTAAATTTGTGCACTGAAAGCATTGTTTTTCCTTTAGTTTTTAATGGCAAAAAGTAACTGTTTTATAAAGGATTATCAAATCTTGTCAGCTTCTACATTCTATCAATTAACAACTTCATCAGGCTTCTGTTTTTTTTTCCCTAAAAACATTGTGTTCCTTTGCCTTACTGACTGTGCTGTTAATATGTTCATAAGTTAAACACAGTACCCCAGCAGCTTTCTGATGCTGGAAGAGAAGTTAGTCTTCCATACAGAATGTATTTAAAAAAGGCTAGTGTTCAGACTGTGTGTATGATTTTATTTTCTGTCTTACAAAATTCTGCAATTGTTATTTGTGCATTGGATTGATTTGTCATTTCATTATTTTTAGGAATTCTTAGAACATTAAAAACTGAAGCCAAAGTGTTTCTCTGCTGCTCAGGCACTTTTTCTTGTGGCGCTTAATCTTAGTTTTATTTAAGCACTTGATTCTTCTTGTTCCAAACAGTATTTGATTCACCAGTATAAATCCATTATTCACAACAAGATAGTGTTTTCTTTTAAGGGAAGGAATCCAAAAGTAAAAATCAGGGATTGGGAATGTAGGGCAGCCACAGGGCTTGGTCCTCACCAGCAACTTATGAGACCAGGAAGCTCATAAAACACTGCCAATGACGATGGTGAGGACGTTATATTTTAAGGCATGTCTGTTGTCATTCATCTGTTGATCCAGTCTTCGGTTCATTTGCTGTTCCTAGTCCTCTTCCTATTTGCCTTGATGGCTTTTTTTCCCCTTGTGTGTCAAATGCAGCAAATGAAAACATTTCATTCTGGTTACGTCTGGAAACTCTTAACACTGGTGGTTTGAAATTCTGAACGAATCATGCTCACTGTTATCAACTTATGCATTTTGCAACAACATGTAGCAGTTTTTTTTAGACAGTAGAGTGTTTAGAGACCTCTAGAGGAGAAGTCGTTTTTCTCCCTCGAATTGTGAAATGAAATGACCTAAAACTTTTCATGGCTGGGAAAAGTCAATATATAGATCAGTTGAAATGACCAGAGGGTGGGAAAAGATGGTGCCAAAAGACAAAAAAAAAATAAGCTTGGGAGAAGACAAGCTCAAGTAAGACTCCCAATACTTGGTTAAGCCACGTCTCCTTAGCAGTTGCTGCTGTGTCCCACAAGCTGAGCCAGATGAAGGACTTTTGCCATTGTTCTTAACATTACTGTAGTGCCTCTCTCGGTTTCTAAACCTAGAGTTGTCAAATACGTTTTTAGTAACAACTTCAAATTGTTACAGCTACAGTATATCTGCATTCAACATTTGCGCTGAGTATTCTAATTTGAGCATGCCGCTTCCAATGGAAAAAACAAGCGACTGTATTAGCGGTTTTTGCGGCTCAGAATGGATAAGGTTTTCACCTGGAGAGTTCATCTGTGCACCTCTTTCCTGATGAATCATTTTTTAAGAAATGATTTTGAGTCCAGGTACAGATAATGACAATGTGTTGTGAGAGTGCCATTAATTATCTTGTTTCTGTGTTCTTGGTTCAGCAATATAGTAATAATGATGTTGTCCCTCACCACAAATAAGTGCTAGCAGACCAGAAGTAATAAAATAATGTTGGTGTCAGTGGAGTTCAGTTCTGTTCTTCCTTCTTCCCATTTACATGCAGTTAATGCCCGTTAGTTATGGCATTGTCAGTAAAATACCTCAAATTTGAAAGAGAAAATGTGACATTTATAATAAAAAAATTAATCAGAAGAAAAATGTAAGCACCACCTAATAAATTTAATTTAACATAAGTTACCTAATAATAAACCTAATAATTAAAGAAGCATGCTGTATTGTATGGTCAAATACAGTCCAATTTCAGGCATATCAAATTAAAATGCATTAAAATAGAAGAAAAATACAGTGTAATCTTTTCTTACTTGTTTAAGTAAAACAGTTAACAGACTTTTCCTTGAGGGATTTCTGGATTTCCGTCCATGGAAATAAAAACGTCTGTTGCTGATGTAGTTTTAAATGTTATTTTCTGACCTGTAACGATTAATTGATTGTGGAATAAGACAGCATTGCTTGAACTTGGAATTACAGAGGCATGAAGCTACTTTTAATTGGTCCAGAATGGTATTGCAATAGACAGAACTATTAATTTCACACAGAATTAGAGACAGGGATATGATGTGTCAATAAGTGAGGGAACTCGGTTAAATTAAATTGCCATTTGCAAATTTATATTGCACAGGCTTAGCTGCTGATAGTGGTCAAATGATAAATGTCAAGGATATGTAATCATTCTAGCTTTAAAATTCTTAAAAAGGTAAAAATCACTGTTGTACAAATAAGAGTTACAAAGCAAGACCTTCCTTAATATTTATAACCTGTTCTGAAATCAGCAAATTCGCTTAGTTTATTTAAAACTGGGGGAAAAAACACTTGGTTGAAGTTTAATTTTTATTTTAACTTTTTTTTATCATATCCTCCATATTATATAATATGATGAGCTTTTATAGTCTCAGACGTAAGTATTGTCACCCTCCTACTCTTGACAGCATTTTTCATTGATGTATTAAGTGTAAGCTTCTATGGTGCTACACAAATACATTTTCACATCCCATGTCTTAAATGCAGTTTCATCAGAAATCTTAACTTCCACTGTATCAACTTAATAAATTGGTAAATAATATTGCTGGAGAGTACCAGCACATCTTTATGCAAATGACAGTATTAGATTTTGAGTAGAATGGTCCTCCAGTACCTAGTTTATCTCCTTTGGCAAAACACGGACGGATTGTGAAAAAAACTGCTGTTATTTACTGTTGTGAATTTTTAAAGATTTGTCTTAACATCTTTGTAACAGCTTCCAGAACAGCTGTAGGTTTTTGTAACCACTCCGTTCCATTTCTTTGAGACTCAGTATGAGCAGTAGCATGTTGTAGTGGCTAGGGCTGTAGCCTTTGGACCTGAGGGTTGTGGGTTCAAATGCCCCACTGTATTATGGGTCTGCACATTGTTCTTGTAAATGAATGCCTCTCAAACTGTTTGTGTGGTAAAATAAAGGAGAATGAAGAGTGTGGTTTGAATCTCTGCATAATTATTATTCCCAGAAGGGTGTCTTAACTACTCTGGAACCACTTGACGTGGAGTTTTCCTTATGCGTTTGTTAGAAGATGACATACACTGGGTAACCCCAGAAAAAACGCTTTTTTTCTTTGGTCAGAAAAGATGTACGAAGACGTTCTGTCTACATGGCTGCATTTTCAGAATATTCATTGGTGCTTAAGAGAATCCTGATTAATTCTATCCAGACATAAAGAAAATAGTATAATGTTTAATACATTATAATGTGTATATACACACACATTATATTATAAATCTAAAGGACAATTATCTTTGTTTCTTTATTATTCTACGGCTTATTAAAAGATCAGTGCAGTTGAAGGTGGGTGTGAAGGACTTGATTACAAGGAACGTGTGGTATTAGACATGTTTTTAACTCGGATGGGTGCTAGTAGGAATACAGTAGATGTCAAAGTCGGTATTGAATGTGAAAAGGGTTACAAACTAGTTTGAGCCCATCTTGCTCATTTGTTTCTTATAGTTGCGGTTTCTTGAAATGCCAACAAACTGGCTTTAACAACAGAGTTAGAAACCACAGATTGGAATAGAAAATTACAAATAAAATAACAGTCTATATAATTCCTCAAAACCATCTCACTGTTGTGTTTTTTTTAAATACCATAACCAGAAATCTCATTCTTGTTCACAGATCAGAATAAAACTCTACATGGCCAAAGGTGTTCTAAACCTACCAGTTTTAAAATATTGCAAAAGAAAATTGTTTGGTTTTATCCTTCCTTATGTTCACTATAATATCTTACATGCATTTGCTCCATATCTTTTCACAACTTAATATGTGGCTTTTGCATTAAATTGTATCGATTCTTGGTCACAAAGAAAAGTAAGGTAAGCCCTTGAAGATTGGAAGGATTTGCTTAAACTGCATAGTACTTTTAGAGTGTGTCATATTTTATCTTTGTAAGTATTGTATGTATGTATTTATGTATATGAGGTACAAAAAAAATCTCAAAAATAAATCAAAAAAATTCTGTACTGCCTTCAAAGTCTGTGCATTTTATTACTTCTGAATAAACGGTCTCTGTTACTTAGTCAAAAGCCTTTTTGTATTGTCAAACTGATGCTGGTGGTTTCCTTTATTTTTTGTATAAATACAAGACTGTATCTCTTCTCTGTTGTCAAATTTAGGCTGTAAATTCAAAATATTAAACAAATAAATATTTCAAACATTTAAGTTTGCATATTGGAATTTATCATGACTCTCAACCAACTCAACCAAGTTTTTTGAGATTTTGTTTTAGCTGAGTATTGTCCACATGTTTGTTTTCATTGTCAGGAAATGCCTTTAGAAATGGGGAGATGTGCATCTTTGAAGTTGGATCCTGTATCTTAAAGCAGGAAAGGGCAGAAATACACTGGTGGGGATCCTTACCAAAGAAGAACTGATGATGTCAGCACATATTAATGCAGTTCTGTTTCTCTAGCCATTAAATTGATTTCTTAAGACTTTCAGTGACTAAGATTCAGTTCTCAACACAACACATCAAACCTGTCCGAGTGGAAGAAAGTGAAAGGGCAGCACATCCATATGAATCCTGTTCATGCAGTTGATGCATGAAAACCTGGTGGAATTGAAATGGTAACTCTTAGAGGCAAATCCTGAAATGTCTGAAATTAAAATAAAAAGATTTCTAGACTCAAAAATAGTATTCTTCATATTGTGAAATTAATTAAAGACAACCTGGCTGTTTCCTAAACTGTTGACATTATTACCCATGTTTTAATAATATTGTGAGAGAAAAGGATTTATACCCTCATATGTTTTTATTCCAAACCTAGCTTTAAAGTCTAGTGCATTTTATGGTGTATTCTAATACATATACTAGCCATGTAGAAACTGGGAGTGTTTCACTATTCCTGTGGCTTGCATTGATGTAGGAAAACTATTAAACGTTTTCATGCCAAGCTAAGTACGTCTCAAAGATCTGTGAAGGAGTGACTTCTCTGTATGCTTGTATACATTATGTGCAGCAGTTGAAAAGAAGACTTGGGCACCAAGGACAGTGGTGTGGGAGCAAACCCCATCCCTAACTAAAGGAAGCATGAGGTTCGTCAAAGCCTCCTTTTTAATTAGATTTGCCTGAGTATTACCTTCTTTACCTGAAGGTGAAAGTGTACAGGCTCTCATCTGCACCTTTGATTTTGCCATGAATTGAGTTTTGAGATTTAAGACATACAGTCTGCAGCCCAGTATTTAGTCAAATGGAAAGTTGCACATTTCCAATTATCTACATTTTGGTTGATAAAAACAACACAAACATGGCAATTATTAAGAAACTGTTTGGGATAGGGGAGTATTCCAACAATTGCCCACATTCTCAAATAAACAAGGAAATAAAATGAAGTACTTACTTTGACACCACCCTGAGTTGGAGCAAACCAGACCAAATACGTTGGAACACTGGCCACATCAAGGCATCTGTGGGCGATAGATGCATAGTTTATGTTGTCCTTTGTAAAGAACCAAAACCAATGTCCTATAAATGTGTATCCGCGGTGGTTTAGTTCTTGCTTCTTTGTTGTCCTGTTTACACAGGACACTTTTTACGGCACACTACTCTTATGCTACCAAATAGCAAACTACATATTTAATCAACTAAATATACAGCACATGGAAAGCATGCATTAAACCTTTAGTGAGATGAAAATTAAATGACCCAAAAGAAACTACAGATTTGACCATAAATGTAGGACAAGGTTTTACTGAATTAAAACTCAGGAAACACAAGGCTAATCTTCTACTAACCTTCTATGATCAAGGACACTTGCATTTTAAACACAAAGGAGCCTGGAAATAACATCACAGCAGTGCCTGGAATAGACTTGCAATTATGTATCATCTTTCAATAAAAAAGGCATGGTAATAAATGGTCTCTGATTGGACGACCTTGTAATTAAAAAGGGCATCAAACAAAATCTGGAATTTGAGTCAACTTCAGAACATGGTTCCATGTAGATTTCCATGAATAAAAAAGGATTCAATTTGAATCTTTTAGGTCAGTCCACTCATGAAGCATTAAATTACAACGTTCATCGTTTTTATAGCTAATGCCAAAATATTTCCAGAACAAACCACAGCTAAACAGATTTGGGAGACTCTTCAAAATGTTGTAAACTTGAGATGCAATGACAAATCCTGAAAGGATTCCCAACTCTTATGGGCAAATAGAGAGATTAAAACCTTTCCTAGTTTTATTGTAAGGAGTCAATAAGTAAGATACGGTTCAGCAATCAAAGATAAAAGAACAAGAAAAGTTACAAATAAGAGGAAATTATTTCACCCGTGTTTGGTATTAGCTTATTGACCTGAGAATCTCATCCAGCCGTTTCACCAAAGAAGCCAAGCATGGTAAAGAAGTTCAGGTGGGTAGCTGCGTCAGCATGCGTAGGCTGCAAAGGAACAAGTAATAGGTTTATTCCATGCTGGAAAAAAAGAAGAAAGAAAACACAACGTTTCGGCCTTGGAGCCTTCTTCAGGTGTGAGAGAGACAAGGCAGTAAGCAAAGGTAATGTAGCGGGAGAACAAAGGCTGGGAGGCCAAACCAAAGACGATTTTCCGAACTCATACATCAGAAAGACTACCCAAACCAAACTTATCCTGCAGCTAGGATCACACGTTCCCCCTTCTCTTAACGACAGACTACTCTTCTTTTAAATTTTCTCCATTCAATGAAGTTTCATTTCACACCTCTTTCTTTCTGTCCCCTGCTCCCGCCTCTCACCCCTCCTCCCTCCCAGCCTTTGTTCTCCCGCTACATTACCTTTTCCTACTGCCTTGTCGTTCTCACACCTGAAGAAGGCTCCACTACCGAAACGTTGTGTTTTCTTTCTTCTTTTTTTTTAGCATGGAATAAACCTATTACTTGTTCGTTTGCCTGGTAAAGAAATACCTCATGTGCTCAGATTTAAATGCAGTCCCACTTCCATTTGTGACCGCTTATAAAAGAGTTGCCAAGCGCATTGCATGGCTCTATCAAGAGGTTTTGGTAGCTTTAAGAATTACATTTCCATGTGGTTTTAATTTATTGAATTGAGGAACTGCGCTGTGCAAAACATACATTTAAGGGGGACGTGGCTGACCTGGATTTATAGTAGAAACTAATGAAACACATGACTGGTGATTAGAGATTGCTTTTGATAAATGCTTAACTGAAGTGGTGATTATACCTTCTAGGTGTTAACCCCTGACTGAATTCCTAAAATCAGTTATTTTAAGTTCAGAGGCTAATAACACATTTCATTTTTGTCACATGAAATATTAACATGCAGCTTTGCAGGCTACGAGGGACACATTACATTTTTCCAAAAAGATGAAAAGGACTGAAGGGCAGGGACAAGAAGAATTTTGAAAATTAACATTCAGCTAAAAAGGAATAACTTATGTTTGTGCTCGGAAGGGCAACCCTGCCGACTGTGGTGATTAACAAACAGCTACTGGAGAACTATTTACCGTCACCCTAGCTGCAGCCTTCGAGTTAATTTGTAACACTAACCTGAATTCCTGGTTGTAAACCTGATTCAAGCCCAACCCCTGATTTAAAGGGGAACTGCAACACAAGATGAGTGCATTTCAACCACAATAAAAGTAAATTGTTGCTTGTATAACCTCCAATTTACATCCCAAAATAGATTACATTTCTAGGTATGCGCAGCGCCGTGTTTTCAGAACATGGCAGTAAAACTTGTGATTTTTTGCGGCATTTAATACATTTTAAAGAAGTGGGCTTTTGAATACATCTCTTTTAATCCAACAGAAATATTGCCCTCGACTTCGAGAAGGTTTTGCTGACAAATATCACTTGTGAACTCACGTTGGAATCGTGATCACGTTGGATCATTTAAGCATTGAAATGTGTGCTGCACAACCTGTACTTACTTGCAAGTCATTCCGGCGACTAGTGAGCAGGGAGGGCTGTATCACATCCCAATTAGTGGGAACTCGAATGTGAGTTTGCAACAACATGGCGACTTACTGTACGTTCACAAAGTTCATTGTGTGCTTCATTTTTTCTCTATAACGCCAATTAATATATTTTGTTACCAAGATTTAAAAACTGGTCTGAGAAACTGGGACTGCAGTTCCCCTTGAACTGCATGCCTTATTCTTAATTTCAGTGTGTCCCTGGCCCTATCAGTCTCTTACCTAAACGTAAAATCTAATGTCAAAAATACTAACTGTAGTCCATAAACTTAATCTCAACATTTACAGCAGCTTAAAAGCATATAAACCAGACTTTAAAATCTTATAGTTAACATCAATGCATAGTAGATGAAAGCAGTCCTACACCCTTAATGATAACACTGACATGAGCCTTAGCCATAAAATCATATTGTCTCTCTGGCATTTAATTACCATGGAAGCTAATACCCTGTCCTTGTCTTTCATGCACAGATGCACTCCTCCTGGCTAAGTGCTGAAGTGGAAACACTCATCATAAAGGATGTGCTTCCATTCCCTCAGCATGCACCAGCAGCATCGTGGAATCAAATTTTTTATATAGATACTCAATAATACTTCTAGGCGTAATTACCAAGAGGGATATTTTTTTCAAATACATTTTGAGCTGCAATTATAATGCACAGTATGACACCAATTAAAAAAGTCATTTGACTACTTTATCCAAGTTCATGTTATTGTTGATTAAATGGTAAGCCATTATCTTCCCTTCCATTTTCTAACTGCTTTATCCAGTACAAGGCCACAGGGACGGCAGTCCATCGCAGGGCACACACAGCCAATATACACACACCAGGGACCCAGGCAAACTATGAACATCCACTTAAAGTGGGACTTTGAAGTGTGCCAAAATTTAGTGCTGAATTGTCTTTTGTAAAGCAAATTAGAAACCACTTACTATAGAGTCATTTCCATTAATGTCCATTAGATTTAATTTTAATCTTTTTCTCCGTATATGGAAATGTTGGATTATCAATGCAAAGAGACACCTTAATATACCGAGCCTTTGCTTCAGTCCAGGAGGATAGTGCTGAGCAAAAAAATAAGAAAACCAAATTGTAATTTAATTTAATTGTAAGGGCTGGCTTTTCAAACAGAAAGATCTTATTTGTAGTAAATGTACTGTTTGGGGGCCAGTAGTACTGTACAGTAGATGTGAGCAACACTTTTAGATTTTTTCATAGTAGTTACATGACAGTTAAACCTTTATTTGTCCAGAGATGTAGACTGCAGAATGGAGAGTTATGGATTACCTGTGACGATAAATATCTTTACTGGCCTGCTGAATGACAATGTTGCAGTACCTACAGTAGACTGTGTTTCATCTTGTCAATGCCCGATAACATTCAGCCTACATCCTTCCTTCTTTCCTCACTATTTTAAACTGTGTAACTGTTAAATTCCTCTCCGAATTTATAGAGTGTGGCCTACCTAGAGCTCCACCTACAGTAAATTCAAGTTTCTGAAGCATCTTTTTGCGGAGTTTGGGGCTGCTTGCACACCACCCAGAGGATTGCAATGCTTCAGTGCTGGATACAAAAGAAGGTTGAAGTGCTTTTGGATTCCTTTGATTAAAGATAAGAACACACTATGTCACAACACTATCCACACTATGTATCATGTGGATAATAGCCACTGTTTCATTTGCTTCTTTAGAAACCAGTAATAAACTACAGTATATGTCAACAGATATTTCTCTTATTTCTTCCACTTAGCTCTTAATGATACTACACACTGTTGTGTACTGTGCTGGCTTACCTGTCCTATCCTGATTCCTAAAGGACCATTTTCTCTTCAGGCTTTCATTTTAACTGTAACTTCTTTGATAAGAATAGGAGTGGGTTGAGAGTCCAACTGACCGTGAATTACAAACCCAAAACTATCAATATATTGGCTAAATTTTAATGCAAGATTGTTCATTGTGCAAACTAAGCTTTAGCACGTTCTCTCTACATATAGTGTATATACTATTATGCAAAGGTTTGGCTGAATTAGTGGTTTGTTGTGGAAGAAAGAATTTCTAAACAGTTAAATGACTTTGGGATATAACTCAGTGGTGTGCAAGTACTTGCTTGTGCCTTTCTTTTAGCATGTCTTCTGTAATTACAACTTTTCGGATTCCAGCAACCGAGACACATCCAGACAGCCTCAGCTTGGCTCCTGCATTTTGCAGTTGGCCATAGATATTCTGCATTATAGCTTTCACCAACTCTTGTTGCACAAATGCAAATTTTAATTTGTCCTGTTATACCATATTCCATCTTCCAGTTTTTGTACTTTTTAATCCCGTTTAATTTACAGTAATTGATGTCCTGACTGGATTCCATGCAGTGTTCGCTCTACTAATGAAACTGGATAAGTGTTCTACTACTGCTGAAAGAGCTATTAACATGAACAAATTGACTATTGACTCAACAAATGAACAGCTGATGATGCATTATGGGAAAAAATTGAAATGTTCTATAATCAAAATCAGTAGCAAGATTTTAAGATGAGAAATAAGTAAGTCCAAAGGAATTCTTTGGTTTTCTTTGGTTTGTTGTATTATGACACCAAAAATGGAGGACAGTTAGCTAACACTGTTGTTAGGATAAAACATCAGGACAGACCTAAGAGACATACCGGGAGTATATAGGTTTTTCTGCCTCATTTGGCTTCTTTAAAGCATTTCTGCCTCTAGTGGTGTCAAACTTCATACATTCAACAATGAACGGTTTAATTCACAAATGCATTTTAACATAATGGCTGCTATGGCCTGTCCAGCCATTTTCGTTTTCAAATTTTATAGAAACTATGCCAAGATAATACTAAAGACTATACAGGGGGTTCTAATAACTACATCTACAGCCTCCAGGTGTCTGTGGGTTTTCAGTTACAGTATACTGTATGTATTTGCAACACTAGTCTGAAATCAGTTTCAGACTTCGAAGTTTTATCTATATACATGATCAGTATTATACTGTATACTCTAAACATTATGTATGAGTATACTCTCCCCAACAAACATTTCAATTTTATTAAAGATGACTGTGTCTCCTGAAACAATCATTATTACAGGGTACTTTGCTTCTCTAGACCACACTGCATCAGCACAACAGTTAGACATTCGCCACACCTACACAGTTTTAACAGGTTCTGGTCTATCCAAGTAGAAAAAGGACTCCTGTAGGCACTCACCTGCCACACTGAGAAAGCCCTGCAGCGAGAGAGTGAGAGGTGGCTGGGCTGCCAGTGGGGGTGGGAGTTTCATTTGAGTAAGCAAGCATCATATGAAAGGCAAATATGTCGAGTTAACCTACTGGTTCAACTCGCCTTGCAGCTTTTGCCTTGTGGAGAGTGACAGAGCATTGGCCTGACGATCCCTTGCATGTCAGTGGCTGTGGCGTATCTCCCCCCCCACCACGCCTCACTGAAAGGAAAACAAGAAACCAGCAGCCAGAGTGGAAAAAAAAACAACACATGCACTCTCTGGAAGGGAAAGATCTGGGCATCTTCAGCTAACTTTCTGCAAACACTCACGGGAGGACTGACAGACTCCAGGGCTGAATGTGCCTCTTCTAACCCCACCGAGTTTGCAGGCACAGCACATCGAGTTTTCTGTGGTTCCAGCAGGTCAGCAGCTTTCAGCCTATGCTACTGACTTGTTGTTGTGAGCCAGCCTGCCCCACATGGGGAGAGAAGACATTCTGCGCCTGGGTTGCCTTTTACTCTGGTCATGGGTGGATGTCACAGCTACGGCAAAGGGGATGTAGAAACACACGACCAAAACTTGGAATTTTCCAATATCCCCGTCCAAAAACTGTGAGTATTTGGGTTTTTATACAGCTGCAATAATGTTTTTTTGAAAGCATAGCTTGCCACGTCGGCACTTAAAAGTTGTTTTGAGAAACACATAAGATCAGAAACTGCTCTAAATCTAACAGGCTGAGGTCCTGGCTTTTAGCGACTGTTGGAAGCAACAACAGGTTGGCGTTTGAGATGGGAAACGTAGCTGCTTTCATCTTGTCGAGCCACAAAACATGCTGCTTTTAAAAGGGATTGTGCTAGCTGTTTTTTTTTCTGTGTGGTTGCCAAGTTAAATACGCATGGGGGCCTCTTACCTCAAATGTTATGTTACACAACTAGAAAGAGATTCCTTTCTGTTGCAATTGCCTCTGCCTGCCAAGGCACATATTGTCTTTATTGTTTAGTGCAGGTGAGCGAAGGAAATAGCCAGTGTTACAGACATTGGAGTAAACAACATTAACTCATGGCTCACATTTTTATCTCTCCTCTTGGATCCTACTTTAACAAAAAAAAAAATCACATGGTAACTTGAATAAACAATTCTTGGTGAGTCAGGGACAATGTGTGCTAACTTCATGTGCTAAGTGAAGGACACATATTTGTGGAATAGCATCAGCTTCCTGAAAGTCTTTTGTTTGCTCTTTACTAAGCAGCAAGAAGTGAGGCAGCCTTTTAGCAGGCTTTAGCCTTTACGCTGAAAATCCTCATTACTCTTCTTGTAGAGTTCATGAAGGCGGCCATGTACAAAAACAAAAATGGGGATGAGAAGAGGCACGAATCCTAATCTCTCTCACCATGTGCAGCAGTTTATGAGAGCAGCCAGCCCAGGGACTGCGTTTGTGCGCTTGAGTGAGAGCTGGCGGCAGGCAGCCCTCAGAAGACAAAGACTGTACCGTAAGCCAGAGAGACTGCCTCTAGGCAACATGTAGCTAACTCTCTCCCAGTGGAAACTACCTCAGAAAAGAGCGGTGGGTTCATTTGGAGAAACAGATATGCCACGTGACATGGCTGACATTGTTTTATCAATAGCAACGAGGTTTTATACTGTCAAGTTCACAGTTGCATGCCAGACATTTTCCAGGAGGGCTTTCATTTGTAGAAATCATTACCATCTGTTTGTAAATTTTGACACCCAGGATCTTCCATTGGTAGTAAATCTGCCATTAAGGCTATCAGAAGATCGTAGGATGTTTCACAGGTCTTGGAGAGCTAAAGGTCAAACTAAACTAAAGTGAAATCAGACCAGGGAGTAAATCTATAGAATAGCTACAGTCTATTGAATTTTGTCATAGGAACAATCACTTCCATGCAATCGTTTCCCTAATAGCAAGAGAACACTAAAACATGGACAATTTAGAGATGCCAATTAAACTAGCCAGTACTTCTCTGGGAGGTGTAGATAACTCCCATGGGGATGTGGAGACATTCTTCACGGAAGTTGCCTCAGTCCAAAATCGGACGCAAAGGCTTTGGGGAGCAGCACTAGCTGTCACACCACCATGCGGCCCTTACTTGCTCATTTGTCTCTAAAACGTTTCATAAATTTCAGCCTAGGCAACCAGTGGTATAAAACCTAAAATGTTCTTACAGGAATACAACTGGGCTTAGAAGCTAGGGCATTTCCAGGTGCACATGAATCAAAGGTATTGGAATACGTAACTAGCAGGTTCACAGTCTGAGAACTGAGAACTTTATCCTTCCAACCATTTTCTAACCGCTTTATCCAAAACAGGGTAACAGGGGAGCCAGACCCTATCCTGGCCAGAAACAAATGCAAAACAGGCTACACTCTGGACAGGACACTAGTCCATCACAGTGCAGACACAGACAACAGGGCCAATGTTCCCAGAAGTCAATTAACCTACCAATATGGTTTTGGACTGAAAAACCCCACACAAATGTAGACACAACATACAAACTCCACACAGATAGCACCCCCAGATCCAGAATTGAATCCAGGGCCACCATGCTGCCCCAACTATTTTATCATGACAAACAAAATGTGTACGACAGCATTAACTATAAATTGCATGTCTCTCCTGCACTGGTGATAGATAATAATAACAACAACATTGAAGAAATGTATCTCACACCATCAATTATTGTGCAAAATCTTGACTGATTGAAGAGACACTAGACATTTTGCTATACTCTACTTAACTGAAGTACTCAAATATCCACCTGCCAAATTATATCATTTGTTAATTACAAAGTAAACAACAAGTAATCAACATTCACTAGATGTAGTGGAACCAAATTCCCACAATGGAGTGAATGCAAAAGAAGGATGATTCTGGACTTAAAATGACTTTACTGCAGTTTACTGATACAGTACCTGGACTTTACTGCATGCTCATACTGTACAGTAAAGATTTTTTACTCTGCAGCCTTGTTTGGTAGGTTACCAAGTACCTCTAGGTGGAACACAGTTGGCATCAGCCCTCAATCATAATCTAAAGTGCAATAGAATTATGTTTCTAGCTATACAAAAATTGTGGTGGATACAGAGAGGGCAAATTAATTAAAACTTTAAACAGAGGTTAATACTGTATCTAAAAATCAGACTCACTGGGAAACCAGTGTTTGCTTGTAAATATGTTAAAGATATGGAAAATCAAAAGACAGCTTTTAGCCTTATTTGTGGGTTTAAAAAAATGAATACAAGTTTCAGGCGCTGGAATACGAAGAGCAGGCTTGACCCACAAAACAAGGGTCACTTGAAACGCCTGTATAACAAGCGAATCTTAATCACTGTTTTACAATAGGCAGTTTGCCTGCACTCTACCTCCTAGTAATAGATGTCATGTGTAAAGCCTGCCTTGGGGCACGGGGGAGGACAACCATTAACTTGAACAGGTGCAGAACCCAACTGGGCAGCAGCAAGAGTCTGTATGAAGCCAGGTCACAAATTCCTTTTACCCCACACTTGTTACTGCTGTGGGAGAACCCACGTCACTCAGACGTGCAGGCACTAACACCCACAATGAACTTCAATGAACTTTTTTCCAGTTTTTGTTTCCAATCATGTCTGTACAAGGGGAGCTAATTCATTAGTGATTATTACTGTTAGAATAAACGAATCAGGTTCTAGTAACGGATTGTGGTAGGTACAACGTGTTTACAGATTATGGGTAACCGCGTATAATGTTGATACCTATTTACTATGTAATTACCTTCCTATTGTGTAATTTTGGACATCAAAAACATCATTCATTACAATTTGTAACAAAAGAAACTAGTCATTGACACAACATAAAAAAACTGAACTGTAATTGTAAACAAAATGTGTGTGGGGAGGGGGCATAAAGTCAAAAAGATTTTTAAAAATATATTAAACTCTTAACCATTCTGAAAAGAGTAATATTTTTGATGTAGCTGTATCTCACAGTAAATCATTAGATCAGCAGTGCAGTGAAGTTTACAGGACCACACTGCTCTCACAGACTATTATGGGTTATTTTGCTTTATCTGGTTACCAAACAATGACTGCAGATGCAAATCATTGGGGTCTTTACCCCTGTGTGAATCAAAACTCGTTACTTGAAAATCTTGTAAAAATATTTCTTTCTGACCCAGGGTGCAAAATAACCCAAAGAGAAATGCCAAGAATACAAACTTACATGCAGTTTTAGTTATTGTTTTTAAATCTAAAGTACTAAAGTTGATTCTAATGATATCAGTGATACAACCTTCAATATCTTAAGCATGTGCGAACTGTTCAGAAATATTGATAAGGGCAAATGATTTCTTCATAAAATGTTTTTTTATTTCTTCTTACAAAAAATAGCCATTGTTATCAAAACGTTTATTTAAAACTTTCTCAATAGCTCATTTACCATAAGCTGCTCTTTGTATAAGAACAATGTGAAAAATAGAAATCATAGAAAGTTCAAAACGCTCAAAGTTGTCATGGTTATATTTTCATGATTCAGTAATACCCCATTTGGAAAAGACCATGTTGATTCAGCATGTAGGGAGGTACTGTTCAGAATGCAAATATTTCCATTACTCTTGAAAGACCCAATCATTTATTAACAATATTATAGGGACATAGAAACATCAAAAATAAATACAGAATTTTCAAACCTCAAACATTTAAGTTCAAGTTTTAATTCCAAACATGGCGGCTAATTTAATATAGATAATAAATTAAACATGGAATATTGGCCATCGGTAAATCTGGATTTTGAATTTTGCAAGTAGAAGGATTTCCTAATCGAAAAAGAAAACACAAACTGCACTTCAAAAATGAATATTTGTTTTCTAAAAAATGCAGGCTGGTACATGCTTCTCACTTTTTAGGCTGACTGGTGGAATGTTTTATCTTAAGATTTTGCTTTCTATTCACACAACCCTCTGTCCTCTCATTTGTACAAATGTCTTGATATTTTTCTCTGCTGCCACCTCGCGTTCGGAGAAAAATGCCCTTTTGATTTTTGTGTAGCAATTCCTATAGCAACTTTGTTTCATATGGAATGCTCATATCAATTAATCTTTTAAATTTAATGGGATAATTAATTTGACTTGGATTTTTGGGCTGGAATAGATGACAATTAACCCCTACTTTTTACTGGAAACCATACAAAAGCACCTGAATCGAAAAGCACTGTACAAGAGTGGATTATATTACATTGTATATATTTTTCTAGGGTGACTTTCATCGCAGATTTCTGTTGTGTAACTAGACCTTTTATTTAGTCTCATTCACACACTGTTTCTGCACCTTAGGGTCACTGTAGCCCACAGTTTTCCCTGAAACTTCCTGAAATCTCACTTGAAAGCCACATGTTGTTTCGTGGTTCAAAGCCTGCCACTGTACAACAAGGAAGAGTTTCCAGCTGTTCGGCATCTCAATATCAGATACAACATCTGCTTTTCATTCATTTCAGAAAGAACAACAACACCAAAGCTGCGCCGTCTCTGGAAGAAAAGCCCTACCTACTTTCAGTTTATGTTTCAGAACGGATCACAGACATGGATATGAAGACACTGTCTTCGCTACCTGATGGGTTTGACAAAGCCGAGTGGATGGCCACTCACAGTATGTGCCTATGTGTTGTTGTTTTTTCTGCTAGTTGTATTAGTGGCAATCCCAGAGCATTTCAGGGTTCCCCTTCATTTCTGTTTCGGATATAAACACTTTGCCTGGTTCGTTCTCAAAGTCCTTACCAGAGCCATGGTAGCTCATTCAGAGTTCATCCTGGTTGTAGCATTAAGCAAAGTGACTCCCCCTGTAGTTAGGACACCAGTCTATCACAGGGATCTCCCCCAGCAATACGGGTCCCCATTTGTACAGCTAGGTGGGCTGGAGCAACTGTGCTAAAATACAGTATCTCGTTCAAGGGTACAACAGCAATATCTACAGCAGAACTTGAACCCACAACTTGTCCATTATGAGTGCAGAGGCTTACCCATTATGTTATGCTAGAGTGTCATGACAGTTTTATGTTTTAAATGAATGGAATGTTTGCCTTGAAAGGCTGCTTTTCAAGTTGGCTCTGATTAAATCACAGTCTGCCAATCACAAATGTCAAGTATTTTGATGGTATCTTCCTGTTTTCAAACGTTTCTTTTTACCCAATGGAATGCATCCAACAAGAAAACTTTGTCTGAAACTTTCACACAGAGGGACTTCCTTTTGCTTGCCTTGTGAGCATTTTACTGAAGTCATTTGAGACTGCTTCTTCACTCACAAAATAAGGAAAACCTTTATTTTTCAAGTGTAGTTCCAAGTATGTGTTTGATTATAAAACACAAGGTCTTCCTTCTCTTCTTTGTCCCTACCAGAAGCAGTAGAATGAATTAAGATTAGGATTAAAGTAGGCCAACTGTTTTTGTTTCTTCTTGATATTACTAGACTGTTACCAACCAAATTAGTAATCAACCTATGTAACAATTAAAAAAAATGTTTGCAGTTTTGCATTTTGTTCTTAGTGGAATTCTGTTTTAACATGTTAAATTATATTATATACAGTTATCTGAAATTAAGGAAATTACAATAGCTGTATGACAGAGTCATAGTGAGTATGCTGGATGTTAATACTCAATGTGAGCTCAGGCTATGCTACAAACCCATTTTTTGTGTTTTTAAAAATCTACACAATGTATAAATATTTTCTTTTTCAGATTGACAACATTCAATAGCGACAGTCAATCTTTAGTTTAGGTTTTGCCACAAACAATATGAATTGTTAATCATATAAAAATTGATAATGGGATGAGTGGAAAATGAGTAAACTCTCCTGTCTGTTTCTTTTTCCAGCCATTGCCTTCTTCAAACACATTAACCTGTTTTCCAGCGCTCTTTCGGAATTCTGCACCACCAAAACTTGCCCAACCACAGCTGCTCCTGGCAACACGTGAGTGATCCTAGAACTCAGTTTTAGTCCGCCCTCAGCTTAGCTCTCAATGCTCCAGCTGGGCCATCCCACAGAGAAAATAAGCCCTTCTTTGCCACGTTAATGGGCCACAGTGGCAAAGGGGGGCATAGTGATAGGGGACTGTAGTCACTGCTCCCTCCCAGTTCCTGTCTTCATTTTTAACATCTGTCTCTACGGTTGTATGCTTTCCCCATGTTCACGTGGGTTTTTGCCAAGTACTCCATTTTGTCTCCTTCTTCTGAATGTGTGTACATGTAGGTTAGCTTTGATTGGCTACTCTAGACTGGCCATGTCCAGTGGGGTTTGTTCCCAATATGGTCAGTATTGGTTAACAAATTAATTACATACCAGTACAATTTGGGATCAATCACCAGGTATTTTGAGATTCGGAAAAAAGCTTTAATGCACAGGTCCTGCACAGAGAGAATGAGGACCAGCAAGCATGTTGCTTTGACACACCCAACCCTCAGAGCCAGTCGTGTCCTGACCCTTTGCAAGTCCACAGAACCTGACAGGGGGGTTAGTGCTATTTTTAGGACCTGAATGTCTCTTGCTGTATCAGAGAAGGTGACAGGTGTAGCTCTTTATACCACACATACTGAATTAAGATCAATTCTAGGATAACATTCATGAAGAGAATAGAAGCGATATTAAATCAGGAGAAATCAATATATATTAATAGTGAAAATTACATAAGATATATGGGTGATGTGACCACATATAAGAGCTATTAATTAATGCCTTTCAGTACTGTATATAAGTGGCAAATTTCCACAATAGAAGTGGTAATGAAATGTATGCAGTTGTATTAGTTAGACAGCTCTGCAATGTAACCCTCTATCTATTCATTAGAAAAAGGGTAAAGTCAGGAATATGTTACTCTTGAAACCAGCCTCCTTAACACCCTAGCTGTGGTACAGAAATACTGGTACACCCATTCAGCCAGCAGTCATTTACCATGCTTTCACTATTTGTTTATAGTTAATCAGTACTATTAAATTGCTCTGCTATTAATGTATGATTTTTTTCATATGTTTGTCGAATACTGGTTCATCAGTGATTTAGTGAATGAGATTAAGTTTCAGACAGGGTGGATCACACTTAATTATTGAAAAACAAGTGCAAAAAGGACTTACTATATGAAATTATGATCCAATGGAAAAAGATTACGTACTGGCCTATAAAACAATTTTGGAATAGTTTAAGATATTTAAATATATTTTAAAATATGTTTTCTTTGTGATTCAGTTAATCTGCCTTCACAAAACAAAAAAGAGTTTGCTTTTGCCTCAGAGTGGCACATACTGTATTCATTTGTGCCCTAGAATCTTTATTTTCAATCAAGAAAATAACATCACACAAGCAAACGCAGTATGAAAGAAACCATTATAATTCTGCTTTGAGATATTTTCTAGGAAACCTTACCTTTTTTTATTAAACGTGTTTCAACAGGACTTACTACTGGCAGTTCGATCATAATAAGAAGGAGAAGTGTTCGGCTCCACTTTACATCGACTATGCAATGTCCTACATACAGGAACTCCTAACGGATGAAAATGTTTTTCCAACTAGCACAGGTGAGCAAAAACTCTTCGAGAATTTTCTTTACGTATTTCAGTAGATTTTGCAATGGTAAATGTGAAATAAACTGTTTTCTTTCTCAAAAACGAAGCACAATACTAAAATAAAAAAAGCAGTCATTTATTTCCCTTGGTTCACCCTCAGGGTCCCGATTCCCCAACGGATTCCCCTTCCTGGTGCAGAAGATCTTCCTCTACCTCTTCCGGACCCTGACTCACCTCTACTGGGCCCACTTCCGAGAGATAGTGAAAATGGAGATGCACCCTCACCTGAACACTCTCTACATCCACTTCATGACTTTCAGCAAGGAGTTCGACCTCCTGGAACCAATGGAGACCGCCATCATGGACGACCTGACGGAGGCTTTGCATCGATACAACAATGTCTGACGAGCCCACGCAAAGCTCTGCCCAAAGCCGAGAGCTGCTGAAACCACAAACAGCGGGGGCTCTCGGCTTACCTGTGGAATGAAATTTGTACCTCTTCAGGAGCCGAAATTGAGGGACACCTGTCTGGAAACATGAACAGACAGACATTATATAGAGCCTGCAATCTGATTTTGGACCATGGACCACAGCATCTCATTTTGCAGAGGGAGGAAAACAAAGGTTTCTATCAAGAAAACCATAATTTTCATAAAGATGATTAACAGAGAGGGACACATCCTACAAATAATTCATGAGTATAGATTTAATACTAATTTAAGACTAAGGCATGGTGATTTCTGGATAGTATTGACTTGTTTCTTGAGAATTTATTTTAAGTTTGACATTTTACATTTGTTAGCGAAAGGTACTGAAGTGTATATGGACAGAACCACAAATCTTTTCATAATCTTTTCAACAGAGACTGATCTGATTTAGAGCAACGCAGTGCTGTTGACGACAAGGACAGTATAGTCGGTGATGATTGTTTATTAATGTTGTTAAAATAGAAACATTTTTGGAGAAATCACCTATTGCAAATCTGTGTCCAGCAGCAATAGAGATGTGGAAAAAAGCCCCATCCTGAGCTTTTTTCTTGTTTGAGACTTTATGGAAAATATTCAGTATGTTACATACTTCAGGGAATCCATTCTCTCAAAGGAAAGGAACTACGCTTCCACATGAAATACATACTCTTCCACTGGAATTTGCTTTATAACAGGTACTTTGTCTTCGTAACTACAGCTGTAGATTATGTTAAAAATTAAAAGACACAGACCACCCACACACATTACATGCACTGTCATTGCATTTCAGCTGTTTTTAAAAACCACAGAAAAGACTTACGAGTGGTAGCTCTCTCATCAGTATCCTGTGGTTCCATTGGAGCTTCCCTGGTATAAATGACATTTAAGGTGCATTTTATCTTTCCATATCTTTTGTTTCTTCACTAATCTTGCAGAATCGGTAGAGCTGCACAGACAAAAAACAGGACAATTCCTAAAATAACAGTTAACAGGGAAAAAATAGAGAAGCTGCTATCCCTTTAAGTTTTGGATTTAATTCTGGTCGTGTTTGTACTTTTCCCAATTAAAAATTTGGGAACTTATGTTACTTAAGTTACATTGTCTGTGCAATAGCTAAAATGGAACTTTGAACATGTTTAAGAGCTGAAAACAGTCAAACAGTTCAAATTTATCCTAGTATACATTTACAGTTAAGAGTTCTGTTGGGTAACAGACATTGGTTGGGAAAAACACTGCAGGTATGTGATCCTAACTGTCCTAAAAAATGAGTGGACATTAATCACGGTTATAAAATCAAGATGCAGTCAGAAGCTTACAACTGTTGAATAAATAAGACATTGTACTGTTACCCATTCAATTTAAAATTTTAAGTTTTTATCAGCTAAATATGAACTATGAAAATAAAATGTAAGTATAGTTGCCAAAGAAGCATTAAATGTCGTTGTGAGCAATATTTTGATATAGTTCAGGAGGGGAGCTGCGTCAGTATGCGTAGGCTGCAAAGGAACGAGTAATAGGTTTATTCCATGCTGAGAAGAGAAGAAAGAAAACACAATGTTTCGGCCGTGGAGCCTTCTTCAGGTGTGAGTAATATTTTGATGTGTCTTTGTAGTTTTTGTTTTGCCAAACATGACCAGTTTTCAAAATGAACCAAAGGTCTTCAAAAGTCCTACAAACATAGGACTTTTCTGAGCACAGAATCTGGTCCTTGCTGCTGTCCTCAATGAGATTGAAAATGCAAGTGTGACAGGCAGTCAGCTACAGTAATTACCATCTGAGAGGATGCAGCTGTGTACTTTCTGTATGGTGGCAATATCTAATCACCACGATTCTCGCCATAAAGATGTCTGCTCCTTATGTGCAATCCTCTCTGTAAAAGTGTCTAGTACAGTAGGTGTGTGAGGTAGTTGGAAAAGACCAGAGGCACCACATACCAAGGCCAGACCATATAGACAGACTGAACCTCTGAGATGAAAGAGCCAGAAGACGTTACCGCTTTGTGAAGCAGCCTGTGGGATTAACAGCTGTAAGAGAGAGGCCGAGCGACAAGTGAACTACTGAACTTGTGCAGCAAATGCGCCTGAAGGAAGAATGTTTTTTTATTCACGAAAGCACTCCAAATGTCCGAGGTTCTATAAAGAAAGGGTTCTATAAATCTGCATTGCCTGAGGGATTATCTCTCCAGACCGTAAAAGCGTAGTTCTTAGATACACACGTCTCTGCCTCTTAAAGAAGAAAACAGTTTACCATTTATTAGAGATTTCCAGCCTAATGTCAGTAAGCAGTTTATAAATAGTTATAATTTCTTCTTTTTAACTAAACTTCCCTCTGTTTGTCAGTTTTCAATCTACTCTTCTAAATGCAATTAAATCTTCCAAACTGAATAAATGAAGAAGGTATTTACAAACATTGTTAATTTTGCTGACATTTTAACTGTCTTGCAAATTAGGTGGTTATCATCAGAAGGCTAATCACCCTGTCTGATTATGTACTGTACATTTGGAAAAAATTCTGTTTAGCTACTCCAGTTCACTTTTTCTGGAAAGAAAAAAAGGATTTATGTATTTTCATTTAAGAAAGTCACAAATGAAAGGAGGCCACATATACTATATTGTTATACCGTACCTAACTGATCCAAGGAGCCCATCCTGCTATTTCTTGACAGAAGACAGGTATAAACTTCAACAACATAACACCACATCCCATTGGGTAAAGAACTGATTCCTATTCTTAGTTTTAAATATTTACACATAGTTTCCATTTATGTCTTCTGGTTCATATTTCATTGTTCATTATAAAGAAGTCCACTGGGTGCCTTGAAGTTTACCTACAGTACATTGTTTTGAATTTCATTTGCTACTTCTATAGTATATTGTTCACTAATTCTTCTAATGTGAATGCTCTAGTAGCTGATGATTATCACAGACTTAAACTGAAGAGTTTAAGTCACTGGACATAACTGAATGCTAGCATCAGCTGCGAATTGTCAAGGGAAATTCATAAAAAGCAACCAAGAGGGAAGTGGACCAATGTGTTAGACCTAGGATACTGCAGGGGACCTGAAAAACAAAAGTGAGACACTGGCAGTGTTGGTCATCTGGTGTGAAGTCTGCTGGAGTTGTCATATCATGACTTATTAATAACTGGGCTGCGACTAATACATAGTATTACAATCTCCTTCATAAGGCAGGTAAATCAATTAAAGGAAGGCTTGGCTGTTTTTTCAAAATTGATGTTGCCACTCCTTTTGTATTTTTCTACAGTTTAGAAGGGCCAATTATTTATTTCAGCATCTCAACACTCTTCCCTGAAAACATCTACAATTTTCCCTTTATCCCTTAGGCTTTAAATAGTGTGTCTGACAGCCTTTTCAATGCAGGTGCTTGCACAAGTGTTTCAGTTAGAAATGTGTAACAAGGTGCACAGAAAAGCTTAATGCTAATAAATAAGTAATTCTATGACTTCTGGTGAAAGAGAACAGACAGAATCCTTATCCTTAACATACTTTATGACAGTTTTATTTACGGATGTGGCCACAAACAAAAAAGGAAAGCAGTACTCTTTATAGATTTTGTTAAATTTGAATTTTCTTGGCACAATTCAGGAACACTACGATAAAAGATTACATAACTTAAATACTGTTTCAACATTCTTCACTTGCTCAGATGTTTTCCTGTAATGTTAACTAAAGTCTGGGAAAAAAAATAACGCAAACATTAAATATATAGAATCTTTTTCGATACAATTATATATTGGTCTATGGTATTACAGAATACATCCCTATTAAAACCAGTAAAAACAAAAATTAGAGAATGTGACTATATTTGGCAAGTCTAAAGATAAAATCATGTTTTTGATTCAACCAGTATGAAAAGTGGACACTGGACACTTGTTCTATGGTGGGTTAGTGCAGTGAAAACAAGACTCCAAGCTGTCATGAAGAGGAACCACCTGCAGAAATGGGTGTCCTGACCACAGGGTAAAGACAAACCTGAAGACCACTCACGGAGCTGGCACTGTTGCGTCCTTAACTGGGAAAGAAGATCAGAAATCAAGAAAAAAAAACGTGGCTGAAATCAATTAAAAATATTAGATTCTCACTGACATATAAATGCATTCAAAATAATATTTTATACTTGATCCATATTTCTGACGCATTTCCTATACTGGAAGTGCAGTGCAGAGTTCACAATATTTTGTTTTTGCATTTGTACAGGGCTTTTCACCCCCAGAGGATCCCAAAGTACTTTACGAATTGGAGTAAGGAGGAGCACATAGCTCAGCACCCAGCTAGGTAATGTGTGGAAGCTATTGTGTGTCACCAGCCCCATCTCACAGCAGGTCTGATGCAAAAGTGAGAAACTATTTATTTTGGAGTATTAAGGAACTTTAAGCAGACAAGACTGTGCAAGCCCAAGCTAGAAAATATCCAGGACAAGAGGGCTAACACTACTTCTCTTAAGAATGGTGTCATACAGTGTAAGATCAATATAGTGCAGTATTGTATTGGATCATCTTGAACATGAAGAAGTGTTGTTGGTAGACCAACGGGTCTACCAGCACTACTCACAGCAGCAACCTGATTTTTCTTAAGACGTCTTCCATTCCAGTACTGTCCAGGGCCAGCCCTGCTTAACGTCTGAGATACAAAGAGACAAACTGGAACTGTAAGGTAATGTTTACACAAGCACTATTGCCATTAGTATTGCTGACACATGAAACACCAAAGATACTTCCAAGATCGGTTTCTAAAGCAACCCTACAAATCAAGAATCGAAGCAAAGAGTTTGCATCCATTTTGCAGTGAGTCGTAAAATAGAAACCTAATCCAAATAAGACATAACATTCAGCTTTGGACTAAAATGTCACAATGCATTTTGCAGGTAACTAACAGTCTTTATGTTCTATTTTTAAATAACTGTTCACATCTTAGTTCTTCTTATTATTTATCTAAGGTATTTGAAGATTCTGGATATTTGTGGCCAAAAAACAAGCTACACATTTTAATTTAAAACAGAATTTTCAACCCCTTTCATAGGAACTAAGATAAATATTAGCATTCCATAAACTTTCTGTAACACACAGAAGGTATGGCAGAATATTTGTATGAGCCCTGGTAGTAGCACTATGGACTTCATTTAATAAAATGCAAAAAGTTTTTAACATAAACCTAATAACTGTGCATTATCAATCCACAAATTTCACTACAGGTTCCAACTTTAATTTATTGTTATTACTGTAGGTCAGAAATAAAATCACTTAAGACAAAATGACAAGTTTTAGTACCAGTATTTAGTCCTACAGTTACCTTTCTTGTGAGGTAGGCGATAATGGAGGTGTCCAATAATCCAGATAAAGTGTGTAACACTTGTCAGTGTAAACATTTCCAGCTCCGAAGCAGAGTGGGCGTTTCCAGAGATGTAGGGATCCAGAGTCTGTGATCCAAGCAATCATACCTTGGTTTACCTTAATTAAGTTCTGGGTAAATGATTAAGTGTCAATCAGCAGTCCAGAAAGACACAATATAAGATCAGATCAGGAGGGGAGAAAGGAAGAAAAGAAGGTCAGTGAGAAAGGAGAAGAGGAAAAGAAACTTAAAGCTTGTGCCAGGCGAGAGTCCCTACTTCATGATCATCTGAAAAAAACAAACAGATTAGAGCTACTGTGCTTCTAGTGGGTGCACTGTAGAAAAGGGAGATAGGATCGCATTTATTCTGTGGCATACGACTCAGAGAGAGGTTTAATCGGAGGTTGTATTCTATTTAGTTTAGAAAGCAGTGTATCTCTTCTTTGGCCTCTGAAGGCATTATTTAAGAGTCAAGTACTTGGTAGCAGCCTGAGGTTTTCTGGGTGTTCTAGACATAAGTCTCTGACTTTTCTTGTCTGTAAACTTGTAAATACAGTAACTTGTGTGTTGTATGTTTCTGTTGTGTGTAGTGTAGTGTGTGCCACTGTCATTGTTAATAAATATTTAAGTGTGCCTGAATTATTACTGAATTTTCACCAAAGCTGTGCCAGATAATTCATGTGCCTCTAGCTACACCAACTAAATCCTTACAAGGTGGAGGTTATGAATATTTATTTTATTATTGACTAATACACTTGGTCAGTTCCTGATTTTCTCCATTTTTGTAACCCCTCCTTTATAACAATATACCGAAGAATATTTGCATCTTCCCAAGCCAATCATATAGCACATTCTAATTTAGAAGGGTTAGTGCACATTTCTTGGAGGTACTTTTGGAGTCCAGGCTTCCTCAGTATATACAAATGCTTTGCATCTCTGTTATCAGTCAAGCCTAAATTGGTTTAAGTCCATGTTCCCAATGCAAACAGTGCAATACTGCTGGCAAGCTATGTAGATATGCAAGTGTCTGCTTCCCTCTTAAAGGGGAACTGCAGTCCCAACTTATCAGAGCGGTTATGAAATTTTGGTGGTAAAATAAATTGCACTGCAAAATTTTACAAATTCTGAATTTAGACCAAAATCATGGACTTTGTGAAAGTACTGTATAGTCGCCATGTTAAAGTGAACTGCTGGTCTTACCACCTAGCAAGAGCAAGAGTTCATGCACATTTTGACAAAGCATCCCTTCCTGCTCACTAGTCCCTGTAAGCAAAAAGCAGAAACTTGGTCTCCAAAATAAAAAAGACCCTTTTTTGACTCTCAACTCATGTATACATTTCAAATGATGTCTCTGTCAAGCAGAACATAGTGGTCGCAAATAAAACAGAGGATTGGCTCAGAAGTTAAACTGTTTCCTTTTTCAAAGGTTATTCAATTAGCCAGGAGATAGGTAATAAACATGGACACTGATATTGGACCCACTAACAAGTTTCCCAACGAGTATGAATGAATACCTAAGACTATGCAGCAGAGATTTCAGTGTAGAAAAGTTCCAAAGTAATCTGCATGCAGAGTAACAAGTAGTATTTGTCGATAATACCATCTTGAAGTTAACAGCATTCAATTGCACAAATTGGCAGTCTAAAGATCTACAAAAACATGTTGCCTTGAATGTGTTTAATAAAATTAGATATAAATTAATACAGTACCAAATTCAATATATTCAAAGATTGTCAGTTTGGGATAGGACATGGAAATTGAAATTTATTCTGCTTTGGAGTTTACATAAGTGATTAAGCCTGACAGTTCGGAATATGAAATATATTTTAATTTTAAATACTGAACCAAAACCTGCTCAGACCAGGTGACACTCCTATCATTTTTAAGATGGATCATGTTTAAGACCTAAGTTAAGATGTGCATTAAATGTTTTTTTCTACCAGATTAAAAGAGATGGAGTACTAAGTACTATCCCACGCTTTCTTGTTTACAATGTAATAGGGCTGCTTCATGTCACCAGAAGTTTTGTTACCTCATTCTTAATTGCAGACAATCGACAGCAATATGGAGTGGCACATACCTGGACATTTAGTCTATTTTGTGATGTAAATTGGAGGTTTTACATGAAAACGTGTGTTGCAGTTATCCTTTAAGAAGGTCTGTAGACTAAGAGACAAGTGCACCCAGGTTTAAAAAAAAATCCTAATTAAACCGCATTTCAACTGCCTATGCATTTAACTGGATCCAAGCACATTTCAAGCATACAGTATACTGTACAATACTAAATCATTCTGAATAAAAAAAAAACAAAATACATACGTTATAATTGTGTTGTGAGTGCTTTTTGAATGCCTGCAGACAACAGAATTGTCTTAAGTGATTAATGAAGTTAAGATATACACCCAATTTTATATTCACTTCATTTTGAAGAACTAAAAGATTGTACTACTGTAATATGATATCAACCACTTCAAAAGTAAAATGACGAATTTAGCGAGTAACAGGAAAAAGATACACACAGACGATACCACAGAATTTTAAACCCAGAATGTCTGTTGTTTAATCCTAAAAAAAATGACATGATTGACAACATAACCCGGCTCAGAATATTTCTGGAAAACAAACTAAAAATAAAAACAAATGTTCATGTTTTACACATCCCCCCATATTAGGGAATAATTTACTTATCAATGTTTGCATAGCAGTTTGGACATTTGCAAAGCCAGACACTATTTCTACAACACATATTATTGGCTGCGACACTGTGAATGTGCCACACAAAAGCTACAGAGATGTTTTCTAAAACCCAACCACAAACATGCTGTGCCACAGAAGGTAAATTATTCCCTGAGAAATTAAACCTTTATATCCTGGCCTGAAGATCTGATATTTCTATGTCAGAAAAGAGTGTGGTTTGTGTGTTTTTTTTTAAAAAAGCTCAAGTTTATGACCGCAATCTTTCCAAAATAAGAACAAAGGTAGCAATGTTAATACAGAAGTAAACAATGGCACATATTGGATATCTACTAAAAAACAAAAGAGTGATCTTTAAAGGGCAAACTTTCAACTTCCTTACAAAGTTAAATAAATTACTACCATACGTTACATAAAAATTTAATAGTATATACAGTTATAGTTATTAGATGAACATCTATATTTGAAATGGAGATCTGACAGGAGGATTACCATGTTGACTCAGCAGGCTTTGTGTGAATTGAGTCTGTTCAAATGTACAATTTGCCACATTTTCCAGTTGCTTCTTCCCTTCTAAGAAATGCAGAACAAAGCCCTGTCTCAATGCACTATTGACTTACCCACGCACAGTGAAAAAGTACATCACTGGATTGTGAGCCAGTTTTAAAACATAGGCTACTGTTCTCCACACCAGGGCATTACCCAGCAGTGAATGTTGTGAATTTGGTAGCAAACAAGTTTGCCTCGGATTGTTTCACTACTTGCTAGTGTATTCGTAGTTTAGGAGTCACCCCTCCAGGTAGATTCCAGAGTGAATATTTTTTATAGTGAAGCCTTAAAGGCTGTAAATCAAAACATATTTTAACATCAGACTAACTGTTAACTACTAACACCAATAGTCATACTACTTCAGTATTAAGCAGTCTGAATGAAGATGAATGTTCTTGTCCAGTTTTCGTGAATCTCACAATTTGCTTATTTACCATATCTAAAGGAACGGGGACCTATTAACATCAATGCCAGACTTCAAAGGTAGAAAAAACACCATGGTACTTTTTTCTTTTTGTTTGAAAAGTAAATGTGATGACAAAGGACATGACAGAATTGGCTTTTTCTTTTTAACCTTTGCTAAAAAATAATTTTCTGATTCAGCAAGAACTGTAATTATACATCTGACTTTGTCTGACTATATTAATCGCATATTAATACATGCATGAAAAAGATTCTGTAGTCATGATCTTCTCTCAGTTCTCCTGTGAAATTACACATGGACAGGATTCTATCAACACAAGGTAACATTAGAAATGAAAGATGTGGCTAATGTTGTCATCTTATTAGTGATAAAGACTGAAATGCCAGATAAAAGCATATTTAATAAACCAAAATTACAATGTACACATGATTGCAGGTAAAAGGGTCAACCATACTGTATTTTACAGTGTTTCAACAATTACCATTTACAAAATTACACCATCCTTTGGAATGATATGAAGAAAAAGGGAATTACACCAATGAAGCAGTTTTTAATTCCATCTCCGAAGAAAGCTTTTAAAATGTGAGCTTGGTGGGAAAAAGTTTAGTCTTATGTAGCCACTGAGCCATGACAATTAACATGTCTTTTTATCTGTTGGAAAAGAGTAGAATGAAAAACTACAAATCTAATAAAAAATTAATTTAATTTCAATGATGCTTTCCTGATGAAACTGAATTTACATTTCTAGCCAATGGGATTACAAGTGGTGAAATTGTGCAACAAGGTACAAGATATGTGCACGGTGCCACCTAGTTAACACCTCTGAGGCTCCGAAAACTTTCAATAAATTTGTTTAGTAAAAGCATCGCACTACTGACAAAGCAGAAACACACACAGTGCTTTGTTACACAGGACCAGAAAGAGAACTGGAAATTGTGGCAAAACCCCTACACACTCTTAAAATACCATGTAACAACGAGTGCCCTGTTCTGTATCATTACACTGTACAGATATATAATCTCTCTAAAAGGCTCTGCAAGACAACATAGATTCAACTATATACAAGCTTTACAAGAAGGTAACAGCTTCTAGCTAAAACACTGGTTATTAATAAAACGACAGCTGTGAGAGAGTTGAGACTGGCTGAGACTTAAGAAATCTTTCATGACATCTTTGTCTTGCTTTTTCCGGGCAGGCAATGGAATTTCACCTTGCAACAGCTTTCATTTGATGCCCACAAAGAAAAAGTGCAAATTGCCTGGAGTATTCATTGGTTACAGCCCTGTGTAGATAACGACACCAGACTACCTTTTATTTCAATTCTTTGCCTGGAACCTGCCACACCGGTTTATTTCAGGAAAAAAGCCTGTTAGGTTTTCACATCTGTTAAAAGCAGCTTAAAATGCGATTCTGCAAATAGTGCGGGGTAGATTTCTCCCCTTTGAGTTAAGCAAATTTTGTGATGAACAAATCCTTTATGCAATCAATTTACTGAATCAATGTATTGACTTAACTCAATTGCTACTGACTGAACAAAAGGAATAGAAGGCCAATAGGGATATTATAACTTAAAGATGCTGGGCTGACCATTTGGAAACTGGGTATTGTACCTGGATTTTCACCCAATTGTGAATTGTGGTTACCATGATTGTGAATAACAATCCCTCCCAAAAGATATGAGAGCAATTGCATGTGTTTTGAAACCCTTTGAAAATGAAGCTCCTGGTTAGATGAGACCCAGCGTGTTTTTTTTTAAAAAGCACAAAAGTGTGCCGGAATTTCTAGGAAATATGAGATGACAGATCTAGCAGAAGATCAGACCAGCAAGTACAAGCCTCTCACAGCTGTGCTGCGTAAACAACTGGAGCATCTACTAGCTATTCTGGGCATCCCCTTTCCCTGTGTTCTTTGCATCGTTAAGTCTTTATTCATTTTGCATAAGTTAATAATCACAACAAAATATATCCCTTGTTCTCCTTATGCTTCCCTTACATTTTAAAACATTAATAGTGGTTTCTTACAAAATAAGAAGAAAAAGGAAAATGACAAGTATTGTTGGTGGCGGCTTTGTAAACAAATTTAAAAGCTCTCTTCACTAGGCTAAATATGACCCTTATTCTCTGGCATTTGCTTGACAAACTCAAACGGTGAAGGTTTTTCTACAGAATCCTTGCTGCTAAAGATAAGAACACACATAATGATGTTTAATTACATTACATTAAATGCAGAACAAAATGGTTCACTTTAAATCCTTCATGACCAGTGAGAGGACTTCCTGTATTGACACTTCTGTTCAAACACCAATGAGGGAAGCACGAGTGTTTCTACCTGTTCATTTTCTTTGTGAAACAATGGTTCATACACACATACATACAGCTCTCTGGGCGGAAGGAGCCGATTCTCTCTGATATCACATACAACAAGGCCAGAACTGTACTACCCCAGAATAAAGTGCAACGGACAAAACACAGTAGATGAGGCCAGGTCACCTTATAGATCTTAATCCATTGATACAAGACCGCTGCTCATATCAGTGCTGATGAGAGCCACATAAAAGGAATAATCAATTCTGGCTAAAAAACAATAACCCCTCTTAAAAAACAGCCATAACTCTTTTTTTTTCCCTCAGTGTCTCTCCTATGCTATGCCCCACTCTATCTAAAATCTATCACCTGTGTGGAAAACATGAACATGTTTACATCACCAGGCCTCCATCTTGGCAGATCAGTGATGACGTCAGATCGAGAACTTTCCAGCCAAACATCAGCAAAGGAATACCAGTTAGGTATATATGTGGTCTGGAGAGAGCTGTGCTTTGTCCGAAATGATGCTTCGCACTTTTCTTTATGAATTCAAGAGTAAACAGTGGTAATGTAAGGTGGTTTATTGTATCAGTAACTTACCAGGGCTGTTGTAAAACAAAAAGACAACAGCATAGCCTTAGAAGAATTGGAAAAAAAAGAACACTGAAATACGATGTGACATCATCAGTTCGATATCACCAATACTGAACAAGGTCACCCCAACACGCTTCCGTTCAGGCTTCACGGAGCCTCCAGAACTGTCCACTGGAGCGGTCTAATGTTTCAGTTCCCACAGTTCCTCTCCAGCGCGCAGCAGAATCACACTCCTCTTCCTTGGAGGAAATGCCTTGCTTTTGAATAGCCCACCCTGATTTCTCTTTCAATTTATGCATCAGACAAGCAACTCTGTATACAGTCTATCCATATCTGAGCACTCTGGCTGTCTTGTGCACAGAAGTTGTAAACCCTTTTTGTCGTCTTCAGCTGCAAAAAGAAAAAAAAACCATACAGTCACATCTGAGAGTGCCAAAACAAGGAGCTTACTTATATTGCGTTAACAGATTTAACAACATTGTAAGGTTATACATTTTTATTTGCAAAATTACTCCAGAGTGACAGCCCTACAGGCTTTGCTGAACATTTAAAAGCATCAGTGGTTTAAGGCTGTAGCAACAAGAGTGATTTACACCATTGAAGTCAAGACCCTATTTAATGAAGTCGTTAGAGGTCAGACTGGATGAAATTCCCCTGGGCCCCAAGGACTCCAGTCTATTCTGATTTTTACCCCGCTGCAGAGCTTAACTGAAGATTAAGTGATACATTAACTTACTTAACTAAATGTTTGGTATTACTTCTAGCTTTTTAATAAAATAGCAGAAAAAAATCATTTTAAAGTAGTCTGAAGTATCCAACCATCTGCAGAGCCGAAAAACAATTTCAAACGGTGGAATTAAGACAACTCTCAAGTTCAACTAAGGTTGGAATCAGGAGCAGAGGACACAGAAAGTGGTACAAACCCATGAGTGAGAAACCCTTATATGGGCTCACCAGGTCAAAGGAGTGAGTGCCACACGTCTGCCTACCCACGCCTTTCCAAAGCTGTCTAGGTCAGTGAAGGAGATACACGCACCATTTGATACAGATTTTATATAACAGAAACAATTTTTTTTGCAAATACTGGTCTGTCAACCAATCAACCTTGAGAGATGCCCCCCTGAAGTTCATAATTTCCTGTATGTTCTTAACCTTGATATAGCTCAGCAGTAAAACCAGACTGATTGTATTACGATTAAAAAACGTCCAACAGTGTGTATGACCAGACAGACTTCCATTCTGTTTATTATTAAAGAAGAGAATCTGGTAACTTGAGAAAGAGAGAAGAAAAACTATCCTTTGAGAAAGCAGACTTACATCAAAGAAGGCTTTTTCGTCCACGTTTTTGGGGGCTCCCATGGCTGTGTTCCCAGGGGTGACAGACTCCACTTCAGCAAGATCAATTACTCCCTTGCACTCCTTATCTTGCCGGTTTTCATAGTATCTTAGCTGGAATGCAAAGCAAGAGTATAAGGGTTCATGTAGGCTGTTCATGTATGCTTGAATGCTCTGATGCTGTATGATTCAGAAGTGTTGAAGTGCTGAAGGCTAAAACAGTTCAGAGTTCCAGTGGTGTCAAGCTGGTGTCTGCTGTTCAGTCTACTGTTCATCAGCTTAACCTTAGTCTGGTGTACCTGATGCTTTGTTTTGTCCAACACAAACCAGCGAGGCCTCCAAGGCTTCAGTAAAGCACCCTTCTTGTAGAGTGTTCCCTCAAAGGATCTAGAAAGGAGAGAAAGAGTAAAAGAGGCATTCACACATCAGTAAGCATATGGGGGGGGGGAGGGGGGGGACAAAAACCTTTTTCGCAACAATAAAAATATACTGTATGTGCTCCTTAGTGCAAGCTGCAAGCTCTGTAACTATATGCTCTATCTAGTGTGAATCACAGAAATCATAGAAATGTGTCCAGTAGTAAAAACTTTAACATACATTAACTTATAAGAAGTTACGATAAGACAAGTGATAGTTATGATACGACAGATAAGTTATGATTATAAGACAGGGGAACCTCTATTATTCAACTTATCAATATGATTAACAAAATCCAAACTCTTAATTTATTCGTAGTTCAGGTGGGTAATTTTTAAATTTTATCTAGTTTCAATTTATTAAGCAGACACTGTGTAATATGTTAGTGTACACCATTCTCATTCTTCCTCAGTGCCTATTTGGTAACTTTTAACATAACAATAAAACCATGTAAGCCAGTCAATTGAAGTAGTTGGCAAAGCATTCCTGATGAATGATTATGCTTCAAAGAGAACAAGTTCATTTTTTTTTCTTAGGCCCAAAGCAAAGTTTTGTGCATTGTTGGTGAATATTGGTACAATTTTACCTGCAACATTCCATTCTGACGCAACATTGGGCAATTCTGCAGCTCATTGCTCTAGAGTCTAAACCCTAATTTATGAGAAGCTGTCTTTCACAATGAATATACTCATGTACCTCCATGTTTTAAATCTATTAGTTTGGCCGTTGCACTTTGGCCTAAGTCTGGCAAAACATTCAGAAAACTTAAGCACTGCCAAATGCCTGTCAATAAAAACTGTAGCAAACCAGAATTGGAAAAATATGTTCAGCAGTCCATTTGACTTTTTCTACAAACTTTGATTTTCACAAATGTTATTTTTTCTACAATATTTGCCTTCTTCGGGCCAATACAGGGGCTAGGAAAGACTTAAGACCCCCTGCGACCCGGGATTGAATGAAGTGGTCAGAAAATGGATGGATGGATGAATTTGCCTCCAAAACCATCTTCAGTGATATCAGCCGCCCTCTTCAAGATGACTTCAGAGTAAAGTAAAACTCAAAAGCTCTACAGTAAACTGAAATTTGCTGAAACTTAAGTCCTGTGATATTCAGCTCTTCAGACCATTCCAGCGCGCCCCCCCTCACCTGTGCTCGCTCTCTGTGGTCTGGAACTGGCTGTACAGAGTGCTCGTGCTGGGCCGTCCCCCCGCCATGCTCCCAGAGGGGGTGGAGGTGGCACTGCTTTCGCTGTCCAGAGACAGGTTGATGGACGAGCCCATCCTGTTCTCCTGGAGGTAGACCCCCTGTGATCGCCGGTGATGACTCAGGTTGGACGACATCAGTAGAGAGGTGGAGAGGGTCTGTTAGTAGGACAAAAGGGGGAGAAATAAGACCCTGCTGTGGAAACAAACCAGTCAGGAGTATTTTGTTAAAGTTGGCCTCAATACACAAAGTGGAGGAAAGAGAAAACCGCAACGGTAACTGCCTGAGCTGATTAGTCCCGGCAGTATGTTCAGATTGTCATTAAGTAAGGTGAATAACATGACCTCTGGTCTAAAACCCAAAGGAAGTTGGTATTCTATATTGCAATTTAATCTGTATATTTAACATGTTTTCATGAAAAAATAATAATAAAAATAATAATTTCAGCAACATTTACCAAACGTTGATGCTGCAAGATGCTTGTGTTCGACTTACCCTGCTTTCAAGCTTGCTGTCTGTTCGCTGTGTGGCTTTGATCTTATCCCAAGTATCTTTCCACTTCTCTGACACCTGACCTAGTTCCACCTCTAGAGACTGGAGTTCCTATTCAACCAGTAAAGAAAAAAGTCAGAACTGAGGAAAACACAATTTGTGTCCACACGACTGTGTACTTGACATGAATACTTGCTTACAAGCTAATAATAATTATAGGCAGTGTAGAATGTGCAAGAATTTAGCCTGTACCATCTCTTCAGCAGAGTGAGAAGGGATCTTTAATGACCACAAGACAGATAGCGCCATCTATTGGTCCTGCGACCTGACTTTCCTTGGGTTTTACAGCTAAGCTCTGACAAGACTTGTTTTAGCTTCAAAGGTCTAATGAAATCAGGCTTCAAGGTGGCACTGCTGCCTCTCAGGCATGGTGGCCCAGGGGCTTTGCAACATCAGATTGTGTCATCAGCACTATACAATGTATATTTATCCAAGACAAAAACTGAATGCATTTATTATTCCAAAGGATTACACAATGTTTAACATACAGGAATGGATGATGTGTGCCAGGAACTATGTACCAACAGCCCCAATACACAGCAGTTCAGGTGGAGTAGCTAAAATGAGCTGGAACTTTAGGTAGATTGTGCAAGCCCAGAGTGGAATTTAAGCAGAATACCAGGGTTCACACCCACTACAAACAATGCCATAGTATCTTTAAAGACAGAGTAGTCAAGACCTCAGTGGTAACACTGATGAAGATGTAAAGTTCTTAATGTTAACTAATAGTTAAGCTATAATTTAGTTACACTGACGTTAACACCACTACAGGGCAATGTTACCATAAGAAAATTTTCCATTTTCCATTTTTGAAGTTTCCCTTTTCTAACAGTTTCATGCACTTCAGGGTCACGGGGAGCTGGAGTCTATATTGAGTCTATATGGAGTCTAATTTTATTTTACTTTCTCTTTAATTTTTCTCCCCTTGTTCCTTTGCAGCTCACACGCTGATGCAGCTCTGCACTCTAGCCTATTAAAATACAGGACTGGTAAGGGTAACTACGAAACACAAATCTGGGGCGACTGGAAAAAAAAGGAATTAATAGATAAGACACCTGATGAAAACTTTACAGCTTTTACTTGAGCATTAACAAAATGTTCTAAGATAAGCATTCTTTATCGAAATGCAAGTACATAAATGAAGGACTTGATAATCTTTGTTGATGGTCCACTGGTTTTGGTCTTTGGCCTTTATTTTCCCACTTCATCGAAAAAGATACTTCTGATGGAAGAAATGTTTCAATAATAATTATTTAATAAATTAGTATCTTGTAGTTGAAAATGTAAAACAAAGAATCCAACTGTTTTTTTCCCATAGTCTACAGTGTGTGGTAATTATAACTCAGACAATCCAGGAACTGTTAAGATGGTGTATAAAACCGATTTTATGTTTTTAACCCAATTATTATAAGGAAGCAGACAAAATACTGCATTCCTTCCAGGCATTGATTTTTTAAAACAAGTTATAATTATTAACCAAGCTCATGTGCAATAGGACTGTGCCTTCTCTCCAGCTTATCCTATAACACATTAGTTTCTGTAGTTTTGCAGGGTCTGCGCCTGTGGCTGGAAGGTTGCCGGTTCGTATCCTGCGGCCGGCAGAAGAATCCTACTCCGTTGGGCCCCTGATCAAGGCCTTTAACCCCAACTGCTCCAGGGGCGCCGTATAAATGGCTGACCCTGCGCTCTGACCCCAAGCTTCTCTCCCTGTCTGTGTGTCTCATGGAGAGCAAGTTGGGGTATGCGAAAAGACAAATTCCTAATACAAGAAATTGTATACGGCCAGTAAAGTGATCTTATCTTACTTTTACTTTATGAACTAAAGGACTAAAATCCTTAGGGACCCTGATGTGGTTACCATTCTGAAAACTGTAATAACAAATTGCAAATAATGCTTTGAACAAAAGGGCAAACATAAACCTGAACTAGACAAATCTCCTTTTACCTATGTCTAATAATAACCAAGAAAGTCCATTTTAACAGCTCAAAACCCTGTTAAAATCTCTAAAGAACTATTGTCCTTACTTTGCAGGATTAGTTACAGGCACCAAAGTGGATGCCAAAATAAAGAACATAAAATGTACTACCTGACTGCAAAAGTACAACAGTTGTCTTGGGAGGTGATATAATAGTAAAAGAATTCTTGGAAGAAGTTGGAAGTGCTGGGTTTTAATGGCCAAGATTTTAGCAAATATGTTTTTTAAAAACATGTGTGGAACTAAGGGGCAATATTACAGAATAGACATGTAAATTTACACATGGGCTGAAAGGTCAAATACATTTATACAGGAAAAAGTAATAGGTTTATTCCATGCTGAAAAAAAGAAGAAAGAGAACAACGTTTCGGCCGTGGAGCCTTCTTCAGGTGTCAGGTTGCCGGTTCATATCCACAAATAAATTTATGTTTTCATCACGTCTTTTTTTATATTTGGTTGACTTGTGGTAAAACTGCACTGGTTCAGCCAGTGAAATACAGTAGTATATTGTAGTATTTTACACATTTTCACAGAACTGTAACGAGATGAATACTAAAATCTTATTACTAATATTACTGTACTTTAATTTTATTAAGCATACAAAAAACAAGTGTAGAAAAAGTTGTTTTTCCCCTTTTCTTTTACCAGAGAGCTGCACATTACTAACATCTTATTTCAGATCTACTGAAGGTGCTTTATTTCCTATTGGACATAAAAAGCCACACTTAAGCACACTGAAAGTGATAAATTATATGTGCAAATCTATCTCCTGTAGCTGGCAATCATTCGATCCTAAAACCAAAACAGTTAAGTTGGTTATAGTATTTGTGCCAAAGCTGGTGTGGGGAGGCACATATGCAGTAACACTAATAGTGTATGTTAATGGGAACTTAACACATTAATACACATCATGTGATCCTGAAAATATCTGGCACTCCAAGACAGATTGGAACTGAAGAACAAAACAATACTATTGCAGCACGCACCTGCAAGAGTTTAGTGATGGCATCTGGCTCCACTTTGCTCCTGTTATCATAGCACGGCCAGATGATCTTGCGCTGTGACTTGGCAGCTGTGGTGTCCTGACGTTCGCCTTCCTCAGTCTGCTCCTGCTGTCCCTGTACCAGCTCCCAATCGTACGAAGGGCCTTCTGACAGGGTTTCTTCCGTGTAGAAATCCCAGACCTTCAGGTTGGAGATGTAACTGTACGGCTTCAACACCTGGCAAAAAGCCAAACAGAGCTTCTGTCATTCTGCAGTGCACTACAGGAACACATGGTGGCGCCACAAGCACATTGTAATAAGCGATCTGCTCATAAACACAAAATCTCACCTCTCCATCCTCTGGGGCAAACATGTAGTTAAAGAAGATGGGAGTTTTCTTGTTCAGTCGATCAATGTAGTCCCAGACTGACTTGTACACTTGCTGGCTTTTTCTTTCACCTTTCTCCTCATACATTACACCTGCGGAAGTTTTTGATACATGTGATTTGATGCTATAGATCCTCTATCAGAAAGCATTACCCCAAATCTGTGGCGTTAGTGGCTATGCAGCTACACTGACCTTTTCTTATTTTTAAGACCACTTAAATTTTAACGCTGCTACAAAATAAAGTCACACACAAACTAGTGGAATGCAACTGTTTAAGCAAAGTGCTTTGATTTCTCTTTCACATCTGCTCGAGTCTTGAAACTTGCATTCACGGTCAATGTTAAGAACTTTCAGAACCCACATTCAGAAGTTCACAGATGTGTCCTTGCGGTTGTCAGACACAAGAAGAAACCTTGTTCTCCAAATCTTGAAGCAATACAAGTGCATATACAGTACAGTACGCAGTACGTGACATTTTCCTCACAGCTGTGATGTCAAGCAGACAGCCAGCTCAAGGACACATTCCTAAAGGCAAGCTGATATCCTGAGGTCACTGAAGGGTGATTTTAATTTTTATGTTTGCAACTTTTCAGGATATGAGAACCGTAAAAAAAAAATTACAGGTGCAACACTTCAAAATTCAGACAATACAAAGTGACATGGAATGGTGTTTTTGAGAATCTACACTACGTAATCACTAAGTAATGACTGGATGGCAATGTTTAGCATTCGTGGCTAAAATTATTTCTTGACAAGGCTTATGAGGACGTGAGTGCAGTTATACATAAAAAAGCCAACATTTAACTGATAGATTAGACTGACAATTGTTATTCAGTCACAGAAGAAACGTTATGTAACTACCAAAAGAATGTGTTATTCAATACAACAAACTTGGAAAGAGTTCAAAACAAGTCAAAAGATTAGCATTTTACCATCTCTATTCATACATCTGGATAAAGAGTTAATTATAAAGTAGCATATGTAGGTCAGGTAACAGTGTGTGACTCACTCAAGTCACAGACAAGTTTATTACTGTAGTTCACATAAAACATTCACCTACAATAAAGCAATGCTGTACTACATTTTCTGCAATGTCATACTGATAAGAACTTAAACACCATGGCTGAACTGGTTATTTCAGGTTTCATTGTTATCTGGGAATCTCACCAAGCTCGATCCTTTCATAATCTGAATCAAGCAAGAAGGTCCTGAAGCGGTTAGAGACATAGTGGTAGGCAAGGAACTTCAGGTAGTACTGGCTGAACTCAAACTCCATTGGAAACTGAAGATGAATCTGAAAGGAGGGGGAAAAAAGGTGGTTACCAGCGTTTTAATGCCATTGCTTTCTTATTTTCACAAACCTAAGTCTTAAGGTGAGTTTGTTGCTCATATCTGGCCGTGTTCCAATATGCACACTTGTGGTCTTGTGCCCTTCCTATGCACATTCCCACTCTCAGGTCTGCAAGGGTTTAGAGTGTTCCATTTCCAATCTGGAAATTTCTAATGAAATCTTATTTTCTAATTATTATTTCATAGTTTCTAAGTGCTCACGAGTGCGCCCAATGAGCCCTTAATCCCCCCTTCTCTGATGTCGGCATCAGAGCAGTCCTTGCTGAAGGGAATTACTCCCAACTGCTTGCAGAATGGTTTCCTTTTCTAACCTATGAAAACAGAAAGAAGTTGCCATGAAGAATAAAAACACTCATGTGCAAATCTGACTTTTTTTTACAGTTTTAAAATATTGATAATATTTTATGTAAAAAATAACTAGGCTACTTTAGATTCAAAGGAACAAGCAATAGGTTTATTCCATGCTGAAAAGAGAAGAAAGAAAACACAATGTTTCGGCCATGGAGCCTTCTTCAGCTGTGAGAAAGAGAAGGCAGTAAACAAAGGCATGGAATAAACCTATTGCTTGTTCCTTTGCATCATACGCGTGCTGACGCAGCTACCCACCTGAACTACTTTAGATTCGTATGCATTCTAGGTACAAAGTGTTGACAACTTTTTTTATTTAGTTCCCCCATTTCAATTTAGGAATATTAATTCACCTACGGTGTATTTCGTACATAGAAAGACAAAGAATTTTATAGTACAAAACTCTGAGGTATTGCCAAGTTTACCTTATTTAACTTTGACTACTTTGAAGCAATCCTGTGTGAAGTGGATGAACACGTTATGTTCATCTTACTGTTATTTTTTTACTGCGACAGACGAGATTAAATGTATTTAATGGTACATACTGTATCTGAATAAACAGAGAGAGGTATTGCCAAGCTTTCCCTAGGTTACGTTGCCTGGTTTGAATCGAGCTTGCTCAACATGCGTGAACGGGGAGTGTTCCTTTTACGCATGGATTTTTCATCAATATCCGAGTGGAGAATAAAAAAAATGTTTAAATAAATCTCTGCAGATGTGCATTTTGCCTCTGGAAGCATCAAAACCAGAAGGCATTTTGACTGTATAACCAACGAGCAATGTCATGCGAGGGTGTGTCATTACCCTTTTTATTACAGTGCTCCCTTAAGTGCTTGCGCAATTTAAGTCCACATTTGCTCTATATCACAGAAGTGCAGACCTGGGAGGAAGGGCTTAGGACTTAGTGCGGCATTTGGGACATGTCCTTTGAGCACATACTGTACAACATGAAAACAAGGGACTGTTTTAGTTTAATAGAGATCTAACGTGATTTTTCAGTTTCCCCAGTTACTTCCCCCACATAAAACGGGTCAGGTTTTAGCATCTTCAAGTCTTGCAGTCAGTCATCTATGTTTGGCTTTCAAGAGAGGTGCACTAAATTAATCGTGCACAACTATCCTGTTACTCTGTATTGTTCTTTACCTCAGCTTGATATATAAATAAATAAGATGGGAAGAAACAAGAAAAATATTTATTTAAGAGCAGGACATGTAAGTTTATATTGGCATCCAAGTCCAAACAGATTGGGAAGGAAATACATTACACTAATGATGCTGACAGGCCTAAGAAAGTATATGCCCTACAGTGTAGGAGGGAAGAGTACATTCCTACCTGATGAACACAGTCCAGAAATTGCAAGAAGACAGGAGTAAAGCCACTACTCTGGCTGGCTAAGGTCTGAGCCCCTCGGTGACTGAAGCGATGGCCAAACGACAGCCACTCCTTCTCCACCAGCAACCGGAAGCCATCGAAAGTCCTGTAGTAAGGATCTGACAGCAGCTGCACCAGGGATACTACCTGCAAGGCCAAACAGAGTGCAATTGGATTATCACCGTGAAAGGAACATAGAGGGGCACAACGAGAAAGATAGTTTATTTCTGTAGTATTTTGTCGATTCTGAGGCACTCCGCATCCAAGCTGTCTCAGCTAAGTGCAAGGATGAAGAATTAATTTACCTGTGTAGTAATGTCCCAGCCGTCCTCCAAGCTAACCATTACTGAGGAGCCAGTATCCAATAACTCTACCACCAACACGGAAACCTGGAGAATCTTGTGCAGCTGCAGAGACAAAATAACTTAAGTTCAGGATACAATATGCTCTGTGCCACATTGTGAAATGAATGTACATGACGGTCATTATTTTATCTATAATTTTCAATTAATGTTAAGCATCCTCGTAACATAATACAACTGATTATTTCATTGCAATGGAACAAATAAACAAGAACTCGTTACCAGGCACATCCATTCAGATTCCTCAAGGCACCGGTAGAAAGTCATATGGGGGTCTGAGCTGGGAACACAAGCCTTCATTAACTTTTTAAAGCTCGCCTTCACCTGCCTCACATCAAAGACTTCAATGGGCACCACTTCCCACTGCTGAAAAGAGTCCTGCTTGGCACCCTATGTAGAGGAAGTGAAAGAGAACAAAACACACATTTGGAAATAATATGGAAATTCTAACAGGGTACAGCACAAAGAAATAGAAACTTGTAGTTAACTTTTACTATCTTTGCATATAAAGTCAAAAGATATTTATCATTATTAAATCCATGCTGAGTCACATCAGTACAGTATGTTACCTTTAGCTGAGACTTGTCTCCAATGATATAAAGGTATGCTCTCTGCTGTCGGAGAAAGTGGGCCTCAGATGGCCCTCCATTGGCCTGTGGTGAGGTGTCTTTTCCTGCCAGCCGGGTTCCTATATCTGGATTATAGCTGCTTATTCGTCCACTGCCACGGATACTGCCCCATTTTCCTATAACACACATGGGATCAAGCTGCATTAGACTCAGCACAGCCTGAGTGAATAAGGCACAGCCACAGATCATGTGACCGAGTGGTGGAAAAATAGGTTTAGCCTAGACAACCATATGCTCGTTCTAGATGAAAGACGGAGTAAACACTGAATAATCGCAACTAAAAGAAGAGAGAACTGTGCACCGATTCCTCAACTTCAGTGACTATCAGTTCCTGCTCTAGTAGAACCACAGCCCTGCGTGTTTTGTAGGGGACCCGAAATCAATGACACTGGGTAATTGATTCAATTAAATCATTAATAGCCTGCAGAGGATTAATATGGAAGAGCCATAGTTACAGTATGCTTTAATGGAAATACACAGATAGATAAAATAAAATCCCAGCAATTTCAAACACGCACTTAAATACACCTGACCTTTGTTTTGGATTTTAAATACTTTGAAAATTATTAACAAGACAATGAAAGTCCCAAGACAAAATCAAGGTAAACTTCTGCTATTTACCAAAAGGATTCCATTCCATGAAACTCAAATAAAAGGTAGAAAAGATGAACTGGGTACAACGAAGAACGGATTTCTTTTTACCACATACATCAACTGAGAATGTTTTTAAATTTACAATGATGCCATTGTTAGTCATATGGTAATATAACACCACTTTTCAAGGATGTATCCAGTTATCAAATAAAATATCCTAGTTATACACCATTAACAACAACAACAAAAAAAAACATTAGGCTGTACTGCTTATCTCCAACTGTCCTCAATGCAGAAAAACATTTATTCACTTACTCACACAAATGCCAATTATAATCCAGATTAAAATAAACACTTGCCTAAAAAAGCAATGCAAGTGGCCTTTTATTTTTTTTTTCAATGTTCTGCATTAGATACATAAATGGGCTCAAATACCTATAATTATTTTTAGTCATATTGATTTTGGTTTTCTTTTTGGAGCAAAACAAGACAGCTTAGGGACAGAATCACAAATTTAAGGGCACAATGAAGTTCATTCTGATGTGTAGATAAACTTCTTTCAAGCTAAGGTCTATCAGTAAACATAGAACACTGGATTCTACACAAAAGAATCAGCAATGTGTTCTCTTTTGGTAGCATTTCAACTAGAGCAATGAAAAAGACTGCATATTCAATATTATTCCAAAGTTGCACAGCTTTGTTAGATGCTGTGCTGCTAAAAGTGAGAAACTATAAAAATGTGTCTCTATATATTTCAACAAAGCAGATTTAAAGATTAACATGACAACACACGACATGATCAAAAAAGGTTAAAGTTTAGCAGTAAATCACAACATAATTTGTTAAACTATAATTGGATTGTAGAAACAAAATCAAAACGTTAGTTCTGTAAGACAGAGACAATGATTAACAATTAAAGAGACTGGTTAAGACAAGCTGACACCACTGTTAGAATACCATATGGTTAGGTTTCAGTTGAAGCCAGTGGTTTGGTTTACTATACCTCTTCGAGTGCTTCTTGCCTTCACTGAAGCTCTAGGTTGAGAGAGAGAGATGACCCTAGCTCTTTGACCTAGCACTGAGGTTAAATAGGACAGAGATTCCTATTACACAAAGTGTATAAAATAACAATAAAACCGCTTCAGACAAAATGTAAACTGCTGGCATGGAATTTTCCCCCCAAAAACTAAAAAATGATAAAAAAGTCATTACTGATAGAAAACAGAGCAGAGTCACCAATCAATGCATGCAAAAGCCATGTAAGAAATCCCTCTTAAAGGTTTTATGGGTTGCAGGTATACAGGAAGTTGAATTGATCAGTTTACTGTTAGCAGTGAGAATAAGGTTCACTTGAAGTGCAGTTCAGGAAGAAAATAACACACTTTAAAGACCCTGGATTGGAAGTCTCCCCAGAGTAAAAGAAAAAAATGATTCTTAGATGTTAACTGAGAACTGTCACATGATTGATGGATCTTATCCATTTAAAAGTACTCTGAGAAACAATGGAAGACGTAAAATGAAGAATGTTTAGATAGGAAGCAGACGAAAATCACAACACAGCCAGAGATGATAATGGCAAAAAGCCAGATTTCTTACATATGAGATTCTAGTTCAGAGTATTTCTCCTTGAAGGAGGAGGTAGTATCTACTAAGGATGGGAAAAATACTCTACATGCACAAAACAAAGGTTGTTTAGAAACATCATAATCTTGGATATATATACATAAATGTCAAGGTACAGACTGAAATATAGTATGCAAAGGAGCAAGTTAAAGGTTTATTCCTTTCTGAAAACAGAAGAAAGGAAACAGTGTTTCAGCTGTGGGTGTGTCAAACGTTGCCTTTCTTCTCTTTTCAGGATGGAATAAACCTTTAACTTGTTCTTTTGCTGACGCAGCTACCTTCTTGAAATACGGTATGGTTGCTAGTTTTTTAAACTACAGATTTCAGTCTGAAGTATAGCAGTTGTAACTCACGGCAGTAAGGAGTAATTGTTTTTTGCTGGTGCAATTGCAGATCTTTAAAGTAAAGGTTACTGCCATGAAAGAAAAGCAATGTACCTTGTTAAGTACAGTATCATTATGGTAGAGTCAGGGTTAAGATTAAGGCTAACGGTTACTCACACCAACAGCTTTTGTCAAAGGCTATGTGGCTCACTTCGTGTGAGCATGGTGCTTGGTCCATTGAGGAAGACTGAGGGATATCCAACTATTCGTACCTGTGACAGAAATGATTCTTGCCTTTTTTTCCTACAACCTGGACAAACCCTGGGGACTTTATTTTCAATCTGAATTAGTAAAACTGCCATTTTTTCATCAAAGGTGTATATACACATGATAGTGTTCCACTATTCATCTAACCCTGTATGATTGTGCTGACTGATTACTTTGTTTTATGAAGAAAGTTAACACACTTGTTTGTTTGTTTTTTAAGATGTGACAAGGGGCAATGAGAATTTACAGGAAGACACATTACGTTGATCTGGACCAAGACATATACACAGGGCAAATTTAAAACTGGATTTAAAAAGGAAACAGGAAAAGGAAAGTAGGAAAAGAGGTGTAGCCTACTGTACTTAAAAATGAGAAACAAAGCTATAAACTGCAGCATGCTGCCAGCTTCAAGGGGCTTGCTGTATGGAATTCCAGAAAGAATGTGTGAAAGGGCCAAGATAAAAACATGACCAAATGCAACAGCGCTGACCTGGCTGACCTGGTGATCCCCCTGGTGAGGGGATTCCTGTTTCATGCAAGAAAGCAAAACAATGCACCTTTAGCTGTTAGGTAGAAATTGAAACTTGAAAGCTTTGATCCATAATTGTTCTTGGAAAAAAAAGCTCAATTTCGGCACTTATGCTTTTTCTTTGAGTTCATGGAATGTATATTTGCTCCCTTATGCTTCTTTCATACACTGAGCTTCGTTTTCTAAAGGTGAGTCAAAAGCCCACTCGTAACACTGTGTGGCCACTTTAGATGGTTCTAAGAACTGTGCATGACAGTACATACAGTATACTGGTTATATCGATAAGACAGTCATCTTTTCACATGTCTGTCTACATCCTGAGAGCAGACTGCATGCTCTGACTACGACTTCCATGCAAGATGTGTTATTTCCACATGGACACTCGGCCAAGTCACAGGAGGTAACTGGGAGGAGGTATGGAAAGAGTAACAGTAACATATTCAAGAAGACTAAGCAGAACGCTGAGCAATCAAGCACTTAATGAGAAACACTAGAACGAGGTAAGAGGACAGAAGTGCTGACAGAAGTGCTCTATAATATCCGCTGTTTTGGTAACCCACAGTTAAAGCAGATTGACGTCTGCTCTATTTTCCCCATCAGCAATGTTTACTGGCTCTTTGCAAAAACAAAAAGGACAGTTGGATAAAATTAACCTGACATGTATTACTAATATTTCATGTGTTCAAAAAGCTTTAATTGCTGCATGAAATATCGCTTAATTTAGGACAATATATTGTATATGAATAAAGGATATATATATATGAATAGTTAAATTCAAGTCTAATACCTCAGGTTTCAGCTCCTTTTTTACTTTTTGATACTGAAATATAATTCTAAGAACCTTGAAAATAACACACTGTTTACACTGCAAACATCACCAAATCATCTCCCGTTGAGTTGACCACAAATGAATGACATGAAAAATGCAGTTAACTTGCTACCTACGGGCGCTGCAAAACATATGGCTGCATGCAGAACACAGCACGACGGCAAGTAGTAATGAAACAAAAAAAATGTTTGAGAGGATGGAGTGACCCCTCGTTTTTCTTTCTGCGGATAGCATTGGGGTTCACCTCACCTCCCCTGCTAAAGGTACCTGGAAGCTCCTCTTTGGTGCCCATCACCTGCTTCATCAGAGCCCCAATCTTTGGCTGCCTCTGCTTATCTGAAGAATCTGAAATACAGCCACAGACACATCTTCAAATCACTGGTTCAAACATCTGCTTACCGAACATTTCAATTTGAATTTACTCCACAGAATTACATGTATGTTGGTTTAGTCCTTTCCAGCTATTTTTTAGAAGCACAGAAGTTACTGTAGAAAAACGTGCCAAAACATTTCTTAAGTTTTTAAGCATTTAAGTCCATTATGTTTGTTTAAGCCAGCTCAGACACCTAAATGTTTTTTAGTTAGGCTACATGGAAGGGGACTTATATAAAAAAGTACTAACTACCAAATTAAATATTTGTTTAATTAAATTGATTTAATACAAAAACTACTAGTCTCTCAACTCTATTAAAAAGAAAGCGAGATTGATTCATTATTGATTTTATATACACAGTTTCCTGGAGTTGTACTCCATCATGCTCATGCTGTTGATTTTGAACTGGTAAAAAAAATATATTGTCAAGTTATGAGATAAGTTGAATAAGTAACAGATGTAAAATCAATAGAAAAAAATTGATTTTAAAAACTGGTGATCCAATACAGTAATTACTGTGCACCTAAAATATAAATGCTGAAAAGGGGGGGAAAAAAAGGCATAGCCATCGATCTTCTTCATCAGCTTAAAAAGATTACATTGACAAATTAAGGAACCATGCTGTAATACAAAAAAAATGCTCTACATTTTGTTTAATTCCATTGATTCTGGCATGCATTCTCTTAGTTATCTGGTAAAATCTGTGGGGTACTTTGACCAGATAAAATCTGGAATTCAAAATATTTATTTATTCAATCATGTCTCATTATTAATATTATTCATGTATCACTGAATTCATCTCATTTGTCTCCTCCTCAGATCTGTTACTCACAGATTTACGACACCTCATGATGGCATCGTGATGAGCTCCCCCAGGCCCTATTACGTATTTAGATTAAATTACAGAAACAGAAACAAAATAGGACGCATCATCCACCAGGCGCTAGCTACACAAACACCTTAACCTTAAGAAGGAAAAGAAATTGTGGAATATTAGGTAACAATCTAGAAAAACCCATAAAAGAATGAAAGTTTAAAGTGGTTTTACTGAAGATACAACCATGGAGTGCAGCTGACAGCTAAAAAATATCTTCCTGAAATGACAGAAAATCCATCTCTTCCATTATTGGTATTGTGGTGTGTGGAGAGGTTATTTCAGGGGGTTTAGTGCAAGCTAACCTGAGCTGCTCATGTGTGCAGAGGTGAAGCCACTTAGTGTATTTCTTCCACTGGCATCTGAGTAGGAAGGCATGGAGTTGATAATGGCTTGTAGATATTTCTCTTGCTCCAGACTGGTGGAGTCTGTCTGGGAGGGTCCTGGAGAAGACAAAAATATACTGAGAAGCCCATAAAGTCCATATATTTTAACAAAGAAAATAATCTAAAAACTAACTCTCATTTAGTTCTGGGAGAGGCATGCTACACTGCATGAGTAACGTAATACCACAAAGCAAAAAAAGAAGAAATAAGCGTCACTTGTTTATATATAGATAGAACCACAGTTAAAATTCCTGATCGAGAAGTCACAAGAAATGCTCAGTCTACACAGCGGCTGAAGTTTCCTTTAGATCATTTTCAATTCCCTGCTTTTGTTCCTTGTGGTCTGACTGGCTTCAGTTCCAGAATCCTGTAATCTACTGTGGTAGGGACCCATGGGAAAGACCCATGATTATACCTCCTGAACTTTTGCGGTTCTTCTGCCCTGCTCATTCTAGATCTCTGCATGCCTACCATGCATTAACGCTGAGGGTGTGTAGACAGAAGTACTGGTTACCTGATGTCGGCGCATTTGGGGATTTGAAGAAGCCCACCACTCCCTTGCCATGAAGGCCGGCAGACCGCAGTAGCACGGCCTTGGTCCGGGAGTTTCTCCAGCATACTACAGGGAAGCGGTTCTGCCTGTAGCAGCGGGAGATCCGCTGGATGGTAGTGTCTGGGATACTCTGCGGTACAATCAACAGGCCGGGGTAGCTGCAACAGGAGTATGAAATCAAATCAAGGTCAAAGATCGCTGTGTTGATCTTGTAGTGGAAATAATGCGGCTTACAAGGGAAAAAAAAAAGAAAAAACATCATCAAAAAGGACTAATTTTTTGCACTGAAAACCATATTTTAGGGCAATTCAGACTGACTTGTTTATAGAAAGCAAATGCCCGGAAACTTGGCTCCAAACAGCTTACCTTCGACAGACAGTGTACATGCGGTTCACAGTAGAGATCTTGAAAGGCTCATTCTTTGACCTTGTCAGGCTGCTGCTTAGTGTACCAAGGCCTAGCCGCTGGTAGTCCCTGCAACACGCCCGCTCCACAACACTGCTCATTGTCTGTCTGTCGGAGGACTTGATGGTGGAAGACATAGTCAAGGAGCTTTTGTCCACCTCTTCAGACACTGATGGGGCAGAGCACGCATAAGAAAGCAGCAACCAACTGGTTAAAAGCAATTTGTAATCTGCTATGTTCGACTGTCCTCATTAAAACAGCACAAATTTGTTTTACAGCAAGTGCAACTCTAACAGAGACTATTGACATTCCTTTCCTTCATAAAATACAGTTACAACATTACAATATTTCATTACTGGAAAAATGGACCAATATGCATCCTTCAGAAATTTTTTTAGTAAGATTTATCTGTCTTCCACTACATGACAACATATTTGTTTTACAGTTTGAAATCTTTCTTATGTTCTTAATTTATTTAAACACTACCAAGAAAATGAAAGTCAACAAAGCATCCTAGTTCAGAAATGTCACAGCACAAACACAATTTAAGAAATGCTTAGCCTCAATAAACAGTGAAAGGAAGTCAATTCAATATATTCTATCTTGTTTTACCTGAAAGAGTCACAGAGGTCAAAGAGAGGGATTAACTTGCTCACCCGAGATTTCATCTTCATCACCCTGAGACTGGAGACTGTTCCTGTAGTCTGGGGTGGGAGGAGTGTACTTCTTGCGTGTCACATACTGACGGCCAATGGTCTTCTTGGCATTCTTCATGAGGTTCTTGGAAAGAGTCCTGCATTCAAATGATGAACAAATTCACAGTGAAATCAATGTGCCTACAGAGAGAACATACAGGTCATAAACCTCTACAAAGACGGCATGCAGTAGAATAATGAGCAACCTTAACCAAAGCCACTGGGTTAGAAAATAAAGAGAAACCTTCCACCTGAAGTTAATTAATTAAACTGAACTCTAGCTTATCACTGAAGTTTCTACCTTAAATTTAAAATGAAATTCAGGAATGTGAAGCACATGATTCAAAACGATCTCCATAAAGAACTTTTTGAGATCTTAAGTGTGACTTGAAACCAAACTGCATTACATGAAGCATAAATAGACTTGCGAACGGCACCCATCCATATTAAAGAAACCAAAAGCAAAGAGAAGAAACCCTTTCTAAAGCAGAGCTAGGTATTCCCAAGCCATGACTGGGGTTGAATCAGATGTGATTGTTCTAATACATAACACACATTTGATAATTTATCAGAATCAAAACCCAGACACCAGTTTTTCACCCACTTTCTTTAAAAATTACAGACATACTGATTTGTGTTGGAACTGGCACTGACCTTAAAAACCATATTTACTTAATTACAGGGTAAGAATTATAAGGAACAGAAAAGGACCAGGATCAAAGGTGCACCAAAGGCATGCAGAGAGGAATTCCAGTGTTGAAAACATTTAGAGTCTGAAATAAATCACTAGCACTGGCAAAGATCAAACGAATCGGATTGGATCTCGTGCATTATATACATTATTTACAGCCAAACTTATTAGTATTACTAATGTGGACATGGGCATATAAAGTATGAATATGGAGTCACGACAGGTGCATACAACGTGTTTTTTCGAATTTATTATCGAAACATTTTTTACAAGCTTATTTTGTTTCTAACAAACCAACAAATTAAAACTTACACTTTAGGTTTCTATTAAAGATGTCTATAAATATTTGTGATGTTAGAAACAATTATAAATTACTATGTGTTCCTAGACTTAAGGTTAGGGATGAGGCTATGATCAGAATTAGGTTTTAATTAATTTAGTTGAGGTTAGGCAGTCTCACGCTTATGTTAGTATACTGTTTAAATCTATTCATATTTTCTAAATACATTTAATTTCTATCATGTTCATTAATGCCAGTTACAACCCCTAATCTTAAGTTTTAACAAATTCACATAGAATCTAAATCAACACCTTAATTTGTAGGTGTGCACATGTATATAACAAAACAATACATTTAGGACAGGCTCCTTGCATATTCCTACACAAAAGATGAACATATTTCTTTTAAAAAAAATTATATTTACAATGCAAATATATGAAAACCTAGTAGTGTTTTAGCATTAAGTATTTCATAGTGATGCAGTGTATGCAATATACGTGGAATTTGTGATCGCTTACTTGTGTTTGTTAATTTTTTCCCTCAAGAGAAAAGCCCAAAAAATGAGTCTGAACATGCGACCATCTACTGCATGGGAAAAACAATGCTGCTTCATCATCTGAATAAGACACCCTAAAGAATAATGGCATTAGGAGGCAGACCTGAGCCTCTTTTGTTCTCTCACAAAGACATTCTGCCAGTGCTAATGTTCCTTCCATACCCTCTAAATAAAGATGTTTTGGTAGTCTTTTTGCAGTCTTACGTAGTTGAGTGGCTCATACGCCCCATGGTTAAAACACCCGACTTGAGACCGTGGAACAACTCGTTCGTCTGCCAAGAACTGAGGCAGAAATACAGATACATTTGTACATGGTAAGCTGCCACCAACAGAAAATGAATAACGAAAATGAAGAAAAACATGCAGCTGAAAATGCAGAAAACAAACACGTAGACAGTAAGTTGAGACTGCATTTCCGGCTGCATCAGAAGGGGTTATAATGTAATCAGAAACTAGAAAAAAAATTCTGTACTTATGAAAGAATTCATAAAAATCACCATCATAAAGAGATAGAAACCCACTACCTTCAAACAAGGAATATTAAGTGAAAATGAACAGTAGTCCATTTCTACCTCCTTATACAGTGTGCCAATGTCAAAACAACTGGATTTGTGATATTTTTATCAGTGTACCGTTTAACAAAAAAACCCCACTAATTTGCTTTGATAGCACCAGAACAAGGAATCAGAAATGGTCGAAAAAACTGGTGAAATGACTGTGCTTTAGAAAACATCATTCTCCCACTGCTCATATTACTGTAGCCCAGTGTCTTTAACCAGCTCTGATTGTAAATTCCTTTCCTGAAATCTCATCCAAAGCATTCTTAAAAATTGACCTTCGATCTCTTTTGTTGTGAGATAACCTTTCAAAACCTGTGGATATCATGGAGGATGATAAGGAAAATATCTAGCTGATATCCAGCATATTTTGTCCTATATATTACAAGCAGCTGCATACAGACTTAACCCGTGTGTAGTCTCGCACTTTGTTAGTTAACTTTATTCAGTTATCACACAGTATAACAATTAGACTATTACTACATGCATCCCATATGCAATTTGCAGATTTCACATAAAACGTCAATCAGCTTAGTTACAGTATATGTGAACAAAAACATGCCTATACTTCTATCGACAGGATGTCCCACAATCATTACAAATTCCCCGAGGGAGCCCCTTACTGATCAAAATAACCCATGTTAGTTCTTACTTCCCATATGCTGGGAAGTGAAGCTTATTTTATATGACTTGGTAATATCAAAAAGCTTTGCTCACACTTGATATTGAAATAAAATGCTCAAAAGCCTGGTAACTCAATCTTACTTTAAAGACTGGTTCTTCTCCTTATGCTTGTGCTCGACCACCAGCTTGGACGACTGCCCCACAGTGAAAGCAAATGTCCCGTGGACATGCTGTGGGTAGCGCAGCTTGTGGATGTGCTTCCTCAATATCTCTGCCGAGTCTGAGGCTACCTCCTCATCAAAAGCGATCTTCATCAGCTGCCGCACGGGGAGGAAGCAGAAAAAAAATAACAGCTTTTACTTCTCAAGTCAGCGTTGAAAAGAGACAAAGATTTGCTCAGATGAAATGCCAAACATTCATGCTTTTTTAAGATTTCTTGCCGAAAACAGTGCAAAATACATAATGGTCCACCATTTGCTGCTCAATTGGAAACATATTTTTGGCACCTTTTGGTTTACAAGACACAGATGTTCACCTATTCATTCTGTGGGGCCTCCATAGCAAGCAACTCATACCATTAATCTTTTGTTACACTTTGCCGTATAAGATAACATAAGATCACTTTATTGGCCATATAACTGTAATGATAGAATTTCTTGTATTAGGAATTTATCTTTTCACATACCCCAACTTTCTTTCCACGAGACACACAGACAGGAGCTTGGGGTCCGAGCGCAGAGACAGACATTTATACGGTGCCCCTGCAGCAGTTGGGGTTAAGGGCCTTGCTCAGGGGCCCAACAGAGCCACCGTACCACCCCAGTATAAGGGTTTTTCCCCCCAAAGTGAAAAGCGGATGTCTTGCAAAAAAAGTGACCTTGATAGTGGACACTAGTAGTCCTGTGAGAGTGAAGCAGAAGTAGACTGATAATTTGTCTTCCACTGGGCTCATGTGTAGAGGGGCAGCTAATAACATGCACTGAATGCAATACTAATATATTTGATTTTTGCTGAGGGTGATTCTAAGGGCTTTTGTAGACAGTGGGAATATTCAGGTGTAAAACAAAAGTAAGACTGATAAAGCAGATGATTTAACTCAAGGTTTCTGTGCCTGTTTAGGTTCGAATAGGATTTTCAGAGTTGTGTTTTGCTGTGCTGTTTCTGCACAGACTTGTGAAGAGAAAAAGTGAAGCTATGTTACATCACGCAGCAGGCGTTGAAGAAGGGCATCTCTGCAATTCTGTGCAGAACTGTGAAAATTCATGCTACAAGAACATGATCAAAGTCATGCAGAAAATAAAACGTATGGAGAGTTGTAAACAATACTTGTTGAAGGCACTTGTTTTTGATTGTGCTTGTGTTTTAGAGCAAGGATATGGACACCTGACCCCGTCAGACAGGCTTATATAAAATGATAATGCAGTTTAAACTCCAAAGGAGTAAGAACAGTTTCAGCTTCCACACTACTGCTGTTTGAGACTACTGAAACGTTTTATATTTCTTCACACCTCTCCTCTTGTTATCCCTGAGTGTCGATACTCTTTCTTCCCTGCTCCCCGCCCCTTCTTAACTACCCTGTCTTTTTGTTTTCCTTTCAGAATGGTTTTATCATTCTTACCTGGAATGTACAAGATCGCAACTGCAAGCCTTCTTGGATGAACTGTTCTGCCTGCAGACTCACAGATATCTTCTTTTCCTTTGTTAGAGATGCAATGGGGAATGACCGCGTTACCACCTGCTCTCCCACTGGAAACACAGAGGGAATTGTTAACGAGCTCTGCAGCACAGAGAGGTGAGTGGATCAGATCTCCATTTCCAATGCAGAAAAAGGCAGCTGATCGCATGCTGACCAATCCCGGGATACAGGGTGAATTAATTAAAAATGTCCCTTGTGTGCCTCTTTTGTTATCTCACCTAAGGGGTCATTCGGAGTTCCTTTGAAGATCAGCCTGTAGGTAGTAAGGAAGATGGCGCCCTCTGCTTGGAGTAAAGGAGGCCCCCCCAACACCCCAGTGGCCTCCTCTCTACCGTCTCCTATCAGGTACACCCTCAGCCCATCCATTACCAGCTCCTCTCCCACCAGCAATGCTGGCCTCAGCAGCTTTGGCTGGAAAACAAAATAAAATAAACCACCATAAATTCTAATTACCTACCACCTTCCACCCATCACGTACAGTATATATATACACACAGATGTAAGGTATAAACCACGACGGGCCATGTGGAGGATATATACCTCGAACAGGACGCTGCTGAGAAGAGCTCATATAAAGTATACCCCTGGAACCGCACAGCCCAGTGTGGTTTATACTGCTAATATCACGACTACTTGTCACATGAGGGAAAAAAGATCATTAAAACACTTCGGACTGGACTTTAGTCTTATTTAATTCAACATGAACTCGTTTAGGTAAACTGCAAATCTGTCTTGATTCAAAAGTGGCTTTCAAATGCAGAGGATGGAGCGCAAGCCAGTGATGCAAATGGTTTGGACAATGAGAAAGGCCAGAAAACAGCTATCGTGGAGATGAAAACTGCATCTTGAAGTGGGTTGAGGACAAAGATAAAATTGAACCCCAGCCTTTTGTGTTTTTTAGTGTGTGTGTCCAGCAGCTTTGAAGATTTGCTTTCTGACCAATGTCCAGCTCTAGCCATTAGTTCCCTGGATTGCAGGCCAGCTTTCGGAAGTTGCTTCACTGCTCACTGTTCTCCTCTGGTGGAGATTGTGTTGCATCAGGAGGTGGACGTTTTGAGAAACGATTTTGTTAAATTTTGTAAAATGCTGTTCAGACAAATGGGGTCACCAGGCCTGACAAACATGAGACACCACAGGTTCTCACTTCTAGAGTTTGTCAAGTTTCTTGTGCTTATTTGTAAAACGGTTGCGAGAGACAGCTGCTAAGTCCGTATCTATTCTCCGTTATCTCAACGTTTTCCCAAAGTCCTGATCTCAAGGTTAAAAAAACAGGGAATCTCAGGGTTATAAAAATGGGGGAATAAAAGTGCTCACCAGTGGAACTTGTTGCTCTGGGATTAAATGGCTTATTTCTTTAAATCTGCTGCACATAATTTCTAACCTTTCAGTACATTGAGAGTTCACACTGTTGTTTTGTTTTCCTCTTTGTTCTCTGTTTATTTCTGTTAAAGTATCTTCTTTTAATAGTTGCTGGTGCATTTATTTTTTTCTTCTTTCAAGTAGGCTACATTCTTCATTGGGGATGTTGGTGTCGTATTATTGCATTTTTTTCCACCCCGAAGGAAGAGAACTGGTGGAAAGTCTAATATCCAGCAGTGATTTTAGAACTTATGATGGCAGTTGGTAAGGGAATTTAGAAAGCGAAGTGCAATGATGTATACCTGTAACTAGGCTCATTGCATGTTAGCCATGGCCTGTGCAGCAATGTGTTTAGACACACTGTTATGCAATGCTGTTTAACCTTTCAGAAGCTATTATTCTTTCAAGTCGTGCATGAGTGTTTCTAAAGAGTTAAATGACTGGCCATGTGAGAAAAATGCCATGCACTGACAGTCACGTTAAAGGTAAATGGGATTAATATTGTATGAGAAATCAGTCAAGACTCTCTGCAACAACAACAAAAAAAACAACACATTTGCAATTACATCACATTAACAAAGAACCAAATCAATTATTAAAAACACAACATTGATTTTTTAATCCAGCTTCTGAATATAAACTAACACGTCTTATCAAAATTAATTTTGCCTGTAGGATTAAGAGACAAAGCAGACAAAATCATTCAGTGTAATTCCTACAGTGCAAAAAATAAATAAATAAAAAGACTCGTTAATGTTAGTTCAGGTGTTGACCAGTGCTGCTGTTAACAAAAACAACTAAATAATTACATATTATAAATACATTAATTAAAGTAAAGATCTCTGTTCTGGGTACATCTCTCATTAAATAATATACAGTATCCTACATTTCAAAACACTCCATCACTAGGCAACTGAAAATAAGACTTTTAATAAAGCCCAAGTTAGAGGTTCTGGGGCTCAGATACTGTCCCTTTATTCTCACTAAGAAAAGCTGCCTCAGAATTACAGCTGGTTTCTGTATTGTACCATATTAAGCACCCAGAAATGGAAGAAGACATACTGGTATTATATTTGGTGCATTATCCAAATCAAGCATGGATAAATAGAAGTTTAAAAAAAATTAAACTCAGGCCTTGTACATTGTTCACCTGTCTTGGCTTTTGCTTTATTAAATGTATTTATTAAGATGGAAGAGGATGTGCTTAATGAGAGTACAAGGGATTTTCTATTGCATTCCTGTTCAGGGTTTTCAGACACCTATGACAGATGAATGCCCTTTAGTCACTAACAGGAATCTGCTGTTTTCACACAGCTATTACATAACCTGAAGCAGGCTGAAATGCAGGTGTGGCCAAGATCAAAATGATAAGGCTTCCAAAAAAAAGCTGCAAGATTCTAGGATTCCCATAGAGGAAGTACAAGTTCCTTTTGTGGGAATGAGTAATATTCTTTGAAGGATACAGTACTCTGAGACAAGGCATATGAAGTTGAAAAATTAACTGCAGGTATTTGTGTCCAAAGTAATTTGGAATTTGTCATCTCAACACCAGCACTTACCAACAGTAAGTACGAAATGCTTCAAACAAAAGATTCACTTCACCCTTCCATGTGGTTATGCAAGCATTTTCTTCTGTTGTTTAAATTTAGAGAGCTATACTACGGGGGCAACTTTTTCAGCATGCACAGCTGTCTGCTGCTAATCACATGATGCCATTTCCCAGACGTACCTGCATCGGTACTGGACTTTGAAGTGTTGGGTACCCTGCTTGTATACTACATGCCTTTCTCCAGCTTTACATAAAAATATGAATTGGTTACCTTTTGTATGGGTGGCAGTCTCTTACTTTCCCTATGAACTGCATCCAGGGTCTCGATGTGCATCTGAACAATATCTGTAAAAGAGATCGTCATTCCCTTGTCACTTAAGAGCACAAGCCAAACCAAAACATGAATCTTGTAAAAACAGCTACCATGCAAAGAGTACCTGGAATCATGGTGTGAAGGGCTTTCAGGTGTTCATTGGTCACACCACTTTCATTACAAACTTTGTCCACAAATCTGTTAATGAACCGCACCACCGAGTTTGCAACATCAGAACTCTCGGCATCCTCAAAGCCACTTTCAGTGTCGTAGCTCTCAGCCATACTTCCCGCGATGCTGCTCAGGACACAAAGACCAGTGTAAGCATTAGTTGATAACACAGGCGTGCGATGATGAAAACTGACATTTTTTTTTATTATTATGTAGAGCACATTTTGCATTTTAATTGTCAAACAACTACAAATCCCCAAATCATCCTCTGAAGCTCAGCCAGAGAAGGCTCATATTGATTTGTTTTCTGATACGAGTGCAGTGCACTTGTTAGCAGAACATTTTATAGCTTCATTATCAGCTGACATTCTTTTCTAGGTCTCTCCACTTGGAATCAAAGCAGCTGCCCGTCTGCGCGAGTAGCTATTCTGTCCAGTGACGCTGACCGACCTGTTAGTGACAAAGCTGTTGCTGACGCTCTCCACATCCCCCAGGCCCGTGCTGCGCAGGAGCCGGTTCTTGCTGGTGTCAAGGGGCAGCAGCAGGTAGCTCATGCGGTTGGCGTAGTGAATAGCCTGGCTGAACACAGTGCTCTCTTCCTTCTGTATCAGCTCCTGCTGTTTCTCCTTGCTCAGGGTTGGCCACAGCCTCCGCTGCTCCGAAGCGATTTCCAGCGCACATTTGGCCTCTTGCACAGGCTCCTCTTGGTCCTGGTTTGGACAGAGGCATTAGGGGAGCTCGCAACTGAAACAAAGACACTCATCACCTTTTACAACTCTGGGTTCCCCCCCCCCCCCAAAAGCAGCCTCCAGGAAGAGTTCCACAAATACATCTAAGGAAACACCACTTTTTTTTCTTATTTATTAATGTTTAGTTGACTCTAAACAATAACACCAAATCTATATTTTTCTTACCGGACTAGGGTGTTCACCTTCACTGACTTCAACATAAAGTGCTCGGATGTGGTTCTGGACATCACTGTAAAACATGGCCTCCCAGAACTGCATGTTGGTCCAGACTGAGTGCTCCTGAACACAGCTGTAGGCAAACTGAGTGATTCCAGCTCCCAATTTCTACAAGGAAGGACAAAAAGCACTCATTCATACAGACATCTTCTAGACACGGCTTTTTGGCATCTATAAGATCTTCCATACAGATCTAGCTGAGTAACTACACCTCTTAACCTAAACAGAACTGCAAACTTACTTTTTTGAAATCACAGAAGCTATCTAGCACATTCAAGTTACAAATCCTCTGAGCACAACGGCATGAAGGATATTTGCCTTAAAAATACATCTTAACCTTTTCTTGCATCATGCACTGATGATTTATAAAGTTTGTTGTACTTACTCTACAGAAAGCGGTAACAAGGGGTAAAAGTGCTGCTGCTATTCCATATTCATCCGTGTGAGAACAGTCCTAAGAGAAACAAACCAGGGTCAAACATTTCCTTTAAATACAAGATAACGTGTCTCCACTTTTTGAGAATTATATACACCTTCAATACACTTTAAGTCTGAGTAGGATCAAAAGCACTTAATCTTAAATTGTGGAGGTTATCCAGAAAATTAAAGGCAGAAATAATGCTACCTGGCAAATTCAGTAATGTATGCATAAAGATTGCTTTCCCATGTTTATCTGGTAAAGTGTTTCTAGTGTATAAAACAAAAGCATGATAATGGGATTAAAATATGTTACACCAATACCGTATCGTTTTACCTTGAAATATTACAGCTTGTGAGTATTGCTTCTAGAGAAACAGACATGCCACCACAAGCCATAACAAAAGCTGATATTGTACCTACATTACAGTAAATTCTCAGTGTAATATGTATACTACAAAGCAGTGATAGAAATACCAGGAATTTGGAGTGCTTTTCAAAATTAGTAACAATTTAAAGAAAACAAGTCTTAGACTCCAGTGAAATATCCACTGTAAAGTTCAAAGTAAAACCAGAGCTTCAGTTATGCAATTTGAATTTGTTTTTATTGGTCAATAGTCAGGACTAACCTTTAATTAAGCAAGCAGGAGATGGGGTCGTCCAGTCCATGAAAACTGTTCTTAGCGTGGTTTGCACAATGTGTTAACTGCAAGTTAAGCTGAGTACCCAGCCATCCATTTTCTAACCACACACACGAGCCCACTAGGGCCTATTTTCCCAGAAGCCAGTTAACCTACCAGTATGTACTGCTGGAGAAAACCAGACCCCCTGGAGAAAAACCCACGTGAACACGGGGAGAACATACAAACCCCATACAGACAGCATCCCCACCCCATGTTAACCATTGCACCACTGTGCTGTCTTAAAGCTGAATAATGTATTTATGTTTTCAAGAATACAGAACAATATTCCTAAAGCAGCACCTCCCCCAATATGCAACATACTGCCTCATGGCAAATGGTGTATAAAAAAAATCAAATTTCTGTGAAATATTTATGATAATATACTGTTTATTACAGTTTTGAGGCTGATACTTTCATAGTTTTACCTTTTAATCAACAGAAGGTTAATTATTAATTACAATACTAGGAATGATATTGCCACACATCTTTGATCCTTAAACAGTTGAACTGATTATAATATAAGGTTTCTGGCTGTGCTAATTGTCAAATAATACACTGTCCTTTAAACTATAATTACAGCTTTTTAAACGTTCCTTGTGTACTAATAAGGAAAAATGTTTTCAACACTGCCTGTAGTTTAGATACTTTTTGTACTCATCTTTAAAATCTTAAATGCTGTATAAATAAGATATGAAACATAAAATCTTTATGTTTCTTATCTCATATGAGTGCATGGATATTTTATGCTAAGTAATATTTGCCAGTAGATCTCCTGTGCCACATGTAAGGAAAGCATTCAAATTCTAAAGACAGACAGTAAAAGAGTTAAATGTAGGCAATAGCAAGAATGAAATACAAATCAGATTCAGAAACAAGCGATCAGTGTCAGAAATAACAAAATAAATAACCAGGAGCTCAGTTAAGACATGCACTTTGAATGAATCACCTGTTTCATAATTACTGAATTTTTGTTTTTCATTATAAAACCAGGCCAGTGAGATGGTGGCTGACAGAGTCAACTCAGAAATTGAAAATAAACACTGAAAACGGGAAGCTCCAAAATACAATTTACTTTGCCCTTCTTTGCCTTGCACCTATGTTTATGTGTCACTTTTGCTTAGAACATTTTTAGCACCACTTCATCAAAAGAACAATTACTTGGTTTCAGTCCCCTAGTACCTGATTTTTACTGAACACATCTATCTAAGCACATCTATTAAGGTCCTGTACATGCAGATGTGGGATGCGCAACACAGTAAAAGAAAGCTAAGCAGTAGTGAGCCTGGTCAGTACCTGGATGGGAGACCTCCTGGGAAAATCTAAGGTTGCCGCTGGAAGAGGTGTTAGTGGGGCCAGCAGGGGGCGCTCACCCTGCGGTCCATGTGGGTCCTAATGCCCCAGTATAGTGACAGGGACACTATACTGTAAACAGGCGCCGTCCTTCGGATGAGACGTAAAACCAAGGTCCCAACTCTCTGTGGTCATTAAAAATCCCAGGGCGTTTCTCTAAAAGAGTAAGGGTGTAACCCCGGCATCCTGGCCAAATTTCCCATTGGCCCTTACTAATCATGGCCTCCTAATAATCCCTATCTATGACTTGGCTTCATTACTCTGCTCTCCTCCCCACTAATAGCTGATGTGTGGTGAGCGTTCTGGCGCACTATGGCTGCCGTCGCATCATCCAGGTGGATGCCGCACATTAGTGTTGGTGGAGGGCAGTCCTTATTACCTGTAAAGCGCTTTGAGTGGAGGGTCCAGAAAAGCGCTATATAAGTGTAAGCAATTATTATTATTATTATTATTATAATAAAGCATACTTTCATAAAAGTAAACCAAAAATGTGTTATGGTCAGCGGGAGTCAGTCAGTACACAAATCTGATGATTCAGAGCATGCCATTCCAGTGAAACAGTGCAATTCACTCAATGCTCTTTAGATAGACTGCAATAAGGATGCAAAGTCAAGTCACCTGGAGGGTGCAGTTCATCATGCGGACTATGTAGTCAAACTGCTGGTCGTCTAGCACAGCGCGGTTCTGCTGGACGTGGAGGTTCAGCTCCTGTGTCAGACAGTGCCGTGCAGCTCGCCCCTTCAGTGCTCTCAGAACCGCTGGCAACAGCTGGCGGAGGAAAGGACAATGAGCAGGGCAAACATCAAAACACCACCCAACAGGCTGTGAGCGTGATTTCTCGAATCACTACTCAACACAAGCCAGAAATTCAATTGCTGGAGAAAAACTAGGTGAACTGCTGTTTAAATTCTAAAGCAACAGTGCCACTGAGGCACAAGGGTATAAAGGACACTTGGTAAAAGGAAAAGCACTTCCTTAATATTCCTTTATAATATAATTGAAATAGTAAAGGACCTAATTCTAAAAATGAATACCAGGACAAATATACCCCCTAATGGGCTTTATGATTACAGAGGGTATCTTCATTGTCACATGAATATAGATTAAAAAGGATAAATGAAAAGTAGTATATTTGTAATTTCTTCCCAGTGCAAGGGCGTTTGGTTTACAGATTTCTAAACTCTCCAATACTTTAAGACTGTTAATGAGAAGTCACCAAAATGCAGAAGATACTTTTTTCAGTATTTGTTATGAAAAACCTACTTCAGTAAATCAAGTATTGTTTCAAAACCTAGGAATGCAATAGGCTTACACTAACAATTATATTTTGTTTGTTATATTTTGTTAGAAATGACTCCACCATATACCTGGTTTTGTCAGCTCTTGGCATTTAAATAAAAATCAGGCTGTAAGTTTTACCAATGATAACTTAAACTTTTTCTACCACAGTCACTTCAGTTTTACTTCAGTTTTACTAGTAGAATTACATCACCTTAGCAGGTAACGCAAACTTTTTAAGTACTGTAATTTTACAGAGCTGTTGCAGAAAGCCAACACCAGAGAATCTGCTTTATTTAAAACGTCCTGAGGATGATGTGAAAAGAGCATTCAAATTGCGTCCTACAGAGGTAACAGTCTTTCATTAAGAAGAAAACTCACTTGAACAAGCTCAGAATATGAAAACATTAAACTTTTATCTCCAGAGCTCTTAATCGTGCACAACACCTACCTTTTTCGCCTCTAACATCTTGTTTTCAAAGATGTATGTAATGCAGTTCCTGACCACCTCCAATCTCCGGGCACTGTTAGCTAGGACATTTCCGTTCTTGTCCACAATGGCAGCTGGAAAAACAATTCCAGATTGTTTTAATTAAGAAACCACAATGGCAATAACAAACGTCTGCAGAATGTTTTTGTTTCCCTAATTTTAAGAAATAATGAACTGAAATTTGCAGATGAATGTTCTGAAAGAATTAGACACACATTCTGTGAATTGCCTGCTTAGAGCTTAATTGTAGAGCCCCAAGTGACATTTCACTAGATCCTGAAACTCAGTACAATAACCCAGTACAAAACAACAGACTTACTAAGAGGAGGTCCTGATGGAACCATGCATTTCTTCTCAGCCTTGACAGCAGGAGGTGCTGTTCTCAGTTTAGCAGCAGCATGGTCAATGAAGAGCTGCACTGTGACGTCATCCAGGACAGGGAAGGTTGTCTGATGGGATCGCAGGTGGGAGCCCTCAGTTGGCTTCTGAACCTTGTGCATGGCTACTGCTGGGTACGGGTTCTCCTGAAAATATATTTTTTTAAAAACAATGGTTTACATTGCTGTTTATCATCTTCAGTTCTAATAACCAGGTGTATATAGTGTTTTCCCCCAAATTTAGCAACTCTATAATCAAGGGGGTAAAAAAAACTGTAGCTTGGTCTGAATAAAAAAGGCCATTTAAAGGATTATATTTAAAAAAAATAAATAAACATTTTCTTAACTCTGTAATCAATATCTTATTCTAAAGTTACACATTTTGAGGCAAACAAGTTTTTTTTTAAAGTGAAAATCTAAAAGCACTACATTTTTATTTTTATTTTTTATTACACAGATATTCACCTTCTTCCAATAATCTCTCATTTTGTTGATTTGTGGTGCATAACAGATTTCTTTAAATGAATATTTTAGTCAAAACTTGAATGTTCAACATTTATGAGTAGAAGTAAAACATCAGTAAAAACTGAAAAGAAAAATAAAAAACTAAAAGGTATAGCGCATTAATATTATTTCAGAATAAGTACTTTCTCGTACATTGAAGTCAATCACTAAGAAGTAGAAGGTGTATCGAAACCACCCAGAAGCTGACTATATCAGTCTATCCCTTCATACTGAACAGCCAGGCAAGGAGAAGCTGGTTACACTACCACCAACAGGCCAACTGCAGCACTGAGAGAGCTAAGATGGGAGAAAATGTCCAAGAGTCAACAATTTCCTGGGCTACTCAACAATGCTAATCTGCACTGCAGTATGGAAAAAGCATCTCAAAATTCTGAGTGATGTTTGCATGAAAGTATTTAAGGGATCTTGCAATCTTGTGGCAAATAGTTTGTGGTCATACAAGAAGAAATAATGCCAAAACCGAACATAATGCATAACGCCACTCTTTCTGTCAAGCATGGTGGTGGCAGAATTAATGTTATGGTGCAGCTTCACATCAGCAGAGTCTAGGAAGCTCATCAAGACTGAAGATAAAATGGATGGAGGAAAGTACAAACAAATCTTAGTCCAAAACATGCTTCAGTCTCCTTAGGACCGAAAATTAGGATGTGAATGTACCTTTCAGCAGGACAACAACCAGCACAAGGCCGGATGCTATATAAGAATGGCTTAACTAGAAGAAAGTGAATGTCCTTGAATGGCCAGGTGAATTCCCCACGATTCCAATACAAAACCCTCGTGGCACAGAGGTTTGAAAACTGCTTATACCAACGACCCTCAACAACCACTACAGAGATTGACTAGTTTGTAAAGAAGAAAAAAAGAATGAGTGTAAAATGGCTTAATCCCCACTGTGCAAGTCGGTAGAGACCTATCCAAAAAGACTCGCTGCTGTAATTACTGTCAATAGTCCTTCCACCAAATACTAGCTTTGGGGGGTAAATACGCAATGAACATAGTTTTTTAACGAACAAGAAATCATTAACTCCACACTGAAAAGAAGAAAGAGAGCCAACATAAGTTTTCATAGCTTCAATATTCACATTCACCTGAGTATTGTAACTATCCAACTAGATTGAACCAGATTATCACCAAATGAAACCTACGCTGAAAGCATATGGCAACACACCCAGACTCAATTGTTTAGAACTAAACAAATCAAGTGATGATGATGTCATGGTTTATTTTGTCTGGCAACTGATTGTTCAGTTTACTGTGGATAGCTGCCCCCAAACAAATATTTAAAAGGTAATTACACAAATTTTATCATTTTGTTTAACTTCATGACACTCAATGTTGTATTAAGAATGTACAAGGTGCCCGAGTAATATAAACAGTAACATGAAACCAGGGACTAGACAAAATCCGCCTGAATGCATAATTTGTTTTTGTAGGAACATTCTACTACATATACCTCTCATTTACCAAGAAAGCCTCCCTATAATCTTCACCATGAAAAACGTCAGACAGCAAAGCACATGAGAGTTCAATTCATTGGAGCGCACAGGACAGTAGGGCATTGAAAGAAAAACATACGTTTTTGAAGAGCTGTTCCGCCAACTCTTTGATGTGATTCATTACTTTGTGAGGGTTTCCTTCTTCCAGTCGTATCCTTTCAACCTCATTAGCTATGAGCTGGGAGGCAAAGCAGACAAGCCAGTAAGTACAGAAGAGGATGCACAAGGTGTAATTTCAAGTGCTACACTGTTCTTTTGCCTATATTGTATTGGTAAACTACTGAAATTCTACAAAAAATGTTGTTTTAGAACCCTTTTTTAAAAAGTATTTCTTATGAACAATACACTAATAAAATTAGTGGCAAAATAAAAAAGTTAATAATTTATATGAAATATTTATCCCAAAATATTTATATTTTAAGTAGCTTACTTTGCAATACTGTTACTTCTCCATTTATATCTCTCCTTAATCATGGTAGATTCAGCTAGATTAGCTCAGTTTCTCACATGTAGTCAAAGGTGAACTTGCTTGATCTTATGATACTTAGATCATGCTTGGAGACAAATGGTTGTTTACAAATAGTACTGCCAAACGTTTTAGCAAAATGGCCAATTGCACCAAATCATTCCTAAAACACAAATAAAAGTGTAAAAAGCTGTATCCTCAGCAACTGCCTGCTGATGTCTTTGAGTCAGCAAAGAAATCCCTAAATTCCTTAATTTTGGAAGAGCATGTAGTGTCTAAGTATGATAAGTCATACTGCAAGAACATGAAAGACACTTTTGTAACCAGGTATAAAACCAGGGATCTTAGTAAACCTCAGTTGTTTTTTAACTTTAGCAATAAGAGCAATTAAAGAAGATATGCATTACATCATCAAAAAGGTCAATTGTTCTATACGGTGGTCCTCTCTCTGACACAAATCCAGCAAACGCCATCCCGTCCAAAACCTTCATCAGAAAGTCATCCTCTGTCAGTGCTCTCTGCCCCAGAAATGCTACCTGTACAAAAGCAATAAAGGAAATATTTAAGAATACCACTATGATACACTGTCATCTTATCTTCAGCGGGCAAAGCCTTTGACAGACCAGTCTCCTTGACTGTCCTCAATAATCTGCACATAAACAGAGTTTACTAGGACACACCTTCAGTTTACACATGGAAACAGCACAGATGTCTCTTCACACAGTGAAAACTCCAATGTCAAACAGAACTACTGTACCACCGAATGGCAGGCAATTGCCAGATTACACCATGAGGTAGTGCACTCTGATAGCTTATCAAGTCGCTTGTTACTCACACCTGAGTAACAGAATGTATAAGAATAATTCCAAAGTAGTGCTTTGCATCATGTATATGTAACTTCTGATGTGTATAATGATTTGGTTTTTTGATGACGTTTGATAAACACAGGGAGCTACGAGTGCGTGACTCCGACCTTATGAAATCGGATGACTGGTTCCGGGTGGATACGAATGATATGCAGACACCAGCGGTAGCCCTCAAACAGCTGTGCAAACAACCACAGGAATACAGCACGGATTTCCTTATCCTGCAAGATGGGTCATAAAAAGAAAAAAAGTGAAATTAATACCCATAAATTTTTAACACGTAGCTGTTTATCAATGCAATTAATAGAAATATGCTTTTAATAAAGTTCAGTCTGATTAAATGTTCTTAATACTCATTGCATATGGTCCCCATGGACAAGATGAGAAAAAAAACAAGCTGAAAAAGTCATTGCTAACTACCTGGATTTTAAGGGTGGAGGGCTGTATTGAAGTTGGAGGAAAAGCATGATCTGCTACCTCCAATTCAGGATCCAAAACCTAAAAGGCAAAACAATTCACTTCCAATAAACTGCCAGATGCATGGAAATGATAAAAATAAAAACTCCATAGCCAGAATACGATTTCAAAAAGGTTTAACATTCCAAAAAACAATAATAATTCACTTTTAATACATCTACCATGATTTCTCAGAATGAAATATGGAGTCAATTTGCAGCCTCTAAAATACTAAAAGAAGTTGTAAACATCTTGGCTATTATAAAAGCTTTATTTGGTGTTGGGATAAAATGTGTAAATTTTATTGTTTTTAGCAGGTAAGGACCCACCAGAAAAGAGCTTCATTGATTCAAATACAGTTAAACCAAGTGAACTGAAGACATATTACAACATCTTTCTTCCAAATGTTTTCCCTGTGTCCAAATACCCCAGTACACATTATATTTACTCGAAGAGACTAGAAAGACTGGAGAAGGCTCCATGCATATACCCCGGCTAGGTCTGCACTCCAGATGATAAGAAATAAAAGTTTGCATGCTTGGCATGTGGATATACTGTATGTTTTATGAAGAAACACAAAAATGTGCTTGCATCCACTAAATTCTTCAGCACTGGAGACCATCACTAGAGCAATTCGATTCTGACCATTTACAGTAGGTTGAATCAAAAGTTTTTGAAGAACTAACAGCTGAGCAACTAATTTATTGCAATCCAATGGGCATGATGACTAAGTTTGAACGAAAAAAACAGTTTTATTGAAGAATACAATATTAACACATTAAGGCAGAAAGCTTGTATTTCCATTTTTCTTTTATAATGAACTGTTTCTTTTAACTGTTTTGTCCGAAACTTAAGGCAATTCACATCCTGGGACGCCTACTTAATAACAGCACAGTATTGTGAAGTACTTACAGTAACAACACAGGCTATTATAAAGTTATCAAGTACTTCCCGTCTCTAGGATGTGGTTTAAAGTATGAAAGCGCTACATAGGAAAAGGCAGACAATTCTGTACACTTAAAAATGGGAATGCAATTACTTTGAAAATAAACCTAATTTTCTGTCCTGACAAAGCTTTAAACTACTGTAAATAGAGATGTATAAAAGTATTTTGTCTCACCATTAACTTCTATTATATATATAAAATATATAGATTATTAAATTATAATAACTAAAACCCAAACATTTTGGGCTTTTATAATTCAGCATGTCAGGAATATAACAGTAATACTGACCACTTTCCAAAAGTGGTCTGTACACTGAAAATTACAACAAGAATAAATCACTGTGAAAGATAAGTTAAGCTTTATGTCTTAGAGTTTATTAACCAAATGAGTGTATATTGTACCCTCCGTCATTATTAAATACTGAATTGTTGAGACAATGCAGAATAATTACTGCTGGTAAGTCACACACCTTCAAGGTAAAAAAATACTATCGTTTTATTATAGCACTGACTATGATTATTCTTATTTATGTTTTCCTGATGGTTATTTTTACACAATTACTTAGTCAATTCTTAGCTGCAAGCAAAATATTTACCACAAACATATTTTCAGTTAACAAATATTTACAAAATGTTCTAAAATAGTCAATGAATGGTTGATCTTTTATACTGTACTTGGAAATAATCCCTCTATATAACATCCTCTACAATATTCACAGAAATACCAGGACTGACTGCTGTTAAAGCCCTAATATCTGTTCAACAATTTGAAAAATAACAGCAATGACTCAGGAGAGGATCTTTTCCCAATCACAAACAGATTAAGTCTAGTATAAATCCAAGACTTGGATAATCAAGTCAAAAATAAGAAATCCCAACACAACGCACTCAAAATCAAACCTGACAAACACAAGAAAATGGTAAACCATACAGTAAGACCTAAAGAAATATGATAGCACTAACACAATCACTCTTCATTAACATCAAAGAAATAGAAATTTTATTTGATTGGTCGTATTTTTGTGGACAGCTGATTCTCGAATGATATCAATAACCAGCTTACATAAAATTGTTGGCTACTGCTGTCCAAACACACTGTTTTTCTGTTGAGAAGTTTTCCCCAAACGTTTCTGTAATCACATCTGTATTTAATATCCATGTACATTGTGTCCTATGATCCTGTTTTGCTCAATGTGCTGAAGATATAGGAGTTGTTTGAGCTAACAAAGCCAGTTCCTTTACAAAATCTGAATTCTTGAATTTAAGCCCCTGCTCCTGGCTAAAAGAGAATAATCAATTTTTCCACTTTGTGAGGCATCAGCAGTTATTTTGCTTTTTTACTGTCTTTCTAGTATAACAGCAAACTATGCTGCACTATAATATGAACACAATTATAAAACTGTATGATAGATCTTCAGCATTTCAACATTTCGTATATATCTGCACCTGTCATATATCCAGACACCCTTGTTGGCTTTCATTACTGCTTCCCTGTACAGTTTGGAAAATAACCTGTTCTGGCTCTCTCAGTAAATACGCAAGTCCTTTCCTCTTGATTGCCCTTTTCAAGTGTTTTTGTCTCTCATAGAGTATTTATAATGTGCATTCTTGTCTTTATTTCACTTACTTATACTGCAGTTCTTTTTCAGCCTTCTTTTTTATGTATACACTCACAACTATACATATACAGGTCACTAAACAAAATGATCCGTCCTATCCTGTAAAGTCTTTCAAGAGATGCAGGTTCTGTCATTATGTTAATAAAGCCATTTGTTCATGAAGTTTTTTGGTTTATGCCGAAGTTAAGTATGATTTCTACCTACAAGCTCACCTGATATAATTCAGATCCCTTTGTTTTTTCTTCACTGCAGGATGAGTACTTCCTACTGCATCTGTTTTTATTCTATCATATACAGGTACTCTCTGCTGAGCTCCCCTAATTCTTAATACCTCAAATACATTTTCCCCATTATCAGCATCCTCTGTCATCTATAGCACTTTCTAATATAGGGACGTCTGGAGGTGTGAACATAGGCTATTGGCTCAAAACCAGAAAATTAAAATCCTTTGGGAGACACAGCTATCGTAACTTTTAGCAAGGTATCGCGCTCAGATCATACAGACTGCTCCTGTAAAATGTCAGTCACTTGGAATGTAAATGGGAAAATGGGTGCCATTCGCTTTGAATAAAAGCATCAGCCAAATACAAAATACACACAACAAACCTTCCTAAGAGTCTAACAGAAAGCACTGGGCTCCAATATGTCTACAGGTATTGCTGTCATTAAACAGACCTTTGTCCCCTGTGCTCTAGTAATGGACCTTAGGATAGTGTTACTTTCTGATGGGAACCAAAGAGTCAGCAGCATGTTAGTATAAAGCTGTATAAAGTTACATTTAATTTTTATACCACAGCTATTAATCTGCAATGTAAATTAGAGAAACAAACCAGGTTTCCACATAATTATGATTATAAAAACATGCCTAATGTACAGGGATACATACGAATATGAGGCCATTTTATTTACAAAAAATAATAAGTAAAAATGCCAAAAATACTGTTTAATGTACAACAGAATACTAACATTATCAGGAAGAAGTGGTTAACCAAGAAATAAAGCTTTGAGTACCATGGACAATGCAGTCTGAGTCTGATGCAGAAGAGGGTCTGGCAGCAAAGAGATGTGGACACATTCAGGGATTGTCACTGTTCCTCCATCCAGATCTGCCACTATGACGTCAAGCTTTAGGAAATCGGGAAACACAAAATAAGAAAAGATGAAATAATGAGACAGAAACATTACTGAATCTAGCTTTGAAGTACTGTTGGGCCGGAGTCCAATATTGCAAGTAAGTCTCTTCGTTGGTACAAACCTGACCATTCTGTCTTCACCATTTTTATTTTTCTATCCACTACTGCCAGCTGTACACTTGTCTTAAAAAGGACAACTAGGGTCAAGACAAAAACTTATTACAATAATACAGTGTTATTACTTTTATTATTTCCTGCAAATACTGTGAATCTGAGAAAATGCTGTACTAAATAAGTTTAGATAGCCCCAATTTATGTAAAGAATTTATCTTTAACATATACTGTACTATAATATTTCCTTTTGGATTCAATGCAAATAGTCAAAACTTGCACAAATAATACAGTTATCTTAATAATCTCTTAATAAGTTGGTAAAGTATGTTGAGTAATTAAGTGAGTAACTTTAATTTAGTTTAGATTAATTACTGATCACTAGCCTACAAAGAGTGGTGTAAAATGGGTGGCACAGGACTCTGCTCTCTTTTTCTGTTTTAAAATTATTAATTCCATTTTAGGTTTGTCCTGTTCATCCTGTTATGTATGGTCGAACTTATCTCTAGAGCTGGTTCTGTTTCTGTATGAACTGCGTTTGCTTTAGTCCTGGCATCATGCTGCTTAGTTTGCCTATTCTTATTTATCGCAGTGTCCTGTGCAGTTGAATGAACAGACCTAAACATACTTTCACCTAACCAATGGTTAGATACCTTACCATCAAGTTTAAATATTCTCTTGACATAAAACACAGCTAACTGTATATTCGAACCAACAGAAGGTTTTGAAAAATAGAAAAAAATATACATGATGGCTGAAAAAAGAGCTCAACACACTACTAAAAAAATCAAAATCCAAATGTATAGTGAATACTGACCAGCTCCTGTGTCTCTGAGCGGAAGAAGGAATTGACTCCAATAATGAAGGGTGTTGGTGTGCTGAGAACCTCCAGAAGTTTACCTGGCAGGATTGGGACGTAAGTGAAACTGCAAGAGAAAGACCTTCAGATGTAATGTTCAGTGCTTGCAAGAACGCAGAGATCAAGCAGTACAAAAATACATCTATTTATTTAACTTTAAGTAACGCTTAATCCCCTCGTTTCCAAGGTTACTTCAGAAATATTTTAAAATTCTCTTTAAAAAAAGGTGCGACTGTTAATTCTCAGCTGCAGATTTCCATAACAGTGTAACAGAAGTCAAGGCGACTAATGCATTTACTTTGTTCTTAGGCATATTTATGAAATCTTAGGCAAGAATGTAAGACGGATGATAAGAAATGTCAGTGTTTTGCAGATCTACGTCAGGAACAAAGATCTTAAAACATTTCAACATCAAAACTCTTGAAATCTCGGGGGCTATTCTACTCATCCATCTACCCCAAACTCATGCTATCTGTATCCAACAGATCTCCACATTCCATTTCCTGCAAATTGAACCAAAAGGTTTTAAAGAATATTTCTGACACAAAGGTGTCAGGTTTCCTCCAGATTAGATGAACCAAGCAATAATCTACTGCAATTACTGAATACAGGTAAACACCATGGACCTTGGAAAAAACAGTAGGTGCAGTCTTCCCCACCTCTGGTGACTAAACAAAAGCCTTAGTAATTTTAACAGCATTACCAATTTAAAAAAGCAATATACTGCCTTTTCTCATTACTGAGCGCATGTCCCACGACAAATTAAAAGCTCTCCATCACGGTCTACATTTCTCTACACATCAGTTACATAAAGTGGGTTAATGCTTGCCTGTCTGTTACCATGCGCTTTCAAGTGCAGTCTGAGAACAGTGAAGAATCTTAAATCATTTAGGAGGAAGACTAAGAGGAATCATGTCTTGTGCATATGCCAACTGAGGCAGAGGAGCCATTTAATGGATTTTACCCATTCCAAAAAATGAAACTGGAACTATCCCCTATAATTCTTATTTATCCTTCATTTAATTTAAAGCGGATTTAGATTAAGCTTGAGCAAATTAACTGGAAATCTGGGGATGGGAGAAGCTGGGTATTAGTGTTGTTGCTGGGTGGGCTATTCTTTTTTTCCCAATTTGTTTTTCTTGATCTATGCACATTGTCTTTTATGACTGGATATGCTCCAGTTTTGCTACCCTTGCATCTTTATTAGCCCATTTAAACTGGTATAAGTTTCTCTGCCTGCATAGTAACAAAAATACCTACTATAATATTCTGATGGCTCTGTCAGATATTACATCTATGTCTTATAAGAAATTACCATTAAATGACTCGATTACCAAGCCAGACCTAGATACCCATTAGACAGAAACAGGTCAGGATCGTGCCCTTTCCTCTCTGGATTCTTCTTCTGTCAGAGACCTCTGTTGGGAAGCATGCACGTGTTCTACTCAAGGTTTTTGCTTGTCGAATTACAACCGGGTTCTGTTCTTTTCAGCATGTAGCATTCTTTGACAAACCATTGACAGTAACCTTGATCTATTAAACACCAAAACTAAATACTATTTTCCTTGGTGAGGTGACTTACAATTTTGACTACCCCTGCTTCCATACACACAGGTGACTGGTAATAGGGGATATCTATTCTGCGATCACTTCTGAAGTATATCTGAAATTATTGGTTACTATTTAGCCATAGTCTGAAAAAGGTACAACTTCTGCTGGAAGAAGTTGGCTGGTTGTTACTTTAATTATAACGTTTTAAATATTAAAGAGCACTCTCTGCGAAATCAACAGTGAGGCCCATATTTTTATCCACTCCTTGATAGAAAGTGTTCTCCAAGATTCAAGCTGAAAGTTAAACTTAAAGGATGCAGGTTTGAGCAGTGATGGGAGGGACTTTGAGTGGTGCTCTGATGCGTGGTCTTCTCACTTGATGCAGATGTAAAAGATGTGAAGAAAGCCAAGGTCAATCTGAACTAGAAAAGGCCATCATATCTATTCAAGGAGCTTTCAAAGCTGAAATCAGTCATCCATTAAGGCTCAAACCCCATGGTTCAGTGTCTAGTTTTCCACATATTTGCTTTGCCAAAACATAATGGAAATGGATTTTCTTTCTGGTCCTATGATATGTCTTTTTTAAATTTTCTTCAGGTTTGTCTACTGTTATTAAAAAGCCCTCTAACTGTTAATCTGCTAGCAGTTTTCAGAAAATGTATTCTGGATGTAGAGAAATTAACTATTTCATTCTGACCTAAAAAGTGTAGTTTGGTCCCTTGGCCTGCCTGAGTCCTGTAAAAGGCTTGGCAGTTTTTAGGCCAATTTTAACAAACCTTGTATACTCTGGCACAGGCAGATTTAATTGACAGTGGCTGAATGAAGACTATTTCGGAAGAAACATGCTATAGGCCATCAACTTGTCTTACCAATTTTTCCACTGTACTGTAGAATTCAATTCAATTCAGTTTTATTTGTACAGCGCTTTTTACAATGATAAACTGTTAGTACATCTGTTTATTTATTTTTGATACAATCTACTGTAATGAAGTGAAGTATTTGTGAACTTGCAAATATGAATTAAGATGGATATAATACTCATGATACAGATGATTTATCCTTTCTTTGTGTACAATATATTGCATATATTGTACAAAAATTTACACAAAAAATGTTCTTAATGCCATTTGATGGATCCATGGAGGAAACAAGTTTTGAGTTATACTTTTCCTACCGGCACATTTGTGAATAAAAATCCTTTTATTTCTACAAATGGATTGACAATGCTAAACAAAATAAAGAACAGGAAACCTCTACATCAGACACATAATACAAAAAGGCAAAATATATTTCTATGGCCTTGTATTATAGATGTACAGAAGTCAAGGTAACAGAACACCTACCTGTATTTAAGAGGAAACATGATTGCAAGAAGTCCTCTACATGCATCGGTGAGCCGTTGGTAACTACTGGATAAGAAGAGGATCTTGTGTTCGGTCAAAGCAGCACAGAACAAATACAGAACATTGATGATTCCTTGAAGAAAAGAGAAAACATTTACTTTTTATTTTTTTAATTACTTTTGCAGTAAACATATTGTATTTATATGCAGCATAACTATAGGTAAGTACCAAATACCATTAAAACCAACTGAATAGTGTATGACTGCATGCTGGATTGAGGCTTAGTATGTGTTTTTTTTTTCTCAATTAGGAATTAAAATATGAAAAAACTGATTTTGTTACAATAATTCTCTCAAGATGTGAAAAAAGTGTTAAATTGGAAATTGAGCATAAAACTCACATTTTCATATGAAACAGACTATTTCTTTACAAAACTCAAACTACATAAATCCATCCATGACCACTTAAAATCACACACAAATGGCCAGCTATATATCTAAAATACCCGGTGCCACTGTATCAAAAGTAAATGAGGTGAAATGAAACAACACTTACCTAACTGTCTAAAGAGATGTGCAACACTGCTTCCACTCACAGGGAGTGAATCAGTCATGGGAGTCTGGATCACTTGCCGATCTCCTGCTCCTAATGTAATTGTTCTCTAGAAAGAGACAGGAAGCAAAAGGCATTTTTAACCAAATTGCAGGTAACAGTTTAATAGCTTAGAAATTTTTCAGTAACACTTTCTTATTTAAAACATAGGGCACATTTCCTCTGAATTTATCCAGTTTTGTTTTTCCAAACTAAAAAAAGTGAACTTCAAAGGCATTTAAAATAGCCACCTTTGAAATTAAACTCTCATAACACCACACAGAGAAAGAAACAGGTAGGTATGACAAGAAGAGAGCGCCACAATGTGTGGTGTTATTCTTTAACACTACACATCAATTAAGTAATTACACAATTTCCTTTTACAAAGAAAATTTGGAATTGCCTACTATTACAAACCCTACTTAGTTATAACTGCAACCTTCACACCAGCATGTCAGGAATGAGGTCCGTGCATGCTTTCCTCTTAAAAGAGCACTGTTAGAGCCATCTTCTGTTTTTCATAGTGCCTACAGCTGATTTAGCATCAACTGGGGGGCTGATACAGCTCTCAATGACAAGGCACAATGTCAACCAAAAGATGGCTCTGGTCCACACAAACCCAGTAGTACCACATTTACTCTGAAGCTGCACAGCTACTAACACAGCCCAATACAAGCATAAAATTAGGCTTTCGAAAGTATATATTTTTGATGTGCTCAAACTACCACACCAAAACGCGTGCCAAAACCAAAACACCAAAACATGCCATCTTTTGCTCTTGGTCTAACTAGAGGCTGATGGCGGGGGGCGGCTTCTCAGCAGATAAATTAGTCGTTTATTTTTTGTGTGCATGGATTTATTTTAATATTAGAACTGAATAACTTAAATGTAATCCTAGGAGCCTTTCGGAAAAAAAGGCAGGGTGGTTACAGAGCACTTACCTTTAAAACAAAAAACAAAAAAAATGAAAGCATTGAAAGCGGTGTAATGAAGCATTTTGTGACCAGCCAAAATATTTGAGAACCAGGTTGTCAAAAATCAAACAAATAAAAAAAATCAAACTGTGGTTTGATTCTAATACTAATAGTTGTGTACTAATGAAGACACAGGTGCAATCAAAACCTCAGCCCACCCACATCAAAAAAAGAAGCTCAAGTTTCTAACAGTTAGGACCGCAAAGTAAACAAAACAGCAAGCTGCCACAGTGAGTAACGCTCAAAGATAAGTTACAGAACAGAAAGCAAACCTTTATATGATACTAATATGACATTGCACTTTTTTATTGAAATAAAAACCTGTAATGCGAAAAATATACGAAATAGAAAAAATCCACAAAAGTTACATTATTTAACCTTTTCTAAATAAAAGCAGTGACTAAATTTCACAATTCCCAAATGTTTTCCTAAGTGTTGCATCCTGTTAGATTTAAATTACAATTCATAAGCAGGTCTTTTTGTGACAATGCCATCAGGTGCTCAAACTAGAAGAGATTGCTTTAGGAGGAATGATAAAATAAGTCATTTTTACATAAAGTGCGAGGGGTATATTGGTTATATATGAATATGAATTATGACATAGCCGTAGAATATTTTGGTAAAATGGCACAGACAGAGCAGTAACCAGAGTTAAGACACAGGTGACCCAGGCAGTGTCACCTGTCGATTGGATCCAGTACGTACTTAGGTTAAGTTAAGCCATTCGCTTAACATCTTCGTTTTACAGTCCCCATTAAGGACGCTAAACTGAGATCCCCTGTTCTTATAGGAATGGGTCTCATAGTTTAGCATCAGTTTTAGAAGGTTTTTTGTTTTATAGAGTTTTTCAGGTACCTACACATTAGTATGAAGCCTGACACTAAGAGAACTGGGACACAGAACATTCTATGAAGCCAGTGATAGTTCTACAGGAATAGAAAACTGTCTAACATATTCGGAACCTCTTCCTTTGTAGTATGAAGTATAATTATACCAAACAAAATAATAACACTGCAAGCTAAGAGGTGAAGACCAGCTCAGTAGATCAGAAGTAAGGTGAGCCATAACACTCTCTCTCATCTTCGAGAGCTGAGGAAGCAAGACATTCCTATAGATAGAACTCCAGCAATCAGGGCCTGCTGTGTGAGAACTGAAATTGAACAATTATGGAGTATTCAAGAGACCACTAAGTGAATGTAGGGACAAAGGATTGCATTATTTTTTTATATGAAGAAAGTTTTATTTCCATTTAATCCTCCCCAAGCAGTTTTTATCTCTGGAACACAAAACAGGCGGTCCGCGTTCAACGTCTCCCTGCTTTTAAATCATTGTATAAAATGTCCAATTTGCATCCTCTGAACGCAAAGTGCACTAAAAAAGAAGTTCATGGAAAAACGAGAAGTGCCAGCTGACTATGTTAATAGAGAAGTTAAAATAGAGTATTAGATCTTCTTATTTATCATATATACAGTATATAATGTAACTTTATGTAGTAATATACAGTACACAATTAAGTTGAATTTAAAAGTAAATTTTGCTTTGTGTTGCTTTCATTTTCTTGTGCACTGTATGTACAAGACATTCTATGCATAAATTATATTTAAGCACTCAATGGGTCATTACAGTAATTATTCTAATACACTGATTCATATGGAGAAATATGTGGCACTTAACATCCTCTGAGGAATACTGAGATCCTCCCTGTCCCCATTAACCTCTATTTCCATTATTTCATAAGTGAAATAATGTTTTTAAAGACGTTTCTCAGCATCCATTCGCTTAACATCCTTGTTTTACAATCCCCATTAAGGATGTTAAACTGGGATCCCCTGTTCCTATAGGAACGGTTCTCATAAGTTAGAACCAGTTTTAGAGATCAAACGGTCTTGTGGAAGGTTTTTTGTTTTATAGAAACGAGTATGACCTCCATGAAGTGTTGCGTCAGTTTGCAGTAGGGCTGGTCCATCTTGGAGCTTTGGTTAGCTTTGAACTGCAGAATGCCTAAATCCAGGGACTCTCGGCAATTGTAAATAACTTGTAAACAGATGTGGTGTGTTTTTTTTGTTTAGTTATTTGAAATAAGTATTGTTGCCTTTTGAGTCTGTCTTGTGTTTATTACACTGACATCACACTGTGCCAGGAAAACTAAAAAGAAACCACATTAAAAGCTTGGTCAGTATTAATTCCTGACTAGAGAGGGTATTTTAGTTGATATTTTAAATTTGTGTCAAGATTTTTACCTTCATATTTGTAAAACAGAACCTAATTTACATGATCTAGGTGATCACTCTTTTATCTTTATATTAAAGTGGGATATATCACAATAATGAATTCCCAGTACCATCACTGTCACCCATTAATTTATAACAGAAATGTTTAAAACAAAAATGCAAATATATGCATATATATAGATGAATATAGATATATAGATGAAGGAGTGCAAAATGTAACATGCAGAACAAAAGAAAATATAGATTGTGAAAAAGGAAAAGAAACTGTTTAAAATAGGCTTAATTAATATGAAACAAACTCCAGCTGATCTGGCTTTGTAGGAGGCTACTAAGGGTTTTGTTAAATAGAAGAACAGACTTCACAGGAATCACCGATTACTCAACATTCATTTTAAGCTAGGGTGAGCGGGAGAGGGGAGGCAATGTGACGAGAAGATAATTAAACTGACACCTAACCTAAGCACTTATGTAATGTAGATAAAAGGCAGGCGTACCAAACTTTCCTCCTTTTCATCCAGGCCGGGCTAGGTTAGCAACAGACAGAGACACCACAGGAAATTAGACAGGTTAGAGACAAGAGAATGTGACTGATGAAAAAAGAAAACAATTGGAGACATAAAACAACATCGGGCTTACAATTCACTTGGGGACAAACATGCAGTTAATTTTCCGACTTAAACAGTGCATGTTTATCATGAGACCCATTTCATACCTAGAATACAGAATCCCATTTCAATCGCGCATACATTCAATGTATTCCAGTTTATTTCCAAAAGTTCAGAAGCTATTAATCAGAGCAGCACAAATCCACCCACAATCTGAACATATCCCTGTTTCGTCATGTACAGTATCTGTGTAATCTGTGCTGACCGGTTAAAAGTTCCTTCTTATAAGTTTCTTTAAAAACATTAATGAATGCCTTTCAAATGTCAAATGAATGATAACATTAACAGGTTTAATCCATCAGAACAGTGACACCACATACTTGTATAGGTGTATATAACCTGCTTCTTTTTTTAAACCATGGCTTTTACTCACATTCCTGCCACTCCTTTTGTTGAATATCCTGTTTTAAATAGTGTGCCTATTTGTACATTTCATTTCTGTCTTGCACAGTCATATCTTGTTTTTATAAGGGTTTTCATACATGCTCCTAATGGTAATACCTCTCCCTAATTCATATCATGCATGTGCCATTTTACTGCTACCCACTGCCCCCTTTAAAAAACAATAAAAACGTTTTAATGTGAAGGTGAATGAACTTTCATTCACTAATAGTTAAATGTTGAAACCTTGTTGCATTTCACTTGGAGAATGCTGTTTTGCGGAAAGCAAAGTCACATCAATTTTTCCAAGTCTGTTTTCTTTTGAATCTTACTCCTAATGTGTAAGAGAGGGGTGTTCCCACAACTAGAGCATCAAGAAAGAGCTTTTGCAACTACTTGGGAGCAAAAAGTAAGAATGCAGAGCTGTAAACATGAGAAATGTTGTAAATGAAAATGTTCCAGCATTTAAAGTGTGGGCGCACTCAGCACCAGTAGGTATTTGTAAAGGACAGTGGTAGTAAATTTCAGAGCAGTCAATAAGTGATACTTGCCATTCCAAATTGCCCTTTTCCTCTTTAAAAGTTCATAATGTATATAGAAGGAAATCATATTTAATGACCCTCAAAACACTTAAAAGTCTCAACAATGCAAGTTTGTACTACAAATTTACTTTTTTTCAGTAATAATTTTTGTTCATGCCCAGCAATACTGATGTATTGCACTGGGAAAATGAAAATACTTAATGTAAGACCAACTGCAAGGGGTCTCGATTCAAAAAGGAATTATCCACTGCTGATTCTCAGTGTCTAGGGGCCAATTCTGTAGCATTAGACTTTGGGAGGAGTTTTGAGCTGGCATGACCAAACTAATTGCAAAAACTGATGCAACCTCTAAAACCTTGCCATAAGGTTGACACATCATGACTAATATTGTCAAAAGTGGATTTTCAGTATTATTTGAGACATACAAGCTGATAGCTGTAAATCAACATATTTTGAAATAATTCCTAATATTGTAAAAATTCACCTCTTATAGTCTGACAAATGGATGGGGCTTTAGTAATGTATAAAACAGAGAATTCAAACATTTTAGACATCTGATTCCTAAGATTTGATAAGTTAAAAAGAAAACAGGACTCTGGAAAGGATCTTTCAGTATCTTTTAAAATATTCTTGTCAACTGTTTATCACTTTTTTTTCGTATCTTGTCACTATGCTAGTTATAAGTGGTTCATCTGTACTTTAAAGTACAAACATATCAACCACTGTTAAACCACTGATTGCTGTTTGGAAAAAGATAAATATTAATGTATTCAGCATTCCTTCGTCTTTAAAAATGCAAAATAATGGCAGTTTAATACTAAACCGAAGCAATAGAACCTGAAAATGGAGGGTAATGAATGACTAGCCATCTGTTTCAGTATCTGAGACCCCTGCCTTGATTGTGCACCTTAGCCATATGTTAAGTCCTCACTATCCACAAGAGTACAGACTCTTGCTGCGAGTTATTTTCAGGTTTTACTTGTGTGCGTGTATGTGTGCGAACAGCAGACAGTCCAGTCTCTGTAAGCCATTTACAGAAAGGCACGCAGTCATGTGCATGATGAAAATCGAAAGAGAACTTTATAATGCATTCTCCGGGTTACAAGAGGCACTGCAATGTTTCTCTTAATTAATATTTTAAGACACTGATGTGTACTAAATTTAAAAAAGCAGATGCTGAATATACAGTATAAGCTATTAAAGACCCCTACACATCCTAAATTGAGGTGGACGTATTGCAACTTCTCATTGTAGGTAAAATCTACCTTAACATAATCTCACTGCTGACGTCCAGCAACTAATTAGACTAAACCTTAATTTCAGATGCAGATCAATTCTATCCAATATCTATATTTACTTACAGGACATTTTTTAAGAAAAGATAAATATATAACTGCATTGTTTGAGTGTGATTAGCTGCTAAAAGATAATTACCTGGAAGCAGCCCAGAAGCCAGTCACAGGTAAGATTCTGAGGTACCAAGTTAAAATTACATACTGGGGAGTCACATATCTGAAACACACAGGATCAGATATGCATGTAGAAATAAGCCCAGTGCTTGCTATTTCCATGTTGTTAGCACAAACAGGGGCTCCCTCAATCTCATGCACCAAATGAAAGACAATTGGTCAGAGTACTATAACAGATCTATAACAATTTTAGAATTTAAAAAAAGAAGTGATTATAATGGGAAAGCATGAACTTACCACCTTGAATTATGAAAAATCTACAAAGTATATTATGTTAAGACCACACCCCTCAAAAAAGCAATAGTTCTGAGACTTATTAGTGACTATTTCTTTTCTCTTTAATACATTAGGGTGAAAAATTAATGACTTCCCCATAATTATTTCAGAAATATTGCAATTTAGTTTATGTCTGAAGTTCAATTTTTGAGTTGAAAAGGAGTGCAGGAATAATATGCATTAAATTAATGTTTACATTATTTTTCTTTTTCCTATTTTGCTGAAATAAAATGCAAGTTTTCAGTTTTTTTACAGAATTAGGTGAGTATGTTTAATGTCCAATGAAGTTAATGATTACACAAATCCACTGAGACTGAGAAATTAAATGATCACAAAGATAAGCACACTTACTCAGAGATTAGAAGCAACATTTCATATGACCAGGATTTAGAGCAGAAAATAACATTTATTCATGTACTGTAGGATATCACTCACTACACATTACCATTAGGCATTACTACACCTGCTGCATCTCCAAATTCTGAATGTGTGCTTGTATAATGACTACTTTCTTATGCTCTAGATTTAATGTTGGTACTATAATTCTAACTTCAAACATGCTGTTGCAGAGTTTGAAATACCAAACCAAATAATCTCTTCTGTGCTGTTTAAAAAAAAAGCAAAAAATGAAGATACTTTCATTTGACTGAAAAAATGCTGTACCTTTCCTTACATAAATATTTTAGTACATATGTTTTTTTTTTAATGTTGAGACTAAGATGACATCCCTATCATTACTGCTTAAAGAATGTGTATTTAAAACGTCAACCTGTGCTGGCCAAGGTCCCATAATAAACATTCTATGTTAGTAGTCTGCCAAACCATGAGACACTGATGAAAAACAGAAAAAACAAGGGGAAAATGAAGGATTGTAGGAAGAAAAACTTTTCAGGAGTTAAGGAGATTTTCAATGGTATTAAAGAAATAGGTTTTCTGTTTAGCATGATTCTAGACAAGAAGAACCGTATAACTGTATCTTTCCTAACCTGGGATCCCCCTGCTATTGGGATGGTGCATGTCAGAAGATTTCCAATCAGCGTCTCTAATGGAAAATTCAGGCCATCAACATGCACTGTGTAGACCAGGCCCAGACAATTCTGTGAAGAAGAAAGGAAATATAAACCAATAAAGCCTCTGCTTTAACCATACAACCATTGAAGACTGAAAAGGTAGCTGGAAACTTCTCATACCCTAAAGACCTCTGTATGGTCCAAACGAGACACCAACACCAGGCTCTTTGGAGCAAATAACTGGTTGGGCTGCATGATGCCAGAATCATCATCTTCATCAGCTTCACTTGAGAGGCTCTTCTGGGGCTGCAGAAACAGAGAGGATAAGTAGCTTGAGGTCTCTACCAAGGTTGTGCTGTATAGTGTGCTATATGGCCAATGTATTTACATCCAGGAAAGTCATGCTTTTTAAGATTCACAATTGTATGTTTATTTCTGAATATGTTTTTAATTAATCGACCAAGTGCATGTTGACCCTGCTTCCTACAGTTTTCAAAATTCTCACAAATGGAACATAAACTTATCAACAGGAAAAAAAGTGATTGTTTCCACAAAATGTATGCTCATATTACACAAATATGGTACTGAATACTTTGCTAATGGGCCAATGTCATCAAAAAATGTTTATGCAGCTATGTATTTTATTCACCCCGTTTGAGGGAATAATGCTCACATTATCCGTCGTAGGATTTTAAGTGTGAATCTGGATCAAGAAGAAATTCTTCAGTATTTTTCAGGCAATTTATACAAATTCAACGTTCTTTGAGCTAAAAATCATTAGTATCCCCCCCCCATCAAAATAAGTTTACTTTGCTGCAGTTTTGAGCAACACATTTCTAACTCTAGTCACTGAGAAAGTACACAGCAGCCACAGCAGATCATGAAACAAAAACTCAGGCTTACTGCTGACCAAGACTGAATATGCCTAACCTAAACTATGCTTGGGGTAACTGATTCTGGGCAGCATTTCCACCCAAAGGTGACTGTTTGATTGGCTATTTCTGGGGGTGGAAATAACACATGCAATGAATAAGAGCTTGATTTGTTCTAGGTATTACATGCTGCACAAACCTATGGTATAATTACTGTGCTCAGTAAACAGTAAAAAGCACAGAGAGTGGAGCCTGGTATAGGAAGGGTTCTACAGATTATACCAGTCAGGGTCCAATTGTTTCACTTTCACAGGATTCACATTGTTACAGTGAATCAACAATCACCTGCAGAAAACAGACTCATGAATAGCTAGAAGTAACTCTGTGGAATGACAAACAAAGGAAGATCTCAAATAAGAGTGAAGGTCCTTGTTTCTGAATGCCCAAATCGCAGTTTGTGTAGGGTTCTGCGTTTCTGTGACGGAGCAAAATTAAAGATTCATATCTCTAGAAGGCAGACAAGGTCTGGGCATGTATCCTAGTATTTGCTGTTATTTTACCTATTTTATTATTTTTAAAAACTAATCATAGTTCTGAACATAGTGGTTCTACTTTATGACAACATGTACTCATAATGGTGGTCCATTTGTGTCTCTCCCTTCCTTTTTCAAATAAACAGATATTTGTTTTGTTAGCATCAGAAATAATTTTTTGTTACAAAGCCACATCTCAATGATGTGAGATACTGACTCTAGTCAACCTAGATTTAAGGCTATACAAGAAGTATAAAGAACATTATCCATAAACTGTATATATTGTAAGCAACAAACAGCATTCAATTACAAGATTGTTTCAATTAGTTCTCCTTATACATTACAAGTATTAGTGGAGACCCAGGATAAGGATTGTTATAGCAAAACGTGTGTTATACTAAAGGATGCTATATAGCTGTGAAGATATACTGTATTCATAGTTTTAAGGTAGGAAATAAACAGCAATTACTATCTTAAATACAATAATAATCTACATCTTATAAAATCTCAAAAGGATCAGACTGCTAGGCAATATGAGTTCTAATTCCAGCTCTGGTCAGGTAACCCATACATGTAACACAACCTAAATAATAAATACCGCACATTTTGAGAAAAGAGGTTACATTTTAATTAAATATAGTCCACATCACCTTCCTGAAGCTGAACAGTGAAGTATCTATATGTAATTTATTTACAATATCTGTATGTGTATTTGAAAATAACTTGTTTGCAGACCATAACCTACCTGCGAGTTATCCACTTCTTCCCAGAAAGTGAAACAGGCACAGTAATGGCGTTCAGAGTTAATATCTGTCAGAACGGCTACAAAGAACGTTGGAGGTTGCCTCTCAGCAAATAGCTGCCACCCGTTGGGTTGACAAAACTGGAAAAAGTAAAAACACACTTAATTCAATCACCAACTGAATTGAATTTAATTGAATGTGAGCCAACATGGACTGGGACAGTTCAAGATGAATGAATCTTGACATTTACTTTAATCACTAAAAAAGGGAAATAACTATTTCATTTACAAATGTTAGAATTACAGAAAAAACACTATTTTATAGACATTTTGGAAGTAAAAGACATATTTTACAAGAGGTGCTTCAAGTGGATTATTTGCAATACATAATGTATAGTCTTCTAATACAAAGTTCCCAGCAAAACAGCAAAAGACCTAAAGTATTTTTTAAAAAAACATTTAAAATACTTATAAATAAAATATTGAGAAAAAAAACATAACGGAACTGTATTAACTGTATGCTATACTTCTCATTTGGTTTGCAGTTTGTCATCCCAGGTTGTGTAGGTTCTCTCCCAAGCCAGGGCTTTAGAAAAAGACATGTATTCGATACTTTCAGCTAAGAAGTGTCCGAGGATTAAAATAAGAATACCTTAAAAGCTCTAACAGCTGTGTGATGGAACAATATCTACCAGTCTGTTGTTAAATAAACAGGCTGGAAATACTTTTGCATTAACTTGCATGCATATCCATTAACTTGGATATTTTAATACATGGCATTAAAGGCTTTGAAGAAAAAAAAATAAAAAGGCCATTGTGAAGTATAAAACATTCAGTTTATTGTAATTTTAAAAGCATTATACCAAAGTTAGATATGGAACAATCAGCTCAACATTAATAGTCACCATTACCATTTTAGAGATTTTTTTTGTTACTAATGCTTAATGCAGTCTGGTTTCTACACAAAACATTATTCAGTTATGATTGTTTGGCAGTTGGGTCAAGGATGCTTCATTACATACGACACTGCCCTATCAAATGATTTACATATAATTAAATTATATATAGTTTTTTCCATTCAAAAAAGTATCAGGAAAAGGTTTTATTGCTAGGTCTTCTATTTCTAGAGCTTATTATTTTTAATTATAACTGCATTAATTTAAATATCCCAAAGACTTTTACTGACTTTTCATTTCACCTTTGAGCATTAAAACAACTTCCAATTGAGAATTTAACTTGGAAAAAAAAACATCAATATCTTTGAAAGAAGATATATAGCAATTTTCTCATCATCATCCTTTGAAGTACCAAGTAATTTCTGAATTTACAGAAAATGAGAGCTGAGAAAAATACCTTATTTGCTTTAACTTCTACTAACTTAATCAAAATGAATGAGAAGAGATTATCAATATTAAAATTCCACTAACAACTAGCACTCTAGTTTACTAATCAAAGTTTTTTTTTTTACAATCCATCAACATAAGATAAAGGTTAAGCATGAGGTGAACACCTTAAACTCAATATTTACTGTTTCAATACATTGCTGTTGTTTGCAGGGCCTTGCAAAGGAGTATGTCTGAGCCGTTTATCTTTACATTGTAATAATGGTGTGTACTTTGCTAGTCTAAAAGAACTGAACCTTTTTACACTTGAACAGTAAGACTACATTGGGACCCGGTTAAAATAATCAAAATCCTCATAGGCATTGGTATAATTAACTCTTTGGACTTCAGAATTAACAGTGAAACAAATAAAAGAGGAATGTGCATTTACAAACGAGAACAGAAGGTACAGATGCAGCCATTCAAAGTGCGTGGTACACACACGTACCGGAGGTAATTGGCTACGGCGTCACGCATTGTGACGCACGATGACGTGCGGTACCGCAGTACGTGATTGGTTGACCGACAGGGGCACTCGTGGTCCGTTGGTCTGTCGTAGAAAGATTTACAGTAAACGTCTTTACTGTGCCCGTTGTAGTATTGAATACGCGTTGCAGTATGCTCCTATTCTTTTTATGCTCAGGCACTAAGATTTCCCTTCAGTGGTAAAATTCCATATAAATATTCAATACTTAAACGGGCACAGTTAAGGCATTAAATATACATATACATACTGTATACAGTACAGTTTGCATACGGTAATATGTTTATGTTCCTAAATCAATCTCTTTTATGAGCATGTGAAAGGCATGGTGAATCGATTCTCAAAAAATACTGTAATTTGCATGATTGGAAACAAATGCGTGATTGCGAAATGCTGTGGTGTTACTTTTACAAAGACGGTCAATGGAAAAAAAGAATGTGGACCAGGGCAATACTTTGAGTTTACACTTACAGCTTGTCCAAGGTCATTCATTATTAATACTATTAGTAATATCTTCGTTAAAGACTTTGATGGCGACAGCTCAAACATGAGAGGTTGAGCTTTATTAGCTCCACCTTGCAGAAATTCCGGATACTATTATTTTGCTTGCGGTATTATAGGAGAATTTACAGTAACTAGCGGTTACTAGCGGTTACCGGAAAATAATGCGGTATCGCCCGTGCATTTTGAATGGCTGCATCTGTACTTCTTAACACAAAAGACAGTGGAGAGTAGAACCACGCTGTCTGGCCACTTCTCTTGAAGCCCATATCATGGTTTCTTCACAAAATGTCAGTATGAGATCCTAGGATAAATTAGCTACTGAAAAAGACTGTCAAAAGGTCTTTCATTTGTTATTTTTTATGATGCCAAATGAATGAAGTCCTACAGGAAACAAATTCTATTTGTACTACAACTTTTTGTGTAGCAACATCTGTTTTAAATATTTAATTTTGTCTAGAAAATTGTCAGCTGCTTGTTGGACTCCAGAAGGGCTTTAAAATATCTCTGTCTTTCTGAAATTCTGCTTCAACTGATATTGTCAAGTATGCAGTGATAAAAGCATTGGGAGACACAGTTCAGCATTCGCCATGCAAACTGAAACTCTCCAGGGTTAAGACCAATATGTCTTTAACTGAAACACTAAGTACCTAAAATTTGTAATGAACACATTGACATTGATGTACAGTTTTGTCCATTAGTTAATGGACAAAGAAAAATGACACAAAATAGAATTTTATGCAAAGAAAAAGTGGAAAGACAGAAGAAGACATTCTAAAACAGAAGGTGTCCAACATCAAGCCCGCAGGCCGGATCTGGCTCACCAAGCCCTTTTGTTTGGCCCGCGTGGTAGCATGGTGCAACCCAGGCCTTGACAAAGACATGTCAAGAAGTGGGGAAGAACTGATACGGCAGGACCTGCACACTGTCCTCTAAGTTCCATCGGTCTCACTGACACTGTACATTATTTTACCACAGAAAAGGAAAATAAGGAACGTTGCATGAATCAAGATAAGTGGAGAAGCAATTTTCTTCATATAAGTGAATAAAAAACGAATATGCTTGAATTGGTAAATCAGGTAGCTGCTGCCAAAAAGCAAAAGCAGTTGTGTTAGAAGTGATTTTTCTGCTGTTCTGCTTTCTTTGTTCACTGATCAAGAAAATAATGTTTTTTATTTGCAGTGTTTATGTTTCATCATGCAACATCCCTTTAATCAGCCTTTTACTGACTCAGCTTCCCAGTTAAAAGGCCGATAATTACAATATTAGCCAAGCTGGTTCTCATTGCAAGCCAGTTCCTCAGCAGAGCTTATGGGAGATGTTGATCACGAATCTCAGAGCCTGTTAAATTCCCATTTCTGTTTACCAAGTGATACGCATATCCACCCTTCAGTTTGCAAAGATAATTCATTCCTCAGAAACAGATATTAATTTGATATTTTGCATATGAAAATTAAATTCCCATATCTTTTCATGTTAAAGATTATGATTCATTCCAAGGGTCTAGAAAATCACCCAGTGACTCACTCCGTCTGGGCAGAGGGAACATTGACAGTGACCTGTTTCTGAACTGAACAGTAAACTGATACATCTGTTCTTTTTCCTTTCCCGTATACAACCGTTTTTGTGCAATATTTGCCAGGGACCTGTGCGATACGTTTATATTTATATTCATATTCTGTAATATAACTTTGTTGCGTACTGTTCTGTTCCGGTTTGTTTTTTGTGTATTCTGGACTGTGAGTTACTCTTCTTAGTGCACTTCTCACTGTACTGATTGTATTGTATTATTATTGTATCATTTGTTACACTGTTGCTGTGTTGTCTGTGTTAAGCTGCTGTTGCACTGCAATTTCCCTCACGGGATCAATAAAGTATCTATCTATTGTCACTACCTTAAGAGTACTAAATTATTAAAACAAGAACATAATTGCATGTTTGTGATAATCAACCCATTTAACCTACTGTACAGTACAGTAATTAAGATGAAATACGTAAAAACTGTACTCATGTACTCATGACAATATTTTTTTCAACAGAACAGATTTATCTAGTGCGCAATTATCAAAACTATAATTAAATACCTTATACTCAGAAGACAGAGTAAAATGTTGCTAGTGAAGATGCAATAACTGCTAACTGAATTTCAAAGGGGGGTATAACGTTGTCAAAAAAACACAAATAATACTATGTAATGGCTGTACATGGTGTTTTGATCATTTATGGTGTGCATGGCAATGCATAAAAGTAAGAACCCAATCTGGCACGAATGAGTTTGACACCTGTGTTCAAAAGTTTCATCTGGAAGGTCACCCAGCTTCTTACCCCAGACTTTACTGCACTTTTAATAGCTGTCACAGCATTCAGTCCTCACTTAAGATTGGGCACTATTCACAACCACTTTACAGCTAACTGAGACTCGTGTAATAAATGAACAGGCGGAGATGACTGTGCACACATAGAGCAGAAAAAAGGGTTACATATTGACACTGTTTCTACTTCTTAACATGACTATGATTGAAGATGCAAACCACAGGCTAGCCTTTTCTAAAATTTCTGCTGGCACACCAAACAACAGCTATTACAAGAACTATCATCTGAAAGACAGTAACATGATGTAAATGTTTCAGATACAGTGTCTTGCAAAAGCATTCAGACTTTTGCACACTCTATTGTACGTCAATACAGTCTGGGGGATCCAAATACCATTTCCTGTTTGGGATGGAAAGCAAAACAATAAACAATCCTACTGAATGTGACAATTAATCTCAGCATCCCTCCACCCTGTCCCTATCCCTCAGCCCCTGATAAATCACAGTTCCTAGTGAAAATATTGTACGCACCAGTTCAATTCCCTGAGGAAAAGGGTTGTCTTCCCAGTCCTTTTCAGGAAAGCGTTGAAGAATCCGACCCTGACCGTCGCTGCTCCCTGCAGGGACAGGAAAAGGAACATCTGTCACAGCTGCTAAGGAAACAAATGGAAATCCTGCTATCCAAGTCAACAACTCGGCTTTTCAACATCATAACAGCACTCTGATACACAATGAATACATTTTATTGAGAGAAATACCTGCAGGACGTACCAGACATGACAAGACCCATGAAATTATCAATGTACAGTATTATACCCATAATTGGCATTACCATCTTTTTACCTAATATTGATATTCCAAAAATAAGTTTTACTGTGTGAATGGATGCAAAGTTCATTTTTTCTCTGTGACGTACCCTTAAAATACACATGATTTTGAAATGAGTGCTTCTTCAGTAATAAGCACAATCTTGACTTTTTTTAAACCTAAAGTTAATATGGCTATAATGTCCTGCCACTATAAATACAGTTCTAGGAATGGATGAAGGCCGATATGTTATGACTACGGTATATCGCTAACTTCCAGTGGCTTTGTAACACGGTAATAAAGGACACATCATAAAGATCTCTATTTACAATAAAGATTTAGGATTTAAAATAATCAAAAAATGTAAAAAAGAAGGTATGGCTAGGTATTAATACCATTAATTGTTTAATCTTGGACATCTCCAGTAAATGCTTGTGAACAGGCCAAAAAAGACTTTTAACATTGCATATCTATTTCCTTCTCCTTTGTTTTCAAGACTGAATACAGCAGCTATTCACCATCGCAAGAAAACAGTATCCCTTCCCTAAGCTAAACATAATTAAATTTCCATAATTCACTTTTCGATAAGAACTACCAAGCTGAATGTCACTGGGTTTCTAACAGAAGTCATTTTTCATCGAGAAAGTCATGGGACTGACTTAATTAACACAAGCATGCAAATCACACAGACTGAGGCCTAAACAAAACCAAACCACAATTTCCAAAGTATTTCCATTCTAAATCACTATTTACCTACTTTACATTCAAAACGCCCTTTAGAAAGCAACTGTTTTTCTGGTAAGTGCAAAAAGCTAGGACTTAATTTTAAATGGGGAAATTGTTTCAAATCACAATGTCTAAAGGCATTTTCAGGATTTTAACATGTATCTTAATCAAGCTAACATGGATACCGAAAAGCCTTCAATAGTCATAAGGGGCAAAATTGCTCGTAGCTGCTGTAGAGCAAATAAACATCCTGTGGGAATCCTGCATACTGTTCTCACTCTGGCTGCTGAGTCTAAGAAAGATCTGATTAAGGAGGAACTGAAGGAGGAACATGGATAATAATGATTCTTGTCTATAAAGTAAGGAACTGAGAAAAAAGTACTGTAAACACCCAGATATTGACCACCTGTGATTACTTATCTTTTCCAGAAGGTTCAGAGCTGCTTCATCTCCAAAATGTAGTCTCATTAAATTGCAAACATAGGATGAAATCATAATTAAGGTGTTTTACTACTAATTCTCACATTTTTAAGGAGTGTCCATCGTTGACATCTTGTTGAATAACTAGGTGAACAAAGAAAAGCAATCTATCTTTAATTAAAAACATTTAAGGTCTGTTCGAATGTGGAAGCAGGTTTCAGCAAAGTTAACAAGAGTCAAATCATCTGCTGAGGACAGTTCTACATTACAAAAACTGTAAACGAGTGCAGTGTAAAGCTTCTAAATCACAAGATAACTGATCAGCATTTTGGAAAGATAAATGAACATCACTGTACAATACAAAGGGGAACTGGATTAAGCATGAGAGATAAGAAAGAATTGTATTGGCCTAGACCAAAAGACAAAACTGCTATGAACGTGAACAAAACCCACAGGAGTATAATTCCTGTGGTCCCAGTCGCATAGGCATTACCCATAAATCAGATGCTGTGACAAGAACTGATTGTTTGCAAATTATCTTGGCGGTTCCAAAGTTAAAAACATGGATGTAACCCAAAGCCTGCAACAAAACAGAAATGCCAATTTAACCACAGCTGTCTGATGCGGAATTTCTCAAACCTTCTCCTGCTTACCCCATCCATCCATGTTCTAACTGCTTAATCCAATTCAGAGTCGCGGGGAGAGCTGGAGCCTATCCCAGCAGGCAAAGGATGCAAAGCTGGACACACTCTGGATGGGAGGCCAGTCCATCAGAGTGGACATACAAGGAAACACAAATATTCACAACAGGGCCAATTTTCCCAGAAGCCAACTGACCTTCCTCCCACAGTCTTTGGACTGTGGGAGGAAACCAGAAAACCTGGTTGAAACACATGCAAACTCAGGGAGAACATACAAACTCAACACAGACAGCACCCCAGGAATTAAACCCAGGGCCACAGCGCTACAAGGCAGCAATGCTAACCACTGTGCCACCCACTATTAATCCCTTTACTGGAAAATTATTTTTAAGGCCTACTGTATATTGAGTAATCTATATTTTAAACAGAATTCAAGACTGGGCAAACATCTGGCAGATGGCAATTAAAGCAGGCAAGTCCAGAGTTACATGAAGGTTAGCAAATACAAACTGCAAATCAAAAGAATGGGAAACGCTGAACCTTCTGAAAGTCTTGAGTGTATGCTGACACCAATTACTGTATGTTCCAAAAAAGTCAACTTAATTTTTGCATCAGAGTCAAGCAACTTGTATTTGTCATCGTGATGTCATGTCATTTTCCAAACCACTTGACACCATACGGTGTGTTGGGAAGCCGGAGCCTTCCTGGCAAGCAACAAGCACAAGGCAGGGTACACCCTGGACAGGGCACCAGTCCATCGCAGGGGAAGTACAAGCCAATCATGGAGGCTATTTGGAGGCCACAGTTAAGGCCAAGGGGGGGAATTTGGCCCAGACACCGGGATAACTTCCTTCTCTTATCGAGAAATGCCCGGGGATCTTTAATGACACTGAGAGTCAGGACCTCGGTTTAACGTCTCATCCGAAAGACGGTGCCCACTACACTATAGTGTCCCTGCCACTACACCGGGGCATTAGGACCCACACAGACCGCAGGATGGGAGGCTCCTGCTGGTCCCACTACCACTTCCAACGGCAACCATAGCTTCCCAGGAGGTCTCCCTTCCACGTACTGACCAGGCTCAACCCTGCTTAGCTTCAGTGGGTAGCTAGTTGAGAGCTTCAGGGTGATATGGCTGCTGGCATTTGTGATCGTGAGACTCATATTAAGTAAATGTAATATGGTTTATTTTCGGTAATTTGATCAGAGTTTACAATCGACCAGTTTAGAATAAAAATATACCTTGAGTTCGACCCAGGATTTCAAATCTGTTGCTGCAAATAACACAGTATCTACACATCTGCCGTATGTAAAATCTTTTCAGCTAGACAATGCATCTAGTTGCTCAGCAAGTAAAAGAAAAGGCTATACTCTAGACTTCAAGGGTTAATTTACACAAACATTAGAATGATCAAATGGGTGTTTGCCAATCTGAGTAACATACAAGGCCCTGCTGTGACATGCAGCACAGTGTAGTGGTAATATACTCTTTCAGGCTGATCAAAGGGACACAATTCAAGGCATACAAACTAAGATAATGCCTTTTGAGATCTTTTTTTTTTTAAACCAGCAAAGCGAGATCACAGCGCTCTTCTGTAAATACAAACAATTCTGGAAAAGAAATCCTGGGAAGTGGCTTGATTCCAAGGTGTGGCAGCCTTTAGCAAAGGGCAGACCGAGAGTGGAGAATGACATGGGTGGAGGACACATAAGTAAGACTCACCCATCGCATGGAAACCGAGTTCTGAGTAAAGTACTGCACACTGCAATATTTCTTCCAATTTTAGTTAGAAGAGCCGACATCCCTATCTACTTTGCCCAGACTATTACACTGAAGAACATAAGGAATCAATGTACTGTAACTTTGTTGAGAGAGAACTACAAAACTTTACTTTTGTTCCAGAGTACAACAAAACTGTCTCTGGGGCTTTGGGTGGTTCAATTATAAAAGGCACTTGTCCCAAGCATAGACTGAGCTCTATAATTCACAGCAGGAGATGGAACTGAGAAATGCCACCAGCCAACTGTGACCAAACCTCCCCAAGCAGTGGTACATAATCTGGTTGAGAAAGTTAGCCAGGGTGGTCTCTCTTGGTCTGAGACTTCCTGGGTGCCTGCAGGCATGTGGTTACGTCGTGTGAGGGACACTCCCTTCCTCTAGTCAGTGCGGAATTTCCTGTGTCACTGCAGAGCTTGTAACATGCCAAAGAGATGAATGAATTGACTACTGGACCAGTCAGGGTGTTTGCACCTCTTCATTCTCACTGTGTGGGAACTGGAATTGTCTTCTCAGCCAAGAGGCCAGACAGCTGGCAATTCCAAATTGGACAGGTATATAACAAATCTAAACCGGTTCTTTAAATTAGAATAACTGCAGAATGTGTGGAGCATTTATGTAACATAGTGGCTCAAGGCAAGTTAAAAGAAATGCAGTTTACTAGACAAACATTACTCACTCGTAATAGATACTGTAATAACAGTACACCGTCTAAGGTGTTAAATAAACTTGCACAGAATGAAAAGCATATCACGTACAGAATATAATCGTTGTGCAACAGTACAGTCATATTAAATGCAATCTTGTGCAAGGCAAACTCAAAGAATACCATACTGTTTACAGTATTGTCATTGTACTTCAAAAACATCTAAAAAAATAATCCTCCAGGTACACAAAAATCCTCTAATACAAGAGGAAAAGGTACTTGTACTGACCTATTCTGACAATGTCCACTGTGGTGTCTCCGGGCGTAATGAACACCATAAAACGTGAACATGAAAAACATGCACACTCCTCACCCTTCCTGTACTGCCACAAGACTTTCAGTGGCGAGCCAAGCTGATTAGCAACTGCAGATCCCAAAATTGGGAGGGTATAAAAAGAAAACAAGGAAATTCCAAATAAAATAAAGCTCTGCTGCATCATACGCAGTCAGAAGATTTCAGACTGGGCCTTATTACTCTACTTAATTCATATCCTTGTGTGGATTAGTGTCTGAAAGTGAAATAAAGTTATGGCCTACTGTAGCATGAATCCTGTTCCTTTAAAATCTGTGTACAAACAAATATCTCACATACTATGTCTAGGGATTATAATATAATAATTAACTTTATTTTATATAGCACCTTCAAAAGTGGCTTGTCAAAGAGCTTTACAGAAAAAATACACAATGAGAGGAGAAATTAGAATTACACAGTTACAATGATGTGTTGGAATACAGTAGGAAAGCAAAGGGGTAGACAAGGTACCAGTTAAATAAAGTCCCTTTAAAGAAAAATGTTTCGAGTCTAAATCTGAAAGAGCTCGGGGAAGGTGACTCTGATATCCTTAGGGACAGAATTCCAGAGCTTAGGGCTGTAGCAAGAGAAGGCACCATCACCCTGTGGAGTGTAGATGTGGTTAGGGGACAGACAGGAGACCAGAATTAGATGAACAAAGGTTATAAGGTGGGGAGCAGGACAACAGTAACTCAGACAGGTACCGAGGTGCCAAGCCATGCAAAGACTTATAGTTGAGCATGAGGATTCTGAAGTCGATACAAAACCTGAATGGAAGCCAGTGCAAGGACTCAAGAATAGGAGTAATGTGATCGATTGCACTAGACTTGGTCAGGATTCTGGCTGCCGAATTGCGGACATACAGTAGTTTGTTCAACATGGATTAAGATACCCCAGTGAGTAGGGAATCACAGTAATCAATTCGGGAGATTACAAAACTGTTGACTAGATTTTATGCAACAGTTAGCAACAGCATAGGTTTGAACTGGTTTTTAAATTATATAATTATTATATTATAAAACTTATATTCATATTGAAAAGACTAAATTGCAAGTATCTTTTTTTTTTTTAGGAAAAGTACATTAAGTAGGGATCAGACTCTTACACTAGAATCATCATCAGCAATAACCTAATACCATCTCCCCTAAAGACATCCTATCAAAATGGTACTTAGATAAGTGAAACCTACACACAAATCAAATCAAAGTTTATTTATCAAATGCACAACAATACAGCGTGCAGCAGTAGTTGCTGGCAATGAAATGTGTTTTCTGCGAGCTCACAAAAATCACAAAATTGAGCTTATGAAAATAAGGTTACATAATAATAGATGTAATAGAAACAGAATAAAACTCAATATGAGTAGAGCTGCTATGTGTCCATGGTGTATGCAATATATACAGTACAAGTAGTGCAGTTATGCTAAATACAGTGAAAACTGAATGTCCATGTAGCCATTACAGGCGATTTGCTAAAGGAGCTGCAGGTTGGCTATTTAGCAGTCTTATTGCCTGGAGGTAGAAGCTGTTCCGTAATCTGTTGGACTTGGACCGAATGCTTTGGTACCGTTTACCGGACGGTAGGAGGGACAACAGTTTGTGACTGGGATGACTGGGGTCCTTGAGAATGGACCTGGCCTTCTTCAGACATCTAGCTGAGTAGATATCCTGGATGTTTGGTAGCTCACAGCCGGTAATGAGCTGCGCTGACTTCACCACCCTCTGCGGTACTTTGCGATCCCGGACGGAGCAGTTCCCATACCAGGCAGTGATGCAACCAGTCAGGATGCTCTCAATAGTGCACCTGTAGAAATTGGGCTGGATATGTGATGGCATGCCAAACCTCTTTAGCCTACGGAGAAAGAACAGGCGCTGCCGTGCTGTTTTGACCAGTGTTGGTGTGGTGGGTCCAGGTTAAGTCCTCTGATATGTTAACTCCCAGGAACTTAAAACTGCTGACCCTCTCCACTGCAGTCTCACTGATGTAGAGAGGCGTGTGATCTCCTCCCTGGTGTTTTCAATGCAGGGTTTTTAAGAGTTCGCCAGTATTTTGCAGTCCTGGAGAACTACTGTCTCTTCTGATTTTTTTTCCCACTGAACCTAGTTAGTTTGAAGCCGTTAAATTAAGCTGTTTGCTTGTGCTTTTAAAAAAGTCAACAGCAGTCTGAGGTAAAAGATTAGCATGAAACCTGTCTCAGATACTGGGGCTCGGCTCTCTTCTCACTTAAGATTACTGTTTCAATGGCTTTGTCAAACTTAACCAATGGTCACACACAGCACTAAGAACGTTTATTAAGAGTCCCACCTGTGTCTGCACAGCATTAACAGCTAAATAATAAGATTTGTTTATAAAGCTATAGGTAAATAACAATTCCCAAGGTGAAAGAATTCTTCTCACTAGATCTGTTGAAAATGCTAAGAAAAGAGATTTCTGTAATTAAGTCTTAAGCAGAAACAACAGTTGAATACTTGCTGGGCCAGTGAAGGTTCAAGGATCCTGGATTGAGCTCAGATGGAAGAAAACACAGAAGATATATCAGCATTCCAAAAACAGGACTGGGAAAAACGAGGCTATCCCATTGCTGCCTTCTCGTGCTTCAATTACATAAATTTGTGTATAGCACCTTCAGATGCTATTTATATGGGCATATAAGATGACTACATTTTGTACGGCTGTCCCAGCTTACCAACTCAAAACCATTAACAGCCTAAATAATGCAGAAGCTAGACAGTATGTTATTTCACATGGTGATTATCAGAACACAATACTTTACTAAAAATAATAATAAAGGGAAAAAAAGCCTCACTTTTGAGTTGAAATGTTTTATTTTGTTGTAACGTTTCATGATAATAGAATAAAATGTGTCACCAGTGAAGAAAAGTTCAACAGTGATGAACATCCGTGTCACAGAGAGGTAAATTAATGGATAATCTACTTTTTTTTGTTTTAAAATTTGCTTGGCAAATTATTTTATTTCCTTGGATGAAGAATACATTTCATAATTAATTCTATTTCTGCAGTACAAAGACATGGTTTTAACACTGTCTCTGAGGCATGTCATCTGCAGAAGGTTTCGGATGATTCTGCAATTGTGGGTGTATGAGAGGGGAGGGAGGAGGAATATAGGAGCTTGATTACCAACTTTGTGGAGTGGTGTCATCTTAACCATCTCCGGCTTAACACCAGCAAGACCAAAGAAATGGTCATGGACTTTCAGAGGAATAAGTCTCCGCTGAACCCTGTTTCCATCCAGGGTGAGGACATAGAGGGGTTGCAGTCCTACAAGTACTTAGGGGTACACCTGGATGATAAGCTGGAGTGGTCTGGTAACGATGACGCCCTGAACAAGAAAGGTCAGAGCCGACTATTTTCTTAGGAGGCTCAGGTCCTTTGGTGTGTGTGGAACACTGTTACACATTCTTTAGGAATCAGTGGTGGCAGCGGCCATCTTGTGTGCTGGGGCAGCAGCATCATGACAAGAGATGTCAACAGACTCAATAAACTCATCAAGAAGGCTGGTTCTGTGTTGGGGCTGAGCCTTGACCCCCTGGAGGTGGTGGCTGAGAGGAGAATGCTGACCAAGCTCACAACCATCATGAACAACACCTCTCATCCACAACATGGGACTTTACTGGGCATTGGAGCCCTAGGCTAGGGCTGTTAGCCCTTCATTTGCTCATCTATGGACAGCATGTTGCTCCACTGTACTTTTTTTGGACACTCAATCTTCATATACCTATGCACATTTTGCACATATTTTATTGTTTTTATGGTGACTACGATCATATTTTGCACACACCTATGTATTTATTTTTATTTACTGTATTTTATATTTATTTTGTATTACTGTACATATTCTAATGTTTTATCTATTCTGATGTCTGTTTTTTGTTTTTGTTTGTCTTGGGCTCCTGTAACACATCAATTTCCTTTCGGGCTCAATAAAGTCTTATCTATCTCTACTGTCAATTAAGAATTACCAGGCTTGTACAAGCACACCTAATACCAACATGGATTATTCTATTATAGTTTTCCAAAACATCAAAGCACACAGGTTTAGCTTGTCAATTAGCTTTGCAATTTGTTTAGGATCTTATTTTCTCCTTCTCCTTACCTTGAAGACTCATGAGTTAACTCTGATTTCAGAGATTCTTTAAAACAAAATTAGGTATAATAAACTTCACTGGTACTGTAGAAGAGATTGAAATGGTTAAAGCAACACTTAAGGCTGTTTTTATGTGCTGTTCTACAACATTTGAATTAATTTGAGTTAATTGAACTGTTGTTAAATTAACTATAAAAGGTATAGATGTTCACACAAAATGAATATAATACTGTTAAACTAAAACACCAAAAATAATAATTGTCTGCATGTGTGAAGTTTCCTACTTCCACCAGAGCAAGTGACCACATTCCTGCCTCACTGAAATTATTTTGTAGTCTGTAGCCTGAAGCACAGCGGATTTTATCATAAAAGCACAAACCCCACTTGACCTACAGCGTCACAGAGCACAAAACTTCTCACACAAAGCCCTGACCAAAACTATTTCAGGGAACTTCTTATCAATGTAACAACAAAAAGCCTAGTGTATACAGAAAGGGCTTTACTTCATTAATATAATTTCTTATTCTTTGTTCAACAGAATAAGCCCGAAGAATTTCCATGAAATCACATGCTTTATGCAAATGAAGAATCGTGTGGACAAAGGAGGGTTGTGCACATCGCACATTCTCCCCCCATCCTGTGAAGAAACTTGGAGGGTTCTTGTGAAAAGCATAAATTGGGATTCCGTTTTAGTAAGAGCTCAGAGATCATTTTAGATCATTCAGTGTCAGTTTTCAACAATCACGTTCCTGTGAAATATACAAATTTAAAAAAAAAACTGGAACTGAGGAAGTTTCATTACAGTTTAGATTTTCAATCTGTTCTAATGAAGTAGCAAACCTAAAGTGTTAAAAAGAAGGAGACTGTTTCAGTCTGCTTTATTGGCTAAGATAGAACACTGTATACTTGTGATGTAAAAAAGGGGTATGCTCAGTATTAATGTTGTTTTTATCTTTTATTGCTTACTGTGTGTAGTGGGAACAGTAGCTTTCGGCAAAGAGAAATGCGTCACAATTGTATAATGAAAAACGGAAACAGTAAACTGAAGAGAGATGGACTGCATGGTTAAACTTATTTGCAGCCCACCAAACAAAGTTTCAGATCCCATAGGAGTTTGTGGGGCTTACGTAAAGTATCATGTATAGAAGAAACAGACTGCATCTCTCGGGAAGATTCACTTTATATTGATAAGCTTTGCTACTGATCCATACCAAAAAATTAAACTATTAGTGACTGCTGCCAGATTGATTAATTAAAGCTTCCAATAAATACTGCCTTCGTCAGACAGTCAGAATCTTTACATCATTATGTCTTAACATCAGATCGGACATAAGTTACCATTTCTTCATAAACAACTGGCTGCAATCATACAGTAATAACGTTTTACTAGAAAGAGCGAGTCCAATTAACTGTAACAGGGACCATGGGCGGCAGCGCATTACTGCTAGCCTTGTCCATGTGAAATTGAAAAAAGCACAAACATGCCCTGCAACACCAAATTAACCCATGCAAAGTGTGGTTCCAGAACAAACAGGTGTTCATTTCAAATTTCTTGAATCTCTGCGCGTTATTTGAGAGTTGTTCATATGGCAGGACTGTTATCGAACGCACCAGACCATAATCTCCCCTAACCCCCGATATGGGGTTCAAGGGCTGTGGAAACATAAATATTCATTCAAGACTCCAAACCATTAACCTACAGCCTCCTCTCTCTCTACTCAGCCTTTCTAATTAAGTGGCAGGACACAGCAAATCTGTAAGATAAGGTTTGCACGGTGTGTTTATACAGTATTAAGTGGGGAAAATCATTTTGCATTCACGTCATGCTTCCCTAAAATGAACATGTTCTGGAAAGCAAGGGTTTATATAATGTTTGATGTTTATATAATATTTCATGTTTATATAAAGTCTAAGAAGGTTTTATCATAAACATTATTATTATTACTTCCTTACTAAGCCTTTATCCAGGGGAACTTAAAATGTAGACAAACATTTGCATTAAAAGTACAAGGGAAAAAGATATGATAAAGAGAATATAATAAAGAACAAAAAAGCACAATAATGTTGGAAGATTTCACAGTACTTTAACAAATGTTCATTAGTCTTCACGTTATCACATTCAGAGAGTGACTACATTGCTTTGTAACAGATCTAATTTCTAACTACAGTAAAATTACAGTACAAAAACTGCACAGTAGACCTCTAAATAAAGCCAACAGTATTCCACTTCATTGTTGAACTGTACTGTTTTTTTTTAATTGTACTGCTGATGAAACATCTCATAAAATATACACACAATGCCTTCATAAAATCTCAGAGCATCACTGGATATTCTTATACAATCTCTTCCGTATGTGAAGAGATTGTATCATTCAACTCCTTACAAAACAGAAGAGATTTGTGCCAAGGTGCAGCTGCTGTCTTGTGTAACTACGAACGTAGAACTACTTTCAGAACTTACCAAGACAAATCAAATCCTGATTTAAGGATCTTCCTGGCCTGTATCTTTACAGCACAGATGGAATTGCATTTCCCACTAGACCAGACTATGGTAGAGATCGAGTAGCATAATTCTCTGTATGTCTACATTTTGCCAGCAAAATGCAGAATTAAACTTAGAGATGTTTTGGTATTTTTAATCACGGTAATTAAAAGGAACCAGGTCAGTTTAATTAAAATAGTTCTTAACCTGCATACATTTATCGTTTTATAAAATAAGCTGTTTCTCAAAAACGATATGAAGGAGCTAAGTCTTTAACACTTATGTTCAGTTAATTTGTCATATGCACAAGTGCAATTAAATGCTTATTTTTACATGTGTGCTCCAATACAAAGACATTAAAGGAATCACCAAAAACATAAATACAGAACAGCAACTACAACAACAAGCTAAATAAAAACACAGCTTAATAACAGGTCATACAAGCAGTGTGAGACAAAAAACATCACTGTGAACCAGTGGTAGGGGTAGAGTAAACTGACAGCTTGTGGGAAGAAACTGTCTCTGAATCTGGAAGTTTGTACCTTTATGCTCTTATAAACCTTGTTTACCAGACGGAAGGGGGGAGAAAAACAAGAAACCAGGATGACTGGTATCCTTAGCGGTACTTCCAGCCTTCCTGAGACAATAGGGGGGAGCTGTACTCCAATGATGGACTGGGCTGACTTGATCACCCCTTTCGGTCAGACAACGAGCTGCTGCCAAACCACACTGTAATACCACACCTGAGCACACTCTCAATAGTACACCTGTAAAATCTAGTAACAATAGTTGAAGATAGACCAAATGTTTTCATGTAAAGGCGCTGTTGCATGCTGGTCCCATGTTAAATCATTAGCAATGAAGAAAAGCTTCTAACCATCTCTACAGCCACCCCATGAAGTGAATAGGAAGTGGTCCCCATCTTGCTTTCTAAAATTTATGACCTTTGGTTTTGCTGATGTTGAGGGAGTGATTATTGTCATGGCACTACTCCACTAGGTTCCTGACATCATCCCTGTAGGGTGTCTCATCTTTACCGGTGATTCAGCCAATGATAAAACCGATAATGAAACATTAAAAAAAAAAGATGGGATACTCCAGACCATTTTTAGAACTATACTGAAACATCAAAAGAAACTTATCACTCCATGCCTGCATTTTTAGAATAACACAGTATTTTTCAGATTTTCTATATTGAATTTGAGCAATATTTCAATTAATTGATCTTTCATACCTAGTAGCATATGACAATAATATACTCAAGGGACTTTAATTGTTTCACAAGCACGGAATTACTTAATGAATGACTGGCTACATGTAACTAGATGATTTGACGTGCTGAATGTAAAACCTAGTGCAAACCGAGAAAGGAAAACTCAGAAAGTAACCAACGCGTCTTGCTTCTGAAGAGAAAACTTTCGTCGGCTTGTTCAGCCCAGAGCTCTGGAGCTGTATCCTCCTTAGCGATGAAGGAAGTGTTTATAGAGTTGTCCCTGTAGGAAGACACCAAGTGTGGTACAGACACGCGGAACGATGTATCGATTGATGTGTACCACAGACAAGTGTAAGGGGCGTGAGCAGCTGTGGTGAGCTGCTACAGAACGTCACATGTAGTGAATGAAGGAGTGCCACTCGCTGCCCTGGCTATGTCCAGTTCCAAATGTGACAGCGCATGTCTGTTAATATACTGTTACAATCGCTTTCACGCAAGAAGGGAATGTGGAAGCTCTACTCGCCGGAGCCGAACTTCGCTGAACATTCGTGGGATGAGCTGGGATGACATATGGCAAGCGAACAGGCACATGCTGGTGCAGGCTCTGGGAGGGGACCCGCAAGACAGCAGCTGCACCTTAGCGCATAGCAGATGCACAGCCTGTACTGCGTCCAACAGCGTCCACGCACACTATTACCCTGTGACTTTCACAGCACACTCCCCTGGTGATCAGCCTTGCTGCTGACAAGTGGTAATCAGCATAATAACTACATCGTGTCAACTCATTACAATTTGGATTTACTCTAAAAAAGACTGGCGTTCTCCCGATAATGAGTTGATTTTCTTGCAGTGATAGTTAATTGTATACGTTTTCAGCTCTTAACAATGCTACAAAATCGCTTCAAACAAGGTTAGCCCACGACGGGATTATACTGTAGTTTTTACTTCTTTACTACGACTGAAAGCTAGGGGCCGGTCCACGGCTCGGTTTTCAATTACACGTGGGGGCGAAGCAGTGAAACACCCTGCTTCAACCGGCAAAGTCTGGAACATTCACAAGGCAAACAAGAAAACCGAGGAATGAACTCGGAAACAGGGATACAGTTTGACAATAGTATAACCGTTATGGTCTCTGAACGCAAACCTTAATGGTCAGTCAGCAAACGTTCACTCGGCCTATACAACAAACATTTCATTTCTGCTCACGGTAAGGATCTCCAATTGCTATCTCCACAACTATTTTGCAAGTCTTTTGAAGTGTTACAAGTTGCCTCAAGTGTTAAAAACAAACATTATCATCCACTGTTCTGAATGTATTTGTAACATGAACTGGTAAACACAGCTAAGATGGTTTGGACGTTTTAAGTCACGTCTCTCAGCCAATGAAGAATGAAGAGAGAAAGAAAGCATCTTTTTTCCACATGCATCTAAAACACAGGCCTTGAACACTCCATTACACTTCTGGAAGGCATATCACAACATCTTCCTCTTATTACAAAACCTGCAACAGTGTTCCTACTACCTCTTTGAATGTTACCATGCAGAGTGAAGTAGACAGTAGTATTGTCGCCAATTACACTCCATGCTGGTCTGTAATAGCGACAAGTCTCAACATCCCACATTAACACTTACATCTTAACAAATATGGTGACATTTACAGTACTAAGAACTTCAAAATAATGTTGTACCGGACTTTTATATTCAATAGAATTATCTCAGTCACTTACAGTGGAGAGGTTAATACATTTGCTATTTAAGTGATTGATTTTCTTTGAGTCTGAAGCCAAGGTTTTAAGACTGCACTTAAAGCAATCTGTATACATGCACTGGCCATGCCGGCTGAAAAGCACTCTAATTACTAAGCACAGCAATATGATCTGCATTATGACAGACATTTCAAACTACTGACTCACTCAGTTTTGAGATGATATTCTTCCCAGCAAGCTCTCCAGCACCCTGGGAAAAGCCTGTGGGGTTTCTGGAATGTGCCTCATATGGCCAACAGCTCCACTGTACTGTAAAATATGCAAAATGTACTTACTATGTTTTACTCTTTGCGTACAAAGAAAAAAGGGCCGTTTTTACTGATCACTGAAAGCAGACAAGCAAAAGTTCTAATATTAAAACAGGAAAATTAATGCTGGGTAAAACAGCATCTTCAGTAATTCTAAAAATGTATTTGTATCTGATTAATTTCCTTCAAACTGCAACAGTCATCACTTTTCTGCTGCAATGTTGCTATAGCATGTAATTGGAACATCAGACCTACTGCAGGATTCCAGCACACTCCCACAAAGGGGTCTGTACACTCAGGAGCGGTCTTTAAAATATATATTCCGTTTCATTCAACATAATTTCTCTGGGAAAACATGCGATCGTGTCCTTCAAGCTCAGACAACGCTATTTCTGTTGCCCTTAAAGAGAAAAATTGTCCAACACACCACTCTACTGTACAAGGAGATAAAGCATACCTGTGCAGGTACTGTATTTCATCATCACAAAGGCTTTATTCAAGAGCCCTCTGCCTATGCCAGAACTGCATGATACATCATTATAGAAGTTAGGCTGGATCTACCTTGCATGACATGAACTGGGTAACTTAAAACCATTCCAGTATAATCATACATCACAGAGACTGCCATTCCTGTAACGCTCCAGTAAACAATAGCCCTCTATCACTGCCCACCACTGTGCAGTGCTCTTTGGTATACAGTGGTATGTTTAATAGTGAGAAAAAAGTAAAAATACCGACCATGGTCACTTCATACAGTACAACATTACAAAGAAACTAGCCACAGAGAGATCTGTGTGCGTCCAAAATCATTACTGTATCAAATGAATTTGAAATTTAGCTTAAAGTATTTTCAAACGGCGAGTAAAGGTTTATGCTAGACAGCTTCCACAATGACCTTCTTCACTCTCTTTCTGTGTGCGCGGAGACAAAACAGGCTAACACCCATCCCATCGTCCCTGCTGACAGCTTGACAGCGACAGAGAGCTGTGGCTAGTGGTCGGGTCCACAGCCATTTCCTGCAGCAACCACCACGTCTATCGACGCGCAGATCCGCGTGCTCGTCCTTCCACTGGCCTCCCAGATCAGCCGGGATTCGGCGCTCATTCTCTTCAACCTCTCTGCATTTCAGCACAAACGGCTTCAGCCTGGATCACGCATCTTTAAAAATTCAGGAACATTAATATTGCGGTCTTCAAAGATCTGGATGAAAAGCAATACTGAATGAATCCTCTTTTTTTATGTTCACAGGATACAGCACATTGTCTGGTTATAAAAATCCTAAATTTTATAAAAATTTCTTCTCTATTTCATATCCATCCATTCTGATATGCAGAAAGGTCAGTATAAACCATTTGTGTAACAATATGTTTCACTGACAGAAAAGTTCAAGTAGGTAGTGGCGTCAGCATGCGTAGGCTGCAAAGGACCAGGTTAAAAGTCTATTCCATGCTGAAAAGAGAAGAGAAGATACAGAAGAAGAAGAAACCTTTAACTTGTTCCTTATTGAAAGAATTCTGAACATTTGTCAATGTTCGATTCATCCATCCATCCCCTTTCCAACTGTTCCTTGCAGCTCAGGGTTGTGAGGGAGCAGGAGCCCATCATGCAAGCACTGGGTGCAGGGCAGGGTACACTCTGGGCACCAGTCCATCACACGACAGACACACAGACACACGGCATGTTTTTGGACTGTGGGAGGAAACTGTACCGGCCAGAGGAAACGCACGTAAACACGGGGACTAACTTTCACTTAAACTTAAAGTCTTTCACCAGACTGAGTATTTGTCACTCCTCATCCCGCTCATAAAAAGTAGACATCCGAAATGTGAGGCAGAAACAGTTAACTGGGGGGTTGAGAGTAAGTGTTTGATCCCCTTACAGATTTCAGCCTTTGCACTCCAAGACCAAATCAAACCACCCAGCAAATTGTCTTAAAATCCACATTTTTTAATATTTTGCTCAAAAACATTCTCAATTTCCTTGGTCACTTGAAGACTAAATGCGGGCCCTCTGGTTCCGCCAGTTAAAAGGAAATCAGACAAGTTGAAAGATGTCAGATTTGAAGAAGTGGGGCTTACAGCCCATCAACTAATCTTTGTGCACAAACCTTTTCCAGACTTCCTATAATCCCTAAACCTCTTTGTAGGTAAGAGTTTAATCATTCTTATGTGAACAAAGAGCTCTGAGCATGTGTGAAATGCATTACATTCAGCCTCAGATACAAGAGGGCTATTCTGAACAATATCAAACAGACGCACAAGAGGAAATACTGCAGTTGTAAAAAAGGCCTGAATTAAAAATGTACTTTGCACATTTATAATTAATTGTAAAGGTCAACATTTTAGAGCACATCTCCGATACGAAGACTGAATACCCATCTCGGCAAGAGGAGACATTAGATTTATGCTCGCAGTATCAGCTAAAAATCATTAGACTTAAAAATGCGCTTGAGAAACAGTTCACTTGCAAGGGCTTTTAATTTAATTTCCGTATGTGCACTGTCGAGAGGAAACTGTAAATAAAACAAAAACTATTTTCACATGCACAGCACAATGAACAGGACTCCGGAATATGACTGAAGTGGTCACAAACTATGAAAAATACCTGCCAACTGACTTGTCAGTTTAGACTTGTCAGTTCTGGCACTTGCAATACAATAACAGTGTCTTTGCCTTACAAAAACATGAAAGAGATAACCACCCCAAAGTTAGAAATGTTATAAGCAAGTGAAACCCATGGAAATATTAAATACTAGTGTCTTTGGCCCCTTAATTGACATTTCTTGCATCTAAATTTTAGTCACTCATTCTGGTCAAACACTAGCGGCTTCTTGCTTACAACATTTGTCTGGAGCAATAAAGGAACTAACCAGTAGTAAAAACAAAAGATGAATAGGAAGAATTCATTTAAAACAAAACAAGAAAAATCCCATGCTGTACTTTAATCATAAATAAAGTTCAGCTGTGATGCAAATAAATCCAAGTACTTTCCATGCAGTTTGGTCATTAAAAGTACAGTATTTCAAAACCAGCATTATAAAAGCACCGTAACAGGCTTCCGATAAAACGAGTAAACCTACAGGTTTTCCAAAGCTTTCCCAAAACTCTATTTACAGAAAAACAGAAAAACACCAGTCAGCTATCCAAGATAAAATAATGCAGCCTATTATGCAATATTTATTCCCACGGGGAAAACCCATCACTTATGTTAACTCACTGCACTCCATGTGTATGATGTGATCCATACCTTCTGATATCATGTTCTTCAACCATAATTTAGGAGTAGTTAATGATGAACTACACACTTGATGCTGTATAGATTCTCAGTGACTGCAAAAAGTAAATAACATATATAGCACACGATGTATACTGTATGTCACCACAGCTGTCATTCAAGACTGTGGGGAACAGTTTATCAGTCAGTTATATTATGTTACTACTCATGAGTAAGAAGAATCCTTCCAAACCAACTAATCAATAAAATCTGCTTAAGCATATGCCTAAATGTTACACACTTGGTGCTTTGCTTGCAAAAGTGGCATGGTTAAAAGCTTCTAAACCTAGGTTAAGTCACACTTGGTCTGAATAGATTAGATTTTGCACAGGCCAAGCAGGTAACTGAAAAGTCACTTTACATTTTTACAGGGCAAATTCCAACACCTGATCCCTTGCATTGCCTTTAACAGAGGCATGTACAGAGAATGTATAACTTATATGCAACCTAGGATGACTTGATGCAAAAACATTAATGGACACACATACTATTATATATACAGGTACAGTATATTTTCCACAATGTTTGCACAAGAAAATGCCACACAAAAAATAAATGCGCAAGCTTTTCAGCAGGCCATGTTTAATTTAAATATCAGATGTATTTTCCATACTTATTCAAGACATGCAGGCTAGTTTCATTTCACAAAATACAGTACTTACTGTATCTTCCTGTTAAACAAGAATACTGTTTTGGCATTATTTGTTTGCCATTTTACACACTGACTCGCAAAATAACTCCTCATACTGTGTTACATTTCTAACGTGAGGGCCCATAATTTGAGATTCTAGTGCACCTGGTGAACATATGGTGTATATGAAGTACAAAACAGGATTCCAAAGATGAAATATATTTTCCAGCAAGCCAAAAGTAGAGCGATCACTTCATAACTTTCAAAATGAAGTCAATGGCGCAAAGCCACTGCAACAACCACAGTGCTTCTAACCAAGCCTTGTAACCAATGTGACACTACAGGCTGTCACCATGGTTTCATCAGAAACTGAGGTCAGCTCTCCAAAGCTCTGCTGTTACCACTCAAAGTAAGTTTTAACTCCTGCAATCTATGAACTGCTCTATTAAAGACTTTTACAAAGCATAGGCAACACCGTTTTACAAGGGAGATCAAAGTCCACCATTTTAATGTAGTAAAATATCACTTATAAATCTTGAAGTTTAGGAATAAAAATAAATGTCTGACACGAGTGCTTGTTTGAAAGTGATCATAAATCTGCCTCAGAGCAAAGGATTTGCAGTTACTTGGGACCATTCGTACACTAGGCTGAGAAAAATCCTGTTCTTCCGTTTTGGTCTAAAAAAACATGTATGCTCAGGAAGAGAACAATATGAAATAAGCCCACATCAAGCACAGGCCTTGCAGGCTGTAGAAGTAAAAGCATAGAATACAAGTATTGAGGGGTGCAACCAGACTCCAGTGCAGGATAGGTGTAATACGCAGTAATTATTTTTAAAAACAAGCTAATCTATATATTAAAAATAATAAATAATTTGTTTGAGTTTACAACTGCAGTTGGACATTGATTCTAATGAAAGGCTGCCTATGACAAAATTTTGCCAAGAAAAATGTTGCTCTGCTTTCAATGAGCAAAAGCGAGTTCAATTCTAAGCCACTAGCACCAAATTAAATGTTGAAACCAGAAAACATGGACGTTTAGAGGAAAAAATGCTGATCAGAGCAAATTCAAATTTGGACAGATGGAAATTTTCACTTGCAGTGGATCTGGTTGTGAACATATAATCCTGGGTTTTTCACAGGATGATAGTATTTTAGATTTCACAGCAGTAGGTTAATGTTTAAAGTGTAGTTTTACTCACATTACGTTTTGAGTCTTTCATCTTATAGATTTAAATTACAAGTTTTGTGGCACTAACATATATAACATATTATCAACGATACCATAGCCTATATATTACATAAAAAATTCAATGTGCAGGCATGCATACATTTCCCTCCCCCTCTCTATGAAGCAAACAGGAAATGAACTTTGTGATGAAAATTAGTTATGTGCACATATTAATAGACCGCTGTCTGCCTGACATCTGTAGCCCAAAAACTATGTCAACAGTTCAGCAGAAGTGGTTTTATGGGCAGACATCTACGGCAGCATAAAATATGGGCACTTGGGGACATGTTGGGGGAAAGAATTATGAACCTTTCTTGCTTTTACAAGCCTTTCAATCAGTACGTATGACAGGGCCCTGATAACATCTTAAATGTTGATAAAACTTAAACAGCAAAATAAACAGAAAAAAAACAACCAGAAAAAAATAGACTTATGTTGCAATGTGTATGTAAATGTATATACAAGTACATATGCAGATATGTTAAAAATTTAAATGCCATGTGGTTACTCAGATATGCATCTTTTTGTATATAGTATACACAAACACTTTCATTATTAGGGGTAATCTTTTAGTCTTCCGCTTCCACAGCCTGAGTTTGAGTCTTCAAGGTCTTCAAGTGTATGAACTATTGAACCAGCACTGTCCTTTGAAATGTCAATGTATCGATTTGAATGCTATTTACCCATTGGCATCCATCCTTTATGAGAAAGAACCTAGTCATTTACCAATTTAAACCATTCTCCTATCATCCAATTTTTATTTGTTCTTTTTATTTGTATTTCAATTTGTTGATCATCTGCAGTCATCCCAAAAAGTAAGCATTTCGCCCAGATTGTTTCATGCATGCTTACAGCCACAGAATAATTACGTGATTAAACTATGATTCAAAAAGTAAGAAACAAATCATGGGAAAATAAAGTGAAAAGTTTTTCTACCTGCCAAAATGCATCGTTTTTTAACATAACTGCATGTGTGCTTACACAAAGTCACAATCTCTGTGCTGGCACTTACATTTCTGTTACATGTCGGTTACATTTTTTAAGTCTCATATTGTGTATTGACCCACATGGCAGTAGGATGCATTCTAAGTTTACACGTTTGCTCTAGCTAGAGAGGTGTTCAACTTTTCTAGTGAATGAGCTTATGTAAAATATAAGGTTCAAGTACATCTTTTTGCTACTTTTGCCAAAATCTACGGATGAGCATCACTGACGAGGGTGATATCGTAAACCACATCAATGTTTTCGTGAACAATAGTACAAAATGGGCAGACGCAGAGGTGCATGTCAGCCATGTACTTAAGCGTCACTTGTCAAGTGGCCTACAAAAATGCCACTCTATACTCTCTGACTGTCTGCCCAAAGACACGTAGTCTGAGCCCTCCTAGGCAGACCGAACCAACAATAACCCATCTGTTGTTAAAGGACACCGTGAGAAGGCTTTTTACCATTAACAATGGTGAGGAGAAATGACCATATGAATGAGCTTAATAAACAACACTGCTAATGTGTAACAAAGTAATTGCTTATGCACAGTGCTGCCAACTAGGAAAATGCCGCTACTGTGATTCACAGAATCTGAAGTGTCTGTCATACAGACAGTGTAATCCTGATAATCCCCGGCCTCCAGGACTTAACGCTGGCCATGGGCACTAATACCTTTTTATCAATAACGTGCCGAGGAGCTTCCACTAATTAGAAATAGATTAGCGGTCTGCAGCAGTTTACCTTGTGACCCAGAAACTGCGCGGTTCGGAGTGCAGGCTAGAGCCTGTGGCGCTACCTCAGCCGGTCCAACGCCCTTGGCGAGTGGGTTGCTTCTCAGAAGGCTGCTGCAGCCCAGCCTGCTCTGAAGGCCTATTCTCCACACGGAGCCATTCCTGCACCACCGACAAACTCGCGCTCGTAGGCCTTTCAAGGGCAAGACGTTCACCCACCTGCTTCCAATAAATGTAGAAACAGTTCAACGGGGTCGTGATTTGTAACCCCAGATTAAGATACAATATCGAGGGCCTACTCGGAACAGATTGGAGGAGCTCTGCCTTGGCCACATTATTCCAAGGCAACGATTCAAGATTTTACTGAAAACATACAACCATTATTTTCTAGCCTACAGCATTTAAATCAAACGCGAGCAAGCTGCAAACAACGCTGCTTCGGAATTACAAAAACATTGCGTGTAATCCACACAATCACACACAGGGGAGACCGAGGAAGCCTGGCGCGCTCCTCCGATTCCCCCCCCACCTTCGAGTCACTCGTTTATCAAAATGGAACAGGAAACACGGCCCCAGTGTTGAGAGGAGGAAAGACACGTTCATCGCGAACAGCATCGCATTCCTGACGGTGCCCTCGAGGCCACAGGGGGCACTACAGTACGTCACCAAGAGATAAGAGATCCATGTTCCTGTTGACTAGGCTGCAACACGTCAATTCAGATTGGTAAAAAGTGGAATAAAACAATTTTCATTTTACTTCACGCACGTTCTTTTCTACTGTCTTGTTAATGCAATGTTGCCCCTGCCCTGCGCAAAGAAACCGTTCGCTTGCGTTTGTTAACAGCCCTGCTCCACCGTCTTCAGGACTTTAAAACTTACTGCTTGGACAAACCTCAACATGGAAGTGCCTTGCATCTAGTTCCAGGTGTGGAAAGCAAGTTTTCTACAAAATGCAGAAGAACAGTTCAAGTATTTCTACTCGCTTCACACAAGAATTGAAAGAATATGGTCTACAACAAAAATTATAAGACTCGAGTTCAACAATAGCGTAGCATACCATCATACAACAGTTCTGCTTTACTCTAGTGTCACAAAAGGTTCCCACGTTCAACAACCGTACTCCAAAATTCGAACGCAGTGTACAATCAGACTGGTGCAAATGATTCCGATTGTCACACTGGTCACTTGCCTGAATTCTAAAGCACAAAATGAAGATGTGAAGTGTAAAAAGAAGGAGAATGTTCATTATGTCTACAGAATATGCGCCCATGCTAGAGATGTAAGGAAAATCCCTTCCTTGCTGGGTGCATCACACTGGGCATGGGGCGGATTTTTTCCCCCATCATAAGAGTCATATGATGAAAATAACTTTCTAACATGTACAAAGAAGATGAAAAACATACAAAAAAAACATTATGGGTTGTTCTGAAAGTAGCTGTATTTGGAATTATGTAAAAACATTCTGGAAATGTGAAACAAGTTACTTATGCAAACAGCACAGATTCAATACAAGTGGTTTTACATCTTACAACATCCATGTGGAGCACACAACACTGGAAACGCCCATCAAAGGATTGAGAAATTATCTGAATTTTGTATGCCATGACAATGGAAGCCATGCTGCCAACACGTAACTGGAGTATGGTGTGCTCACAATAACCAGCACAAAACATGCAAGGAACATGCAAGTTCCTTCTTAAAACAGCCAAGAGTATCTACCAGAGTCTGCTAGGCAGCTCTGAACATTGCAGCGCTACATAACACTAAAACATCACTATACTGGATATTGTGAACTTCAGTCAACCGTTCTTTAGACAGAAAAGAAAACTTTCAAAAACAAGTTTGACGCAGTAGAGCAATTGAGTCTTGCAGACTGTGTGACAATGTTACTGCTTCATTCTTTCTGACATGTTGTGGCATGTATCAAGGGAGTCTACGTGCATTCATACAGTAAACCACGAATGACTGTCAATAGCTGGGATCTTCAAAATGAATACATTGCAATTCAATTAATACAACAAGTAAAATAAGACATTCTACCAGATTCCAATTTGGATAAAATCTGGATAAATTCCATTTATCCTAATCTAATTTAGATACAGAAATGATACAAGAAAGAGTCTATTAAGAGTTTTCAAGTTATCTTTTCTGAATGGGAAAAAAAGGTATTAAATTAAAGGCCGCTATTCAAAACTTGTCTGCAGCCATCCTGAATTTTATCTTCATACTGATTTTTCCAGTGGAGAGTATTAAACTTGTTTTTTCATTTGCCAATGAAAGTGTCTGAATTATAATGGAACTTTTTAACTACTGAAAAACTTTTTGAAAAGGGTCTACATTTGTGTTCTTCAAATCCACTTAAGTGTTTTTACTACCTTCAGCACAACAAAGTAAGAAACATATACTTGTATATGTGTATGGAACAGGTAATATACCAGAATGGTTTAAACTATTAGGACTAGAAACAATTACCTAACCAACCAATATTTATGCCCCGAGTCTCGATACTTCAGAAAGTGTCCACCTCCAGCTTTGAGCTGAGATATTCTGTTCTTGATTTCCTTAATTTAATGGTAAAATAAAGGTTGATGCAAAATATCAAGGATTTGTGCCAACACACAAAGTCATCATGTATGGACTCTTTAATTACCATACAAATAATTGAATTACCAACACATATATGGTCAAATATGTTACCAAAACTTACTTGGTATGAATGTTGTGTTTTAGTTTTTTTCACTAAAAAGGACACCGATTTCTAAAGAAGCAGCATGGGGAGGCACACATGGAAACACAGTGACATACAAAGGTCAGATTACTACCACCTTTACAACAAACTGATTGGGGTGGTTTAGAGAACCTGACGTGCTTTCATTCTAAATTATAGTTATTTTTATTATTACCATAACAATGGAGATCGAGGACAAAATATCACAAACAGCAGCAAAGTTGGGGCCATGAGGCTTAAGAATGGCTGATGTGCTGCATTTGTCTTCTGGGGTTTTCTTAATGACTAAAAAGGAGAAAAAGTAATTAAGTTAGACTCAGAGCCTAAGCATCTTAAGAAACATTAGGTGACGTGTGCTTGAGTTACTTTTTACTCTTCACAATAAAACAAGATTGTTATTCTCACATGTAACATTTGGACATTAATATTAGTTTAACTGTAGCCATTAGGTTTTTTAGATCAAGTTCATACGTGGTGGTTTTAATAGCTTGGAGCCTAACCCAATACCTTACTCTACTTACTGTATTTTGATGACACCAATAATACCACAAGAGTTGTCATATAACTCTCACACTGGTTTGCTTTGTTTGTAATAGAAAAATCAAAGGCACACGTTACAAAAATCTGAATCCCATCACCAAATGTTTTACACTACTACAAAATTAAAATACTAAAGCTGGTGTTTACTTCCTTATCTGTTGCTTCCTCAAAGTGTTGCCTATTTACTTTTTCCTCCTGTTTTGTATTCGGCATATAAGGCTGTACAAGCAAGGCCAGGAAGTAAAACTATTTTGTAGTAGCAGTTCCAAATACTATCAGCAATAATGTTTGAGACACTATTCTCATGAACATTTGATCCTTGCTTTATTGCTTTACATTTCAGGTGATGTCATGGGACAAATTATTGTTTTCACATCCTGTGCACCACAGCAGCCACCAAGGATTCCACTTCAGCTGAAATATTCGGCTAGAAAATACAGCTTTCTGCATAGCAGCTAGCCTACACACACACACACCTCAACTTCCTCCTCCTCTGCCCTCACAATAATCATCCCACAGCTTATGCTGCCAGAACCTCACCAGGTCCACGGAGATGGCCCATTGCAAAATGTCTTTCACAGGTACTAACTGTGTGATGCCAGGTGACCAAAACTGAGGGGTTAAAACTCGGACACTGTCCCGCATTTACAGAGGCACAGCTCCTGATGCAGTCACTGACGTGGAAGTCAAAAGTTAAAAAAAACCACAAAGATATAAACTCGCTTTAAAAAGCACAAAAGCAACCAGAATAAACCTTAACATTACAACAACTTCTGTTCTATTGAAAGGCAAATTCCAGCTTCACTTCTGAATCCCATTCTCTTTAAGAAGTTATTTTTCACATCTCAAAAAGAGGACGACCGGGTTGTTTGACTATATATGGGAAACTAACAACAGTACATGTTCATAGAGAAAACCTCAGTTTCCTGCTGTCTCTTTTCTCTTCCTCCAGTGCAACCTCTGAGCTGTAGAAAAAGTGCAGTCATCATACACGCATCCTACAGCACAATCAGTGTTAATTCTGTAGCATCGTACTGCAGCGCTGACTGGCTCTTCTACTCAAAAACCCTAAGAATTACTACCCACGACGCTGGTCTAGGGTCATAAAATCCAGAGGGACAAGGCAGTTTCTGGCACAGCCATAACAAGTATAAATGGAAAAAATCACATGAAAAAATAGAGAAAGAAACAGGTACAGTTCTAAGGTATTCCTCAATCAGTTTTCAATATAGTTAATTAAGTACACTGCTCTCCTCGGGAACATATATAATCCGTCAACAGAATTAACGCTGACCAAAAGCTTCATATACTAAAGAAAAGCATTGCTTTGCACATCGACAAAAATCGCAGGCTTCAAGAATAAACCCTAACCTCAGCGCTGAAATAATTCTGCAAAGAGGTACTGCAACTGCAAAACAAAGAAACAAAACATATTGGAACACGTTTTTACTAAGACATCTGCTGAGGGAGACTAATTTTCATCTACGATGCTAGTGATGGAGTAACAGTCTGGGCACCTGCTATTAGGCCAGTACATGACAGAGGCCTATGCTCCATAAAACAGAAGAGCAGGTGAACGATGAGCACTGCTCTGTTTTAGGTGCAGGAAATCCAAGATGCTAAATGCTTCATTTCCAGCAGACAACTGACAGAATAGACAAAAAATGGACAAAATAAAAAACAGAACTAAAATGTAAACCTTCCACACAATTATCAGTGGGCACAAAATGAAATTCTAAGACAATTTGTCTTATACATTACAGATTGTGTTTATTCAACTTTTTAACTTCCGTGCTGATTCTATCATTCATGGGAATGTTTTCTTTTTTCTTAGTTTAGGGAAAGTTTGCCATGACGTCATCGATATTTATCACCTGAACCCTTTCAGCAACAATCTCTCCTTCACATCTGACATGAAATTCATACAGTGGCTATCAAAAGCCAAGTTCACTGACATGATTTGGTAGTTTTACAATAATTGAAAAATTAAAACTATAAAAAGTGGTAGCTTTACATTACTCAACAGAAATACATAGCGTACTTCAGTCTTCTAAAGAGTTAGTGATCAGATGTACTTCCGTACAAAATTCTGCAGAGATCAAATCAATTTAATCGGGATTCACACATGAATGACATTTTAATGAAGCACATATGATGGGGATTGCTAGATTTTATATACCACTTAACACAAGGGACTATATGTCATATACAATAGATTTATGAGCAGAAAGACTTCAGCATTACTGAACTACAGCCCAACCACAATGGTGCAGTAGATTCCCTGTTAAAATCAAATAATCTACTAGAAATAGAAGAATAAGAACGCGTGCAAAACTAAATACAGGTACCAAGAATACTTTTTGATTTAAGACAAATTATTTCTCACTTTAATGTTAACTTTGGAGTGGCCAGAAACTGAAAACTTGAAGGAGTGTTCTCTACTGTATATTTGTACATGCTGCACATACAAGTTAAGCACAAAGATCAATAATCGCTTGGGTGACACACAGACAACTCGGCAACTGTTTTTCCAGCTCTTATTCATCTCCTATTATACGCTTACTGAACAAATCAATAAAATATCTTTTATCCAAGTCTACACCTTGGTCACACGGCATAAAATCTAACATAAAATCCATAAAACCATATATCAAGCGACAGCATAAAGAAATCTACAAAATGAAATACATTTTTATGGAAGCATTCATTTGAATTGTATAAAACACCATTACAATCGAGTGTGGAGCTGCGTCAGTGTCTTTTGGCTGCAAAGGAAAGCACAGGTTGATTCCACACTCAAACGTAGAAAGAAGAAACACGCTTTGGCTGCAGAGCCTGGTTCACACCTGAAGATGACTCAACAGGAAAAGACTTGTGTTAATTAACCTTTACTTGTCCCAACAAACAAAACCTTCACATTCAATGAATACAACAAAGGAAACAGTCTCCAAATATTTTGCAATCTTACTTAAAATATGTACAGTACATAAATGACATTTATAAGTTTCATTGAACGAAAAAGAACTGATAGTTCAGTTCCATAGATAGTTCATAATTGTTTCTATGGGAACATGAACTCCAGCATTTTCCACACTGTTCAGCACCTGAAACAACAGTCTCTCCTTTACATCCAACGTGAAATTCATACAGTGGCTATGAAAAGTATTCACCCTCCTTGGACTTTTTCACATTTTACCATGCTACAATATACAATCACAATGTATTTATTTGGGACTTTTTTGTCATTGATCAACACAAAACTGAACTGAACAGAATTCTTCAGATCCTCCTAAACTATTTATAAATATCAAACAGAAAATAACTGACTATATTCACCCCCATTTACTACAACAAACCTAAATGGGCTCTGATGCAACCAAATTTCTTTGGAACTCATGGAATTTGTTGAATTGAGTTCACCTGTGTGCACTTAGGGTGTTTCGCATGGGTTCATGATAAGTATACCTACTGTATGTATGGGAGGTCCCACAACAACTACATCATGAAGACAAAGGTACTTTCACAGTAAATGTGAGATAGGGTTTTTGAAGAGCACCAAGCAGGGGAAGGCAATAAGAAAATTTCCAAGGCATCACATACCCCCCAAGCACAGTAAAGTCTTTTATAAAGAAATATAAAAATTATTGCACAACTGTGAAACTATTGTGCAATATAAAAATTATCGCACAACTGTGAAGCTATGAAGAACAGGGTGTCCTCAAAAATCTCAATCAAAAATCAAAAATCTCAATCTCAAATCTCAAAAATCTCAAAACGTATCCAGCCGAGAAAAGCACTAAGTCAAGGAGGCCACTAAGATGCCCGGGAAAGCTCTAAAGGAATTACAGTCTTCCATGGCTAAAATGAGAGAAAGAGTACATATGACAACTGCCTGGGTGTTTCACATATTTGGGCTTAAAAGTACAGTCCCAAAAATGTAACATCGAATGTCAACTATGAATATTTGTCAACTGAATATTTTCGATTGCCACTGTAAATATTAAGAATCATTTTGCTTAAAAATGACTTAGTGCAACTGTAAAAACATCGTTAGTGGTCATTTGTTTTTATTGGGAGATAACTCATCTGATTAGGAGTGGTCCTGGAATGTTTCCCCCTTATGTACATACATTCTGCCATCCATCCATTTTCTTACCACTTTGTCAGGTTGAGGTTCACAGGGAAGCAGGGGCCTAAGCTGGAAAGCAACAGGCACAAGGAAAGGGTACACGACACCAGTCCATCACAAGGGACACCCAAACACGCAAACACTCATACCAGGGCCCAGAAGCCAATGGACGTACCAGTATGTCTCTGGACTGTGGGAGGAAACCCATACAACCTCCGTGCACATAGCACCTCGGGTCCAGAACTGAACCCAGGGCCCCAGTGCTGAGAGGCAGCAATACTAACCACTGTGCTACTGTGCCACCCCATGCATTCTTAAGGAAATTGTTTTTCAATGTATGCGTTTTTTGACGTAAGCAACATCTTTCGGAAAAACACCGGGTGTGTAAAACAAGGCCGATTGAGAGCTACAGTGTAAATAAAGCATTAAATCTTAACATTAAGGTTAATTTTATTTCCTCAAAAACACATCATTGACCTCAAAACTCGTTATATCTTTAGCTTTTTTGCTTTGAGCCAAGGGGACCTCAAATGAGGGCAAAGCTGTCACTTACATACTGCATCAGGGCTGCTGAGCTTTCCACCCTTCCAATTCACTGCAGTGCTTTCGAAGAGTCACTTCCTTATTGCTTAATCAATTAAATAATTAAGGACCTGCTGCAGAAACATTCTGTAATGGTGGAGTGAACAAGAATAGCTGCAGGTTGAGTGGCCCTGTATTATGGTACAGATAAAGTGTTTCTGTGCAGATCACTACCTTCAAGTACACACATAACCTGAAGAATATCAGATATCAAGGATAGGGACCGTTTTAAAATAATATGAAATTTAAAAACATCACTGACTGATAATGTCCCAAAAGCCTGAAGGGACACAAATACCACAACAGAAATTCTGTTTATGGGCTCAGACAATCTATCTGACAACATTATTTTCAACTACATGTCAATCTATAAAAATGCTTGTAATGGGAATCTGGCCACCTTTTCCATTTTTGAAATTAGCCAGATGCACTTAGGCCTACCTGATTCCCAGAACTAATCCGAGGCACACAAAAACTCTTAAAAAAAAAAAATCTAAATACTTCCAATTGTTCTTTGTACAAATCAAAGGTTTGCTCGATCAAAAAAAAAAAGTTTACAGAACTGACCCGTTAGACTTGCACTGAACTGGAAAGCGTTCCCTAAAATAATCAAATTAAAGCTTGTGGGAAGGGTGGGAATCTCTTTCACTTATTTTGCCGTTATACCTGCCAACTTTGACCAGTTCTTCTCTGCCTTTAAAAAATATCATACTTCATGTAAAACTGTAAAAAAACAATCAAGAACAAAGGCTCTTGAGAACCATTTGACCACTGAAAAGTCCCACTATATGTAGAATTCTATCATTCTAGTTTTAAGGGGGGCAGAGATGGGAGGAACTCAGAATGTTGGAAGGCTAGAAAAATAAGCAAATGAATTTAATCTATTTCAGGAGCAATTCTTAATCAAGATGTTATTTAAACATCTGATTATGAATTAACATGCTGTGAAACAAGGATTTTGGCAGAAGCTATAGTAAGACCCTACTGCAAGACAAACTGAACATCACTACTCTTACCTTACTAGTACGCACACATTCAGTTTCACCAGTCATCCCAAGCACCATGTGTTCTTCACAAGAACAGGCTCAAGAAAGACCAAGACCAAAGTTCAGCTGACTAGAATCGATTTATTCCAGCAGCGTAAAGAAAACCCAGTGTGCAGGGAAGCAGCCTGACAGGCCCAGAGTGAGGGTGTCACTGTGTGTCACCGCGACAGCTTGCTCAATTGAAATGCATGTTACTTTCACCAACACAGTGCCCTCTGTTCGTCCCTACCATGAATCATAAGCACCAAGATGCTCGCCGATGGGGGATTAGAACACTCACAGTAGTGGGTCACACGATCATAACTCGCATATGGAAACCATGTCCGTTCCAAATTTAAAACATCACCTTTTGAAATGTAAGGAATTTCATGCAAGATGTTTCCTGGGAAGATGCACACATACTACAAGATTCATTAAAAAAAAACAAATGAAAGCCTCTAGAATATGGATATATCTGCTGTAAAAACCAATAGGACTTTAATTCCCAAACCGCTGACCTCAAACAGAAGAAAAAAAGGAAAGCTGACCAGTTTTGAACAGGAACAATCTGATCACACCAGCTATTCCATTTTCAGTTCTCAAGCTAGACTCTTCATTTCATGAAGCCCATTTTAGGCTGATCTAAATTTGCTAAACAAATTCCTAAAACATCAACTACAGCATCTACAAAGGCCTGACCCCAATTATGGAGGGTCATAGTCCAGAAGGATCTTCTTCACTGATCGCTCTGTAAAGTTTTGGATCACATGACCTTGATCAATTCAGTTATTTTCTTGGTTCAATTAAGTCAAGTCTTGTCCCTGAGGACCTCAAGGGTATTGGAAGTTTTATTTTAAATTGTTCAAGGTGTTTATGGGTCTGAAGGGAGACGCATAAAACAGGCTAGACTATGGCTATGCAGGAAGAAGTTTTAGTCACATGCAACAGATTATTGAAGCAAGATTGCTTAATCAATAAATAAAGACGTTCACTTCATACTCTGCATTTGCCCTGCTTTAGTTCTTGCCTACTGTCTTTGCAGGAAAGCAATATCTGGATGAGTTGTTTTGGGGAAAAAGAAAGCTGACAGCAATTGGGACTTTAGTGGTTATTTTTAAGGAATATTTTGTTTGCATTATAGGTATATCTCACCCATTCTAATGTCGATTCCGAATCAAACCACTAATATTTTAAAGTAGAGATCAGTCTCGTCCAGTAGGCTCCAGGAAGTGGCATCAGAAATTAGCACCACTTAGATGGTGACAACACTCATTATCATTTTTCGTGGAACAGATACTTTGTTACCACCTTTACGATAATAAATATAGAGCTAGAGGTTTACACAAGCTTTCAGTGGTTACACTGGCTATAACGTGGCCATTTGACACACGGAAAACATAGCAAATAACTTTAGATTATAAACCAATGGGCTTTTATGAAATGGATAAAAAGCTTTTGAATCTTAAAGAACGGTTTTGCACAAATGATGAATTTCAAAAACTCCAAGTTACATAAATTAAATAGTAGCCTTATTTATTTGTAGAAAGCTGAATTGGCATCACTGCAGCACTATGAGACGATGCCATCAGGTGAACTGTATGCAGAAAACTGACATTTCAGAAATGTGTCACAAATAAAACAGACAGGCATACACATGAGAACCCAAGACACCAATAATTCACACGTCAACCAAAGCAGACAGGAGCAAACATTTTACCTGTATCACTAGTACAGGTTTAAATTATTCTTTGAAATACCAGAACATTTTGAACAGAATACAGTTAAAGATGGCATATGAATGGGAAAAGGAGCTAACTAAAGGATTTGCTCTTACTCTGGGAAGTTACATTACTGTACATCCAACTCTCACGGAAAGGCAAAACAATTCTGAATTATTAAACTGCTCAGAAACAGGCCATGGCAAACGACTGCAGAAAAAGTCTCTGAATTCCAGGAAGAACCAGAAAAGATCACGGTGCAGGACATGCTTCTTTATCTACAACAGTCTGGATGTAATTTACCAATGTGAAAGCTATTCATTATTGTACTTTTCAACTCTGTACAGAACTGGAATCTTGTACAACTTCTCCATAGATGGACTTATTTCATTAGAAAGCACATTCTTCACTGGCAGAGGGCTCAGTCCTACGAATTAAACTTGTTTCTCACTAATGATTGAAACCGCAAGTGAATGAAGCATAATTTTTACAGATAATTAGAGATCTTATTTAATGCACAGCTGTGGGTCTGTATAACAATTCAGAAGTCAAATGTCCTATATGGTTTCCAAAGTGGTGATGATGGTTCTCCTTTCTTGTAGCACCTGCAGAAAATCCCCAAGCCATCCAACCATTAAATAAATCTTGTTTGAGGTTTGAAAACTTTTCAAATGTGTAGCATCACATTTTTAGCATACAAATAAATGTCTGTGGGTTATTTCCATTTAATTAGTATGAAATATCTCATTACTATGAAATTAACTGTGGCTTCTGGAACCATTATTTGCCACAAAATATCCTGGTCTGCAGAGGTATCTTGTCTAAACCAGATGTTTCACCTAATGTCCACCAATTAACACTTAGCAAAAGAGACAGTAGAAAAGGAGGAAGTTTCATATTTCCAAAATATTTTAAAAACACAGAAAAGTCATGACACCAAATCTCGAAATCACCAAAAATGAAATGTTTTATGGATATGCAGATTAAGAACATTTACAAAATAGGTTCTCTCTTCTCCATCTCTGTTAATGATCAGCTCTGATCACTTTCCGAGGAAAAACAACAACTTCCTTTTCTGTGACAAATAGTATTCACCCCTGACAATTACAGAGTTTGACATGTTGGGCCATATTTTCTAAACAACAACACTGGAAACTGCTCAAGCCCAGTACTGCATTTATGAGAACAGCATTCTTGTTATGAATAATAAATAGATCTTCTACCGCTTTCAGCCAAATATCCACTAAAAGAAAAGTCTGCTTGGTAGGGAAGTGTGGATACTTAAGCTGCAAATGAACAGCACGAACAGAATTCAGTGCTTGGAAACGACAACATTGTTGTTCCACAGCCTATAAACAAAAACCTGATTCTCAGTGTATCTGCGATTCCCTTGAGTGACTGACTTTGCAGTCTCCATTTCCTGTTTAAAGCAAAACCTCTGAAGAAACCTACAAGTATCTGTTTTTGGTGACTTCATTCATAATCAAGCAAAATGCACTGCATACTTTCTTTTGAAATTTAAGGCTGCCACACCCAAATGTAAATTATTGCAGACAGTGTCACGAAGAGCTTTGATCTTAGCGTCAGTGATCGTTCAGCTCCACATTTACCTTTTTAAGACGCCTGCATCTGCGCACAGCTAAATACACTTCAAGCTTTGAGATGTGAAGGTTAAGATCAATGAAGCTAAAAATGAAATGTTTTCAGGAGTGAAGGGGAAAATAGGTTAGCCTCAAAGAGCAGGTCCCCCACAAAGACCCCCAAACTGATTTTATTACATTACTGAATACTTTCTCTTCCAAAAAATATGTCTGCTACACTTCCACTAACTTGGGCCCTTTGATTCATCTGTGTGATCAATACTTAAGGCTAACTAAATCACCAAAATATCTGACTGTATTCAGTTTCTTGCTTTAGATAAGGCAACACTTAACTCCCATCATGTCAGGAGATGTTAGTCCACTCATGATTTGATGAACACACTGCTCCACAATGTTTCATAGCATCCATCGGTAAAGGACCATCTATTCAGTGATTCATGAGATGCTCTGCTTACACAGAACTAGTATTTTGCACATGAACTTGATAGTGTATAGGCGCAAGACAAAAACTGCATCTAGCCCTACATCGGGGGAAATGACTGCAATCTCTAAATAAGTTCAAAGTCAGAGAAGGAATTTCAATCAATTTTTACTGAACTTGCCTTTGGCAAGCAAAAAGCACGGTGTCCCTAACTAGAGAAATTCCAAGTGCTTGTTCATTAATCATCAAAGGAAACGACAGATGTCGCAAAATAGCTGTAGCTCCTCGAACAGGAAGTTTCCACCACATCTGAACTACAATATCACCAAACCTGACTTTTCAGGCTGGGTCTTCTGCAGCCTTCACTCTGAACAGCAGCACAAGTGGCTCATTTCCCACTACATAAGGCTAGGCAGGACTTCAGAAATAGTTGAAAACAGAAGTTCCCAGCCCTGGTCCTGGGCCCCACACAGCTGCTGATGTTTTGTTCCTGTTGGGCTCTCAGTTACATTGCCGAGCCCTTAATGAGCCTAATAAAAGAATATGCGATCTTAATAGTTTCACATTCCTAAACCTTGTTGAACGTTGCCTTTACAATCGTTGAGTCTCATACAGAACCTCCGATCTCCCCCTTCCTGAGTACAGACAGAAACTTGCAAGGTCTCAAATCACGCAACATTGAGTTCAATTAAGATTTTGTTTAAAAAACAAACAAAGCGGAAATGAGGAAGAGCCGAGCTGTGGATCCGTGAGACCAAGGATGAGAATCCCCGATTGAAAAAAAGTTTTATAAAAGCTGCAAGGTGTATCATCTAGTACAGAGGCGTCCAGTCCTGCTCCAGACTGGAGGATACTCTGGGTCTTTTCAAAACCTGGAGACCTGGGAGCTGTAATACAGGTCCAATTGAGCTGATATCAAGGTGACTTACATTAGTGTGAACAATTGTAACTATTTACATTGACAGACACTATGTTAACATTCATTGGCTCTTCCCTTTCGGAGCCAAAGTGAGGTTTAGCATCTTTTCTTGACTTGCAGTTAACCCGCATTCAACAGCTACGTTTCAGTGTTGAGAGTCCTACCTTTAGTTTATGCCAGGTTTTCCATCAATTAAAACAAAGCTTTTTTTATGTTTTAAAAAAAAACCATCTGGCTGGCTTGGAAACAACACAACGGCCTTTGTTGTTGGTTTTTTTTAATTCCAACCTGTTTCTTGTTTGTCTGGTACCCAGATGTTCTGCCATCTCTGTTCTGTACAGTGGAAAGGAAAATAATGCACACAAAAAATTTTGGATTCACTCTTTAGGATGCAAAGACTCCTCTGGTCCCTACTCCAGATTTGGGTGCAGGCCGAGTCCAATATCCCACCCCTTATCTACAGTAGGTGTTGGAGCAATGACTACGGCTCTGGCCTCTGGAAGGTTGTGGGTTTGAATCTTGGGAGGTACAGTGCTCAAGGTGCTTCACTTAGATTGAAACACCCTCCTGTACGAACAGATACATACGCTTGTCACTTTGGATAAATGTGTCTGTTACATAAATTAGTCATAACACTTGCTCTCTTTAGGATACTTAAAAATACATTGAATAACTGGAAACGGTAAGAATGCATTTGGTAGACCTGCACTTCTACAATATCTCATTTTAGTGAAGAACATAAGTGATATTCTGAGATTTCTGTTTTAGTTTAGATGTAAAACATAGTGCAAACCCATTCTAAAAACAAACAGCCCAAGGCTGTCTCAGGGTGCTTGCATTCAATCGTGCAGTGACCCACCGTATAAAGAAAACATTTTCATGTGTGTATCTTCAAGGCACACCCTACTTTATGCATCTAGGCCACAAATGATGAGAGCAATATTAAATGCCAGCAGGCCTACAGCGGCTATGCACAACACACTGCAGATGCGAATTTTAACTTTCCATAGAGGACTTGATTTATTCTCTCTCCCTCCTCAGCAAAGAATACGGATGCAGAATTCAGCCCGAGTTAAACGTGTTTCTTCTTAAAAAAATACTAATGAGATCTTGATCAATATCAAGTTCTTCACGATGTGACTTTCAAAAAAGTAAAGGGTCGCAATGGACATACTGTGTCAAACACCCTTCTAACACTAAAATATAGTTGGCTGTTCAGTTGTCAATTTACGCCACAGACAATAAAACATCAACCTGTTTCCTGTCGGATAGAGGTTAACAGCTCATTTACCATGCAACTGAAACAAATAAAGTCACGTTGCCCTTATTTTGTTTCCATCCCTTACGCACTTTCGGTATTCAGTTTAGGACTAAGTAACACGCAGACACACGAGTCCACCCTTTCCAGATCTGCAGCACAGCGCTCTTTTAAAACGGTACATTTCAACCACATGACAACTACAGGGCCGTAAGCACCTTATCCCCGGCACAGTGTTACAGTTCCTTCGCTTTCGTCTTTGTTTCTTTTTGTACTTTCCAGATTTGACACAGACAGCTCTGATTTCGGGCCCTCCGCTCAGGCCTCTGGCATCCGCGGCTGTTAGTGGAGGCGCTTGCCTGCACTGGGATGTCTGAAGTAGGGTGCACAGTGTTGTCCCGTCCCGGCCCCGGCCCATCCCCGCCTCCCCTTCCCTGCGCTCCCCGCCTCCTGTTTACTATACTGAGGCTGCAGCCCGGTTCCAAAAACACTCAGGGACTCACCCCTCTTATCGAGGTCGTACCCGACCACAACGAAGTAGTCGGCTAGCCTGGCCATATCGGCGCTCTACGAGATCACGACGTCCGGCCCTTGCTTGTTCTCTTGTCGTTTTCCGTGGCTCTCTTGTTCATACTCTGACAGCAGGAGCGACATCATCAGCAACTGCAGCAGCATCCTTCCAGCAGCGCCCCGCCGCCATACTGACTGTTCTCGCCCTGACCGGGAGAACGCAGTGAGCCTGCGCGGCGAGGACCAGGGAGGGGCGCCTGGTCAAAACTGACAGATCAACACCCCAACCTTTGACTGCTTCCACGCACAGATCCCACGGATAAGCTTGCCGTTGGCTAATAACGCCAGTAGTCATAACAGATCATGCACACGAAGCTAGCACAGGAGGTTCCCTAATTATTGCACAGGAAGAGGTACACCTTATATAGAGCGTATTTCCTTATGTCAAAGTGACATTAACAGGTTCGTACCTTACCTATTTCTCATGGGAACATGTCATTTACAAACATAGGTGCGGTCTCTATAGTCATTGTTCTCCGATTCTTAATATTTCTTTGTACCGAGTTAAACCAGCTAATAGTCATACTGTGTAAGACTTTATGCTTTTATTGCAAGACAATATTAAGATAAGCAATTATCTTCACATATTATCAGTTAAAATAACCTCTTCCGAATTGAAACCAGTATATAAAACTATCCCAGTGTATTTTTTTATTTTGTTATCTTGTTTGACATAAGCTGTATGACCCCAATTTTCCCTTTGGGTAGATTTCCCTCCTGATCAATATGTTAAGGAATGGGAAATTTGCCCACAGGGAAGATTAGACCATATGTTCAGTATATTAAAAACCTCCCCAGGCTCACAGACTCTGAAATTGGTCCTTTGACTAGAATCCTTCGGTGCAGCATAGATTGATCACAGTGTTCTGGAATTGTAAAAACATCTCAGCAAGAGTGCATTTCAGATTTGGTTAAAGTCCAGAATAAATCTTAAACAGAGCATAAATGAGCTGTTGACCCATAATCACCAAGTACTTTCTTTGCACACACTTAATTGGATTTGCCATTTTTGCAAAAGGAATAAATCTATGTTTTCCAGGTTAATTTGATTAAAATAATGAACATTTTGTAGTTTACATCTGGTGCTATGAGCTTTACAGTCATGATTTCAAACATGATCTTTTTTGTACTTCTGTAGTAGTAACAAATCATTTGCACGGATTGGTGGAGATTAAGTTTAGCTCAGCATGTGGAAAAACAGAATGGATCAATCACACACAACAGAGAAGGGAGATTAGTTAGAATAGACCTAGCTGATAATAAATCTGAATCTAAATGTGATTCAAAAGTGCAAATGAGGGTAGCTGCACATGAGCATGAAGCTCTGCATTCTTTACACCTACCCAAGTTTACTCATCACGTTCAAATTAATAAATGTCACAAACATCACGTTCATAGCAGCAAGAGAAGTGGTATTTCCAGTAGTAATAACAATACAGCAAAATATCACCAACAACAGCTAACACCTCTATGGAAACAATCAATATGCAAACATTTACTGAAGGATGATGTGTTTGGAAATCGACACAAACAAAACTTATGAATACGATGGGGCACTCAAAAAGGCTTGCAGCTTATTAAGGCAATTGTCTAAACCTTCTCAATGTAATTACAATTACACTCAAAGCACTTAGCTTATTTGTTCTTCAAACCAGCCCTGACAAACATTTCTGACTGCTCCTTTAACCCTTCACCTGAACTGGATTTCAAGAAAAGATTGTGAGGAAGGAAGAAAGATTGTTCTTTCTTTGTCGAGAAGAGCATACTACTTTTTAAGCAGAGAACAGCTCTGCAGTCTCAGTCTAAGTATGTAACTTGCAAACCTTTCTGAACACCATACCTACGGCACCTTGCAAAAGTATTTAGACCCTTGCAAAGCTGTCTCATTTTTTTGCTTTAAAAACTTGCAGTCATGATACTTACACAACTTGCTCCACATATTCAAAGCAAAACACAGAAAGTAATAAAAAGATAAGAAATATTACAGAAAAAAAATTGAAATGTCATGATTGCATAAGTATTCAAATTCTGTGCTTTGGCAGATCTAAATTAATTTACGTTCACAAGATTACCAAGGCACAAAGTTAGTTGGCTGTCCTCTGTCTGCATGCAAAAATAATTATTCACATGGTTCCAGAATAAATACAACTGTAAGGTCATTCAGTCTAGCAGCAAATCTTCAAGCAAAAGTTCAACCATGAAGACCTAGAAGCATTCAAAACAACTAAGGGATAATGTTATATAAAGGCACAGATCAGTAGAAGGGTATGAAAAAATGTCAAAGACCATTAATAGTTTGTGTTTGAATATGGTGAAGTGGATCATCAAGAAGCAGAATTGACACAGGTACTGTCTAGAATAAAGGTTTGCCCATCAAGCTAAGCAGTTGAGCAAAAAGGAAACAGGGAGGGGGGTACTACTGCAAAGCCAACTGCAACTTCTAAAAAATAAGAGAGTTTAGAGAGTGAAATAGGAGAAAATGTTCATGGGTCAATAACATCCAATTCATACAAGGGGGCTTGTAAGGAATCAAAAGAAATCTCATATCCCACATAGTTTTTACAGCAAAGCGCCTAAGTGGATATTGCAAACATATGGCAAAAGGTTTTGTGGTCAGACAAGACAAAATTGGAACATTTTGGTTTAAGTACAAAGTGTGATATCTGATGCAAGCTCAACATAGTACATTACTCAGTCAGCATCATCTCTACAGAAATTATTTTCATGATTAATGAGAACATAGAGTAAAGTACTTAGAGGAAAACATGCTTTAGACTTTTAAAAGAAAATACTTTCTGACAATGTAATGATCCAAAGCAGGCCAAAGTTACAAAAATAGGAATTAAGAATAAGAAAATGAATGCCTTTGAGGGACTGACTGACAATAGGATTCAATGTCCTGACTTGAATCCTATTGAGAATCTGGGGAAAGACTTAAAAAATAGCTGTCTATAAGCAATCTCCAATTAAATTAGGAGAGCTGGAGCAAATCTGCCAAGAAAAATGGGCAAAAATTGGACCTACTGGGTGTGCAAAGTTGGTAGAAACTTACCCAAAACGTCTTGTAGCTGTATTTGTTTCCTAAGGTGCTTCCGTCAAATACAGTTCACAGGTCTTAAGCAATTGATATTCCATGTTTCAGAAACAAAAAATTTCAGTTTTTGTTTCTAATTATCTTACCATTATGTTTTCAGTGTCAGCATTCAGGTAATAAATAAAATCTTAAGTTTTAAACATATATATGCTACATTTTGTAATTTCACAGAATAGGACACCATAGGAAGGTGTTCTTACTTTTGCAAGGTACCGTACAGTTCAGTGACCCATGCGAGAATTGAATGCATCGTCCTGTACACTAAACATTTCCTTTTGCTTTTGATAAGTTATTATTCCGGAAAATTGTCAGCAGCAATTGTATTTACATCAGTCAGAAGGATAAGCAACAAACAAAAAACTTTCTAAAGAAGTCTGATTAACATATATAAAAGAAAAAATAGTGTTCTTGTTCACAGTTGTTTTATATATTGAGAAAGGTGACAATCCCATGTAAAACATGTTAAGAGGATAAAACAATTACTACAATATCTATTGACAGGACAATATGTTCAGAACCATACTTGTACCAGAACGGAAATCTGATCACATCACAGTTCTTACTACAAATACCACCGTTGTTAGTTACGTGACCTGCATTAAGGATTTTGCATTTAATTAATAATTTGAAACTTAAATGTTAACCTTTCCCTTTAAAGCGCTCTTTGTCAAACTGACGTTGCCAGTTTAACACGAAGCCACATCATCTATTGCATGGCCTGTTGCTCACACTAAACAAACCACGAGTGCACATTCAGTCTGTCCTGATAAAATGGAATTCAGAAAACTTGGCACTGTCAACACAATCCACAGAAGAAGTTTGCAGGCTCAGAGCCAATAAAAGATAAGGAGTAAGCCACAATCCTCAGTTCATTTTGCTGCAGCAAGCAGTTTCACAATAAAACCTCAAGTTTTCAGCTGGCGAAAAGGAAAAAATCAAAGGCTGTCAAATTGTTATCACCAAACTGGAGTATCAAGTACTGTGGCTTAAAGAACAATTTAAATAGTTGGTCTTTACTATTTTTGTACATTTTACATCCGGTGAAACAGCATATAACAGAGACCATACAGCAACATACACTTGTTCACATATCACAAGAAGTGACAGGAAAAAGAAAAAATCGTAATGATTTGAGACACACAATCACTACGCCATGTTCAAGGAAAGCATTCTCCAGAATGTGATGTGACCTAAAATACAAATGTACTCCCCTCTCAGAATTTATAATTATATGTAATTTCTTATAAAAAATTATATGGTTGTAAGAGGATCTGAGTAACAGTTAGTAGAAGAGCATGAGAGATCACTTTATTAGCCATATACAATTTCTTGCATTAGGAATTTGTCTTTTCACATACCCCAGCTTGCTCAGAGGCACAAACACAGGGAGAGAAGCTTGGGGTCAGAGCGCAGGGTCAGCCATTTATACAGCACCCCTGGAGTAGCTGGGGTTAAGGGCCTTGCTCAGGGGCTAAACAGAGCAGAATTCCTCTGTGGGTTGCAGGATTCGAACCAGCTACCTTCCAGCCACAGGCACAGATCCTTAGCCACAGTGCCACTGGTCCGCGTGCTTTTTTTTTAAGAGCGAGAGCATGAGGCTCTCCCCTGTGATTCTTCATCACATTATATCAAAACTGTGGCTGTTGTTTTTTTAAATGGTTGTGATAGCTTCGGATGGTAATGAAAAAAGCTTTGCCATATTGCAAATGAACCTGCTTTCTGCCTGGTTGTAATCCTGAGCCCATTTAATAAAAACATTTTTTAACTTGTTTTGTTCTCCACCAGAACTGTCCAACTTGTTTTTTTTTCACATCTGTGTCAAATGAACTAGACAACTAGACCTGAAGACGTTGAAGCGGGTCATATGGCAGAAGGAGGCTGCAAAAGCTTGCTGTTGAAGGAAAGCTTCAAGAATATGGCACCCTGTGTTTAAAGAGTATGACAGGAATCAGCCCTGTACAGGCCAGAATTGGCTGGATGATATCATCGCCTTAAAGAGCTACCTGTTACCACATAAGAAAGTTTTTTTCCCATCTATTATCTTTTAATAAGGAAAGAAACAGCTAGGATGATACACTTTCAGGGGATTAGGTAGCCCAGTCAGATACAGGCAACACCCCAAGTGAAATTTCTTAAGACATGCTACTCATGGGAGTACAAGAATAGTGCTCTATCTGGGTCTTGAACCTACAACCTTCCACTTATAAGCCCCCCAGTCCTTACAACTACTCTCACCTGAACAACTCATGAGGACAGTGGATTAATCCCAGTAGACATTTGCAGAGAAACTGAAGGTGCCCAAGGAGGCAGACGAGAGAGCAGACTAGAGACCCCAGTGTGGGATGGTGACCCAGAGTGAGCTACAGCAGAGAGGCCCTGACTTCTGACAGTGGTCTTCATATCAAAAGGGGGAGCTATTCATGTGGACCTGTGGACTTCAAAAGGGTGGGTGGGTATTTGTGTTTGGTTTTCCACATCTGTGAACTCTGGCTTGAGCATGTTCAATAGATTAGCACTATCTAGGGAGGGTTGTATCCCTTGCTGTCGTGGAGGATTGAATGGCTGTTGTTTTTATGAGACCAGTTCTGTCATGTAGACCTCCTCAGGGGCTTAACATCTGCTGACTCTATACGCTGTCATGCTGCTGTCATGGTTTTGACATCACTGAGTCATTGAAGGCTGGGCCTCCAGATGCAGTTCAGTCTGAGATCTTGTAGGTTACTGCGTGTTGTTCTTGTGGTTGTTAGGGTAGCTGTTAATGAGGGCACCAGTGAGAGACAATATGAGAGGAATCAGTGGTACTGTACAAAGATGACATGACAGGAATGTAAATATACTCCTAAACAGCCTTTCTCATGGAGCACTTGACAGATTGACAGATGGAGAGAGTCAGTGATCCACCACACCCACCTTTCCTGCGTTCAGGACTGAGAAAAGCCCTGTTTTGTTCTTCCATGAAAAGAATGAAAATACAAGGTTTTGTGCTGTCCTGTTTAAAATGTTTAATTAAAAAGGGTACAATGTAAGACAATATACTATTAATAACACACAGGAGCAACAGTGTTCACATGAGTCAGATGTAGACTAATTAAGAAATAAATTCTTAATTTGTGTTTACTTGTATACAGAAACAAATGGAAATTTGGAAAATTATTTAACCATATTGCTGTATTAACAAGTGAATGCTTGTGTCATGGATTATAGATGTTAGAACATAATTGCAAATGTCTCAGTTTTCTTCCCATTGCATTTGCGGCAGACTTATTTTTCGTTAAAGATTTAAAGATTTAAAGTACATTTGCCTGGAGTAAGTTGAACATACTTGTCATTATACTTATGTGAGCATTCACATAAGATAATGCCACCTAGAAGATAGACGCACCCCCTCAGCTCTCCTCTGAGTATTCGGTTGCCTAATTATTCCTTTCCTGAAGGAATCTGCAATTTTACTGAAGCAATCTGGGTGAACAGTACAATAATAGTGCTGTATCTGGGTCTTGAACCTACAACCTTCCACTCATAAGCCCCCCAGTCCTTACAACTACTCTAACCTGAAGCACCTTTCCTTATTTGATTGCAATTATAGAAATACAAACACATTCATGTTCTTTTTCTACTGTACATTGTCATCAATATTTATTCTCACTCCGTGAGTGTGTGCTGGTTATCTAATACATTTAATGTGCCACACCCATTATATAACTCTCTATAATCATCCATCTACTTATACTACAGGTCAAAGCAAATCGGTGCCTATCGTAGAAGCACAAGGTGCAAGTGTGACCATTGCGGTTCCGTGCAGGTCTCCGGCATAACCCAGGTCTCTGGCATAACGCAACAGGGAACCAGCCGCATGAGCTAAAGGGGACCTCCCTCAGCCCCGGCAGCTGAGGTCCCTGCTACGCGCAGGGAGGGCGCTGACGTCACCGTATCCGAACTAGCTCTGCTACACAAGACAGGACAACACCTACTGTAACACCAGACCACCACAAGACACACACAGTAACCTTTTAGAGATACAAATTGATAGAAACCAGAGCACTTGGCAAAAACCAATGTCAACTTGCACACTCTTCACGGAGGGTAACCCAGTCAAAGCTTTGACACAAGAACTGAGACACAGCCCCATAAACCACACTCTTTAACAGTTTTAGGAAATTATAGTACATTTAAACGTATTAAAAGGATACATGACATGTACTTTACTTAAAGTTTCCTAAAAGGCAACATAATACAAAATTCAGACACAAATGAAGCCTTTTTCCCATGGTTTAACTGACTACCTTTATTATTTTGTAGTAATACAATTCATTTTCTTGTTGATTTTTTAAAAATCTGAACAATATGGTACTACACTGCATTCCACACCAAGTCTCCAAGAGTATTCTATTTCACTAGCTGCGTAGGTGACATTTGTTTTATGAAGATGAGGGGCAGGGCGAGACATGCCACATCTTTAGGAAGCAGCAATAATCCGCAAGAGTTTACCGAGAATGGTGGGCTGTCAAAACATGCAACAATGAAACCACTTAATACTGAAACATTGTGTAAACACTTTTTAGGAAGGGAGTTATGATCCCTATAACTATCAGCTATTGACTTTAACTATTAACTATCACACAAGTCAGTTGTGAAGGTATTCACAGATTCTATAGAGTCTGCCCCCCCCCAAGAATGTTACTACAGTACTCAGTAATGCCTGTAATACATGGTGCAAAAAAGAAACATAATAATTATCTCTGAATCAGTAACCCAGCACAAACACTATATTGCACCAGTTTTACTTAATATTTGGATTTTAGGTGTACGTGGAATATTACTGTAATCCTTTAGAAAGACATTTTTAGTGTCTTAAGTGAATTCAGTGAAGGTTTGTCTTCATGAAGCCCTGCAACTGTTCTTACAGGCAAGCATGGTTTATCTTAATCTAAAAAATGAATACAAAATAGGCTAAATAACTCTTAATAAAGTCTGTTCAGATACAAAAGAAAAAAAACATTTATTTTTAATTTTAAACAAAATTACGTGTGAAATGTCTGGAAAAAAGTTAAGTAAGTAGTGGCCAACCTTGATTCTGTCTGGCAGTTGTGCCTTATTAATCAAATGAATACACCCAATTACACGCCTAAACCGATAAGGCCATTTATTCCATGTATACAGGGTTTGATATGGTCAAACCCTGTGTATCAGTGGTGAACTGATATTCACCACTGTAAACCGAGTCGCACTGAAATGAAGCAATCTTGATCAAAATCAGCAGGGGGTGCTCTTAAGTCTGAGGAGTTTTGTCGAAGGGGAGCTAGCCCACCCTTGTTTCTTAGAACCCAGAGGCAATCCAGTTTCCTGGTTTAGTGCAGTGAGGCACGGTTAGCAAATTAGTTCACACCTTCAGTAATTCCAGGGGCAGTACCTCCCAAACGGAGTTACGGCTGAGGGTTAGTGAGCATAAAGGGCCCTGCGCGAGGTAGTGAGAGGACCTACGTGGGTCTTTGTAATAAAAGTCCCAGACAAAGCCCTTACAAAGAGTCACTCTTCTCAGGACGAATGTCATATACTGTCTGTCTCAAATATTTCCCTGCCGTCTGAGGATGTCCAGATTGAAACATCAGAGAAAGAATTCCAGCATTTCCTCTGTCTTGCACTTTGACCTACAGTACTTATCACAGAGGCAGAAGATTCCCAGGCATGTTCGGGTTTTTGTTTCATTTCAGACTTTGACCTCCTGCCTCACTTTTGCAAACTCATCACTTTTGTGTTTACTTTGGTATTATTCTTGCATTACAACGCGCTAACAAAGCATATAGCACCAGCTTTTGAAAGGTTTTATCTAATGGCTGGTCTCACAATCTTAATTGAGACACATAACCGCAGCACTTCTTTAAGCACATATCTTGAAATTAAAAAAAAAGAAACACTCCAAAGATGTTTAAAGATGTGACTAGAGCAACAATGTGTTACAGTGTGAATTTTTTCATCTGCATGATTTGTGTATTTATGCGACCATATCACCCGACTTGTCATGTTTTAAAATCCCTAAAAATCTGAACCAAAAGACATAGGGTGCAAAATGATCTTACTAAGCTTTACTCACACAATCGGCATCACATGAAGATCCGTTGACTAATCCTTTAATAAATGCCTTGGAAACTTGGTTGACTGCCCTAACAAGGAACAGTCGTGGCTGCAGAAATATTGTTATGACTACATTATGTTGCACATGACTGAGTTAGTGCACGATTGATCACTCAATTCATAATAACATGTCGATCAGAATTTCGGAATCAGTTATGCTGAAAGTTCCGATCACAATTTCCAATCCATTGGAAAAATTAAAAAAATCTCTGCAACAAACAGATTTCAGTTTCATTCACTTTGTCAATTAATTGGCAACCAAAACACTTAAAACTACAAGTATAATTGCAATGTTCCATTTACAATTAAATGGTAATAAACCAAATACAAATACTTGTTAAAAATTACAAAAGTAAATGCCCAATATTGATAGCAACAGTTACACAAAGTGTATTACTGAGATTTCAGCATTTACCACAATAGCATCCATCCCAACTACAGCAATTATTAATACAATTACTATATCATTACATGGATTACAATTACAGTTTTCATTTGAATTCTATTTAAACCTTCAAGTACAATGGCATCATTGTTAATGTAATGTGAATTACAATTACATTGTCACAATTACATTAACAGTCTAATCATAATTAAACTCACAATTATTATCACAATTTATACTTTAACTACTTTACAATGGCATTTACCATTACTATTTGGATTGCTTTTACAGTTCTAATTCTAACTACAATTGCAATTGTTGAACTAGTAAGAATTAGAATTGTGATTATACTTATTATTCCAGTTCCAATTACAGCAATAAATAAAATAAATACTGTAAATAAAATAAAACTTTAAAGTACCAGTAAATCCATCGATTTTCTAACCACTTCATCCAATCAGAGTTGCAGGAGAACCAGAGATCTTTCCTGGCAAGGAACAGGTGCAAGGTGGGGTATGTCCTGGACAGGACTCCAGTCCATCGCGCACAGACACGTACACGGTCACATCGGGACCAATTTTTCCTGAAGTAAACTCACCTGGCAGAATATCTTTGAACTATGGGAGGAAACTGGAGTACACTGAGGGATATCACACAAACAGAGGAGAACATACAGACTCCACACAGAAAGCACACCAGGTCCAGAAGTGAATCCAAGGCCCTAGCACTGCAAGGTGGCAATGCTAAGTAATCATGTGGGACCATGCCACCCAGTATCACAAAAAGTAACTTTAAATTAACTTAAAAGCTCAAAGTGGAAAAGCAACAGCCAGCATCTTCTTACAACTGGAAGTCTGAAACAACAACAACAACAACAACAACAATAATAAATCACAAGACACTTTATTTCTTATAAAGGTGTAAGCCACACGAAAGGGTTACCATGATACTTTTATATGATACCATCTTTCCATCTGGCTGTAATAACTGTTTACTGATGTCGCTGTGCTGATTGAGCCTGTTTTCGTTAATCTGTGCAAATCCTACACCAAAGTAGGGGAAAAAAAGTAAAATAATTTTGCCAGCATACACTTGATATCTTTGTTTCAGAAGGCAAAATCAGGGCAAAAGTATTGATTTGCCAAGCTCACAAAATTGTTTATACAACAGTATAGTTCCAATAACATTAGCCATTCATATATATTGTTATATTCTAAATGATCAGCTCCCTTTCATGCAGTATCACATGAAAATTGTATGTAACTCTATTGAAAAGGTTCAAATAACCACAACTACCTCTCCAAAAGATGGTTGAGGTGAGATAGCACAATTCATTTCCTTTAAAAGCATGACAGCCTTGAACATTTAATCAAAGATCTGAAACACGGATTAAATGTAGGCCTTCATTTTCTTTTCCTATTTCACAATTTATGCATATCAGGTTTCCCTAATGCATTAGGAAACATCATTAGCACTGATTGAGCTTCCCATGCAGGTGTGTTACCTGAATCTCTTACAAAGCATATCTGCCAGTTAAAGCCATGTGAATACATTCAGAATATACAGCAGACTCTAAAAGAAAAAGAGTACATTATCATTAAGATTAACAGCTGTCTTTTCGTAACTCAATGTTATTAATAGCCAAAAAGGTCAATATAAATGTGATGCCCCAGTGATCAGAACATTTTTTACTAATCCAAACTGAGCTTGTTTCTAGGGCAACTTGCAGTAAGCATTTTCACATTAATAAGTACCCCAGCTGAATAGATTCCAAGTCTAATATTTTTTTACATTTTGCGCTCAGTTCAAGATGTACAGCAAACAAATATAATGATCATATGTAGCTTGATTGTGATCCTGGTGGGTCATGCTGGTGCAGAAGGGATTCAATACCAACTGATATTTAAGCATAGACAAATATTTAATACTAAGTATTAGTATTAAAAGCCAAAAACCTTTATCCCGTGAGAAGTTAAGTTCTAAAAGACTAAAAAGTTAATGGTTTTAAAATGTCATTATAAAAACCAAATCTCAGGCCTTGAACCAAAATATATTTTTCAAAATATTCAAATAAAATATGCGCAAATGACGAAGCAAAAGCAAAAAGAAAGAAAATATTTTTTCTAGCAAGAAAAGAATGGGATTTTAATTGCTTGAAGAACAAGTACTGTAGCAAGGTTCTCAAAACAAAGTATTACACATCACCACCTTTTATTGCAATTGTCTAGTAGTGTGGCAGTGGTATTTCTCTACACTTGGTATCTTGAAAATTTGTAAAGTTTGTAAATATGTAAGGTGGAAGTGCAAAACAATCGCTTTTGTGCTGAAAGCCCGTTTCCATGCACAGGGATGTGTCCTCAAGGACACACGGCACTTTATTGTATACTGCACTTTACAGCTGCTACAGGCACTACCATCACATCAAGCTGGAGAAAAGTGTTTCTTCAGAAGGGCTTCTGTGCAATGATAGAGCCTCCCAGCTAACGATATTTTTATGTCATCTCCAGGTGACAGAGATGTACACTCAGGGCACACCCCTGCAACAACTGCAATACGACACCCAACCAGGGTGTCAAAGATGAAACCCTGGCTTCTTCCAAGAAGAAGCTACAGTAAATGACATCCTTAGATTACTTGGCTACTTGGCTACTGGCAACTAAAAGCGCAAGATAGGCCAAGTTAAGTACTTCCTTTCATTTGTAACCTGTCTTATTTTCTCATGTATGTAGCTTGCCCTTTCTTATTCAATCATATGACTTTTTCTGTATAAAATATTTTGAGTTTAACTATATATATATTTTGAGTATTACTGCATTGAGGCATGCAATATTAATTCCACAATCTTAGAGACAGTTCAAATGTATGAACATGTGTATCAGGCTAAGAATGGTGCCTTTAAATACTTCAGTGCTTGTGCTTGATTCTGTGTTTTTTTACTTTGCTAAACACATTTTTGTTCATGTCACCCTACCCAATCTGAGATTGCTGGCAGTCCTCTATAACTTTAATTTTCAATTTACTTTTCAACTTGTCCAGAAATAAAAATGCTGAAGTGAAACTTTAAATTAAATTCTATTGTTATTCTGCCTAGTTCTTTTTTTTATACAAAAAACAGTTTTTGCCCTAAATTCCCCAAAGCCTATAAAAGGATGTGGAGCACTCTGTGGTGGATGAACAACATTACTTTCCGTGTGTGTCAAAGGAAAAAGTTTGCATGTGATTGATATCACATTAGGAAAACACGATTTTCTTGCAGTATGGTCACAAGGGAAATTTGCTGAATGAAAAAAAACTCTTTAATGCACTAATGCTGTAAATAAAAGTCTTTGTGTATCTCTTGTAACAAACAGAACAGCTTGCACTAGGCATTATTATGGCTTTTTCAGGGTTATTTCAAACAAAATAGCCTCCCCTCACATCTCAGTCTCTATACTTTGTCTAGAAAGAAGCTCTACGATAGATATAGGGTTAGCTTGTTTTTTTGAAAAAGGGATCAGATCTGATGCAATTAGCCATTCCTGCCTGAAGTGATGCCATGTTGGTTTGATCAATGAATTATAGCTCTACCAGTGGAAAGAATATTTTGCAAAACAAAATGCTGACATATTGTTTTCTGATCCTAAAATAAAATAGAAACCACTGAGCAGAAGTACAAGTAGCATACTGTATATAAAATATAGGCTAAATAAAAACCCCTAACGTTGTGTGCATTTTTCTTATAATATACTGAATTTCACCAAATTTCCAGAATTCCTGTATCATTTCCCAATAAATCAGCAACAAATTGGTTGAAATGGGTCTTTCAGCCATTAAAATGTTTAGATTTCCAATACAACAACAAACATGTATGAAGGTTTTAACCAGATTAAGTGTTCTAAAATATGGTTTAATGTGCGGTAGAATTAAATAAGAAACATGTAGTATTTATGGTCACATTCAAGGTGGATGCATTATAGAGCTACAGTAGATTGTTCCACAGCTACACAAGAAAACATACTGAGGCAAGAGATTTAGTAATCTAGCACAGACCCTTATAATAAGTATGGAAATACTGCATTTTTTAAATGAAATGGTAAAATTATTATAATTATATGTCTTTTTAAAATCTGCCTGTCCACTTAGTGAATGGTCATGATAAGTAATGAATGTTGCTTATGTTACATCTTACTGTTTAGAGTAACAAACTCTATAAATATCACAAACCTTTATGTCTAAAAGGTGAAGTCTGAAGTCTTCTGTAATTATCCCAAGATAATTTGTTAAGCTACAGTATATCATGTGAGAAAGAAAGCTCTATTTTGCAGGTAACAGTTTCTAAATACATTTGCAGATGTCTCCTGTATAATTGAGCTACAACTTAAAATATAATTAGTCTCACATTAATACATGACAAAATAAAAAATATAACAGCTCTGACTGTTTCTATGGTGCTGTCAATTTCAAACATCTTTTCTCTGTAAAGCATCAGTCTTAAGCCTTTTGCGTGAGGGTAAAATTTTGCAAATCTTATTCTCTGATTTGCAAAGATTTTAAAGATTACCAGTGATATCTTCAATATAAAGACCCTTCTCCTACTTAAGGAAAATAAAAGGCTAAAAAAAAGTTAACAGTTTAACACAAAAGTTTAACATTGTATGCAACAAAAACAAGGACAAACACTATTCATCTTAAATGCTAATAGAATGTACAAAAAACAAAAGATATATAGTATCTTAGTAAATGCAGGTCATGTAGTGCAATCTGCGAGGTTTTTAAATTAAATAATTGTAATTAATCATTAATTAAAATGTGTCTGGTGGATAACCAGGAACACAAATAAGAAAAAATATATCAGCTTTGATATTCAGTCAACAGTGCTTTATACAGTTTATTGAAATAGGCTTTGTTTTCAGAACATTTTATCCTACCACTGTAACTTCATTGTCTCAACGCAGATTATTAAAAGCCTGTCTGAGATTATAAATGAAGCCAGATCCATCTGACCTCTTATTAAAATCACTCACAGAGTAACTAAAAAAATATTTGACAAGTATATCATAATAAACTGGTGACTCAAAAACAGTTTTATCACACAAAATCCCATCAAAATAAAAGTTGATGGAAGAGTGGAAGAGTTAAACAATTCGGATAATGGAAATACTGTTCTCATCAATGGTAAAAGAGGGCATAGACTGATACATAAAATGAGCAATTTTGTCTGAGCACTGCAAAAATTGTCATTTACAAGAGAGGTGATAGGCAATGAAATCCCATTGTTGGTCTTCCAGAGTTGAATGGGCACAGCATTAAAACTTACACATAGGAAATAAACCAATGGCAGAGTTTTACTAAAATACCAATAACTCTTATCTTGTGTAGACCTGTCTTATCACTCACAGAACCAGTATCTATTTCAATACAGCTGCAATAAAGTGTAAAACTTAGTCTTAGACAAAAATCTATCTATCCTATAACAGCCAGCTGAACCAGGAGGTCTTTGTGTGATACTCATCTGATTACACTCTGGACATGTTGCTATACTTTAAATTTTTCAATGGCAGGACTTTTAGACCAGTGCTATGGTTGAACCTAGTTGAAGGTTTTAGGGCAGGTTCTATTACAGTCACAGCGAATAACAGGTCTTTTCACTTTCTTTTTAGATGTGATTTACAATAATTTGGTAACATGATGCGAAGGCCATATTTCATGGTTTAAACAATGTAATTTTCAACAACTTACAAACTGAGACCCTCTTTCACTTTATATTTCTCCTGCTATAAAACTGCATGAAAGAACATTTCTTTTGCCATCCTCACATACTCACAGCAGGACACATTCTACGTACACCAGACACAAGGTTTGCATAGTGCACTGAGATACTATGTTTAAGCTGCCATGAATATAACTTATGCTTACAAGATGAGTACTTTGAGTTGACTTTGAGCTTCTGTCATCTGGCACACATAGGGTATGGTGTTGATCTCTATTATAACATGCATTACCACACACAGAGGTTGCAGCACAGTGCACCTTGATACATAGTTCCATTCGACTGATTTTATAACATTGTAGGCTTTCATTTTCATTGTTGACTCCAACGTTGACAGTAGGTGTTGTCATCTGGTTCATAAGCACTTGGACAAAATAGAGAAACAACTGTAAAAAAGTTACAACACAACTTTTTGGACTCTTTTTGCACCAGTTGAAACTTTCCACTTCTTCTATCTCCAAATAAAATGAATTCCTAAATTATATTTCACCACATAGAAGATGTCTGTGAGTATATTCTACCCCAGATCATAAAGCCTTGAAAAAGGCTCCTCTTGTTTCTATAAATGTAATTGTTCTACAGACTGTAATGTTGCTTTGTTAAACTTAGTAAAACTGATTTTTCCCAGTGTTGCTGTCATAACATTTTCCTTTTGCTGAACGTACACACTAGTTTTCACAATACCCTGAAAGCAATGCAAATGTGTTAAAGTGCTAATTCTTGAAACAAAGTTTAAACCTTTTAATTTATAAATATAGAGACAGGCAATAAGAGCCAGAATTTCTGTATGTACAAAATTAGAATTATAAATATGGAACGATTAATTAGATCAATATGTACTGATGGAAAAAAGAAATGCAACACCTCCTCCTCCACTCCATGAAGAGGACCTAATGCTACTGTTGATGAGTCCATCACAGCCTCTGTCTGGCCCAAGCCAGTCAGGTGTGATGTCAAGGAGGTGTGAGCAGAGGGCCTCAGAAGGCCAGCAACATGGAGCATCACTGTCCTGTCACTGATGCGGGCATTGTGTCTGCTGGCAGTTTCAGCAGCAGTACGGGTGGCAGATCTGAAAAGATCTCTCAGATGGACCAGTCTGATGTGTCGGTCCTGCTCTGGTGTGGTCACTCGAGGACGACCGGATCTTGGATGGTCATCTGTCCTGCCGGTCTGCTGAAAACTTCTCTGCAGTCAGGACACAGTGGAGCAGCTTACTCCATAGTGTCTGGTAACGCTGGCACATGACATGCCTGCCTGCAGCATGCCAATGGCCTCTCCCTTGCTTCTGGTGGCATTCGAGACAGAAAACTGAAAAGGTGTGGCCTTTTTCTAGCAGTGACCTAAACTTTTTAAAGGTGAGCTGATCAGCCATTGTTCCACCTGGACCTCGTTGGGTAAAAGTGCACCTAACGAGCTTTTGTGTGATTGGCAAGTTGCAATGCCTCACTGCACAAGCTGGATTGCAGGTCAGAGGGCTTAAACAAATCGACAACTTTTTGTGAAGGTACATAAGCAATAACTTTAGTATTTTAATTCCAGAAAATGTTGGGCTTCTTTTTTCCATCAGTATATTACGGGAATATGAATGTTAATCTGCTCTGACTGTGGCTGCTGACTTTTACTTTATTTATACAAAAGGAACATACAGTAGAGGTCTGTTTAGATGTTTAGATGGTTCTGCTTGCTAGAATTGTGAAACATCCAGAGCTAATTAGATAAAACATACAATTTACCAAATACTAGCATAAACCACGTGTGGGGATTTGTTTTTTCTCTGTCAATGCATTTGGTAAAATGATGAGAACTCTGGATTCGCACAGACCTGAAGGCTTTTTTGACATTTTTGACCCCAAGGTCACATTGCTTGTGAATCTTGAGGTAATGGCATTCATGTCTACTTGAAGATACTTAGAAAGAAAGCAGCTCAAGACAGGGAATGCTGAACATCAGCTATCCATTGGAGTACATTAATTGGTGATTGATCCTGACTTGGAGACAGAAGTGACATGGAGACCGAGTTTTTTACTTTCAATTATTTCTTACATGTTTTACTCCCGCATATGCAAGGATAGCTTCCAACTCCAAAACACCCACTGCTACTACTCTCCTTACACATTGTATACAATATGTTCACTGAATACTAAGAGAAGGATTATCACGCAGAATGAAATTGTCACACAATTTCCTTTACAAGATTAAAAAGAAGAGCAGAGAGGAAGTGGGTTTTCTGGTTTCTCCAAAGATATCATAGCATGGCTTTGTGTTCACAAAGTTCAGTGAATCCTTAAAGTTGCTTATGAATGAAAAACAAATCTGGTGACATTAGTTCACATTTATCAAGATTTTTCTTTAATGTAGCCTTATTCTAAAGTAGTATAACCGCTGTCTGCTGTAGTTCATAAACAAAGCATGGCATGGCAAAAATAAGTACCCCAAAGCGTGGCTGAGCTTCCTAGTTTTCCCTAACAGTTCTATTTTTGTGTTGTCAGTATCTACTTCCAACATGGATGTTGGCTTTGGGCTGTGCATAATGTCAGATTTTTATGTCTACTCCCTTCTTTAGTGCTTGGTTTGTACCACATCAAATTTCTGTGTTAACATTGTTTAGTTTGTGTAGTCTGACCCTATGGAATCACCGATACAGTATTATCTTACATAATTTTACCATTTAACCTGGCAAATTACACAGTCTCTGTGTAATTACGATATGTGTAATCATTTAAACAAGAGAGACAGAATCTCTTCCTCAGAGGTTCAAGAGTTCAGACTCAGTCATTCTCAGGTGAAAAATGCATGAGTGCAAGCAATGAGAGAGGAAGTCTTTGCTTACAGTAAACTCCTGTACTTTGCTTTATGTGGAAAAGTTTGCCTGATAAACTCAGAGGAACACTCAGAAAACTTGTGACTATATTTTTTCCAGAACTTTTTTCCAGGCTGTTTCAAGTAATTTGAATTATGAGTCTTAATTTTATTTTAAGATTGTCATTCTATTGCAATCAATATATATTTTTGATTACTATTATTCAGTTTGTTTCTTGTTTGTGTTCAATACATACAAATATTTGAATATGCTGTGACACTTCTTTCAGTAATGTCAGATTGGAAACTTATAAAACGTTTTCCTGGAAAGTGCTCTAAAAACATTTTTTTTTTCTGATACTGGAATGGTTTGTACTGATAAACAAGAACTTTAAAATTCCTTCTTGTGTTTCTGAGAAAATCTCATTTGAACTGTTCTGGGTTCTCAATAATTATGTGATCATTTTGCTTTAAAGTCTTAATGCATTTTTAGCTGATAATATTATAAAATTGGTCTGTCGGGCCTGCAGATTGCTTGATGTGATAAAACAATGAAAAGGATCATACTGTATGCTTGACTGTGGCTTCATTCCACTTTCTTCTTTCTTTATCTGATTGCTTTTGTATGAAGTGCCAAGGCCAATTGTAACTCCAATCACTGAAACTTTCATTTTCTTCTTTTAACAAAAGTTTAACGAACTAGGCTAAGCTCTCAGCAGTCTAATGCACCTATATTTTCCCCCTTAAGCTGTGGAATAAAGTTCTATGAAAAAACAGGGCTATTCAAAGAGTACACTGGAAGGTAATCAAGGATAAAACAAATAACAGATCCAGTTATAGTTCAGTAAATTCTGGTTGTGTTGGTATTATTTACATTTGCAGCTTCACACACATTATTTAGCAATATCATGTGTCTTTTGGTTGTCTCAGTTTTCAGGTCAAGGAAATATTATAAGCTTTCATAACATACTATTGACACAGAATTAGATACCAAGGCCTTGTTTTTAACAACCGCAAGTTGATGTGTTTGACAGAAAAAAGGGGTATGTGCGATAATAAGGTTATGTGCGTATCATAACATTTTTGTGTGAAGTAACTGGTCTCTTGCAGTTCACTAGATGGCAGTAATATCTAGTATTTATAATAAAACAGTATGCGATTTGAACTCAAAGATAAAATAAACAACACAATGCGATTGTCTGGGTGTATGAGGTTGTATAATATTTAGAATACATTATATGTGATAAACTGGCAGTTTTAATTATTTTCCAAAGGGTACATTTACTTAATTTACACAAAGCAGTTCATAAAATAAAGATATTTTACTGTAAAAATGTGTGCATTTTAAATAAAATAAAGCAAAGCTCCTCTCTCATTAAGGCAACGAATAGGTGACAAAGCTCAGCCAGGTGAATAAAAACCAGTGCTGACCTCTTTTACATTTGAAGTTATAAAGATTTTGCAGATTTATTAGGTAAAAAGATTACAGGGGAGCGGCACAGTGGCGTGGTGGTTAACAGTGCTGGGGCCCCGGGTTCAATTTCTGGAGTGCTATCTACATGGAGCTTGTATGTTCTCCCCATGTTCGAATGGGCTTCCTCTGGGAGTAAAGAAAAAGGATAACTGGCATAATGGCAGGAAACAGAACACTGAAAAGACAATTTTGGAGTACCACAGGGATCTGCGTTAGGGCTGTCATACTTTCTAATTTCTGACATGTTTAGTAGACTTGTGAAGTTTGAAGATGACTCAAATACAGAAAAAGACTGTAAGTAGTATAGTATAATCAGTAAAAAATGTACAGATCTAGAGTAAGACTCTATTCATACTGTAACTAGGAAGTTACAGTGAAAAATAACATTTAATGCAGATAACTGTAGTAGACACTGTTCAGTATTAGGCAGACACCTGGCAAATAAAATGTAATGTACAGCATAGAGGTGAAAGAAAAGTACATTATTTCTATTCTATTGGAAGAGGTGCCAGCTGAAAGAAGCAACCTGATGTGTGTGCTATTGTTACTTTCTAGACAACGGTGGTAACAAGAGGACAACAAAAGACAGTGCACTGTTTTGATGCAATGCACTGTTTAAACCTGGAATGTGATGTACAGTGTATTTCTGGACACCCCATTAAAATTATTCTTGAATATTATTTTATGGGTTTGTTATGGCTGACACATAGCTCAGTGCTATAAAACAGCCAGTGCTAATTAATATTTGTTGTTTGTTGAAAGTTGAAAAGTTTATTTTTCAACTAGGTTTGGTTAGAGATCCCAACCCTTCTCGAGATGGATTAGAGTGCTGAAGAGAGTTTGACTTTGTAGTCTGACTTACATATTTTGATTGTCTTCTTGTGATGGAGCCCGATCAAAAGATACTGTCAGAATCAACAATTATCTAAAGGAAACTGCTTATTCTAATAACCCAAATCAGCAGCAAGATTCGTTGGTTTAAAAACAAGACAAACATTGAAACTGATTTAAATTCAACATTTTATCATAAATAAATGAAGCATTATGACAAGTTAATATGATGTGAAGGGTTGCTGAGATCACATAGAATCAACACTAACACGTATAGACAAATAAACCAATATGACAACATTGTATTGAAATGATTTATAACCCCGACAGCAAAGCATGGAGATATCAGAGTGACTGGTGTTATTTTGCAGGTGCACAAATGGGAGACAATACCATTCTCTTCTCCCGTGTCATGCAACAGATGACTTGTGGGTGATAGTTTATGTTTCACCATGATCATGACCCTTTTCACCCTAAATAATCACTCTACTGCCAAAGTGAACTTAGTGAGAAGTGACAGGTTAGAAAAATGCTGTGTTGGTTCTGCTAGTCAATTTATTTCTTTGAACTCCTGTCTGATATCTTAAAAGAACAGGGAAAAGTCAGGCTCTAGTCCCTATAAACACCAGATAAAGTCTGAAGAGACCACAAATGTCAATGACATACTATGAAAGGTGTGAGCTAAAATGCCTAGAGTATGAGCTGTAATGATTGCCTGTAAGGGTGGGAAGGGTACTATGTTCATAAGGAACAGTTGAAGTGAAATGCTAACAGTGTCATTCATTTGTTACATCTTCAACATGGATAACTTTGTTTTTCTTTCATTCTTATTTGTATAAGAACAAATGAAATGGGTCCACCTGGTCCATCGCGCTTGTTTGCCATCTAATAGCTAACAGATCTAAGGATCTAGTCCTGCGATTTCTTGAAAGGAGCCAGAGAATCTACTGCAAAAACACGCTTGGGTAGCTTGTTACAGACTCTCAACACTTCCTGTAAAGGAAAGTTCTCAGCTTTAAATGCCCTCCCTCATACTATCAATTAGTGTCTTCTGGTTCATGTTTCACTCTTAATTCTGAAGAAGTCCATTTTAAATACCTGAACAATGTCCCATAGTAGTCTTCTCTGTTATAGGCCAAAATGGTGTAGTTCTTTTAGTCTCCTAAAGTAGCATATTCCTTTGAGCCAGGGAATGTACAGTACTATATCTGGTCACTGCTCTCTGGAATGATTCCAGTGTACATATGAGACAAGCTGGACAAGCATGTGCCTGTTCATTGGTCTCTGAGCTCTAGGTGCCTCGCAAATCATTCCACTTCATCCTACAGATGTTCAACAGGGCTTAAGTCTGGTGAGGAAGGCATCCATGGCGTACCAAAGGTGATTAACTTTGCTTTGTAATTGTAAATCATTTCATTAAGTTAGAGTGTGCTGAGTCTTTATTGAGCTTCTTCACCCGCCTCGCATTTTTAATCGATTTGAATCAACCCGCAAAGCAGTGTCTCCACCTTATTTAGGGGCTACTTTGTCTTTCCTTGAGAAGGAGAATATAGAGAGAGCTCCTAACCAGTCAAAACAATTTTTTTGTTCCCTAATGTTCTGGTTCATATGTTTTAATACAACCTAATTTTCTTGCTTTTGATTAATCTGATTTTTGCGGGCTGCTTTGGGTCTTTTAAAATGGGTATTAGGTTTACCACAACAAAAAAGTTGTTCATATATCAGGATGGGCCTATTGAAAGGCTAGTTATTGAAGTCTCAGGACTTGATTAATAGTATTATTATGCAGTTATCATTAATTACAAAAATTTAGAGTTCTTTAAATAACACTCGTACCCATACCATAACATTTGGACCTCCGCATTAATCGGTCTGTCCTATACACTAATTTTACTATCATTATGCACATAAATGGCACCTTCAAATGCATCTATGATGGTGCTCTATTCAAAATCTCTGACAGGCATACCTTTCCATACTGTAGGCGGCTTATTAGACCTGAGGACAAATAAATCATGACAGATGGCAAAGATATTTGTATAAAGAAAATTTAGTTAGCAAAATAAGACAATCACAATACACAAAAAAACATCCTCTAAACTAACCCAGAACCAGCTTTCACTGTGAATCCCCTTTATATACCAAGTGAACCTAAATTAAACCCATGCTAGAATCTGGCTCTCAGGCTTTCACTAATTATCTAATTAATCAATTAATACACCACACATGAATCTATATACAGTACAAACAACAGAGGCCTAAACGACCTCTAGTGGCAGGTCAGTTGAAACTACAGTCCAAATTACTGCTGGCCTGCCACAGAGTCCTTGATTCATTGCTAAAGAGAACTTGGCGCCACAGCTGTGTTTCTCACACCACCTCTTTGAGTTGTGCCGATAAACACTAGCAAGCATAGAGCCTCTGTGTGGTCTTCTGGCCTTCAAACAATGACTGTTTAGCTGCTTCCTCACCGCCTGAACCACTGATTTTTGCAACCTGGTATTTCAGATCTCGAGGAATTGGCAGTGTGAAAACAAACACAAAGATGGAGAGTGATGTTTTGATCTTGTTTGAGTTTTGTTACACATGGTCACTTAGATTGTGGCCTATCATAGGCTCTGTTTTTATCCATTACTGTTTGATGCTTATTTGAAGAAAAACAAGTTAGATATGCAAGACCTACTTTTTCTAATTTCATTATGTTTATCCTCTAAAATCCCAATGCCATACAATGATCCTCTAGTCTGGTTGTAATTATCATTTCCATGGCCTACCAAGCAGTAAAACAAGGCCTTTTGGTCTACAAGTACTTGGTTCATTTTGCCCACCTTTTAATGGATAGGTACTACACTATCAATTTAAGATTCAATGGATATTTGAGTGACTGTTGAAAAAAATTTGTTGATGTCCTTAAATAATGTCTTATTTCCTTAAGTATAATTAGAAGAACACCATCTGGAGATTTATCTAAACTACTCCTCCACTGTTTCATTGACATTGTTCAGGTAACTTTATTATTTCATCCACCATAAAGAATACAACTTCAAACAGTTTTTGACTTGGAAACAAACTAATGTCTTAACAATACAATTTTGAAACCTGAACTTAAAATGAAACGCAAAAGCAATGTTTCAGTTTGTATCTGAAGCTACCTGGCAAGGAGCAATATATTCTCATAAATATACTGACACTAATGGCATTTAATAACAAAGTAATTAGCTGAAGGACTCATACAGCATGTGTGTTCTCAATATACTTCATTAGTCGGACTTCCAAAGGCCATAAGAAGGCACTCCACTCCAACTGAATTCAGCATTTAATTTCTTTGTCTCATGCATCTTTGTAAACTTCTTCTTTCTAGGAAATTGTCAATTTCACCTTGGTGAATCAGATATAACTGAATGTGTCTTAAACCAATGGAATTGTCTTCTTAATCTTTGGAGTAGTGTACTACGTTTGTGTTGTGATATACTGTAGGTCTTGTCACATCTTGTGTTTGTGTTATACACTCCATTTTGTGCATTTCACAGATTTTGGGGGATGAGGCACAACATGCCCTATGAAAGTGGTTTCAAGTCTCTTTCAAAATATTTATATACAGGTATCTAGGTCTTTATAATGTCATGTTCTGGGGCCTCTTTCACCACTATTTGATCACATAATGATGTGTTGGAACTCCATTTATTATCTAGGTTGAATAGTTTGTTCAATATACATCTTCTGCCAATTTAGCTTTTTCTTGTATGATGTTTTATTTTCCTAAATTAAACCTCTACTGTTTTTCTTTCTAAATCAAGACTTGTCGGTCAAACCCACTTTTTTACCAAGTACCAGCACCTTGAGAATATACTGTACTGCTTAGAGTTCTAAAAGTATGTAAACCCAATTGCTTTATTGCCAAATTAAACTTAAAAGTCTTAAAACATTCCTCTAACGCTGTTTTTTATAGCTCTTAGAATATATTTGTAGTGCATAGCTGAAGGAAGTCCGTGTTTAGAACTGGCATCAGTTCAACCTGAAGAGTACAAGAAAAAGGTGTAAGACGCATTATAACCAGACTGAAAAGGAGAAGGCGAAGCTTGTGACAGGCATGAGGATTAAATGGAACTGATTTTAATTTTCCTGGCACTACCCTTAAAAAAGAGTTTGATCTTTACTACCCTTTGGAAGTTTACAGGAAGATGACTTAGTGTATGATAAAGACAGAATGTTTTCATATTAATACATTTTAGTTAAAACTTCTGTTTATAGTAGACAATGTTAAAAATTAATATCTTTAATAATAACCAAAAGGAAAATGGCAAATTAGTACATAGCACTTTGTAATATATAACTAGAAAGAGTGTTCATCTCCTTTGACATACAAATGGTACTAAGGCCATTAGAACTTGCAACACGTAGTCTGGTGACTTTGTTATATATACTGTAGGTCAAAAAATGCATTTAAAATGTTAAATGGTTTTCAAAACCATTCAATGCCTCAGGAATGTTACCAGTTAGTAATTTATTTCTGACTAATTCCTGATCTCTTTGCAATATAGTGACTTGAATTTCATTCATTTTCTAGTCATCTGTTACTTGTTTCAAATCTCTGGATTTAAATGTTTAGTTTTTTTTAAACTATTAAATAATCCCAAACATTGGTCATGTTTTCTTCCACTGGAAATATTAAGAGACATAACTAATACAATTTAAAAAAACCTGTTCGTCAAGTGATTATAAAATAACTGGATGCTTCAGGAAAAGGAAAAACATCAATTATTAACTTTCCATTGTGTTCTATAAATTTTCTGGAAAAGATTACTTTTATTATGTCAAACTGTTTCCATGAAGGTCCAAGATGAATGTGACATCTTTCAGGGACTTTTTAAATTCAGGTGTGACTTTACCACACAAGACGGAGGGGAAACACAGAAAACACAATCCATATTTACAGTACTTATTAATCCATATTTCCTAAGAATTTTACAATACCGCAAGGAAACTCACAGGTATAGTTGATCACTTATTTATAGGTTTTATAATTACATCGAAACATCTATGCAAAAAATGCGCTCTATGCAAAAAAGCATTTTTCCCAATGATATAAAAATATTTATTTTTCAAAGTCCTATATTTGTGATTTTCTTTCCTGACTGCTATTTTTTTTCCTTCTACGTAAATAAATCTGACACCGTCTTCACTGGATAAAAAAAAAAACTAATATTTATGGCCTGACTTGCTAATATTCTGCTTGAGACAGCTCAACAGAGATGTATGTGCACACAACATAACTGAAGTCCATGTGAAGATTCAGAACGTCCAAAAAGGAGTTTTCACTGGTAGTCTAGAAAGGTGTAATATTGTCTCACTCAGTGAGGATGTGCTCTAATATCCCTCACAATAGACCTGTTAATCTGCATTTGGGCCCTTAATATTTTCAAACTGATATTATTTTTTTAAGCTATGGATTTTATGTGGAAATTGGGGTCTTGGGGACGGATTTCGTGGAAAGGGATCTTCCAGCCACAGTCAGACAAAACCAAAGAGGTTTCACTCATAAGTAAAATGATTATTACTGAATATTACTGGAATTGTAACAAGATGATGCCCACTTGCGGGATCATAAGAGAAACTATATTTTTTGGTTCCTTGTGCCCTTTATACTAAATAACATGAGCTGCTCAGTAATGACAGGCTATGTGCTGGGAACTAAGAGGAGATGGGGATCCCCTGAGAGTTTATTATTGGAAGACTGTGCAAGTTTAAACAGGGCTAGTTCCTAACCAGAAACAAATGCCCTGGGACACTGCCGCAGGGGTGCACTGTCACATACAGTACGAGTGCATCATAACTAGCTTACTACAGTATATGTCGTTTTGGGTGGATCCTTTTTCGTGTGCGTCCTATGTGATTACTTATCCTCATGTAGCATGTAGCGCAAGTACTGTATAATAGTAGATAATTGCTGTGAGCACTTGGCTGGAGTTGAAGGCTGACGGCGAGCAGGCAGGGGAATCGCTGAAGTTCTCAGTGTGATGCTTCAAAATGAAAGTCTGTTATAGAAAGTCCCACCAGCAGTTTCAGGTTTCGTGTGCGTATCGAGGGACAATATCGGGAATTTGCTTCTCCTTTTACATAATGAATATCTGGAGATTAGCTAGTTACACGGAAAAATCTGTAATACGCGCCAAATGGAATAAAGTATTGATCTTTATTTTTTTAATTATACTTTCCAAGTTAACTGCACAGTCCCTATCACCATCTCCTTTCTGTACCATAGCGCTTGGAGAGCGACGTCTTTTTGGTTTTAATCTAAAGTTTACTTACACGTAGGCAGGAAGACAAAGATGAGCATGTGGTGAGAAACAGATTCACAAATCCGTTGATAAAAGGATGATGATCTATTGTTAAGAGCTTTTTAACACAGGATGTATATTCCCGTATTTTATAAGAACATCAATAAAATCGCTATCAGTTTTGATGGTGGTCAAAATCTAATTGAATTATTATCAATGCTGTGTTATAACAAAAATAAAAATAGACCGTCTACTTCGAAGGCTTAAAAAGATGGGCTGTTTTGAACCGTGACTTGTCCAAAGAGATAACGTATCATTTTATATTTATCAAAACGTATTTTTCAAATGTCAAACACAAACGAAAGCATGCAAGAAAATAACCAGGTGCTATTGATGTTTTTGCAGTGTTTTACTAGTAGTATAAACACATTTTTTTTGGGTTCGAAGTTGAAGAGCTCACATCACGGAGCCCCGCCCATTCACAATATTTAAATGTTCAATGTCAGCGCAAGACCTGTTTCAGAGAGTCCTGTGATCTTATCCAAGGAGGTCTGTGAGAAACTCTTCCAGAAATATATTAAGCGCCGAAAACAAATTACGCCAAAAGGTCGGTATATATGAATTACTTTCTATACACTTTAATCAAATTCTCTGTGCATATATACAATATTTGTATCTTAAGAAAAATATAACAATAATACATTAAATATGAAATGCATAATTTGCATCATCTTTTGGCTGTATATAAAGATATATTCATATGTAAGTAGTAATACAACAGTAAAGTCATATAATTATTTTTAATAGAAAATCATATATTTAAATAATTATATGGAACTATATATTCACCAAAGTAGCTGTAACTGCTTTTCTTCTCCTCTGTTTCCGATGTATAGGTGTCCTGCAAATTTTGCTACATACTTACTTCTGGATTGCTCTGTGCCTGCCTGCGTTTTTGGAGTTCCTCCTCCTAGGATCTGTACATTTTTCAGGTGATTTGTAAGCCTCCCTCCTTTCCCCGGGGGTGTAAGAACTTCTAGTCCCACGATGCGAGCTTTTTTACCGGTTACAGTGTGTTGCATCAGCCTGCTGTGCTTGCACCAGCAGCTACTGGCTTTACCCGTTGGAAACAGCCTTGAAAGAAACAGGTAAGTAACAAAAAAAAAACTTTCTTTTTAACTTTTGCATTCAGTAGATAAGCACTGTGACACTTTTCATCATGCTGTAATGCCGCAGTTTTTTTATAGTACTTACAATTATCCGGACAATATTGGGGGATATACTGTAAAAGCACGTGAAATCCGAGAGTTTTCTGTGAACACTTGGAGAAAAGCGACAATAATGCGTCTGATCCTACAGTCAGTTTCCACATATTCAATGTTGCTGACTCTTCATCGCACTTAAAGGCGCTATATTTAAGAAATCAATCAGCACTGAGTTTTCGTTTTATGTTACCAATATGTGAAACTGAGGGATTTGCGATTTTCCTCTCGCAATTACCGCTGAACGGAAAACTACACCGCTTAGTTTCGCTTAGTGGATTGGTGAGTTTAAAAATAGAAGTGTTACACCTGTCAATTACAATCTCAGTTGAACTGTAAATTTTGCAGATTGCTAAACACTTTACCCTCCATTGAGCGTATAGATTAAAGAGCAATTGAACCACCGTTTAAGTAAAGGATTTAACTTCACTTGAACTTGGTGTAACACGGGAGCTGTGGAGGTGAAGTAGACACGGGCGACGTGCTTGAAGGAGTGTGTGCTTTTTGGCACTTTAAACTAGCCCGTGCCAATGACTCACAAAACATCTGGAAAAACTGACACCATGATGAAACCAAGACCTTTTGTGTTTTCGGAGACTGCCAGGTACACTATCAGAAGAAACTTTAAGCTTTTTATGACGGTTAAACAAAGTTTGCTATTCATTTCTCCCCTCACACTTCATACCGTGCCATGAGATAAACTTTGCTCTCTGTTATATAGCTTTATTGTTCACGTCTTTGCTTGAAAAGGAAACCTGTTCATAGTTGATGTTAGGTCAATGAAAAATACTTTTACATCCGAGCGTATTTTGGAAACGAAGTGTTGACTTGTGTCAAAAATGCATTTGCGTTTAACTTTGGGGGTTATCGGAGATTTCGGTTTCCCCAAAATAAAAGTTTGAAAACGTGGTCTCCTGAATGAATCTGGTATACCAAATCTTTATCGTTATTAGGTGTTATCGATATCAGTGTATCAGGAATTTGAATCTAATTTGTTCATTTTATCGTTTTTTTAGTCATTCTATATCGATTTTCTTTTACGCGTCCTGATCACGAAGGACGTCTTAAAAGGGGGGAATTGAAGCCAGAAAAGGGTTTACAGTTTACGATGATAGGTATTATTGAGTAAATTATTCTATGTCGATTTCACGTGTTGCAGTAGATTTTCGACTCATACTGTTGAGCGGGGTCTAACGATCTGCAGGGTATAAAACAAGCTGTCCAGCCATGTTGCTGAAGCCGGTTCCTTGGCTTGTTTAAAGAAACTGAGACCCTCGGTTTAGGACTAACTAGCAAACGGGCTACACGGACCAAACGGCCTCCTCTCGTTTACAACCGATCTTCTGTTCTTATGTGTAAAACATCTGGTACATCTGGTACTGCTAATAAAACGGGGATACATGCCATTAAGGTAAACAAGTGTGTTTCAACGTTTCTTTTGATATTTTACAATATAATGTATGTAAAAAGTATACATTACACGAGTCCTTGTTTCACAAGTCCCTTAATTGCAAAATTAATTGTACTATATTTTTAAGTGTACACTTAAAAAGATAATGGCACGAAGAGCAGCACTTAAGAAGAGCACAGCTTTGACAAAGTACTTGTGTTTAAACAGCTGAAAATTGTGTAAACTATACACAAATTATGTTATTCAAAACTTAGGGTGTTTAAACAATCACTTAACTAGTTTATCTACACTGGAGCCATAAAAAGTGTAGTCAGCATACAGTACGTGTACTTTAAAAAAACCTGCTTTTCTTTACAATATTCTGGGACATATCATTTAATCTTTTTTATTTTAAAATTATTTAATTTGTGTAGTTTCAACTGTGGTTTCAAGCAGAATCTGGAATTATGTAGAATGAAGGATTTTCATAGTCCAGTTGGAAAGTCAGCGTTTTTGCAACCAAAGTGCAGGTTTGCCTTGTATTGGATTTTGGGTGATACAGTATTTGCATGCCCTCTCCTGGCAAGTAACTGTTGTAGTCTTGAATCCATTTTATTCATATGAGAAACATCTTTATTTACAGCTGCGACTGTCCTAGAAATATTTTAAAAAAAGGTCACAATTCATTTTAATTACTCTCTTGACGTATTATCTTCCAACCTCGTCTTTTTTAGGTCATTTGTTTTGTATGTAACTTAATACATGTGAAATGCATGTTCAAACATCAAGTTACACCTTAAAACCTGAGAGAATACTAAAGGTTTTGCTTTCAGGTGATTTAAAAAAGCTGGGAAGAAAAGCCTGTCTTGAACTCAGATTTATTTTAATCACTGAGAACATTCCTCCATATTACAGTATGTTTACAGACATGTTGTTGTGTACTAAACAGTTTTTTTAAATCAGAATACTCTGTATATATTTTAAAAATAAATTGTAGATATAAGAATATGTCCTTGCTGGAAGAACCAGTTAAAATGAATCAATGGATTGATATTTATATAAGTTCATATATTAAGTAACTCTTGCAGTAGTATTTACTGTATACCGTTTAATACCTTTATATCTAAATTCTCAGACAGGAACGTGGACACATTTCTTCTAGGAAATAGAGGTTCTGAAATTTCTTTAAAGGCACTTTGTGCTTAAGAAGGTGATTTAATTAGTATTTGGTGCATTGAAGCATGTACTAAAGTGTTCTGGACTTAAAACAGGATTTGCAGTGTTATTATTTGTAATGAGGGTGGAATGTCCCATACACTAAAATGCTACAATAGCAAGCCTTATATAATGAGGACTTAATTGGCAGTTTCTCATTTAGCATGTCGAAATAGGAACAACTTTCTTAAGTTTGATCCCCTCCAAAAAAAAACTAGGGGAAAGGTTTCTGGTGATCATCAAATACTCCTTCCTTTTCATTAATTACAATGTTTCTGCAATTTCCCTCACGGGATCAATAAAGTATCTGTCTATCTAATGTTATTATTCATAGACCAGTGCTTTTCTAAATTAATTGGACAAGTCTGGGACGTACCCTGCTAATTTCAATACATTCTGTACTTTTCTACCTCAGGAACTATTTTATTTGTCCAGGTTGACAATTTTACCACCCAAAAAAAAACGATGTGGTTTTTGCTGGTGTGTGGTAATGCTTCAGCTCATTCACGTATCCACACACACTCATTAGCAGAAAGGGGGTTTGTGAGAGCCCATTGTTAACGTGATGCTTGAGTTTAAGGGATGTCAAAAGGGCGACAGCCATGTGAGCAGGTTGTAGGGCCCTTGAGGTTAAGTTGCATTTTGTTCTCAGAAGCGCTGGGAGGGACGCAGTTGAATTGGTTCTCAAATGGCTTTTAGTCTCCCTGTTCCGCTGTGGCTTTACCTTTGCATGCAGTAAATCAGAAATCCGAATGCTGAACACCGTGACGTTGCTTCAAATAGGCCACATGCTGTTTTGTAACCTGGGAAGAATTTTCAAGGGTCTCTCTTTTCAGCTTCAAGGGAGTTGCTTTGGCGTTCGCCAATGACAGACAAAGGAGAAAACACCTCCCTCTGGTGCTGACTGCACTACTGCAGCAAGCGCTGAGACACTTCCACAGTGCCACCGAGAAAACCAGCCCCTTCAGGGGCTCGCCACCAGACACAGGTGTTAGTATAATGTGGTCCAGATCAGATGAAACCAAAATTGCCGGGGAGCTAAAGACAAAAGAGGGCTGCTCACGTAATGACAGCCAGCAAAAATCACTTTGTGGCTGAAAAAGATGTCTCCATTAGAAAACCTAGAGGGAAGTCTAGACAGTTAGTGCACACTCACGTGTTTCTGAATCCCACTTGGGGCAGTAGAGAACCTGCAGCTTAAAAATGAGTGTGCACTTTTATTTTGGACCGGGGCGGTAGGAGATTAACACTGCTTATTCTGTAAATGGTGAAGCGTAAACATTTCAGAAAGGTCAAGTAAACACGAATGTAACGTGCACATAGAGGGGGTTTATGTTTGCTGCTAGTGTTTTAGGTAGTCCTCCAGACTGACAACATCAGTAACCTTATTTTTTCTTTAAAAAAAAGTAATCACAGCCCTCCTTGGTGCTGAGTAAAAGTTTAACCTTTTGTGATTGAAGTAGATGTATCCCGTTGAACTCAGAATGTTTCATGCTAAATGGCACATGCTGCCGCAAAACTGCAGCTCCCAGCCTTGAGAACCTGATCAGCTGAGTGAAATATAACACGTTCACTGCAAATCACCTCGTGCCTATGACAGGGCAAAACGGGTGTTTCATTGGTCTACCCTTTAGGCAAGAATTCCACTGTGTCTGCAGCTGAAATGTGCAGGCATTGTGTCTAGTTACTGAAGTACATGAAAGAGGACGTTTGTTTGAACTTGTGCAACTCTTAACCAGGGTCGGAACCGCTTTCACAGAGTCCAGTGTTTATCAGTGCTGAATTCCCAGCTCAGCACAGATATAGTAAATCACATCCCTTTTATTTCTGCTGACCTCATTAATCAGGTTAGCAATTACTAGGCTTTATCTTGGGATGAGATTTTATGTTTCTTGCACAGATCTTTTAGAAGGTTAATCTTTGGATGAATTATGTGCAGTTTTTTAAGTGGCCTGCTAGTCTGTGCTCCATCGCTTGTTAGTTTTTTTTAAAACCCAGAGTATTTAAATTGCTTGTACTGGAATCTAACATGGTGCTATTTGTTTCATTCCACTTTGTTGCTTTATGCCAGGTCATGTGAATGATCAAAAAGCAAAACCAATTGTGTTTTCACTGTTAGTTTTAAATTATAAATATAATAAGTTAGAGATGATCCATGTTATGATCTGCACTGGTTACTTTATTTTCTTTGGACAAGACCCATATTTGTGAATCCAGAATAAGGATCTTACATTGTCAAATAGAAGGTACTGAGATAGATTTAGAAGGCTGCTGCTCTTGCATGAATCGTTCCGTTTGTATTTTTAAGTGAAATATGTCAACCTGGTATAATTACTGTAGTATCCTTCATCCTTTAGATTTTGAAGTTATCGTAGGATGGCCTAAATGGTCTCATCTCATTAGTAACCCTTTTAGATGAATAAATGTAGATTAATTTAGATTAATTAGTTATCCATTTAGTGAGAAATGAGACAAAGCATTTTAAAGTGCATTAAAGTTAAATGATAAAAAATATGGTACAATTATTTGATAAACATGTACTCATGCTCACCAATGATTTTTAACATGGGCAGTGTGAAGAATTTCTTTATGTTTTCATCTGGATGGAAGTCTGCAAGCAGAAATGTTGTATCATGAAGAACAAATTCAGGGGCTGTTAGTAGTTACAAATGTTTATCAGAGGAGGCATTATTAGAATAATGTGAAAACAATGTAATAATTGTTGCAGCCTCTGTGAGTGAGTGAGACCTGTTAAACAGTATCAGATTAGGTTAATCAAGGCTCTGCCTTCACTTTTTTCCAGGATGCAAGATTATCTATCAGGGTGGTTTATCAGTCCAGACCTCAATTATTGTGTTACTACAGGATCAACAACAAAAAAAAAACACATTAAGCACAATTTTAATGTAGTTTGGGCGAACAGGCGTAATAACTGATAGCATGTGATATTAGTCTTCTCAAAATATTTGTTGTTTTCTTGAGTACATGGACAAAAGGTTTTTGGCTTTGTGGAGCTCACAGTCCAGACCCCTGATGCCAAAGAGCTTTACTGTGTGTGTTGGGGGAGTTAATTCGATTTCTCTCCTACTGGATATCACTCTTACTGGCCAGTTAAAAAAAGATGTTTCTTTAAGTGTCATATTCAATGACACTGATTTAGGCATAACGGTGCTTCTAGCAGCTACATGATGTTTGATAATTAATTAATGAATGTATATCCTTTTGCTTAAACATGTCTCATTTGTATAAAACTAAACAACTATACTGGTTTAAGTTGTTTGGGAGGAACTCTTGGTAGCAAAAAATATTTGCTTTTTACTGCTTCAATCACAAGACATAAATAAAAATTCCAATAAACAGTATATACAGTAGCTATGAATGCGTAGTACCAAAGACAACCACAGTATGTGCATACTGTACATTCTCCAGACTGTTCTAGCATGGTTCCTGGTTGCTCTTATTTGCCTGTTTCCTAGACGTCATGTAGCCCTATTACTCCTTGTTTGGTGGTGATTAGATAAAACGTCATTAAGCAAATGGGATCAAAACTGCACAATCCAACTGCTTTTTCTGTAACTGCACACTGTTTTTCTTCCTATTGCAAAGTATGCTGTGTTGCCTTTCAAGTAGGTTATGCTGGACATTTGAACTTAATGAAAGGGTTCTTCAATTTTATTTCAAGTTTCCATAATGTTTTCCAAAGAGTACCCTATATAGTGCTTTATTATGAGTCTTTATGTGAAGTTAAAATAACAATCTAAATCCAAAGATGACCAGTCACGCCTTGCCTAGTAAAGTACTAGCAGGCAAAAGCTCTGACCACAGCCTTTTGAAGTGCAGGGTGCTGCAGCATGACACTACATAGCAGCAGCCAGAATGCTGACACTGGCTCAATAGAGGGAAAAACGTGAACACTTCACTGAATGGCATACAGTAATAACAATGCCCTTTAACTGGTGAACATGAAATCTGAGAAAATGCATACCTCTTAAAACTGTATCTGCTTAAAACACGAAACTGTCTCCTCAAATAACAACTGTGGGTTTGCCAAGTCATATTTTGTTTGAACCACAACAAGCTTAATATGCATTGAAAAATACCATGGGAAAAGAAGCAGCTCTGACTGAAGGGTTTCATTACTGTATAAGCTCAAAGGCATTCAGCTTATTTTGTTGAAGTGGAAAAACATGACCAGCGTCATTAGTGGAAGTGACCTCTACGTTTATTTGTATTCCTGCTGCATATGTGCATCAGTACCTGCATTTAAGTTTGCTAAAGTCTCTTTCTGAACAAAACAGACTTGTCCTTCTCTTAGATGTAAGAAATAATTAACTTGTGCCACATATTTGTCAAGTAGGTATAGTGGGGTAGAGAACACGTAGGTTTGTCTAATAAAATATTTTGTAAATGCAGAACAAAGGACTGTTAAGTAATGAGGTCAGAGCAGACTGGGAGTTGTGTCTGAAATGTTTTTCACAAGCTGGAAAACAGACACTTTTCGTCATTGTTGTTTTTAAATTTTTTAATTTCTGCCCACATTGACTAAACACTTTTCTTAACACTGCAGACCGCTGATTTTCTGCATAATATTTTGAGTCATTAATGTAAGGCTACAAAACATATAAGGAGAACTTATACAACATTCAAGGTAGCTATATGGCAGATTTTGGCAGATTATACAGTACATCTGAAAAACCTAGATGCTTCTGTTGTACTATGATAAATACTGTCTTATTTTATGACAGTGAACTGCAAATACAGTTGCATGTTTAATTAAAAAAGTATACATAGTGATGCATATATATTATAAATATATTTATTGTTGTATTAGTATTATGTTGAAGGTTACAGTTACTTAAGTGATGGACCCTATCAATAAAGAGAAACTTGCAGAGGCTAAAGCCAGTCCTTCTTGACCAAATAAACAAGGACTCTAAATTAATATAGATAAAGCATCTTAAGGACAATAATAAACTGGTAATGATATTACAGCTAAATCTCTGAAAATATTCCGTAGAAAATATCTTCAACATGTTTCCTGAAGTGGTAAAATTCTAAAAGGAGAAGATACCTTAAACGGATATTTACTATGGAAGTACTAATGATGTGGATACTTAAACAATTAACCCATATCTTACACACTCATCGACCAGTTAATAATGTTCTAAACATGGGTGCTGTGTTTTACTTCTGAAAGAAATGTAGATTAATATTTTCATCTCTATACACATAGGCATATATATAATAAACATATACATGGATATAATGACTAATTATATTTCTTTATTTTCAGTGGAAAAAAACATTTTCTTGTTACCTCACTCCTAATAGCCTAAAAAAAAATTATAAGAAGGTCAGCAGTCTTAGGACTCTACTGTATATACTGTACATACACCGCATTGTAATGCTCCTTTTACCATTGCAGGGACATTGCAGTCAGCTTAAGAGAAGTGAGAACTGATCCTGCAACACAAATTCTTTTGTGGATTAGTGGAAATTCCAAGCCCAATGTCCTTTAAGAACAGATTTTCTCAACATAGAAACCATAGTGATATGCATACTTTACAGCAAAGAACAGAACTATACAACAGTTAATGAAATGAAGAGTAACAGTTCTTTGTTCACATTCAATCACAGAATAAATGGTTACGATAATAAATATGATTACCACACAGATGTTATACAGAATTCTGATATGTTTGATCTTGTAGTCATCTCCGAATGCACTGACTTGGTCATTGCTATCAACATAGGTGTCAGAACACGTTCTGTTTCTGAGGTGGCTGTGGTCCTTACATGCTATAAAGTGGCTGGCAAAACTTACTGGCATTGAAAAGAAAAGGGAAACTAAAATCAAACAGGGAGATTCAACATCTATCCTGGCTCTTTTCGAATTAAATCAGCCTTCAGCGTAATACAATACCTTTTACGGTTTTTGAGAGCTTTCCACCACGAAACAGTATCTCACAGCGCCATAACAAGAGGTCATTAAAGACAAAAATAACCAATACCGGTTTTAAAAAGAGAAAAAAATGGAGATTGCCTTTATATGCCATTTTGCCGATATTGCGATATTGACTAAAGACTTAGAGCTTTAGCGAGAACTAGATAGTATATGAAAAAAATTGATAGTTTTCAGGTAAACGTGTCCTGATCAATTCTGCTTATTTAGTAGATAATCTTAAGTATTAGGGCATTTTTTAGCTATCAAGGCAGAGCTCAGAAAGTTTCATCTTTGACAGCTTTGTTCAACTTAAGGTGCACTGAAAACCTATACAACTTTCTTGAAAAAGTCCTAACTAACAGTCTAGCCAGGATCAGTGTAGCAATAGAACATAGCCAGGATCAGTGTAGCAATAGAACATAGCAACTATGATTAAAGAAAACCTATAGTAATTAAGGAAATTAAAAAATTGATGCACTGAAATTTAAATTATTGTAATTACGAAGATTTTGGTAACACACAGATATGCTGTAGATAATAGTCCCTGTGAATCCTATGTGTTTTGTCACTAAAATACACTTAGACTATTTTTAATTTAAATTCCTGAAGAGGAAACATCATTTCTTTGTCTTTGGCTTTATTGATTTCTTTTTCTTATGGCCACTTGAGAAGATATTGGTAATACTCCTATGTTTTATGTTTTTCAACAGAAATCAAACCCTTTGTTTCCGTGTTTACTGTGGTGTGTCTTTATACTCTTTTAATAACTGAGACATTCTGAAGGTAATACAGAAGAATATCAGTCAAAGAGCAAAGACTGGCTTGCCCTCTTTACGAACTCTTAAATCCCAAGCTCATTGACTTAATACTGATGCCTTCAAGTGAAATTTGACTCCAGCTCAACATGTTATATGGGTTTATTGCAAAGCAGTTGTCAGACATGAAGGAATATGAATATGAAGGAACACTTGTCCAACTTTGATCTTTTGCCAGATAGACCTCAATTACTTTCAGTAGTCAAGTTTATGTTCTCAATAATCCAACAGCCTGCCTGATCAAACAAGAAGGATGTGTTTTAACAGTTGACCTACATGTAAAGAACTAGGACAATGACAGGAGTATACAGTTGATAATTTAACATCATTCTCCATATGCTGAGCTGTAGTGGTTGTTGATAAACAGGATGGATATTCATTCATTTGACTTGACCTTTTTGAGAAAACAATGTAGGGATGTCATCTTAGTCTCAACATTTTTTTTAGCTTATTTACTTAAATATTTATGCAGATTTGCAACCCGTCTCAACTTTTCTGGCCTTTTGATAGCTTATTAGTTGGCTAATGGCCTCACAGGGTTTGTACGGCTGCCTGCCAGCTCTGATGACCAGTCGCTGGCGTCAAGCACTGAGCATGTTAGCTAACGTAAAGCTCAGAAAGATTAAGGGATGGAGCAAATGGTCGGAGAAAGACATGCACGTACGCATGTAATGTTTCCCAGACATTAATGCAAAAGCAGGAGCTTTGTAATGGGTGGGTAATCAGGTTAGGGGGAAAAAAACAGGCTTTAAATAAACTTACACAGCCAAAGGTGTAACAAAGCCACTAAGTGGCAGAATCAAATTTCACTTAAACCAGAAGCCTCTGTGCTGAATGTACTTTTGTCACCAGAATATTTGGAATGAAGGGTATATTCTCCCCTAAACCGTTCCTTGTGAATTTCATTATAGTGCTTTGAAAAGATGGAATTATCTGTTTCAGAGGTTGGGTTGCATTTTGAATCTTAGACATGGCTGGTTGCGCTGTGCAGATGCTGAAATGGACTGCTAGAGGATATTGTATTTCAGCTCCTCTTGTTTCTTGCAGCAGGCTAAAGCCTACTAACCTGTTTTTTACATATTGCCACCTGGTTCACCAAATTGCAAAGAAAAAAAAACACTCTATTGATAACTTCACAGTTACATCTCAGTTCAAGCCAGTATTAAAATCCTGCTTATCAATTGAGTACAACTAAGCAACAGAACAAGGGGAGCCATGCGATAGTCCCTGAATGAGTGAAGCTGTTTGAGTGGCATAATGAAATGTCACTGTTGTTTTAAGCCAAAGCGTAAGCTGCCTATTTCTATCACTTGCTCACCAGCATTTTGTACACACGCCCTCCCTTGAAACGATGCTGTTTAGCGTCTTCTTTTGCCAAGCTTCTCATGCACATAAAGGCGCAGACATTTCAGGGAGAGCCAGCACTGATGTTTAGTTGGCTAAAATCGTCACTTCAAGGTTTGTCTAGAGATGTGATTGGAGTGTGTTCCAACTCCAGCTTGGCATGGACACTCATGGTGATGATACAGAAGTTCGTGGGTTTGCTCCACATCGACTTGAATACTTTCCCCATTCTGTGAGAAGATCTTCTAATATAAAAGACCACTGGACCTTTCTCAATTCCTGCATTGCACTGCACAATTATTTATACACAACATCTTTTCGTTTTTGAAATGATATATCTTGTATAAAACCTCCTGAGGTCTTTAATAGCAAGACATAGCCATGTGATGCTTGGATTTTAGTGCCGTTCATGTGCAGCTGAATTTTGTCTTGCCCGCTCTGATTTTAGGTTTTGAGTTTACGTGTGCACCCAGCATACTGTATAAACTTTAATGTCTTTATTTTGATTCCTGCATTCTAAAAACCGAATGCCATAAATCCCACGTTTACATTCCAATTATCTGCTCAATTTCTGTTTCTTTTGTCACGTGGTTTAAAAGTTGACCACTACATTAGAAGTTTATTTTAGCTCTTAATCTGGTACTAAGTAGGTTGTAAACAAGAAGGGACAGATTGTAGGCCCAGTAGTCAATAACTGAAATGTCTAAGATGTTGATAGAGGGGTTTTTGAACAACTTGGGGAGATCTTTTTTCTTTCCTTCTCCAGCGTGAGAAAGCTATATAGGTCCTCTTTGGTGTGTCCTTAACTGTCTCCATGGAACATCGTCAAAAGTAATGCTTTTGAACAAACCCATCCAATGTGCTGTGTTTTAAAGCTCAATTATATAACCAAAATGACAGTATAGTCTGGTCACGCTGCCCTGCAGACGTGACCTCATTAATGGCCACGATTAACACAATGACAAAAAAGATATTCTCTAGAGAATTCCAGCGAAAGGGAAAAAGCACAGCCAAGTGCCAGAAACAGCACATTTGCAGACACACTAAGTCAGTAGTTAAGTGGCCCTTGAACCTCTTTCCTACAATACAGCTTTAGGCTTCTGTCCCAAGTGATTGTCTCCATAGCCATCAGCTTGCCTCCTCTGATTTGCTCACCCTGTAATTTCTCACATCCAGCCCTGTTTTTTTTTTCGCTGGACTTCTCTGAAGAAATGACAGTCTGCCTTTCACCAGGGAAAAGTTTTACTTGCACTTTTATAATTACTTTAAGTATCATTGCAGCTTTTCAACAAGCAATTTGTGGGTGTGCTTAAATCGATGTGCTTTTTTTAATGTCTCAAAAGGAAGCTCTTACGCACACAGCTAGTCTTAGGTCTGATGTCTTATACCGACACATTGGAGTGGGTTTTAGTGGTGGGTGTTGCAGTAGGTCTAGACCTTAAATTGTGGTATAAATTTAAACTCTCCATCAAATTTCCTTTCCAAAAATCTTACAGATAATCACTTATAATTCATCAGCTGGTGTTATTATTATTACTGTTCGTACATACAATGTACACTCCTGTGCTGAAGACAATCAGGAATTACACTATGTGTATTAAAAATATCCTCTACCATTGTTGCCTTCTATTATAGCTTAGAGTATTGTTGAAATCTGCTTAATTTTGGTGAGAAACCAAGCTTGTCAATTCAGCAGTCTTTAATTCACATTGTACAGAATCTTCAAGAATTTATTCATAACAACTGGAAGATAAGCTGAAACTGAGCAGCCCATCTGCTATATTATAGCGGCTTATCCATCGCCATTATCTCAAATTGACCATCAAATTGAACTGACTCATCGTCAGGTGTTCCTCATCATTAACATCATTTGTTCCTCTCTGCACATCCATTAAGCTAAAAGGCTACATTATAAACTATAGAACATAGATCTATCAGGCTTAGCTGTTGGCTTATAACAAAATGGATATCATTTCACTAGAAACCATTCTGCATGAAGAAGGAAAAACAATTATAAAAAAGAATTATAACAAGCCTGAAGTATGTTTAAGACTAAGACTGCACATTGTACTTTAATATTAGTTTTTGGAATTATGTGTAAGAAAATAGTTTCATTTACTGGAGATTAGTTAGCTTTTTAACATGGCTGTTGTGTGTACCTAAAATGAATGTAGAGAAGTAGAATTGTGGCATGAAAAATGTTTTTTGTAGCATTCACTACTATTACAAAAGCAAACAAATGAAGCTACATGTACAGTATGAAAGTACTTGAATTTTGTAGTCAAATGCAGTGCAGTAACTAATAGTACTATTATCAATATTGTAATAAAATGGTAATGTCCTGTTAAGCATTTAAAGCCATTTTCGGGAGACTGTTAATACATTTATAGATGCAGAACTCCAGAATTGGAGTTTTCAACTCTGGTCCTGGGGACCACAATCCTGCTTTCAATTCATATGAGCTCAGTTACATAATTGAACCCTTAATTGGCCTAATAAGTAACATAAAATCTCCTATTTTCTGTAGAAAAAAATAAGGCAAATGTTCCGGTTAATTAAGGATACAACAAAGTAAAGACTTCAGCAGGAATGAAAACTAGTATTGGGAACCCCTAGAACCAAGATGAACTTTCAGTCCTCAAGAATAAACTGATCTCTCATGTATGATCCAGTACTTGCTCTAATCCCCTGTCTCTGTGCCTTTAGGGATATCTTGTTTCTTTAACAAAAGCACCGTGTACTGTATGTCACCCGCTTGCAGAAAACTCAGCAAATTTATTTCGTATTGTTGGACTCGGTGAACATTCAGAACTGAACGATGATCAGGTCCTTGTTAATTGAAGAACACAGTAACTCCGAAAAAGGTATATTTCTAGGCGTGGTGTATACACAGTACTGAATTATCATGCAGCCTGGATTCATTTTAAGTGAAGTGCATTTGCTTTCTACTCTACATTGGACTAAGGATTTTTTGCTTTAATACCTAAATACTTTTTCTGCTTTAATACCTAAACTGGTTAAAAAAAGGTTATTTTTAGTCTTAAAGGTGTTACAGAGAAAGGGAAATAATATGTGGCTCCAGTATAAAAAGCACTTTACTGTAGCACGACCTCCTCACTCTGAAAGATTGAAAGCAGCAATAAATTTGTGCTGCTTTGTGTCTTCTGTGGAGATTAACCTTTTACGAAAGGGAAGAGCAAGGAAAAGCACACAAGCGCAACTATATTTAGATCTTTTGCAAATATTTCAGAATTAGATTCGACTAAAAAAAGACCATTTTCCCACTCTCATGGTCTTTGTGTATTTTTCATGAAGGATTGCCAGGTTAATGACAGTATTCCTGGCCAGGGAGATTCCTCTAGGATTACAAGGGCGAAGGGCACTTTGCTTCTTTACTGGTGCAATAAAAAATAAAAATAGTTCAATAAAGCTGTGGCCAATTGAAAGGACACGTGATATGATAATATTCCTGAAGATGTTATTCACCTTGATGTTCAGGTGCCAAGCTGTACTAAAAACATTTTCAAACCTTTGTACTACTAGATACCTGCTCCCGATTGTATAAGGGATATTACTCTTGGATTGTATTAGGTACTATATAGCTCCTGTTAAATCGACTGTAATGTTGTTTAGATCAGGGTGTACAATACTTTAGCTTTACATTGATTTGTCAGTTGTCAGTGTGTGAACAGCAATAAAACTAGGGAAATAACAATACTGTATTCGTGTATTGGCTATGCTACACTACATCAAAATGGCTTTATCACTGAAAGTCTTCTGTTAATGCACTTGATGATGCTGTTTGAAATGAGAGTCCATTATATATTGTAAATCAGGCGTACTCTGCAAACGGTTCATGTTTGTCCCTGAGGATAGTTATAGTGTCTGTGATGAAACACAGCTAATATTAGGTCAAACAAACTTTAAAAAAGTACAAGAAAACATGTTATTCTGTTGTCTGGCAACACTGGAGCCTATTAAGTTTTACAGGGCTTCCTGTTCCCTTTGCTTGGATGAGCTTAAGGACTGGATAGCTTTACTGTAGCTACGTAATAACCTGACAGCTTGCAGGTGGGCAGGTATACCTCCGGCATATTTCATTTCTATTTGAGTTACAATATACTGGATCCAATGAGACAGAACATGTAATAATTAAGTCAAAGCACAAAGCATCAGTTTTTATGTTATATTATTTTGCTATGTCTGTTTAGCGAGGTCATTAACTTTAACAAATGCATTCATGTATGTTCATGTGGCGATCACTGTTTGACGTTTTGAACATAAAGATTTCTGTCTTCTTTTTTTCAGGTTAAATTTTCTGAAGAGGCTTCAGGACCTTGAGCAGTTTCAGAGTACAACACCAGGGCCCACAGCCAGCCCAAAGGATTCCTCAGAAACCATCGTGGAACCCATACGTGAAAGGTTGAGACTTCACCCTATCTATTTACACGCATTCAAACAAAATAGCAGGGGCAGCAGCTATACCTACGACGCACCTAAAGTTGATGCCGAGACAGATGCACAGCGGAAGGTGTCCAGGGGTCGTCGCCATGCCCACACAGGTGTACGGGGTCACCACCCACAGCTGATGCGCGTTGGCTGCGTCTTGGGAACCTGCCAGGTGCAGAACCTGAGCCACCGGCTGTGGCAGCTGATTGGGCAGAGCGGACGCGAAGACTCCTCTCCGGTCAATCCGAAAAGTCCACATAGTTATGGGTGATCCAACTGGACCAAAACAAACACACAGAAGAAGTGTCATATATAGCAAAAATGCAAACACTTTGATTTAGATTTTTCCTTTGTTTTGCAAATGTAGTTCTTGTCTAGAGAATAATCATCTACATTTCCTGTGACTCTATGGAAAGAACGAGACTACTATTAACTGTTATTTAACATGTTCTGTGCCTTATTCATTCATAAGCACCAAGACATCAGCAATAAAGACCCATGTAGCATACAGTAGGTTTCTGCAACCAGCTGACTGAGACGGCTGAAGCTGAGTTTCCCACAATCCCTCTCATACCTTCCACCCTTCCTGTTAAAATGAACAAACCTTTAGAGTTGGTGAATACATTTTCAACCAGTATCATAAGAATAGCTAAAAGATATTCTGAAGCTTTCAGTTTTATCTATGAGTCATCTGGAGCTCTAGGTCCAAATGGAAGAATAAAAGTCAGTTTTACAATCATTTTCTGACATTGGATATACATCTCATGCCTTCAGGGTTTAATGACATCTTACAGTATTTGTAATGCCAAAATTAAAGAAACAACAGATGCAGGAATGCAGTACTCTGATTGATCAAACTCATGTTAAGACTGAAGCTCCATCAAAACATTGAGAAATGCATTCCAAGTGACTAGTGCTGATCAGTTAATATGCCCTCCCACCATGAACTGTTCAACATCTGATACTGAGGTGCAGCCACCGCCACTGAACCCGCTGTACATCAGCACAAGCACAGCCCTGGCTCATGTGACCTGTTAAGAAAAGTGTCTGGTGGTGCGCAGAGGTCGCTCTTGTCAGCACTTCAGTGTAGCACACTAGGTGGTGACTATCTCAATTACTCTAACTGGGCATCAGGCGAGCAAGAAGACTCGAGTAAAGCCTCATTTTAACACCCAGTGATGCGTTGAAGCTGTATGTACTGCCACAGGAAGGTTTCTGAACTCAGCAAAATAAATCAGGCTAATAGTCAAGGCTAGGGAGGGTTTTGAGTGAAGTTCAAGGAGTTCATTGCCTCTGTATTTAACCATTCCGTCTGTGATGCGATATGTCTGAATTGCAGTCAAGTTTCACTGCAGAATGTGGAAGATGGTAGACTCAGTAGAACTACATAAGAAAAAACACAGCCAATATCAATTTTATGTTGGTTCAATGCACAGGACGTACAGAAATAATGAGCAAGCAGATGTGGTCCTACTTGGCCTTATACCTAAAGGTACTGACATTTATTTGCATCGTCCTATCTCTATTTTTAGGGGAACATCCAAAAACACTGCAAAATGAAGTGCATGCATACAAAAGTAAGAAAGAGTGACTGATTCATTTTAGAATCACAAAATGATTTTATTGCTGGCCTTTTACATTCTGTGAGCACTAAAGGTCTATCGATATCTGGTGCACTAAGTTGAATAATCTTTCTAAAATTCCTTGAATAACTTTACAAAGAATTTGGTTTTGGGCAAATTAATGAAACACGGTCATAATCCAGCAAAGGTTTTATCACCATGGAGTAACTTTTCTTTATGCCTGATTTGTATTGCTTGTGCTGGAATTTGTAAACACATACTGTAGGTTGAGCTATTCCTGCCGTCCTAGGACTGATTAATACATGACTAAAATTCATATGGCTTGGATTAGTTCTAACTAATAAGGAACAGGAATCTGCTAAAAATAGTCAATTAATTAGTAAAACACTGTGAACAAAACATGTTCTAGACGTTTCCTAATTTTATTGTGTGTGGCAGGTAGCTGTGCATTTGATGGAAGACTGAATTAAATGATCAAAAAACTTGTTCTCAAGAAAGAGTGGTGTTTAAGAAGTGGACACTGGGATTTTAAGACTGGACTGGACGTGCATGTTAGGATCTATCTAAAATGGTAAAATGGTTTTCCTTTTAGCAAGAAGTTTTTGATATGCGTTAGATCATTTAACTTATTTCTAGATTGTATTTGAATGTTCGAGCCAGACACTCATATTTGCAGTCTGTACCGATTTGGATCAGCTAAATCACAGACATATCAAACAAAAGTTTTGGAACTGTGTGTCAAATAGGAATGTTGATCCAAAAAGAGTCTTAAAGCATGACTGGGGCAGAGTTAGCAAGGTTTTTTTTTTAAAAAAAAAAACAACGCATCAGAGTCTTTTATAAAAATCCTAAAAAATGTTGTACGTGTCATGTGTTTCAAGCAGACAGTGAAATTAGCATTAAGCAGAGTGCTAAGACCTCAAATTTTCTTCTCATTATGGGTTTCAAAATAAATGACCAGCATTTACCAAATTTAAGGATAGAGGAAGCCAAAGGTTATATCTGTTTCTGACACACTGTACATGCTGTAAAAATATATATATTCCGCAAGGCTTTTCTTCTTGTAAAGCGAGTTTTTAAATTATGGGTTTTCTCACTAAAAATAACAAAGCTGTCTACATGGTAGGAACTGGCTCCAAAGACATCAATCTTAAAGTACACATTACAGCAAGGGCATAGGTGCGTGACATTCCAGAATAAGATGGTTTAATTCACCACTTTAAGGAAGATTATGGATGGCAGTAACAGTATTGATAATCTTAAAGTAGTCATTCACTTGAGCAGGAACTTTTAACTAAAGATTGGTAGATACATGTCCAGTTCTTCTCAGTTATTATAGTGTAGAAAACCTGTTCCCAGGACAGTATTTTGCTTAAATAAAATAAAAAAAGTTAATTAAAGAAGCTAATAAATATACATGTAAATTAGACTTCCTGAAATGGAAAACAAAGCTTTAACCTCTTTATTTTATTCCTCCTTTTTGGAGAAGATTAGAATGTGAATACTCAATAATGTCTAAACCTTTTCTGAACATACTGTATATGATAATAAAATGACAGACTTTAAAAATAAATATCAATGCAAGATACTGTACATGTGGGCTATAAAATAACCATTTAACTTTTGTAAGAAATAAAAGGGAGTTAAAGCTTTGTAGTTCATTGGAAATTTTGAGAATTGGTTTAACAGTTTTAAAAAGGCATCTGGGAGTTCTAATTATGTCATTTGTCAGCTTCATCAGTATTTTAAGATATTTACTACCTTACTACTAGCTTTGAAGCAGACACGCCAGTCAAGTTCAGCAGCTGCTCACTGAATACCTGACAGTACTTGACAAATCACTTTCCACTTTCTTGGGGTTTCCAGCAGAAATGTCTTGGTGAAACTCTTTTAAACTTGTTTCCTCTCATTGTTCAGCTTTTCCTGATGACCTTCAAATGCAGATTGTTGTGGGTCTGTCAATGATTTTAGTTGCTGGAATCATAGGATGGAACTTGACCTCTTTAAATCAATAATGAAAAGTTGCTTTTCTCTTTCTAATCATTTGTGATATTTCATGGTAATCATATTCATTGGATATTAGTATAGGAATGTCTAGTTTTGGAAAGGTTTGTAAAGCAATTAGTGCTTCTAAAAAATTTTATTTGCTGTATTGGATATGTCTCGTGACTTATAATTAAAATGCTTTTAAATACTTAAAACCTGTTGGTTTCCGTACTTTATAGACTTTAGTGCTCAAGAATAGCAAGGCAAAATGAAAAGCTTTATGTGTTCTGGAGAGTTGAAATACAAACTGAACTAGCACTTACTGTAGATTTTCTTCTTTGGTAGGAAGTATGGTGAAGTCTATCTTACTGTGGCAGCTTATTTAGAAGACCTTTACCCCTCACATATTGAGAAAAACATATTACATCACATAACATCTCAGCAAGGAGCAACATTTCTTTCATGGTCTCTGAATCCTTAGTGAAAAAAAAATCAATCCAGTTATGTATCAACTATAAGCCAATAATGCAGAGTTTTGGGTTATCTACTATTTATTTATACCTTTTTTATGTATATTTTGTCAGCATTATAAAATAACACTTTTGTCTGTAGATACTGATGAGAAAAGTTGTTTTTAATACTTTAAAGCTATCTGCTGTAAGTTTTGCTTGCTGTATATTGCACTTAGGGATGAAGGAGTGAAGTGAAGTGTTTTATGGAGCTGGATACTATGAAATTATAATCGGTACTGTATTTAGAGCCCTTGCAATCTTTAATTAATAAGAAATGGCTTCATTTCTTTTAGACAGAGGGTATGGTATGTCTGAAAATTGATCTTTATGAGGGTGTACCTTAGTTATTTGCTAAAGTTTCATCACCAACATTTGCATTAGAAAAGTCATTTATCTTTTTTCTAAAGAGAGCAGGTGGCTTTGTTTGCATACCTAATCCATGGCCTGACAGCAGAGGCAGGGTCTGTGAACTAGATTATTTTTATTAGGATCGCTACACTCCAGATATTTTACATTGCAATTCTCACATGCTTTGAAAAGGTCAATGGTCTTTAGGCAAAATATTAAAGCACTTTAAAGCAACTATATTTTGTTAAGTTCTACTTGAATTTAAGACAATGTTATTTAATTTTTAAATTAATTAAACAAGTTGTGTTGTATATATTGCATTAAGAAAACTGTATATATATATATTATTCAATGAATGTATTACATCAGTATATTCTAAGATTTGCATAACTAACTTAGTCAGCAAACCATTTATATTATGTATACTTTGTTAATATATTAGTTGTAATATTTAATAAAAATATTATGTTGAAGTTATTTTTGTATGTGTGGATTTATGTGGTATTAAATAGGCAATACTATCAGATCATTAAAATGAACCTACACATCTGTAGGTGCTATGTTTTCAGAGAAGTATATATTTTAAAAGCCAAAATGAAACATTTACTGAAATATATTGTATACATGCTCATTGCAAGCACCTGTAACATAGTACACTGAAGTGCCATAAAGTACAATCTTGAACATATTCATGTTTTCTTCTGTTCGTTTTGGGGATTCCATAGTGAATAGAAGTAAATTGAATTTGCATTAAGTAAATTCTTATTTTGCTTAATTCTGATTAACTTCATTACTGATGTGATAACACTTTCAAATTCTCCATCCACAAAAATAGTCTGTATTTATTTTATGATGGTGTAAGGGTTTTAACCAGTAAGCATAGTGTAATGTTGCTGTGCAAGAATTCATCCATTCATTGACATTCATTTAAAAAACGTTGTTTTGTAAATCTTTTTTGAACACTAAACCTGCATTACAGTATGTCACAATTTCTCCACAAGAAAGATTCAAAGAATCCCATAAATGATTGCCTTTTCCTTTTAATAGCAAACACAACAAAAACACTTACTGCGGTTGAGTGAATTCTGTTCCAAAGGTAACATCATAGCTGCACAAATTTGCAAAAACAGCAGGATCTTCCATTGATTTTAGTCTGGTTCACAGAGACTGCAGTATCTAGCATGACCTAAAAGTCAAATGAAATGTGAGAGAGGTCTCACATGAATAAAGTGGATATTAATAAAAAATGTGTGCACGAAATACTACAGTTTGGAGAAGGGAAGCCCTTCGGCCATTGCAAGCATCATCAGATCTGCTGCATTCCCTTGAGTCTGAAGCAGGAGGTACAGTAGTTCAAAAACATGTTGGAAACCCGCTGGACCGCGAGGCTCAAGAAGCGAAGCTGAAGACCTCTGATCAACGAATTCCCTCTGATTAGGGATTTTAAACCCTGGTCTTGGAGCACTCCAGTTATTGGTTTCAACTACTTAATTGAAACACAAATCTCGTGAAACGAATCCTTTGGTAGTCATTTTTCAATTGGAAAAGTTTGGATAAATCAAATTTTTCTTCAGATAAGGTGTCAAAATCTGACATTTAACAAAAGCCACCAGTCACAAGGTCTCCCACCTTGTGTAACATTATGGTAAAACAAAAAGTAAAACAATATGGAGACTTTGCTTTTAGATAGACCTTAATTCAAGGCAGGATTAGCCTTACCGTTCTTGCACGGAAGATGTTAATACGTGACCGGTGACATTATGAAACTTGAGCCAGAATCATTTACTATCTTGTATGGTTTTCTTTCTCTTCGGAACCATGGAATGTACAAGAGAAAAAAAAGCAATGATTTAATTGCACATGAACATACTGTATGTGTGACAGATGGTGGTCCCTAAATGCAGCTACAGTACTACAGTACTTTTGCTTGTAGCTGACCATGCTACCACGAAATTATTAGTGTGCTAGGACCTTTTTCCAACCCAGCAGCAGGTGTTTATCTCCCAGAACACCAGCACGCCCACGAATCAGACATTCAGTAATTTACTCAACATTTCCTTCATTCGAAGTCATACTTCGTGGCAACCCCCATCAACTATGCAAAGCCAATGCAGTAACCCTATCTGTGGATGGTACTGTACTAAAGTTTCAATCTAAAATCAAGAACCTTAGTGTAATATTTGATCCAGGCTTGACCAGGCTTGATCTGATCCACATGTGCAACATATTATAAAAACGTCATTCTTCCAACTAAGAAATATCTCCAGATCATGTCTTACGTTGTCGTTAACTGTTGCTGAAAAGCTGGTCAACATTTTTTTCTCTGGAAGTGATATTCAGCACCCAGAATCCTGACTGGGTCTAGTGCAAGTGATCACATTACTCCTACTCTCAGGTTTCATGTCGACTTCAAAATCCTCATGCTCACCTATAAGGTTCTGCATGGCTTGGCACCTCAGTTCGGTCTGAGCTGATATAGTCCTGCTCCCCACCTCGCAACCTTTGCTTGTCTAATTCTGGTCTCCTGTCTGTCTCCAAGCCCGTCTACTGTCTTCTCCTGTTATGCCCCAAAGCTCTGGAATTCTATCCCCAAGGATATCAGAGAGTCACTTCTTCCCTGAGTTCTTTCAAAACAAGATTCAAAACTTTCTTCTTTAAAACTGCTTCTGAGTCTGGCCCTTTGCTTTCCTTCTGTCTTACAAACCCTCATTGTAAACTGTTTAATTCTGCTACCTCCTCCCATTGAGTATTTTGTAACTTTCTTTAAAATGCTTCGATAAGCCACTTTTCAAGGCACCATATAAAAACAATGTTTATTATTTAAATCTACCCATCACACAAAAGTATCCCCAACACAAAAATTTCACAACAATTTAACTGCCTACCCAAAGCACAGAAGATGTGACACAAGTTACAGAACATACAAGAACCCCATGGATCCTGGTTACCAGAACCCTAGTGTCACAAAACAGCATTTTTCTCCTGAAATGAGCTCTGGTAGGTGACCTGGTGTACCTCCTTTCGCCACAGTAACGGGATGAATCAGTGTAGTCTTTAAGTGGTTCTAAGGCCTCCTTCTTAAGCCAGGCCTTCCTGAACAAAACGTGGCCCATCATACTCCTCAGTGTAGTCTTTAAGTGGTTCTTAGGCCTCCTTCTTAAGCCAGGCCTTCCTGAACAAAACGTGGCCCATCATACTCCTCCCAACCATGTTTGTCTCCGGTTCCAGTTTTGGGTAGATGGGGGAGGAAAACAATAATAATACAATAATTGCTTACACTTATATAGTGCATTTCTGGACACTCCACTCAAAGTGCTTTACAGGTAATGGGGACTCCCCTCCACCACCGGAAATGTGCAGCATCCACCTGGATGATGCGACGGCAGCCATAGTGCGCCAGAACGCTCACCACACATTAGCTATCAGTGGGGAGGAGAGCAGAGTAATGAAGCCAATTCAGAGATGGGGAATATAAGGAGGCCATGATTGGTAAGGGCCAATGGGAAATTTGGCCAGGACACCGGGGTTACACCCCTACTCTTTACTAGAAATGCCGTGGTTAATGATCACAGAGAGTCAGGACCTCAGTTTTACGTCTCTTCAGAAGGATGGCATCTTTTTACAGTTTATTGTCCCTGTTACTATACTGCGGCATTAGGACCCACACAGACCGCAGGGTGAGCACCCTCTACTGGCCCCTCTAATACCTCTTCTAGCAGCAACCTTAGTTTTTCCCAGGAGGTCTCCCATCCAGGTGGGCTGCCAGTTGTGAGTTGTAGGGTGATATGGCTGCTGGCCATAACAATGCTGAGGCCTCCCTTCACTGCTTTCTAAAGGGTCCCTCTTGTCTGAGTTCTCTCCTGGTTGCTATGGTTTCTTCCAGGTTCATTTGTCTCCAGTCTTCTGTATATGTCCTCTGTCAGTGGGCAGGGGGTGTTGAAAGTGTGGCTTTGACGTCTTCAGTGTGGGCAGAGCTAACTGCTCGGGATTCCTTGATCAACTGGTCGTATAAAGAAGAATTGTGTATTCGAACTCTGTTCTGGAGCCCCCCACCCAGTCCGAGACCCAGTAAGACCTCTGATCTGTGTGGTGATTACACAAGGTGGACTTTTGATTAATACGAGGAAGCTCAAAGAACAAGGCGAAAAACACATCCACCCTTAGGAGGCACTGGCCATTCAATGCAAACTCAAAGTCAACAAAGACCCAGACACCTTTTGGTCCACACCCAGCTATTCACTCTGTGACATACTGTATGTCCATGGTTAAATCAGAAGGCCACACTGCATTCAAAGTAAATATACGTCATTTCATTGAAAGGCTCTTTAGTACATGTAGGTCTTAACAGAATCATGCGACCTGAAGCTCTGCCAGCTGGAACAGCTTTGCAGAGAGAAGTGCAGGAAACATCAACAGGACAAAGAGGTGCTTAATGTGGTGTGAGCTTTGTTTCCGGGTCACCTTGACACACCAGCTAATATCACATGACAGTGAAATCACAGCTGAGAGGTTTCCATTACCTGCTGGGCCCCAATTAGGTATGGAAACAGTACATGCACCATCATTACATGAGGAAAGCTGCTTATTTTTCTGTTCTGATTTAGGTTCTAAATTGAGATTCCATTGAGAAAAAGCAAGTTGCTGTGCTAATTCGGGCAAGTCCTTGAGCAGTTTGTAAAACCTGAAAGACCTGTTTGAAAAATACCCTGTAGACAATTCCCCTAAATTTTCAGTTTCATGGATTCCAGAGGCAACATCGGTGTCTGGGACAATTCGCGTGGTCTTTCTGTCACCGGTACCGAGCTGTCGAATCCCTCCCTGTACTGCAAACCAAATGATCATTTAGTGATATCTATAATTATTTGTAGATATCTTCTAACATATCTTAAAGATATCATGAAATCCATGCGAGATGTCCACAAGAGACGTCCGCAGATGTCTTTAAATGGTTTGGCTTGCCATGCTCCCTGTGCAATGTGTTTTACAAAGGAACTATCAGGTTCTGAACCTTCAGTTACACTTGCCACATCCCTGTCATCCCTGTGGACTTAACATAACACTATTGTTTAATCCTTCAGGGCCCTTTCTCACAAATAACAACCACAATACGGCACCTGAGTCAGTGCAGACGTGTTCCATTGCAGATGTTTCTATTAAATAAAAATGGTTTTGGAGAGAATGGGTTACATCTGCCCAATACTACTACTTGTTTCAGCTGAGATCTCCCCCAAACCACAGTGTCTAGTTTCCATATATTCTTTGACAGCCGTGACAGGATCCCACCCCAAACGGATCACTTCATTGAACTGCAGATCACACAAAGCCAGTAATGTATGATTCTGTACCAAAGAATAGCGTATGTGTATTAAACAATACACGTGCACTAAAGCTACTCCAACAGAGCCGGCCCATGTAGTAGGACTATAGACAAATACGGCAGCATAAATTACATTTAAAAGTACAGAGATTTATTAATATGCATTCTTGTATATTACAGTTCGAGTAGGTAGCTGCGTCAGCATGCGTAGGCTGCAAAGGAACAAGTAAAGGTTTATTCCATGCTGAAAAGAGAAGGAAAGAAACACAACGTTTCAGCTCTACAGCATTAAATAAACCTTTTATTTGTTCCATTTCATTGTAACATTTCAATATCGTATTTATTATATGTGTATGTTTGTTAAAAGTTCAGCAAGTGTTCTTGATTAGGCTCTGAGCTATATTTGTGCAATATACTTAGTAAAAAGAAAGCACAAAAGGAGGAGGAGAATAGTAAAAACAAATAAAAAGTCCAGGATATCACTTTTAGGCCCCCTGAAATACATTGATTTTCTACTGAGACCACAAAAAGGGTTATTTTTTTGCAGTTGATTTTGAAGTTTTTTTTATTTAACAGGGATGCCTCAACGTGAACCACATCTTTCAGTTTGGAGACACATGGGTTTATTGAGACGCATACCAAAATGCTTTAATTTATGCTGTCACTTTTAAAAATACACTTTCACTAAATTAGAATAGGAGACAGCTTTGGATGATTAGGTGCTGGCATTAAATAAGCCCTTTAATTTCTACCCAAAAATGAATGCGTTTGCTGTTTATCTAGATATGTTTAATGGAAAACTGTGATATCTGTGAACATGAGTATAATTCTTAAAAGCCTATTAAAGGTAAAGTATTGTCAAAACCACTTCTCAAATAACCCTAATTCAACATGCAATTTAAAACCTTTCCCACGCATCCTGTACATTATTCACAGGTTTCTCTTTGCAAAAGGGCTTGCGGTTTTATCAGTTAAGGAGCCATGCAATTTTCTGCTTGTGTTGCATCAGTCTCATTTGCATTAGGTAAAGTGACAAGTCACCATGAAACAAGTGCATGCAGATTTTTTTCTAGTCCTTTCTGATTTTCTGGAATGCAAGTTGAAAGGTTTTGGGATTACTTAATACCAGTTTTAAAAACATGAACTTGATAAAAGTCAAGATTTTGCCCATCCTCTCTCAAAGCAATCATTTGAAATGTACAGATACAATAACTTCACAATGTGAAAAATGTAACCGATTTGTTGAAGATACAACTGGTCACACTTGTTTTTTTTAAAAAAAAACTAATTGCTACAACCACACCTGTATTTTACAAATACGCAATCAATTATTGTTTCAGAAATTTTAAAAAGATTCTTTTGCCACAGATGCCTCAGAAAACGTTATTTGGTAAGCGTTTTCACAAATTCAAAAGGTTTACTCAAGATGGGGGTCAATTTAAATAGAAGCTTAAAATTAACCAGCAATATTCTGATGTACTTTTTGACATTGGCAACTAACTTAACCCTCCTATCCTAACATGACCACTGTTCAAAATCCACATATGTAACAGAGTTAAAGCATAACTTCATTATTGGCCTTCATTATGTGTCTCAATAGATTTCCTATTGTCTTTTGATAAATTGCCAAAGAATATGAAGCTAATTTTTGCCATGCTGGAATTTTCATTACAGTGCTAGAAACTGCATTCAGGATTTCATAGGTGTACTTTTAAGTTGAGACAAGAAATAACAGGTTTGTAGTAGGGCTCATTGATCCACAGGAATGTTATATTTTGCTTATAATGCTTATTACAATACATATTCTCTGCTTATATAGTCTGAGGACTTGCTGAAGACCACCCATTCATAAAATCCCCTAAACAGAGAAGAAACCTCCCTCCACAGATGATCCCATCTTTTGGTATAGTTCAATATGGAGTATTATATGGAGTTCACCACTGTCGAGGAAGAGGTGCAGGGTCTGATTTAAGCTTGTGAGTGACAAAGCACAGCTGTCCACTTCACACATGTGAATATCTACAAACCTGGACATGGACAACCTTGCATATTGTGCATACCTGTGAGGTCATTGACTTCTTGAATTAATGTTTTTTAATTCAAATGTCTTATTTGAACTTATATATCACCAGATGTTTCACTGTTGGTCATACTCATCACAATTTGTGGTCTACCTGGTTTATTTGGATTCCAATCCAAATGGTCACCAAATTAAGTAAAACATTCTCCACAGCAGACTTTGGGAGCAGTAGGTTCTACAACCTTAAGTACAGTCATGTGTGCTATATGGTAATCAACTACAATTAAATGCTGAAATACTTTCAGCTCCAATGCGTGCAACATTTTGATTTGAACTGTCTGTAACTGTATACCATACAACACCTCCAAATATCATATGACCTCAGATACTGTAAGATTCACTACAGCACAGTATGCTTTGTCCCAATACTGTACTTCTGGTACCCTATACCAGTGGTTCTCAAACTTTTTGGACCAAGTACCACCCCTAATCCAACTAAAGCATCCAGGTACCACCTACAAGTCATCTCATAGGAACCCCAGAAATTCTCAATGACCAACATGAGCGCGCGTGCACACACACTCACACATACATATAATAAATATTATAATAATAAACTTTATTTGATATAGCGCCTTTAAAGGTGGCTTCTCAAAGTGTTTTACAGAAAAAAAACAGTAACAACTAATAAAAAGGCACCATTTCAGTGAGAGGGGTGAGCCTGTTTAGTCGAGCAGAGGTGAATTAATTTTTCAAGCCTTCATACAATTCACAACAGAGTCTAACAGATTTTAAATTGTCAGGCATTTTCTTGACATCAAAGGTCTCGCGGTGGATGCTGCAATGCGTCCATTAACTTCTGGATCAACCTCTCTAATTCGTGCAACTACACCGTTATGTCGGCTTGTCATCGCTCTAGCACCGTCTGTACAAACTCTGACGCATTTTATCCAGTCGATGCCATTCTCTTCGATAAATTCATTCAGAAGCTGAAACGTGCTCTGCTGTAGTTCCTGTTGGTAGCAGAATGTCCTGACGGGGCGTGCCCTCAAACTCGTATCTAACGTATGCAAATGAACCGGCCAAATCGACTACAGACTCATCTAATTGCAGTGAGAAGCATTGGCTCATCTGAACGCGCTCTTTCAGCGTACTTTTGACATCATCCGCCATTTCAATAATTCTGTGAGTGACTGTCTTTCAGAGGGGGCAGCAGGTCGAGCTGTTTAGCAGCTTTTTCTCCACACATAATACGTGTCAGCTCTTTTGCCAACGGCAAATAAGGTTCTTCAAAAATAGTGCTATAGCAATCCGCAAGCTTGCATTTTTCCGCTTTTCCGTTTTTATTTTAAGTTTTTATTTCATGCGCATAGGAGCGAAACACAGAGACACTCTGTGTATTTTTCTCAAATTAACTTAGAACAGTTCTTAAATATTCTTTAATATTTCATAGCACGCATTTCTATGCATTCCTGTGTTTACAACGTTGGCATTGTTCCAAAATCACGCACATTCTCCTTCCTCCCTATTTGCTGGAGATACAGTAGCTTTTTTTAAATACAATTGGTCACTTGCGTCCGTAGCACGCATTCCTATAGAGTGATATAGAATTACAGAGTATCTCTTGTGTCCACTGAAGTGTCCACTTATCGCGCACTGTATCGTAGTACGTAGGCTGAAATATGAAAACCCGTCCCGATTTTTCAGCGCACAGGACACAGTTCCAGGGTCATTTGGCATACCACCTGGCGGCACTCCGCGTACCACTGCCGGTCCGCGTACCACAGTTTGAGAACCACTGCCCTATACTATATAGGAAAGTACAATGAGAATGGTACGTAGAGGGTCAATTCACTGGCCCAGGAGGTCTCATCCATCTGATTCATGTGTATTACTGTCAGACTGCGCTGGCCATGCAGTAGAACAACAGATTCTAGGAAGAATTACCCTTGTGTTAACAGGAACATTGTAATGTGTTGTCAGCATGAAAACTATCTGCATGCTTACAGGTTACTCATGGGTTACAGCTAAGTGATGAAACGACCATTTTTCGGTGGGACGAAGGACATACTGTACAGTACAAGACCTAAAGGAAGACACTTGGAGACTTTGTGCTAGGCATTTGTTCAAGAGAAAGAGTGGGGTGGTGGAAACGTGATGGTGTTTTAACACAAGAACACCATTGGTGCAGAGAACAGCCTTACCTGAGTGGTATAAATCAGTGTAAATATTTTTGCAGGACTATAATCACAATATGTACTGTACTGTACATCACACAGTTTTGAAGCTGAGGGAAAAAATTAAACCACAGCCTTTGATGAGGTATACTTAATTATATATATATTGATTACCTTGTGTAATCACATGCTGTTAAATCACTATGGTATGTTAAATAATATGGCTATTTATTGAACAATTAACTATTTAAGTATTATTTGACTATGGCTGTTAAATATAAATGTAGTTGGATATTGATAAATAATAAATGTATTTGTGGGTACTGAATGTTTTAACCTGAAGCAGGTGATTGCTCTTGAAAATCCAGGTAGAGAATAAACATGCAATGCAACCTAAAACAATGATTTTGCTGTCCCAGACCTTGACATACTATGCACACGTCAGCCACAGGGTTATGGCGCCCTGGTCCTTAGCTCTGGACAGTGATGCCCTTTCACTGAGCTATGACAGCCTTCCCCTGTGTTCTACTGTCAGCCAAAGCAAACAGTGCCTGGACACGTTCCTCTCTCACACATAACAACCAGCCCATCTGGCACACCATGCCACTTGTTAACCCTGATAAATCCTCCCACATGACTATTTACACAGCTAGTGCCAAAGCACAACGCCTAATGTGGCACTGAGTCTGGAAATGAGTGGAAACACAACCACAGGTGCTAGCTTGCCTTTGCCCAAATGTAAGAAAGTGACCTTAAATGTGACCGCAGTCTGATTTCACTGCTAAAAACTGGCTGTTTTAGGTAGGCTGCACGATCCGAGACACTGAAGTTTTGTTTTTTAAAAATATGATGTGTCATTTAAGGACATTTACTTTATTCATGGGCAATCAGCCAACATAGTATTAATACTTGAAAAGATAGTATGACATCTTCCATCCATTTTCTAACCACTTCATGCATTTCAGGGTTGCGGGAGAGCCGGAGCCTATCTTGGCAAGCAACGGGCTCTTGGCGGGGTACACACTAGACTGGATGCCAATCCATCTCAGGGCACACACAGATATAGATTCAGACATGCACACACAGCAGGGACAATTTTTCCAGAAGCCAACTAACCTCCCCCTATGTCTTTGGACTTCAGGAGGAAACCAGAGCCCCCAGAGAAAACCGTTGCAGACACACGGAAAACATACAAACTCTATGCAGATAGCACCCCATGTTGGGAACTGAAACCAGAGCCACAGAGCTGTGAGGCAGCAATGCTAACTTCTGGGTTACCATGCCTCCTCCTGTTGATTAAATGTGTGGGACAATAAATGGAACCCTTTATATGACAGATGGAAGATGTTACAAGCGGTATCTTATTTAAAAAAAAGTATAAGAACTGCACTGTCCTATGAATTATTATTGTTGTTTTTTTTTAATATTGAGGTTTAATATTTTAATATTCTTTGCCCTCACCCTCATTCAAACCAGACAAGATGTGAGGTCCTGCCAGACCTCTTTCTAATAAGTCCACATGCTTGCTTCCAAAGCAAAAGGTTCAATAACGTCTCATTCAGAAAGAATGTGGTGTTTTACTTGAACTTTCTGAGGTGCCTCTGCTGTCAGGGGATCTTATGACAAGCAAGTGAATGTGATCACAAGGCTCTAAACAAGTACGTTAAAATGAAATAGCCCTCTATAAAGTTACTTTACAATGTGAGTTTTATCTGCCCTTAGAATTTTATTCTTGTTTCAAATTGTAAGTTAATCAAAACTTCATTTACACACCCCTGGACCCAAAACTGACATTGTTTTCTTTGCGTCAAACAGAAACCCATATTGTTATGATATGTTGGGTTATTAATAATTTCTTAATAATAAACAACCTGTCTTGCAGTGCATGTTGACCACCCAGCTCAGTTATTAGTCAAAACTAATTAAAACTAACTAAAATTATATCAGTCAGTGTAACTCATTTGATATATTATTTATTGACTAATGCTGAGTATGTTATGATGTTGTGTGTCATTCCTTACTGATTTTAATTTTTATAACTTTTCATTCGTTAAGTTATAAAAGTTATGCATGATTCATCCTTGGTCTTTGTCTATAAAAGCACCTCAGCCTTCTAAAATTAATGTTAGCATGCTTTAGATAGTTTGCAGAGATGCCACTGCCTCTCTCTGATGGGTCTGAATGTGAAGGCTGGGAAGCTGGAGACAAAACTCAGATGTTACTTTTCAAGCTTTCAATGCATTACACATTGTTGTTTGTTAAATATTGTATACTTAGTTTACTGGTAGTTCATCTGACGATGTGACACTGCTTGTAGAATTCTGAACTCAAATGCTTGATGCACTGCATAGTCTTGACCAAGTCTGAATTTTATATGGAATCTTAATTCTTGCCAAGAGAACCTGGCGAGAATTTCTGAAGAATAAAAATAAATGGGACGATTCACAAGGGACTGAAATTCACAGCTGTTGATCTATGATCTGTGATCAGCCTCGTGTAAATTGAAATTAAAATATCATCACATTTAACAGCTGCATGTCTGTGTTTTGAAACAAATCTGTCCAGCTGCTGAATACCAAATATGATCAGTGTGTGAACCAATCTGATCATCACATTCCTTAAATATGGCTAATTAATAAGCCTGAATTAATTTTAAATTAAGTATGAATGCAAGACAGAGGATCATATTTCACATTTCTTACCAAAATGAGTAAAAAAGTTTCACAACAAGCCTAGTAGTTTATTGTTTCAGAGTTATCCTGGTTGTAGTGTTGAGCAAAAGGAGAATGCAAGACTCATCCAGATTGTGACCCTAGTTCATCATAGGTTAACATCTCAACCGTCCATTTTTAGAACTGGGTGGATTGAAGAAATTGGGATATTAAAATATTTGACTCAAGGTCACTAAAATAGCATTTGCATTGGGGTTTTGAGCTTGAATCCTTAGGAGTCCTCCTGGGTCCTAAGCCTAAAATAAATTATATCACTATTACTGTGATTTCAGATCCCACCAGAAACTCCCCATGTTATCTTGTAACCTAATTGCTGACTATCTAAAAGGCTAGTGAAATTAGATGTTTATTCAGCTAATGAGGTCATCAAGTAGATATACTGTATCGCTAAGCATACAGCAGAGTTATGCTCATTTGGGAAAAACAAAAATGCTGATTCTACCAATAAAAGGCCTTGACTGAAAGCAAAGTCATTAGGTGTGAATAAAAAACACAGAATTCACATGCAGTTCTGTATCAGTGTGGAAACTTTGCTTTATTATTAGCATTGCTCTCATTCAGAAAAAGTTATGGTTCAGCTGCATCTTTGCCAAGCACCTTTGACAAAATGAAAAAGGCTCCAAAGTATGACAGATACTACATTAACTGTAATAACTAAAGCTTCTGAAATATAGAAATTAAAAATATTGTAATGTTCACAGTAATTTACAGAAATTCTGTAAATGGATGGATAAGAAAGTTTTATGTTTTAGTATTCTTCAGCTCTACGTCCTGAAATATAAAACTGTTGTTGTCATTTTGTATCTGTGTTAATCTAGTTTCTTTCTCAGAAAGTCATGCATGACCGTGAATGAAATAATTATATAAAATTTAATCCTCCTTCAGATTTCTGTCCAACTCACATGCTCTTGCTGTCCACTTAACCTTTTAACCTATATTAAATCATGTAAAAATGAAAATAAATTGAATATCAAAAATCTTAAAGTAATGTCATGAGTTTTTATTTAAATTCCATTCTTCTTTTCATCCTTGCAATTTTCTCTACCACTTTCTGTAAATAAATTCCTGCTGTTATTTCGCTGTCAGTAAAAAGAGGTACCAAATTAGAATCACATCTCACACACTGATAATTGATGGCAAGTCTTCATTAGTTTGAGGTAGCATAAAACTTTTATCTGACCGCACACGGTTATCAGTATAGTGATATAATCTAGTATTGTAAGACAAGGAAAAGCTCAGTCCATGTTGTTAATAATGAGAATTGACAGAATCTGACCTGCAAAAAGTTTGCTTTGATCTGAAAAAAGGCATTTGTAAATATCTCAGAAGGAACAGTATTCAATAAATACATCGTCAACCTCTATATCTATAGAATTAATTTGACACACATTATTGAGCTACTCACCTGAATTCGGATCAAAAGGCACATTAGATGAAGGACTTGGAATTGAATGGCTGTGCTGGAAAAGTTGGAGAAATGTTTCTCGAACTGCTGATCTAATACATCCATCCATACATCCATACATCTGTCCAATTCTGGGTTTACTTCATAAAACTAAGAAGAGTATTTTGAATTCTGTCCTGGAATGGCTTGACATCTGGCCCAACGTTTAGCAGAATACTTGACATTTCCCAAGCCTTTTAGGTCCCTCACACAGCTATTAATTATCTCAAGTGCAGCTTCAGAACTATTGACTCTAGTTGAGGTGGCACAGTGGTGCAGGCAATTAGCATTGCTAACGCCCCAGTTTAAGTTAATAATGCCACAAAACGTTCAAAGCTGTAAAGGGGTACCAAAATACGGTTTTACAGAAGTGGATGAGAAAGCAGCATCAGGGCGAATCACTTTTATATTGTTTTCTCATCAATGTAAAATAGCCTCGGAACTGCACGTTTCTTTTCTGTAGACTTGATAGGTGACCAGATAATGACCAATCTCTATCATAATCTTGGCCTTGAACTGTATGTTGTCAGTGCTAAGCCAAAATTTGCAGAGTGAATGCATTAAGAAATCAAAAAATGCTTCAGCACTGCCCTTGGACAGCTCCGCCAGTTTAATGAAACAGTGAACACTTTTCCCATTGTCATTGACATACATTAAAGAAAGAAAACTAGTCAAATTCACTGAATTAATCATGTTAATTTGTTGCAATTGTCTGTCAAACTGTGTACAGAGCATTACAAGAAAAAACTGAACAGCTTTACAGTGAATTCCAAAAGCAAGGGAAAAAAGTTAAAAATGTTTTGACAAACACTAAATGAAAAAGAACTACATTGGGTGAGCCACCTGAGAGATTCTGGTATATCCACCTTTGTGATCCTGTCATATCCACCTGTGTGATCCTGGTATATCCACCTGTGTGATCCTGGTATATCCACCTGAGAGATTCTGGTATATACACCTGAGAGATTCTGATATATGCACCTTTGTGATCCCGGCACTTCCGACAACATTTGTCCATCTTAGAAACATAACTGTTATCGCTAACGTCGTGAAACGCCAGTCAACTTTTTTGTCTTTTCTCCAATTTATTACTGTAGCTCCCTGCTTGCTGAGAAAGCTAAATCGGCATTGAACAAAGTTCAGTATATCTAGAATTCGTCAGCCAGAATCATGACTAGGTCTTGTGCAAGTGATTTCAATACTCCTATCCTGGAGTCCTTGCACTGGCTTCCTATCAGGTTTCATGTCAACTTCAAAATCCTCGTGCTCGCCTGTAAAGCTCTACTTTGTTTTGCACCTCGGTAAGTGTCTGACTTACTAACATTCTACTACCCCTCTTGTAACCTTCATGGGGTGCAGCCCAGGCAGCTGAGGACCCTGCTACGCGCAGTGAGGGCGCTGACGTCACCACACTAGCTCCGCTACAACACCATGACAGCAAATTGAATGGTCCATTTGAGGAATGTGAGGAAATATAGCCTGAAATAATAGATTTACATGGCAGACAATAAAATACACAGCTAAACTGTAGAATACCCTGATAGCTGTAGAGTACCTGCTGCGCCCACAGCTGTTACATTATCCTTTTGGTTGAGTTAAGTCTTGAGAAATGGATGATTTTAGGGAGACAGAAAATCTGCTGAATTGTAGATCTCTAGGAGCAGGGTGTGAGTCCCTGGACTATGTTATCATGTATAGCAATCAAGATCTGAACATAGTGTTCTAATAGGCTCTGTGTTCAAAAATGTATAATGACAAGCAATTCTTTACACAACATCAAACAATACTGCAATATGGAATAGTTTTGGTGTGCATGGGTATAAAATGGTAATGACAATCTATTTAAAACAGATTGTGAAGTCACCTATTGGTATTTGTTTTTTTCAAATGTAGCAAGAAAATATGAATGTTTTTCTTTTTGTAAGTTGAACTAAGCAGGTTTACAAACAATCAATACTCTCATGAATTCCAAAGTCCACAATGGTGTTTAGGATCAGAGTAAAATATTACAAAGTTTACAAAGGCAGACACGTTAGATGTAATGATCAGCCAAACATATGCTGTAAATCCACTTAAAAAGATCAAGCTTGTAACAGCAGGTCAGTATTTCTGGCCGTACACAGATATACAGTATGTAGAGTCACTGCAGTTATTCCAGCATGCTTATCTCATGAATAGATTAAGGCATTCCTATTTTACAGTATGAAAGAAAAAAGCACTGTTAAAAAATGATAGGACATTTCCTAATGATTTTCAAAATAATTTAACCTTTCAAATTCACTGCAACTCTGTATCAACCTAAAACACATTTTAAAACCTGAAATTAATTATGATAATGAAGAATACAAAAAATAATTCATGACTTACAATAGTGTGCTGATTTACAGTACTTGAAATTACAGTGATTCTACTTATATTTTAAATGATCAAATAACAATTTTAAAACCGAATTCAGTAGTCAAATGTCTGGCAGCACAGTAGCCAGATGAAATGTTTCAGAAGAGCTCTTTAGCTGCATAGGGAATTCATTACCACATTAGTCCATGTATTGAATGACAGTATTCGTTAACAGCGCATGCAGTGACTGCAAGCCTTAGGAGTGAAAAGAGATTCTTTTACAAGGCACTGAACAGGACCCATTGAAGAGACACTGCAAAAGTGGTCCTCACAGTCGGGCTTCACAGTGTCACGGATTATGCACACTGACCTCAGAATGTGTGGCTTACAGCAGCTCCTTTTGCTCAACGTTGTTTTTGGGATTGCTCAGGAAAAACATCACCAGGACAGCCAGACATGCAAACAACTGAAGAAAACAGAAAATGCGAAGGGAGTCATAAAACAGTTCTTAAAAAAAAAAGCAAAGTCATGTACCAATCATCTCATGACCCTCTGCAATTATTTATACAACAGTTAGGAATACGTCACTGAAATTCCATCTCAAGTATTTTGTTTTGTAACAAAATTACTGTTATCTTGTAATTATTAACTTATTACTATTTACTTGTAAATGTTTTTGACTAACATCCTGGATCCATCCTCCATTTTCTAACCCACCGTTTTCTGACCACGGTGGAGCCAGTGCCTATCCCAACAAGCAACAGGGGCAAGGTGGGATACACCCTTGATGGATACACCCTTGATGGAATGCCATATAAACTCCACACAGATAGCACCCCAGGAATTTAAACCCAGGACCCCCGCAATGCAAGGCACTGACCACTGTGCCACTTCTGCTTCCCATGTCAAGCTGTTCCTGACAACTTGACTCCTGACTACCAAACATTATTTACTGTAATATTAAAGAGAATATTCTTAAAGCAGCATTTGATTCACTAGTTTGATTTTTATTTTTATTATAATTTATGTAGCAAGATATATTCATTTTTAATTTTACTAAGGCCACTCTACCCCCCCCCTCTCCATCAGGTTCTGGATATTACATTGGCAATATATGATGAAATGAAAAACACTTTTTAAAGTTTACTTTAAATTACCTAGGTTTGATGAAACAAAGTAGTTGTACTGTACTTACTTACCTGTGCTTAAATTACTACCAATCCATCTTTTTTCAGAGAATAGCTGGTAATACTGTACATACTGTACCACTGATGATTTTTACACTTTTCAGTGGAGGGTCGAACATTTTGGACAAAATGGCAGTTTCTTAGGGAGATAAAAGTTAGATGTTCACTCAATTCAGTCCTTTTGGAGAGATAAATAAGGTTTTGTTCAACATAAAGATCATGCCCTTGCTGTGGTCAGAAAACAAAAGGGATTTTGTGAAGATTATTGAGGACAATCTCAATGGTAAATGTTCATTGTGTTAGTTGTTGGGTGTGTTAGTCATGAAGGAAAGATTTCTGCCAAGATTTTTAATTCTGATTTTAAGAATGTGATGACTACAGTGGTGAAGTTTTTTTTATGCTTGTTCTGCTTTGATACATGGCTTGAGGAGATGGACATTGTACACAATTACAATTATTTTGGCATGCTTTGTGGACTGTTTCGGTGCAATCAAGACCCCTTTTTTGTCAGAAAAAGCTCAAAATTACCCTTAACTGGATAATAACAAATAAATCAAGTATAGCAACTAATGTTTCCAACTGACATTACTACACATCTACACAATCTCATCCATTGACTGCAGGGTGCAACACAAACTGTTACAGGTTTTTTTAGAATGTGAAAGGCAAAGGAATGTGACATTTTTTCTTGGGACACTGACACATTGACTTTCTGCTATCTCCAAGATCTTAAAGAACTATCAAAACATTACACTTCCAGTATGGGTGAGATTGCAAGAACTCACAACAGAATTTTTGACAGATTTCCAATGTTTTCCTTCCTAATAAAAGATACAAAAATTCTAAAAATAAAATGAGATTACTTTGATACCAGATTGTGTTTCAATGGATAGGTGATGAGGATTTTAAAATGCAAGCCATTGAATTAAAGTACCTATGAGCCTCAGAGTTTGGTAACTTGGGGTTCCCAGTTGAGATCATGGATTCTCTGTCCTTGCCTGTGAAGTGTTACTGTTGGACAATTGGCATTTTCACTGCTCTTAGAATCTATCTGTGAACAAATTTTAATGTATAAATTCAGTTCTTTGTCCCTTCCAGAGCTGGTTAATGACTGAACACTCAGTGGCTTGTGTGCTGATTAAAGTATCAAACTACAAGCCTGGATTTGGAGATCTCAACAAGGGAAAGCAAGGGCAATGATCACACTTAATGGTAAGATTTGCATCTTAATTTGTTTTAAAATAAATCTGCTAAAATGTAAAATAGTACTTTTCCTGACATTAAAAAAGTATCAATTGCATGCAAATCTGTAAGTAGAAGTGAACTCTTGCAATGCCACTTCTGAAAGACTGATGATTCCTGGCCTAAAGCCTTGGACTGCTTCAACATGATGTCTTCTTGCATTCTGTATCATCCACTGTTTGTGCAATTATTCTGTAGGCTCGTATTTGCTGCTGCTGCAGACAGTTTAGATGCTGACAGTGCTGGGACTGTAATCAACTATATTTTAATTTTATTCCAACTGTATAACTATGTATTTTTTTGGTTTACATACAGTATAAGTGTAAGATCACCTTATTGTAATTTGCTTAACAAATAAAATTCCATTATACTTAATGCTTGACAAGTGTACATTCACAGTTATGTTGCAGTGTCTAAGTTCAGTCACAATCCCTGGTTTAGATATGGAAGGTTTTACTAAGTTTTTAGTTCAAGGTTTTTAGTTAGAGGGGGAATGCAGTCCCAGTCTCTCAGACTGGTTATTGAATCTCTGTAACAAAATAAATTAACAGACGGTATTGCAAACTTTTACCAATTCCAAATTAGAATCCATGAGAACTGCAACATGAAGCTACCCTTACTGTTCACTGGTCACTGTCATAACTAGTAATATAAAAATGGTCCAATGTGATCTGTATGCAGAGTTAACAAGTACAGTAAGTAGGATTAGTCAGCAAAACCATCTCAAAGTCGAGAGCAATATTTCTACTGGGTTAAAAGAGATACATGCCTGCTTGTTTACAGGGCCTTTTCACATCACTGGAAGTTTTGTTGCCTTGTTCTGAGCCACAGAATATGATGGTGCACATACCTGGAAATTGTGTCTTTTGTGTGATGTAAATTGGAGGTTTTACAAGTTACTGTGTACCTTTTACTTTCATTGTGGTTTGAAACACATTCATTGATGCTAATTCTTTCTAACCCCAAATATATACATAAAAAACTTAGCAGTTCCCCTTTAAATTATAACAACAGTGAGAAAGTACAGCATAAACAAAATTTAAGGAAAGGTTTTTCTGTGTTGTTTCTTTAATTATCCAGAAAAACCATTCAGTGTTGGTCTGAATGGAACTTTTTCTTTGCATCATTTAGACTTGTAGCTGTTGCTTTATTCCCAATAAATGGGGAGATATCCTTGCCTGGAGCAACTGACTCTGGAACAGGAAGCTGTTGGCTGTTCAGATGGGAGATGAGGGCAGATGGCAACAAGCCCATGAAACTCCCCCGTAGACGTGCAGTAACACAGTCCTCTTAACGTAGTCCTTAGCTTCTTAATTTCTATGGGCCATGACCCCTTGAAAACAGTCAAGGGCATCACTGTTCTGTTCACCTCACGCAAGTGTGTTCGAGCCTTTCAGTAACCTCGCTCAACAATATGTTTCTATATATTTAATGTGGAACTACTGTAAGCTTTCCCTTTTAATTACAGCATTAACATTTTTTATAATCATGAATGACAGGCTATTTGAAACAAGGTAAACAACAGCTTCAGGAAGTTCAGATCAGCCCCTTTCTCATGCATTTTTGCCTCACCCGCCCACAAAATACTCAGATGTTATAATTAACCCTGTCAATCACAAAAATAGTCGCATGGAAAAGTACTTGAAATTCATTATGTTCACTAAGCCTGGTGTTTGTTTCCTATCCATTAAAAAATTAATAGAGCAGTTTTACTGGGTGATTTTCTAACAGTTGTCCTGTAATAGACTCCCAATCGTATAATTCTCTGCTTTAATAAACCACATCAATACTCACCATAATGTTTTTAAGCATAGGTTGCCTCCAAGTGGCCACATTTAATATAACACCTTGATACTGCGTAAAATGAATGGTAAATTTCCCAACACGAACATTTTCTACTACTTTTCCTGGTTCCCTGACCTTTTGAGTCAATTGTTATAGTTGTGTAAAACTGTCCCCCTGCATATCCTCTGCCCTGACCACCTCAAAGTTTAAACACTCAACAGTGATTTACTGCATCACAATTCTTGCCAATTTAATTTTTTACTTAAGAATGATTATTTTAAACAAAACAACAGCAGTTGTTAATGCAGCACAGTGGTGCAGTGATTGGCATTACTGCCGTGCAGTGCTGTGGCCCTGTGCGTTCAGTTCCAGAGCTGGGGGTGCTAGCTGTGCTCAGTATGTATGGGTTTGGTCTGGGTGCTACAGTTTCCTCCAACAGTCCAAAGACATACCGGCAGGTTTACAGGCTTATGGGAAGACTGGCCCCGGTGTGTCTGTGTCTCTGTCTGTGCCAGCCCCTCTTTGGATTGGTTGCTTGCTCCCCCAAAATTGTGAATTGGGAGAAGCGTTTAGAAAATGGATGGATGGATGTTAAAACAGGACATAAACGAGTCCCTTCCGAACCTGTAGCATAGAAAAGTCCGCTATGGAGAGGACTTTTTAGTACTGTTTTTGTGTTTGGTCTCCCGCATGCAATTTGTTGACTATTTATTGTGCACTGATGACTTTCAGGCCTGCTTCCGCTGCATAAATGACATCATTGGAATTATAGCCACAAAGCAGAAGGTGACTCAACCCAAAATAAACAGGGTGCTAAACAGTAAATGAAAGATATGTGGGAACATAGAAATGAGAAACAAGCAGTGTCAAATGAAAGGCTTTATATGCTCTAGTCTCTAGTTCCCAGTTACTGTGGAAAAAAAAGATCCAAGGAGAACCTGGATTTGTTTGCTTATGAATAGGGAAGGCTATGATTAGCTTTGATGGTGTATAAGAATGTGCTCAAGGTGGAGCAGTCTTAATTGTCTCTCTGTCCACCATTTATTTCAGTATGGTCCTAGAAGTGCATTGAAAACATTTACCTTAATACTATTTGACTCAAACCCTACTTTTAACTATATATTCACACATACCTGTACTGTATTCATACATCACTTTCCCATATTGTGTAAAAGATAAAGTGAACATCAATAGACATTCAATTCTTTTACAGTTTTATTTATAGTTTAATTTTGTATCGTTTTCTACCTGCGTGTAATACTCTGCAGTTGTCTACAGTAAATATTATCTGTAAGGTGTCTGCCAAGTCTTGAATTTTGTCCTTATGGATTTCCTTTGGAGCTTCTAAAAAGTCTGCGGATTATTCTGCGTTGGTATCAACTATGAATATGACTACTGTAGTTTACTAATGATAGAAGAGTCTAAATCATGGATATAAATTAAATAGAGCATTGGTCCTAATACAAGTCCCTGTACAACTAATTGTATAACCCTAAATTTAGCGCAAATGCTTTATGGATTGATCCAATCAACCAGTTCTTGATCCAGACTGGCACAACATTAATTGCTTTGTACCTGCAAATTAAGAATTAATCTTTGATAATGACCTTTAATATAAAACTTCCACAAATCTATGGTGTAACTATACTGTATTCTCTATTATTTACTTCGCTTGCATTTATTACTGTTGTTTTTGTTCAAAGAACTCAAACAGGTTAAACAAGACATTCTGAGAAGTCCCAATAATCTGCTGCCATGCATATGATCAAGTAGTTTGCCTCTTACTATAGTATTCTATAACCTTACATGTAATAGAACTCAGATTCAATGGTTTGGTTTCGTTACAGATTTTATGAATGGACTTCAGGAGCAATTTTTCAGACAATGGGTATTAACTTCAGTGACTGTTGGAAACATTTTGTTGAATAATCTCTCATTTCCTTCAGCACAATAGATAGAATACTATGAGTGCCTGGAAGTTTGTTTATCTGAGCTCTATCTGTAACACCTACAGTATGTTTCCTCTATGTACACATCTAGTACTATATAATATAGAACTTTGTCTTTGATGAACCTGAAGCTTGTTTTCAATTTTCTCCATGGTAATCATCTCAGTGAAATGTTAATTTAATATCTAAACTATTTTTCTTTCAATGTTTAAACCATTATTATCCCCACGACACTTCAATCTTTCCTGTTCTTTGATGTTGTAATAGTGATAAAAAAACTATTACTAATGGTATTCATTTTAGTCTCTTTCATTCTTTTTTGACCAACATTTTCTTTACTTGTGCTTGGAATTTTCTAATCCTTTTATAAAGTATTTTTCTGCTTAAAATTAATTGAGTTATTAAACCATTTGAGTATTTGCTTTCTAGCTTTTGATGTACGTACTCTAGGGATAAATTTTTTTCTGAGCAGATTCTTCTGATTCCATATCTATCTTATTCATTTTAATTCACTTAAAAACACTGCGGTGCTCTGTCTTCTCTCTTTCACTCAGACGTTGCATCTCTGCATGGAGAAGTAAGAGATTATATTGCAACACTATACGTTTTGAATAAGATATGAGCCTGGGCTTAGTCAGTGAATGTCAGGTCTCTGGATTTTCTCTATTGCAACCCATGCAGTGTCTTTGGATGCACAATATGCCAGTAATGAGAGAAAAACTTCGTTACACAAAGCCTTTACTGTAGCTTCAACACATTCTATCTTGTCTTTAGTTTGCAGATGTCTTTCACCGCCCACAATGTGGGTGAAGCTTAATTTGTTGGCAAAGACTGGAAAGACAGCAGCTGCAAGCTGTCGTCTGTTGTGAGAAATGACAAATTATGGATCTCCATGGCTTGCAGTTATATACTTAAGTAGAAATTACTTAAAATCTTGCCACTTCGATGTACCTGGACAAGTGGTCTACTACAGGAAGGAAGGTGTGATCATGCAAAAGACAAGATTTGTGAATAGACATTATCCTTAAGAGCTCCTTAGGAATTTTCCTGTGGTTTTGGTAGGCTGTCGAGATAACCAGCACTGGGCAGAGACAGCCCTTTGGTTGTGCACATGACAGTATCACGGTGTCCTTTGTGAAGGGTGACAAAGATCTAGTTCCCCACCTGCTCCTACTGAAATGGCAGTTCTTGTCTGAGCTGGAACCTAGACATTAGAAAGCTGGGCAAACACCAGCCATCCTGAGTCACCTGATCAAATGGAAGAAAACAATTGTTCAGGTGATGATTAAAAAACAAGGAATTGGCTTCTGAGATTCAACATCTGCCAGCTGGTGACAGATCGGTTACAGTGCAGGGCAGTAGTGGGAAAAGGAGCCGAGAGAAGGACTGAAGGGTGGATTTCAAGGACATGTGAGTTTTGGAAGAGTCATGGAGAGAGCTTTTGTTGGGAAAGAGTTTTTAAGAGTCCCATTGTGCAACTTGTTTGGACCTGGTAAGCTGCTTAGCTGCCTGGCTATTATCAGAGAGGGACTTTAGTTCTTTAGGAAGAAATCTAGCTAGTAGCTCAAAGGGAATTTAGGTTTTGTTTTTGTGGTTTTCGTTTTGTGCTTTTCAGCACTTTAAAATAAAAGGGCCCTACGTCTACATTTATGGCTGTGTTTGTATTCCTGAGACCTGCCTATAAAAAGATCCCATTTTGGCACCCCAGCTCTGGGTGTGTCACATACACACAGAGGGGAGGAACCCTGGACACACACAAGCGGGGTAGTACACATACACACAAAAGCAGCTTAATAACCACAAGTAAAAAAAGTATTGAATAATGCAAAAATACCAAAAGAATAATTAACAGCAACTATCTAAAAGGATGACTGAGTCCCATGATGTTACCACTACACGAACAAAGATGGAAACCAAAACAAACCTGCGTTGTGCAAAATAATAAAATAAAGTTCTTTAATGAGCCCTTGTAGCTGGCTGTTTATGAATGCAGGTCTCTTTCATCATCTCAAAACAGAAAAGATCAGCATAGCTGCTATAGTGCTTTAGCCATTTTAACAGTATTCCATCCGGCAAGGCCTGATTGGGCAAAATGTCACATTCTGAAAAGTCAACCTAAGACATTTCTGTGGGAAAGGTAGAACCATGCTTTAGTTGTAAATTAGTGTGTAAGTTGAGTTTACAAGAATGAATAATTAATTTCTTTAGTAAAATTCATCAAAAGGCCAATCTTGAGGTGCTCTTATAAATTTTCCACTTCTATACAATTATTTTAGGATCTTTATCTTATAAGTCCTTATATGTCCCAGGTGCTTGATCGCTATCGTTGTCAATGTCCAGTCCATTTTGTTGTTAACCGTAGGTTTATTTTTCTTTTTATTTACTTGAGCAATAGATAACCTGCTCCCGGCTTGCTAGGCCTGTCAAAGCTTCACCAGTGCCCTGTTACAAGGATGTTTCGGGTTGACCCGGGATGGTCATCATGGCTACCATAACAGTCATGTGGGTTAAAATCCACCACACCATACAGTACATCTTCCAGTCCCAGCAATCCCCCAGCAATCCGTTTCCTTTCTCACAACAAGGACGTGGGGCTGGTCTCTGGGAGGTAGAATTAGAGAAGTGTTGGTGTCACGGTCGTCATCCCTCCTCTAGAGGGTGCTCCTACCCTTTTGTATTATGTTTAGTTTAAGTACCTTCACCTGTGTCTTGTCCCCCTTTTTGTTATTTAAGCCCAGCGTCTCCGCAGTTCCGGGCTCAGGTTTGGAACACGGACATCTGAAGGCCCACCTACCACCAGGCTCAGGAGTAGCCCGAGGTCATAGGCCTTTTCCCCAGATGTCTTGACCTCTGAGTCTGGGGCTCGGAGCACCTTGTCCCGTTATGCTTTTAATCTTCCGTGTTCCTGGTTCCACTTCCCCGTTCCCTGCTTTTAACTGTCTCCGTCATGGATGGACCTCCCAGCTTTTTGGATTTTTGGACATCACCCTGATTACCCCTACTGACTTCCTTGGACTCGTTTGCCTATGCCATGCCCCCCGAGCACCGGATCACTGCAGTCATCACCCCCTGTCTGTCTACCCACCCTGGTCCTGCTGAGTCTTCCCTGATGTCCTTCTCCAATCACTTCTGGATTATACTGTCACGTATTGGGTCTTTAACAACGCATTTCACGGGAGTCTGACCCAGCTACCGTGACAGCTCGGAGCTACAGTATACCAGTCCACCACTATATACAAAAATAGCAGATCAGGTGGTTTAGTCCTCTTGCTCACAGGGTCACCAAAAAACAGGTGTACAGAGCAGACAACAGTAGGATGTCAGGGTACAAGACGAGAGGTCGACCAAGAAAAACCTGTATTGAAGGCATCAAAGATATATAAAAGATACTGAAAACACATGACATTCCCCTTCACAGGGCCTACAGGCTGGCAGCCGACAGACAGTTGTTTCTCCTTGTGGCACCTTGTGGGATAAAGTAAGTAAAGCAAGTATACAATAAATGAGAGCTGAAGTTTATCTGGTCGCTGTCCACAGAAAATAAAGAAATCAAGCACGTCATCATGTGTTGCATGAAATATGAAGAGGTACTGTATGCATATACAGTATATATGGTCCTATGTATATAGAAATATAAAGATAAATTCAATTAAAGATACATATAAATTCAAGATACAGTACATACTGTTTCTTTGTGTTTCCATTTTAACACAAGAAAATAAAACTTAACTACCCAACTTATTTTTTAATAAAACATTTTGAAAACACTATTTGAGAACTGACACTTGTTCCCTGTCAGTATTACTTCTGCAACTTGGTAGGTGGTTCAAATACCAATTTATAACCTGAAAGGGACTAACTACAATGGTCTTTGTTTGCTGTCTTTCCGATTGAGAATCTCTCAAGAGATTACATGATGGAAAGGGAACAAAAGTGTAAAAAAGACAAAAAGCATTAAAAATTCAGAGACTTCATCCTAAACACAATAGCTGGCAGGGGAGTAGGCAGTCAAAACAAATAGAACATTATTCCCTAGTTTACCTTGTTATCAACACAGATAACATGTCCTTGACATCAAAATTCTAGAAAGTAGAAATGTAATGTCTTTATCTGCAAAAAATGTATAACTAATTCCCTATAAAAAACATTGCAAAACCTTTGATTTACTTTGAGCACAGCTGATTTCTGTTTTCACAACCTTTAAATATGCCATGACATGGCAAAAACATGTAAAAAGCTTTTCATATAACTTCATTGCAGAGTCAAAGGTCTGAAGTCTAATATGTGCTTTTTATCTTGAAAAACAAGACCATTTCAAAACAGCACGTCATTCAGATTTGGTTCAAATATTCTTCATTTTTGGTTTTATAATGCTAATAATTCAGGCTGCATCCTTTGTAACATTAAGAGAGATGCACTTGACATTAGATGAGTACATGATATGAAAAGCACAATTCAATGGATTTTCAATTCAGTTTCAAAACTAGATACTGATCTTAGAACATTTGGTACAGTAGCTACTAATCCATTTCACAAGTACTACACAGGAGCATGGAAAATAATATACTCTTATTGTGCATTTAATTTCCTTCCTCCTCCCCAGACTCTACCTATTGTTTGGCTTTGACAGGAGAAGTGGCACCAATAGTGCCCCATGCCAAGTGCTGGCTTTGGATCAGTCAATACAGGCTTTTAAAAGGTAATGTGAAAGCAGGAATGTTTTTAAGGGCAAAGCCGAACGAACATTATGTAACTTTGGAATGTTTACTTGTTGTGTTCTGCAAAATTCTCCAAAATAGGGATTAAAACACTGTTTACTGTGATACAAAGCTGTCTTTTGAGAACATTTCTAGAAAACTTTTTTACCAGGAAGTGTTCAGGACATAATCGTTAGTGTTGCATAAAGCTCAAAACTGGATTCAAGGAAAAAAAATCTAACCATACAATGACTCATTATCTTGTTTTTTCTTCTTTCACGTTTTGAAGCTATTTTAATTTTGTTGCAGTTTTGTGTGGCAATTGTTTGCAAAGTCTGTTCATGATCACAGGCATGTCTTTCCACAATTTATTTGCAATAGTTCTGTTGTCATGGCAAACAACCAGAAAACAACCAGGAGAAATAAAGAGACATCCAGACATCATAGGATGTAAAACTGTACAAACAACACAATAAATGACAACAAAGTAGAGGCTAGTGCAGATGTTTAGAAAAGCAGTTCACTTCTGAGGGCCTGGAACAAGCCACCAAGGCATGCTGTAGAAGCCAACAGTAACACTAGGATGTTGATATCACCTTAGGCCTGTTCTGTTAATGATGCATCGTTTTAGTCATCGAATGCATGGAATTAGCTTTCAAAACATGTGGCTACAAGAGTTCCCAGCCTAACAACATTGGCCCGCAATGGTCCCTTCCAGGAGTGTAATCCCCCCAGCAAAACATCTGGCAAAACAAGCGATCACAATACTTCAACAACCCACAATTAGGGCTACATCGCCACTGAATGGGCTAAAATGTGGATCCTGCAAGCCCAGGGCACAACAAAAGACCCCAAAAATGACAGCTTAAAGAAATAGAAAGTGACTTGAAAAATAATCAAACTCAAATCTGCTAATAATTTAAGAATTTTGCGTCACAAAATAGCCTGTTTTGTGCCCAGGTAAGATGGGCTCAATTCTTTTTCCCCATTTAGGAGACTTGAAACAAGGAGTACTGTACCAATCTGAAATTTCTCAAATCAACATGATGGTCATTAACTTATGTACTGTAATATTAGAATACCAAAAAGGGGCTATGTTGTGAAATACAGCTATGTAGAAAAGCTAATATGCATTCTACAGACAAGAAATATAAGTCCTCATAAACACCAAATTGTTAGACTTGCTGTTCAATGACATACTCAGCCACTCATTCTCTTTTATTATGATGCTCCCATTTTCAACTAGAGTATTCATACATTTTGCTGTTTCCAATGTGTTTTCCAAATCTCAATGTCCTGCCACTAAATACCCAGTTTCCCCACAATATGTTTCGTGGAGTAAAATACTCCTCAAAGGGTATTCCCTTGATGGGTGTAGGCACTAGAAAACTGATTTCTTTTTCTTTTGCTACTTTTATTTAATTACTGTTTGACTTCTTTGTATGGACAAAGAAGAGAGACTTGCAGGGATGTAAAAACATGCAAAAATTGTAAAACTGAGATTAAACAAATAGTTTCAGAGAAAATGGGGATGTTAAGCAAACTAAGGCTGAAGACTCCCTTAGCTCTAGACACATACTGTAGGGAATTAGAGAGAAAAAAAACTAATAGCACAAACAAGTGCCTGGATGAAAATGCACAGTGTCAAAAGTCACGACTCCTACTCCAACAAAGAACCTGTGCATGGGCACCATCTTTTTCTAGACTTTCTTGAATAGCAAAAGATGGCATGAAGAGTGCCTTCTAAAGGAACCGGAAGCTAAAATTCCTTTCATAAGAGACAGAGCCTTTATCTCTATAAATTACTCGTGCATCTTGTGCATCTTGGTCGTCCAGTCCCTGGAGTCTCTGTGCACTAAATGTACAGTCTTGGGTGAATGCCCACTATAATATTTGTTATACATGATACAATGTCATATTTATACACAATATTTAATAATTTTTATTTCTTCTGCTTGTCATGTAAACATCATAGCACTGAGGCAAGAAAAAACTTTACTCAAATCTGTCATAATTTAATTAAATAGAAAGTGCAAAGCTGATGGAGAAAATGGACCCAAAAGATCACAAAATAATCTCCAGATTTAGTTCTGAAGCATTGTTGAAAGATTTTGAAATGTAAAGGTTCGCTTGATTTTCAAGATTGATTTTTTATATTTGGACCGGCAAAAATGTTTGTTGCTACAGTATGTTGGCATCTGTACAGTTTAATGTTACTGCGGACTCTATCAGGGAACTGTATTAATGCTGGTCGTTAGGTTTGGTCAAGTATTTCTTGGAAAAAAAAGCTTTCTATTTCAATGAAATTACTGATTAAACAAGAGTTTTAATAAAATGACTACAAGAAAGTCATAGGGGTCAATGGTGAGGCTTTAAGGATTGGAACAACAAAATAAACTATGCTGGATAAACTTCCTTTGTCAAAATTACTGATGATGGAAAAAAACATAGGAACTTTAAGCTTTTCACTGTTGTCCACTTGGAAAATAAAATCCTGAGTCATAGTGGATCTACTGAGGTAGGATTTCTGAAGCTAGTTAAAGAATTATTATTTTACCAAAGGTAAAAAAAGTGCTAAGCAGTTTTGTTGGAGTCGCACCAAGCGACCCCTGACAAATCAGTGAGAGCAGCCCTAGTTATCTAACAGAAGCAAGTTAAAATATTACTACACTTTCTCTGCAATAGGTGAAGCCTGCCCCTGATGGATTACCCTTTAAATGTGTCAATTATATAGCCTTGTGTAGAGCTGCTCTATTATTATTGTCAGCTTGGAAGACTACGGTTTGGAAGAGACTGCAATACAATGAGAGTCCTCAATATCGTAAGAACCTCTTTTTTATTGTTCAGCAAAGACAAGACTAAGGGATATGAATAAGAAGGTGGAATGTGTGACCTTTTTCCTTTTGTTTTTTTTTTTCATTTCTGCTTGTTAAAAGGATTAAGAGCTGTCTTTTTAAAGGAGATGAAAACGGTCACTTAGTATCATGCAGAAACACCCATGTAGATAATATTCAAATGCCGCATCCTTACTTTACTGAATCTGTCTGATCACTTAAATATGATGCACAACTACTGAACCTGTAAACAACGTTTCCGAAACGTTGTGTTTTCTTTTTTTCAGCTTGGAATAAACCTATTACTTGTTCCTATATAAAATAATTATTACACTAAGAGAAAGTAAAGTCGTTTTCAAGGCTTAATGTCAAAAATATAACATGATCACTGAAAGCAACTGTTTTATATGAACATGCTTGCATGTTAAGTTTTTATGCTGCAAGTAAATGTACAGAAAAATAGTTATTCGTTTTTGGTGGTTCATTCATTCAACTGCTTGTTTTTGGCCATGTATTATTATTTTTGTTAACCTCTTTATTTTATGGGAATTAGATTGAACTCCACAATTATGTTTTGTCATGTTAATCAGAACGTGTAAAAACTTGCATACACTTTGTACTATGGATACTGTAGCTACTGTACTGTAGCAGAACTTTAATCTGTATTGTAACAGGGACCTGATCCCTCAGAGTTATACCGCCCAGAACAGGCACAGAAGAAGGATGAGGAAGAAAATGTTGGCTTCAGGAATTTTAAGGTACTTTTTATACAGTATTTCTGCTTTAAAGTAAAGTGTTGTTCTTAGCAATTGGTTAGATAAGTGGTCTTTCCCATTAAGGAATTCGACACTGTTTCAATGCAGAATGCATCATTAATCTTAAATGTCATATAGATTATATTGTTTAAACAATGCATCTGTCTTGGTACTGCAGAGTGGGGACCTTGTTCAGCGGGTCTATAACACCTACAAACTGATGCACACCAATCAGTCACTTCAATTTGTGAAACAAAAGGTAAGTCATACAAATGAAAGTACTTACTGTTATGCCTCCAATTTGTAAGCCAGATTTGTAAACTTGAAAAGAGCCAGATAGTGCACCTTTTGCAGAAGTATGGTGAATATTCTTCGCAGCAATACTTTCAATACTTTTTAGCAATACTTTTTTTCACAATGTGTTAGACCTCAGAACATGTGCTACTGCTATCATAACCTTGTGGAAACACTAAAACTGATTTGAACAACAAATTGTGGCTAACCTCTAAGTGTGATGATAAATTAAGGTTTTAAAAAGGGCTATGGATACTAGATGCCCTGGTTTGTTGAACAGGGGAAAAACACTCAAGAGGTTCCATTCTTCTTCTAGCATGTGGAGTGGTTTGGCTTCAATCACACAAAGATGACAGTCATGGAAAGTCTGGATGCTTTGGATCAGCTGGTGGATCAGTCCGATCCTGATGTTGACTTTCCGAACTCTTTCCATGCTTACCAGACAGCAGAGGGGATTCGGAAAGAACACCCAGACAAAGGTCAGTCCTTCAGTGTTCACGCTGGATTCATATACCCCAAGCTTGCAGCTGGAAGAATGTTGGCTTAATAATTCTTATTCTTATTATAAATGTGTACAGTCCATCATGTTTTCAAAAAGAAATACCTCTACACATGCCAGATAGAAAAACATTAAAGGAAATCATGATTAAGTAATTGCAGAATTGGAAATTCAGTATGTTTAAAAATCATTCTAGATATTCAGCATATTCAGGATGTTAAATATATACCTAATGCATAAGTGGACAAGTGGGAAAACTTTGTTTTGATCACTTATCAGTAAATAATTTGGATACTTAATACAGCAACATTTTAATCTGCAGGAATTCCTTTTAACACTTCTGATGTTTAGTATTTTACTGTTAATAGATTGGTTCCAGCTGGTGGGTCTCATTCATGACATTGGGAAGATCATGGCTCTCTGGGGTCAGCCTCAGGTGAGTGGACAGCAAAGTGGAATAACATCCACACAAAGTGAAGCTGGAGTGCAAAGTTTATCCAAAATGCAATTTTTCAGCTTTCAGCACCTTCATCAGTTTTGTTTTTATACACGGCTCTTTCTTCAGATTGCCATTTAAAACCTGCTGCTGAAGCCCATTACAACTGGTTCAGCAGTTCATTCAGATTCTAATAATGATGAAAGGAGCCAAGGAGTATGATAGCATACTTAATTAATTGGCTGTGGGAATTACAGCATTATCGTACGAGGAATGAACCAGGAAGGCAGCTGCAAGCTGCAGCTGGCGTGGAGGAGGTGTGCTAGAAAATATGTGAACATAGTTGAGGCAGCCAGCAAATATTAACACATAGGAGAGACGCAGTATGAAATTAGAATTTGACTTTTTCATGAACATCTGTTAAATAACACCATTTCAAATTCTAATAATGACAAAATGAGCCAAAGAATGTAAAGGGCTAGTGTACTTAATATTTTGTCTTCAACTCACCTAGCCGGGGGAATGATCGTGCTATTTGAAGAGCAGCACTCTCATAACCCCCTATAAAATCTCCAAAACACAGATAAGTGATGATGAGCATGTCTAATGCAGGGCATGGAACTCAAGTCACCAAACAGATGGCAGTGCAGCCACCGAACACTGGAACTCTTTGTTGGGCAGCAGAAGCATTGTGGCAACCTGGAAGAGTAGTCTGATGTCAGCTGTACTGATGTGGAAGCAGGATAGGAATCTGCAAGGAGTTATTACTTGCTGAAGTTTGCTAGAACTGAATGGATGAGGACGGATTATAAGTGGAGCCCCCAAAACAAGTAAAGAAGAAATATCAGCTACCATAACAGTTTTAAGCTTGGGAAGGAGAAGAGAGAGTTGAGGGTCAACACCACACCAACTGGACACCAAACAAGAGGGGTGTGGAGGGAAACCATCACCATAGCAGCGTGGGTTACAACCAGGGAGTTGGCACCAGGGATGGGAAGAACTGTACAGTAAATGAGGAGGCCCAGACCAATAGCAGACTAATGCCGCATGCTTACAGCCTTGGGGGTAAATTGGCATCAGTGAGTGGGGGATTCACTGTAACAGATACTGAAACAGAGAAAATGAAGGTTTGGGGGAAGTGGAGAAATTTAACAAAAAAAGATAGCCTGAGGCTGTAAGTATAATGTGTTGGACACTCAACCAGAAATGGAGAGACAAACATGGGGGAATGTGAGAAGAGAGGGGGGGGGGGAATGAAGATAAAAAAAACCCCTACCAAACTGTTAAATAACATAATATGTAGACTTACACTTACTGTAATTAAAACAATAATATATTTGTTAAAATTAATGTTAAAATAAAATATTGATTTGGACACATACATACTGTCACTTATAAGATGTACAGTACAACATTAGATCTTTGCCATTTACTTTAAAAAACAGTAAGCCAATTTAAACTTTTAAACTTCCTTTTCAGTGGGCAGTAGTTGGTGATACATTTCCAGTGGGCTGCAAATTCCAGAACTCCATTGTTTTCAGAGACAGCACTTTCGGGGACAATCCTGATGACAAAAACCCAGCCTACAAGTACAGTAATGTTTTCTGCTTTATTGAACACAATGAAGACACAGGGCTAATATTCTTTACATCAAATTTAGAAACGGCAGAACACAGAAATCTTGTGGCATCAATACAAAGATGATAGGAACTTGGTTGTTGTCATCTCTCATGAACTTTCATTATAAACTCCATTTATATTAGTAATTTTGTAAATAAATAACACATTCAAAACTTAAGATAAAGCTCTTTAAGATTTTACAGATGGACTAACCTGGGAGATAGGACAATTGAAATATTAATTGATTAAATAAAAAAATAACTTTTTTTTTTTACAATTGTTCATCCTAGTACCGAATATGGGATATACAAACCAAACTGTGGGCTGGACAATGTATATATGTCATGGGGTCATGATGGTGAGTCATTATGTTCTATTTTTTTTCATTTATCTATTCTTACTATTTATATTAGTAATACAATAAAGCCATCTATTTTATTAGAAGTAGAATCACAATTCCTCAGCTTGGTCTAAATAATCTAAACTGTATGTTAGAGAATTAAGTGCTTCAGTATATAATTTTGTTATTAAATATTCTAAGCATGAAATATCTCCTAAAAATAATTTCAAGTGAATTGAGAATTGCACAAAGTACAAAATAACGTAAGGGAATCGTGTTATTAATATAATAACAATATCGTTACACTCATATACCACTTTTCTGGAAACTCCACGTAAAGTGCTTTACAGGTAATGGGGACTCTTCTCCTCCTCACCTCCACCAATGTGTATCACCCATCTGGAGGATGCAATTGCAGCCAAAGTGCACAAGTACACTCGCCACACACCAGCTATCAGTGAGGAGGAGAAAAGAGTAATCAAGCCAATTTAAAGATGGGCATTATTAAGAGGCCATGACTGGTAAAGGCCAGGGGGAAATTTGGCCAGGACACCAGGATTACTCCCTTAATCTTTTCGAGAAACATCTTTTTTACAGTATAGTGTCCCCGTCACTATAATGGGGCATTAGGACCCACATGGACCGCAGGGTGAGCGCCCCCTGCTGGCCCCACTAACACCTCTTCCAGCAGCAACCTTAGTTGTTCTCAGGAGGTCTCCCATCCAGGTACTGACCAGGCTCACACCCGCTGTGGGTTGCCAGTTAGCACTTCAAAGCACTATCCTACAAAAACAACTTGAGAAATAACTTTCTTTCTTCTTTCAGAGTATTTATACAGAGTGATGAAATTCAACAAATGCCCAATTCCAGAGGAGGTATGTCAGCAAAAACATCCGTTTTTTTGTTCCTAGGAAAGTGATTTTAGTCCAGGTGTCTCTGGTCCTGGTTATGTTGGTCGCCTTCTTTTTATTGTAAAGAAGCTAAAGTGCAACTAAAGCTTAATAATTTACATTTTATCAGCATATTTTAAATGAACAAATCAAACAATTAACAAATGCCTTAGGACAGAATTTTTTCCTCTTTCCTTATAGGGTTTATATATGATTCGATTTCATTCATTCTACCCCTGGCACACTCAAGGAGACTACACGCACCTCTGCAATGAAAAGGATCTGAAAATGCTGCCCTGGGTGAAGGAATTCAAGTATGTATAATGTGTACAACATGCTGAGCTCTATCTGCTGAATATGGCAATTCACTAAAGAACACAGGATTTGTTGCATGAGATCAGGACTAGGAGATCAGGCCTTAATGTTCTTACAAACAGCAAAAAAAAATGTATTCAGACACAACAAAGACAGTTAGCCTGTAAACATTTCCTGCTCAACACTTATTAAGCTGGAAGAAGAGTCTTATCTGAAAGTATATTTTTCATTACTCTTGCTATACAGTAAAAACGGAGGTCTGGAGAAATAAACATTTGAGGCACTGGAGTCACATCAAAATAAGTCTTTAGACTGTAGACCTTTGAGGTCATCACAACCACAGGACATCACATTTTGTAGATATTTTAAACGGTAAACAAGTAGGAAAATAACTGCTTGGGAAAGGGACAGAAAACCCTGTTCTTTCATTTAGCCAGGTATATATTGATGACATTGAATTCAGTCCAGAATGTAAAAATGTAGAAAAAAGTATTTTTTTACATTTACATCTTGGAAGTGAGATTATTCTTCAACACTATGAAGTACATGATCCTTAACTAAGTTCTCATGTTCCTTTTTCAGCAAATTTGACCTCTACACTAAAAGTACAGATCTTCCTGATGTCAAGAACCTTAAGCCATATTATCAGTCTCTGATTGACAAGTACTGTCCAGGGATGTTGTCCTGGTGAAAGGATGCCTGAGGTTCTACAATGGGAATGGAGTGTTCAAATAAGCTGTCACATGTAACATTTGTATGAAAAAGACTTTGACCTTTGTAAAAGGTGAAATGTGAATGGTACAATGTGAGTGAATTATGACAGGATTCCTCAGTTTCATTTAAATGGAGAAGAAAAAAACACAACTCCTTCTTGTCACAGTGGCAACACTAGAGTCCTGCTCGTTAACAGTGAGTCAGAAACATCTGCATAGGCCTACATGAACACTACCAAAACCCTACGGGTTGACCCATTTAGATCATATATAGTATACCCAAGAACATTGGCTTAGTAAGACTGATGCTTTGGGGTTATTGTAGCACTGGAGGAGTGTGGATAAAAAGAGTAAATGCATTAAAGTTTTAAAACATTGTCCTTCAAATTGGAAACTGTTGCTTTAGACATCTTGCACAGAAGGCCCCTACCTTCAAGAGACAGCCATTATACTTCAGTTAAAGCCTAAATTTGCAAGGCTAGGTCATTTAGACTCAGGGGATAGGAAACTTCTATGTCAATAAAGTTATACCATAAAACAAATAACATCACACCACGAACTAAATATACTGCTTATAATACATAACTCTAAAGATCATATCACTAGGTATTTTCAATAAGTACAGTACATTCACTACTTCACTAGTGAAGACACATATCTCTTGGGGAATATCTTAATTATAACTATGAATCATGTTGTCTATGGTTAATACTGTTCTTCCATTCTTGTAAAAGCTGAATAAAGTATTAGGAAACACTGCAGACGATATTTTGTTTTGTTCATTCGTATATCCTTTACGCAAATAACTTGTTAATAAACAAACCAAAAAGCTGGATGACTGTTAAATACCAAATCTTGGTATTACGTCTACTCACAAAGTTTTATCAGGAAAGAAAAAAACATTTGCTAATGGGACAACAGAATGACCTCTTGCTAAGGTAAAGCGAAAAGGAATTTGTCATATTATGTCAAATATATATATATTAAGTCATATGTTTGGTGATGCTCACAAAAACCTTCTCTTTTTACAATCACATACTGTACATATCATACAAATAGCAGCTTATGATGACAAATATCAAGAGGTTTATTTTTTAATATTAACAGCTATAAATCCTCCTTAAACAGTATGATATATTCCAACAAAATAATCCTAACAAAACATTCAGTATTTGGATTAAATTAAAATCTAAATATCTAAACTCTAATAAGGTGTAAAACATACAATATTCATGCCTACCTTATCAGAAGTGGAGCACATCTCTTTGGATTTTCAGAGACGGAAACAGCCCCGTGCCTTAATTGTAGAAACCAGAAATGATTTAATGTGGTTCTTTTCAACTAGACAACAAAGTTAGCACATTAATCACTCTTGACACATTGTGTCAGTACATGGTTTCAGTGTACTAAAATAATTCTCAGATTAAGATGTTGTAACTGGGGATATGACAGCAAACTGTGTCAGCTGTTGAAGGTTTCTGAAAATTTGCTGTAAACTGCATGTGTTCACTTTGTGCTTAACCAGGTTTTTATTTGCACCACATAAGGAAATACTTAATTACCATTCATGTCCAGTCATTCCTTTGGAGAATCAGGTGTAAATCTATGATCAAAAAAGATTATATGTCACTAAGTGATTTTATTTTCTAATGAATAACTTTTAATTTTATTCTGAAGAAATTCAATACGGGTTTATGAGCTCATCATAGTAGTTGTTCATCTTACATAATCCAGAGAGTGCTCACCGTTTTTGCATTCAGAGACTGATGCTGTAGTATTCACTGAAGAAAATCCTAATCGGTCACAGGTTTTGTGGGGCCAAGTAACAGACGACTTGATCACAGCATTCTGAATATTCTAAAGGCAGTTCTGCAGGGTCTGTTGATTTTTAGAAAGTATAGACATTGATCTTCTTTTAAAGTTCCAGTGAGTTATCCCCAAACGATGCAATCATTGAACAACTCCTCAACCGCAAAAGAGTGCAGTCTTTCCTTTTAAAGTTGTGTTTTGGACCTTCAAAACACTCTTCCAAAAGCTTTCCAGGTTCAGTATGTGTACCACCTATGTACAGTATGAGGTGACTGATTCCTGGTACACATTTTTGTACACTTGTATTTAAGTAAAAAGGTTGAAGTGCCATCAATACATGGCAAGCATAACCCCACAAAAGGAAACTCGTTAAAAACTAGAAACTAAAGTAAAAAAACCCCACAAACAAGCAACAAATGAAAGTGTATGCAGGTGAAGCTTGGAAAAGCATCTCAAACGAACATATCAAGAGTCTGGTGATGTCGATGGAACGTAGTTGTTACTGGTAAGGAGTATGGAGAACAAATACTAACTTTCTATTAGTTCGATTAGGTTTAAGTTGATTTGGCCCAATACTTATGCTGACCTAAAGTTTTGGGTGACTGAACACAAAACATTTTTGGTCCAAAATGTATTCATTTAAATATCCTGAAATAAAAGATGACATTATGTACTTTACTCTCTTTCGGATGATTAGTGAAACAGAGGTCCTGACTCTCAGTGGTCATTAAAGATCCCTGGGTATTTCTCGGTAAGTTATCCCGGTGTCCGGGCCCAATTTCCCCCCTCAGTCTTTACCGTGGCCTCCAAACTGTCCCCATGTATGATTGGCTTGCACTTGCCCTGCAATGGACTGCCGCCCCGTCCAGGGTGTACCCTAACTTGCACTTGTTGCTTGCCGGGTAGGCTCTGGCTTTCCGCGACACCGTATGGTATAAAGCGGTTTGGCAAATGACATGACATTATGTACTTTTCCCTCATATTTATCTTGTGATCTGAAACAAGTTTAAGACGTACACAGCAAAAATGAAACATTTTACATCACTGTCCCATCCCTTTGAGTTTCATTTAGGCTGATAATGTTTACATCATAACTCTGGGGTTCTTGGGCCACAACTTCACTGCAGTGTTCAGACTGGTCATTCCTGGTGGTCATGACACCTTGAAGGTCATGGGTGATGAGACACTGTTAAGGGTGTATAGCATAATCTCCCAAACAAAAGGGATAGAGTGGATCCTAAAAAGGGGTGTGCAATCAGTTACAGCTGCCAAAATGTACTTATACCTTATACCAAATACCCAAAGAGTTTCTTGATTAACAACCACATCTGTTCTTGATCATGATTAGGAGCTTTCAGACATCACCGTCTTGTTCCCATTTCTATTAGCTAGTCACCACTAGCCTTGGACTAGGACTTGTACAATCTGCATGGGATGGAAGGCACATGTGTTGTGACAACCTGCATTGAGGAGAAACCATCACACAACAGCTTTCACACAATGCACTTAGACAAAATATGACCTTAATCCAGTGGGATGGAGGCGAAGATGATTCCCAGTATCTGCTGGAAACTAGCAAGGAAAAATACAGCACAGAAATACTTGTATGAAAATAATCTACAGAGTACAGTGGGTCTACACATCTGCGAATATAACACTTGCAAATTTGCTGATTGGAGATTCAATTGTGCCGATTGGGTCCTGCATGGAAGAAGAGCAGAACAGAATGAAACCGAGTCAAAGGTTATAAAGTACAACATTCAGATTAACTCTGCCACTGATTAGGATCATGAGATGAATCTAGCTAGTGCTTGAATCTCTCCCTGCCCCCTGGCCCTGCCCAAGTACCCAATATGCAGCATCTACATCTCAACTAATGCAGTTTTATGTCAGCTGCATGGGGAGTGAACAATTTTACTGCTCTTTTCATTACAGTGGGTTGTGCCAGTTGCAGAGCATGGAATAGCTGGAAGGCAGAGGGAGAAAGCACAGGCAGCACCAGAGGATGGATTCATGTTTACTTTAGCAGAATACTTTAGGTTTGTGAGTACTGTTGTTTGTTTCAGTCAATCAATGGTGTTTTCAATATCTTAAAGCCAATGCATATTACTTTGATGATCATATAAGGGAGGGTTTCTCATATCTTTTAACCATGCATAGTACAGTGTATACTTTATGCATTATGTGACAGTTATATGAGAATTTGGCTAATCATGATGGTTCTCTGCACTGTACCCTAACGAATGTCGAGATCTTACTGTTCAACAATAGTGCATCATCTACAAAAACAGATTTAACCATCAAAAAACAAATGGTTTAATGCATAATTATTTCAAGCATCTGCTCTTGTGCAATCAGATCTGACAAATGGAAAAAAAAGTACTAGTGGACTAGTTCTGTATGTTATGGAACTAGCATTTTATTTGAAAAACTGCTTTTTAATTGAAATTAAAAATTGATTTCTTGCCTTTTAATTCTTTATATTTTTTAACTTGAATATCTTTCAAATTGTTCTACTAGACGATAACTGCCAAAATGTCAAAGACATGCTACTCTTTTTAGAGGTCACGTATTTGAATTTGAGTCCCATTCATGTTGGGTTGGGGTTGAGGGTTCAAATATAAGTATATGAAGGATCTTTCAGCTCTAACTTGAGTAATACTTTTAGTACTTTTAATTGGTGCTAAATCTACTTACAGTAAATACTTAAAGTATGTAAATACTATTAGCAACTTTTATCTTAAGCAACTTTTCACTTTTGCCTTAATTCTAAGACAAGAAATATAATTTGCCAATTGCACTCATTGTTAACAAAACGCACTGTGCCAAGACGTTTAGGTAACTACTTTTTATTTACTGTACATTCAGTATACTGTGCTGTATTCTGTATACGTTTTTATGGCTTTCTTTGCATAACTGTGCACCGTTTTTCTTGCCATTTTATTATTTTGTATTCTTGCATGACCAACTTTGTATATATTGTAAACTTCCTCTGCACAAAGATACCTGCCAATGTAGCTGCCACCTAGTGTACTTCTTTTGACCTTCGGAGCAAATAAAAAATCTTAAAAACAATCTTAAGAAAAGACTGACTTGTCTAAGGTTTAGTCCATACTATAGTACATATTCATTCATTAATAAAAACTTGCTTATTCCCAGCAAGGGACTGAATTACCCAGAGCCTATCCAGAATACATGCAGGACACAAAACAAGACAACAACCTTGGCAGAACAGCACGTATAAAGTATCTTAGAATGAATAGTCTCCAAGGTTAGGAAGGGAGTTAAGAGCATCAATTGCAATTAAGTGTATCAAAATGAGTAAGCTTTGACCTATCAGCTCTACAGCAAACTGAACAGTGTATAAATACACAACAATCACATCTGTACATTTTTTGAGTTTTCCAATGTTTGATTTAATTGGCAATCTTTTAGGCCTGTAGACGCTGTTGATGCAGCTTAACAAGAACAATTCTTCATGTCCTATAAACAGAAAACAAATTGATTTCAATAACGATTACTCAAATCACTGAGAAAATTACATCATAAAACTGTCAAAGACCTTTGCTAACATTAAGTACTTTGAAGGGATAATCTGTATTATCAACACTTTTTCTCCACACTGAATGAGCCATTCACTGTGGCCACTTTACATCTGAAATGTGCAGGTGATTGCCAGAAATATTTCAGTTTTTCAAAGTAATGGCAATGATCTCAAGATGTGCCAAGTGGATTTGCCCACTCCCTGGTTAAATGCAAGAGTAAGAAATAATCTGCTAATGACACATAAACTCCGAAACAAGAGAAAGGCTTGTATTTTGTAGAGTTTTATTATAAATATCATCCACAGCTTTAAAACATTTGTCCACTTTTAATATCCTTGCTTTCATATTTGTGATTTTGAAAACGCAGAGAAAAATAAAATCCTTCTGCTGTTTGCTTCAACAAGCGAGCACTGACTGATTTAAAAATCAAGTCACAGACATCCTCTGCAGCTAAGCCTTTGTTCAAACCCACAATTTCTGTTATAACGTGTCATGTCACCTGAATGATTACACCAAACACACACACCAAAAATAAATCTAACACACGGTCTCAAGATTTTGACACAGAATCCCATACATTTTGCAGCTTTGGTAGTGTAAGACAGCCATTTATGTTACACTTACAATTCAAGTTTGCAATCAAACAGGCCTGCCACCTGAGCTTAATGCACAATCATTCATTAAATAGTTTGATAACAAAAGCAGAATACTTCCTAGTGTACTACGTTTGCCCTAGTCTCTCTGGGAAAAGGTATTAAGGTAGGTAATTTCAGATAATTTATTTTAGTTATATATCAAGAATGCTTTTAACACTTATGATACTCAAAGAAGCCCATGAAGAGGAGAAAAAGCTCAGAAAATGCATGCAAAACATTTGATGTGTTTCATAGCTAACTGAAATGCACACATTTTAGTTGTTGGCTTGAAACTGCTATACTTTTATTTTACATAACCTTAGTGTATATGCCTTGATCTCAACTAACCTCTTGATGACTTCAATCAGATTTAAGACTACTTCTGACTCACATGAGCTGAAGCATATTTCTGTAAACACAATGGATCCCTGGCTTAAAATACACAAAAGCTCTGGGTAGGTCACAAACATTTCTAAAAGCAGGATCCATTCAAAGAAGGTAGTAATGACTATACCTTCCCAAGATGCTAACAAATAGTGCTTTGTAATGAAGAACTTTACATGCATTACTCCAAAGTCTATTAGGTTTTTATGGAATGGTTTTCATTCACTCTAACCAACAAAACTAAACATACAAACTAGACCTCATTTAAAGAAAGGCAGTCCAAGGCGAACTGGTTTTTTAAGCCTTTGTTTAGTGCAACTCAAAGTGATGACCACTGTTAATAAAGTGACATATTATTTCATTACATTCCCAGGGGTATACACAAGTGTCCTCCAGGTGGCACTATTTCATTCACTGGCACTGAAATTAAAGGTACCGTCTTAAGCAAAAAACACTTGAATATTTTGTAGGCATTTATCACTGAATAAGACAAGTTTATACACAGTGTAAAGAGAACTTCAAAAGCAACGCAACAGAGTGTAAGTAGCACTGCCCTAAAGCAAAACCTGGGGATTTTGGGAATACTTTTAATTTACCATTCAATACATTTAATTGCCAACTCAATCCAATATAAAACAAAAAATGGAATGCATACTTTTTTGTTGCCATACTCAACCACAATCAGAACACAAAGCAGAACACAAAGCAGGAAAAAATATTTGCTCTCAGTGGGTTAGAAATTAACAGCTACAGCATATGTTTAAGGTTAGGAAAGTGAAGATCATAAAATCCATTACATAATATAGAAAGCACGGTAGTGAAAATGTACTTTTACTGTATTCTTACAACATTTTGTAAAAACCTTCAAAATTCTGAAACTAAATGAAGAAAGCACGGTATGTAGGAGAAAATACAAAAGGGTTTCTTAGTTTAGATTTAAAATGACAATCTAAGAAACAAAATATGGCCCACCATTCAGAATCCTACAGTTCAACAAACGTGACAAAAACTCACCAGGGAAAAACATTAAAAAATGTGAAATAATCCTGCAGTTCTAACAATGAAAACAAGTCCCTTTATTGCCAGGATGTGTTAGAAAATTTACCCCTAATTAAATAAAAAGCACTACAGCAGGTTCAGATAGCCATTTGGCCACTTGTTTCTTTACTTTGGTTCTAATAAATTGCAACACCAAGGATGTGGGCTTTAAAAGGCCTAAACGATTTTACCCCTTGAAGATGGAGAGAAATGCCTAGCTGAACATTTCTTCTAGCTACTCGAGGTACTTATTCTGAAAATTACAGCACAACACAGGAAAAATCAACCAAGGTCGTTTAAGTCTAGAAAATGTTCGATGGGGGAAAAAAGTACATTTGGTACATTTGGGGGGCTTGAGAAAAGCTTTGGAGTGACTGTTCTAAAAGAATCCTTTAAGGGCACTTTGGAATGACCTCTGTTTTCCACTGCATGAAGAATGGACATTATCAGGGACGAAGCCAAATACCATCACTTTCTTTTTTTGGTGCTTTTCTCTGAATCTACCATCTGCTCTTCTGAATTCCCTCCATCATTCGCAGTCAAGTCCTCTTTTTTCTTCCCCTGATCCTTTTTCACCGCAGCACCCGCCGTGTCCTTAGTCTTTTTGGGTTTGCTTTCACTAACGGTAGACTTTGGTTTGCTGCCTCTTGGAGTTCTGCCAGAGAGCATTTTAAGGAGACAGATGGCTATTCCAGTGAGGAAGAGGGCCCACAGGACCTGGGGCCCCGTCAGGGATCGGACATAATCACGAACGTGTCGCAGGACAACTGGAACAAAGGCATCCATGGTGCGTTTCAAAGGTCCCTTGTCCTTAAAACAAAAGGAAACCGCCATGTTTAAACTGACCCAGGCCTCTCTGAGCTCACTGCAGGCTTATGCAAAAATAATACCAAAACTAACTGTAAATCGAACTAGATCAACAATTGTGTTGAGAGAACAATAAAATTCAGAAAAATGCCATGAAGATATTTTGGGCAAAAACTTCAGAACTATAATAAGCAACATATGTGATTTGCAGCTGTCTTGCTTCAAAATAGCTCATTCAGTTTGGCCTAGACACACAGATGGCACAGTATCCCCTCCAGCAGAATTCGACTATATGTTGTTGAGCTGTAAGAGTCTAAAGACATTACCTTCAGTCCAAACTGACTGAGCATTGCATCTAATGTGGGATCCCCAAGGAACACTGTAGGGTAAAATTCTTCAACAAACTGTCTTCTCCACCAATTCTGTGGATTGGGCCTACAAACAAGGTCAGAAAAATTGTTTTCATGTTTGAATTCAGAGCAGCAGTAGAAATGGCTTTGAATCCATTTCAAAAGTCTTAATGACATTTTGTGCTTGAATCTCTTATTTTACCAGCAGTAAAATAAGAGATGAGTCTGCCATACTCACCCATCACTCATTTCAGTGAACCAGTACTTGTAAAGCTTGGCCCGGATGAATGCTGGAGGCTGTTGGCTGAAAGGGTACTGAGACTCATCCACCTGTATCAAATTGATCACTTTTGGGCAGAAGAAAAGACAACAAATTGTCAGTGGCACAGTGACATAGCTGCCTATGTTAAGACCTCTTCAGTCTCCTTTTTCCTGTCCTGTCATTTTTTTATGGGAGCAAACCCAATGTTGTAGTGTCGCTGCGTTATTTACTCGCTGTTGAACCAGCCACAAGAACAGGCAAGCTCTGGACTCCTTACTGGTGCTGGCCACACTCACCATCCTTCTTCCCTTGTAGAAGGCGATGGACCAAAGCTGTGAACCATGGGCTTTGTGTATGAGGGCCGAGAGCTGCAAACCACATCTGCCAATCCAGTCGCGGCTGATGGGGAGTCACCCACGGGAGAGGGGCGCTGATGTTACCAGGCTTATACATGAACTGGATTTCCTGTGGGGAGGGGGGGGGAGAGGAAGCTCAAGATAGCACATAACCAGGATATTACTATGGCTGCCGATTGATGAACACTTAATCGCTATTTTGAAATACGTGTTTAAAAACCACCACACTCATTTAAAAAAAAGTCATCTCATAGCTTATAGCTGCAGTGGTTTTTAGACAGTTTTTGAGGCTGTTGTGTACCTGAAAAACCTTCAAAAGCTTACGGTTTCCAGCATGAAGGATGTGACACAAGATAGCAGCTACACATTATAACATAATAGGCAGACTGCATTTTAAACAACTGAAAACAGAGTCAGGTTGTGAATAAAAAAGCACTTTTTGGTACACCTGTTGTACAAACCAGAAAGCTCTCGACCTTGGTCTTGGGCGATCTCTGCTTTTCTGGTATTTTTGAGATTTCTCTTGCATTCAGGTTAAAAAATACAACTAAGGTTACATCATGTTTGTAGACTTTAAGAACACTCTTTAGCTTTCTTTGTAAGTATACGCTCCCCTATTTCTGTCTAGAATCTTATCAGTTGAGCAATTTATAAGACAGAGGTGGGAAAGACATGGACTCCGACAAACATTGACTGTTCCACACAAATTAACTTTCAACTTTAACATTCCACACACCCGAGTGAGGGAGGGTTGTTGAAAAATTGTTGAATTGTTCTATGTAAAAGCTCCCTTCAACTCAATTTAAGAAATAACAGTTAAATTCAGTCATTCAGTATGGTTTCAAATTACAATGTGTTCATGTTTTTTACATATAACAATTGTTCTAAACAACCTGGGATGAGACTGTATTCAGCAAAACAGGGACTGTACTGCAGGTGCAAAACTGATACCACTATGCACTGAAACACACACCATTAAATGTGTTTAAAAAGGGTGACATCTGAACAGCATGTGAGAAATATTAGTTAAAGGAATTCCTATAACATCTGTACTTGATCGTTATCCATGTTATTTATGTTATGCTTTATCTACATTTCAGTGGCATTTTCCATCTTCTTTTATACTTTTCAACTAACTGAAGTTTTTTTTTAAAAAAGCACGCATTGCAGATAAATTTAGGCGTCAATTCTGTATGAAAACGCACATCAATCTGTAGATTTAGGGTTAGCGAAAAACACTGCTCTACCACTATGATCATAAAAACTTTTGACAGACAAGCTCCTTGAAAGTATTTGGTTGTTCATAGGATAGACGTAGCGTAATTATATTTCAACGATGTGGAACACGATTTCATGTTCTCAAACAAACATGCACGGCTGTCCTTATCAAACAACTTACTGTCCACGTCTCTTTGTCAAGACTGCCCTCTATCACCACTTCCGGACGACCTCCGACCCCAGTCATCCTCCTGAAAAGCCCATAGGAGTTCACTAGCTGGTAGCGATCAACAACATCATGCACCTTTCTGATGCCTGGCCACAACCTGCTATTGGCATCATATTCGATGAACGTATAGGGAACCTACAAACAAAGAAAGAAGTTAAATTGTATAAAACAGATTAAGAGTACATCCTATTTGCTATTAAAAACACTAATCATAGTAAATAATTAAACTTCACCCTGATTTAAAATGTTAAGATCATCATAGAAGTATTTTATGTTCCTCAAACACAAAAAGACAAATAATGTACATCATGTTAACAGTTAATGCATCTTAAACAGCGTTGGGCTACTGATGTTTCTTTTTTAATGCTGAGAAAATAACGGTCTTAAACGAGAGGGGAGAAGAAAAGGAGACCAAAGAAACAGCTAGATGAGTTTTCTTAATGGTGAAGTGCAGAGGCCATTAATCATCAAAGGCTGAAAATGTGAGCAGTGGAACGTGACTATATAAGTAATAGCTTCTCTTACCAGGCTAACTGTGAACATGCCTACAGCAGCAGTGGCAAATATTGCCCACTGAATAGTGGACCACAGCTTCCAGAAAAACCCCCGAACACTAGCACACCTGAAGGCAAAAAAAAAACACAGGGCTTTCCTTACAAAACCACTTGAAAACATCTACATATGTAATTCAAAAAAATATTTTTATGCCATTAAGTTACTTTGTGTGTTTTTAGTGATATAAAAATATTTAAACTAATATAGCTAGGTGGGTAGCTGCGTCAGCATGCGTAGGCTGCAAAGGAACACTTGAAGAAGGCTCAACGGCCGAAACGTTGTGTTTTCTTTCTTCTTCTTTTCAGCATAGAATAAACCTATTACTTGTTCCTTTAAACTAATATGGTCAAAAAAGATCATGTTTATTAAAAATCATCAACTGAATATTATACCAACTATTTTCCTTTCCAAATATGATAATCATCCTTTTGATCCGCTCACAGAAAGACGAACACTTACTTGAACATGGCTGTGACAAGTTCCCAGGTAAGGGAGAGGACTCCCATCCAAATGGTAGGAATGGTTACCAGCTTTAACCAGTGGATAAATTCATGATAGGTGAATGCTACAGAAAGAAAGCACAAATACAGGTTTCATCATTCACGCTATCTAAGAAAATCTTCAAACTTATAGATGTCGCCATTCAAAATGTGCAACCCATACTGGGTTTAAATGATAAACGATTGCTTCATTTAATCTCTCTACTGTGCATGTTTAAATCCGCTTAATATCGAACATTAATATGGAATCACACAACTAAATAAATTAATAATGATATTAATTTAAGTATTTAAATATAAAATAGTGCAGAGGATTTGGTGGAAAGGTCCCCATTTAGGAGATCTGAGTTCAATTCCTGCTTAGGGTACAGGTTTTTCTTCTAACAAAGACTCCTTTTTAAAAAATAAGAGTAAATATTATGCACACCAACAATTATTTATTGTTTTTTTATATATATCACAGCATATTTAAAGTTAAATTATAATAATAATGAAATAAAAATGTGAATGAGCAAACGTGAATACTGTCAACAGTGGGAGTAAAAACCAGTTCAATCACGATTTGTGAAATTTTTTACAGCTTTTATTTAAACAATATCTAGTACCTGGTTGCATTTTTAGAAACCTTAGTTTGAATAAAGCAGATCCCAGTTGTAAGAGTTCATAACACGAGAACACATTATGCTACATTTTTTATGCATCAGTTGAAGCGTTCTGAAGTCTCTCAAAAATGTAAAAAATGTAATAATAATTAATAATTGCTTAGACTTATATAGCGCTTTAAGAGCTTTACAGGTAATGGGGACTCCCCTCCACCACCGCCAATGTGCAACATCCACCTGGATGATGTGACGGCAGCCATGGTGCGCCAGAATGCTCACCACACATCAGCTATCGGTGGGGAGGAGAGCAGAGTAATGAAGCCAATTCATAGATGGGGATTATCAGGGGGCCATGATTGCTAAATTTGGCCAGGACGCCAGGGTTACGACACTACTCTTTAAGATATACGCCCTGGGATTTATAATGACAATAGAGAGTCAGGACCTCGGTTTTACGTCTCATCTGAAGGATGGCACATTTTTACAATTAAGTGTCCCCTTCACTATACTGGGGCATTAGGACCTACATGGACCGCAGGGTGTGCGCCCCCTGCTGGCCCCACTAACACCTCTTCCAGCAGCAGCCTTAGTTTTTCCCAGGAGGTCTCGCATCCAGGTACTGACCAGGCTCACACTTGCTTAGCTTCAATGGGCTGCCAATTTGTGAGTTGCAGGGTGATATGGCTGCTGGCGTTACTATAATGTTACTTTAACATAATATTGTATGGCTTGATATGCAACTGATCCTTTTAATTTTTAAAGAAAATCAAAAATAAGAAACAAGAACGAGCCTAAATCAGACATGGCATGACTTAAAATGGGTTTACGTAGTTAAACACTTTTTATGCAAGAGAAACTGGTGATTTTTCTCCCTCGTCATCAGAATCTTTGTGTAAGCTGTAGGTTTTTTGTTTACTTTTTAATTAAACATTTAAAATTTTTTTGTTAACACAACACTCGTTTTTGCACACAAAAAAATCACATTCTCCCCTCTCCCTGTGGTGTGAAGGAGATCTGCAGGTCTTTCAGTAATAAAATGAATGAATGAACATTAAGACCATCTCCAGAATACTCGGAATGGAGGGATTGTTTCGTGCCAGCCAGCGAGCGCATTATCACCTCGCAACAGGGCTATAAGTGGGCTGTAATTTCACTCTCCATCAATACACATTCCCAACAGTTATGCTTTAGCCAAGTAATTCCTGGTTTAAATTCCTGGTTTTAAGAGAAGTGATTTTTTGTGTATACGTTTCGTGCTACTTTGGAAAAATTATTTAACCTACAACGTTCACAAAGATTCTAAGCTTATCACAAGAAAGAAAAATCACCCGCTTTCCATGCATAATATGCGTTGTTTAACTGTCTAAAACTTGTTTTAGAACTTTTAAAGTCATGCAACGTCTAAATTAGGCAGGGACATGTCACTGATTTTCTCTAACAAAACTTCAGCTTCACATTGCCAATAACTACAGTGGGAATGTAGCATATTTGGTGACTTGTGCAGGATCTTTGATTTGTTTTGCAGAGTCGATATTTTTTCCTTGGTTTACGCGTGCTGCACTTGGGGTTGTTTTAGTTTATAGTGGTCCTTTGTATTACAGGTTTCAAGGTACAATTTGTATTACGGGTAATTGTGGTGTCCATCATGGCATTTATCGATATGTTTTATCGATAACGTGTTTTAGTCTCTTGGTTTACTGGGGACATATCACCTGTTAAACTGAGGAAGGGATACAACCTCCATGCCCTAGACAGACAAAGGTGATAAAGGTGATAAAAATCCATTCAAAAGGGTGCAGTGTGTTAACACACAAACTCTAACGTAGCCATTATAAGAGCAAGGTGACCTTCTGCCCCATTACATGAGAGCTACAGTACAGTCAGATAGATTTTAAATTATTGAAGCAACATTAGCTGCTTGTCAAATTTACCTACTTTGCGCAGTACACGACTTCTGAACAGGTACCTTTTTCTCTCATGCAAACTCCTCAAAGATTTATTTTTTTCTGATTCTGAAACTTGGACGATATGCCTCAAGGACTCATTTGTAGTATAATCAACCCCCCCTGGTTGTCACCTCCCGCTGTTTAACACGAATCCCATGAAGTCAGATTCACAGATATACTGAAACAGTAGCGCACAAGGCAATGAACAGCAGTGAGCTCGTATACTGTATAAATATATTCTACATACAGTATGATACCGTATGGTTTCAAAGCCACTGCAGTACAGTATGTGTGAAATATTTTTTCTTAATCAAAAAATGTAAAGTTAAATTACTCGTTGCTGAAATTTGTATTAAGACAAAATACAGTTTCTTAATCTGGGTGTAAACCTGAAAGAGGCACATCGCATTCACAGCATACTATAATAAACTATTTTTACACATCTGGCTATGTAAAAAATATAGCTCTAAAGGTTAATTCCAAACTGAAAAGACAAGACTCAACGCGTCTTCTCTATAACTCTTCAGTTTACAGAAAAATTCCCGCAGAGCCACACAATATTGTCACAACATAGTAAACGACAGTGGCTGGGTCACTTAAAGGTGTAACACGTCTGTCTTCACCGTCATGGTACGGTTTCAACATATTGATAAGCTGTTCTCTGGTTACTGGCGATTGCAAAAATAACCCTTCCTTCTTCCCTCCTTTGTTTAACTTACAAGAATTCCATGAAGAAATCCTTAATCACGAAATCATCACTTATAATAATTCATCCAGATACACACACTAACGCCGGAGCCAATTTTGCTAGAAACAACCTCCCAGTAAGTCTTTGGACTGCGCAGTACTGTACAGTACAATATACAATTTAAAGTTAAATTGTTGGCTGATTACTGGCTGCTGAAATTTGGATTAAGACAAAACATCGATTTTTTCAATTTGGATGTAAACTTGAAAGAGGCACAACGCGATCAGAACAAGCTATAATAGTGGACTATTTTGATACATTCAGCTATGTAACAAACAAACCAAAAGTAATGCTCTGATCGGGCTTTGAACCGCCTGGGTGTCCATTACCACTATAAGGACGATAAAAGTTTTTTAAAAAAACTTTTTTTTCCCCCAAAACATCCACTTGTGATCTTTGAGCTGCTCAGTTACATAATTCCATATTAATATTACCATCAAGTGGTATTAAATCAGTACAACTTTTTACAATAACAGCAAGTGGTGTTCTTACTACATATTATTAGAAAAGGATAAAACATTATAAAGTTTATATACTGTACTTCATAAAAAGGTAAAATGGTAGAACAAGCATGTTAAAACCATAACCACAGTAAGACTTTGATGCATGAAATATTTATGAAGAAGGTGGAATACTTTTGTGTACTTTTATATATTTAGCTACTACTACCATGTACTGTGTGTACATTAGGTATGTATTACATTATACAGTTTAAAATTAATAAAAGTCTGAACAGTATACAACTTTTGGAATTTGAAACCAGGCGTTTTCTGGTGAAAGCCTAAATTCTCTACATGCCACGTAAAGCTTTCACTGCTCCACCTAGCAAAGTAGTGCAGTCTGTGTCCCCCACACATTCTGAATGGCTGGATCTGTAATTATTGCCTGGTAAAAAAATATGATGTTTGGATCACAATCTCAAAAATTGTTTTTTAAATTCAAGAAAACTTCTGGAGAAACCAACAAAAATTGTATGGCACTACGACTGGAAGCATTTGTTTCATCATGATAAAGCTACTTAAATGGCAGATAGCAACCCAGACAATCCTTACCCGTCTTTGATGATACACTTTTCTGTTCCCAGTTGATCTGAATTTCAAAATACACCACAGTCCAGTATATAATCAATACGTAGGCAGCTAATTCAATTAGAAGTACTCCCCAATAGAACAGTGTTTGCATCCAGGCTGTAAAAAGTAAAAAAAAAAACAAAACACAAAAGTGTAGTGTTTGGCTTAAAAGATTCACATACATCATAACAATTTGAAAACTTCTCTTTCAGTCAAAATTCATCCTTGTACTATGAACGCATATATACAGTGAAGGGGGAAAACCCGCAAAGCATTTACTGTAGTACTTGTTTAGGAATGGTACTTCATCCAGAAACACAAGGGGGCAGATCGACTGCTTCAGAGGGTGACAGAACCTAGTAGGTTGGTTGTCCCTTCAAACTGTCCACAGATTAACACCTAATTCAATTGCTTCAAGTTTAAGCAAATAATTTGTTCTATTTCAAAATACAATAATTGTACAAATCAAACATAAGGATCAAAGGCAAGTGCTAATGAAACAGTACATCCATCCATCCAGCTTGATCACTTTCAAGCAAGCAACTGGTGCAAAGCAGGACACCAGGCCATCACAGGGCAGACAATAACACAGACACGCACACTAGGGCCACTTTTCCCAGAGGACAATTAACCTACCAGGTTAGGTCTTTTAAATATGGGAGGAAACCACAGCACCCAGAGCAAACCCACAAAAACACAGGGAGAAGATGAAAACTCCCCGCAGATAGTACCCTTGGGCCCAGAAATGAACCCATGAGTGAACCCAGTACTATGAGGCAGCAATGCTAACCACTGCGCCATTAGGATGCCCAGAAACAGTAGTTAATGATAAATACCTGAAATCCAAACAAACAAAAAAAAAAAACATCTGGCTTGGTTAGCACTTTCCTATAGCCCTGAAAATAATGCAGACCAGACCACATTTGAATACTTTTCACTGCTTGTAAAATCCTGACAGGTTATCTAATTCCTTTCTACTTCAACTTTATTTTGCCCTTCACTGCATCATTGAAAAGCTGCTTTAAACAAACACAGATAAGAATAAAACTGCTCACATTTGTACTTCTTCTTCTTGCCATGTCCACACCATGAGTTAACTTGGTCATCATCCAGCAAGGAAAAACACAGGACAATGGTGAGGAGGTTGAAAAAGTTGTAGTTTCCGGTTAGTATTATCAACACCTGAAGAAGAACCTACAAAATCGACCAAAAATCCAAAGTAAGTACAAAAGAGAGGAGAAATCTTTTCCTGAAGAACTTGCTTTGTTGGACCCTTTCTTTATCCAGTCTCTACAGTAGAGCTGTACAGTGTTTAGCGAGCAAAGAGTGAGCTATAGTTAACATACTCTTTATGCTCAACCTCTTCATCAATTGTGACTCTGAAAAAAGTCTATTTAGCCAGTCTGACTACCACCTCCAACATTGCTCGATCCTTTGTTTGAAAGTTATAATTTATTATGCCTTTGTGACATAGGTTACATACAGTAGTATGACTAGTATGACGATGACATGTGGCTAAAATTTGTCACTGGCTTCCATTTTGTTTTGCCATTTTTTTCTTCATAAGAATTATATTTAGATTATTTCACTACCACAGTCAATATATTTCCCACAGACCTCTGTACTGTCGCTGCTGTAAGTACTTTCAATTAAACTAGTTAAGCAAGTTTTAATTACATTTTATATCCACCTTTTTTGTTTCGTGTAATTTTATATACAGTGCCCTCCAAAAGTAGGGACAAGAACCTAAAATTGGCATGTCTTCAATGTATACGCAAGAAATTGAAATTCACATAAAACAAATTATTCCAGAGTCAGGGTTCAGAAGGTCGCCTTTTATTTTTAGGACGATTGTGAAAACACAATTAATCATTTTTCAACCAAAGCACATGTTGTGTTCAGTCCCCCCAAACATAGGTGACCTTAAGACGTATTGTGACACGAAAGAAGTGAAAAGGTCAGTATCTTGTTGAAATTCCTTTGCTTGCAATACCTGCATTGAGCCTCCCTCCCATTGACATCACCAGACCCTTTGTTTCTTCACTTGAGATGCTGTGCCAGGCTTGAACTGCAGCCTCTTTAAGTTGTTGCTTGTCTCATTTTGAACAAATGAAAGGCACGCTCAATTAGTTTCAGATCTGGTGATTGACTTGGCCAGTTTAAAATGTTCCACTTTTCCTGTCTGATGAACTCCTGTGTTTGTGTACAATGTGTTTCGGGTCATTGTCGTGCTGCATAACGAACTGCCGCCCAATAAGTCTAGTGCCATTTTTTTCTTACATTTGCAGACAGGATCTGCTGTATATCTCTGAATTCATTAATATCTCTGAATTCTGAAGTCATCAATAAAGACCAGTGAGCCCGTTCTGGAATCAGACAGATATGCCCAAGCCATGATTCTCCCTCCACCATGCTTTACTGAAGAAGTGGTATGCTTATGGTCATTGGCTGTTCCTGTTTTTCTCCACACTTTAGCCTGTCCATCATTCTATAGATGTTCATTTTGGTCTCATGTATCCATAAAACCTTGTTCCAGAACTCCTGTGGCTCATCTCACGTGTATTTTATGCCAGTTCTAATCAAGCCCTTTTATTCTTGCTGCTGATGAGGTGCTTCCACCTTGCAATACTGCCTCTGAACTTCCATGAGATTTGCATCCCCATACTCTGGAGATTATTTCCAATTTCACTTTAAATCATAATAGCAATTTTGGGGGTTTTCTTTACACTGAAGAAATAAAAGGTTGTTCTTTTGTTTAAACTAACATTTTTGCAATAGCTTAGTACCGCTGCAGCTAACTTTCACATAGTTGGCTTTGCGCCCAGAACGTCTTTGTCAATAAGCCAAGAGACTTGACTTAAGTTATAAGATGCTTGTTTGGCATATACTGTATACGATAACCTTTCATTCAGAAACTTGTACAGGGAAGTTCTCCTGTCTTATCTGTACATTTGAGCAGCTTTTGACACATATCACCAGGCAGGTTAATTGAGACACAGCTACAGTATATTGGTGTAGTATAAACAGCTAAACAGCTTGCGCTAAACAGCTTGCTTCACTAAACTTTGCATAAACTTTATGTAATGTATATCCACATATAGCCATATGGGGAGTGTCACTACAGCTTGTTTTTAAAGGCACTATATAAAACAATGTTTACTGAAATAACCTCACAACATCAAAAATGAACTAAACGAGATTCATAAGAGATCCCGAAGAAAGTTTTTTCCAGAGGGTTTCTGAGGTCCCTCTACAGACGGTACATTTCCAAGCACTGTTACGGAGACAGGGAGGCGTATTACATACCTGAAAGTAAAATGCACCCAGTCTCAGGCTCCTGATGGGTGCGAAGAAGAGTAGCGCGATGGCTATCTCAATGACATAAGTGCCGACAACACTCAGCTTCTGAATCCACATTGGGAACTGATGGGCATACCAAGCAAGAGGCGTAGGGATGCACTGGGTTTCATAATGGTACGTTAGAGCTGCAAAACACAAGATTCTTCATTAGCTGTGGAGAGATGCAGCTGAAAAAGAAAATCTACCTGAAATCAATTCAGTCCACTTGCCATTTGAGCAACTCTGCAGTGGTACCTCATTTCAGCTAACTACAGATGCAGCCATTCAAAGTGCGCGGTACAGACACGTACCGGAGGTAATTGGCTACGGCGTCGTGCATCGTGACGCGCGATGACGCAAAATACCGCGGTGCGTGATTGGTTGACCGACAGGGGCACTCGTGGTCCGTTGGTCTGTCGTAGAAAGACTTACTGTAAACGTCTTTACTGTGCCCGTTGTACATATTGAATTTTACCACTGAAGGGAAATCTTAGTAGCTGAGCATAATAGAATAGGACCATACTGTAACGCGTGTGAAGGCCATAAACGATATTAATTTTGGAACATAAACATACAGTATATAGCTGGTCTTGGTACTTTAAAGGAAAAATACACACCGGTATTCCATTTCTCCCTAAACATTGTAAGCTTCGAAGTCTTTAACTAACGTGATACCGGAGTCAACAAGTATACTTTTAGAATTTGATTAAAGGGAATATAATATGGAATCGCGTATCTCAAGAATTTAATAACGGTATGATTATATCCGTGTACTGCGACAGGGCTGTGTAGGGCTGTTTCGCCTGCCTGTTCATGCGAGCTGTCTTGTAGCCTACTGGTCTAGGTGCGTGACTACCAACTGGCAGGTTGTGTGTTCGAATCCAGCTGGTGCTGAACTTTTCTTTTAACAAACATTTCTTTGAAAAAATAGGTAAGCGATATTATGGACAATCAATTGACTTTTATATTTCAAAATATCGCAACATGATCGATATTTGCGATATTTGAACATATCTTCCCTTCTGACAGCGGTTCCTGCTTCTAGTGTGTGTGTGTCCAACAGAGTAAATTTTTATAGAGAAATGGAGGCTGGACAGTATGCATTACAATATAAACATTTATATTGATTTAAATCGTGTTCTGATTTAAATCGCAAACGCGTGTTTAATTATGTGTTTTTTAATCATAATCAGGCTAATGCATTTCTACATTTTCTGTATGAACCAGCTTAGAGGTTCATACAGAAAGACAGCTTGTGTTTAAATTGAGTGTAAGGTAATTTATGCTTCTAAAGTCATGGTCAGCATTTATTATTGTACTGTGCTGTAAACTTTTTCTGTGCCTAGTCACATTATTTTATAGCGTTTTTATTGCATTATTAAATCCGGTGGCGCTGTGTGTTAGTTTCCTGACTCCCATAATTTAAACTGCGACACTGATCATTCATCTCTAAATAAACTTTATTTTATATAGCGTTTTAAGCGAATAGGTAATTAGATTGCTCATAAACCTAATCGCTTTTTCTACATAAACACAGCGTGATTGCTCTCTGAAAATGCTTTTCCTTTATTTTTAAAGTAGGCTCAGATTTCAACTATAGATCGTATTATTATAAACTTTCTTGGAAAAATGTATTTTATGTAAACCATGTTTGCTATTAATTCATTTAGGGCTAAAATATGTTCATTGTCTTCCAATCGAGTCGAGTTGACATTGGAAGCCTGCCACACCCGGACTGTTAAGCCAACGCATTAGCACGTCAAAGCCCATTGAGCCAGTATTGGCTTTAGTATTCCCCCCCTCTCCCCTCAATTCAATTCAATTCAAGGTGTTTTATTTGCATGACAGATGGGTACAAGCAGTGTTGGGTATATATATTGTAACGCTTACGGCAGACAGGCACTGCGTAAGAGCCGGCGCACCAGAGCAGCGCACCGAGGGAGCGTCTGCATTTATAACGTAGTTTTTAAAATTAGTCAAGCAATATGAAGCATCTCCTTTTACTTAGTGCCTGAGCATAAAAAGAATAGGAGCATACTGCAACGCGTGTGAAGTCCATAAACGATATTAATTTTGGAACTTAAACATACAGTATATGGCTGGTCTCGGTACTTTAAAGAAAACATACACACCGGTATTCCATTTCTCCCTAAACATTGTAAGCTTCGAAGTCTTTAACTAACGTGATACCGGAGTCAACAAGTATACTTTTAGAATTTGATTAAAGGGAATATAATATGGAATCGCGTATCTCAAGAAATTAATAACGATATAATTATATTCATGTTGCAAAAGAACTGCAACGGACATAAAAACTCCCTTGCTTTTAACAGAGCGTTCCATAATTTCTAACTACGAAAATGCCAGGTGAAAGGATTTGTAAACATATTTTGTTAAAGCAAGTCAGTTTTTTCCGCAACACATAAAAGACATTTCCCTTTGTCACCAATGAAACCACTAAATAAAGACATAAATATAGAAATCTTAAGATTTGTTTTATTTAATGTTGGTAGCAGGATGAACTGTCAGAGTGTATATTTTGTCGCAGAGTTGCTGCAAGATGTTAACAGTGAAAAGGGTATTTAGAAATGAGTTATTTCAAGATGAAAATTTTCAGAATAATTGCAAATCTAGCAGGATAGAGAAAGCACAGAAAACTGGCAGTTAGATTGATCAGATTAGTATGAAAAGTCATTTAGCAAAGGGAATGAGAAGAGTGACAAACTAGTATACTTTAGATCTTTTTTTCTGAACCAGGGAAAATCTGATCATGTTTCCCTATAACAATAATAAAAAACTTTATTTGATATATCACCATTAAAGGTGGCATCTCAAAGCAATACAGTAGATGTAAAAACAGATAAAAGGACCACAGATTACAAAGTAAATGCATATAAGAAAGACAAGCAGATAGAGGTGCTACCAAAATTAGAAAATGAAGCAGATACAGACACTAAGTCTTCTGAAAAGAAAGGTTCTGAGGTTAGATTTAAACTGGCCCTGGTGTGTGTGTGTTTGTGTCTGTCTGTCCTGTGATGGACTGGTGCTATGTCCAGGGTGTATTCTGCCTTGTGTCCGTCGCTTACTGGGATAGGCTCCAAATCCTCTGGATAAAGAGATTAGAAATGGATGGAAGTAAAGGCACTGTGTGGATGGAACTATACACAGTGTTAGAAACCCACTATGAAATGGCAGCATCTCACTGAGAATAAAACATTTTATAGTGCTGGCTTAAGGAAACAGCCTTTCCACCTCTCTAGCACATCAGTATCCATACCTAGTTATTTAAACAAATTGCCTCTAATTATAAACATCTTAATATGCTGGCTCTGTGGATCCGCATCAGCTATGTTTGCCCATTCCTTCAATTCATGTGCATCCAACGCACAGTTCAACACTAGCAACTACACAAAATCTAAAATATGAGCTCTACTTGCCACTTACAATACCAACAGTACCAGCTAACTTTAGTAGTGACATTTTCATGGATCTTTTTAACAATTAAATTTACAACATCAGACTTCAGACAATTAAACAGGCCTCAAAAAAGTCTGGTACAAACATTTTCAGCATGGAATAAACCATTACTTTAATGGTATAAACCTTAAATGGATTCATATTCTCAATAAGATTTGGTGCTCAGTAACATGACTTAGAAAATGACAGAAGACATACGTATCATGCTTATCCTTCTATTTTTCATAGTCGTAAACTCCTTAAGGCAGTTACATTTTCTCTGTTCTGACCTGGAGTTACAGAGAAATTTAAATTCTAATAAGAGATTTGTAATGAGGAAAGTCATACCAATCACTCATACAGTACCAGGATTTGCAATTACAATACAAATACTTTCTTTCTGTATGTGTTTATTTTGCAGTTTGAGTCTATGGCTATGGCTAAGGATGTATTTTTCCTTTAAAGTGCCGATTCCTGGAATCTGACTGGCTGACACCCCTCTGAAGTGGTTCCATAAAATCTGGTATACGGAAAAGAAAGCGTTGATAAATACAAGTGTCTTTTAATACACTCTTTGCTGTGCTCTTGAGGATCCTTGTGATATTTTAAGCTCTAGTTGAATGATAGGTGTCGCATTTTAAATCATTTTCGTAGTTAGAAATTATGAAACGCCCTGTTAAAAGCAAGGAAGTTTTTATGCCCGTTGAAGTAAAACAAAATGCCTGACAAAGTATGGCTTGGACAGATTCCAAGTGCTTGTACAAATGTGCTAAAGAAATTATACTTTGAGTATACAGCTTGTTCAAAGTCATCCATTATTAATACTATTAGAAATATATAGTATTTATATATTTCTTATAGTATTATTACTATTCAGTAAAGGCTTTGATGCATAAATATTTCTGATAAAGGTAGGTTGTGTACTTTTGTCCAACTGAGCAATCTTGCTTTCATAAAATATACCAACATTTTAATGACTGATGATTAACATGCTGTAATACACAGTTCAAAATTAAAGGCTCAAATGCTGTAAATGAGAGGTTAAGCTCCCCCTGGCGGTTTTACAAGGCGACGCCGGATAGTTTCCGGCAGAGCGTCAAATGATGCGTGACACCGCGTGACACCGCGACACGCCCACCGGGGTATGCCGCGAAATACCTCACCCATTTTGAATGGCTGCATCTGTACAAACCCCGATCTGCACTGACAAACACATCCAGCCCTCACCTATAGAACTGGAACCACCAATGTAGAATGTCTAGTTATTTCACCTGCCATCAGGTTTTTATCATGTTCATAAGACCTGACACACTAGTGTTACCTCAGTTCATGTCTGGATGTTGCTGTTCTCCTCCAAGTGAAAACTCTTAAGTACTGCTATATAGCCTTAGCTTTTCCATCAATAAAAAATGAAAAAATAAATAAGTATGAAGGCCTGCTCCCTGTTCTCGTCTCATTCTCGAGAGTCATGAACCCAGTATCAGCTTCTCCTTATTTGACATTCACAGAAAGAATTGATTTCATATCTGCTATGTCAGCGCTTAACAGCTAAAGATGTTACAAATGTAAACTATGTAACCTGTGAGGCCCCACCAAGTTGGGCATCGACTTGTCAGTTTGACGACTCCAGAGGCAAACATGAGGCGGAAGAGAAGCCAGCGGGTCAGCCAGAACGTGATGCTGTCATGGTACTTCAAGGTTGCCCTTGATCTGAAGAGATTCAAAGGAGCTATAAGGATAGTAAGGAACCCCGCTTCCAGCAACAAGTTGTCCCTGAAAAAAATTGTAAAAACATGATTAAATACAATTTTCAGAAAACCTAGGAAGACAATGGTTTATTTCAGCTCTTTTTTTTATACAGTATATACACATGTAATCCCCTCCTAGTGCACTGCGGCACAAACGTCTATGACTAGGTTAATAACCCTAATGAGCCATATTCATGGGTTTACATGATGTTTCCCCTCCTCCATGAGGTTTTGCACACAGATTAAAAGTGCTGGCATTATTTTAATTAAATAACCATTAATGACTGATCATGATGCACTTTGGCTGCTGCATGAGCATTCAATTATTTGTATAAATCATTCAGGCAATGGCATTCCTTATGAAAATTAAAACAAAAACACAAACGGAAAGAAACCCTTATGCCTTGCTTATCACGTGAACAATGCTTTTGTGTCATCAGTACGTTGGAGCAACACCTCAGGTGGGCTTGCTGACAGTGGAGCCAAATCCTCTAAAGGTGCGAATCCAGATTTTACTTTAATATTAGGCCTAGTATTTTAAAAATATTCTAATTCATATACCATAATTTATGAAGGGTGGGCTGTATATTTTAAATGTACCGGTGTTGATGGATATATTATCCAGAGACCAGTTAGGAGCTTACTGCAGTCTGGGAAATCAGCCTGTTAGAAAAGGCTTGACTAGGCTCCAGGATTAGGTGAAGTTTCATTATATGAATTCTGTATTGTTTCTGACTTATTATTAGAAGGTTTTTTGTTTTTTTACTGTGAGATGAAGCAAGGGGGCAGAGCAAGCTCGTTAACAGGTGAAAACCGAAGGGAGTTGCGTATTGTCAGTTAAACTCTTATGCAGGATAACTACTACTTGCAGAATCGACGGGTAGGGTGGCAGGATTTATTATGATACCATACAGCAGTGCTAAATACCCTAAAGAGAGAAGACTGCTGAATGAACAGAATGGTCCGAACACATAAATGGCGGACAGACTAATATGGTTGCCGAGAAAAGGAAGAACAGTCAAGCCACTTTTTAAATGCATGGCAGGCCTGTCATGGTGACACAGACCTGAAGATGGGGAGGCCCATGTACGATGGCCTGGCCAGGAATGTTTGGTTACTACAGAACTCTCCTCGTGGCAACCTGACTGCATGGTGCAACATGGATCCAAGTGCTGGGATCTCAGCTGCTGCTCCTCTTTTGGGTTCCTGCCAATGAGCAACATTCCTCCTGAAAGACCTTTCTCACGAATTGAGAACACAAGCTCACTTAGGCCATGAGTGCCCTATTCACCAGCTCTGAACACCAAGGAACATGTGTTGGATGAGCCGGGACAAAGCATGGCAGGCTCCATGAAGTAACAGGACAAAATCCCAAAGAAAAGCAACAGCAAACTGGTGCAAACCAAGTGCCACAGCTGTACAGATTGTGATGTGTCCAATGGTGGCCACCCACGCACATCAGGAGAAGCTCACAGCGGACATTTACAACCTTGTTGTGGACAACTGTTAACCAGTATAATGAAACAATGTGATGTCTGTAAAATGTCAGGGTAACTGCTTCTTAATAATTAGCATTATTAACATTTGTTCTTGACTGGGTGCATAGTCACTGGCCTCTTTAAAGAGGGTGTATGAGTAGACTAGATACACGGTCTTAACATGGTTTAAAGTTCACAAATCAAGGAATTTATTAACCTTGGAAAGTAATGAAATCCACCAGGCAGAAAAGAACATCCTGTTGCAGTTGATCTGATGCCATTTTAGAACAGAAGGGACATTTCATTGCCTAGAGCTAGATAAAATCACTTCCAAGTATTGAAAGCGTAGGTTACCAAAACAGAATTCTAAAACCCATCAGGACTCAAGCCACAATTAAGAACTCAATACATTTCAGGAATAATACAACTTCAGTCACGCTTGACTTGAAAAAAACATACCACCTTTGAGCTGAATAATGGACATTTAATACCAAAGCAGTATAAAAAGAACACAGGGCCAAAAAGAAGAAAAACTGCTTATTAGTAGTCGCTAGCTGTGACTAGTAAAAGATTACTTTTTTACATTTTCATACCATCTTTTCTTGTTGGTATAAAATAAAGCACCACTGTCTTGTGTTCGACAGGCACTGCACTGGAAAGAGGTGTTTCCATAGCCTTTCTACACCAAACAGGTATGGGAATATAGAGGACAGCACAGACAGATACAGTTTCAAATCTACAGGCACAATCTTCAGGTTTTGAAGGACAGGAGCAGTCAACTGTTGAAAGACATTTGTGGTCTGCAATTGAACTGGCAGCTGAGAGACAGAACAGCTGCCAACTACCAACTTGAAAATACATTCTACAATAAATTGTACCAGGAAAGTTAAAGTAAAATGAACAATCTTTTCCTGGAGACTTATCTGCAGTGCTTCCAGATAATGTCATAATGTACTTTGACATTTTAGCACTAATTTTAAGTTTTACATTTTGATTTTTTTTCCTTTGAAAAAGCATTGTTGTTAAATTCAGACTGACCTATCTTGAACTAACTGAGACTTTGTGTGTTATTTAAAAAAATCACTTACCACTGAAAATAGAGAAAGACTTGTCCAACCTAAAAGACAAATAGATGCCAATGAGAAGACAAGAACAATGAAGCAAACCTACTAAAATGTACGTTATTAGTATTCAAATATAAAGCACAATAATCTTAATTGTAATTTAACATTCAATATAATTAAGGTGAACATTTAATCATGTCATGGTGCAAAAAGACCTATTGAAATGCAATCCCAGATTAAACCAATTATGAGTATTTGCATTTGTAAAATACAATCCATTAGCTATTTAAGCATACGTATTTCTAAAATCAAAATGAAAATAGGAAATAGATCATTTAATGTTCTCTGTGATAAGGGCTCATCTTATTTTCAAACCCATTTTGGCAATACTTGTTTCATTCTTTGAAGGCAGACTTTCCCCTCTACTCAGTGTTTTAGCTTGTGTTTTTCCAGACAAGTCAAGACCAGCTTAGTGCACTTTGTATCCTTATACACAGAAAACAGTTTTCTGGTGTCTTCTTATACGTAATTCATTTGCACAGCTTTCCTCCTTTAAGGGTGATGATGACATTCAGAACAAAATCACTGGGGGGGATCTTGCAGAGAAAATGAAAATAATTTCAATGCAGGGCACTCTGGGTACATATAAAACTAAATTAGAAAATTACCTATGGTACACAGCTTTACAGCATAGTATCAGGAAATATATACTTTGAAATCTTTCAATTGACATCCTTCTCACACAGTGCTGTTAAACTGTGTCATTTTAAACATAGGCCAGCCACCAAATGGGCACAAAAATAGTAGAAGTCATGGTTTATTTATACCATAATTGTGCATATGCCTGCTTATAAGAAGCTATTTTTTATTAATTGGATCATTAAAGTGAATAATGTGATTTTGCCTTCACGGTTAATGTCAAACGCGTTACTGGTTAGCCTATGAAGATAAGATTTCCTCCCCCCCAACAAACTTTCTAAATAAATAACTGGAGAATTCTAATGCTTCTGTAAAATCAAGATAATCTGACCAGAAGGTATATCTAAATATTCACCAAAAAACATCACCTGCAAGCTTTCAGTAGCTTACACAAACATGGGGAGAAATCTACAGCACAGCTTTCCAACAGGGCCTTGCTGACATGCCCCTTATCTAATCTCTCTTGAGCTGGACCAGCCCTGTTTTTTTATTTTTAGCAGCTAGGTGACAAGAAACCTTAAAAGGTTATACTAGTTTTGAGTTACATACCTGGTAGAGAGAGAGGTAAAGGGCCCATAGGCAAAAGAAGATTAGGCTGTCCCTCAGTGGCTCCAACACCATTGCGCCAAAGGCTAGCAGGGTCCCCAACAGGCATATCAACTCCATTCCCTGCTGGGTGTCCAGGCCTAGTCGAGGACCCAGCCACAGCAAGGTGGGCGAGTCTCCGAGCTGCTCCAGTAGAGACTTCCCAGTGTATCGCATCTGCCACCGTGCGGGCAGGATACCATCGTTTCCATAGAGACCTAGCGAGAGGAAGAGAGGGAGCCGAGATTTAGGATTCCAAGTCACTGTCTGTTGCAGCTCCAAATTGATGCCGGTGGCTTCCTTTTGCAAAATGCACAAAAGGAATGAGCATGATGCACCCTGGACAGTCCATCACAGGACAGACACACACATTTACACCAGGGTCAATTTTCCCAAAAGCCAACTAAGCTACCAGTATGTTTTTGGACTGCAAAAGAAACATCTACACAGTGACTGTTTCAGAATAGCACAGTTTGAACAGCTTTGAATTCCGGTTTGACTACCGGTGCAGGAATGTTAGGCCATGCTGCTAAACACTAGATATGGGCAGTTTTATATTGTGGGTGAGAAGAGGATTGTGTGCAACTAGGCAGAAATGTAACCACTGTTGGAAGCGTGGCATGTACGGTATTTATACATTAGAATACTACATTATCCCTTTCCTGAAGTGAAACAAACAAGAAAACCCCTGTTGTCAGAGATTCAACCAGGGCTACGGCCAGAAAAGGCCATTTCAGAAGAAATCTTAGAAAGTTTCCTTAGGACAAGCATTCATCCAATATTAACTATGCACTCAAATTCAGCCCCCTTTAATTCATGTTAAGAATTAATTCACGTTAATTCTGGGTGCAGGCCAAACACAACTATATAAAATTCATTATAAAACTATATTAACTATATATATATAAACACAACTATATTATATTCATTATAAAACTCAACTAAAGCTCTACAACTGAGTGTTACATTAACGTTCTTTGATGCATCAATGTTGTTGAGCTTAATGATGAATCAGCTTCTGCACACCAGTCACCTGAGTTACAGATTTTATTAAGCATTTTTTTCCCTCCACAAACAGAAACATACTGTAGCTGTTGTCAGCACTTGCTCTTTAAGCAAGCGATTCCAAGAAACAGCAGCTGCGATCTCAGTCAGACATGCCTATACTGGACACATGTTGGAAAGCAGCAGACTGTACACTGCAAGCCTTGCTCATTTCTATCATAAAACCAATACAGTTCAATGCACTACATGCACTGGAATGTTGTTTCTGCTGGCCATACAAACCAATCTTGTAATATTTAATTCAGATGCATGCTATAAAAATGCAAATCTTAAAAGCACATCACAGTTTGATTAAAAAATCATTATACCCTTAATTCACAGTAGGAGAGAGACAGAAGATAATATGGGATATAGATTTAAAAGAACTGTATTGAGCTGTAATGTTAACATTAAAGCTAGTGTTGCAAAACTCTTTGCAACACAAACTACCACTTGTGGATTCATTTAATATTAAAATTAAAATGAATTATGTTTTATGATCTTGTAAACAAGTCCTCCTAATCATCCTTTAATATATATCTGAATCTTTGATACTGGCACAATAATGGTTTTAGGTTTAGAAAAATGACACGGTACAGTTGTAAACTGGCACAAATTGGCACTAGCAACATTCCTTCAGAAAAGGCTGGCAGGGTATTTCAGCACAGCACATTTCATAAACAGCTGATTTGCAGGAGTATAATTTGTGCTTGAAAATGCACTGAAAGAAAACTCGAGATATTCTGGCGTTCGGTTAAGACAGTGTGAGGCAGACATTTTGCATAATAAGTTTCTCAAGTACAGGATCTGATATTTCACAGACGTGGCTCTCGGCCTAGCCCTGCTGGCTTGGACAGCTGGCAAGAAGATGACAAAGAGCCTCTTTGCCACAGATTAGACCAGCAGCTCTCAGGATTCCTGTTTTAGGTGAAGGGTCAGGAGAAACTCATCCGTTTAATCAATGCAGAAAACAGATGACCAGCATTAGCATTTTAAACAGTGGTGAATCCATAAGTACACAGAACTGTGCTGATGGGCAAGTCGAGAGCACCACTGGGAGATTTGGTGATCGGTCAGAAAGACAGTGTTACACACAGTTAATGCTCCATAATGAAGAGCTCTATGTGCACATCTTCCTGCTACTGGAAGCTGCAATTTGTCTTCCAGTAAATGCAACAGCAACCAAGTCTGATATGTAGTGTGCCATCATACAGTTTTGAGCACAAGACAGGTGAAAACTACAGCCATCCAAGACAGAAAATACAGGAGACTCTTCGGTGAACACTGTGAGTTTGGAATCAAGATTATTCTACCCATGTTGATAGCAAAGGTTTATAGGAATCATTGAGAGCAGTCCCTTCAGATGTACAAACATATTGTACAGTTTACTTGTTTCCTGGTTAATGGGTCTACTTGTTTACCACGGTGACATATATACAAAACAAGGAACTGGGAGTAACCCACAGGAAGCAGCAGCCATGAGCACATTTTTATACAGTGTGAAGCCAGAAGAAAACTCAGACCATATGAAGACCTACACAATAATGTACCATCCATCCCGTCATCCATAAGTCATAGAAAACTTCTTATGAGGTCCTGCACACACATTAAAGGTCTGGTACTAGAGGGACTTCCAAAGCACATATACTACTACACTGCAGTCCGGGGGGAAAAAAAACAGAAGTGGTGGAATTGAGCAGAACTGTGAACAACAGGCAGAGAAGATAAAGTGATTCAATGGAGTGAGGAACCACAGGCAGGCAGCTATTGTAACACCCAATTGAAAAAGTAATGTGTTACAAATCAGTGCTTGGGACTAAGTGCTGTGTTCCCCAATCCCTGCATAACAGAGAATATTTAGCTCCAAGAGGATGCCACACTCAACACGTAACAGCACTGCTGTCATTTTCCCTTTCTTGTCCAATTGTGCATGAACTTTCAGCGGTCTTAACTGGTGTCAGCTCTAATGTACAACAATCTACCAATAATTTAAAAAATTAATAAAAAATCGTCTATTTTGTAACCACTTCATCTAACTCAAGGTCACAGGGGAACCAGAGCCTATCCTTGCAAGGTGAGATGCTAGTCCATTGCAGAGCACACACACCCCGACAGCACCAGTCCAGAACTGCACCTAGGGCCCCGGAGCCGTGAAGCAGCAATGCTAGCCACTGTGCTACCACTCCTCCCAAAAACTTAACCTTACCATATTACTGCACTAAAAAAGGTGCATTTATATGCTTCTAAATATTTGTAGAATTTCAAGCAGTGGCCCTGTTATGACAGCTTGTAGGCTATAGCACTGCTGTCTCACAGCTCTTGGGTCCTTGGTTTGATTCAGGAATGAGGAGGATTTTGTGTGAAGTATGCATGTTCTGCCCCAGGCCTCTGTATTTTTCTGTATTTCGAGTTCTCCATTTCCTCCATGTTCCTGAGACATGCTGGCTAGATAACCTGGTTTCCCTAAACTGGCCCTGTATGTGTGACCTCCTGTGATGCAGGGTGAAGTCCCAGCCTGCATTTCAAGGTTGGCCTCTGGGTTACTGCAGCTCTTCCCAGGTAAAGACCGACTTTCTGAATGGATAGCACTGGTCCAACTTCAGGCATGTACACCGTTTATCATGTTTTTCTTAAGTAATGAAGGGAAATTCAACATGATCAAACCAGATAAATGTTCCTTATTATATAACCACAACCACCATCTTCAGTTCTTATCACATAGTGCCAGAAAGGCAAACAAAAATACACATTAGAAGGTGCTTTCTCATTATCATGGAATGGGAAAAAAAGGGAAGTGAAAACAATTGAAAAGCAGCGAATCCCATGTTGCAAATAAAATCTTAAAAAGTTCATTTCCGTTTTTAAAGTGATAAGTGCTGGCATAAACGTTCAAAAGAGCAGTTCAACAACGCCATGATGTTTGAGAAGCTTTAAGGCAATTGCATGAACACTGCGAGCCCTAAAAGCGTTGGGCAAGCACGTAAATCTTCATATCAAGACAAATCGTCATGAAACGTCAGCACTACTTAAACTAACGCCGGTTTGGTGAAGCAGAGTATTTTTCAAATCAAGCACTGGGACTGCAGAAACGGGCAGATAAATGTATGTACGAGCAAGGGAATCATTGAAGGCATCAGCTAGCATCAGTGACGGACAGCTCAGGTGGAAGGAAAACAAGCGGGTCCGGTGGGCCACCAGGACCGGTTCTGGAAATATTGGACCAGTAATCATAGGCTCTGAACCCACAGTGTGACCGTGACCTAATCCCTGCAGCGCCTCTGGACCACACGCACCGCGTAAGCGTAAGCACTAAGCACCTGAACGAAAGCAATGACATGCAGGTGTAGGTGTATTTTCAGCTGTATCAGTGCTTTACAAACTTGCACCGAAAAACAACGCTAGAAAACTAATACCGGGAATTGAACTCCCATGTTCACACGCTTAACCTTCTCGTTAAATCTCAATGCTAAGAGAGTTATAACCGCCAAGTCCGGAATATTACACACTATATGATCAACATGCAAAAATAGTTACATTTCAGGCAGATCAGATCTCATTAGACCTCTCAACTGTCCCATATGCTGATGCGCCCCTAAAATTTATTTAAATTGAAATAATTTGAGAGCTTTTAAGCGTTGCACATTCACAAACCCAAAATGCAATGATAACCCCAACTTTAAAAATCGCAACAATTCAATCTCAAGTGGCGTAAAATAAGAAGTTCTTTATCCGACGTTTATTTCACGTGATCAAATTTTTAAAACCACGTATTTTTTTTTTCTAATTTGCTTATGTAGGCAAGAACTTAAAAAATGGACAGACCAACAAAAATAAGAGCCCTGGACCTCTGACCATAACGTTCCCAGAAGGAACTGGAAAAAAAAACCCGCCACAGTTCATTTCAAAGCACGCCGAGTTATCTGAGTTTTCACTCTATCTGAGCCAGGATTTAAGATTTTGCATAGACTTCGGAAGAAAAAGAAGCATAAAGGTTTTCAAAAGTTTAAAGCTACCGTAAATCATAGCAAGTGGATTTTATTCGAATTTTATATTAAACGTCCTTGGTTTTGTATCTAACAGAAGTAGCATGCCGCATCATTGTTTCTGCATTGCAACTCAAAATGTATACAAACTGTTTACACAAGCTGTATAAATGCTAAACTAGTGACTTAATCATGCATGGGATACCCAAATTAAAAATGCCCGAACAAGGAAACACCCAAGCGTGAAGGCGGAAACTTCTGCAGTATTTTGGAACAAATGAACTCGACTCCTTAGAGTAATCACTGTATAGATTTAAACTGTTCGAAAGGCTACTAAAATGAAGCCCCATTCCATTATTGAATGGAAATGATAGTCCCATGCAATATCCCGGCTACACGTGCATAAACTACATTTCTGTAATGCATCTACCACGAAAGGTCGTTTCGCTGCAAATAAAAAATAATACTTTTTCAAAAAATGCTTACCTGGTATCTGCACATAAAGCGACGCAAACGCAAACATGTAAATAACAGACATGCTCCAAAGAAACATATGTCTTGGAAGTCTAATTTCCCCCATTTTAGCGTATATGCGTTGCTACTGATAGTTTATCGTTGGAAAAACAAGCAAAAGACACGTCGCTCGAGCTGCAAGTTCTCCAGCACAGGAAAAAAAAATCTCTGGCTGTACTGCACATGCGCCTGGTCACCGCTGCGCGATTTTAGCGCGCCTGGATGTTGTGCTTCCAGGACAAACGAAAGGAGCTCAGATCTGCAGAGGAATGAGTCAATAAGATCGGTAGTTGCAGGGGCTGGCTGGCTGGCTGGTTGACGTTTGAGGATTGAATAAGTACAAATACAAGGTTCCTATTGCAGAAAACGTGGTTTTGACATTACTGATAGGCTTTATTATGTAATTTGAGTTCTGACCTCTAATGTTTAGGTAATGTGTATGAGGAATGCTGGCAAAAGATAACATCATTAGAAGTGTAAAATTTAAAATGTCATTCAATACATTAGGTAGACTTCATTTGGTGTATTGTGCTTTGTATGAATAAAAAATATAGCTGCAATAGAGCAGTGGTAAATTCTAGAGAGTGCATTAATTCCTGTGTGCTAGTGTTGTTGGAAAAGTTGACTAAGCAGACCAGTTAAAGACATCAATTAGTATGCTAATTAAAGGCCCAGTGCTCATTGGTACTAGTAAGTTGTAACAAAAACCAGGGGGACTCAGGGATCTCTGAGGACCAAGTATACAGTACCTGCTTTAGGGGCAGCATAAAAAAGAGCACAAGACTAATCTTATTCAGGCAGATGGCATGGATTCAGGCACGCAAAAACCCCAAAGACTTGACAAATCCAATCCAGGAAACATTTTAAAGGTTAACTGCACAAGGGTCTGGTAACACTATTGAAAATTAACTGCAAGAGCACTGAGGATGTCGAGAAGTAAACATGGAGTCGACTCAATTTGTGATTGAGTCATTTCCCAAAATCTTGAGCATTTTGAGTCACAGATGTCACTATTAGCACAATCTGTACCACTATCACAGCATGGTGACACTGAAACAGGAATCATTTCTTAAAACACTTGTGATACTGAAGCAGTGAATCACTATTACAGCACTGTGACACTGAAGCAGTGAGTCACTATTACAGCACTGTGACACTGAAGCAGTGAGTCACTATTATAGCACTGTGACACTGAAGCAGTGAGTCACTATTACAGCACTGTGACACTGAAGCAGTGAGTCACTATTATAGCACTGTGACACTGAAGCAGTGAGTCACTATTATAGCACTGTGACACTGAAGCAGTGAGACACCATTACGGCACTGTGACACTGAAGCAGTGACTCACTATTACAGCACTGTGACACTGAAGCAGTAAGACACCATTACGGCACTGTGACACTGAAGCAGTGAGTCACTATTACAGCACTGTGATACTTAAGCAGTGAGACAGGATTATAGCACCGTAACACTGAAGCAGTAAGACTATTACAGCAGTGACACTGAAGCAATGAGTCACTATTACAGCAGTGACACTGAAGCAGTGAGACAGTATTACAGCACTGTGACACTGAAGCAGTAAGACACTATTACAGCACTGTGATACTGAAGCAGTGAGACAGTATTACAGCACTGTAACACTGAAGCAGTGAGTCACTATTATAGCACTGTGATACTGAAGCAGTGAGACACTATTACAACACTGTGACACTGAAGCAGTGAGACACCATTACAGCACTGTGACACTGAAGCAGTGAGTCACTATTACAGCACTGTGATACTGAAGCAGTGAGACAGCATTACAGCATTGTAACACTGAAGCAGTAAGACTATTACAGCAGTGACACTGAAGCAATGAATGTCTATTACAGCACTGTGACACTGAAGCAGTGTCTATTACAGCACTGACACTGAAGCAGTGAATGTCTATTACAGCACTGTGACACTCAAGCAGTGAGTGTCTATAACATCACTGTGACACTCAAGCAGTGAGACTATTACAGCAGTGGCACTGAAGCAGTAAGTGGCGTGCTGTGCCTCCATCATATTCTGTCTGAGAAGGAATACATATTCTTCCAGTTTATCCCATATCTTTTCATTGTAAACTACAATTTCTGAGCAATGCAGCAGTGTGTTTCTTTTTTATCTTTTAAATTATCTTGAGGAATTCACACCACTGTGAGAAACAGGAGCTCAACCAGAAACTAGTTGATGCATGATGAATAAGTTCCTTTACATTTGACTACACCAAACAAATTAATGCGCTCAGTACTCACAGTCTTTAAGTGAATTGATGTGCCAGTATTGACCTGTCGTTCTCTGTGTAGTATTAAAGTCCTTTCACATGTATTCAGCAGCTTTCTGGTATAAAACAGAAGGTTTCTCTCTTTAGCATTCCTGTTTCTAGTTTTTATGGCACTGCTTTTGTAGTGTTTGATATTAATCACCCGTACACAATGGCTGCAGTTTTCACAGCTCTGTTTCTAGTATTTAGGAGTTTGGAGTGATGTAACCTGCCTTGACCTTTTACAGTTCATCAGCTTGGGTGATCAAGTGATTACGTTAATGGGTTAAGCACTAATGGTCATATACAGTACAGTATCAGCACGGGTTTGAATTCCACCTTTGTTTTTTGTTGAAGGAGAGGTTCAGTATTTTATTTTTTTTAAACTTGACAGCAGTAAGATGTTCTAAAAAAAGGAGCCAAAAGCAGAAATGTTATACTCCAAATGAATATGAGAATTATAGGAATGTGGAAACTTCCAGACAAAAGGAGGGAGAATGAGGTGACACCCCGCTGTGCTGACAGACGCTGAGCAAGACCGGCACACACATCGAGGCTGTCAGGCACTTGGAAACGTGAACGATTCACACTGGCAGACACACAGTCAGATAAACAGAGGAACAGGGCTGCACTGAGAGGACGAATGGCAAACACATCAACCACACAAAGTAAGATATTTGAAAGGTTTATTTACGCTGTGTTTTTTTAAAATAGCAAATCTTTATGTCTTTATATTCAAATTCAAATGGTGGTGCAAATGCTGAGGTCTTAAGTAAAGTCAACCAGTCCAGTGTTGGAAAGGATGTCAGTGTAAGGATTAGCTGCAGTAAGTAAAGGAATTGTATTTCCAAAATATATATGTAAAAGCCATTATATAAACATTTAACTTAATTTTCCTTGTGAGTACTACACATCTGCAAGTATTCATCTCATATTTTCCGCAAACCCCTTTGTATCTTTTACTAGTTGTAGAACTTTAGCATTTTCTTCTTTGACACACTTACTTTGTTTTGTACAAAGGTCATATACTGTAGCACATCTTGAAACACTTTTTGATATATTTCCAAATTAGGAATCCACTGACATTCTTCTATTTTGGGTTTTGTAAAAAAAAACTTTTTAGAGCATCCATTATTTTTACATTTACTGTTTCAGGCAAAGTGAAGTTCTAATGAGGTGCAATATGTATTACAATATGTTGCATAATAAGTGTTACACCAGTATAAGGGGTTTTATCACTATCTAGCTGATAAGGTGGGTTTAGGTCTGCCTTTACCAAAACTGTCCAATTTGTCTTGAAAAGACTTTTTAAAAAACTGACTTTTGATAGCCATATTCAGATTCTCTGACAGCTATCATGGTTTGAGTGTCTTAGGTGATTTATCTTGTAGCTACTATTTGATATTGAGCAATAAAGCCATGCTGCAACAAACAGAGATGGATTCTGCTTTACTCATGCGCATGCGACTGAATTATCCGGAATGCATATAGGTCGAAGGGCCGATGTGGTTTTTATCATCAGTTACAGAGACATTCAGAAAGAGCCTCTGCATGTACTTGGGAACTCCACTGATCACGATGAGTTCATTGAATGCAATGGAGGCAAAAATAACAGTAGAAAATTGTGTTTTCAGGGTTTCTTAGCTGTAGTTGAGAACCTCTATAAGGCTTTTTAATTGTGATAATTGCTAATCTGACAGATAAAATGATCACACAGTGTGATATTAGCCCGGCTGAAAGCAGCATGATGGAGTAATTTACCAGATGTGCCCGGCCTGTGCACCCAATGTCCTTTGTCCATCTGGCTCTGTTACAAGTCAAATAGAGCATGATGATGTTTAAATCGAGATAATCTTCACTGTTGTCTGCAATGTAACGTAAAGTAACATAAAACATATTACAGTATTTTCAAAGGAGTAACTATAGCATTTTAATGAAAATGCAGCTATTGCTGAACTTGAGTGTGAGAATGTTGTGGAACATTATTTTCAAAGAATGGCAAGGTCATATCACACAAAGATCATAGTGCCAGCCAGGAAACAACTATGCAATAAAGGGTATTTTCACAATAGAATGTAAGTTCACAATTTCCTGATATTCATTTTCTCACAGTCTTACTTATGCAGAACGCAAGAAAGGTTACAGAAAAAAAACAGGTTTTCCATCCTTTCTCGCTCATTTGGCTGCTAGGATCTTAGTGATTAAAATAACCTAAAAAACGGTTCCTTAGAGGATTTCAGTGTCAGCAACAACAACATGGTTAGGATGTGTTGTGTAGACTGGTGGAGAGACGTGTCTCCTGAATGATTGTAATCATCTTTTAACTTGTGTCCTTGGGTTCTTGGAATTGTTATTTTTGAAGAGGTAATTGTAATTTCAGCATTTTGAATACTTTGGGAATCAAAGCTGACTAGAAAATTGCATATACAGCAAGGTCAACTACTGCCTTATATAACTTTAATATAACTTCCATTGAGTTAAAGTTACAGTATTATTAACAACACATCCAACACTCATTTCCCACACTCTCTAGATGTGGAAAGTCATCAAAAACTTCAGGGTCACTATCATACATTTGCAGGGCTCTGGAGTGTCTCAAAAGGTGCTCATTTGAAGGGGGTTTTGAGGGGGTCTCAAAAGGGGGTTTTGAGATCTTGGGTCTTGATGGCACTAGCCGGTTTTCCGTGGGTTTCCAAGGCAGCATCACGTGCTTGGCTGTGCAGTGCCGAAGAAAAGAAAGGATTGTTCAACAGGGACTGTGCTGACTCTCAGCAGAAGACTGAGGGCTTGCAACAATGTCAGTGACAGAAGTGTCCCTCCTCCAACAGGAGCTAGCTCTTGTGTCCAGCACCGACTTACAGCGTGTCCACAGTAACTGTGCACATGAGCATGTTGCAGCACCATTTCTGGTGCCTCATTCTGCCATGAGTGGATATAGTAGTTGTTACTGAAGAGCCAGTGTTTTAAACTTCTAGCAGTTCCTGATTGGATAGTTAATAAAATAATTATAGATCATACAAACATACATACAACACTATAGTTCAGGTGGGTAGCTGCGTCAGCATGCGTAGGCTGCAAACGAACAAGTAATAGGTTTATTCCATGCTGAAAAAAAGAAGAAAGAGAACACAACGTTTCGGCCGTGGAGCCTTCACACCTGAAGAAGGCTCCACGGCCGAAACGTTGTGTTCTCTTTCTTCTTTTTTTCAGCATGGAATAAACCTATTACTTGTTCCTTTACATACAACACTATATACCATTATATTTAGTACTGATGTATTAGTATTTAATCAGGTCACTGGTATTCTTTCAACACAAATTGAACTCTTTGGAGTATGACAGTGAACTTTTGACTGACACATTGAGCCATACATTTCCAGTTCAGGTTGCTTTCCCACGTGTAGTAAGCTTCCCCTGTAAACACAGCATGATTTTGCAGAATCGGTAGGTTTGCAAGGCTTCCTTTATCCTTACTGCTGAATGATGTTAGGCTAGAGAAATCAGATGGGTAAACTCTTCATTTAATTTGAAATTTTAACTTGATTTAAATTAAATTAATTTAACAAGCTAACTTTGTGACTAAATCTGCAATCCTGAGACCCAATCAAGCTTTTCCATCGACACTGATCCAAACTGTAAATTTAATCTGTAACAGCCTTCCTTTAATATATTGTTCTGAGCTCAGTCAACATGTACAGTATTCTCTTGCTATTCACATTCAGTATATTAATATATTATATTTGTAATAGTTCTTTCGTATTATTCTAAATCCAATATCAAGTGATTTTTTTTTAAATGCAGTGACTTTGAAATGTATAGAGCAGTTCTGGAGTTACTGTAATTTGATCTTCTGCTCTAAGATGACATGAGTGTACTTGTATTCACTAGAACACATTTCATTTATTACAGATCCTTTTATCAATTAACATTTAACACAGGACACACACTAGGTTCCCTTGCATGTACAGTATAAATGTAACAGGCCTGTTCCCATCATGTAGGCACACTAGGCAAATACCAAGGGCACCAGGCTTAAAAGAGGTACACAATTAGACAGAAGTTCATTTTCTCTCTATTTATATAACAGTTATTTCTTATAAACAAGCATATGAATTCTTGTACGTTTAAAATAGTGCATGATTGCCATGTCTGAATTTGGCCATGTCAAACAATACAGAAACGTGTATACAGTATATCTCACACTGTGGACCATTCCATCCAACCCAGATCTGAGATGCCGCCATACATCTCTGCAGCTGCAGGGGTACGAATCTTGAGTTTGCATCTCACACAGCCCTTGTGACAGACCTCCCCCGTCAGCTTGGTTTCTTAGTTCACCTGGCTTGCTCCATCGTCAGCTGATGCAGGCTGATGCAGGCCCAGTGTTCTTCTGCGATGGCCATTCCTTAGGGGTGTCATCACCTCCCATGTGTTGTTTTGTGCTTATAGATGGGATGGGAAGCTCTCATCATTGTTCATGATGGGGGGTGTGGCGAAGGCAACTAGTCCAGGGAAATCCCAAACGGGAAATCCAGGGTGCAGTCCAAAGTCCAAAAACCGGGTGATCCATCCAAGAGAAGACAGGGTTAAAATCCGGAACGGGATTCAGAACAGGAACAAGAAGTTAAAAGAAAGTAACGAGGCCAGGTGCTCTGAGTCCCGGACTCAGCAGGTCAGGACGCTGTGCTGAAGCCTATGCCGTTGGGTATCTCCTCGACCCGCTGGTAGGCGGGCTTCCGGGCGTCCATCTTCCAATGCTGAGCCCGGAATAGCGAGAGCGCCAGGCTTAAATAATGAGACACAAAACAGGTGGGAGGTGCACATAATCAATTAAAATACAAAAGGGTTGGAGAAGGGATCCCGATCATGACAACTAGGCCGTGCAGATGGCTATATGATTTTCTTCCAGTAGCCGTTATAACTTCTAATGGTTCTTCTTATTGCTCCCCATTAGCTACAGAAGAGTTGGTTTGTCTGAGAGCTGTGTTTGGGTTAGGTGGGCTAGTCTGAACACTTTTTCAAGATTTTACCACCTACTGTACATGTGGATGGGTCTTCGAGTCACTTTGTTGCTGTCTCTGTCCTTGACAGTTTTCCAGACCTAATGCTAAGGCCAATATATACCACTAGGTACGCTATGCAACAGTATTGCTACACTGTCCTATTCGTTGCTACTCTTCAACATGAAAAGTAACGTTAGGTTACCCATGAATCCTTGTTCCCTAAAAAAGAAGAGTAGCTACTAATGTTTTTGGGTTTCTTGGTAGCCTCTTTTCAGGGTTTGTAAAGGAAATGGGAAGACAGATATGTGCTAATAATAACTTCCAAGGAGTAGATATGAAGGTAGTATGTTATGCTCTGAAATGACCTATCAGTAATGCTAATATAAAGACTGAGTCCATGCCCACGTTTGCGCAGAGATATCACTTTAGCTGTATGTCACTATTATTTTTCAGCAAACCAGGTTTATACAGGTGACCTATATCTCTAAATTATTTAATATTATTTAACCCAACCCCATGGAGCTACGGCCCTTGTAGAAACTTGGCCTCCTCCACGCATCTTGGTCCTGAGCCAGTCTTCGCCATCCTCTCACTCTCAGGTTTCTGAGGTCTTCTTCAACATAATTATTAATATTTTTTAAGGGTGAAGATATCTACTGTAGCAACTTTATTGTGGATTTTACAGAGTACCTAGTATAATTACTTATACATTAATGTATATACTGCATGTAAGACAGTCCAAACAGTACACAAGTGTTCCCTGTATCCAAAAATAGTTCAGTTCTCATTTTTATGTTTACTGTATATCATAACAACAATATAATTCTAAAGCAATATGAGTCATCATTCAGATTGACAAAGTCAGATAAAATAATTTATATAAACTAATTCATAAAAACAAAAATTACACAAGGAGTTTTACAATATATGAAACTGATTTACATCAAATACCTTTTGAACAATGGGATTTACAAAACTCTATTCAAACTTTTAAAAGTCAACCTATTATCCAAGAATAAAGCACTTCAAGGTATAATTATTTTTTAAAGAACTAATGGCTGAACAAATGTTGACAATTTGGAAATGTTTAGAATTAATAAAAAGAAACTAAATATGATTTATAATAATACTACAAGTACAAAATATGAAAATAACAAAAAATAACAGATATTAAACAAACCATTCCCATCACGAAAAGCATAAAATGTATATTTTGAGATGTATACTACAGTACATTGATATTAGTGCTGTCAGTGTACAGGTCCAGTACCTGCCTTTCATTCTTATTCATATTCAACATAGCTTGCTAAAGCACTAGAGTTGATCTTCTCCTTGAACACTGCATCAAACTGCACATTCTGTTTGGAGGTAAAATAGTTTCTCCAGTCACCAACAACACCTACAAAATGACATAATACATATTTTAAAAAATATAAAAATGGACCAATGTACTGTAAGTGATTTATGTACAGTAGTAGAATAAATGGCATTTTCAGATAAACACATTGGTTATAATGGTCTTGGTTAGCAGCCAACATCTTTCTTAATTGCTACCAGTATTTAATCACACATGTGTGTTGATCACTTAAACTTAACTTTAAAACCATTTATTAAGTATTAATATCTGGAAGAACATACATGTAGTCACTGTAAATAAAATCCACATTGAGTCATTTTCATATTCAGTGATTCAAGTACTGTTCATATTTTAAATAGACTTTGTTGGTAAAACACCTTACCTTTCCTGAAGATCAGCTTCCTGTCAGATGTCAGTGCGCACACTGTGTGGTTTGTGTTCACTTTCTCCCTTTCTGCCTGTTCTTTCATTTCATGAAAGGAGCATTTCTTTGAGATCTCCCTGATCTGATCTTCACTGACACTAATGTTCAAAAATGAGCTGATCTCTTTGACATGTTTTGGGAGATCCTGTAGAAAACAAATTATCCTGTTTTTCCACTTTAGCTTACTGGGGAACAATGTAATATCCTGAAGTTTTTTTTCTTTCATATTCCTACTTGAACACACTAAAATGTGCTCTTAGTTGTAATTGTAAAGTGATTCATTGAACAATTAAGTAAACATCATTTTAATGCATGTTTAGGCACACATTGATTAGAGCGCATTATGAAAATATTATATCACCTTCTTCATTGACTCATAGTACAGGAACAACATATTTTCATTGCTTTTATTCTTCTCCCAGCTCAGAACATGATCAATCCAAGAACCATAGACCACTGCAATGAGAACAAAGGTGTTTGAGTACTAGTTATAATTGTGGTAGCTTCCTTACAGTTTAGCAATCACTAAGCATTTTAATTTGATTATGTCTTTAAAAAATTGCCTCAGCTTACATTTGGGCAGTAATTGAATTTGTGTCCTGTTATAACTGATATACTCTAGCAGTTGTACCTACAGTATATAATATGAAATCTCCCAAAATATGTACCAGTGTAAACAATATGCTTACCTTCACCTTTCAGGAATATCTCTAAAAAGGCTGACCACTTCTCAACATTGGGTAGATGGGGATTTTGCTGGTAGTAATGATACATTGAAACCGCTGTGTCCTTGGGATTCCTGATCACATAAATCATCTGAGAAGCCATAAATAATTAATAATAATAATTGCTTACACTTATATAGCGCTTTTTCTGGACACTCCACTCAAAGCGCTTTACAGGTAATGGGGACTCCCCTCCAACACCACCAATGTGCAGCATCCACCTGGATGATGCGACGGCAGCCATAGTGCGCCAGAACGCTCACCACACATCAGCTATCAGTGGGGAGGAGAGCAGAGTAATGAAGCCAATTCACAGAGGGGGATTGTTAGGAGGCCATGATCGATAAAGGCCGATGGGGAAATTTGGCCAGGATGCCGGGGTTACACCCCTACTCTTTTCGAGAAACATCCTGCAGGTCTGCATAAAGCAGACATTTGTAAATTTATATTTGTATATAACATCACTTTATTAACCCTTTACAATTTCTTGCATTAGGAATTTGTCTTTTCGCATACCCCAGCTTGCTCTCCATGAGACAAACAGACACGGAGAGAGAAGCTTGGGGTCAGAGCGCAGGGTCAGCCATTGTACAGTGCCCCTGGAGCAGTTGGGGTTAAGGGCCTTGCTCAGGGGCCCAACAGAGTAGGATTCCTCTGCCAGCTGCGGGATTTGAACCAGCAACTTTCAGCCACAGGTGCAGATCCTTAGCCACAGAGCCACCGCTCCACCCCATATACAGTACCTTCTAAAATTCTAGCAAATAACTAAGGATCTAGAAAAGTACAATCATTCCATCTTTGCAGGTTTCCTTCCTTTCTCTGAATATTTTCCTCCAGGATTATTATACTTGCACTTCTGTATCCATATGACTCATTACTCTGTTTTCACAAAACTGCAAGTAAAAGAGAGGTTGAATACAGGTACATAAAAACCTGTATATATGTAAGATCAATTTCTCTCACATTTCAATCAAATCTATCTACAATGCATTAGCAATAAAACAAGGAGGAATGATCCTTGGGATTAATTAATATCCAATATACAGTCCAATATGCAATATTTTATTTTAGCTGGTCTTAAGATCTTGAGATGTATACTCTGGGCTTTCACTGCCTACCTTACAATTCTTTGTTTTGAACTGCACAGGAATCATGTCATAGCTGAGGTGTGTTGGGATGAGCCTCTTACTGGAAAGGTTTCTCAGCTCATCAAATTTGGAGAGATCTCCAAACTCCAGAGATGAAGTCAGTGTCACCAGGCCAGCACTGTGGTTCTCACTGTGGCGGCTGTGCAAATTCGTCATGATTTCAGCCAGCCAGTGTGTGCCTTCGGAAGAAACCAAAAACAAAACTGTGTGAAACCAAACGCTTAGGACTGAAAATACACACCAGAGATACAGTACAAGGACATGAGAAAACACCTTTTTGAATGTTCTTACCTGATTTCGGATAGGACACTAACAGCACATCATCTTCTCTGGCATCAAAGGTATCCAAGGCCTGGAGCAGTTCTGTGGAGACTCTGGTTGAGAAGGGAATGCCCTTAAAGCTGTGAATTAATTCTTTTTGTTCTGGCATCTTTATATGAACATCTAAGTATTTCTGCTGTCTTCAGATGTAGTGTGACTGCCTTATATACAGAAACCAGAGCCCATGTAACATGGTGCAAACAGGGTGGTGTTGAATTTCCAAATTTACCAGAAGGAAATGTTGTAATTAACAGTATGGTAAATGAACAAGCATTTTGAGAAACATTTCCAATAAAATCACAGATTTCAAGTGTTGCATTAAATCTTAAAATACCAGATTTAATGTGGCGGCAAAATAGCAAATATTGTGCTGTGCTTTCTCTATTCTTTTTTAAATTCTTCCTATTTGTTAATGTTAACTTTAAGAACAGCTATACATAGGTTCTAATAGAAAAAGGAAACAGCAAGTTTTGCTTTATTTTTAAATTGTATATTGTAATACCAAATTTGTATTAGGGAGTACAGAAAATGACAGATTTTTTGTTGCCACAAAATGACAGAATGAATATATTTTTCCATTTTCACACACGAAATGTTGTGTTTCCTTTCTTCTCTTTTCAGCATGGAATAAACCTTTACCTTGTTACTTTATATTCCTAGGACTGCTAATGAGACAACCTAATCTAAGTAAGAAAGTGATTCAAATTCATTTTGGAGATAGCTAAGATATTACATGAATATTTCATTTTGCCAAGGACAGAATTTCAGGCTTACAAAGGCATGCTCCAGAAAAACAGAATTCTATCCATATTAAAGTATTAGTACTTGCATTGAAGAACAATAGAATTGTGGATATTAAAAGTAAACAAACCTCCAGGGCCTGAAGGGAATTGTAACAATTGTAAATAAGAAAACCAGAGATGTTATTCCCAAGCCAATAGCAAAACTCTTCCAGCAATCAATTAGGCCAGGGCTAATGATCGTTAAACAGAAATTAGCTAAGGTAAGACCCATCCATAAAAGGGTGACAAAAATGGACCAAGTAATTAAGTAACAATAAGTCTCAAGTCTGTTACATGTAAGTTTATGGAATTGTTAATAAGCAATAGACCTGAGGACCATTCGATCATTGATTTTGTTGATTAAGCATACATGGCAGCATACATGACAGTAGTATATTTACATTCTTCTAATTTTTATAAAATTCCTCATAAAAGATCATTTAATCAAATTCTAGGCAGTCAGTTTTCAAGGTAAAGATGGCATTCGACCTTAGAATGAGTTAATAAACGGAAAGTAGAGGGGTGGCTTGGTGTGATTAGCATCGGTTCCTCGTAAGGCTAGAATGCTGTGGTTTTCCTTCCATTGTCCAAAGACGTACCTGGAGGATAAACTGGCCCTAGTGTGAGTGTGTGCCTCTTTGTCTGTACATGCCCTTGTGATGGACTGGGGTCCAATCCATGGTTTATCCAGCCTTGTGCCCATTGCTTTGTGGGATAAGCCCCTGCTCTCCCATGTCCCTGGATTAAATAAAGTGGTACAGTTAGAAAAAACAAGGATGGACAAATCAGTATGATAAAATACATTGATAAGATCAATTGAGAATACATCTTGGTCAACAGATTATAAAAAGAATGTTACAGCTAAGCAATCAGTTGAAAAAATGTAACAAGGTGATACCTGACGTTGTCAATCAGTGTGAGTGCTGGCCGTCCATGGGAAGATCCAAAGACAGCAGTATTGTCTCACCACCACATTCCCCCAGTCTATGAAATCTAAGTACACAGTGCATTGTTACAACAAGGGGACGAGCTGGAAAGAGCCACGACTGTAGGACAGGATGAGGAACCAAGCAAAGTTGCTAACAAGGTATAATGGGGTGGACAGAGCTCAGGCTAACAGTGTGGTTCTGCCTCGGGATTGGGCAGTCTGTCTGATTCAGGCTGTATCTTATTAGTTCAGACAGACTGGTTAGTGCTAATAGCACTTCCTCAATTCAACAGAAAATGCACTGTCAGAGCTCCACACAGCGGACAGAGCAGGGTTTAAGTAACCTAGAGCTCATAAGATAATCATCTGTTAAGTGGGGGCAGATGGCAGAGACAGCCTACAAGGAGTTCTCATGGCACAGTGATCTCACAGAGGTGTTTGACTCCTCGGCCAGTTGTCGTGGAGACAGGCCTGTGAGCTCTAAGACACCCATGAATACAGTAACAGTGCATGTGCTCTGTTTATATCCATTACTGCTCTACTTTGTTCAAAGAACTCTAACAAATTAGCTAAACATGTCCTATGCTAATTGTCTGTTACAATCCTACAGCCATACAGATGATCCTCTTGTTTACCTTAGTTGTTACCATGCATCTAACAGAAGTAGGACAACTATATTGGTGTATAGGAATTTGGTTCAGTCTTATTACTCTTTTGGTGGTTGTGCACAATTACATCCATAAAAGTTTTCAATCGGCAGATATTAGATTTAGTCGTTACAGTTACCAGACATCCAGGAAAAATTAAGATTATGCCAGTTTTTATTCTTTTTTTGTCATGATCCATTTTATTGACACACATTACATCCACAGGCAGAAGTGTCAGTATCCTTCAAATAAAATTATGATATTCATCAATATTCATCATCTTTATTGTTCAGTAAATTATACATGTTTATCACTGTTACTTTTTAAAAGATTATAGAACAAATCTGGATGCATCCCAGCAAAAAGATGCGATAATTCACAGTTACAAACGACAGTGTTGGTCCTCTGGTACATTCTGGCACATTCTCACACTGCCTGTGATCATGGCTGTTATCACTGTTATCACTGTACATGGTGAACAAAGAGTTTCACTTCAACAACACTGGAGAAAAAGCACACATCTACCACCATGTTTTATTTTATTAATCCACAAACCTTGAGAAACAAAAAACAGAACATGACCTCAGAGTCTTTATCAGCCACTAAGGAGGAGACTAACTCATACTCTGGCCTTGCTGTTGCTCTCTACTTTCAGTATCCTCTCGGTACTTTTCCTCTGCCATGTGTGACCTAATTCAGCTTTGCTCTTCTTACTGTCTCCAAACAGCAGCTCTTTATTTACTTTCATTTGGGACACAACACAGCACAAGACCCTCAAAAGGGCTCCTGTACTTCATCGGCAGCACCTTCCTCTTCAGTGTAATCACGTTACAGCTTGTGGTGCTCTGCTTCTGTTCCTGGAATTTAGTCCATGAAGTTCCAGGAACCTTCCAGGCTTTTGTGCAATGACAGACTGTTGTGCTATCAGTGTCCTGCTGACTGAACTCCCACAGCATGGTCATACTTCAACAGTTTGAAACTGAGCACTGTATTCTCAGGTCTTGGTTCTGAGCAGTGAACCGCGAGTTAGATGTGAGACTGGAACCCCAGTTCTTCCCACACTGCAGGGAAAATAACCAGATGGCAGAAAACCATATACTAGTAGCACACAAGTAAATGGAAAATCAAATCTTTTAACTCTAATGAATAATAAAATAAGTGCTGACAACCACAAATTTCATTTTCTTTTACTTGGAATTACCAACTACCTTTCTGAATAAATGTCAAGGCAAGAGCAAGGAGAACCAGCATACTGTACAGAACAGTGATAGTACATAATTAATTCCTTCTCCCATAGCAAAAAACAAAATTCAAAAGTCCTATAGAAAAAACCTACAGTACCAACAGTTATATACAAATGGCCATTATAATATGAAATCATTTGAAATCAGTTTCTATCAGTGTCTTTACAAGTATGAACGTACTTGTTCCATCCATTACAATCGGTTCTCTGCCGATCTAATGACTCTATCCCTTACTTCTTGTCTTAAACTGTGTTTAATTCCTTCATAATCTGCTTTCCTGAAATTGCAATGGATTCTACCTTTTTTATTTCAAATTTACTTCAGATGGGATACTGTTTAAGGATAATCAGAATACTGCTTTCACTTGGGTCTCAGCAAATGGAATTTTTCTTTTCCCTCAAAAAACTGTTCCAAAATTCCAATTGCAGCACTGAGAGCCACCTGTTGCTTTTCATAATCACCAACATAAAAAGAGTTAATGTGTTAACACGTCTTTCAGAAAGCCGCAGTAAATAAGATGGCAGCAGTATGACTAACTTGTTGTTTATAGATCTCAATGTAAGAGTGGCAGTGTAAGAGCGTGCCAGATCCTTAATAGGATGGGAAACCCCGCAGAGGATCAGCTTGCTATTCCAAGGAGGGCTGGTGGAGTAGTACTGTAGGTGCATGCTTTCTTCTGGACCAGAGGTTTTCAAAACCTTTGCTGCTGTCCTTTGGATGAGGTATTCTGAGGTCATGACTACTTGGTCTTCAAAGAGCCTTTAGTGGTTCCAAATGTGTTCATCCCAGTGTTATGTCTAAATTCCAGCCTGGGCTTGTGCATTTTGGCCTTCCTGTACCCTTTGATTCAGCTGGTGAAATATGTTCTCTACCTTCTCTTCTGGCAAATAATGGCTGCACTTCAGAGGTGGTTGACATGCTTTCTCTCCTATATGATGCACTTTGGGATGCAAAACACTACATAAATGCGAGGAACTGTTCTAATATTAACTACAACCAATACTTGCTCCTGGATGGTTGAGGGTTGTTGTATTCATTTTCACAAACATTAGTCATAGTAAAGTAAAAATAAAGCCAAAGAGTAAAAAAACAGTCATTTTTAAGCTTTACATTAAATATTTGCTTTAAAAAATCAAAAAGGCAGAGTTATTCTAATAGAGCTTTCTCAATCACTGTTAATATGGGCAATTCCCATCCCATTACCAGAGCAGTCCTGGAGCTCATCACCTTTGAACCTGAATTATGTAAGATGCCAGTGAGGACTTAAAGAAGAGAAAAGTGGGTCTTTCCACAAATGTCTACACACCTCCTTGCAATGACTAGACTCTCTTCTGTAAACCATTCAATTTACAGTATTATGCTGGATTGCATTATCTTTTATATAACACCATGCTAATCTCAAAAGTATTGCAATTATACCGCTTGCAACCTTATGCCTATACTCAAAGCACTGATGACCTCTGTAAAATATTAGTTTAAAACACTTCTTTTGTTAACATGTCCTTGTGATTCTGGCATAATGCGTAGACTGCAGGTAGCTACAAATGACGTTTTTGATAACAGGAAGGACAATCATCCAGCTGCTGTGTGAGGGAGCTGCATGGGAATGAGAATTGTAACCTCTGTGATCTGGCTATAAAGAGAGCTCTGCCAGGGGAACAGGTAGAGGAAGGAAAGGAGAGAAAAACAAACTTTTACTTCCTCTCAGGCTGCTGTATGGTGCCTTAATTTCAGCTGAAATAAAGGCCTGATGATTGCTTCACTCTGATTCTTTCCCCCAGTCTCCTGAAGAGGGGTGACCCTCATTCATCTGCCTTTAATGCCCTTTCAGTAACTTCAATTTCATGGAAAAATAAGAACAGATTTTGTCAGCATAAAACAATGTGTGGAAAGAACTTTGCTACTACTAGCAATCCAAAAATCACATTCAAATTGTTATTCAGGGACATGAGGGACACCTTGCAACTCACGGCCAGCAGCCATATCACTCTGCAACTCACAACTGGCAACCCACTGAAGCTAAGCAGGTGTGAGCCTGGTCAGTACCTGGATGGGAGACCTCCTGGGAAAATCTAAGGTTGCTGCTGGAAGAGGTGTTAGTGGGGCCAGCAGGGGGCACTCACCCTGCGGTCCATGTGGGTCCTAATGCCCCAGTATAGTGACGGGGACACTATATTGTAAACAGGCGCCGTCCTTCGGATGAGACATAAAACTGAGGTCTTGTCTCTCTGTGGTCAATAAAAATCCCAGGGCATTTCTCGAAAAGAGTAGGGGTGTAACCCTGGCATCCTGCCCAAATTTCCCATTGGCCCTTACCAATCATGGCCTCCTAATAATCCCCATCTATGAACTGGCTTCATTACTCTGCTCTCCTCCCCACTGGTAGCTGATGTGTGGTGAGCGTTCTGGCGCACTATGGCTGCCGTCGCATCATCCAGGATGCTGGACATTGGTGGTGGTAGAGGGGAGTCCCCATTACCTGTAAAGTGCTTTGAGTGGAGTGTCCAGAAAAGCGCTATATAAGTTTAAGTAATTATTATTATAATAAGAAAAAACAGATTCAGCGTGGCTAGGCAATTTGTTCTACACTTATCACCCTTTTGTATATAAATTAATTCCTATTTTCATAGTTCTAAGTGCCCCTTTATAATTCTACATTTATGCCCAGAGGATAAAATTATTCATTTGAAAATTGAACTGCTCAGGCTGTACGGGCTTTGCGATTGCAATACATGAAAACTGTATTTAGTGTGAAATTGTACGCAATGCTTAGGTACAAACTGAAATCTGGAAGTCCTGAAAAAAACGGGAACCAGAGATTCCAGAAAACCTTGCTGCCAGGTGTTTGACAGTACCAATAAACAATGCTTCAGATGAAAAATATTTTTTGGCAGATCAAAATGTTCATGTTGGCTCCATAAAGACACCTAACACCTTTATGCACATTTTGACAGACTCAATAAAATAAAATATGGTATATAAGAGCTTAATGAGTGCCCAGGGGCAAGTGACTATAAGAAGGGGGTGCCGAACATCTAAAGGAAACAAAGTATTAACTGGTGAAACTTTAAACATTCTGGCAAATCTGTGGTTTTGTAATATTACTTTACAGATTAGTCATTGGAGCACAGGTTAAGCACAGGCTGCAGGTTTAGCTGAAGCTTTACAGTTTGTCCATTGACATGTTTTTTTTATGTTAAACACTGATCACTGCATCACGTCCTGGACTTGGGTTGTAGCATTCTGGAACAAGCTGCCCAGCCATATTGATAAAGCTGATACTGTGACTTATTTCAAGAAATAGCCAGATTCTCACATCTATTAGCTGATTAGCTACTACATAGCAGACAGGTTAGATAATCTGAATGGTCTCCTTTCATTTGTAACTTTTCCTGCTCTTCTTTAATTACAGAGTGTTCCTGTCTAGTTATATTAAAAGAAGGCTGGTATTTTAGTGAATTATCCCTCTCTGGTGTTGCATGTTCAGTTCTAAAAACAGGGACCTGTAAAAATTCTATTTTCGGGAGCCTGATACCACAACTGTCCACAAGGTGGTGTTATACTTATTAGTGTGCTCTGCCAGCCTACCTCCCTCCTCCCACCCCCAACACAAAAAATAGACGAGCACAGTATTTTTAATAGCCAAATTTGAATTGGGTCGAAAGGGAGTTTTTTTTTATCTTTAATTTAAATCTACGTTACTGTAATGCTGCAATGAAACATACTGAATGGAAAACAAACATTATCGATTGTACAATGCAGTAGCTGTATACCCTGTGAAGTCAAACAATCTACAGTACATAATTAAAAATCGTGCTCGTCAAGTGCCCAGTTTGTAGCTTCCGTTGTAAAAAATTGGCATGAAATACACGTCCCTTTTCAGTTTTATGCAGATGTAACCATTACTTGTCATACAGTACCTGTGATCCTGTGACGCTGTTTTCCTTCTTTTTTGGATTCTGGCCACATTAACAGATATAATAACCCTGTGACCTAGAAATGGATTTTACCAGCCTTACTCATAACAACATCACAGAAATAATGACTTTAACTATATGGGTACCAGTCAATAGAGGAATGAGACATTTATATTTCACAATTATTGGCATATGCTGCACTTTACTTCATTTTATGGAGCTGTTTGTGTGGATTGAGGGGATTAAGAACACTGTGAAAAAGCAGCACCCTTGTGCGAATACTTTTGTTTCAGCTGCACTTCTAATGATTAAACTTCACCTGTAGTTTGCTCATGTTACAGTAAATCTTACTGGTAGACAGTACAAGTGGTACGATGCATGTGTTGCATATTTGCTTCAAGCAATGGCCACCTGCACTCCTTACCTGTGACTTTCACTGTAGACTGTACACCCTGTTGGTCAAATGATAGTCATAAACAAAAGTATCTATATCGTACCTGCTCAATAAATGCTTGGACACCTGGTACAAAAAAGATTGTTAAAACTTTGCAAATGTGATGTTCATTTTATGTTTAATAATAATTGAACACCAATTCGGTAACACTTATTTCTTGAATTTAATCAGAATGTAGTAAATTAAAACAGACTAAGAGTCATGTTAGATTGACATTTGCATTCTACAAAATGAAATATTATTCTGTGTAAGATAGTGATTTCTATTGATACTAAACAAACTGAAACCATTCTATAACTAACTTTAGTTAACCTTTTTTAAAAGACAGATAATATTCATGTAGAATTACTTTAGAAAAAAGACAAGTGGCCTTCAACAGAGTATTTTGAAATGTTCAGAATATATTTTAATAGCAAAAAAAAGCAAATAGTACCCAGATATTCCTAATTATCGATAATAATTATCATTCATGCAACAGACTAAATTTACATATTGATAATATAATATAATAACATGATTTGATTTTGCTATAGGGAAAAATATAAATATAGAAAATGTAGGAATATAAATGTAAATATAGACATTTTAAGTGTACTGCCCTTCCTTTCACCATAGTTTTACAGTAATAAAGCCCAAAACACATTCAGGATTGTAAGGTGGATAATTGCTGGGTCCTAAATTGACAGCTTAAATGCTGATGTAAATAACCGCTTAAGAATCAGGTATAAACCAGCTAAGCAGATTATAGTAGGGAGCAATGGGGGAGACTGGAGTGTGCCGACGCAGCACGAGACTGAAGAATAAGATTTCTTCATTGGAAGGGAGGTAGCCAGTGATCATCCTGCTTCTGTAAGCCATTCAAAGGAGTTGTTAGCTTTTGCCCAGGGAGTGCATTTTTCAAAATGTCTCTTCAATGTAGTCATCTTATTAGGAAATTCAAGAGGAACCTCACCATCTACACGGGCACTGCTTCAGACTCAGAGTGATCGGAAACAGATGATGAAATTCTAGAGGAAGAGGAAACAGCACACAACTGTTAAACAGTATTGAGCAGCACACAGTTCCACAACACAGAGAACCCTGCTGCATAGAGTGAATATTAAAGTTCAGCTGGTTTTATATTGACAGAGCAGGATCCAGAAAACCTATTTGAACTGCCTAGAACAACCATTCCATTCTGTAAATACACCTTTGCATCATTCACCCCCTTCCAATAATGTCCCATCTTGATGGATTACGATTTTAAAATTCATATTTTTAAAGTGAAGATCTTTTTGAATCAAAACTTGAATGCTCTAAGTTTTCAAATTATGCTTTTAGATTTTCAGATGTCTCATCTTAAAACACTGAAAACTAGTATGAAGTCCACCAGGTGCCAGTTTCCTTGGAAACTGAAATATTTAATTTAAAAAAATCAGTACTCACACTTGTCTGTGAAGAATGCTGTATGACTCCTGGGAAGAGCTATTGTGAGAGACAGTGGAAGATACTAACGTGGTCTGAGTTGACCTGGCCATAGGAAAAAAACAAACAGAACGTTTGCATTTACTCCCAATTCAGATTTTGTAAGGCAGCAGTATACGTTTTCCAAGTTGGTCACAGAATCTAAATGCAAAATCCTGAGTAAGGTCTTAGGCTAATGCCAATAACCTAGTTATTGGTCTAATTATAAATCTTTTGTAGGTGATCCTAAAAGAAGCAGTTATATATGATGTGAAAGCAGAAAAGGAAATACAAGACAGAGTTCAGCTCTGTCTGGAACTTGGCATAAACTTGGGAAATTAAATTTAAAGTAAGGGAGAAGCATTAAATGTAGGAACCAGGAATGTACAGTAGGCTAGAAATATGAAATGGATGGTACTGGATTTGGAGAATTAGCATTAAAAGTTGTTTACTAGTTTATTCATTGTACAAAAGTAATTGTTTCCATGCAGACATTGTGAGCAACAGCTAAAGGTCAACTGAATAACTAATCCGCAGCATGTCTTTTCTCTAAGAAACACATTAGTAAATTGCAGTGCATTTATTGGCTGTATTGTTGACATCCTGTTTTTGTTTGACGGGGACATGATCTGAAATGACTAACCGGATCATGCATTTTACTGTATACCTTGGAATAAATACAGTACAGAATATATTTACAGCAGATAATACAGTAAATACAGTATGGTGTTACCAACTGTTGATCCGTGACAGTCAAGCTCCATTTCCAGTTGTAAAAAATTGGAAGTGAAAATACTATAAGTTAAGTAAGGATAAAATTTAAGTAAGAAATCAGGTCCGCATGCTAGCTTCCTTGACCAGCATGTAAAAGATGCAGTGCTTCCCTTTGTAGTCAGGGAAAATTGGCAATGCTGGCTTTTTTCCAGCATAGCTTTGTTTTGCAGTAAATTGAAAATTAAAAACAACTAAACAACTAATATACGAACTCATGCACAAAGCACATAGATTATTGTTTGCAAATATTTACAATTGGAGTTTTTTTACGAGCCTTTTACAAGCTTTTTTGTCATCGGTATGTTATTGCTGCCTTGGAAAGGGTTTCAGAAAGAGCAACCAAAATTATATCCTGGGTCAAATAAATGTCACCTCAACTGAAAAGATGCATCAATTTTCACTTACCCTGCCACACTACTTCCCTGTTGTCTTGCTAGAGTGCTTGATCTGCATGTAAAAAGTGCACGTCTTAATCATTGAGAAAGAGTGGAATTTATGTATACAGTATAAGCAAAGTAAATTACTGTAACTACTTGTTTTATGTGAAAGATTCATAACTTTAAATACCTTTTTGCTGATTCCAGAAAGTCAGAGGCAGACCTTGACCTGTGTTGATAAAAAATACTCATCTGTAATTGCTATCATTCTGTTAGAACTTCCGTGTTTAAATATATTTAAATTAACATTACCTTGGTTTTGAAGTTTGAATTCCAAGTGTAGAAGACCTGAAAAAAATCAACATTATTACATATGTTTTCCTATAATAAGAAATAAGAATATCCTAAAATTTGAACTAAATTGGCTGGTAAGACGCTATGTTTTACATGACAAAAATTGAAATTTTAAGTTTTTACGTTAGTCATAACTAACTGTGCAAGAATGAAAACTAATAAATGAACTTTGTAAACATTTTGAGTTTTCAAAATTTAGCAAAAGAAGTTACATGGCTAATGAAGAAGCTAAAAGCTTTATACAGACTTCATAAGACACTTACTTGTCTTTTACTTGTGCATTTTTTATGCACAAAGACCTCTAAGAAATCTACATAGCAGTATCTACATTACCAGGTTTATTTGATAGGCAACAAAAATGATCATAGTGTCATCATTTTCCTACAGATTTCTTTATTAACTGATCAAAGTTGACCTCTTTCCCATTAACTACAACTGATCATTTCTGCAAACAACTTTTAATTATTGCTAACAAGCTGAATGACACAGTGGGATATTAAACATAAAAAATTAAGAAGTGTTCCAAATGAAAGGAATCCGTTTGGTATATCAAGCTCGTTAGGATTCTAGTAGCTGAGAGGATCGGAGGATCGCATCTGGCGGTTTCTTGATCATCAGATTTGATAACGCGGCTAGGTAGCTTGTTCCAGACTCTTTGTATACAGTACTCTTTGTAAACAAAGTACCTCCTGTTCTCAGTTTTAATTCTTCTCTGATTCTTATTGTACAGGTAAATAAATGAATCAAATGAAAATATGTAGAAAGCATCTTAATAGTTTAAATAAAAATCAGAAAATTGCCTGAAGTAAAATCTTGCAGCAGGAAAATATCTTTACCTTGAAATTGCCTCAAGAATCCTCTGATCTGGTTGCCTTAGAAAACAAACAAACAAAGTAACATTATAATTAAATTTAATAGTGCCTAATGGTATTACAGGACATTTAAATTTTGATTTTCTTTTTTTCATTTTGAATGACAGATGTTGGTCCATCGCAGTTAAGGTTCGCTTTCAATCTTATTTGTTAACATCATCGATGTATATTTTTTAATAGTACAATCACAAATTTGTCTTAAAAGATAATTCAATTGAAAATAAGTAAGCAAGCACAGAAACAACTTGAGCTTCCATCCATGCAGAATGGACAAAGCTGGCAGATTCCAAAGCAAAGTCATAAAAAGGTAAAATAGATGCTCCGATACAACTAATTACGTGGTAATAACTGAAGGAAGTATTCATAGGACCTTCATAGGACTGAGTGGACACGTTTCCAAAGCAAAAGAAAGAAAACAGTATCAGTCTCAATGTGACCAAGCTTCAGCATATGTAGTGATGGGATAAGTGATGAACAGTTTCTCTGGGTGCTCTCTGGGTGTGGGAGCATTGTGAGAGAAAAACACAATATAAAAATAATACTTTCTGACTTGTGATCCCCTAGGTAATGCTGCATCATGGTTTTCAAGCCTCATTTGTTTCTTAATTGGCATGTACAGTAATCCCAGATTTATGATGTGATATTGAAAAATATGTACAAAAGTAAAGTCACTGGAGTATCTTATGTGTTTTCTTTCTACCCGGAATATTAGGAACAGTACGGCAAACAAGATAACAGTGTTCTGTTTCTGAAACTGTCATTTTACCTGTGGGTGGAACTGTTCACCTCCAAAGTTACCCTAAAAATGGAAAATGATTATTAATGGAGGTACTTATGACAGCATTTAACCCACTACACACCCAACAGACATCTTTGTACATTCAAAAATGTTTAACATATTGATTTGACTATAATTGAATACATACAGTATTTTTGGTATTTACTAAAAATACAGTATATTACTCAGAACTTGCATACATTTACCTAATGCATATCTTTAAAGATAAGCTGGGATGCTTGTAATATACAGTGTGTTAGTTTTGCACACTGGGTCTGCATGTTGCTAAAATTGTGTTGAGAAAATATACAGAAAGAGCAAGCAATTACAAATAAATTGGTGTGATTATTTTCTGATTTTTAGATCCCAACAACACATCACTTTTCTGAAAACAAAAAATAACACTATAATAAAGATAATCAGGTCTACTCTTCTACATTGCAGATTGTTTTTACATTGCTGTATATTACTGACCTGTTCCTTATGTTCTCCAAGAATGCATAAAATGAATTATGTCTGAAAGAAAAAAAAATAGTAATTTGAACAATTCTAATCCCCTTTGTATAGCATTTAGGGTATCAGATTTTTAGGTTCCCATCATTTGGTTTTATTTTTGTTTTGATTTTAAGAAAATAAAGAATCTTACATTTAGTAAGAACATACGAATATGTACTGTACATACAGGTTACTGTCAAAATAAGGGAAACCCCAGCATAGTGTCTTAACAGGGAGTTGGGCAACCATGAGGAACCAGAACAGCTTAAATGTGTCTTGGCACAGATTTTACAAGTGTCTGGAACGCTATTGGAGGAATGTGATGCCATTTTCCACTTGCAATTCCAAAGGAGTATTTGCTTTTGTGCACAGTTGCCCCTAGATGATGACATCTTTACCTCAGACCCCCATGCCAACATCACCTTTGCCACTGTTCCTTGTGTACCACCTGCATGTTCATCAGTCTTCCTCACTGAAGCTCCTTCCAAATGCGCCCCAAAGTTTGGCACATTGACCCCTCTCACAAAGTCATCAAAGTGACATTTCTTCTTCTAGCCTTGGTAACCAAAAATAATGGGCAACTGGGCCTGCTCAGTATTTTTTTACGTGACCCTAAGCATGCTGGGATGTTAATCGCTAAACCACACCTGTGTGGAACCACCTGTTTTCAAAATACTTTGTATCCCTAAATGTTACACAATATATCCTTTATTTAGGCAGTTATCTGTATACAGTATGTTATATGTTCAAACTTTACCCCTCTACACAGCTGAGTGGGGACTTACATTCTAATATAGAGAGGGCCTGTTTTTTACTGTACTTCTTCAGTCATGTGTTTCAGTCCACCCGTTTCTTTAGTAACATCAGGTACTTACATACATTTTAAAAGCTTTGTTTTTTGTTTTTCCCGGCTGAATACCTAGCTCCAGTACATAATTTTTTAAAAAATGATACAACCTGCAACAGTTACATATTATATTTCTTCATAGTTTCTAGGTTACAAAAATCAATCAACAGACTTAATTGTCATTTAATATTTTCATGTGTTTCAGGACCAGTATTCTGCCTGAGTACAGCACTGAGTACAGCACAGGTCCGGCACTGTGAGCCTGTGCCTGTCTCTACCTATGGAGCTGTGGAGAGGTCTGGCTGGACATCTGGTACTCCTCTCTTGACTGAATGAAGTAGGGGGCATTCTCCTGTTGTACTTCCCTGTGCACTCTGACCACTTGTCCAGTCGCCAGGCTGTTGTGCAGCATGTCTTTAGTATAGTGGGTGTCGTATGCCTTTGCTTGTTTGTATACCTTCCTGGGCCTGTGGCACAAACAAAATAAGATTAAGACTTGCTCTACACACACACTCTATAAAATACATGTTGTATGATGATAATGATAATATTTTCCAAAGATCAGACAGAATGTCATTACAATTCCATCACTGTGCACTTATTTATAAACTTTAATTTGGGTCTTAATATGATAAAACTTTTTTTTATTTAGCAAGTAAGTCATTTAGCAAGCAAATGACATTTTGTTAATTGAATGTTAAAACCAACAAGAATTGCCTGCTCCCATATTTGCTTTTGCTTTCCAACAGAACTGTTTTGTCATGTTCACAAGGTAATAGATTTGGTAATAGTATTGGGAAGCCCAGCTTTTACTGGAATGTAATTTGCAGATATCTCCAGGCTTGTGGCATGAAAAAGCAAGTCTTGCTAAGTGACACACTTCAGGCCTCCTGCTTACTTTTTCCTACAGCAGACCAAGCAGAACAGACAGAGCAGCAGGAGGAGAAAGAAGAGCACTGCCAATATCACAACCAGGGCAATCATCCCAGCAGAGTGCACTGAGTCCCAGGGCTGTATGGTCTGGTATGGAATCGGCTCTAGAAAAACAGAACACGTCTCTGACATTTTTGAGATATTTAGAGAGTCACAGAAGCAATCAAACATCACAGAAAAGAGATTTTTTTTTGTTTGGAGAACTAATTACACGTAGGAAAATTTCCCAGTTAGTTTAGTTTTCATTTCACTTAATAATCAGGACCCTAGCTTTTCAGACCAATTTATATTCTACATTTTGAAACCTCACCTGGTTTTGTCTTGAATGTGTCTGACCAGTTACTGCTCATCACTGCTTTCCCAGTGTCATCCACAAGAACATACCTTGTCCTAAAGCAGAAAAAACAAATATAGAAAAAAAAACACACTTATCATCTGCACCTCGTACACAAAACAAAGTTTCCTACTAATCTCAGTCTGACATTATTCTTAGTACTGTCCTGATTATTCTCATTACTGTTCTGTTATTTTATTTTTTTCTCCCCTCAGCAGTGAAATCGTAACATGGCTCAGTTTAGCTCAAAGTAAATCTATCGGTAGTGCAAAATAAAAAGCACAATTAACATGTAGCCTATTGTATTGTAAAATAAATTAAAAGCTAAAATGAAGGATCTCATAAAAGTCTGAAAATGACAATTACCTGTATCCTGTCTCAGGGCGGAGTGGCCCATTGCAGAGATCTCTGGCTGATATGCATTTCTTGGTGGAGCCCACAATATTGGCTCTAATGTCTGCATTAGTGCTATGACAGGTAAAATGGAATGATTTTACAATAATGACAATATATAGAAAGTTTCCAGATGGAAGCGTAAGTTCAGGGAAAAAAATTAGAATCAAGGAAAACTCCATTTTGAAGTTTCTCTTCACTATTGTATTCCCTAAGTCTTAATATAATTTCCCTGTAGACCAATCCAGCACTTAAATCTTAAAAGTAACATTTGTATTTTACTGACCCTATGTATTGAAGTAAAAGTAAAGATGGGGGTTAAATTAAGACCTTTCTGCTTGAAGATTAGACTTCTAAGCAACAGGAGTTTATGGCAGGAAAAGGGAGAACTGATAAGGATTCCAGATGCAGCTAGGAGAGCTATAAAACCCCCTGGGGACTTAATCCCTGACCATTTGGCCAAAAAGCTGTAAACTGGCCAAACACGTGACCTCCCCCCTTTACCATAATAACGAGTGACGTCAGAAGTGGAAAGGAAAGGATATATAAACCTAAAGTTTGTACCAGCACTTGGAACAATACTTCGGTTTTGCTGTTTCTTGCGGGAAACAAGACTTCAGCTTTATTGTTCCTTGCATGCAATAAACTCATCTGTTTAACTTCATCTCGGGATCCAGAACCTTATTCTTTCTGTTACAACAGTTCATTTACTAAAAACTAAAAAAAAAAACCTTAAGCTAGACGTTCACATTTTACTTTTGTATACTGTATATTCAGTATATTCAAATCTTAAGTTTGCAAATTCACTATGTACTTTGGATTTTTTTGTTGTTTTTTAAAGATGTTTTTAAGATGTTTCAAAGGATAAAAGGGAAATTGTCTCCTTTAATAATACAAAAAAAATGCTTACTCTCTTTTCTCTGCATTCCTACAGTCTTCCACAGATGACCCACAAAGCTTGGAAGTGTCCCTTTGAAGAAGCCTGCTCTTGTTCATCTCTTGGTAGCAGTCATATGGTGAGAGGTTGGATAGAGAGACATATGGGCCTAGGCTACCAATATTTGTCTCATTATAAGTCAGGTTTGCAAAAGCTGACACACCCACTGTGAAGTTCTCCTTGAGTACTACAACAGAGAAGCCAAAGAAGGAAAATATAATAAAGATGCATTAAAGACCAAATAAAAACACAAGCATATGAGCATATACACTTACAGTACAGCACCTACTGTACTCTCTCAATGAAGACATTAAATGAAAATGCCACAAATTCAATATTTACTATTTACAATATCTACCGTACATGCTCTAATATTCTTAGTTCTTAGTTACCCTTATAGATACTAAAGACAAATGTCGGGTCAGACCTCTAAAAAATGCAGTGTGATACAATTTTAGCAACATAGGACAGGATTAATAACTGCACAAACTAATATCATGCCTCTCAGGGAAGTGCACAAACCCAAGGGAATGACATTAGATCAATCAAGCAACATTTCCCCTTCAGAGTCAAGCACATACCACTGCTTTCAGCTACCACTAATGCAACGGAGACATTTTTTTGGTATATGGTCTGTATCTGCATAGCAGCTTTCTCAAACACGCCACAGTCAGGCTCCTTCAGCAGGATACTCGAGGTTCTGATAGAAAGGTCTTCATTTGTCAGCAGCTTGGGCTTAAACATTTTAACTAGAATCAGAAAAAAAGAATCAGTGATGTGACAAACATCAACAAATGAACTGCATTTAAAACAGCGGACTACTGATGTTAGTGGTTTTGAAATTAAAAGGACCAAAGACAAAACTATAAAAAGTAAAGCATACTTCAGGGTTCAGCAGGTAGCAGCTGAAAAAAATGTCATTTAGAATAATAATAGTTCTATGTGATTGTTTACTGTTTTCACATAGACCAAATAATTTTTCTGTAAAACATACAGTATCATACAAGCCCTAAGTGGAATTTAACTAGGATCCACCTCCTTTTCCAGACAGTGTCATGGTATTATTCATGACCTTGCAGTACATTCAGGAATAAAACTCATCCAAAGGACAACAACAACAGCTGCAGACAAGTGTCCGTGGGGTCTCTGGGATCTGGATTAAGAATTCTGGTCTATACAGGTGAGTGCCACCTACTGACCCATCAACACCAATTAGAGGATCAACCAGGTTTTTAATAGAGGTCTCATATCTCAGACCTAATTAGGCTTAACCTCACTTAGCTAATGAGATGTGGCTACAGGCTACAGGCTACAGGGTGGTAATAACTGAAACATGAAACTATACACTACATTACAGCCTCTTGTGTTCACAGTTCATGATGATGAAGTATGACACACGTACAGAGAGAAAACACAAATCTGTGTTTATGATTGAGCAAGAACACTAAACTGCTACAATAACAAAAATGATTTTGCAAGATAAAGTTTGAATTTTGTAGAGAACACCAAGGGCGGAATTTTTTCAAGAGCTTTTTTTACTTCTAAAAAACATGATATTGAATTACTGTAAGTCTCTGTCAATAATGCCTGAATAAGAACCAAATTATTTTTTTACCAACAAAGTTGTTTCTCAGATTTATTTACATAAACATAATTATGTACAACATAAATTTGAATTACATCGAAAAATGCTTTGAATTAAAGAACCAACTGGTATTTTTTTAAGTGCCAATAACTGTTTGTATTATAAAGGATTTTAGTAATCATTCCACTTCAGAGGAATATAAACAATGTGACAATACAGTACCTGCATCACTCACAAGTGGTGACTGAAGGACTATGCTTGCTGTGTTGCTTGGCAGTCCCTCCCCAATCTGATTAACTGCAGTAGCTGTGATGTTATAAGGTGTGTCTAGATTCAGGCCATTAATGTACAAGAAATGGTCTTCTGTCTGATATGTTTTTGGAGGAGAGTTTCCATCCTGCAAATACAGCTGAAAAGAAACACTTTCAGAGTAAATTCATTTCTTTCTGTAATGTATACAGCTGTTCCTGGACTAGTTTCAAGAGCGTGTGTGTCTGTGGGAGGGGGCATGAGGTGGTTTTTCATAGCAATTTTATAAAAACAGCTTTAAAACAGTCTGGCTTTCAAGCTTCCAATATCTACATAAATAATGAATACAGCACCTTGCAAAAGTATTCAGACCCTTGGTAAGTTTTCACATTTTGTTGCTTTACAAGCTTTACATTCATAACACTTTCAAAGTAATAATTATTATGTTTCTTACACAACATACTCCACACATCCAAAGTAAAAGAAGAAAGTAAATAGATAATTTATATGGAAGAAAAATAAAAAGTAATGAGTGTCTGAGTGAGACAGTAAGCATTAAAACTCTTTGCTGTGGCAAACCTAAATTAATCTACTGTACAGTATGTGCACAAAATGAATTAAGTGGCATCTGTTATACGTAATGGTGGTTCACTTGATTTCAGAATAAACACACCTACTACTATCCCTCATTAAGGCATTGAATTTCAAGATCCAATCATTAAGACAAAGAAGATTTTAAAGCAATTAATGGATTTGAATGGTCTAAAAACAATTAGAAGGATCCTTAATATATTGAAGCCGATAATTAAGAAGTGGAAGATACCCAAGGAATTGATACATTTGATACATTAAAGAGAGACAATTCCACCTGGCCAGGAAGCACTCATCCAGTGGTATATTGCTGCTTGGTAATCAAGCTAACAAATAGCTGCCATAGCTTATGCTCAAACCAATCCTACAAGATCTACTGTGATAAATGCAAGACAATTCCTTATGAACTTGAAAACATACTATACAGTAACAGTCCTAACCTTGATTTAATTTGTTTTTGTCTAAGGTAATGTAACAGGAGCCAATGGTAAGAAAATATTAAAGGTCGTTTTTGACCATTAAATAGGATGAAGGATATTTTTACATTTGCTGGTAACAGATAAGTAGAAATTGTGCATACCAATGAATAGTTTGCCTATGTAACCTCTAAAATTTCCAATAAAAGTTTCTGTTGTTTTTCTTTTGCAAGTGACCAAAAATGTTATACCCCTGTTGATTCTGAAGTCTTCATGAACCAAGTACTGCAGACATTAAGGCTTATTTTTTAACATGCTGGTTACTACTCTACATTATCCATAACCTGTCTTTAGGTTTACCAGGAAGTCCCAGTAAGATACAATGCAGACTATAACCAAACCAGATAGCCAAATATTTTTTTTTGTCTTTGCAATAAACTGCAGATAAGGGTCAGCTACATCTACATCCATATATTATGAAATAATAACAGGGGGGTTATATTATGAGCATTGGGTAGGGAACCTTACAATGTAGTGCAAGATGTCTCCTTCGGGAAATTCTGGAGGTATCCAAGTAGCAAAGATTGTTCCTGTGTCTGATTCAACCTCAAATACCTCCAGGACTAGTGGAGCAGATGGGAGGTTTTTCACAGTGACATCTAGGACATAAAGTTAAACAAATGTCTCAAAACAATTATGCTATATATATTATACGAAGGAAAAGAAAGTAATCATTAATGCAGTATGAGCTACTTCAATATTTCATTTCAATTCTTAAAACCATTACCTCAAAATAGATGTCTGGTTGTTTAGAATAGATACTATAAGGTGGTACAGCAGCTTCTAGAACGAAAGTTCCAATTTAAAAGTCTGGAATTAAAGAACAATATTTACTGACCTGGAGTTGTGACGGTAGTGTATCCTGGTTGGCCCTTGGTCCCATTGGTGATGGGGGTCACTGTGATGCTGTAGGTGCTGTTGGGAAGAAGGCCCTGCAGCAGGACTGACTGCTCTTTGGTGTGTAGAGTAGAGGAGCTGTTGTCCCCAACTCTGCTGAACTGGACGTCATAGCTGGACACTGACAGAGAGGCTGGACTGGTCCAGTTCACTAGGGCACTGGTGGGGCTCTGGGCTGTAGCATTCACAGCAAGGGGCACTAGAGGCACAGGACACAACAACGATATAAAGACCTGAGTATTGAAATTGCTTCATTTTAACAGTACAGTATGAACTGAATATATACTTGTCATTTAGACACTGCATTGTGTATAAGAATATCTCAGGACTAATAAGTGTTTATATTTACAAGTGGTCTAGTTAATGACTGGTCTGAGGAAAATATTTGTACAATGGTAAATTAAGAGAACAACTAGCTACCTCTAAGAGATTCCGGGTATAAAAGACTCAAAAAGAAAATCTTTGTTTTTCAGCTTGGAATTCATTCTTAGTCTCGGTCAGTGTCAGTCTTCAGGCCCTGTCACTTACCTGATGGGGTTGTAACTGTGGTGTATCCTGGTCGCCCTCTAGTCCCGTTGGTGATGGGGGTCACTGTGATGCTGTAGGTGCTGTTGGGAAGGAGGCCCTGCAGCAGGACTGACTGGTCCTTGGTGTTTACAGTGGAGGAGCTGTTGTCCCCAACTCTGCTGAACTGGACGTCATAGCTGGACACTGACAGAGAGGCTGGACTGGTCCAGTTCACTAGGGCACTGGTGGGGCTCTGGGCTGTAGCGTTCACAGCAAGGGGCACTAGAGGAACAATGTTCATGCAAATTTTAGATGTTAAAACAATGACAAGTAATTCACTCAAATGTTGGTGTTGAGTTCCTCTCACTCACATGGCTCTGTAGTGAAGAAGATCAGTGGGCTGCTCTCCTCAGTGCCCAGGGATGTCAGAGCAGAGACAGATACAAGGTACCCTGTATCATCCTTCAGACCTGGAGAAATAAGGGCCCAATCAAAAGTCAGTTATAACAGATAAATACATCAAACAAACAGTAAAAAATATTCAAATAGTATTCAGTTATTCTAAAAATACCTTATACTTGCAAATATTTTTAAAAGCTGCATTTCTTACTAAGGTGACTAATGTTACAGCAACTAAAGTAAGTACTGTTTTCAAATAATGGTTATGTTTTGTACAATTACAGTTTATAAATATGGTGACACATAAGCAGTTTTCACATGACGCCTTCCAATGAATCCAAAAACTCCAAATATATTGAGCTAATACCCACTGAACCCTGAAGCTTAACAAGAGATGTTTTTGTAAAAATATCACACAAAGTATGAGAATTTGAACACATGCATATTTAAAAATTTTAAAAGGTCTGTTATGTGTTTTTATCTGACTATTAATAATACCTATTTCTTTTTATTGTGTCAGTTAAGTCCTTTCTTTTCGTTCACTACCTGTCAGGTTCACTCCAAGTGCTGTAGCAGGAAGAGTGAGGTTAGTGCTGGGCTCAGTGCTGCTCACAGGCCTGTAGGACACTCGGTACCCTGTGACCAGCCCAACGTCCATCACTGGAGGCTGCCAAGTCACCACAGCCGATGTTGCAGTCTTGTTAGACACGTTGCTGAGGAAGAAAACTACAAAGAGCAACCAGGATAAGATGGTGACAAGGCATTGTATTAATCTACTGTTTGTACTGTAAATGTAAGTAATGACAAATGCTATACTTAAAAGACAACTGGGTGTTGGTGTATTAGTATATTAAAATTTACAGTATTATTTTTACATGGATAGAAAAGCAATTTGTATTCCAAATGGTCTTTCCTGAAATGATCAACTTAATTTTTTTTTTTCACAAAGCGAGGAATAATAATAATAATTGCTAACACTTATATAGTGCTTTTCTGGACACTCCACTCAAAGCGCTTTACAGGTAATGGGGACTCCCCTCCAACACCACCAATGTGCAACATCCACCTGGATGATGTGACGGCAGCCATAGTGCTCCAGAACGCTCACCACACATCGGCTATCAGTGGGGAGGAGAGCAGAGTAATGAAGCCAATTCAGAGATGGGGAATATTAGGAGGCCATGATTGGTAAGGGCTAATGGGAAATTTGGCCAGGATGCTGGGGTTACACCCCTACTCTTTTCGAGAAATGCCCTGGGATTTTTAATGATCACAGAGAGTCACAACCTCGGTTTTACATCTCATCCGAAGGACAGCGCCTGTTTACAGTATAGTGTCCCTGTCACTATACTGGGGCATTAGGACCCACATGGACCGCAGGGTGAGTGCCCCCTGCTGGCCTCACTAACACCTCTTCCAGCACCAACCTTAGATTTTCCCAGGAGGTCTCCCATCCAGGTACTGACCAGGCTCACACCTGCTTAGCTTCAGTGGGTTGCCAGTTGTGAGTTGCAGAGTGATATGGCTGCTGGAGTACTTTACTTATTCAAATATTGTATACAGAGCATTCCAGAAAAAAACTCAATAAAGAGTATTTTTAATCCATGCTGTACTGACCCTGTGCAGTTATGACAGTGGTGTATCCAGGTCGCCCTCTAGTCCTGTTGGTGATGGGCGTCACTGTGATGTTGTAGGTGCTGTTGGGAAGGAGGCCTCGCAGCAGGACTGACTGCTCTTTGGTGTTTACAGTGGAGGAGCTGTTGTCCCCAACTCTGCTGAACTGGACATCATAGCTGGACACGGACAGAGAGGCTGGACTGGTCCAGTTCACTAGGGCACTGGTGGGGCTCTGGGCTGTAGCGTTCACAGCAAGGGGCACTAGAGGAACAATGGTCATGTAAATTTTAGATGTTAAAACAATGACAAATGTAATAATTCACTTAAATGTTGGTACTGAGATCCTCACACTCACATGGCTCTGTAGTGAAGAAGATCAGTGGGCTGCTCTCCTCAGTGCCCAGGGATGTCAGAGCAGAGACAGATACAAGGTACCCTGTATCATCCTTCAGACCTGGAGAAATAAGGGCCCAATCAAAAGACAGTTGTAACAATTAAATATATCACACAATCAGTATATGAGAAATATTTAGATGTTCAAAGAGACCATATATAATACTTGCAAATAATTCTAAAGGCTTAAATTGCCTATATGACAGCTGAAGTGTGTACTATTTTTTACAAAAATGCGCTTTGTACAATTAAAGTTAATAAATATGGTGACACATAAGCAGTTTTCACATGATGCCTTCAAATGAATCCAAAAACTCCAAATATATAGAGATAATACCCACTCAACCCTGGAGCTTGACAAGAGATGTTTTTTTAAGAATATCACACTAAGTATAAGAATTCAAACACATGCATATTTAAAAAATTTAAAAGGTCTCTGTTATGTGTTTTTATCTAAATATTAATAATACCTATTGCTTTTTATTGTGTCAGTTAAGTCCTTTCTTTTTGTTCACTACCTGTCAGGTTCACTCCAAGAGCTGCAGCAGGAAGAGTGAGGTTAGTGCTGGGCTCAGTGCTGCTCACAGGCCTGTAGGACACTCGGTACCCTGTGACCAGCCCAACTTCCGTCACTGGAGGCTGCCAAGTCACCACAGCCGATGTTGCAGTCTTGTTAGACACGTTGCTGAGGAAGAAAACTGTAAAGAGCAGCCAGGATAAGATGGTGACAAGGCGTTTTATTAATCTACTGTTTGTACTGTAAATGTAAGTAATGACAAACGCTCTATTTAAAAGATAATTGGGTGTTGTCATGCCAGTATATTAACATTTACAGTATTACTTTCTACATTGATAGGAAAGCTATTTTTATTCCAAATGGTCTTTGCAAAAATGATCAACTGATGGGTTTTTTTTTCAAAGCAAGGAATAATGTAAACTTTCACTTATTCAAATATTGTATATAGAGCATTGCAGAAAAAAACCCCATAAAGAGTATTTTTTATCCATGCTGTACAGACCCTTTGCAGTTGTGACAGTGGTGTATCCTGGTCGCCCTCTAGTCCCGTTGGTGATGGGGGTCACTGTGATGCTGTAGGTGCTGTTGGGAAGGAGGCCCTGCAGCAGGACTGACTGCTCTTTGGTGTTTACGGTGGAGGAGCTGTTGTCCCCAACTCTGCTGAACTGGACGTCATGGCTGGACACTGACAGAGAGGCTGGACTGGTCCAGTTCACTAGGGCACTGGTCGGGCTCTGGGCTGTAGCGTTCACAGCAAGGGGCACTAGAGGAACAATGTTCATGCAAATTTTAGATGTTAAAACAATGACAAGTAATTCACTCAAATGAATGCCTTAAGATCATCTCACTCACATGGCTCTGTAGTGAAGAAGATCAGTGGGCTGCTCTCCTCAGTGTCCAGGGATGTCAGTGCAGAGACAGATACAAGGTACCTTGTATCATCCTTCAGACCTGGAGAAATAAGGGCCCAATCAAAAGTCAGTCATTCCAGTAAATATATTAAAAATTCTATCACATTGAGAGCAGATGATCTAGAAATACTTTAGTATAAGCATACTTTTAAGGGTTTAGTCTTGCAATGTAACAATTAAGAGAGCAGGGATATCAAAAATTGTTCTGTGGTTTCATGTACAACATCCATCCAGTACCAGGAATCACATGTCTTGGACACAGAAAGCTTCAGCCTGTCCCAAGAGACCCCTCTCCCATCTCCTCCATTACAGACTCAGAAGGAAAGGGACAATATGTAACAGTCATGCAAAACTGGTCAGTATGTCTCCTGGAGGTGGGAAAAAGTGAAAACCCACACAAACGGGGGATAATGGTCAAAGTCTTCGCAGACAGGTACCCCAGGCCAATATCCAACTAGGTCCTGTGAGGCAGAAGAATTGACCGCCATCTAACAAACATTGCACTTTTCCTCTATTGAATCCATACACCCCAAACTTTACATATCTAAAATTAACACACGCTGTTAACTTTGCCTGGCTAACCTTCCCCTCTCAGAAGCACATTTTGAGAATCCTGTCATGCTGCATTTGAAAATCTGAAGACAAAACATATCCAGAACTGTCCCACAGTCTTTTATAGTTTCTTGTTCTCCATCCGTGCATTTTCTTACCACTTACATAAATACAAGGTTGCGGGAGAGCTTGAGCCTACCCGTCAAGCAACAGGCACAAAGCAGGATACACCCTGGACGGGACCCAAGTCCATCTCAGTGCAAACGCAGACACAAACACAAACACACCCCAGCGCACATTTTCCCAGAAGCCATCTAATCTATCAGTATTTCTTTGGACTGTGGGAGGAAACCGGAGCACCCAGAGGAAACTCATGTAAACAAGGGGAGAACATACAAACACCAAACAGATAGCACCCCAGGAACTGAACACAGGGGCCCCAGCACTGTGAGTCAGCAATGGTAACCATGCCACTGCGCTGCCTCAGTTTCTTTTTTGCCCATTGAACTCTTCATCATGCCAGTTATTTCATGATTTATCATGATTTACTACCTGTCAAATTTGCCCTCTGTGCTGTAGCTGGAAGAGTGATGTTAGCGCTGGGTTCAGTGCTGCTCACGGGGCTGTAGGAAACTCTGTACGCTGTGATCAGGCCACCATTTTCAACAGGAGGCACCCAGGTCACTACTGCTGACGTTTCGGTCACACTGGAAATAGTAACATTGCTGGGGGTGGGAGCTGTAAGGAAAGAAAAGACAACGTAATATCATACAGGCAAGAAGATAATTGTCACTGTTTTATCTACTTAAAGTAATTCTTTCATCTGAATCATACATTTTTCATGTCTGAATTACATTGTACATTAACTGTAATAAACTCCAATAAAAGAAATTAAACTGCTCATTGTGCCCGACAGCTAGAAAGATGTAAAACTACTACTAGATATAGAGAAGAATGAAGGGAAGGTTTTGGTTTAAGAGTATAGGACACTTTTTCAGGGAAAGTTTTTAATACCAGCTATCACCTTTCAATTGAAGAGTTATTTTGCAAATCCTTTTATAGCACAACAAAACCTGTAATCAAAAAAAGCTTTTTAAAATCTGCTTTACATAATGCATCTTTTCTTAAAAAGGATTTTTTTTATAATTAACACCATTTAATGATGAAGATAAGTCAATTAGTTTAAGTGCAGGTATGCAAGTTAATTAATTTTAAAATGCCTCTATTCACAAATATATTTTGGAAAGTAATGGAATAATTCTTCTGTAACAAAAAAAAATCTACATTTTAATTAAAGAAAATAAAAGGTATTATATAAACTATATGCAATTCAACATAAACGACTCACTTAAATATTTTGCCAAATACCTTTCCTTCCAAAAACTGTGAAAATGGTACCTGCATGGCTCGTTTGGTAATATTGCATAATATTTTTATTCTTAATGTAGTATTATAATTTGTTTTTGTTTTGAGTCAGTGACATAGCCCACAAAATTTCAATTTGTGGGCCATATAAACTTGCCCCACAATAAAAGGTCCTCTTAACAATTTGCGTCAGCATTGTTTGTTTGTTTTTTTAGTAAAAGTACAGGGATTTTGGATATTGATTAAAATAAATTTGGTGTCTTTAGATAAACTGAATTTTCATTACTGATTGTGATACAGTCACATAGCATTTTGCTTTTGCATGTACACTAAATCAGTGTGTTGTTGAGAAAGATGATTGGGCAGAGGTGTTTAGAGCAAGTCAACATTTAATTGAATCCATTGAATTTCAAGCCTGGTGAAAAAGAAAAAAGAAAAACGCAACCAGTATGCTCCACTTATCAAGAAAGCAATGTTGCAGTGTGTAGATTAGAGTATGTAAAGTCCTCCTGAATGATGAATTACAATGTTTTTTTGACGGACGTAGCACAGATGCAATGAACAGTACGCCAACTAATACAGTATGTACAACAGATCAACCAATGAGTACGTCCAAGAGAAATATAATTTTCCTGATAATTTTGGCGATTTGTTATATTGGTAAGTTTCCCTTCACACTAGGTATGCATTTTAAAATCTTGGGAAAAAAGCTACTGACCCTTTGCAGTTGTGACAGTGGTGTATCCTGGTCGCCCTCTAGTCCCGTTGGTGATGGGCGTCACTGTGATGCTGTAGGTGCTGTTGGGAAGGAGACCCTTCAGCAGGACTGACTGCTCTTTGGTGTTTACAGTGGAGGAGCTGTTGTCCCCAACTCTGCTGAACTGGACATCATAGCTGGACACTGACAGAGAGGCTGGACTGGTCCAGTTCACTAGGGCACTGGTGGGGCTCTGGGCTGTAGCGTTCACAGCAAGGGGCACTAGAGGTACAATGTTCATGTAAATTTTAGATGTTAAAACAATGACAAATTTAATAATTCACTCAAATGTTGGTACTGAGATCCTCTCACTCACATGGCTCTGTAGTGAAGAAGATCAGTGGGCTGCTCTCCTCAGTGCCCAGGGATGTCAGAGCAGAGACAGATACAAGGTACCCTGTATCATCCTTCAGACCTGGAGAAATAAGGGCCCATTCAAAAGACAGTTGTAACAATTAAATATATCACACAATCAGTATATGAGAAATATGTAGATGTTCTAAAGAGACCATATATAATACTTGCAAATAAAGGCTTAAATTGCCTATATGACAGCTGAAGTGTGGACTATTTTTTACAAAAATGCGTTTTGTACAATTACAGTTAATAAATATGGTGATAAGCAGTTTTCACATGATGCCTTCAAATGAATCCAAAAACTCCAAATATATAGAGATAATACCCACTCAACCCTGGAGCCTGACAAGAGATGTTTTTTTAAGAATATCACATTAAGTATGAGAATTTGAACACATGCATATTTAAACATTTTAAAAGGTCTCTGTTATATGTTTTTATCTGACTATTAATAATACCTATTGCTTTTTATTGTGTCAGTTAAGTCCTTTCTTTTCGTTCACTACCTGTCAGGTTCACTCCAAGTGCTGCAGCAGGAAGAGTGAGGTTAGTGCTGGGCTCAGTGCTGCTCACAGGCCTGTAGGACACTCGGTACCCTGTGACCAGCCCAACTTCCGTCACTGGAGGCTGCCAAGTCACCACAGCCGATGTTGCAGTCTTGTTAGACACGTTGCTGAGGAAGAAAACTGTAAAGAGCAGCCAGGATAAGATGGTGACAAGGCATTTTATTAATCTACTGTTTGTACTGTAAATGTAAGTAATGACAAACGCTCTACTTAAAAGACAATTGGGTGTTGTCATGCCAGTATATTAACATTTACAGTATTATTTTTTACATGGATAGGAAAGCTATTTTTATTCCAAATGGTCTTTCCAAAAATGATCAAATAATGTTTTGTTTTACAAAGCAAAGAATAATGTACACTTTCACTCATTCAAATATTGTATATAGAGCATTGAAGAAAAAAACCCATACAGAGTATTTTCTATCCATGCTGTACAGACCCTTTGCAGTTGTGACAGTGGTGTATCCTGGTCGCCCTCTGGTCCCGTTGGTGATGGGGGTCACTGTGATGCTGTAGGTGCTGTTGGGAAGGAGGCCTTGCAGCAGGACTGACTGCTTTTTGGTGTTTACAGTGGAGGAGCTGTTGTCCCCAACTCTGCTGAACTGGACGTCATAGCTGGACACTGAGAGAGAGGCTGGACTGGTCCAGTTCACTAGGGCACTGGTGGGGGTCTGGGCTGTAGCGTTCACAGCAAGGGGCACTAGAGGAACAATGGTCATGTAAATTTTAGATGTTAAAACAATGACAAATGTAATAATTCACTTAAATGTTGGTACTGAGATCCTCACACTCACATGGCTCCGTAGTGAAGAAGATCAGTGGGCTGCTCTCCTCAGTGCCCAGGGATGTCAGAGCAGAGACAGATACAAGGTACCCTGTATCATCCTTCAGACCTGGAGAAATAAGGGCCCAATCAAAAGACAGTTGTAACAATTAAATATATCACACAATCAGTATATGAGAAATATTTAGATGTTCAAAGAGACCATATATAATACTTGCAAATAATTCTAAAGGCTTAAATTGCCTATATGACAGCTGAAGTGTGTACTATTTTTTACAAAAATGCGCTTTGTACAATTAAAGTTAATAAATATGGTGACACATAAGCAGTTTTCACTGGATGCCTTCAAATGAATCCAAAAACTCCAAATATATAGAGATAATACCCACTCAACCCTGGAGCTTGACAAGAGATGTTTTTTTAAGAATATCACACTAAGTATAAGAATTCGAACACATGCATATTTAAAAAATTTAAAAGGTATCTGTTATGTGTTTTTATCTAAATATTAATAATACCTATTGCTTTTTATTGTGTCAGTTAAGTCCTTTCTTTTTGTTCACTACCTGTCAGGTTCACTCCAAGTGCTGCAGCAGGAAGAGTGAGGTTAGTGCTGGGCTCAGTGCTGCTCACAGGCCTGTAGGACACTCGGTACCCTGTGACCAGCCCAACTTCCGTCACTGGAGGCTGCCAAGTCACCACAGCCGATGTTGCAGTCTTGTTAGACACGTTGCTGAGGAAGAAAACTGTAAAGAGCAGCCAGGATAAGATGGTGACAAGGCGTTTTATTAATCTACTGTTTGTACTGTAAATGTAAGTAATGACAAACGCTCTATTTAAAAGATAATTGGGTGTTGTCATGCCAGTATATTAACATTTACAGTATTACTTTCTACATTGATAGGAAAGCTATTTTTATTCCAAATGGTCTTTGCAAAAATGATCAACTGATGGGTTTTTTTTTCAAAGCAAGGAATAATGTAAACTTTCACTTATTCAAATATTGTATATAGAGCATTGCAGAAAAAAACCCCATAAAGAGTATTTTTTATCCATGCTGTACAGACCCTTTGCAGTTGTGACAGTGGTGTATCCTGGTCGCCCTCTAGTCCCGTTGGTGATGGGGGTCACTGTGATGCTGTAGGTGCTGTTGGGAAGGAGGCCCTGCAGCAGGACTGACTGCTCTTTGGTGTTTACGGTGGAGGAGCTGTTGTCCCCAACTCTGCTGAACTGGACGTCATGGCTGGACACTGACAGAGAGGCTGGACTGGTCCAGTTCACTAGGGCACTGGTCGGGCTCTGGGCTGTAGCGTTCACAGCAAGGGGCACTAGAGGAACAATGTTCATGCAAATTTTAGATGTTAAAACAATGACAAGTAATTCACTCAAATGAATGCCTTAAGATCATCTCACTCACATGGCTCTGTAGTGAAGAAGATCAGTGGGCTGCTCTCCTCAGTGTCCAGGGATGTCAGTGCAGAGACAGATACAAGGTACCTTGTATCATCCTTCAGACCTGGAGAAATAAGGGCCCAATCAAAAGTCAGTCATTCCAGTAAATATATTAAAAATTCTATCACATTGAGAGCAGATGATCTAGAAATACTTTAGTATAAGCATACTTTTAAAGGTTTAGTCTGGCAATGTAACAATTAAGAGAGCAGGGATATCAAAAATGTTTCTGTGGTTTCATGTACAGCATCCATCCAGTACCAGGAATCACATGTCTTGGACACAGAAAGCTTCAGCCTGTCCCAAGAGACCCCTCTCCCATCTCCTCCATTACAGACTCAGAAGGAAAGGGACAATATGTAACAGTCATGCAAAACTGGTCAGTATGTCTCTTGGAGGTGGGAAAAAGTGAAAACCCACACAAACGGGGGATAATGGTCAAAGTCTTCGCAGACAGGTACCCCAGGCCAATATCCAACTAGGTCCTGTGAGGCAGAAGAACTGACCGCCATCTAACAAACATTGCACTTTTCCTCTATTGAATCCATACACCCCAAACTTTACATATCTAAAATTAACACACGCTGTTAACTTTGCCTGGCTAACCTTGCCCTCTCAGAAGCACATTTTGAGAATCCTGTCATGCTGCATCTGAAAATCTGAAGACAAAACATATCCAGAACTGTCCCACAGTCTTTTATAGTTTCTTGTTCTCCATCCGTGCATTTTCTTACCACTTACATAAATACAAGGTTGCGGGAGAGCTTGAGCCTACCCGTCAAGCAACAGGCACAAAGCAGGATACACCCTGGACGGGACCCAAGTCCATCTCAGTGCAAACGCAGACACAAACACAAACACACCCCAGCGCACATTTTCCCAGAAGCCATCTAATCTATCAGTATTTCTTTGGACTGTGGGAGGAAACCGGAGCACCCAGAGGAAACTCATGTAAACAAGGGGAGAACATACAAACACCAAACAGATAGCACCCCAGGAACTGAACACAGGGGCCCCAGCACTGTGAGTCAGCAATGGTAACCATGCCACTGCGCTGCCTCAGTTTCTTTTTTGCCCATTGAACTCTTCATCATGCCAGTTATTTCATGATTTATCATGATTTACTACCTGTCAAATTTGCCCTCTGTGCTGTAGCTGGAAGAGTGATGTTAGCGCTGGGTTCAGTGCTGCTCACGGGGCTGTAGGAAACTCTGTACGCTGTGATCAGGCCACCATTTTCAACAGGAGGCACCCAGGTCACTACTGCTGACGTTTCGGTCACACTGGAAATAGTAACATTGCTGGGGGTGGGAGCTGTAAGGAAAGAAAAGACAACGTAATATCATACAGGCAAGAAGATAATTGTCACTGTTTTATCTACTTAAAGTAATTCTTTCATCTGAATCATACATTTTTCATGTCTGAATTACATTGTACATTAACTGTAATAAACTCCAATAAAAGAAATTAAACTGCTCATTGTGCCCGACAGCTAGAAAGATGTAAAACTACTACTAGATATAGAGAAGAATGAAGGGAAGGTTTTGGTTTAAGAGTATAGGACACTTTTTCAGGGAAAGTTTTTAATACCAGCTATCACCTTTCAATTGAAGAGTTATTTTGCAAATCCTTTTATAGCACAACAAAACCTGTAATCAAAAAAAGCTTTTTAAAATCTGCTTTACATAATGCATCTTTTCTTAAAAAGGATTTTTTTTATAATTAACACCATTTAATGATGAAGATAAGTCAATTAGTTTAAGTGCAGGTATGCAAGTTAATTAATTTTAAAATGCCTCTATTCACAAATATATTTTGGAAAGTAATGGAATAATTCTTCTGTAACAAAAAAAAATCTACATTTTAATTAAAGAAAATAAAAGGTATTATATAAACTATATGCAATTCAACATAAACGACTCACTTAAATATTTTGCCAAATACCTTTCCTTCCAAAAACTGTGAAAATGGTACCTGCATGGCTCGTTTGGTAATATTGCATAATATTTTTATTCTTAATGTAGTATTATAATTTGTTTTTGTTTTGAGTCAGTGACATAGCCCACAAAATTTCAATTTGTGGGCCATATAAACTTGCCCCACAATAAAAGGTCCTCTTAACAATTTGCGTCAGCATTGTTTGTTTGTTTTTTTAGTAAAAGTACAGGGATTTTGGATATTGATTAAAATAAATTTGGTGTCTTTAGATAAACTGAATTTTCATTACTGATTGTGATACAGTCACATAGCATTTTGCTTTTGCATGTACACTAAATCAGTGTGTTGTTGAGAAAGATGATTGGGCAGAGGTGTTTAGAGCAAGTCAACATTTAATTGAATCCATTGAATTTCAAGCCTGGTGAAAAAGAAAAAAGAAAAACGCAACCAGTATGCTCCACTTATCAAGAAAGCAATGTTGCAGTGTGTAGATTAGAGTATGTAAAGTCCTCCTGAATGATGAATTACAATGTTTTTTTGACGGACGTAGCACAGATGCAATGAACAGTACGCCAACTAATACAGTATGTACAACAGATCAACCAATGAGTACGTCCAAGAGAAATAAAATTTTCCTGATAATTTTGGCGATTTGTTATATTGGTAAGTTTCCCTTCATACTAGGTATGCATTTTAAAATCTTGGGAAAAAAGCTACTGACCCTTTGCAGTTGTGACAGTGGTGTATCCTGGTCGCCCTCTAGTCCCGTTGGTGATGGGAGTCACTGTGATGCTGTAGGTGCTGTTGGGAAGGAGACCCTTCAGCAGGACTGACTGCTCTTTGGTGTTTACAGTGGAGGAGCTGTTGTCCCCAACTCTGCTGAACTGGACATCATAGCTGGACACTGACAGAGAGGCTGGACTGGTCCAGTTCACTAGGGCACTGGTGGGGCTCTGGGCTGTAGCGTTCACAGCAAGGGGCACTAGAGGAACAATGTTCATGTAAATTTTAGATGTTAAAACAATGACAAATTTAATAATTCACTCAAATGTTGGTACTGAGATCCTCTCACTCACATGGCTCTGTAGTGAAGAAGATCAGTGGGCTGCTCTCCTCAGTGCCCAGGGATGTCAGAGCAGAGACAGATACAAGGTACCCTGTATCATCCTTCAGACCTGGAGAAATAAGGGCCCATTCAAAAGACAGTTGTAACAATTAAATATATCACACAATCAGTATATGAGAAATATGTAGATGTTCTAAAGAGACCATATATAATACTTGCAAATAAAGGCTTAAATTGCCTATATGACAGCTGAAGTGTGGACTATTTTTTACAAAAATGCGTTTTGTACAATTACAGTTAATAAATATGGTGATAAGCAGTTTTCACATGATGCCTTCAAATGAATCCAAAAACTCCAAATATATAGAGATAATACCCACTCAACCCTGGAGCCTGACAAGAGATGTTTTTTTAAGAATATCACATTAAGTATGAGAATTTGAACACATGCATATTTAAACATTTTAAAAGGTCTCTGTTATATGTTTTTATCTGACTATTAATAATACCTATTGCTTTTTATTGTGTCAGTTAAGTCCTTTCTTTTCGTTCACTACCTGTCAGGTTCACTCCAAGTGCTGCAGCAGGAAGAGTGAGGTTAGTGCTGGGCTCAGTGCTGCTCACAGGCCTGTAGGACACTCGGTACCCTGTGACCAGCCCAACTTCCGTCACTGGAGGCTGCCAAGTCACCACAGCCGATGTTGCAGTCTTGTTAGACACGTTGCTGAGGAAGAAAACTGTAAAGAGCAGCCAGGATAAGATGGTGACAAGGCGTTTTATTAATCTACTGTTTGTACTGTAAATGTAAGTAATGACAAACGCTCTATTTAAAAGATAATTGGGTGTTGTCATGCCAGTATATTAACATTTACAGTATTACTTTCTACATTGATAGGAAAGCTATTTTTATTCCAAATGGTCTTTGCAAAAATGATCAACTGATGGGTTTTTTTTTCAAAGCAAGGAATAATGTAAACTTTCACTTATTCAAATATTGTATATAGAGCATTGAAGAAAAAAACCCATACAGAGTATTTTCTATCCATGCTGTACAGACCCTTTGCAGTTGTGACAGTGGTGTATCCTGGTCGCCCTCTGGTCCCGTTGGTGATGGGTGTCACTGTGATGCTGTAGGTGCTGTTGGGAAGGAGGCCTTGCAGCAGGACTGACTGCTTTTTGGTGTTTACAGTGGAGGAGCTGTTGTCCCCAGCTCTGCTGAACTGGACGTCATAGCTGGACACTGACAAAGAGGCTGGACTGGTCCAGTTCACTAGGGCACTGGTGGGGCTCTGGGCTGTAGCGTTCACAGCAAGGGGCACTAGACATACAATTGTTAAACAAATGTACAATTTTAAATTATTTATTGGAGTATGTGCTGTATAAAAAAAAAGTTTTTTAAAATGATTTTGAAAATCTTAGGCTCCTCTCACTCACATGGTTCTGTAGTGAAGCTGACCTTTGGGCTGCTCTCCTCAGTGCCCAGGGAGGTCAGGGCAGAAACAGACACAGAGTACTTCATATCTCCCTTCAGATCTACAGTAGGAGGACAATGAGTCATGCAAAATATAGTCATGAATTAAGACATGGAATATGAAAAATATTTTCATACAATGTCCTAATTTTTATTATCTTCCAGCTATTTATGAATTCTTAGTTTAAGTCACTTAGGTTAACTCTAAAACATGTACCATATTATATATCAGTGCTTTTAAAGTTATGGCAGCCTTTTGGTATTTTGGATTTATCGTAAATCCAGTGTTTTCATCTGGGTAATACTAACTTTAACCAGTAAAGCTTGTGTTTTCAGGCATGTTACTTATTAGGCGTGTTTTAGTTCTTCATAACTCATTAGATTATCAGTTTCAGAAAACAATATCAAACCTACAGTATAAAGGTTTAGGCTGTACAATGCCTTTTGTCAGAAATACTGTAAATACCTGAAATACTCAGTATTCTGTAGGTATCAATGATGCAAGTATAAATCAGATATTATATCAGAAATAAAGAATCAACACATGACTCTTAGTTTAATTTCAAATGGCTGTTAATAAAACCTGATTCCAAGATTAGAATTATAATCTCAACAGACTATAGCTATAATTACAAAACTTTTTTTCTAAAGATTTAAGAGTTGCACAAAATCATCTGCCTATTCAGCAAACAAATCTCACAGTTTGTTGAAACATTAAGATGTATCTACAAGAAAACTATTCAATTACATTCTGGTACTGTACAACATGGCCAAAATCACTACAGCAGCCCTGTTTTACTTAAAGGCAAGACTTTTGCACTGTAGAAAAAAGCATGTTTCACAGCGGGTTTTAGTGGTACAGTTAACTGTAAATATACAGTACATGTAAAATACTATCAAAACATTTTTATTGTATTATGCATTTCCATAAACATCAGCTTCATAACAAAATTTGTATTATGTTTTTTTTTTATTTTAACAAAGAAAAACAATTTTGCCATAATTTATTGACAGTACTCCAAATCATTTTTTGCCATCTTGAGAACACTTTAAATGTTAGCAAAATGCAGATCTTGGTAATCCTCACTCTTATGACAAATACCCGCATGCAAAGACAGAGGCATGACAGGGTATACTGTAGGCATTACACTATGTAGTTTATGATGTCAGATTAAAAATCAGATTAACATCAGATGGGGAATGAATAGTCCTCTATTTTATAGACGAATCTGTCCACAAAGCCACCTGTCAAATTTGCTTGCAGTGCTGTAGCAGGAAGAGTGAGGTTAGCGCTGGGTTCCGTGCTGTTCACAGGGGTGTAGGAAACTCGGTACCCTGTGACCAGGCCAGCATCTCCGATAGGAGGCTGCCAGGTCACTACTGCTGATGTTCCAGTCACACTCAACACAGCAACATTGCTGGGGGAGAGAGCTGTAAGGAAAACAAAATCACCACAGAAGAACTTGAGCCCTTCACTAGAGGTTTAACAATACTACTTTTGACATGTTATTACTATTATTTTTGCGGTTTTAAGCTAACCATTTTTTTTACAATAGGCTGAATAACACTTCAAAAACCTGATCATTAATTCTTTAACAATTGGATGAATAAAAAATTAAAACAGGTAAAATACTACAGTAAATAATATTAAACTGTTAAAATAACCAAAAACAGTTTTACAAAGCAATACCCTGGGCACTTTTAACTAAAATATAAAGTTATTGCTTTAATTAGGTATACATACTTGTATTAGAGGAAAGTTTTAAAGGAAATTGTTGGTCTAAAGAATGTGAGAATAAAGTGGTATACATGGGTTGGAGTAATTAAAAATTTCAATATCATCTTCACTGGATTGCTCGGTATAATGGCAGAGTCCTATCATGCTGATAGTGTCAAGTCTGCCAGTGACATAAACACATTATCTACTGAACTTGAGAAGGAATGAATAAGAAACTGTAGAGCCGACAGCACAGACCCTTTGCAGTTGTGACAGTGATGTATCCTGGCAGCCCCCTAGTCCCGTTGGTGATGGGCGTCACTGTGATGCTGTAGGTGCTGTTGGGAAGGAGGCCCTGCAGCAGGACTGACTGCTTTTTGGTGTTTACGGTGGAGGAGCTGTTGTCCCCAGCTCTGCTGAACTGGACATCATAGCTGGACACTGACAGAGAGGCTGGACTGGTCCAGTTCACTAAGGCACTGGTGGGGCTCTTGGCTGTAGAACTAACAACTATTGGTGCTAAAAATATAAAGTGAAACCACAAAATGCTGAAGCACAGACCTATTAAACATGTGGACAATTAATGATTAAATGAACTTTGTCTAAATATATTTAACCATAACCTAAGCAGCAGTATTCTCACATGATTCTGTAGTGAAGTAGACCTGCTGACTTCTGTCCTCAGTACCGAGTGATGTCAGGGCAGACACAGACACTGAGTACATAGTTCCTTCCTTCAGACCTATACAACAAAGGAGAAGAGGAGAAAAATAGACAAGCAGTTTTAACATCAGTGAGATTTCTCAAGGATGAGTGAAATGGGTTGATGAGTATAAAGGAAATGCTAGAAAAGTTAGTTTTACTTTGATTTTACATACAGTACATTAAAGACTGACAAAACAGAGTATTCAATGACATGTAAAATGTGCTTGGTGATTTACTGCAACATTTGCAAAATTATGTTTGTTTAAAACAGACATTGTTACTTTGTTCAAAAAGAAGCAGATGTCTTTTTTTGTTCATTACTAAAAGTGCTATTGGAAATGATGGAGCAAACTTTTGTAATTCTTCAGATGCATGAATGAATCTTCCATAATTGTAAGAAAACCTCAACCCATATTAAGGACATCATGTTCTAGTGGATGTAAATGTCCTATTCAAGAATCTTTTTTAAATATAATTTTGTTTATACATTTGATACCAGCAAACACATGTTAAATTTCATCAATTAGAGTTGAGAATGTAATTTTAATTGGAATCCCCATGAAACAATAGTAAATAAAAACTATTTTCAGACATTTTGGTTCTCAATCATACTGTATATCCATCAATTTCCCAACCTTTTTAATCAATACAGGGTTACGGGGAGCACCAGAGTCTATCGTGGTAAGAAACGGGTGCAAGGCAAGATACATTCTGGAAGGGATGCCAGTCCATCACAGGGCACACATACCCACAAATACATACATACTCACACCTGGTTCAGTTTTCCCAGAAGCCAATTAACCAACCAGTATGTCTTTAGACTGTGGGAGGAAACTGGAGCACAGAGAGGAAACCTACTATACATGAACACAGGGAGAACCTGCAAACTCAACACATACTGTATAGTACCCCAACAACTGAACTCAGGACAGGACTGAACTCAGGACTTTGCCATTGTGTCATCCTTTACTCATAAATAGATAGATTTCAAAACATAAGCTAAACATAAGCTAAATTAATTCTTACTTCCACATAGGTATGGATTTCATGTGGTTTTACAAGTTTTGTTTTTATAATTTCAATTACCCCATCACAGGTATGCACAATGTGGCATTTATATACTGTACGAAAATCAGAATGTGTTGCCTGACCTGTCAGGTTGACCCAAAGTGCTGTAGCAGGAAGAGTGAGGTTAGTGCTGGGCTCAGTGCTGGTCACAAGGCTGTAGGAAACTCTGTACCCTGTGACCAGGCCAGCATCTCCCACAGGGGGCTGCCAGGTCATTACTGCTGATGTGGTGGTTTTGTTTGAAACACTAACATAGCCAGGAGAGAGAGCTATAAAAAATTAAAAAGTAACAGTAATATATGACATTCTTGAAGAGAGCTCTAAGCAGAATTTCCTGTAGATTTTTTTAACACATTCAATGCAGGAGTTCATTTTCGGTTTACATAGGACTATCATCTCTTTTTCTATGACAGTCTATTTAATTAGACCATAGATTGTTGATTTTTTAGAAAGTGACCCTGCTTTAGGGTGTATGGCTTTAGAACATACAGTATGTTCCTCAAAGATATATCTACAGAAAACAAGTTCCTGGTTCAACTGACCATATTGTACGAACATACTATAGATAAATATTAGAATTAACACCTTTCTAGTTTAGGGTACAGAGCTAGAGCTACAGCTGCAATGAATTTTGGATCTGAACATTAATAATCTCTTCATCCCATCACAGTACTACATGAAATGAATCTCTCTTAAAACGTCTCATTCTGCCTTTTTGCACATTAAAAGTAAAAAATATCAGCCAGAGACAGCTTACTTGCCCTTAATATGTCCTAAATATGTGACATTTTCATGACCCGTGACATACTGTACTATATGTATGCTATGTATTGGAACCCATAAATATTAATAAACAGCTAGTAAATTTTGATTGTGTCACAAAGCCCCAGGAATAGTAATCATAATATGAAGAACTATAAAACATTATCTCACAAATGCAGCACACAACACAACGCTAAATGTTCCATTAAAATAAAGCTTTTACAAACGCAGGAGATACAACCCTAAAATAGTGCATTTACTGGCTAAAGCAACATACTCAAAATCCCACATATAACATTCTAATGCATACTGTATTAAATATGTTTGATTTCTATATTAAGTTTTCTATTAGTTAAATCTTAAAACTTCTAATCATTGTTTTGATATTATTATTATTATTATTATTATTATTATTATTATTATTATTATTATTATTATTATTACAAAGATATTAGCTAGGTGTTCAAAGCATTAGAAGAAGGTAAGTGATGCTGGTAATCACATGATAATCCCTAATATTAACTATTTTTACCTTCTATGGCGTCACAGTATTATATGTTTCTACAATGGGATAAGCACATCAGTAGCAATCTCGTACTTTTTAAAGTAAATAGCCTTATTGAGAAAAGCTAAAACAGTCACTGATTACTTCAGCATTGAAAAAGAGAACAATAACTGGTACCTACCAGCTGGAGTTTTCACTGTTATGTACACAGGCTGTCCTGTTGTCCCATTGATGATGGGGGTCACTGTGATGCTGTAGGTGCTGTTGGGAAGGAGGCCCTGCAGCAGGACTGACTGCTCTTTGGTGTTTACAGTGGAGGAGCTGTTGTCCCCAACTCTGCTGAACTTGACGTTATAGCTGGACACTGACAGAGAGGCTGGACTGGTCCAGTTCACTAGGGCACTGGTGGGGCTCTTCCAAATGGTATTCACAGCAAGTGGCACTAGAGACATATTAAAACAATTCATGGGTTTGTAAGCATTTGTATATTATCCAATTTCTATAATACCGTATAAAGGTTAGGAATAATCTATTTTCTTTCAGCTATAATTACGAGTTCTGCACAGCCATCTTGGAAATACAAGGCACAAGCAGGAACTACACCCTGAACAGGAAACCAGTCAACTGTAGGGTACACATAATGCACACATACAGGGGCAATTGAGACAAACAATTCCTCTAGCCAGCATGTCCTGTGTGAACGAATGAGACTGGAACCAGCAAACTAATACTTAATGTATAACTTATAACTTTTGTTATAGGGATTGACACAAAATATTTTTATTCTAGCATCAAAACAGTTACAACAAATTTTAAATCAGACATGTAGAACTCAAGGTTTGTTATAACAAATTATACGTATCATTAATTACTAACATAAAATGTTTTTACATCAATTTTAAGCTTTGAAAAAGATTATAAAAAATTCTCATCAGAAATGTAAAACTCAAATAATACAAAAATTACCATGCACATTCGAATGGGTTGTTAGTAAGGTTTGTAGCGGTTCAAAAGAATGTTTGAATATATCCCAATTTAATTATTTAGACTTGCAGGTACCATTATAAATGAGATGTCTGAAACTTCAAAGATGTTAACTGTTTATCTAGACTCCGATTTATTCATGTACTGTACAGTATGTGGATCAAACTGTGTAATTAGGATAAATCCTTTTCACATCCCCCTCTGATGTTTTTAAATCTGACTCAAGACTTACTTGCTCTAAATGGCCTTCAAATCCTTACATTATTCTATCTTTTTGTTTCATAATTTATACATTTTGCACCATTCTCTTTCTACATCTGTGTAGTAGAAATGCAGAATGGTTAAAAGGTGCTACAGTATATAACAATAAAATAAATTGGATGGTTGAGGTAGTGAATTTCAAGAAAAGACTAAAAAAATCAGAAGATTTAGAAGATCTAGAACTATAACCAAGGTTTTTATTTATAAATACAAAAGAGCAATGGGTTAGTATTGAATATGTACAGGTTTATCCTCAGAATTTGTTGATCCTAAAAAATAGTTTAAAGAGCACAAATAATCTTATTATTAATAATGCAATTAGATCAAGTGAAACAAGTGCTCCATTACAATTTCAGGAGACATTGTGTTGTGGAATAAATCGGGGGTGACTATTCAGAATAGAAAAATATCATGGACAAAACAGGGAACTTCACACAGGACCTTAAATTAACAGCATCTTATGTCTTATTCAGGACTGAAAAATAAATGTAATTTAACTAATACAGAAAACTTTAAATATCTTCAAATTCGAAATTTATACTGTATATCACAGCTTTGATTTTAATTATTTTGGCACATTTTGTTAAATGTAGTCAAAAGAGAAAAAAACTTATGAAGACTTTCCAAAGCACAAGGCCAAAGCTTCATTGGAGTGTACTGTATCCCTTTACTTAAGAAAGTACTGTAAATGTCCTTGCATGGCCCAGTCAAAGTGCTGACTTGAATCCTATCAACAATTTGTGTTTTTTTGGTGTTTTCACCAAATGTTGAGTTCAATGGTCTGAATTCTTACAGTATGTAATCAACATATTTCTGCTTTTTCTCATTTTTACTGACATTTACTGTAACGTTCTTCAGTCCCTAGTATGAGCATTCAGGTTTTAAATAAAATATTCAGCTTAAAAAGATGCTTATACTTCATTTTGTAATGTCACCACAGGAAGAGTTTGAATACAGTACATATGCAAGGCACTTCAAAAGTTGGTATAATTTTCTTATAGCAACATAGCTAACAACATAAATTAGTGACTATCACTGTAGTAGTCTGAAGAAAAGAACCTTTCCATGCATTTTATTGACTTAAATACCTGTATATTCAAATTACATTATTAATATAGCCAGCAGCCATATTATCCTGCAACTCACAACTGGCAACCCACTGAAGCTAAGCAGGTGTGGGTTGGGAGACCTCCTGGGAAAAACATAAGGTTGCTGCTGGAAGGGGTGTTTGTGGGGCCAACAGGGGGCGCTCACCTTGCAGTCTATGTGGGTCCTAATGCCCCTGTATAGTGATGGGGACACTATACTGTAAACAGGCGCCGTCCTTGGGATGAGACGTAAAACTGAGCTCCTGACTCTCTGTGGTCATTAAAAATCCCAGGGCATTTCTCGAAAAGAGTAGGGGTGTAACATTGGCATCCTGGCCAAATTTCCCAATGGCCCTTACCAATCACGGCCTCCTAATAATCCCCATCTCTGAATTGGCTTCATTACTTTGTTCTCCTCCCCACTAATAGCTGATGTGTGGTGAGTGTTCTGGCGCTCTATGGCTGCCGTTGCATCATCCAGGTGGATGCTGCACGTTGGTGGTGGTGGAGGGGAGTCCCCATTACCTGTAAAGCGCTTTGAGTGCAGTGTCCAGAAAAGCGCTATATACTGTAAGTGTAAGCAATTATTAATTATTATTATTACATTTTTTACGTTTTTGAGAGACTTCAGAATGCTTCAACTGATGCAGAAAAAATGTAACATAATGTGTTCTCGCATTATGAACTCTCTTACGACTGGGATCTGCTTTATTCAAATTAAGGTTTCTAAAAATGCAACCAGGTACTAGATATTGTTTAAATAAAAGCTGTAAAAAATTGAATTGGCTTCATTACTCTGTTCTCCTCCCCACTAATAGCTTATGTGTGGTGAGCGTTCTGGCGCATTATGACTGCTGTCGTATCATCCTGCACATTGGTGGTGGTGGAGGGGAGTCCCCAATATCTGTAAAGCGCTTTGAGTGGAGTGTTCAGAAAAGCGTTATATAAGTGTAAGCAATTATTATCATTCTTGTGAGTTGTGCTTGTAGATGAAATTTTAACTTAATAATGAATTACATGCATTGCACTACTCATTCGTAGAGCGTGAAAAAAAATGTAAATATCACATGTAGGTTGTAGAAAGAAAAGTGGCATAACTGGTTATCTGTCTCTTGAATACACAGCTAGCGGGAAGTTTATGAAATTTTCATTTCATTACCTCTGTTGATGCTGAAGTAAATGACTGGGCTTGATTCCTCCTTGCCTTCAGTGGTAAAGGCAGTCACAAAGACAAAGTATGTGGTAGATGCTTGCAGTCCTTAAAAAAGGAATAAAGTACTGGTGAAAGGATTTCAAAGTAACTTTGAACTGTGGACATACCTTTTTGCTGCATTAATGTAAGTTTTGTGTCCAGTCTTAAAGTAGGTGGTTCTGTTTTTAACACTTGACCCTCTGAGCTGTTACTGTATATTATTTATAAAACATTATGGTAATGAACATTACCATTAATTACATTCAAGTTTAAACTTATGAACCTATGATACAAAGCACTTGAAGTTCACAAAATAGCTACTAAATATTTTACTAATGACTTCAAGAAATCTAGGAAGGGGGTCAAAATGTTTCAACACTCACATTTATTTCAAATAAATTCATTCAAAGAGGAATAATTAATGTGTTCCTATATTAACCTTATAACAGACAAGAATGAAGTTAATAGGTTTTATCAAGAAGAATTACCAATGATTTTTGGAATCCCATATGAAATGATAAAGTGATAAAGAAACAACTCTTTAGATTCTGAAAAAGGATATAAGTAGAGTCAACTTTAAAATTTCAACTCTCAAACTCTTTTACTTGGCAGATGCAAGTGATTCTGACTTGTGACTTCACTGATGTGTTATGTCCTCACCTGTCAAGGAGGTGGCCAGCACTGAGGCTGCCACAGTTTTCACACTGACAGGTTCAGAGCTGTTCACTGGACCGTAGGAAATCCTGTACTCTTTAATCTGGCCTGTGTTCTCCACTGGGGCCACCCACGAGATCACGACAGAGGCCAGAGGTGTGGCCAAGACTGCAACATTACTGGGCGATCTGGAAGATGCTTTATAAAACAACGCAAACTGTCATTATGTTTAAAAAGAGGGCTGTCGTAATTATTGAAACAAAGCCCTTAATTTATGTTACTTGCGGCAATTTGGCAGCAGTTGGTGTTTTTGCCCAACTAAGGGCAATACAAATTTTAAACCAAGCTAACAATCACACCTGAGAATATTAAAATTCAGTAAAAGTTAAACACTTTTACAGGGGTCTCAAATAATGTTCCTGGAGGGACTGTGTGTCTTCATAATTCATAAAGTCTTTTTAAGAACCAGCACATGAAAATCTAAAAAAAATCTTGCTAAAATTCTTCACATTTAGCCAACAATGAACTGATTGAAGTGATTAAGAGCTGAGCTGGAAGATAAACATGCAGATAGACATGTGCTTCAGCACTATGACTGCAGATACTGGCTTGAAATGTGAGAAAATGCAGTGACAGGTTAGAGATGGGTATGAGTTTCAATGGAAAGACATGAACTCCTTGGCCATTTTTTTCTGGAAATACAAAATTAATTAGAAAATAATAACATTTTATTTCTTTTGGATGAATGTATCGTACATAGTGCTACAGAATAGGTCGCTTATATACAGTACAATAATGGACAACCAAACTGCTCCTTGGACTATACTCTATGAATATATCTCAATTTACAATAAAACATGAAAATGATACTTTATATTATAACAAGGCACAGGTGTATTTGCAATTCAAATGCAAGAGACCTCTTATGTCAACAAAAACATATTTTTAAAGCAATGAAGAGTACTAGCCCAGCAATCTATTTGAGAAATATACTCTGTTATAAACACATCATGCTACAGTTTACCTGCTTCTGTGCTAAAGTAAAGTATTGGACTGGGACCCTCTGTGCCTTGGAAGGTATATGCAGACAAAATCACAAAGTACGTTGTAGATGCTTTCAAGTCTAAAACAATGTAGGAAAAAATGGTGTAGGTTATGAGACAAAACCCGAGGGATTAAAATAAAACAGTAACCGAGTTATCCATGTTTATTATTAACGATACTAATGTTCACCTTTTGCTTTACCAACGGCCTAATAAAACTGTTGCCTCAGGCAGCAGGAAATGAAATTACTAAAAATAATTCAACATTAAAGTGTTTCTATCCAAAAATATACAAACATATACAGGGAAAACAATGATAATAGGAAGAATCTAAAAAGAAGACATTGTGCAGAGTATTTAATAAAGAAACCTGAATTTCAAGATTACAAGAAAACTTTCCCAAGATAACCTTATATCAGACATGGAATTTATCAGGCATATTGCCATCACAAACTGTAACAAACGAAACAGTTAATAAAACCTCTAGGGTTAAAAGGATAACAGAAATGCGGATGGCTAAAATAATTAAATTTATTTTAATTTTCACATTCCTCAAGGTTTTACTCTACAGTTAAAAGTAATTAACTATGACTTGTCCTTACTTACTCGTCAAGGAGGTGGCCAACACTGAGGCTGCCACAATTTTCACACTGACAGGTTCAGAGCTGTTCACTGGCCCATAGAAAATCCTGTACTCTTTAATCTCGCCTGTGTTCTCCACTGGGGCTACCCACGAGACCACGACAGTGGAGGAAGAGTTGACCAAGGCTCCAACATTACTGGGTGATCTGGAATTTACTTCACACAAAAAAGAGAACAGAAAGACACTGTTAAAAAAAAACATTTTTTAACTACTAATGTGGCAAAGGGGATTCTAATCCAGCTTGAACATTATAAACATTACTTGGGCTTCTTGGGCTAGTTCTGCAGTATGTGAGATTTTATATTTCAAGAATGTTTTACTTGTATACATTATACACTATTTTATATCAAAAAGCAAATTTATTAGATAGCACGTATCAAAATATTAAGCATAAAATTGCAACACAAACTCCAAAAAATTTCCAATCAAATCAAACCAAATCACTGGTCTCAGTCCTGTTAATAAAACTAAGATATTGGTAAAGCACCAATCACAAATGTGGTTACTATGTTTCCTGAGAGACTGTAAGATTAAGGATTAATGAAAAAAAAAGTGTCTCTTTTGAAACCTGCCATTGAAATATGCCTGCATTGTTTACATTCCTTTCATGTGTGTCTCTGTGTTAAGATGAGAATTAATTGTTAAAAGACTACACCTTTAACAATTATTATACGTGAAAACAAAAAATATTGTATGCTTGAGGATATAGACTTTAGTAAAAATATTTTCCTTTCTATTCTATAAAGGTACCTTTACATCATTCAGTATAGTACTGGAAGATCAAAATGCAATGCATGCAATGAAATGCATAACAGTACAAATAATGGACAGTGTGGGATTTGAATACATATTGGAACTGGCATGAAAGCAATATTAAAACTTTTTAATAGACTATCCTCTTGACTGTTAGGTAACACGTGCAATAACTGGTACCTCCAGTGGTTAAAAGAAGGACTTCAGAGGTCAGGTTGAGGAGTGAGTTACAGTACACATATACCCCATACGTGTGACTGGGCTGCAGACCTATTGAGAGAAACATGCTTTACATTATATCCTCACTGTTTGAGACCACAGAGTTTTCAACAAGGTAATTCAAACAACAAGACAGCATTTAAAATGCGGCACATTTATAACTACAAATTACAGAACATTACACAATGTTATCTGCTTTAACTTCCTGCTTTACCGATTCTGCTAAAATCTCCTTGGTCAAATGTTTGGCTGTAACGAGATACTTCAGACTTCAGCATGAAGAATTGATGTACTGTAAATGTGTCAGATTACAAATTCTATAAAGAAAATTGATTTTGATGTCACTATTCAAAATATAAATAGACTACAGCAATGCGCATAATTTTGAATGGAACTCAAAGTATTTAATAGCACATTACATGCTTCAGATTTTGAATGTGTACCTTTTTCATGGATAAAGGTCTGTTTTTCTTCAAGGCAATATTTTGCACTATTCTACTGCCTAGTAATTGTAATTTTTTGGCATTTTGAAGGCAACTATTTTTAGATCATCTACAGTATAATACTGCATGTATTTTTGCAGCAATGGTTTACAAAAAAGTAAATATGTTATTAGGCAGAATCACCATCTACTCATTTAAAAGTTTTAAAGATTAAAAAATCTTTCTCCGCTAAAAGACAGATAAACAGTATAAATACCAAGCAGGAAACTCTCATATCTGAACAATTAAATGATAATCAGCTTTTAGCTGAGACTTGTTTATTTCCTAACCTTCGTTATATGCAGAATATAATATAAGAAATGGTTAATGTGAAAGAAGGTAAAAGTACAAATGAAATGATTAAATTTTTTGGTTACTGTGAAAAACATAAACACTGGCCAGGCCAATGTGAGGGTGACAGCTTTACAGCCCATCAAACCAACTCGTCACCTGTTAGCGCTGCTTCTGTGGCTCCACCAGCAATGGGAACTGAGAACACTTTCTCTGGGAACAGAATGTCATAATACTGCACAGAGGTATAGCTGCTGGAAGGCACATCCCACGCGATCACAGCAATGGTGGAGGAGACATATTGCTTTAACAGCTTCGCAGGGCAAAGAGACGAAACTGAAACCCAAGAGGACAGTATTAGCACAGTGTAGGATAAAGCCCATTGAAATGGTCCTGCTTCAAGCTTTACCTTTCAATTTCCTAAAGCACAATCCCCCCAGAAATGGCAAATTACAAGTGTTGAACTACAAGGAGTGTAAAAAATAACTTTCCTACTCAATAGTACAGGAGGGTAGCTGCGTCAGCATGCATAGGCTGCAAATGAACAAGTAATAGGTTTATTCCATGCTGAAAAGAGAAGAAAGTAAACAACGTTTCGGCTGTGGAGCCTTCTTCGGGTGTGAGCACACACAGCCGCAGCTCCACAGGCTCCACAGCCGAAACATTGTGTTTACTTTCTTCTCATTCTTACTCAATTATCAATGGTATGTCTGTTAATGTAAATTTCAAAAGAGCTGAACAGGTGTCTCTGAGGACAAAGAATGAGAACATCTCATACATATTGGAAACAGTTAATTCTAGACTCTGAAAGGCAATGTCTGTTCTGTAAGGTTAATAAAAGATATTAGCCATTGCTCTGTGTAAGAGTCACAAGTTTAATACCTACCATCTGCATAGAATGTGTAAACAGAAGATGTCACTAAGCCATACAATGTGGTATTGACTGTGATAACAGCTGTGCACACGGATGAAGACTTTAGACCTGAAAGGAGAGACAAAATATTCTAACAGAAAATAATGGAGAGTCCAGAAGAAAATTAGAGCAAGAAACAAATCACATCTAAAAAAAATAAGCACACTGTTGTAGATACATCAAATACATGACAAATAATATGCTAATAAGAGACATTTTTAAAAGAAGTGGTGAAAGAGTACCATTTCGATTACGCGGTATTACTAATATGTAAAAGAGTTGCAAAACTACCTGGATTCATCGTGAATAACTTACATTTTGTTTAGAATTTTGTGTTTTTATAAGATATGCAAACCAATCTTTTCACACATGGGGACAAATTAGAGTAGGGCCAGGAAGAGACTGGAGCACCCTGAGAACAACTATGTGAACAGGGGGAGCCCATGCAAACTGACACAGGAGGCTCCACAGTGAGGACCCAAAAGCTCTGAAGCAGCAGCACTGATGTACACTACTGTAAGTACTATTCTACACTCACACACATGGTCATTTACTGTACATAAAACAGTTTTTCCTCAGCATAAGCATTAGACAAAATATTAATAGATTACTTGATAGCAATTTGACAAAAGAAAAAACAAAATAAAGAAGACCTGAAACTTTTCAGTCAACTTATTACCATAATAAAGTTAGAGATTTTTTATTGATAATCTCATCACTATATTATTTTTACATCATGTATACAGGGTGTACATACTACACCCAGCAGTTGTAAACATTACTCCTGATCTCCAGGCAGTGACTGATGAAAAGGAAGGAGTACAGAATCTATTAGCTGTATTTCTATATAGAAGTGTATTTCAAAGTAAGAGAAATTAATATACAACCCTTACCAGTCAATAATAAGGTGGTTGCATTCCCTGGCACAGTGATGTTGAACATGTTTTGCAAACACTGTCCTTCCAGTCTGTACCAGAGGATATTCACCCCCAAGGTCTGCTGAGGGTTCCATGTTAGGGCAATTCCCGAGTCAGTCATTTTCAATGTCATGTTCATCATTATCCTGTGAAGGTCTAGATATCGACCATAGATACAGAGAAAAACAACTCAAACCCACCTCTAAAAATCGGGCAAATACTACTATAAGATTGCTAGGTTTTGGAAATAAAACACAGATAATTTAAACATTATACATCAGAAATAATTTTCCTATAATATTTTAAAGCATCAGTAACTTTCTGAACAATAGTCGCAAAAAAAGGTTTGTGGTAATGTACTGACCTAAAGCAGTTCTTAGAGTGCCAGCGATGCTCTCTGGGCATATTTTTGTAGAGATCTGGGTTCTGAGACAAAAACGATAGGTGGAACCAGATACCAGTCCTTGAAAAGGGTTGGACAAAACAAGAAAACAACAATAATAATAAACAGAGTATCTTCTAAAATAACAAGAGAAATATTTTAAAAACAGCAGTTCCTGAAAGTATTTGAGTGTTTTTCACATAATGCTCTGTAAATTGAACAAGATGTCAATAACACAGTGCCTCGTTTACATTAGTCACTTCTGTTTTCACTGAGATAATGCAAAATTGTGCAGAAAAGTGCTGTTCAAAGTCAACACTCATGGTTTTACAAACACAAAACCTTTAGATAAAGGTTAGTGGGTCATTAAGTTTCAAGATGCTCAGAGGCCTGAAAGAAAAAAAAAAATCTTAATAAAAGTAGTAAAAAGAATCCGCCACCTAAACAATTAACCTTTAAATAACCATGATAGATTTTGTAAACCCTTCTTGCAGTCATTGATATGATAAAGTAAGTATTTGGCTTTGGTTTAAAAAAAATTCAGCTCATATTATCAACCAAGATCAAACACAAACCTTTTAGAGATACATTTGATGCTGTAGCTGGGACACTCTGTATTAAAACTTGAGTGACGTTGTAAGGCTCCTGATAATAAACAGCATACAGCATAGTTGTGTTTCCATCGAGGATGTTCTGCACTTGGTTCCACGTTATAGTGGCCGAGGAAGTACTGATCGAACTGACGCTTAGACGTACATACAGGTCTCCACATTCTGTGACAGGTACAAAGCAAGAGGTGTTAGCAGCTTTTCAAGAAAAAGATATGAAAGCTGCACTTTTGCTGAAAGACATTGGATTTTGTCAGTGCAGTGCAGTACTCTGAAAGTGCACCTGTGAAGCATGCTGTCCTCAGTAGACAGCTTCTTCCTTGTGCGGTGCCGGTGTAAACTTAAGGAATGAGGTACTCCTTGAATGGCATCAGGTCTGAAAGCACCAGGTTGCTTGTGTTGGCTGAGGCGAACACCAGGGAGACTTTAATATCGTCGATCCTGCCATAAGAACAGCAGGGAGCTCACCCCCGTGTGTTCTACTGTACGTTAGGAGAGGCACAGACATGACCGGAAGCATTTCAGTAGTAGAAGCAAGTACCTTGGGCTCAGGAGGGTGTCAGGCTTCCTTCCTGGATCAGTCTTTGTATCATTGTATATTCCTGCCAAGTCTCAGATGCTTATGGATTCTAATTAGATAATTCAAATTAACCGTGTGAGTTTAATACTCTGTATTTAAAAGGTGCTCAAAAAGGTTCTGCACCCAGAGCCCTCCTGAACAGCTCAACTGTTAAGGTGCTCACCCAAGAGGAGTCTGGGTTCTGTGAGCACAGGTTTAAGCTGTGGTCATGTTACTTGTCTACTATGACTGGGATTCCCCGCACAGAGGTCTGCAATGGAGAGGACCATGGCTGATGTTGGGATTAGTAGATGCCATCTCTCTCGGCAACTTCAAGACCCTGCAGCCTCCTAAGCTCATGCAGGCTTGCAGTGCTGTCAGTAAGGGAATCACCTCTGCTTCAAACAGCTCTGAACCTCTGGTACAGGGCTGTATTGGGTGTGATTTGTTTAATATGAGGGAGGGCAGGTCAGCTTGGGTGGAAGTGGCTGGTTGCTGCTAGTCAAGATGTATTGAACAATTTCAAAATAGGTGAGCACGACTGAAAAAAATCGAATTTTATCCATTTTCTAACCATTGTAATTTTTTAAAATTCAATACGTAGTTGCCAGGGAGCTGGAGCCTGTCCTAACAAGATTCAAAGCAGGATAGACCCTTAATGCGATGCCAGACCATCATGGTACGCACACAGCCACAGAAAGACACACACACTCATGCCAGGGCAAATTTTCCCAGAGGCCAATTAACCTACCAGTGTGTCTTTGGATTGTGGGAGGAAGTCAGAGGACCCAGTGGAAGGCAGCATGAACTCAGAGAGAACTTACTGTACAAGCTCCATGGAGACAGCACCCCAGGAACTGAATCCAAGGCAACAGCACTGCAAGGCAGCAATTCTAACCACTGTGCCATCAAGCTGCCCTGGGATTAATTTAAATTCTTTAACTGTTTTTAGCTCTTAAACATATTGTGCATTTTAAATACTGTGCTTCTTAATATATAATATCCAGATTCTGAGCAGAAAAAATAGCAACGGCCCACTAAAGCAATTTGGTAGATTAATTAAGAGTTACTGTAGGTTAATTGAAGAGAACAGGGCATGACTGGAACAACAGAGCTGGTATGCAGGTGCCCAGGACCAGGGTTTGGGAAATCCTGTTCAACATACAGTACTGGTCACTGCTTTTTGTCCTGATTGGTTTTTCAGCTGCCTTTTGTCCTCCAGGAACTGAACACCACCTCTTACCTTCCTCACAGTACTGACCACTGTACCCTGCAGCACAAACACAGTGAAAACCACAGGCTTCATCCACACATCTCCCACCATGCTGATAGGGATTACTGTCAAAACAGTATAAAGGAAATAAAAAATACCTTCACAGTATGTGCCGTTACCAGTATAGTACTGATTACACTGGCATTCAAAAGAGCCGTTCGTATTGATACACATGGCATTTGGGTCACAGTTATTGAGGGATGCGTCAGCACATTCATTCACATCTGGGGATATAAAACACAATTAACTGAAAAAGCTTTGTAGGGAACAAAGTAGAAGGAGTGCATGTCCTACTGTAAGGCTTGTCCTGTTCCATATATATGTTAACAAAAATGTGTATATTTTAAAGGCCTTAGTTAATAGAAAAAATAAGACAAAAATTAATGTATCCCCTTGGGGATGAGTGGATTGTGGAGAAGGTATCTAATTTAAAGTAATTATTACTTCTATGGGTTTAAAAACATGCTTTACAAAAACATGATAACTTGTGAAAACTTTAATTAAAAGTGTGTTTTTTCATTATAGTTATTCCTGCAGTTCTAAAACAGAAATATTGAAAAAAATATGCAAGCCTCCCTACAGTAAATTAAATGTTTTGGGAAATGGCTGACTTCTGGAGTTTACCAACAGAGCTGGTTTATTCATACTCATATTCTCCTGCTGTATCACAAGGACTGCCTATTTGGCAAAATGAGCTTGAAGTAGTAGCCTTAGAGGCAGGTACTGCATGACACCTCCAATAATTTGTCTGTGAGTGAAGAATTGCAATTCGCTACTGACAAACTACAGCAAAGCAGAAGCTACAACTGACAACATGGCAACAAAAGCAAATACATAACACTGAAGTCAAAAAGAAGTGAATACAATAATCCAAAGGTGAAAACGTACCATAACAATATTGCCCTGTACCAGCCCAGCCAGGCCTGCAGGTACAGACAGGAATGCCAGAGCTGCTGGCAGTGCACTGAGCATTGACATCACACTGGAGCCCCTGACATGAATCAGTCACTGCAAAACAGAGACATACAGCTTTGAACATACCGTACCGTATACAGTGTACATGTACAAAGCAGTACAGTGTTGAATGTTCCTGATGAATAAATGGCTGTTAATGACCTTATGTGAAAGAGCTCATTAACACGTTCAAAACTGTGTAGCTGTCTGAAACCATATTTGAAGGGTTCAAAACCATTATGTGTAACAAGATAGTTATTTAATTGAATTGCAACAGCAAGTTGTAAAGTTTTTGTAAAAAGAGCAAGTTGGGTATAGTGCATTGGATTTAGGTTGTCTTTTTGGAACTAAAAAACTCAAAAAATGTTATAAAGTTGGGATAAAGCAAGTAATGTAGTGGGTTAGTTTGGCTTAAGCAGTCTGTTGATGGTGAAGAACAGGTCTCTAGGATTGTTGTGGATGTTCTCCATGATAAGGGAGAAGTAGCTGGATCTAGCAGACTCTGTTGCATCCTTGTACTCAGTCAAGTGCTCCTTCCAAGACTGAAGATTCAAGCAGATTGAATGGTGATTCAAGCCAGAAGGACGCCACCTACATTCTAGTTTGCAGGTGATTGCGGAGCAAGTAAAGGCGATGGTTCAAGTTTTTAAGAGAAGCTAAGGTTTCAAGAGTAGTTAAAAGAGCTATTAAACACTTGTACCATGTCTTCCAAACCATCAGAATTATAACCGCAAGACACTGAAGACGGAGCAGAAACAGCAAACCTAGTCCGGGTTTATTGCATTCATTCTTCCAATGTCTTCATTCTACGAGCTAAAGCAACTTACCTATTTTAAATGCCACTTTCAGAGCAGTGGACAGCCCTTGAGTTTTGCCATGGATACCAACCCACACAGCTTGGCAGGTAGAGAAGACAATGGCTGTGGAACCAGGGCTGAGGTTAGAGCCATTGATTATTGTCTGAGTCTGCAACAGAGGGACGGTCCCACAGCCTGTGGAAAACGTTTGCTGGCTCAGGGCATTGCTCTGCACAGAAAACTTAATTGCTGAAAAGAATAAAAAGACAACAATTGGAGGATAAGATAAAACAGATTTCGAAACTTCTATCTTGCATTTGTTGTTGGCTGTTGAATTTCAAGACTCATTTTTAAGATGTTCACATATTTAAAACTAGACAAGAAACATCAGTGGAATTTTAGTCTTACGTTTTATTAGGTAAAATTACTTCAGTGAGGATTCATAATTCATCAAAGTGCTCTTAATATTTAATCTTATACATCTCAACATTTATATTATATTTTTATTTATTAACAATAAAGCATTTACATGCTTTAATTAGGATGAATGTGGACAATTCGAAATGGTCTGTTGTGAATATGTCATTATGATAAATGTTATTAATGAAGTGCTAGTCATGACTATAATAAACAGTTGACAGTAATTGCAGGTCCTGGACTAATCTGAGTGATATTACTCTTGTTCTGAATTCAAACTGGATCTCTCTTCCCAAACAGGAAGACTTTCTGACCTGTGTATGTCTCATTTCCAGAGGAACTTGAAGGTACACTGAAGAACCAGAAAGATTCTGAGTTGAAAGCGATATTCTGGCTGTTTGTCATAAGCATTCCTTCTGTGCACGCACATGGCGTCTTCTCCTGGGAGTTCAGATTACTTGTGCCATTAGAGGTCTCAGGGGGACAAACGCATGCTTTAGAAAAAGGATTAATATTGCTGGAGTAATCCAAATGTATCTGTTTTCATTTTTGATTTTATTCATTTTGCCATATTACACACAAGCCATCAGAGAAAACAAAAACATTTTCAATAGTTTTACTGAAAAAGACTTAAATATATGATCACCAACATGGAGATATGTAATTCAAAATACAGTAATATTTAACATTTTATGTTAACTTGGTTTAGGTTTTTCTTCAAATTAGTAGCATATCCTTTGGTTCCGTCTATTTTGAACACATAGAGTACTAAGTATTCAGAGGAAATAATTTACTGTATCTTTAAAAAAGAACATGATGAAGCTGTGGCTATGGAATATGTTAAACTTTAATTCCTTCAATAGACTAGCGACTTAAACCACTATGCATCATAAAAGATCACACTTCAATAATTCATTAAGTTACTCAATTCACATTAACTGTCTGTACTACATACAGTACTGTGAAAAAAGATCATCGTAATGCTGTAGAATTGATAAAATGGCATGTATTTAGACAGAAATCGAAACTTACTAGGGGCCTTGAAATATGAACAGTATGAGAAACGCAGTTCTGGATTTCATTCCAGTCACATGCTATTTGGCTTGTAGAATGGGAAATCAAGGTTTTTGTGCTGTTAAACAAACAGTAAAAAGGAAACAAAAAATACCTTCACAGTATGTGCCGTTACCAGTATAGTACTGATTACACCGGCATTCAAAAGAGCCGTTCCTATTGATACACATGGCATTTGGGTCACAGTTATTGAGGGATGCGTCAGCACATTCATTCAGATCTGGGGATATAAAACACAATTAACTGAAAAAGCTTTGTAGGGAACAAAGTAGAAGGAGTGCATGTCCTACTGTTAGGCTTGTTCTGTTCCATATATATACAGTACAGTACTGTATGTTAACAAAAGTATGTATATTTTAAAGGCCTTAGTTAATAGAAAAAATAATACAAACATTAATTTATCCCCTTGGGGATGAGTAGATGGTGGAGAATGTATCTAATTCAAAGTAATTATTACTTCTATGGGTTGAAAAACATCCTTAACAAAAACGTGATAACTTGTGAAAACTTTAATTAAAAGTGTGTTTTTTCATTTTGGTTATTCCTGCAGTTCTAAAACACAAATATTGAAAAAAATATGCAAGCCTCCCTACAGTAAATTAAATGTTTTGGGAAATGACTGACTTCCAGAGTTTACCAACAGTAGGCTTTGACCTGGTTTATTCATATTCCCCTGCTGTATCACCAAGGACTACCTATTTGGCAAAATAAGCTTGAAGTAGTAGCCTTGGAGGCAGGTACTGCATGACACCTCCAATAATTTGTCTGTGAGTGAAGAATTGCAATTCGGTACTGAAACACTACAGCAAAGCAGAAGCTGCAATTGACAACATGGCAACAAAAGCAAATACATGAAACTGAAGTCAAAAAGAAGTGAATACAATAATCCAAAGGTGAAAACGTACCATAACAATATTGTCCCGTGCCAGCCCAGCCAGGCCTGCAGGTACAGACGGGAATGCCACAGCTGTTGACAGTGCATTGAGCATTGACATCACACTGGAGCCCCTGACATGAATCAGTCACTGCAAAACAGAGACATACAGCTTTGAACAAATACAGTGTACATGTACAAAGCAGTACAGCATTGAATGTTCCTGATGAATAAATGGCTTTTAATGACCTTATGTGAAAGAGCTTATTACCAAGTTCATAGCTGCGTAGTTGTCCGAAACCATATTGGAAGGGTTCAAAAACATTATTTGTAACAAGATGGTTATTTAATTGAATTGCAACAGCAAGTTCTAAAGTTTTTGTAAAAAAGGGGAAGTTGGATATAATGTGTTGGATTTAGGTTCTTCAGAGCCATGTGATGTTTTTTTTGGCACAGGGGTAACTGTTTTAATGGCCGTTGCTACCACTGCAGTGCTAAAGGAATAATTTATTATATTGAGGACAACAGGGCAGAAGGCAGAAAAACAGCACTGAAGTAAAACAATGTGAACGGGATATAGTAATCACCTGATAGATTTCATACATGATACCAATTTACCAGGTAAGTTGAGAGACACTAGAAAGAAGGGAACTTGCAAAACTAGGCAGGGAGAAGGTGTAGTAGTAACATACTGTACGTGGTGGAGAGAATGTGATGCCTGATGGTGTCAATCTTGGAACTAAAAAACTGTTACAAAAAAAATGTTACAAAGTTGGGATAAAGCAAGTAATGTAGTGGGTTAGTTTGGCTTAAGCAGTCTGTTGATGGTGAAGAACAGGTGTCTAGGATTGTTGTGGATGTTCTCCATGATAAGGGAGAAGTAGCTGGATCTAGCAGACTCTGTTGCATCCTTGTACTCAGTCAAGTGCTCCTTCCAAGACTGAAGATTCAAGCAGATTGAATGGTGATTCAAGCCAGAAGGACGCCACCTACATTCTAGTTTGCAGGTGATTGCGGAGCAAGTAAAGGTGATGGTTCAAGTTTTTAAGAGAAGCTAAGGTGTCAAGAGTAGTTAAAAGAGCTATTAAACACTTGTACCATGTCTTCCAAACCATCAGAATTAGAACCGCAAGACACTGAAGACAGAGCAGAAACAGCAAACCTAGTCCGGGTGATAGCAGTCATTCTTCCAATGTCTTCATTTGATGAGCTAAACAACTTAATACGAGCAACACAATTCTGGATTTCATTCCAGTCACATGCTATTTGGCTTGTAGAATGAGAAATCAAGGTTTTTGTGCTGTTTAACAAACAGTATAAAGGAAACAAAAAATACCTTCACAGTATGTGCCGTTACCAGTATAGTACTGATTACACTGGCATTCAAAAGAGCCGTTCGTATTGATACACATGGCATTTGGGTCACAGTTATTGAGGGATGCGTCACCACATTCATTCACATCTGGGGATATAAAACACAATTAACTGAAAAAGCTTTGTAAGGAACAAAGTAGAAGGAGTGCATGTCCCACTTTTAGACTGGTCCTGTTCCATATACAGTACATATATATGTTAACAAAAGCGTGTATATTTTAAAGGCCTTAGTTAATAGAAAAAATAAGGCAAAAATTAATTTATCCCCTTGGGGATGAGTAGATGGTGGAGAATGTATCTAATTTAAAGTAATTATTACTTCTATGGGTTGAAAAACATGCTTTACAAAAATGTGATAACTTGTGAAAACTTTAATTAAAAGTGTGTTGTTTCATCTTGAAAAAAATATGCAAGCCTCCCTACAGTAAATTAAATGTTTTGGGAAATGACTGATTTCCGGAGTTTACCAACAGTAGGCTTTGACCAAGAGCTGGTTTATTTATATTCCCCTGCTGTATCACCAAGGACTGCCTATTTGGCAAAATGAGCTTGAAGTAGTAGCTTTGGAGGCAGGTACTGTATGACACCTCCAATAATTAGTCTGTGAGTGAAGAATTGCATTTCGGGTACTGAAACACTACAGCAAAGCAGAAGCTGCAACTGACAACATGGCAACAAAAGCAAATACATGAAACTGAAGTAAAAAAGAAGTGAATATAATAATCCAAAGGTGAAAACGTACCATAACAATATTGCCCCGTGCCAGCCCAGCCAGGCCTGCAGGTACAGACAGGAATGCCAGAGCTGCTGACAGTGCACTGAGCATTGACATCACACTGCAGCCCCTGACATGAATCAGTCACTGCAAAACAGAGACATACAGCTTTGAACATGTATAAAATAGTAGAGCGTTGAATGTTCCTGAAGAATGAATGGTTGTTAATGACCATATATGAAAGAGACTGTTACCAAGTTCAATTTAACACAGAAAAGACATTTTACCTTCAAACACAAGTAAAGCATAATACTATTTTATGGTGATCATGGTGATGTTTAGAAAGCCTTAATTTATGTCCATACTCATTTAAAGAATGGTTATATACACAAAATAAAGCACTAAGAGCATTACAGATGGCTTATTGAAACAAAGGGATAATTCTTCCAGTGGCATTTCATAACAACACCACAAAGCACAATACATGCATGAAAGGGTACTCTTTTTACTTTTGACAGTCCTCTCTACAATATTTTCCATTCACAATTAGGTTATTTTTTTTTGCACATTGAATCAAAATAAATTTAGAAGGATCATAATATCTGTACAGATTAATTGGCTTCTTGGAAAATTGGCCCTACTGCGAGTGCCCAGTGATTGTGCCCACCTGTTGCTAGGCGGGATAGGATGAGATGTCTCTGCATCTTTGAATAGGACAAATTGGTTAGAAAATTAATGGATGGATGATTGCTAATTGAAATGAGAATTTAAACCTGCAAGACTGTACTGCTACAGCTCCAACGGGACAAATTTACTAACCAAGAACTGGACCCATGGCTCTGTGATCTGCTTCTCTTCTCTAAGTCTCAGCTCTGTCTAATGTTGGCATTGCTGTACAACAAGCTTAATTTAAAAGACAAGATTTTTTTTTAAAGTAGGATTTAAACAAACATTAGATAATTTTGTCATTTGCACTCCCAAAACCCTGTAATAACATGTAAGCAGTTCAAAGACTACAATGTATTTTCATATCTTATTCCATGTATTCTACGTGTCTGTGATTGTAATTTACTTCAGAATATTACTTTACTCAAAAGTAACATTCTAAAAGGAAACTTTTACTCAAAAGTTCCTCACTTCAGGCTTTGGTGTATTTGTAATACATTTTTCCAAACCAAGCAAAACCTTATTACTTACTAGCGGTATATGAAATGTTGAACCCTGAACAGCCAATGTCACTGTCTGACTGGAAGCGAAGGTATGGTGGGCTCTGTTTGTTGTAAGGAATGTAGAAGGTGTTTCCTGCGGGAATTGTTCCTGACAGCATCTGGATAATGTCACCTTCAAGTGGATCCCCCAGACCAAAGTCAAGGAAGTCTTGATCTTCTTCTGTGCAGAAGTCGTTCAGTGTCAGCATGATGTCTGCATTAGTGTAAAGAGCAGACAAAATCAGAAAATTCAAATCTTGATCAAAACTCATTTAACAAGCTGAATATAGGTCTATGCATTAAACCTTTTCAGAGAAAAAATACAAATCTACACAATAGTTGTCCAACAAGAGTCAGTTATAGGACGATAAAGGCTGAACATTCAGTATACTGTCAGCAGGCTAAACAACAGGGAAGTAAAGAGATTAAAAACAAGATTACATCAATAGTTACAAATGTCTTTAGTACAAATCTATAGGTATTTGAGAACACAAAGTCATTTACGTATACTGTATGAAAAAACTGCAAACAGTGTGACCTATTGGGGGTGTTGTAGCTGACTAATCCAAGCATCTTCACATGTTTTCACTAATTTCTTGAAACAACTATTCTAGACTTCCATGCACCTTCATTCTTGCAAAAGTGCCCTGACAATGTTGGAAAACCCATCACTGCCATCTCTCTTACCATTTACAGGTAATTGAAAAAAATCAAAATTCCAGACGAAGTCCAGCAGGGCACTATATGTTTGTGGATAGTTTGGACTTGTAATGAATCCAGTGATGAAGCTACATGTCTGGCCTGCTTCACAGTATGGACCTATAAAAATATTCAAATAAAGAATACATTAAGATACATTTTCTCGCAAGACAGAAAATATAATCAGTGTCATTTGGGCAGCAGATACAAATAAGAGTTTTTTTTTTCAATACCGTGCATTTGTTAAGATTTGAAATTGAAGCTGAAATTGTTTAAGTAATATGTAAGCATAACTGTGATTAAAACAACAGAGCAGTGTACTATGCGTTACTTATGGTAACCAACTCTTTCCTGTATTAAAAATAATTAACTGGTAGTTAATGGGGAAATTGGCCCTACAAGTACAGTAGGTTCAGTAGGTCTGTACTGTATGTCTGCGTTTCTGTTTGCTTGTCTGCCCTGTGCTAAACTGGCATCCAGTCCAGCATGTATCCTGCCTTGCTCCTGTTCCTTGCCAGGATAGGCTCTGACTTCTCTGTGACCCCGTATTGGATAAAGCAGTTCAAAAAGATGAATTTTCTTTAATGTGTTTGACAGTATTTACAGGATTTACAGTACCTACAGCATGCAGGTTTTACCATCTTGACTCAAGGAAAACCCTGGATAGCAAAGGCAACTGTAAATTCCTTTTGTGTTGTTACAAAGCTGGGATCAGCTCAAGTCAGAATGGAACATTAATTTGTATCGCCGAAATTAAGCTTATGAGGTATAGAATATAAATAAGATCAACAAAAAAAATGCAGCTACAGTAACTATCACTTCTGCTTTTCCTATCAACAAAACGTCAGGACAAAATAATTAAAAAAAGAACTTATAAACAGAGGTATTTTATTCACACTGTAATATGAGGCTACAATTATATTATTAAACAGCTCTAATTCACAGACTTTGTCACTGTTATTCAAGATACCATAATCTGGAATTTCATACAGTAAATACATAATGGAATTACTGATGTCTAGAGGAAAGCATCTCATAGGTTAAAGCAATATATAACCATGTATATACTGGTTATATATACTTCAGCAAAATTTCTATCCATTACACACATCCTGGTTAAAGACACATATTACATTTTGAAAAAATATGAATTATCTGGGCAGAAGTCTTTCTCCATCCATCATCACGAAGCCACTTATTCCTATTACATGTTTAAGGCGCATGATTCATTCAAATACCTTTTTGATTTCTTACTCATGTGTAACACACCCTAAACGTGGTGATAAATACATCTCATTCAGCCAGGTTGCTTACTTGTGTAACTGTCTACATAGTTCAGATTCTCTGAATTGCTTTATATTATATTGCATTCTATTTTACTGTCACCCATGATTTAGTTATGAATTCAGTTTACCTGTGCATGTTTGGCTGTCTTGACTCAACACAAATCCTGCCTTGCATTCACACATGTAGCTTCCTTTTGTATTAACACAGAGCTGAGAGCAGCCTCCATTTTCCTGTGCACATTCGTTGATATCTGAATAAAACAATCATAGTTTAAGTTTGAATTGTAGAAGGATAAAGACTGCAATGTCTATGGATCAATAATTTGAACTACCATTTTTTTCCTGTTGGAAAATTGTAACAATTATTTTAGATTTCTACTTTAATATTTCAGTCATAATAACAGTGCTGGTTTTATAGCCCATGGAGATGAATATACAGTACAGTATGTAAAGTATTACTACAGTATAACAACAACAACAGTTAAGAATAATTTCAACAGAGTATTTTAATTTAAAGGAGGTCTCAATTTATCCAGTATTTTTGACTTAAGAGACTTTGTGATCAACTGGAAATAAAATAGTTGTATTACATGTCAGTAAATCTGTGAAGTGCAAGTTGTCATCAGCTGGTTTCATTTACTTTATTCAAAGGAATATCCTGCTACCCAACAGAAGAGAGTGACTGGTCTTCGCCAAACTGTGTGTCAAAAAGGATTCCGCTTGGAAGTGATCAAAATGATCAACCAAATTTTTTACAAACACTGTATGGTTCCACAATACAGAGCTGTTCTTTCTATCTTAAGTGTCAATTTATTATGGAAGACTGCAAGATACTGCATGTTATAAGTAGGTTTTAATGTTTCTTCCTTGATACTTAAGATCAATGATGCCATATCCTCAAGATAAACCCTGATTTGCACTGATACATGTACAGTACAGTAGCTGCCTCGTGTGTTGATGAAAAGCTGGGAACAATGCCCCTGTTAAGAAGAGCACTCATCGAGGTGGTGGGGTGGCTCTGTGGCTAAGGATCTGCGCCTGTTGCTGGAAGGTTGCCGGTTCGTATCCTGTGGCCATCAGAGGAATCGTACTCTGTTGGGCCCCTGAGCAAGGCCCTTAACCCCAACTGCTCCAGGGGCGCCATACAGATGCAGCCATTCAAAACAAATCAGAAAAGATCACACTTCAATAATAAATAAATTTACTCAATTTACATTGTCTGTACTGCATACTGTGAAAAAAGATCATTGTGATGCTGATAAAATGGCATGTATTTACACAGAAACTTACAAGGGGCCTTGAAATATGAACAGCACGAGCAACGCAATTCTGGATTTCATTCCATTCACATGCTATTTGGCTTGTAGAATGAGAAATCAAGGTTTTCGTGCTGTTTAACAAGCAATATAAAGGAAACAAAAAATACCTTCACAGTACGTGCCGTTACCAGTATAGTACTGATTACACTGGCATTCAAAAGAGCCGTTCGTATTGATACACATGGCATGTGGGTCACAGTTATTGAGGGATGCGTCAGCACATTCATTCACATCTGGGAATATAAAACACAATTAACTGAAAAAGCTTTGTAGTGAACAAAGTAGAAGGAGTGCATGTCCTACTGTTAGGCTTGCCCTGTTCCATATATACAGTGGTGTGAGAAAGTGTTTGCCCCCTTCCTGATTTCTTATTTTTTTGCATGTTTGTCACACTGAAATGTTTCAGATCATCAAACAAATTGAAATATTAGACAAAGATAACACAAGTAAACACAAAATGCAGTTTTTAAATGAAGGTTTTTATTATTAAGGGAAAAAAAAATCCAAACCTACATGGCCCTTTGTGAAAAAGTAATTGCCCCCCCCTGATAAAACATAAATCAACTGTGGTTTATCACATCTTTGGGAAGCTGAGTTCAATTTCTCTAGCCACACCCATGCCTGATTACTGCCACACCTGTTCTCAATCAAGAAATCACTTAAATAGGACCTGCCTGACAAAGTGAAGTAGACCAAAAGATCCTCAAAAGCTAGACATCATGCTGCGATCCAAACAAATTCAGGAACAAATGAGAAACAGAGTAATTGAGATTTATCAGTCTGGAAAAGGTTATAAAGCCATTTCGAAAGCTTTGGGACTCCAGCGAACCACAGTGAGAGCCATTATCCATAAATAGCGAAAACATGGAACAGTGGTGAAACTTCCCAGGAGTGGCTGGCCGACCAAAATTACCCCAAGAGCGCAGCGACGACTCATCCAAGAGGTCACAAAAAAACCCACAACAACATCCAAAGAACTGCAGGCTTCACTTGCCTCAGTTAAGGTCAGTGTTCATGACTCCACCATAAGAAAGAGACTGGGCAAAAATGGCCTGCATGGAAGAAAACCACTGCTGAGCAAAAAGAACATAAAGACTCGTCTCAGTTTTGCCAGAAAACATCTTGATGATCCCCAAGACTTTTGGGAAAATACTCTGTGGACTGACGTGACAAAACTTTTTGTCAGGTGTGTGTCCCATTACATCTGGCGTAAAAGGAACACAGCATTTCAGAAAAGGAACATCATACCAACAGTAAAATATGGTGGTGGTAGTGTGATGGTCTGGGGCTGTTTTGCTGCTTCAGGAACTGGAAGACTTGCTGTGGTAAATGGAACCACGAATTCTGCTGTCTACCCAAAAATCCTGAAGGAGAATGTCCGGCCATCTGTTCGTGAGCTCAAGCTGAAGCGCACTTGGGTTCTGCAGCAGGACAATGATCCAAAACACACCAGCAAGTCCACCTCTAAATGGCTTAAGAAAAACAAAATGAAGACTTTGGGGTGGCCTAGTCAAAGTCCTGACCTGAATCCGATTGAGATGTTGTGGCATGACCTTAAAAAAGCGGTTAAGGCTCGAAAACCCTCCAATGTGGCTGAATTACAACAATTCTGCAAAGATGAGTGGGCCAAAATTCCTCCACAGCTCTGTAAAAGACTCATTGCCAGTTATCGCAAACACTTGATTGCAGTTGTTGCTGCTAAGGGTGGCCCAACCAGTTATTAGGTTTAGGGGGCAATCACTTTTTCACACAGGGCCATGTAGGTTTGGATTTTGTTTTCCCTTAATAATAAAAACCTTCATTTAAAAAACTCCATTTTGTGTTTACTTGTGTTATCTTGTCTAATATTTCAATTTGTTTGATGTTCTGAACCATTACAGTGTGACAAACATGCAAAAAAATAAGAAATCAGGAAGGGGGCAAACAGTTTTTCACACCACTGTATACTGTATGTTAACAAAAATGTGTATAACTCCCTTCAGTGTTGACACAGCTGTGAGCAGTTACCATTGCTGACTGCACACTCATTGATTTCTGGAAGACAGCATCACAATGAATCAGAATAGACTGCACAACTCTCAGCTAGCCACACACCAGGGGTGAGCAGTCTGTCTTTCAATCCAAATCTCTTAAATTACCCTTCAAAATGCCAAGCAAAGTTACTGTTACCTTTGCACGTCTGCCCCTCCAGAGTGTATCCTGACCCACAGACACACTTAAAGGACCCAACTGTGTTAATGCAGGTTAGCTGACTACAGCATCTGGGAGGCTGTTCTTCACACTCATTAACATCTGAAATAGGAAAAAATCAATTCTGAAACGCTTAGCAGCAATTTATCTTCTTCATATTGTTTACTTTCAAGTACTTGATAAGAGCTTACAACCAAAATAAATGTTACAGTTTATCAGAGCACAAATGTGCTTATATGCATGTATGTTCTTTTTTTATTGGCAATTTAGTATACTATGAATAACACCTAAAAAAAAATCAAACCTGCTGTACAAAAACAATGCATAACTGTATAACTACTCTTCGTGTTACTGACTACTGTTGCTAACTACTATTGTGTTGCTAACTGAAAATCAAGTTATCAAGATCTGCAATCTAGACACCTAGTACTAAGCTGAGCATTTAATTAATTAATATTTTTGTGCTTACGGTCTTCTGGAGGGAATAATTTACTTATTTTGGAAAAAGGGGATTTAATTGGAACTGGGACTCTGTGAATGGCACAGATCACTTCAAAATCATGTTACACTGAAACCCTGGCAAAGCAGCTGTGTTCTGAAATACATTTTCAGTTACCTGAGCAAGTCCTGTTGTCCTTCTCCATAATGAAGCCTAATCTGCACTGACACCTGTAATTCCCTTCAGTGTTGACACACAACTGGGAGCAACCTCCAGTTTGATTTGCACACTCGTTGATATCTGCAATGAGAGACCATCTTGAATCTAAAATTCAGGATATTGCCAATTATCCTAATTCATCATAATTAGGATCATTATGCCAAATGCCAAAGCAATAACAGAAAACAAAAACATTTAAAGATGTTTATAACAAGAACATATAATGAGTCATTCATAGAAAATAACCATAATTTCAGGGATTCACTCTCGGTTCTACAGATGTGACAGGAGCCAGTAGAACCAGCCTAGTAGAATTGGAAGCTATTCTGATCCTGGCAGGTGTGGGAGAACCTGGGAGTCATTATTTTAGGGATAAATATTTGTCTAGTCCCAGAGTATTGCTGTGCAGCAGGAAGTGCATCTTTGTCTGTGCTTCTCTGTGCTGGCAGTGAGAGCATAGCCTGTCCTCTCTGGGTAACCGGCTCTGCCTTTGTCACCCAGTTTCTACAGTGCCTGTTTTTCCTTGCTGCCTCTTACCCCGATCAGATACTCAGCCAGTGTGTATTGTCTTTTCAGGGCCCAGCAGCATTCCAGTAATTGTGTGTATTCCCAGAGGGTGAAGTACTGCCTTTAGCTTGTGTGAATCTGAGTTGTGGTGTTTTAGCAGTGCTGTCCTGAGGCTGGCTGTTGTTGGTGTGGCTCAGGGCAGTGAGTTTAAGGACAAGCTGGCTGAGGATGCTCCTCTCTGGGCTCAAGTAAGAGTTATAGTCACTGCTGTTTGAGTATAGACAATATTTTATTTCTTTGCTCTCCTCTTCATATTGATTAGCAGCAGGTATTGACTACATACTGCCCTACACACATTTTATTTGTATTTTTCTTTATCTCTGTGTGCAGAGATTTTATGGGGTCCTTCTCTATATACAGTAGCATAGAGGACTACAAATTCAAGTTACTGAGTTAATTTTCAATTTTGCTTTTGCTTAACAATAGTGATGAGATACTGTACATTGTTGGCAGAGAAGAGAGAAATATAATTTATATTTTACTAAATATTGGAAGCATCTACTGTATAGAACCAATCTACTATATACTGTATAAACAATTCCTTTAAAGAAGCCCACAAAAGTAATGTGAACAAACAAGCAAACAAGAGATGGAATCTCAGAGTTCAGTACAGGAGTAAAACACTTAATTTAAAAGCACAGAGAAAAGTCTCGCCAAGTCTACTGCAATTTTGAAAACATTTAAACTTAATATCCTCAATGAAAGTGTGTGAAAGACTGAAGATAATCAGGCTGGTAAATCTCTAAAAAAACAGTTCTGATAAAGAAAGGATTTCTTTATCATGCTATATTACCTGAGCAATTCCCAATTTTTCCATTTCCTTGGTATCCTGTCTGACAAACACAGTGGTAGTTTGTTTTATTGTCTGCACTAGAAGCTCCTTCTACACACGTGGCCAGAAAGGGGTCGCAGTCATGTCTGTTGGTTGCACATATATGTTCCTGTGTATCTGCAGGATTGAAGGCAAGGGATACTTTACCAAATCAAACACATACTGTACAATCTCAAAGCAATAGAAATAGTGCCTAGCAAACCCCCTTCCAATGTTGTCCCTTTAAATACAGTATTTCTAACCAAACCTTGAATGCTCGGTTCAGGCTGCCCTTTCTTATGGGTAAAAGCAAAAAAACTGCAAAAACAGCGAAAACTGTAAAAAGAAAATCAATTTGTAAAATTCTTATGAATCAATGCTTGACAAAAGTAGGGATACAAGCTTGTTCTCCTGTGTGACTTTTAATTAATAAGGCTGTACAGTAAATCTTACATAAAGGTGGATTTCTTTTCCTTTGTTTCCAGGACCTTCATGCATCTATTCCTAACATTCAGTGCAGAAACACACTGAAAACTACACTATATTCAGGGGTTTGGGTGACATGTCATAATACAATAAAGCACATTGATCTGCAGCAGCGGTGTGCAATCCTGATTACGGGCTGCAGACTGTCATTGAAAAACCAGCACATCAAAATTTTAATCTGGTCCAAATATGTCAATAATGAACTTTATGGGCTCATTATTGGCTGAATTTGAAATATAAATTCTGCAGAAACATGGGCCCTCCAGGCCTGGGAATTGATACAGTACTTCTAATCTAATAATATACACAAATGTTCATAAAAAAGTGATATTCCAAACAAATCTTGTCCAATTTATATATTGGTTTATAGTAAACGCAAGAGACCTAAACATCCAGAAGCCTGAAACTGCTAAGTGCTTTTTCTTTTTACTGTTTTAAATACAGCTGATCCCCTGCAACATACTGTATATTAAATAGTAGTCTTAATTGTATGGAATATTATGACATATGTACTTACCACACTGCTGTGCATCCACAGTAGTTACATAGAAGAAGCTTCCAAATAGAAATAACACTTTTAAATATCGCTTGTTCATGTTCATTCTCTAGGTCCACTCCACACTGTACTTGGGCTCCACAAACTAAGTATATGGAGATTTATTCCTTACCAATGGATTAAAAGAGTATGACATCAGCAAAGCAATGTTCACAGCACCAGCGTAAGTATGAGAACAGGTTCAAAAGACCTACTAGTGCAAAAAAAAGAGTTCCATTGTGATCCCTCTCAACAAGCCTCTTAAAAGAGTTTGTGGTTGAGGGCTTTAGGACATTTAACACTATTACTAGAAACAAGTCTCATGGATCCTACCAATTTGGAATGGTGGAAAAATGAAACATTAGGTTGGAATTTTTTTTTAAATGAACTCTTGGAAGACTAAAAGACTTCTGTGTAAATGAGTGCACCTAAGTATTCATAACAAAAACAATAAGTAACAGGATTTTCGACATTGGATTAAGAAAGATGCCCAACCTCAGAAAAGTAACAAATTAGCTTTGTGAAATAAAGTTACACAGGGGTAATATTCAGTCATGTACAACTTTTTATGTACAAACAATTATGTTGATTACTGCAACTCAATGGTGATAAAAGAAAATCGAAACCACTATTTTTTTAATCTAATAAAAAAATGATTCTTAATTGGGCAACATGTTAAGGAAGCTGACTTAAATTCGGGACACTCAAACATAAATACACTGTGCTTATGATGATGGGCATATTGTTTCCTTCATACCTCTTAGAGGAATAGTGAGCAGTTTAAAAGCTCAACCGACTGCAGCACACTAGGTGATCTAATAAATGAATTGATGTCCTTCACATCTTGATAAATGACTGCCAAGATCTTATCCCACACATTTCAGAACTGCTGCAACTGTAGCTCATTATGATCAAATATTCAATAATTTGATATTTGGTAACAAAGACTTGGTCACTATATTTTTAGTTTGATTTCAGTGGAGTTGTTTGTTTGGCAATTTGAGGTCCAGAACTGAAAAGCATGTTGGTCAGGAATTTGGTGAAACACCCATAAAGATTAGAGAGTTAAAAATCAATCCCAAATTCCCCACCCTAACATTTCTTCAGAAAAAAGGTGTAAGAGAACACCACACATTCTAGATGGCTCACCACAGATGGAATGGACAAATCTCACAGTCACAGTCTATAAAGAAAAAAAACACTTAGGAGAGAGAATAGTGAAAAACTCCCAAACCAGACAAACAAACTGTCAGGGGACAGCCCAGTGAGTCATTACCAATCTTATGTGTGGTTATGTTGTGCCTTTACTTCTGAATGAAACTGCATAGCACCTACAGTACCTGATACACCTATAACACAAGTGTGTTAATCAAGGTTACTCTAACAGCATGAAGTGAAAGCAGATGATATACAAAGCCAGAGAATCATCTCCATGAAAATTTTGCCATCGTAAAAACATTCCACATTTCCATCTATTGCAGGAGCAGAGGCTTAGGAACAGACCAATCAGTAAACATGCTTATTCTGAGCCCAGGTGGAGCTCAATAGTATTGTTTCAGACCTAGAATATATAATTAACTGACTGTCACCAAGACCCCCCAATGATGTAGCAGACTGTGTACTTCTGGGGTTGGGTGAGCTTGAGACAGTTAGGATGTCCCCAGTTTGTAGCACAAAACAAAAGCGAACTCTGTGGTATGCAAACTTGAATTTGTGAGCTTTCAAGTGGAGTGGCTTCATTCCACTCTGCTGGCTCCATCAGCTGAGAGGACCAGAGAGAGAATAAAGGCAGATTGTTCGACGTTGCACACACTGAAGAAAATGTGCACCTCTTCTTTCATCACATGTTGGTGTGAGTGTTGTAGGGTTTAGCAATTCATTGACGAGTATCAAACAGAAAGAAGCGAATAAAAAATAAACACTGGTACTTTTTCAAATTTATAAAACCACATTTGTTGCAATAGCACAAAAACCTTTCAGAACACTTAGCGTAAAGCAATTTCATAGGCAGTGTTTCCACTTGTTAAACTAAGGTTTTGTTTTCCAAAAACAGTGATGTTATACTTCAATCTGTCATAATTTCTCTTTCTTGGACAAATATTTCTTCCAACGCAAACAAAATAAATATATGCTTCTTTAAATGACTGCATTGTTTTATTGTCCCCATTCAACACTTATCCAACATTTTAAATGCAATTTAACTATACGAAGTATGTAAATTTCAGTCAGGGCTCAACAACAGAAGCTGGTTTAAAAATTAGGATTTTGTTTACATATTGTACATTTTCGTCTCACACTTATTAATAAATAAAATCTGTCAAACACTCCAGGCAGCTTCTAAACACACATGAACTTCAGTATAGTACAAGATTTTGCTAGGTTTCTCATCTCTTTTACATCTGCTACATAAAATCTGACTCTCTGACTATCTTTAGGAAAAAGTGTGGTCCAACAAGCATAAAATGTACCAAATGACAGAAAGGGTATTACTTTCACATCTTCCATTACTGAAAACATAAACTCAGCGTAATCTTTAGTAACAATAACAAAGTTGAGAGCAGCTTTCATTTTATGCACTCCGTAATAACGTGTATCTTTTAAAATTCATTGAGTAAACAGAGTGAACATTGTAAACTCCTAACAAAAATGATTTTAAATAAAAATGAAGAGCTGAAGAGGAAACAAAGGCATTCTCGAACTTTCCATAATCTGGATACAGCTGACAAAGGCAATGCATGACAATCTCCAATCTTCGTACAGCAACTGAGCCAAATGAAAATACCACTGTTCAAGTTTCCAATGTCTACATTTAAATGTGTCACATTTACAAAGCTGAATTTGTTTTGTTTTTTTTACCACATATACCAATATTAATGGCTCAAGAAATACACACATTGGTACACAAATACAAATAAACAGGATTTGTGGTGCCTCTGTGCAAATCACTTGATGGCGTTACCTTAAGGTGTAAACACCGATTCTTTGATAATTGTAAGAGAACTTGATTTCATTTTTTGGGGTGTAAGTGTCATTTGTTTTACTGAAGTGAATTTACAAGTTACATCAGTTGGACGTGCAATGGGTCACAAACAAAGGAAGGTATTTTGCCCATCTTGCAAGCTGCTCTGAGCCCGAGGAATCCATCATGTCATCCCCTGAACGGTCTCATGGAGCCAGGGTTGATTCCAGACTCCCACAAGGCTGTGCATACATCTCATACAACCAGAAAGCTTCTAAACTTAATGTAAAATATTTGTTTTACAATAAACATCAAGCAGTTGCTACACTATGTTTACATGTTATGTTTGCTTTTAAACAAAAGTGACAACCCTTCAGGGTCAGAAGAATAATAACTTTGAACTAATGGCCTAAGATAAAGCCTAAGACAATTTACAGTTGAAAAGCAAAATTTTTAATACTGAACTTTTCTTGTACATGGCTATACTCATTACCCCTGAAGGGACGAATCTACAGGCCACTTTCAACCGTTTTTCAAATCCACCAAATGTAATGTAACTTTGCAAATAAAAATGCGTAGGAAGCCTATAAGAATGCAATAAATAAAACTGAATAAAATAGGAACAAATGTGTTTTTTCCCCTCTTTGCTTCAGTATTTTTTCCATTAGTAAAAACAAAGCATACCACAGACTTCATACTAATACTGGCTCAATTCCAAGTGGGAAAAACACTGCTTTCCCTTTAAGGAAACATCAGGATAGTGTCAGATTCACAATGAGTATAGAGCAAAATTCAATTACCAAGACCACAGCATGTTACTGAACTTAACAGTCCTCTCAGAGTACCACAATCATGTGCAACTCAACATTATAAAGATGGCTTATGACACAGAGAGAGGACAGGGCGTCTAGCTTACACGGCGCAACTGAAACTCTTCTGTCAGATTTTGTAAATGTCCACTAAAATCAGGAATTTTGCAGTAGTCTCAATGTTAAAAAAGTAAAAGCTAGTATTGCATTAAAAACAGTAATAAATAGGGTTTAAAACTTTTAAACCTGTTTCTTTGTGATACCTTAAAACAAAAACAAATGAATCTGTGCAAATGCTGATGAAGGAAAACTGAAGATACTCCTCAGTGATTTCTTAAAAGGCGGAACCAAGTCAGCCAGTTACCCATGACAGCTGTACAGATGTCCTGCAATATCAGATAGCAATGGCATGTGAGAAATGGTTGGGAAGTTGGGAAGAACCTAGTGAATGGAAAGTTGCCACCAGGAGAGCCCAATCCTTCCATTCTTAGGAACTTAAAACCAAGCTCATGAAAACAAGCTTATGCCCATGTCTTCAATCTATGAGTCAATAAATATACATCTTCAGTCAAAATGTAAATGGTATTATGTTCAATTCTTTTGTACATTAGTATATATTTTATAAAGAGATTTCTTCTCAGTTCCTCCATGTCAGCAGGAAGCTTTTGTTTCTTGTCCTTTCAGTCACTTACTTGTTTCCATGGCTGACATCTGTCTCCAATGGAAAATAAAAAATATATATATTTCAACAAAACTATCCTTTCCCCTTAACAAAAAACAAAAAAACAAAGTTCACCGAGACCGGGGAGGATATGTAAACTGTGTACAGCGTGAAAAAAAGGCAAGCACGCCGGACTGACATTCCCGAACACTCAGGGCGTTGCGACAGAGCAGTCGGGCTGCGCCACTGTGTGAAGAGCACCAGAGCTGCGGTGCGGAGGGGCTCAGGACCAGTTCAAGTTAAACCCTTTGGAGAGCATGACGGCCTCCAAGTCCTTGTCCTCCTCTTTCTCTCGCAGCCGCTGCTCCTCCAGAAGGGCCACTAGAGAGTCCCGCTGCTCCACCACGTCCAGCATCTCGTTCAGGATCCGTTTCTCCTCCGCCAGCTCCTCCTCCGTCTTCAGGTGATCTGGGTGGAAGAAGGGACAGGGGGGTCTTCAGGACGATTATCGGACGAGCATTCCTGAGCAGTGTAAGAGTTTGGAGGTTTCTAGTGCTTTATATTCTCCTCGAGGTGCCATATTTGTGTATCTAAAGTTGATAAATGTAAAATGAACCTATCAATACCACATGTTGGAACCAGGTGGTGCAGCAGGGTTTCACTGGAGCAGCTGAAGTGAAGCACATTGCTCAAGGGTGCAGCAGTGATGTACCTCTGATAGGAACCCACAGCCCTCAAACCAGGATTCTAGTCCCCTGACCACTACACCACACTGCAATCACCAACATTGAAATAGGTATTGCCTTGATTGGTAGTGTGACTGGGAAGAGGCAGGAATAAAGTGCCCGTTGCTATGGAAAACAATAGAGGCAAAAGGAGGGCCTTACCATCAACAGCCATGCGCTCCCTAAGCTCTTGTTGTAACCTACTCTGTCGATCTTCCAGCTCCAGTTCTCGGGCACTGAACAAATACAGACAAAAAGGCTTTAGTCTACAGTATGAACAATAAATTAATTGTATCCAATATCATGCGTTTTTCTCAAATTTAGCTGAATTTTCATATTTACTCGAAACCAGTTAAAACTGATCTTTAATAAATACCAGACTACTCAAAAGACAACCAATCCATGACCTGGTTTCAGCCTAAAATATTTACTTAAATATTATTAGTTATTAACATTAACAACCATTATTGAAACATAACTTTCAGTTAAATTCTATATCTTAGTTACAAACCTAATACAAAATTTAACTCCTATACAAATCCTAATCAAAACCTTTCGCAATCTTTAAATTAAGACTAAACTTCCCCTAATCATAACCATGATTAACTCCAAATTTGACTCTAAAAGCTGGTTATTTATTTCCATTCCAATTTTTATTGTCAGTCAGAGATCTCCCATGGAGAGAGAGTGCCCAGACGCAAATATTTGCATTGCTCAAGCCTAAATGGGCTGATGAATGCAAGTTTTGAACCAATAGTTTTTCTTTTACCTCTTCTGCGAAGACTCAGAGGCATGGTCCTATGTAGGGCATGATACCAACAAATTGATCAAAGCTGTTGTACAACTCAAAAGTGTTGTACGAAACACCTTATTCATTTTAAAATAAATTACTTTATTACGTTTTATGCTTTTTTTGTCTGCACAGCAAATTTATAAATGATAATTCCGAAGCAAAAACACCGTTATAACAAGAACCGCAAAGACACTACTCACAATATCATAAGCTCGGACTCATAACGCACTAGGGCATTTTTCTCCTGGACAAGCTTGAACCATTCTTGCATAAGCTTGGGGTCATCCTTCTTGCCCATTCCTGCAAAAAGCAGAAATTGTCCATATCAGCACATGACACTCCTCACGTAGGAGAGCTGGAGTGAATGTGACAGGCAGTGCAATGGAAGCCAAGCCAAGATGACTTTCCTGAGGAATGACAGGGAGGTAAGACCAAATCATTTTGATCTATCTGGAAATCTATGGAAGATGGTGTGGAAAGCTATTTCGTTTCGCTAGGAACACTATGGACACTTGTGTTGCAAGTTCGCTTATCACTATTACCTTATGAATAAAACTTGTAAAAACACATGTTCCCCAAACTCCCTCCCCACGTTCACCTCCCTTATCTCTGCAGTGAAAGGTGGAACTTACACTTCATTTATTCTTTAACAAAATATATTTGCACCTCCCAAGAAATATCGAGTCTCTGAAGAAAGTTTTAAGTTGCAAGAGGATACAGAATTGTTAACATCACCTCTGGGATTTACAAAGATTAAAATGCTCTTATAACACTTCAGTTTACCAATTCTGAGTAAATAAATGACACTCTTGTATTGTTGCATGCAGCATTAGGTTATTTTCCCCAGACGTCTTTAAGAGGGGAAGAAAAAGGCCTCTACATGCAGACTCTATCCATGATCTAACCAGAGCAACAGCAACAGGTATGGCCATTTGCAGCCATTTTAGCCAACTCAGAACCAAATAAGGCCAAGTCCATGCACTGAAGTAGAGAAGCCTGCAACACAACCATAAATGTCACATGTAGGTGGAGCAAAGCATTTTCAATGAGACATTAAGTAACCTCCATGAAGCATGATACATAAGCCCCCCCATAAATTCTGGAAAAATAAAAAGGAAAACAGTACACGTATACATAGAATGGCAGTGTTCTTTGACATGGGATGCCACTCACTACAGCTGAGTTTTAGTATTACAGACAGGGGCACAGAGGCAAGGCAGAGTTCCTCAGACCAAGAACACAAACACAACAAATATGGGTTTCATATACTAATATTTTTTTAATTTCCTCCACACCAAAATAAAAAAAAAACATTTTTTAGATTTTTTCTAAGTTACAGTATGCATCACTTAGTGATGTTATTTTGTACATCCCTAGACACTGTGATGTTATACAGTTCATCCCCAGTTATACATCCCTGAATGTCGTCCATGAAGCCCTGTGAGTGACTGTAATTTTTAAATAAATTATTTTCCAACAATAGCAAGAGGTTAAAAAAATCTGAAATAAGAAACAACTACATATCTATATTGCACAGCCTATATGTTGTGAATATCTACAGTAACTTAAGCAAAATTACGACAGAATTAATACTTCACCATAATACACCAAGTAAACCTCTACATCCGCGAGCATTAACTGAATTCTATAAATCATACCTCCTAAAGTAAAAGAGCACTTATCAAAGTGGCTTTTTGTTACTGAAGGCATTAAGAGCCTTTGGTGCAAAGAAATGGGTGCAGGACTAATCAGACATATTATTATTGTAGGTACCAGGAAAAAAAACTTTCTTCTTTTAAAGCTTATAGTCAAAACGTGATCTGGGTACATGTTATCCACACTGAATAAATAAGACACAAGCAAACAGGAATGGTGCACTCTAAGTAGGCGCTTCCTTTTATGTGACGTACAGTACACTCTTTAGATAAGATCATAAGATTTTAAGATCATAAGATAAGATCACTTTATTGGCCATATGCATTTTCTTGTATTTGGAATTTGTCTTTTCACATACCCCAACTTACTCTCCATGAGACACACAGATAGGGAGAGCAGCCTGGGGTGAGAGCACAGGGTCAGCCATTTATACGGCACCCCTGGAGTAGTTGGGGTTAAAGGCCTTTCTCAGGGACCAACGGAGTACGATTCCTCTGTCGGCCACAGGATACGAACCGGCAACCTTCCAGCCACAGGCACAGATCCTTAGCCACAGAGCCACCATTCAAATACTTGAATACCTTTAAGTTATTTATAAGTAATGCGTAGTTTTGTTAAAACGTATTTTTAATGTGTTAAATAGGCAAAGCTGCGATTTATTAGGCCTCTAAACATCAGCCTTTCCACACACTGGGAAGGAAAGGAGAGGAGTCCAGATGAGTTCTGCTGATCCGGGGGTTGCCACAGTGACCCTGCTGCAGCGAATGGCTCGCGAGGCGGGGTTACGTTACCTTCGTGGGTACAGCAAGGGCAGAAGGAGATAGGTCTTCGGCGAGGGGTCCCGACATTGGGCTCAACTTCAACAACACGGGGAAGGATTGAAGAGGGGTTTGGAGTGAAAGAGAGAGGGGGGGAGGGGAAGCGACAGAACCAGAGCCACAGCACAGGACACAGAGAAAATTATATATAGAGAGAGGGGAGACAGGAGGAAGGAAGAAAGAACAGGGAGGGAAAAAAATCAAAGATAGCAGCAAGAGTAATAAAGAAAATCAAAAGCCTCTGGGAAGAAAAAGAGCAGAGCGGCTGGCTGCGCAGAGTCATGAAAGAAAAAAGAAGTTGTGTAAAAAAGGGGCTTTAAAAGGTGTTTTTTACGTAAAGAAACAAGTTTTCCCTCTCTCTTTGAATGGCATAAAAGAGTTAATCCACAGAAAGGGCGAGTTTGCATTGTGTTGATCACACCCTTACTATCTTAAAGTTTCACAGCCTCACCTGTCCTGCAGCAGTCTAAAAGGCCTGACAGACCTGTGTCTGTGAAAACTGACAAAAAACAGCTTTTTAAAACACTGCTTTACAGCGTGTCACTGTCTTAAGCTTAAATACTACACCTATGGAAAGTGACGCATTCTCCCATCTTGCGTTTACTGTTTAATGTTCAACAAAGTACAAAGTAAACCACAACGTAAGCACTTAAGACTGAATACAGTACATCGCCTCCTGGGAAGCAGAAAAATAGAAAAAATTAAGATTTATTCTTATAGAAAAGCAGACATACATAAAGCTTGGTAGCACTTAACCTAAAATGTGAATGTATATAATATCTGTTTCTTTATATTATGTGCTACACTCCATATTCTAATTGACATACAGTAACAAGCCATACTGGGGACCAGTTCAACATGACTTAGCCATGTTTATTTTTACTAATGTCTAGTGTTTTCCTGCTGTAACTGTTAGATTTAGCAGAACATTAAATAAAGCAAACACCTCTGACACTAGTTCTTGATGACAGTATGTGAGCAGTGTAGAAATGTGTTGCAAAATTCAGTTTAACTATTATTGGACCATAACATTAAGCATTAAGATATAGAATCTTTCAACGTGTTCAGTTTTTTTTACTCCTGGTATGGGTCTTGGTCTGGTTTTAAACATTTATGAATACCCCTACAAATTACAGTGCATGCTGATGTTAACTAGTCAACCAAAAAAAACAGCCTCACCCAGAGAAAATCCTGAATGAGAGGGAAAGAAAATCAAGAGATGTGCAGAAAATCCGAAAGAGGCACGTTAACAACATTTATAGTGACAGGAGAGTGACAGGAGGTTGTACACAACCCAGGGTAAAAGAGCTGGGAGAGTGTCACACTGATACTACCACAAGGGACTATCACAGGCAAAACCAGCGCTAGAAAAGTGGCTACCAGTCGCACCTCAGTGAGGACAAACATCTTCTTCTGCTTCAAAAATATTCATTGTAATGATTATTTCTTTCTGAATACTGTAGTTTCCATCTTTATTTTTTTTCTCAAAGTACTTTCAATACACACAAAGAAACACGGCAATGAACATAACTACTTAGTAGACCGAGACATTTTAACTGAATAAAAGAATTTCCAATTTATAGGTTTACTTATACACTGAAAGTGTACCAAATGTTTTAAGGGGCTATTACTTTTTATCCTTGGCAGTGTTTTAAAGGACAACTAAAGATAATTAAAAATAATTATAAATAATTACAAAAAATAACAAAGGCTTTACCAAGAAAATGTTTTCACTCTCGTTTTCTGTGCAGAGGTGTTATTTGAACTTTACTGTAATTAACCTCCATATCTCTATCTTAAACAATATACTGAATTTCTTTACAAAGCCATTTTATTGGTCTTTGATAAAATGTAGTAGTTAAATCACAGATAAATGGCTCCAATAATTTCAAAAACTCAAATCATATTTGTACTGCATGTCTGAAACACTTTCAATGCATTGCATGTAGGACTTTGAATCGTAAACCTGCAAAAACAGTGCACATACAGTAGGAGACATTTCAGACATGTTTCCCTCTTTTTCCTTTGATCCGATTTAAAGCAACTGTAAACCTGATTTACAGATTTTTGGAAGGCGGTGTGTGGAATACAAATGACCTTACAAACGAATTAATTATTGTATCTTTTTCAATGTACAAAGAAATAGAAAGAGCATAGATCATGTATTTAAGAGCACACTCTCTTGCATTAATTGTTTTAACCCCAGTAAATTACAATATAAACTCTAAGCATGACTTAAAATGACACCTTAAGTGCCGACAAGCTTTGTAATTTTCTTGTCAATATTAATAACATAAAACACTTTTTAGCATTATATTCATTTAGTCAATAGTATTAATTCTGGGAAAAAATCAAACCTCATAACTTGCCTTTATGCTTCATAAAGCTTTACACAGTATATTACATTGCCTACAGTATGAGTGGCATGCACATACTGTAGTTATGGGCTTTCATGCAAAGACATGCCAAGTGTTGTTGAACAAGGTGCACACAATTCCACATTCCCTCACGATCCCTCAGGCCTTCAGCCTGAAGTGGAAATCTTTAACAAAACAAGAGAAGCAATTCACAGGCAACTGCCACAACTCTTTGAACAGTCACTCAAGACAGGGGTAGTACCCAGGGACTCGAAAATTATATACCATTTTCTTCTAATATATTTAAAGGTTACAGAAACAATGGTTATAAATCTGAGCAAGCAGGTCATCTACATGGATATTGGATCCCAGGGGCCAGTCACTATGGTTTGTGATAAAGTTGATCAAGTTACAGGTAGCAGACATTCAAGGTAATGAGTACTTGGATTGAGAATTAACAGAAATAGATATGGAACTAAGAGTATACTTAAGGGACGAATGCTCTAATCTGGGTGACGCAATCAGTGGAGGCCCCCAGGGATCCACTCCTGTATCAGGTGCACTGCTCTTCCCAATTTGCACAAATAGGCCAACCCCTGTATGATAACATTTGGTGCATACCAGGACCGGATTTTGGTATTCGTAGGCCGTAGGCACTTTCACTCTGAAATGTGCAAAAAGAGAGGGGTAAATGCCAATTGAATTGCAACATGATGCACTTTAAACTATTCTACTGCTAAACCACATGATTGATGGAGCGAGTCGAGCGACCATCACTTCGATACTTCTAGTTTCTAGAACAGCTGACAGATAGTGTATGATTATTGATTTGGAGCACCTAGAGTTGATCTCAAGCATGTTGTTTCAGCTTGTTTGTCATTCCGTCACTAGTGTTTCCCTCCTTCGTAGGCCCTAGGCACTGTAGGCACATGGGAATGGGAAATCCGGCACTGGTGCACACAGAGCATTACATGGGGATAGCAAAAAAAGAAAACTAGCTGCATACATAAGATCTTAAAGAAAAAGCTTGAACAACCTACTTATCAAAAAGACAATGACCTACAAAAGTATTGGGACTGCAAAGTCAAAACTCATTTTTGCTTTATAGAAAAGTAATCTGTACTTGTGATAGTGAGATTAACAGAGATAGGTCCAATATAATATCTGTTTTATTTTAGGGTAATTCCATGCTTACATCTGATCATATTAGAGCAAAAGTGATTGTGATCAACCCAAAGACCAGACTTGTAATAAGTGCTTTAAAATTTCAGTGTAAAATTCAGTTTTTGATTGCATATCCCTTGAGGCAGTATGAGCATATTGTATGTAAAATCCTTGCTCATTGGCCACGTTTTGGTTGTTATGCTGTGTGGTGAAGTACCTCCCAATACGAATGGAAGCAAAGTAAGGGGACACAATGTTTCAGAATTAACTTTGCTTCTACAATCATTAGTTTCATTATCACTCAAGAAGAGTGAGCCTGTTCTAGAGATGGTCATTTATATTATCTCTAACATACTTTAGAATTTGCTTGGAAGAACTGAGATATACATTTTAAAAAGGATAGTTTTGGAACAGTTTAATAGACAAATCAGACCTAGATTCATGTTTCCACTAGTTACTAAATATAAGTGTTCAAATAATTTTTCCATCAGTTACCTTGATTGTTTAAACCATTTGTTCATTAAAGATATGACAATGTAAAATGTTGTGTGTATTGTTTGTTAAATAAGACTGTCGTTATTTATTATTATGACTTAGATGAAGATCAGATCACATTTTAGGAGCCATTCGTGTGAAAATCCAGACAATTCCAAATGGTTCATAAACATTTTCTCACAACTGTATAATTAAGAAAAAAAGAACTTAACCCTTTTTGTCTTGAAAAAAGAAGACAAGTGAGACTCTGTCTGAAGTCTGAAGAACCCTCAGTAGCACTGACAAAATCAACTGTATAAATATATTTAGAATCAGTTATAAAATACAAGCCAGAAGAGACACAGAAACTAAATACAAGCGCATGTCAGACTGAGAATAGGAGGCAATTTCATACACAGGATTGTGGGAGAAAGGACTAATCTACTGAGGCATGTTGTTGATTCTGATATCTACTGTAGGCTTTTTTGGGAAGCTGCTGGATCAGATCCTTAGATCAATTAGCTACTAGAACGCAAAATAACTAAAGGGACTGAGTGTCTCTCACGTCTAGCCTTTCTTATGTGATACAGAGCACACAACACTCTCACTCCTTGCAGGTTGAGCTCTATGATCTAGGATTAACTACCACAGCAGTACTGTACAAATAGCAGAGTGCAACTGAGCTCCAGATGGTGCTAGTTTAAGTCAGCCAAGGAAGTCTTGGCTCTTCGTAACACGTCAGGTGCTTCACAGGGACATGCAGACTCAAAGATAAATAAATCAAAGGTTATAGTAAGCCCTTCTAAACTTCTTTATTTTCCTCATGTTTAGCTTTGCATAGTTTGCAACTGTGAACTCTTGAGATGTGAAGATAAATTGAGTGAGAAGTCAAAAAATAGAAAAAAAAAATAGAAAAAGAAATTGTTTTAAAAAATGGGCTGGGAGTGAAGTGATGTTATGGATGTACTCATAAAGCCAAACTTATTAGGACAAGCCTTGTTCCAGCGTTCACACTGTAGACTGCACCATTGTCATGTGATTTGTAGAGGGCATGTATGAGTAGAAAGGCATATGAAGACAATAGTTAGCCTGAAGCAAGCAGTTCCTGTTAAGGTGGCAGGTATCTTGAAAGGGCGGTAGGTTGCCATGATTCATGTTTAGCCATCTGCAGGACTGCAAAGGATTTATGTCTAGAGAACACTGCAGTTGACCTGTGGTGAAATCCTCTTTCACAATGTTTACTTCTAACGGGAAAGTTGGAATACACTGAATCACAGTGCTTAAGATGAAGATCCACTATGACATGATTACACACCATGTCAAAATGCTGAGAACAATTATATCATTGCTAAAAACATTTCATAGGCTCCTCAGAGTTCTGAACTCACCCCGCATGTGGAAGAACCAAAATCAGGAAAAGATCTGAAAACCAACATCCCCGAATGCATTACCTGCTTTATGTAAATTAGCATTCTTCTACACAGTATCAGAAGATGGAAGAAAGTATACTTTCTTGAACCCCAGCTCTTACAAAGACCAAGCTTTAATCTACACCACAGGACATTTATTGGAAACAGCTGTTTTTTAGCTTTACAGTATGTACCCAACACTTCTGTTTACATAGTCAGGGGGTGGACAAAATAATAGAACAATCTAGCAATGTATTAATATTTATTATACAATAAAGACTTGATCCATCCTTTGCCTTCAGAATAGCTTCAATCCTTTTAGGGATACTGTTAAACAAGTTTTGAACTGTTTCTAGAGGGATATTGGACCATTCATCAAGAATGAAAGCCTCCAGTTCTTTGAGAGATGAAGGAGGTGGAAATCTACTCTAAGCTCAACTGTACATTCCAAAACTTACCATAAAGGTTCCATGATGTTTAGATCTGGTGATTGGAGAGACTGTGGGAGGTTTTTGACTTCATCTTGGTGATTGTGAAACCACTCTTCAATCCATTTAGCAGTGTATATGGGAGCATTATTATCTTTTTGAGGAAACAATGTTTGCAACATAGAGTGGACCTGGTGACCTAAAATGGCTTCATATTTTCTGGCTGTAATTCTACCGTGCAGAGTAATAATCAGAGCCAGTCTCCCATGAGATGGCTGCACCTACAGACTCACCGTCATGTTTAATAGTTGGGAACAAGCAGTGTGGTTGGAAGTCGTTCTCTGGCTTTCTCCAAACATACTGTCAACCCGTCCCGATGTTGGAAAAATAGTAATAAACGACTCATCACGCCATAGGTACTTTATGTTTTGCTGCACATTGGTCTTGGTTTCAAGTGGTTTCCAAATGGCCGCCCTACCATAAATATCAGCTCTGTAAAGATATGTTATGTGTTTTTTTAGCAACGATCCTGTTAAGCGTCCATCTATCCCTGTCTTCAACCTGCAACCACTGTTCCTCTCTCCTGCTGCTGTTTTCCCTTGTTCAGAATTAGCCTTTTGGCATCCCCTGCATGTCTCCTTTTAACAGCTACTGGCCTCCATGTTCTTTTAGTTTCACTTTCCCCCTGGACACATTAAAACATGTTGCTGTGTCTGTGACTGATGCACCTGCATACTGTGCACAAACTACTTGACCTTGACCAAAATGTTAGATCTCTCCTGTTGCTTTAGAAACCCACATGTTAACGTGTGGATTTTAAGATGTCTTTTACAGTGGGAACATTGGTAATGAGTGTTCAAATGAATGAGACATGTAGAATCCTTTTTAATTGTGGTTCAGTTACTTCAATGTATATGTTTTTTCATTATTTTGTCAACCCTCTGTATACTGTATATAGATAAAGGATAACAACACACAATTCTTATTGTCCCTTGTTCTAAATGAAAAGGGACAATCTCTCAGGGAAATGTAAATTCTCAAGTTATGCCATTGTATACACAAAACAGGATTAATACAGAACAAACATCAGTGGTGGGAAGCTCACTGTTAAATCTATGGTAACACAAGGGTACCACTGCTGGGGGCACAGTAGAGAATCACATCACAACTAGTAGGGGAATGTTTGAGATAGATTCAGTAACAGGGTGTACACCACTTTCCAGTTCTGCTGTTTTATAATGCACAGAAAAGCATAACACTTAAAACAATCTAGTAAGTAAAAGAGCTATTTAATAAGAAATGGTCTAGGCGTGTTAGTGTTATTTCTATCCATTTTAGTCCTATTTTGTTTTTTTAATTTACATTATATGTACGAGTTTTCCAACAGGATCCTTAGCATTTATCTTCATATAAACCTGAATAGATAATAGATAGTAATACATCATTATTAGACAATTGTCTAAATAGTGCTCATGTACAGGTATTTATAAGTTTTAGAGTATACATACATACATAAAGAGATTTAGAGAAACAGTGAGTGCATTTTATACATACAATAAAATCAGAAACACTGCAAAATACCTGCAGACCTGCTTGTTTTGAGTTGTACTTTTTTGGGATATTACATTTCAAGAATTAATATAATGAAAAAGAAGTCCACTTCAAAATCCGGTAACTATGATAAACCCAGTAACTTCTGTTGCTTGAAACTTCTAGTACCTGTTATCTAAAGTAGATTCGATGAACACTGAAACAGTAATTACTGTACCTCAACACCTTAACCAGCCTTCCCTATTCACAACTATTTGGTAAAACAATCAATGGTGCAAAATACTTATCAGTATAGCAAGGGACTTTATAATTAACCGATTACCCACCATGTATAAGAAAACGAATTTTGTTATATACGAGATGATAGATATTCTTTGCTTTAGCTTGCTTAATTAAGGCCAGACCTGAGCTTTTCATGTTCGAACTGGAAAGGGTTTGGGATTAAGCATCACACAGGGGGTAAGGAGGGAAAGAGGGACACAAGTATTTCACAGGATAAAGGGGTTAGCTGTAAGTGTGGAGTGACAGGCTCGAAATACATACCACCCAGATGCAAGTCGATGATTTCACTGTAATTAGATTCTCCCCAATAGTCTACAATAAGGATATATTAGAGAGAGTTACTGCACACAGCCCAGACTGGGCGATATTATCTGTAATGAGAAATCATGCACTCACACACATGCTCACAGTACATACAGAACAGTATATACACTGTACAGTATGTATCCCAATCCTGTCATATACAGTACAGCCTCAGAGTTGATGACTCAATGCTCACGAAGTTCGGAACCCTTTCTATATTCCAAGCTAATAAAAGGAATGTTTCATCATCAGTGAAGACCTGAAGACCAGCTGAAAACAACTTAATATAATGTTACAGGTGTATAACTGTTTAATATAAGGACATGTTTAGCAGTATTTTGTCACAGCATCTTAACAAACCAGGTACTTTAGGTGGCCAGACCAAGGATTCTGAAGGGCTTTATTAACAAGGTGAATTTTCCTTCTGCATTACTTAATTTTTAAAATGCCTGCACTGTTACATAGTACACACAATACTGTGTATAATACGTGCAGTAGGACTATAATGAAGGTTTTGTTTTCACTTTGCAAATAAACCCAAAAGGTGATTACAGTTATAAGTACACTAACTACCTTACTGAAATACAGTATAGCTAAGGAAGAAAAAATCAGCACCACTGTTGCTTTTACTCTTCTTTTCCATTCTTCCGTCTTGCTCATCCTATAACATTTCAATGGGCAAAGGTGACATTTTTGAAACTGCTGTTTTCCCTCTTCCCTTTGATAAATAATCTTAAAATATGTCTAATCTGGCTGTGCATCCATAATCCTTGCCTGATTCAAAATACACTCACCTTCCTTCCTACAAGTCACCTTCTGTGCACATCTTTGAAGAATTCCTTTCTGCATACAAGTATAATAAAGTAATCCTATAGACAATACCTACTAAGAAGAAGGTGGTATTCTTGCTTTGGGGAGATCAAATGTGATTGTGTATCCCAAATTACGTTTTAGACAACAAGAAAATAACATTTGCAGTAAAGACTAATAGAAATGGTATAAATGTTAAATAGGTAAAGAAATTGAAAGTAAAAGCAGTCAGAGCTGGACAGAGGGATTACTATCCATTTCCACTCAGTACTCTGTATGCTTGTGATTCCTGTTTAATGTCACATCTCCACACAAACATGTAAAAACTGAAGAGCTTGACTAAGGTTTTGTTGAGAAGTGGGAAAAAGACAAAAAACAATAGGAAAGTAAGAAGCTGTGTGAATTGTGCCCAAAGAACCTTGAGCAATTGTATTCTATTCTATACATGAAACTGTCAACTCTAGATTGAGTTTTTACCAAGATTTAACCATAAGAAAAAAGTATGAGATTATGACTAGGATACAATAAAGGTACAATTGAGTTCCTTAATTAGTTTTTAACTATTAACTATTTTATTGAGCATCATAATCACACTGAATATAAAAATAGAACATCCATCCATCAGATTACGTCTGATTCCACCATTAAAAAAATCAACATTTAAAACTGTACTGGTTTTGGCCGACACCTTATCTTGACCCTGGTGAAAAGTTGTAGGATGAGCCCAGAAGAAGACTGGCACAAGATCGAATGCAATCAGTTGTAACAGTCTCGAGGAGATTAAGACTGAAGGGACAGCATTAGACTGTGACAGACCAGTAAATTTACGCCACGGCATACCCAGAGAATATGCTCTAGACATTGTCAACAAAGCAGAGGTTTTCTTTCGGAACTGTTAATGCTGATTTTCAAGCATAATTCAATAAGATGGTACACATAAAATATTACATAGTATTATTTTGGAAAGTATTATATAGGAAAAACTAAAAAGGGCAAAATGAAAATTCTACCTTTTACCTGCTTTTAACATAACTGTGTTAATGTTTAAAATATGATCAGCAAACACACACATGTCCATCCAACACACAATTCTATATCTACATGCATTTTTCAACATAAAATGGCATGCAAGGACACACTGAAAGGGAAACAAGAAAAGAAGAGAGAATGTTCAGAATGAGAATACAGTATCACCACAATGAAATGTTATATGCCTTTAAAATCTCAATTTTTAATACCGACTCTTTTTTACGGAGTTTTGGGCTGATCAGATAAGATTCTTCAAAAGAATAAACACAATTAGATCTACAAAAGTCTAGCTGGACCTCAGGTGAAACTTAATGTCAGGATGAACTACAGAGTGGGCAACTCAGAACCTACAGAAAGCAATATTTCTTAGTTCCAAATTATTGGGTGTGTCAAAACAAATCCAAAGGAACATCAACAGTAAATCAAATTAAGGAATATTTTTATCACAGAGACAAAAGTCTTTGGATGAAGAAAATCAAGTTAAATTAATTCTTTCCTTTATCCCTGCAAAAGCAATACTAAGACAAAGTAATGTTTTCCATTGACTTACAACACGGGGTTGCTGTCTGCTTTACTGAGAAGGGAGTGGAGATGATTCTGCTCTTAAGACAGGAAGGACATACCATGACCTCTTCATTCTTAACACCTGTCTGTAAAACTAGTGTACCTTTAAAATACTTCTGGCCGCCAGCACTTAAGTTCCTCATTATTATTACTTCACCTTCTAACTCTTTTAAGTTTTATTTTTTTTCCATTCATGTTTAGAAGAATAAATCCAGATAAAAAAAACATGAAGAAAACATAAAAAAGCAGATATAATAAAAGTAAAGATTATACAAATCAATTACGTAACGTATATTAGTATCTAAGCAAATACTGTACATAAAGTTCTAAATAATTCTGACTATACTATCTATCTATCTATACAAGGCAAAAACCTAATAGCTAATTTAAAAACCGAATACTCTCTCAAACTTTACTGTAATCAATATTATTCACTAACATTATACACTAATGAAGAAGCATAATTTTGATTGTACACCACAATGGACACTAACCACTAACCGCTATTGTTGTCTTAACTTACATAATCTTCTCTGCTTAACTTTAATTAAGAAAATCTCATTTTCACTTTAGGAAATATAACCTAAGTTATAAGCAGCATGTTGATTTGAGGGGCAGACAGAAACAAATCTCAGCTGCTAGTGAATGAATGAGTATGGCAAAACACTACTTTTAGACCAGAAACTTCCTTCAACAGGTTCATTGAAAATTTGTTACAATTGTTTTAAGATGTGGCTTTACAGATGTGACTCCTGAACATTGGGGATGGCACAGGGACCTGCAGACACTCTCCTCCGACATGTCTACCAGTCACAGCCATTCAACACTTCAAGCTCCACAGCCCTGGTGTGGACTGGATAAGCAGTACGTTTCTTTCCGAGATCCCTGTGGTCCTGCGGACACCTGACAAGTCGCAGGAGTCGCTGTCTCACCAAAACCAGAGAACAAAAGGGCACACTAACACCCCCCTACCCTGGCAACACTTGAGAGAGTTCTGATTGAACCAGTGCTGTCTGAGCCCAAGGGGTTAGCCTGTACTCTGCATTGTTGAACATTCTGCATTCGGCACCCACAGGCAAATCATTTCTAACACAGATGATACGGTGTAGATATTCTGCTTATAGACCAGATTCTGAAATAACCAGCAGAAACTAGAACATACACAGTGACAATGATAATACAATTACAGGCTACAAACTACTTGCAAAATTAGTTTTCCTTTTAATCTCTGCACAATATATTGTCATCCTTCTTTGTGTTCAAAACTGTGCAGCTCCTTGTCATCTATTTTGGAAAGTTCTTTATAATTCTGTTATAATACTTGAGATAATATTTTGAGATATTTTTTTAAAAACCTCATTCTATCTGCCTAAAGCTATTTTATATTACTCCCCGTTATACTGTGAATATAAAACATAACACCTAAATATTTTGGAATCAGCTGTTTTAATGTTGCTGAATTTAATTAGGTAGTGAAAGTGGTTTTATTACAGTATCTATCAAAACACTTGAAAAAGAGCCTAAAAGTGAAGGTTCTTATCATCACTGTTATGCACTTAGTACAAAGAGAAATTAAGGATGTCTGTGATAGTCCCTTGTTTTCAGAGGTTTGTGAAGGCCGGTGGGGAGAAATGTGTGATTTTCTGTTACATGCTGCTTGTGAACAAGATTTCAGTTATCATTTCTCCTCGCAAAACACTTAAGATCTGGAATTCATCTGTTTCAGGCCAATTGGAGTTGAGGTCTCTGCAAAAGGATACTGTCGTGTTGTGCCTACCTAAGGTGATGATTCACAGATCTCCAAACTCTTTTCCTCCTTGTACCTGAATTGGGCTAAAACCATGCTCCAAAACCATTTTAAAATCACAGAGAGTTTCTAAATGGTTATCCACATCCTTGTTGGACCTTCCCTGTGAAATCTCTTTTCAACAAGGACATTTGTCTGGTATTATAGTTTTTATTGAGTGATCAGTACCTGCTTCCCCACGCAATGCCTTCTCCACAGCTACTCCACGCTCTTCCAGCTGTCTCTGTTTCTCCTCAACTTGCTCCAGCTGCCTCTGGATTATCTGCCAAAAACAAACACACTTGCATATTAGCTGTACCCAAAAAGTTACATCCACCAGCTTCATTAATTAATGGCTGTAAAATCGACCATGGAGCTTTATGAGACATTGTGTGGCATTGTTAAAACGAATATCATATAATAAGAATAAAATAAGACCATATATATTTACAACACAAGACAGATTCAGTGTAGAACCATTCCAAAAACAATATCCTGGATAAAATATTTACATACTGTATAAGTGGATTTATTATTTCTCTATTAATCACGAGACAGTATCTATTATATCACATCTATTATAGTATCAGTCTCCCTTTCTTCAAAGGTTTCTAAGTACAGAGGTTATTAACACCGCAGCCACTCTCTTTCTTGACATTCACTTGACAGGAAACCGAAATATCAGACATACACAGAAATAAAGGGAAGTCATTAAATTATGGTGTAAGCAAAAAAACACTAACCATCTCAGGGACACCTCACCCACCTGGTATAACACTGGTATTGTGAAAACTATGATATCTTAAATACGTTTTAATGAGAGCCATATTTCAAATACCAACTGATATGATTGTGGATATACTGAATGCATTTGCATTGAACCTCTTTCTATAGAAAAAAACATAGAAAAAGAGCTATATTTAGGAGCAGACCTCTGTGGAAGAAGTCCAAACAAGGCAACAATGTAGGAAGCATAATTAACGTAATGTGGTCGCCTATAACGTGCTCTCTCACCCTTCTGAGCTAAAGCAGCAAGTTGAGCGAGTTCTACTTTCCTGCAGACCAAACATCCAGCAATTCAGACTTCCTCTTTACGGATTTAAATCTAACGGGTAAGCTTGAATATGTAAGAGAAAGGAAGTGAATTTAGGGAAAGGGGGATTCATTTTTATTTTAGGAGGAAGGGCTAAGCACAGCTTGTATCTCTTAGATGCATTATTATATTAATTATGGTTTGGAGAACATATGGTTTATTATTCATAACAAAGTGAGTTATTATTCATCATGTTTTAGTGAGCAAACTGTCTGGTGGATGGTATACAGTATTAGTTTCTCTTTTAGGTTTGTCTCCAATCGAATACATCCCAATTCAGCTGGGCCAGGAACAAAATCACCACGTGGCCAAAGTTGGAATACTGACTACAGGTATTTTACTGCGTATTTTAAATTGGTGGCGGAATTAAAACCACGTTTTTCAATTTAAAAAATACCTTCTAACTGGTAATAATTTTGAATTCCCAGCATCATCATCAGCATCATTTTCACACAATTATGAAAAAACACCGTTTTTTCCTGATTCAGCAGCTAGGAATTAAGCTCTGAGATGGCGTATGCTGCTTCACAGAGGGAAGCAGTGAGTGAGGTAGCCAGACACGTACCTGGGCTCTGTGTAGGCGCTTGAGCTCCTCTTGCTTGGCCTGTCGCCGGGCAGCCTTCTGCACCCTCCGTGTCAGCTTGGCATTAAGCTCTTCCTCTGTGTACGCTTTCTGAAATAGCGTTTCGGAAATACTCAGATCAGCAGATTCCAACACCAATTCGCCTGCAACCTCTGTTGTACATTTTGGGACTTGTTGATCAGACATGGGTGGCCGGCTCTTAAAATTTAGCTTGGACCTCTACAAGGGAAAAACAAGACAGTACCTAAAAATTAAGCACACTGCAAATACTGCCATTTGCAGCCCATGCAGAGTAATAAACGTAAAACATACACTCAACGAGCTTCAGATAAATACTCCTTCTTGATTACTAACAGACTTTTCAAATCTTCACCAAGCATGTGCAACAAAGGATGGACAAAATACTGTTTGAAGAGAAAGAGAACAGGGTGGAGTTGGTTCTGCAGTTGCAAAAAAATCCAGTTGGTAAAAACACTATTCTGCTAAATTTAGGGTGGGTGCCCTTGCTGTCTTTTGGCCATTTGCCTTCAACAAAGTAATTTCAATATAAAAGAATAAAAACCTAAAATACCCTATTGTTCTGTAACTGGTTCTCAAATGTAAACTGATGTGAAAAATTTCAGGGGCAAGCCTCATGGCCCCCTACAAAAACAAAAACAATATATACCCCTCATTTGTTTAAATGTTCTTTCTTTTTTTCCCTTCAAAACGATTCATTCCGTTTCCTGAATCTCAACATGGCATAACATACAAATAGGTAAATGTATCTTACCTATGTATACCCTGGAAGGGTGCTGGATAAATGCAGCAATTCTGGAGGGACTTGGGAACTAGTAGTAGTAAACTGTGTTGCCCCACAAATAAATGTCAGTGTACAGTTTGCCACATGGGGAGTGTTAAGTGCAGCAATTCCAGAGGGATTTGGGAATTAAGTGTTGGTAAATGTGTGGGCACAAGGGAGTTGCGCCAGTAATGTGAGCAAAGGCAGAGGCTTCTGGGCACAAGACAGAGGAGTGACAGCAGCTGTAAGTGTGAGCCCGGGAAGAGGAGGTTAAGGTGCTGGCCAACCTGGAGAACAGGAGAGCACTGAACGTGTCAGACCCCATCTGGTGAAGCAGAGCAGGGATGTCAATGACTGGAGGCGGACATGAAGTCTGAGGGCTGACTGGTAAGGAGTGAGAGCCAGCAGCCAACATGAACGATTTCCACCGAGGAGCAGGGGTAGGCTCGGGGATCGAAAGGAGATCGAGGAAGAGGAGGCTCCCTGTGAGCTGCAGTGAGCAGCAGGAGGCTCAGAATAGACTACAGTGATGACACTGAGAGCTGTCTACAGTATGGGATTCTGAGCGTGAGAGTCTGCAAGCTCAGACTGAGTGAGCATAAGAAAACAGTAAAACACATCTCATGTCCTAGTTGCCCCGGCAAGGGGAGATTTGAGATCACCATGCTCGGAGCAGAATGTAAAAAGGGAAAATTTAGCAGCATGGTTTACCCAACACACTGTGACAGGTGTGGTAGTCACTGTGGACGTGTCTGGATCATGCTTCTCCGTGTTCAATGAAGAAACCATTAAATAATCAAATCCAAAATGTGATTAAGGACACAAAAAATGACTTGAAGGGCAAATTTAACCTAAATACTTGACAAATTTTACTTTTGGGATAAACTTTTGGGTTTTGGGTTAAATTTGGGTTGACTAAGAAGAAAATAAAAATGACTTTTGGTCTTAAGTCTCTAATGCAATTTTTCAGCTTGTTTGACTAATGCTAGGAACAAACTGTGGTGGGGAGGAATGCTTATATAAACAATTTTTATGCCTGATATTCTTTTGTTCCTTAAGTTACAAAAACATATTGTTTCTTTGAGAATGGAGTTGCTTAGATGACAAGAACTGAAAGACTTACTAGGGGGCACACTTAATCTATAAACCTTTCCTACTGCAATTCCGACACAAAATTAGGTTTGGAATTTAAAAAGACCGTAAGCATTATATTTCTAAACAGTCCATGGCACATTAATAATAATCCCAATTCACTATATGAGAGCAAGAAAACTATAATGAACACTCAGTTTGCTAAGGATGGCTGCTGAGAATTTGGGGAAAAAAACCTTTCACATTGAGATAAAATATATTTCAATATATGGCAATAGTCTATATGAAATATTCCATCAAATACTAATTTAAAAAAATGATAAGCCATAATATCATATTGTGCTTACATCTTTCTCTTTACTTTCATAAGTGTGCCATATATTGTACCTTGTTAATTTGTATTAAGGTGACAAACACACTGATGTTCATGTGTAAAATGGTTTTGTGTTCAAAATGGAACCATTAGGTAGCTTTAGCAAGAGGAATGTAAAAGAACAAGTTTCACTTAAATACTAAAAGCAAATTAATCTAATGTCAGTATTAATTATAACATTAAGAGCTTATCTGCAGGTCGATAGATTAACAGTTAGTGTGGTCAGACCTGGGGTGAAAACTGTTTCTTTCTGATGAGCCCTGGACGGTCTCTGAGGAATCTGTTTGAAATACCTTTCTTGGAAGCACAAATCATTTCTCTTCATTCCTCAAATACTACAGCAGCACTTTTCAAAGTTTTATCTAGCAAAACACTTTACCACCTCCACAGTGAAACTCCAATAATTTCATTTTGTCAAAGGAAGCACAACCTCCCTACCTTCAATTACTCAACATTCATTTTATCATATAGTCTTTGCAGTTATAATTTGAAAATACTATCATAGCATTGTTCTCATATAGTGATCCCCACAGCCAATAATAAATAATGAAGACAAAGGCAATAGAAAGAGACACACTGGGTTATGCTGCTTAAAGAAAAAGAAGAAAAATGAAAGTGATATTCCTTAGACCCTGTTATCCCTTTTCTGAGAGCATTGTTGTTGAAACACAGACAGAAGTGAGTGTCTAGAAGAGACAGAAAAATCTGGACCATGAGCTTTAGAAGTTTAGAAGATCAGAGCACGTTTGTCCTTTGACATAAGATAGCAAAACCAGTACAGAGGCTCCCTCTCCAATGAGTTTGCATGCATTTAGAAAGAATGGTTAGCCATACATGGTTAACATGTTGCGTGATGAACAGAACTGGTTAAAAATGCCGTGGTGCATGCATCATGTGTCAGTGCATAGGGGATTGCACACACTACCTTTGATGTGTATGATCTCTTGAACGCCAAGGCGTGTGGAACGTAAACAGACTTTGGAAGACCAAAATACAGACATAAAGGAAACAAAAAAAAAGGGGGGAAACAAAACACAAACAAATGGTATGATTAAATGAGTTAATACAATGTTAAAGTAATTCCATATAGGTGGGAGCAAAAATTGAACCACAATCAAACAGAACAGTCGATTTTCAAAAGAAGAGTATTACGATATACATTAGTACTCTAGTCACCCAAACAAAAGAAACCACTGGGATAAAAAAGGTACTAAATTATCTAAAAACATGCACAGGTTTTGTCAACAAGGGTCTTAAAGGGATTCTACAGTTTTTTTAAAAGCACAGGTCAGTAGGAACATGACAGTACTGACAGTACATTGCACCATTCAGTGCAATATTCTCTCTAATCTTGTTCAGTCCAATACCCTCAGATTTATCTGAGGATATCACTGTCAACAAATATGGAAATGTATTAAAAGGTTTTTAAAAGGACTGAACCAACATAAATACCTAAAGGGGTAAGTCACCCTGGTTATATTTAGTAGTTCTTCAGTTTGACACATTTAACACTTACACTTTTTTAGACCATCTAGACACAGGATATATACTGTACCTTAAATACAGGAATATCTAAATCCTCAAGGATGCACAGAACCAGAATGGCATAAAGCAATTAAATACCATTAAACTTAAGTGATGGTATTTTTCCCTTCCCTTCCTCCTGTTTCTGATTTTATTGCTGACTTCTGTCTTTAAAGACGTTACACTGCATCTGTGAGCTAATTAACTAACTATAAATACGAAAACAAAAAAAAACATAAAATAGAGCTAAAGAATCTCGATATCTAGTGAGCACTGCATCATTATGTACATTAAATGGATGAGTGATGACAAGGAGCACAAACTCCTTGATAGGCCTGCTTAAACTGGGGCAGGCCTATCATAAATAACAGTTGTTATTTATGTCTTTTATTTACCTACCTTATAAGCAGGTTCAGACTGCAATTTCATCAAAACTGCTTAAGGGCAAAGACCTGCTTTAAGTGACTTTTTCATTTTATGCTTCATATCAGAGGCACACACTTCCAGTCCTGGAGGTCATCAATCTAGCTGGTGTTATAGGCCTATTTATATCTCCTGCACCTAAGGAACTGTGGAGAGGTGTTAAATTGCTCATGTCAAGCCAATTATTAGACCAGTTAGGTAGCTAATCATTCAGGAGGAATGACAACCAGCACAGAATGCGGCCCTGCTGTAAACAAAGTCTTTCCATTATTTCATCCAGATAGGGACCTCAGTAAGCATAAAACTGACCTTGTTTTCTCCTTTCATTAGTCATAGAAATGAAATGGCATTTGATTATAGTTTTAAAAGTGAGAAGTACAGTAATGAAATCGAGAGAAAAAAAATTATGAGGTCACACGGTAATCAATAAAATAAGACTGCCCTGAAATGCTAAAAGGCAAATATGTTTTAATGAGATAAAACTCCAGATTTCAAAAGTATATATATATAGATACCATAATGTCAAAAATCCTTAACAAGTCTTGTTGATAATTCAAGTTCGTGACCACTATATAAATGAAGTAAACCATGCAGTGCTCATTATGTTTAAATGAAGAACATTAACTAAGCTAAAAATATTTGTAAAAAAAACAACCACATAACCACTTTATTTTATCTTTAGTTTACTACACAGAATATCTACAGGGTAAACTATTCACAACATTTGAATTTGACATTTGAAACAATACCATTCCACACAAGCTTGTCTGGTGTTTTCAGTAAAGAGATTTTAATATACCACTCTGGCTCTGAGCTCCTCAAATATAAAGCATGAATACTGTATCTATCCTGAGAATACAGCACATATGTCTATCCTGAAGACTACTGAGCAGTACATGAGACTTTTGGATTTCTGCTAAAAGCTCAAAATAAATTTCAGATTTTGCTTTATATTACACTGCTGGCAAAAGGCTATGAACTGATAAAGAAAAACTGTTTTGGTTGCACAGAAAAGGTATTCAGATCTTTCACTTTTTAGCTGTTCTTAATGAACATAGCTCAAAAGCAGTCACCTCATCTCCATTGTTATGTGATTATGGTCTTAGATGTTGCACCATTGTGTGTACATGTTGATCAATGAAATCAATTAAACTGTTTACCAAAAAAATAACAAGTAATAATTCTTTAAGCATTTCTTTAAAAAAAGCCAAAACTGATATTTCAATTACAATTTGGTGTCTGAATGAAATCCAAAAGAATTATTCCAGTTACTGCCCCTAACAATACCTCCTCTTTCTTCTTCTGCATGTCAGATACTAGGTCAAAGATGTCATGAATCCGCTAGAGAAACGAATAATTGAGAAGAAAAATAATGATAACATGAAGTACTTACAGGTACACGCATATCCCTAAAAGGTTTGTCAGACAAACAATTAAACATTAATGAGAACAGAATCTTAAAAAATGTAACATATATTCAGACACTGCAATAATGTCCGACCTTACCCAACTGCCTAAAATATACAAATGAATATAGAATATTACAGTTACAACAGGCTGTTAAAACGATAAAGAACACTACCACTGTTATATACAGTGGTTACTTACCTTAAAAATATATTTTTTCATTGGGTTCTCAATGTTTTTTTTCAGCCAGAAGGCAATGTACTGTTTTCTGAGGGTTTTAAAAGCAATATGTTTGCAACATTGTGATCTAAAGGTAGGATATGCCTTTAGTTGTCCATCAAAGCACACAGAGGAAATATAAAATACTGAAATGTTTCTAAATATTTTACTTATCCTGGAACAGTAATGTCTTAATGTATGATTTTAAGGACTGAGAAGTACAATTTCCAAGTTAGGAGAAAACTTACATCAGATTTTGACTTCTGAGAAGATCTTTCCAGGACATCATCGCAAGACAGGTCCGAGTCTTCAGAGAAACTTAAATTTCTGCGGAGGTGGAGATCTGCATCGTAAAAGGACAGGGATTTTTATGTAGATGGATGAAGCAAACCGTGCATTTTTTAAGTGAAATTTGCAGTGCTAAAAGAAATGCTTAAATCAAGAACTTGCAATCCTGCCTTCAGTTCTCACCTGCTGCCTTTGTAAGGGGTGAAACTCCCCTTTTCCCTGAATCTACAGTAGTGACACTGGAGGGGGTGCTGGGACAGGACTTATCATCCTTTTTTTTCTTGTCTTTCTTGTATCCAGAGAAGACTGTCTTCCAAAGAGACTTGTGCTTGGGAGCTTCCTCTGAGCCATGTTTGTCCGAGAGTCGATTCTCATTTTTGGGCTTCTTCTCCTTCTTGTTCTTCCGGGGAGAAAAGAGGGAAGAGCGCTTCTTGCTCTTTCCTCCTGTTGAGCCTTCAGAGGAAGCAACGGAGCCTTCATGGCTCTGGGCACCCTGCGGTGTTAAGAACCTTTCAGGCAACGTCTCAGGCTTTCGAGGTTCCATGGCCATTGCTGCAGATGTCTTCTGGGTCCTTGATGCCAGAGGAGAAATTTTGTACCCAGAAGTCTCCACAGAAACGTTCCAAGCTACTCTAGGAGAGGCAGGCTTGGCTGTTTCCGTCTCTTTCATTTTACTGAGCTGCTTGGCCATGGCGTCTTTCAAGACCTGGCTCTTCACAGACTTCTCCCGTGCTCGCATTCGCTCCTCTGCGATCTCTTTGGCTTCTGGAGAGATAGCTGGGAGGGCTCGCTGTCGTGTTGTGCTGATGCTTCCAGAGAGGTTGGGTTTGCCATTCTCCATTGCTAAGGCTAAGTGAAGAGGAGGTTTATCTTTCTGTGGTCGGCTAGTTGGAGGGGTGTAAAATTTCTCTTGAAGGCTAACATCAGGTGACTTCTCATCATACGTATCTTCTACATCATCTGCAAATGGGATTTCGTCCACACTCTCCACAAATGACTTCCGTACTTCATCTCGCTTTGATCTGCTCAACTCCCGGCGGGCTTCGGAGCTCACCAGCACTGGCGTGGGTGTATGGGTTGGAGCTGGTACCACTGCTGGTACCTGCAAAGGTTTAGGACTTGGCTCAGGAACCGTATTCCAAGTGGCTTGATGCTTCTTATGCCGCAAGGTTGCAGGCTCTTCATTCTCTGGGGGTGGTGGAGGTGGGCTGGAAGGAGGTGTCAGCATGGTAGAGTCTGAGGTGTTGAAGCTCTCACTGGCTACAGTCTGAGTGTTAACCGTGCTTCCATTAAGGCCCAGGCCTGAACTGCTGCTGAAGTCTTTCTTTTCTGAATCAGAACTCTTTGGTTCCTTCTCACTTGGTGATTTCAGTATTGAGGGGGATAGCTGTTGTCCCTCTCGGGTGGTGATGTTGAACCTCCGCAGGACTGGCTGCTGTCGGCTCAGATACACCTTCTGCTCTTCTGAAAGGTCTTCTGGAGTGTAGGACCTGGGGGACAAGGAATCAGGAGTGCCTGCTGGGATGATGCTTTCTTGGGCCCTGCTTCTCTCCAGAGGACTAAGACCCAGGCTCCTTCTAATCTCGGCACTCTTAATCCAAAACTCCTCTATGAGATCCGTTTTTTTAACAGACTCATCTTCCACTTGATTGGCAAGCTTCTGGGACTCCGATGCATCAGGTTCTGGGGTAGGTTTGGTCATAGGAGTAGAGGTAACAGCTGGTGTGGGCTGAGTTCGCACAGGAGATTCGGATGAAAGTGGTGAGGAAGCTTCAGTTGAGGGAAGAGGCTGGGAGCATATTGGAGTGAGAGGACTCCCAGCTGGAGTGGAAGGAGAAGGCTGAGTTTTTACTGGCACCTTTGGCACGATGGCTTCTGGCAGAGGAACAGGCTGAGAGCAGATAGGAAAAGCCGGGAGGGAAGGAGAGATCTTAGCCTGTGGAGTCTGAGAAACGTCTACAGCTTTGCCTTCATCTGGGATAAATGGCTCAGGGAAAAAGCGAATGTCTGTAGGTTTCTGTAGGGAAGATGCTGAAAATGATTTCTGAGCATCCTGGAAGGAAAGAAATGATAACATTTACACTTAACAACCATCAATACCAAGCGTATGCAAGTGCATAATTACTCATTATTTAAATACATTTGTGTGTCACTTAACAGGTAAGGATTATATCATTCTTATTATACAAGAACATTATTATTACGTATAATTTATACTTCTTATAGAAGTTCATGGCTTGCTCCAGAATTCTCTTACCTAGTTTTGTTATACTAATATATGCTGAGCCACTGGGCTATATTAGGTTATTTTAATTAAAAGTAATGACATTATTGACTTAAAAAAAATAAGTGGGAGAAAATTAAACAAGCAAATACATTTAAAACTTCTCTCCCTTGACTAATATACCAAATGTTTACTTGGATTACTATTTTGGTGATTATGTCTAACCTAGACATGTCAAGACTGTAATAAAATAAAGCCAGATACAGCAAAACCTGTGTATCCATGTTTTAAAAAATAAATGCGAAATAAAAAAGTCTCATTCTGATTACAATATTACAACAGCAGATCTTGTATATATATATATTTTTTAAATATATCACAGGTAACATTGGCTGCATTTAATCTCAAGATTACGTAATCCATGAAAAAAGCAAGAAAAACACCTCTGATGCCTGCTCCTTTCTCCTGACAGGGGACAGTACATCATCACTGTGAGAGCGCACTGGGCTAACAGACGATTGTCCTTAAAAAGATGAAGAAAATAAAATGAAGTGATGATGATTCATTTTTACAAGTTGAGGATCACATTTTACATAAGCAATCTTATTTAAACAAAATAAGCATAGCACAAAACACAGGAAAAATCAATATTAGAAAATACATACTGGTATTTGAGAGATTTTGGAAAAGCAATTAGTGACAAAATGTATATTTTATTAGTTGCTAATCAGGACCACTTAATATATACAACGTTACGCATACAGTAAGTACTGTACTAGGGAATCAATATTGCGGATACACTAAGTCAATCCGTGATAAAAAAGCTGCTTGCTCCCTGAATGGGATGCCAAGCCCTTGCAGGATGCACACACGGGTACAATCTGACACCAGTTAACCGCATCAGCACGCATCTGAAAAGAAGGGAGGAGACACCCACCCAAAGAAAACTACAGTATAACTCCACGAACTATAACAGGCACTGCAGTTCAGATTCGAACCCAGGATCAAAAAGCTGTAAGACGGCTGCTGCATTTTTTCTTTATTTCAACAACCTACCATCCAGTGCAACAGAATTAAAAAAAGACTATCAATGGATGGAGTATAGTGATAACAGAAAGAAAGACAAAAGTGCAAATGAGAAGCAAAGAGCAAATTGAAAATACTGAGTAAAAATAGTAAAATGTGAGCAGTGGAAATCTGTTATTCTACATTATTTCCTTCTAAAAATTAGTTTCAAGTTAGACAGACAGACGTTTGTTTTCTCACAGATTCCGCCAAAAAGTCAACTTAAAAGTCAATAAAAATAATAATATTACACATTTTAAGGGGAAATACGCCTGATTAGGCCACAAAAAAAAAAAGATGTAAATCTTTTGGTCAGTAATGTGACTATCACCCCAAGGAGACTGATAAAGATTAAGATTTTGGAGTGCGATATACCAGTTAAAGAAAGCCTGGGGTATATAGGATATCCTATTTCTTATTTCCATACAGAACAGATTCTCTTCTGGCACACTCAGTTACACTGATATTTTACCCAGGCTGGACACTCTTCCGTGGCATTCAGACTCTTCCCCCTCCTCCAGCCCTGTCTCCTTGCCTTCAAGTCGATGTAGCCGAGCTTCTGCCTCCGCGTCTGAGGGTATGTCATCTGTCAAAGAGCAGCCGATTCTTACTGCAAAGCATCCTGGACTGGGACTCAAAGTAGTGCACTGTAAGGCAAACGGGCCTCTTTCTGAACTCACAGCTCAGCAGTCCTGCTACCCCATGCCCTGTAAATCACTGTACTGCACAAGCATCTTTAAAGCACAGTAACTTACTTTGCTGTACAGTATTTTACCTCACCACAGTAGGCCACCAAAATGATGCATGAGGGGTAGAATATTTTAATTCTTTTTAGAGGCAAAACATTTGTATTTGTGATTTCACCACAGTGCTATCAACATGCTGATCACCCTGTTAGTTGGGCTCTTGAAGCTCCCTGTGCTCCACATGCTTACAGCTCTGCTATTGTCTCTTTATTTCACATTAATCTTGAACTTGGTGCAGCAACAATCTTGAGAGATCTTTAAATTGGAAAGGATGGTGCCCAAAGCTGCAAAAATTGTTGGCTCCCTTCCATTTCGTATCTCTACTCAAGTCGCACCTCCAATCATGCCAAAAAAAATCATTTCAGATCCCTCTGATCCATCTTAAAATCTCTTTCAGCTTCTCCCTTCTGGAAAACATTTCAAATCCTTGCTCTCGAGGACTGCCCACTTCAACCTCAGTTTTTTCCCCACTGCCATACACACTTTGAATTCACGTTGAACTCTGAATTTATAATTATGCTGTTACATGGAAAGTTGTATGTGATGATGTTGTTTGTCTTCTGTCCTATTTAAATTTGTATTGTATATGTTGAATGCACATTTCATCTGTGTTCTTTGCTGTACTGAAGCCAATTCCACCAACTATTGTTGTGTGGCAATAAAGAATAAAGCAAAAGTAATCTTCAGAGATTTTTAGAAAAGGCTCGGAGACATCGTGTGAGTACGTAATTTGAGGCAGTGCTCCCGGTACACAAGCTCCTATTACACACCCTCATCCAGCTCGGTGCCCGGCTCCACATCAGGGCTCCCTGCTTCAGCCTCTGGGTCATCATCTTCCTCACAAGGGCCTGGACGAGGAAGAGGGGGGGGAACAGTCAGCTCAACCCGTAGCACAGGGGCACCACAACAAGACCGCCGGCACATGGTGGCCTTCAAACTGACAAAATTGCTTGGAGGCAAAGCTTAGCCGAGGCTACAAGCTGCAAGGCTGAAAACACATTCCTGACACTCGAACAGACCAAGAAGCTGTACTTGTGACGCAGATTGAGAAATAAAAATAAAATATGATAAAAACATAAAAAGCATTTATTAACATAGAAAGTGAGCATAAAGTCAAAGACAAACTAAACACAGACTGAAATAAATAATGGATAAATACAGTGAATGACAAAAAAGGGATGATTTAAATAAGCTCTCTTGAGCATTACATTTCCCATTTTAAATACAAGATGAAATCGTCACAGGAAAGCACGGTTAATCAGCTTGACAAGTATTACACATACTAAAACCTACTGTTTCAACAGAAACTATTCATCTTTAAAAAATTCAAAAACTCATATTTGGTTTGTATAAGAATTTAAATGTGTGTGTTGGCGCATGGTATCTTTGTATGGACTGTGTCATGTAAAAGGTCATTTTAATTATAAAATAAAATGTACACGTGTTCACGTTGTTGACTCAGTCTCTTAAAAACGAAGCTGAAATTAGGGCATTTTTCTGTTAACATCTTTTTACTGTTATACTGCAAAAAATATCCTCTATAATGGAGGGTTTCCAAAAGAATTCTGTATTAGTTCTCACCATTCAAATTTGTAACATTATATTTTAATTCATGTTTAACTGACAAAACTAGGTGCTAGAAATGCCATGCTCGTGGCCCCTTTCAAAGAATGAAAGAAAGTCGAACAACAATAGACCATATTGCACTTCAAAATAAACTAAGGCTATAAGGAAACTTAAACAAACTAATGAAAATACTAAATAATATACCAACCTTGGTACTCCATAGTATAGGATAAAAAGAAAAACACTAATCTGTGCTTAAATAACATTAGTTGGTTAGGAGCATGCAAATATCCATTTATCCTGGAGAAATGGATGATACTTAAATTTATTGTGCTGTTAACTGCAGGAGTGTTAATTAAATGAGCAAATGCATGACATTTTTCTCCTTTTCAGGAAACATGGAACAGTGGGTGATCCCATTGTAAGAAAAAAAAACTTTTTTCTTACTGACTTGCAATTCAGTTCTACTTCCACTTAGCTCTTTACCTGCTTTTTAAATGTTAAAGGTGTTGAAAAGTTTTTAAAAAACAACCGTGCTGTGGAGACAGGAAACGCTAAACACCATGTTAAACAGCTCCAGGTCTGCAGTGTATTTAAAATTAATATCTGTTGACGTCTATGAACCCTAGATACATGAACACTGACAAAAAAAGGTTGTTAGGATGGCCCGCAGCACAGTTTTGAAGAAGCTTTCCCACAGCGTGCTTGCTCTTAACTCTGTGCTAAGCAGCGACACTGCGTCAATACTGCTCCTCCGCCACAAACCCCACCAAGCCTCACAGCTGGTTTATCACAAAGCTGGGTCAGACCAAAGCACATGGCTTCATTGCGAAACAGGACCCCTCATTCCATGACGGTACCTCTAAAGTGAAAATTGGTGAACCACAAAAAAGGGCATCCCCAAAAAAAACACAATTACTGTTCATTGTGTTCATCAGAGTGTCTCGAAATATTGAACAGTAGTCTAAAAACTAGATTAATAGATTAAAAGTCTAACAGAAGTTTAGTATTTGCATAATTGATTAATTTATTAAGATGAAGCTTAATACATAATTTAAATATTTTACATAATTTAGAAAGGAACAGGTTTTCTTGCAATGTGTCTCAGATTGAAGTGAGATTTAGAGGTTGTTACCAATTATATTTTGCCAAGAGCCAAAGCAATATAATTATTTATATTTATATATAAAATATAATTCTTAATGCCAAAGCAGTGACATTAGGTATGTTATGTTTATATTGGCTTATTTTCAAGGATGCATTGCTTAAAAAAATATATTAGAAATACAAAAATATTTCCCAAAGGCAGAGAAGGAAATAATCCTTTTTCCTTTTAAAATGACACCTCAGGTGCAAAACTGTTTATTCTTTTAGGAACTGAGAAAACTATTATATATACATTTTATATATACAATATTTATATATATAAAATATCTAGAATACTGTGGTAAACTTCTGATACATGACTTTTTGCCAGTTCCATGCTAATCTGCTTGATGGTTAGGTTTTGCTGTAGTACTACTTAGTGTGCTGAAGTGACACACTGGCACAGTAAATACTATATACAGTAAATACAATTATAGCTAAGAAACATAATGAATACTGTATATGAGGGGGGTGTTTTGGTCTGACCCTTGAAAGTTACATTTATATATATAAATCGATGCCATGCAGTTTGAATGCTGCATAGCGTGGCATGCTCTTATCTCTGTGCTGCCATGCACTAACAAAAGGCAAAATGAAGACAAAACAGAGGCAAAACTCTGCGCTGCGAACAGTTCACACAGTGCTACCTCCGGACATCGTCTCCAGCCAGGCTCGCACTGCGTCTTGGCGGTTTGATGGAGTGTCGAGTGCTGAATTTAAAGAAAACCAAAACAATAAAAACAGAAAATAAACAATGGGCCAAGGGAGTTCGCAAAACAAAACGATGGCCTGAAACCAAAATGAAAGGGATATGTACAAAGAAACTTGGGTGAAATTAAAAGACCCTTATGCAAGGTGTCTTTTTTTTTTCCTTCAGGGCCAACCAGAAAAAAAGTATCCTGGTGGTATTCTTGAATCAGCCCTTCCAATGACAGCCACACTGTTACCATGGAACACCATTTCCTTCTCCCTCGTTTCTTTTGTCCTCCGGACAATTTGCTCATTTGCAAAGACACACGGCACAAATGCTGACCAAAATAAAACTGCTCAGACCATGGCGAACAGAAACGAAAACATGAATAAAGAAGCAGTTAGTTTTGGACGCATGGGGGAGCACAGTTTTAATGACGACATTTGGCATCGCTCTAACACGCTAGAGACATAAAGTTTCATGGCAGGTGACCATGAATCTGAGGTGCTCGGTTGCCTTGGACACCTGGACGGTTACCTGTGGAACGGGAGGGCTGGGAGGCTGAAGTCCCCTCCCTTTCCCCCTCAGACCGAATGTGTGTCCAGTGCACGTCTGCCTGAATCTCCAAGGGGTCTACAGGGTGTAGTATTTGCTGGATGCGGAGATTCCTGGCTGATTGGAGGTCATTGTTTTAAGGTGTTTTATGGTTTTGTGGTCGTTGTTTTATAAGAGGAGAAAGACAGCCACATGGCCACCCCCCAGAGAGAGCAGAGTTCCAGAAAAATGAAAATATGAGGCAGGACAGAACAGAGAAAGAAGGGAGAGAAAAGCAAGGAAGAGGTTAAAGTACCAGCCTAAACAACTGAAATAAAAAGTCATTTCATAATACATAAGGAGGGAGCCATCATATTTCCCCAGAACTCAAGTGTCTGTGCTTAGAACCACTATGATCTGCTGACAGGCAGTTGAACTGATTTTATGAGCTTATTAAGGTCATAGTGAACCAAATTATTGGAAAAAAAAACACATTATTGCTAAATAACAATCCCATCCAGACATGAAACAATAAGATCTATTGTGCTCTAAGCTTGCATTAGAAACCATCCAATACGTCAATAGCGATTTTGGTACTGTACAAGTTGTAATTATATTTGACTTTTAAGGCTTATTTGCCTTTTCACGATTGTCGTAAAACTATATAATGAACACCAACTTACAGTAAATATCTTAAAACTTTTTCTACTGTATAGTACTTTACATTTTGCATTAAAGAACTGCCAATGTCAGAGGCATGATCTTGTAGTCAAAAGTCTATTAAAAGCCACTCAAAAGTGCAATGACAAAAACATTAGAACTCAAATGTTTTTCTGAAAAAAATAGACTGACTTTGAAGTAAAGTTATAGAGGCACAATTTTCATATATGGAGGGAGCACTATTATCTTCTATTACAAAAGAAAATAAATTGCAAGAAAAATGTCAAATTCAAAGCTAGAAACATGCAGACTATTTCAAATTAGTATGTTCTAATATTTCTCTCATAATAGCATTGAAAGCATAACAAAACAGTCTCCTGTGTACAATTCTGGGCTTACCCAATCATGTGGCTGATATTGGACCAGGTAGACTTTCACCAAGACTCTGGTTATTATAAGAACGATTGGTACTGTCATATTTGGAGGGATTGTTATGTTTTACATAACAACAGAAGACCCTTTCATAAAAAATGTAAGATTTTAGCAAATTTGAAAAAAAACATTAAACAGAGATCTACCTTCCTTCTAATCATGACTGTCAGTGTCAATAATTCAGCTGACCTTTTGTCAGAGAAAAATATGTCTCTTTATATCCATATATCTCTTCATATTGGATTTGACATGTACAAAACATGCCAGACAAGTCTGAATGCAGTTATTTTTAACTTACTTAGAAGACAGGAGAAAAATGTGCCATTGAAGTTAAGAAAACAAGAACACTAGCTTTCTATTTGTAATTTTCTATTTATAACTTCCTATTTATAATAATTTTCTGTTATCCTACAACCGTCAGTTCTGAAGTCATTCACAATGAGTCATTCATCTTAAACTGCTGCTAAAATGTTTCAATACAAGCTCAATGCCTTTGGAGTCACTTTACATTTCAAAATGTGAAAAGCCTGCTTCATCATTTGCTTCAGACACAAATTCGATGGTTAGTACTAAATCTACGCAATTCAAACTAAGGCTGGGCAACGCACCAAATCATTTCTGTAACATCTCATCATTGCTCACAGAGATGATCGCCAGACCATACTGATTTTTGCTTGGTTTGGTATTCCTGTGTCAAGATTGTGCTTTTGTCTGAGGCAGAGCCTCTTCAATCTGTTCTTTTCCATAATAAATAAAAAAGAACAGGACTATCTCTAACAAATGTGTAACTCAGCAGTTAAACTTTTATAGAGTTTGACATCTTTTAAGTCATCTAAGTAGTACAACTATACAATAATAAAGGATACCAATACAATTTCAGAAACTTGGCATACTTTAAGCGGTTTCATTAATTGAGACCATTTCTGGTGATTTTACACAAGAATCCAGATATATTTCTAAAGAAGTAGTTTTTGACCTTTTCTCTGAATTAAAAGATTGAAAATGTCTTTTGAAAATCAGTACTGCAGAAATAAGCTTAGCCACTGCCCCCGCCTTAATGAAACTGTTAACACACCACTCCTTCATGTCGCAGTACTTTACTCATACCTTTTTCTTACCTAAAACACAAGAGTGTTTACCTTTGTCATGACACTAACTGTCTTCATCGTTGCTGAGCAACACGGCCATAAGAGCCAGCTCTAGGAACTGGATTCACTTTTTTTCTTAATTCAGATGCATAGCCTCTCAAAAATCAGAACATCTGCATTTTGAAAAGGGAGCAAGCTAAAACCTTTGCACACAATTTCATCGGACTTAATAGAATTGATCGGTTTCATCTGTTTTCGTTTAAAAAATATTTGTTGGCCTGTCAGACAATTTAAATATGCTCCTAACATCACCTTTAAAGGGGAACTGCAGTCTCAATTTCTTACACTGTTTTTTTGTTAATCTTGGTCACAAAATAAATTGACAATATAGAAAAATGTCAAATGTAAAATTAAGCACAAAAGTGACTTGAAAAAGTACTGTAAATCGCCATGTTGTCATATACCCATGTTCTCGCCCCAGGCAACAGCAACAGTTCCCATGAATTGTGACGTGATGCAGCCCTTCCTGCTCGCTAGTCACTGTAATGACTAATGCAATATGATGTACGAGCAAATAAGTACAGGATGTGCAGCAGATATTTCACCTCAGAAATATCCCAACATGATCTGCATGCAGAGTTAAAAATAAGTAGCATTTGTTGGCAAAACCGTCTCGAAGTCGACAGCAATATTTCTATTGGATTAAAAGAGATGTATTCGCAAGCCTGCTTGTTTACAATGGAAGAAGGCCGCTCCACATCACCGGACGTTTTCTTTACCTCGTTCTGAATCATAGAATATAATGCTGTGCACACCTGGAAATTGTATCTATGTTGTGAAATTTAAAGGTTTTACAAATTGCTGTGTACATTTTAATTTTACTGTGGTCTGAAATGCACTCATCAATGCCAACTGTTTCTAAGCCTGAAATATTAAAAAAAGCATTGCAGTTCCCCTTTAAATCAAGGTGGCAGCTTCAAATCCATCATAACATATTCACTCGTTCAAAACTGTCGATGTTAATACTTTGCAACCAAAACAAAATAAATGAAAATGGCTAGTCGTTAAAGGTGCCTTCACACATGGCAGGAGCGACTGAATTAAAAATGAAACAGATCCACAGGCAAAGGTACCTTTAAACGTACCCGTGTCCTCTTCATCTTTGAGGTTCTCAAGCCACAGCCCTAACTGGAGTTCCCTGTCCCAAGGGCAGTACTCCCCCTCTGCCAGCAGGGGGAGACATCACCCCAATAAAAACCCACAGACAGAAGAGGGAGGTGAGTGTGCAGCACAGACATGACGGGAGGCAAGGAGGGAAACAGCAAGGAGAAAGACAAGAAGGTGTGAAAACAATGTTACTACAAGTGGACCTCCTAATCTTTTGCATGGCTGTCAAAAGATTACCAGAAACCAAAGTTTCACAAAAGTGGGTATAGTAAGTAGATAAGGGGGGGAGCTTTTTATCTCTAAACAAATCCTTTCTGTGAAGTGAAAGCATGTTTTTGAATCATTCATTACGTGCTATGTAAGGGCAGCGGGCACAAAACTATGACTTGTGCCTGGGCATGCTTTCAGCAGCAATAGTTCCCTTGCGATCTTTGGGAACAAATATTTAGTTCCATTTAACTCCAGTTTCCATTTAGTTGCACTGTCTTTACTCTGACCCCATCCTTTCCCCATTAATGCTTCTTCCTACATTTGAAATGCAGGTCAGGTTCCAAGGGGGAAAGGCAGGGAGTGTAAATGCGATGCAGAAATCAGGCCATAGATCACAGAAAACATATCAAAGACACACTTATTGTATTGTATATTCTCGGTGTCTAATTCGTTATTCAAATCACTTTTGCTTATGGAAACAGTGACCAAGTGACCTTTCAGGGGAACAGCAAATACCCTAGTTCTGATACAAACTAGAAAGTGAGTAAATGGAGGGAGAATTTACAGAATGAAAACACGTACACTATGAAAAGATTCATGACCAACGTGAAGAAACATTAAGAACAGCTGCATGTGGGTCAAATGGAAAAGCCTATTTAGAGAACTCTGTACACAGAAAAGGCAGCACTTTAAGGTTAAAATGTTGCTGTCACTTCCATCAAATGTTTTTGACAAATAAAGGGCAGTCAAACCCCATCACTAGATTTCACATTCAAGACGCACAAGCAAAATGAAAAATTCATACATTTAACCTTGGTATGGGCAAATGGTATGAAAATCACATTTAAGGTTAATTCTTGCTATTGCTATGAGTTTTCTGTTTTATTTTTTAAATCGTGTATGTCCAGGAAATGACCATATTTATTGCTCCTAAGACAATCTGCATTACTCTGGAGCAATTCTATAAAAGGGTATTTAAGGATGTTTCAACCCAAAAACACAGTTAGAGACAGCAACACAAACCTCTTTACATAAGAAGAAAATGTCACACTGAGTGAACATCCCTTCAAGCTATGACAAAGAGTCATGGGATTCGGTCACTACCAAAATGTACTTCAAAAGCAAACCTCTGATTAACATATATATACACAGGACTACAACTTTTAATTTAAGCCTTTGGAAAAACACTGAAAGGTCATAAACATACATATTCAAGCTTTGAATCACAGCAGTGATAAAAGGTTTACATTTTTTTTGTTTACCTTCACTAGATTCCTCCTCCTCCTCCTCCTCTTCATCTTCTTCCTCCTCCTCTCTGCTGGCCTGAGCCTGTGGGTCTCCTGTCACTTCTGTCTCCACTTTACCCTTTAGACGGGCATGGAGCCTCACAGCCTCTCGCCACGGCACCCCGCCCAGGTCTGAAGCAGGGTTATCTTCGTCTTCCTCTTCCATCTCTGACTCTGAGCTACTGTTGAAAAGGACATTGAGAGAGTGAAACCCTTAGCCCTGACCCCCGAGAAGAAAAACCTCCAGCTTCCCCAGAGATGCATTTAGAGACCACTGTCATCGCTGACCACATATATGACCACTAGAGACCACTAGTGGCCACCAGAGATTACAGCCATACTGTACCTCAAACACTATAGCTTACAGCATGGTAACATCGCTACTAATTACAATGTGAATGTGCACAAAGGTTGGTCTTTGTGAAGGTGTAAGGGTTACAGTGCAAGAGCCAGTTAGTAGAATAGACCAAGGCTGGTAGTAGTAGTAGGAACGCAGGTGAAAGAGGTGGTGGTCAGTGTCTCAGTGCAATCTCAGGTTTAGAGTTTATTTAGCGGATGTCCTTTGTTTCTATTACAATCAGCTAATAAAAACAGGGACCTTCTGGACCTATAATTTCCATCTTATAGGAGGGTGTGGCCGGCCGCTGAAGAATTCTATTATTTGTCAATAGAAACAGAGGGTGATCAGAAACTAATGGTGCAATAATTCGCTCTGTAATATGGGGGCAGAATTAGTCATGTTTGGGAATAGACAGGGTTTCCACATTGTTAAGTTTATGGTTGGGTTGGGAGTTTGATAGTCTGGGGACAATGCTGAAGAATTCCTCTTGGTGTATAACATGCAACATAAATAATACAGGCTGCACAGTCCAGCGCTGCCGTCACTGATTTTGAACGTGTTCTGATCCCTGGAGCCACATTAGTCACGGGTGGAGAGTCGGCTTCACTTTCAGAAGCGGGGTCTTCCACATGACACAACAAGGACAGCTTTTGCAGGAACAGTGGTAGGTAAAAAATATCTATCTTGCTGAGGTAGACGTAAAATACAGCACATGCCATCTGGATTTTGTCTTGTATCCCTAGCCTGTTATATATTTTCTTGTGTTATTCCTCTTTAATTTATTACTCAATTTCCTACAGTAGCTTCAGAAATGCTGCTGCGGTAGTAACTGCCCCTTGGGTCAGGATTGGGACTAATTTACCAATTCAAAGAACAGAAAATGCATTACATTTCAATACATACTTTTCTAATTCCCCACCATCCCTCAAGGATGATTTTTTATGGCTTTTCTAAGACCATTTTCCTGACATTATAAAATATAGCAAGTTGTCCTAGGGAAGGACTGTCTTTACCTTAGTGCTGCCACTAGATGCCATCAAAACACAGCCTGTAGTCAGGGTGTCACTGTTCAATGGATTGCAATGAGCACATTGACACATGGGCTTTCCTAGTAGGTTTGCTGTAGAAAAGGGTGTAGTCTCTGTGGAATTGTATACTGCACTAGCAGTCGAGGGGTGGTTAAAGCCACCCTCTTTAAAGTGGCTATTTTGTAGACATCTATTTTCTTTATGATGTCTCCTGCTTGTTTTGTCGATAACCTCCTGGACATTAATTTCCATTTTGGTTTGAAGTGTTCTTTTTTTTGTGCAAAAGTTCCCTGATCAATGCACCTAAATCTGCCATCACACCTAACAGCCAATATCCTGTTCAAGTGGGACCTGTCTTTGCTACACATTTTAAAATGAAGCACTGAGTGTAAATTTGGTTTGGCTGGTAACTTTGGTTAGCTTTGGTGTAAGGCAAAGTAGCCTACTATAAGATCTGTTATTTTTAATATAATTGACATTAGCTTTCACATGTGTTATTCTGGAACATGAACGTCAAGACCTGGAGACACAGGCTCTGATTTTCCAAAACGGCAAATAAATAAGTTAGGGCTTCAAAATTAAAAGTATAATTGATAACGTGGAATGTCAATCAGGACTTGAAGAGATATACTTATATATAGGTCATAAATGAAAGGTAACTGAGTAAACGTACTCACCAGTAAACCTTCTCAAGGAAGAAACCAACACTCACTAGGTGAACTGCTAACCATGAGAGTGTATGTAGAGTGCTGCTCGCACAAAGACCTCACCTTGAGCCTTCCTCTATGTCAGTGGCCTTGTCGAGCACGCTGCTCAGATTGTGCTCAGCCAGCGTCTCTTCGGGCACCTCCTCCAGCTCCTCTTCGCGCTGAAGGGACAGCCGGTAGTTCTCCAGCTCAATGCGCTCTGGAGTACCACGCAGTCTCTTGGTCAGGCTGGGCTCCTCGACCCCGTTGACTTCAGCCACTGCAGACGACACGCACACATGGATAAAAAAAAACACAGGAAAAACTGAGGCTTAAAGCACAACACAGCCAGGCCCCTCAGAAGAAGAAAAAAGGCCATGCTGGTTCTTACCAAGGCTGAAGATGAAAATAACTCCTCATTCCTCAACAATGCCACCCATCTCAATACTTTTTAGCTGTCTTATTTACAAAACCATACCAGGACACACACTAATGGCAATTATAATGGCTTACACTTATAACAGCGTGTATTTGCTTCATAAGCTTTCATAAGTACTGTCATAACTCCTGTCTTTTCAAGATTTGACTTGTATTAAGAAGGGCTTTAAAAACCACTGAAGGTTGCATTAATGTCCCGACTAAACGCCAGTGCACATGAGCATTCAACGTATTGCATTGCCTGGCTTTCCACAAATTAAGTGCTTGAAAAAGACTTATTTACTAGTACATTATGCAGAACACATATACAGTGAACTTAAATAGTCTACTCTCAGTAATGAATAATTGAGCACACTATCTTTTTTCATGGTTGCTAAGCCATGAGTGAGTCATTTCTATAACAATCTTTGAAAGACACAAAAACATTTCAGTTGCACTCTAATAGGATGCAGCTCTGCTGAGTGAAAGTATTTCTTCATGATGAATTTGGTGTTGTCATCACAAAAATCACTGATTACTTAGAAAATATTGAAATGTATTCTTCCAAATAAAATGTTTTTTACAGAATCGGGTTGTGATGGTTGTGTAGGAGTGAAAAGTACCCTTTAAAACGAAACAATATAATCTTTACGGGAAATGCTCTCCCTCTATACTCTTTCTTGACTATGAAAACGAGGTTAAAAACACTCTGAACCAGTTGCTAAAAGCAAGCATAGAACACCATGATTTGGGAAAATCCCTAGTAAAGACGGGTACTACAGAAGATATATTATGTCTATATTTAATCAGTAACAAAAAATAGTTGCCTTCTACTGTGTAATCATGAACAAAATGCTTGTAGCAATAAACTTTTGTTTCAGAAAATGAGTTTTCATTCCAACCAATGAAAGTGTCTAGTAAAAAAAAACTTTGTGAAAGGTAGTGAACCAGTCTAAGTCTGATTTATCAAGAAAAAACATCCTCCATAAAAAGTCTTTCATCTTTCACAGTGAGATTTAACATCAGCATAAACTGTGTATACTCATTTCCTACCACTTTTAGATATGTCTGACTTTCTATTACATTTAAAGTACAGTGTGAATTCATTTTATTGTCGCACCTATGAATGTAATAATGCTTCATGAAGACATGAAACTTCATGAAGTTCTAAAACTAGAATCTCACTCATTTTCACACCTAAACCAAGTCCATTCCTCCACATGAAAATCACAAAGCTGTTTTAATCGACTATGGATTGTTGTTTAAAATCCATATATCATGGAAAGCCCTCAGTTTTATAACTGACAGAGGACATAACTGAAAACTACATGGAAGTGCATTTGAAATTGATCATAGGAGGCTCTACTTTAACCAAAGCTATTTGTTTGATGCCGACTCTTCTTGATACCGGCTTCCTTCAAGAACTGGCCATGAGATCCTTGGGTGAATAAGATACCAACTTTCAGATAGGCTAGATGGGCCAAGTGACCTCCTGTCATTCATAACCCGTTTTTTGTTTTATGTTCTTATGAAGAGTAGATTAATACAATAGGAAACAATAAAATCAAATCCTGACTTCCAATTTTATTGTCAAATTCTGCAAACGCAAGCTGATTTGTTGTCCTTTCTGCAATTAAAGCTTTGGGAAGTTCAAAGCAGCTCATCGGGATAATGAAACTACTGCCTCCACATAGAAAACTGAATAATTCCAGCGTTCAATGATCACTGTGTTTTGAAAACTATGAGGTGCTTATGAAAAGAGAACAGTGAGTGACAGTGTATCAGTCTGTAGTAAATTAAACATACTATACTAATTATTTCATGTACACTTAACCTGCATTCTCATTCAGAGCTCCTCAGCATCACAGTGTGTTAAGGGCAGAAGTGTCAAAGTTACACTAGTGGTACTTAAATGCAGCTCTTGGTTGCTGAATTACTGCAGGTTTTACATATACGTGTAAACACAGACCTCCTAAAAACCTGGATGTGTCAAATTTCAGCAAAACATATCTAATGGAGAAAGAACCTGATAGCCTCATGCCAATGTGGATTTGGAAACTCCTGCACTACCCCTTATCCTCTGAAGGTCTCCACAGTAGCTGCTACAACACAGCTCTAGGCCAGTAATTAAGTCAGCCATTTTCTGAGAAAAATAAATTAAACTTTACAAAATAGAGCATTAACAAACAAACATAAACAGAAACCACACCACATACATCTCCTTACATTTATTTGAACATAAAATTTAGTGCAGTAATACCATTTTTTCCAACAAGTCACAAAAATGAGTCAAAAAAAGTTTAAATGCAATTTTCAAAACATAAATATACACAAAGAAACTTTGGTAACTTGCCCTTTTCCCATCCTAGGAGGCAACTCCATCAAAAAACTCATCATCTGCCTCTAGGCTCAAATTAAATTATTCTATTTATCTCCAAACCTGTGGCCACACCTTTAATACTGATATTAATAATTCTGTATACTTTCTGATCATTTGATTACTAAAACTCATTTGTCGTCACTTAATTTTGTGTTTTCGGGATTTGGTCATTTAATATACTGTAATACAGCTTCCGCTGGGAAACTTTTCTCTGCTGACTGTGAACTTTCTCTAAAGCAACTGGTGCGTCATAAAACGTGCAAAGAGGAAAAAGTGGCCACGTCTCGCGTGTGGGTCTCTTTTAACAAGATTGTTTTTTTCCTGATTTTTATAGGCTGTTAATAGTTATTGCACATGTGAACAGAACTCAGTGGTGCAGCAATGCCTTTAAAGTAAGTAGAACTAGACATTAAAGATGAAACTGTACCGTACTATAAAATCTTGAAACTGATTAATAAAAACAAACGTGTGCTTCAAATTCATGTGTTACTTCACTGAATTAACACTAATGTCTAAAACCTTGTTTTTGTAATACTGGACATACTCTGTCAGTCATGTGCCAAGCTCGCATGCAGTGCTGTACACCAAATCCCAACAGTAAGGAGAAACACTGTAGCCCTTCCATTCACTAAAGAACATGCCATCATGCACTGTCAACATTCCAGGGATATACAGATTCATCAGAAAAAAGAACCCTTTGAAAGATGACCCACCTGAATGTTTACTTTTAGCACAAGTTAAAATTGCTTGTAAAAATTATTCAAAAGGCCCTTGTTCAGATTCTTTGCTCTGGACTGAAGTTTGCATTCATGTATAATTCCAGACAAAAAGGAAAAAAGACCTTTTAAAACATCACAGTATTTCTGCTCCTTATCAGCTTTGGGGAACTGCTTGCGAAATTAAGCTTAACAACTACAAAATAAGACTGCACTAATTAACATAAAAACAGTAGTAAAGTTCCTAACCTTTACCCCTGTTCTCTAGAAAACACTTGGAACCTTTGAATTATTGCATGGACACAACATAAATAAATAAATCATATACCCCAGAGAATGTTTGATCCATTTATGCAACTTTAAAACTTTCCTCTACAGGTCCTGATAAACCACTTCAAAGTGGGCTGAAATACCCTACATCTCTGCTTCATTGAACTGTGTTAAGTACCTCGTCCACATGCTTACATGCTTTCATGCTTTGACTCAAGTTGCACAGGTTCCTCAATTAGTAACTCTTAGAAAAGGTTAGTGTGCAGAGAGTTAGTTGACTGCAGCAACACTTTGGAGGGACACCTCATGTAGGCACCAGCGTTCATTACAGACCTGCTCTGATAGGAGTGGGAAAGGTAAAGCTCACAGAGGAATCGCAAGCAGCAACAAAGTTTACAATCAATACAACAGCTGGCTTCTTCATACACAATCTCAGGTATGGCAAAGCAGAGCTACTGGAGAACTGGATTCTAGATTTTCATCTGCCCAAATTCAAAGAATTGGGATTGAAGTTAATAAATATTACAATGCTCATAAATAGTCAGCCGGGGAAAAAATACTGGAGATGTTATGATTGGAATTTATGAAGACCATTTGGATTTTTAACCCAGAAAACCATTTGGTTTAAGTAAGGCTCAGGCTTTGTCATGTCTGTGTCTCATTTTGTTTTTCATCTGAGAATGATCTTGGCAAAGATGAAGATGCACCATTTTAATGAATTCCACCTGTTATGTCATTTACAGTGACTGTTGTGAAAATCTGCAAGTTCCAGTACCACAACACTCATTCTTGGCCCTTTGAATTGACATTGAATTTAATTGGCATAATTCTGTTTGTCTAGGGTTGCAAGGAATTTCAAGTTAACTATAAAGTTTAGAAAGGGTGTCAAACCAGGAGTGAGTAAACTCTCCATATTTAAAGCATGTTTCAGGGGCTGCAGTTTTCAAATCTGATTGCGCTACGATCTCAAGGGTAAACCAAGGCACCTGTATCTTCCAATCAGTTTTGAGGGAAGACCAAATGCTGCATCTCCAGGAAAAATCTCACAACAGCACAAATCACAAGAATTACCACATGGTAGCAAGGCAGCAAGACGAGAGGATGCCCCGAGAAAAAATAATATTTTTACACATTTACAAAAGCAGTTAGTTTACACAGTAAACAGACATTTTAAAAACAAAAACTGAAAGAAACATTAATTATAAAACAAGAAACATTCTTTAAAAAAAAACTAAGAACGAGCAACGACAGAACTAACTAAAAACAGTCATTTCGAAAAGCCGTACTTTTGAATGGGCACTGTAGCCAAGTCTTTCCCCCCAGGGCCAACAGCTACATTTCGCAGGCTATCTGCCCCACCACACCAGACTGGGCATAGAGGAAGGGAACCCCAAAGCTGATGAGCTGGCACAGGAAGAGAGAATCTAGAGGGTTGTGCACCACCTGGTGGCAAGTCCAAGACACTGCTCCAAGGACCGAGCGGCTCATGCAGCACATGGACAGGCGCGCCATCTGGCCTAGATAGGAAAACGGGATACCTGAGGGTCTTTCGGCAGGGGCCACAGTTGCCTTCGCCCGGCCTGGGCCTTCTGCCGTGGCTCTTTCGGGCAGGGCAGCTTTGTTCTCCTGTGGAGGAAACAGACTTTAGCTTTTGACCAGTCAAAAAATGAAAAATATTTCATCCTCCATTTTAAATAGATTTGAGAAATGGTTAAAACAACTATAAATTATACAAGATATAATTTATTTTAAAAGATTAACTGGTAACAGTATATGCACGTGAAACCAAAGAGAATGTTAATTTTGTATTTATTATTTAGCTTATGTGAAACAAAAGTAACCCTCAGCACTCACAAAACAGATGTGTGGCTGTAGCTGTGGGAAAAAAACAACGTAAGACAAGAATTAAAATACAATTTAAAAAGAGGTGTGACCACAGGTCCGTTTGTGTTCCCCCGTTGCAATGCCCTAGCAACAAGGAAACCTCCGTATCGAAATTAAAAATTGCAGTTTGCCAGTTTTACATAGCAATTAATCTAGCTGATTGCGGTTATTGTAAACTAAATTAAGTGATTTTTTTACGGCCTGCAAGTTTGCAAAACAAACAGGATCCAATATATAAACCAATCAAGGGATGTAAAAAGTACTGAAAATCTGTGACAGCTTTCAGCAGCTAAAAAAATAAATCTACTCTCCAAAACTGGACAGGTTTCTGAAATTGGCAAGAAAATCTAAAACAGTCTGAATTATTCACAGAAAAACTGTTAAGGAACACTACAAATATATTCTAAACCACGGATACCGGGAATTCACAGATGACAACACTGTGTATTTTTATGATGCACAATTTGATCATGAACAAGAAATGGCAAACAAAACTCACCCCCACCCCTTAAAATAAAGCACGAGTACAAGGCTGTACCTTGGCAGTGAGCGAAGCAGGGGGGGCAGGCCTCTTCCTCTGGGTGTACCCCGACAGGCGGTAGCAGTAATGAGGCTTGCAGTAGAACTTTCCTGCAAGACAGCACAGAACACTCAGGACACACTGTGCCAGCCATTCCTCTCATGTGCATTTTCCCCCCATTTGTCCTAATATTTAGGATCACATTTATATAATTGGCACTTGGCAAAACAAAAAATCAATCACAAGAGAAATCCACTGAAGTACAGTACATCTTTAAACCATTCCAGATGACAGCGTTTGCCTCATTCTGGAGTTGAGTTTAATACACAGCCCCTCTAATATGTAGATGAAGCTATATTTTTTTATGCAGAATTTGGGAAATAGAATTCTCGTGGCTCATCTTTTTCTTTCTGATTCCCCTCAGGGCTGTCTGGTTCATCGCTTTTCCTCAACCTGCAACCAATGGGCCGTCTGTGAGAAAATGTTGACTATATAACTTGCAACAATACAGCATTTGTAATGCAAACAAAGAGAGCTCCTGACACTGAGGGGAAAAAAGGCTCGCCTGATCAGAGCAAAAGAAACTGGAATGTAAGAAAGCAGTTAACTCTTAACACGCAAAAGCAGCCGACCACCAGAATTAAATGGACTGAAACAATTGATTAGATTTGACTTTACCTCTTGGCTTTCAAAAAATAGTTTTTACTTTGTAGAATTATGTGCAATGATTCACAAAAGCTTACATTTCACTTCAGCACTCTGTTCTTGTGATGTCAAGGCACAGAGACACAAATTTTATCATTTTTTATTATTGGCGCCATCACTGATAATGCTTCTCAAAACTTCTTGAAACAAGTATATTGATCTGTTTTTCTCAGATACAGTACATAAAAAAAAACTCGACTGCACAGCTTCTAAAATGTTCCTCTTCCACGTTCTTCTGAAATAACTGAAGCCCTCCTCCTGGGCACAGCTGGCTCATATTTTCCTGTTGTGTGCTGCCAAAACTGCTCAGTATTGAGTGGACTTGAATACTTGTTAAGGCAAGGAAATGAGCAACTAATCCCTTTGCCAAAACACAAAGAAAGAAGGTACTGGTCAATTTCAATAAACTAAAGTGACTGAGAAGAATCTCTCAATACCATGACACTGGACTAGAATCCGTAAAGGAACGTAACAGCTTGTATTTCCAGCAAAGAAAGAAGGCAGCTCCTCTGTTTTTGAAAAATACTGTTCAGAACATAAGCAAGGTTACAACAAGAGATCACCAAAATAATGGCTTCAACCACATGGCTGAGTAGTCAGTTCCATATTCTCACGAACCTTTGTGTAAAGAAGTGCCTTCTATTCTTAATTTTAAATGTACATCCATGCAGTTTTCACTTGTGTCCTATGGTTCAAGCTTCACTACTCCTTTTGAAGAAGTCCGGTATGCTGCCTTTGTTAATATGTTTGTGGATTTTGAATACATGCATCAAATCTCCATCAACCTGTCAACCTGTAGTGCCATTGTAGGACATTCCTTTAAGTCCTCTGTACTGATTCCAGAACAAAAATGTCTTTTTTTGTTCACCAAAATTGTATATAATACTGTAAACAAAGCTTAACTAGTATATTGTATAATTTTTTAACATGACGTCCTATGATTTGAATTCTAAATTTTTATTAGAAAGCCCACACACAGCATGTAATGTATATTAAATAAAAAAAAAAACAAGTAGCATACCCTCTGAAAAAAATATTCTCTGTCATACCACAGAGGAAGCACAGGCAGCACTGGTTCTTTGGAGAAAATGTTTTGCTCTGGAGTGCTCTTCCGAGTCTCAAAATCCCCTGAAATCAGGCGTATTGAAACTGAAGCTTGTCTGGCCAGTTAATTATCTAATAAATCATCGTTCTGGACTTACCATCTTCAACATCGAAAGCGTAAGATGACAGCCGCAGTGTGGTGTTGCAGTAGTCACATTTGAAGCAACTACGGTGGAAGAATTTGCCCTCTGCACTGAGGCGCTCCATCACGTAGACTCTCTTCCGGCAGAAGTAGCAGACATCACTCCCGCCAATGTTTTGGGGAAACTCCTTACGTAGAGAGCCCTTAAATGAAGGAAACAAAGCATTAGGTTATCACTGAAGAATTGAATGGGATAAGACCTACAAATAAATTATACTAGAAAAACTTTATCGGCAAAGCCTGGGTTTCTTTAAAGAGGAAAACATAAAACCAGGCGGCTGATCAAGTCTGGTATGAAGATCCAAGGCTTGGCGGGTACAAGGCCACAACAATACTCCCACAAAGCACGTGGTGTGAGGCTGTTTCTCGGATACACTGCCAAGGAGTCCATAACTTTGAAACAAAAATGCTAATTAAAATCAGATGTGCTTTTTTAATAATTTGATTCCCCAAAGTGGAATTAATAGCATTACAATGACATTGACATAAGGGCGTGTACATTTTTTTCTTTTGAGCTCTTCAATGATTTGAAGATATGGAGCTTACCATTTCAAGACAGACAACCAGGGGGGGGGGAAATGAGAAATCTAACCTAACCAAAGGGGTTCTCTTGTTGGCACACTGGGCAAAACTCTATTAAGGGAGCGGAATGATTATCATATTCTGAATGATGCAATTTGTAGACTGTGGCCAAGGGCCAAGAAAGTACCTTTAGAGCTTAATTATGCCAACAATTATAGTCCTTCCGATGCTGAATATAACCACATAATCAGTATTCTAATATTTAAGAATAACTGGATGTTAATGTCTTTCAATTGTGCAATCATTAAAAGTTCAACAGGTTAGAAGCAAACACGCAGTTAGGAAGCCTGTCTACTGTTAAAGGGGAAAAAATACTACTAACAAAACAGGATGAAAGACACTGCTTAGAGCAACCTGGACTGAATTAGTCTGCACACTTGCTCAGCTACATTCTGCTACTACATGCCTACACTACCAGTTCTTACCAATTCCTTCTTGTCAAGAAGGGGCTTGGGCTTGTCTTGCGTTTGAAGCTGATTGGCTATCTGTTCAGCCAATGAGCTCACTCCACCTGTGTACATCTTTATATATCTCTACTCACAGCAGAACATTGATGACAGGTTTGAAGGACAGAAATGAGGGAGAAAAGGAAAAAAATTAAAAGGGGGGCAAAAGATTAAAAAAAAAAACTTGAAACTACATTTTGGGAAAAAAGAAATCCAGCAGCACTTATTTGTTTTATCTGAATGGGTAGATAAAGCATTAACTTTTCCAACTGTTGTTCAAGTAGCTGTTGTCAATGATAGCACATCATTTAGAAAAAAAACCAAAACATATAATTAACTCCACCACTATACAATACTTTCCATAATAGCATGTAACAGTAACAGAAATGCAGAAAACAAGAGAGCAAAATTAAATGTGCAGTACAGTATTTGAAATAAGATAAATGAAAAACCGGTCAGTGTTCACAACACTTCAAACAAGCATGCTCCTCAGGGTGCATAAAGAAAACCAGTTAGTATTATCGGTGAAAAGCACAGAAGTGTTTTTGGCAAGAGCCTATTGCAGTGGTGCACTAGTTAGCATCACATGCCACACAGCAGACTGTCAAAGCCCACAATGTGCCCTGGGCTCTAACTCACTTACAGCTCCAGGGACACCCATTACTCAGGATGAAAAGAAAATTCTCTATGATTGCAACACATACAGCTTTTAAACAATGTTCAAAAACATTTTAACTTCAAATTGCCAAGGCACAAAAAGAGCTCACAGATGCCAGCTGCAATGCCAGTCCACCAGTGATGTAACAGAAATAAGTGAAATTTTCCTACAAAGAGCTAGAATGGACAAAGAAAACTTTCTGAAGATTCTTAAACATTTCCTCCACATGCAGAGCTCGAACAGCACACCTTTAGGGTTTTTGCTTTCACTGTTTATTTTTCAATCATAATCATAATTTTCAAACATAATTAACTTCCCTTTGAATATCAATTACGGGTCATGAAATCTTCACTAGATTCCAGATTTATAAAAACTGTTAACTGAAACAGTGTAGCTCTCATCATGGAACTGTACATCCCCCTCATTCTTTAGAAAAGAATACCTGTCATTCAACTACTGATGAAAGCAGCATGTAACCATAAAAATATATGAACGACAGAGTCAGAAAACAATAGGAACAAAATGTGAGTGCAGTTCTGGGATTAGTGAAGTGTCACTAGTGAAGTAGATATTAAATCTATGTGAATGACCAAAGAAGCAAAACATTCAGCAACCTTTAAGTGAAAAGGTTCACCATTATTCCATAAGTAAGTAATTTTTACAGTTTTTAACCAGATAACAGCATAAGCTCATTGGGAGGGTCAACAACCTGACTATTCCGTAAAACAAAATTAAAATATATTACAAAGCCTTGATCATATATCGAAAGACAGTTTCAATATTTATCAGAAACGTAGTTATTTTCATAATTAATGATGAAACACGGCTCAGGGGACACAAACGGAGAATGGAGGTACTTTTATATATAGTAAAAAAAGTTGTAGGAGTGTAGAACAAGTTACATAACCATGTTGACTTCAATCCGCAGATCAATTAACTACTTAAAATCACATTATCAAGACACCATAGATTCAAATGAGTGCCTCTCATTCCATTGTTTTCAAACATCAAGACGTCCTCTTCAGTCACCTACTGGTGTTTCCTAAAATCACTTGTGTTGACTCTCCCATAACAATTTTATAATTGAAAATTCTGGTTTTTGTATTGTTTTTTTTAGTTAACTATTATGTTAGAGACCTGAAATGATAATGTCCTAAACAGTTTCTTTTAATTCAGCACTTCTTGGAACGTTCATGTTTTTTAAAGAAAGTCCCCTTGGATATTCACATCAGTTAAGTTAATAATACCATTTTCTAGAAGTAAAAACTAGTGTTTTGCTCTGAATCATTACATAACAGGCATTAGAATTTAAAGCAGCATCAACAAACAGAAACAGCGCATGCTCATAATTTTTTTTTACAGATATTCTGAGTGCTTTAACATGATGAGCTATTGTGGACTTCCTTTATAAATGCAGTAAAAGTAAAAGTCAAGTCAACTTTTACTTTTTTTTGTTGCCATAAGTAAAACAGTCTGCTGGCTGTCATGATAAACTACAGAAGGTATGCCAACCATTTAACTCTGAATATGGCAGTGGTGAAAAAGTAGGATTTCTACAGAAGGCTTGAGAGCAAGTTGAAATTTTCTTGCAGTGCTTCACAGTTTGGAAAAAAAAAACAGCTCACTGTACTGTACTACTGTAAGGAGTGCCCACTGTTTTTAAGAAAAGAACAATCACATTTTGAATGCAAAAAGGGCGAGCTGCAGCCAAAATCTGTAAACACCACGAAGAATTCCATGACATCACGTCAGTTTCATTTTGAGGATCAACCCACTAGACAAAATAACTTGCTTTACACCACCGATAAATCATGTGTCATGGATTCCTGATACTAACACTGAGCACAAAATGTTGACGAATATCTTTTTTCAGTTCAGCGGATTCGAGAACATTGCCTTGATAGAGGTGAGGGCTAAGGAAAGAATTCACCAGTTCGGCTTTGGGCACACCTACAGTACACTAGTAACTACAAATCCAGTGGTCTTTTCTTATAAGCCATTCTCAGTAGAGCATGCGAGCCAGAACAAGGGTTAGTGCTGAGCCCACACTACAATCCCCACTGGGGCTACCTGTCGTAGGGACCCTGGGGAAGGAAGGTCACTGTACTTGTCTGGGCGAAGACTGCGAGACAGGTGCCACTGATCTACAAAGAAGTGCCGCGACGGCTTTTTCTTAGGCTCCGGCAGAGGAAAAGAAGACAAAAACTATTTAACATATTAAACAAGACCTCACAAACACACTGAGAAGGGAGGATGCATAGAGAGGTTAATTTAAAAAAAAATGAAGAGAGTGTAAAAATTAACCATTAAAAACCCATTTGGGTAGGCAAGGTACTGTCAGTAAGAAGCAGCCAAGATAACCCCTGGTCAATAAATGTCATACACAGACAAGTCTAAAGGAATTCTTTAGTCTTGAAGAGAGGTTCTTCAACAGAAAAAGTCAACCCAACAGACTGGGAACAAGAGATCCTTCAACTAATAAACTATTAACATTCCATTATGCATGATGTATTGAGCGGTGTCTTCGCATTTGTAACATTTTTTGTGGATTGGATGAGTCTGTAATACTGGTATCACTTCATCTATTTATTTTATAGATATATGCCATAATAAATCAAAAGGGACAAACAAGCTAAGACAAAAGTACTTCAGAAAAAGAAGTTCAGATCAACTCCTCTCAGAAATGTACTGCAGGATGATTGTTAGCAGTGAAAGCTGCCACGATAATCTCTCTGTCACTGCAAAGGCATTACAGATCAAAATTAAAGATATTTAACACCAGCCCAGTAAAATAATGTTATTTCACCTGTAGACTGGTATGGTTCTGTTGACAATGGGAAGAAATGTGTGATGCCCTCTCCTCAGTACTAGGAGTATACGTAACTTGGTCATCACAGTAAATTAATGGCAACATCTGCAGGAAAAGGTAACACCGTCAGCTAATGTACATTAAATGAACAGATGTTTAAAGACTTAGGTCTGCTGCACCCAAAACAGCTGTATTTAACACAGTTACCCATACTTTATTTGCTAGTTAGCAATCCAATGCATGCCATAAATATCTGAGAAATATTATATTGCCAAGCCTGTTTTTCACTTAATAAACTTCACTTGTTTCTTTATTTAAAAAAACAACAAGCTGATTCTGTTTTATAAAGTTTATTCCACATACTGTGCATGTTAGGTATGTTAAAACCCAACGGGAACAATGCACTCACTGATTTAATTATTACAAATTAGGTTTTCCAATACTGGCAATAGTGGGGGTCACTCTGAAGATTATATTGGAGAAAACGTAACATGCAATTTCATATACAACAAGCCAAACACAATGGTAATAGAAAATATTAGGCAAGGACCAAGTCAGGAGAGATTCTTAAAATGCAAATAACCCCCACAATGTACTCAGCTTGCCATAGGTTTCACTATACTAATCAAATGAATAACCCTGTATGATTCTGTAGTGCAGTATCTGAAAGGCTCATGCTTATTTTGGTTAATTTTGGTTATTTTGGCAGCTGTTTTGCAACACTGCTTGTTGTGTAAACTGGCTCGTGCTGCCCCAGTTACCCGATCTGAGACAGGCTTGTCCTCTTGACTGGGGCACTCAGCCACATCATTCTCTCCCGTCTACAAGAGCGACAAGAAAGTTGAGAGCACACAACCATCATTCCAGTGCATTTAAGTTTAACAAACCGTGTTTAATCTTCCACAGGAAACCAATTAACTTTCCTCCTCTCAGCTGCTTACTTAAAACAGTGGGAGAGATTTAGAAACATTATGTAAAAGGTGGCTTTCTAAAAATGTTAAAACCCTTACTTCTACACCTACTTGAAAACACACTGGGTATAAGTAATCAAAACGGAAACCTACTTTGTTTCTAAGCTGCTCTTGAACTATTTCCAGTAGATGTTGCCATAAAGCCAGAATTTTCATTGTTTCCAACACACAAAAAAGCACCTTTTGTTGTCCTACAGACATGATACAGTACAGTATATCCCTTTTGTTACACCCATTTATATCCTGATTATTGGAATTGGAACAAGTATTAATATAGCATGTAAATGTCAAACATGAAGGGAAAGGGTTCTTTAAGCCCTTAAGCAACTTCAGTTTAAAACCTTGCCCGACATTAACCCTTTTTTGTTACCACAGAGTAAGAAAATACTGTATATAAATTTGCAGTTAAATTGTCCCAAATCATTTGCAGTACTTCAAAACCCTTAACAATCAGTGGCTACTACAGATAATTAAATTTAATAGTAAAGTTAACTTATACTATTTTTGAAAAACAGATGAATTTTGGAAGCTCAAGGTGTATAGGAGTTTAAAGCAATGGTGACAAATACAGAAAGGGAAGAATTAAAGTGTGCCATGGACAAGGCACAGAGCATCACCTGCACATGGAGAGAGAGTGAGGAAGAGGTGGAGGAAGAAGGCGTGAGAAGAATGATTTTCTTTGGGCAGGTTCGAGAGCTCGTCTCCTTTTTGGCCTTTAGAAATAGGAGAGGACAGGCTCAGCTCCACTGACATTCACTCTACGTTGCCTGACTGCCTACAAAAACTCCTGCTCTGACAAGCAAAAATCCTGGGGATAAGTAACCAAAGAACCACCAAAAAAAAAGAACTAGACTGCATTTGTTGGCAAATACACCTCTGGATAACTCACTGAAATTGTTTAATAACACTCTCAGATGTTTTTTGGCTCATCACTTCAGCCATCTGCAACACCACAATCTATATTTAGAAAACAAGTGTTTTAAATATTTACCATATATCACACAGCTGGAATGAGAAACAAAACCGCTTTAACTATTAAAGATGGGATTAAGTCAGGGGCGGACATGAGTCACAGATTATTGGAATTTTTTGGGTCTGCATGATTATTAGTGAAGCTTAAGATAATTTAATACGAAGTATTGGACTTTATTAGTTCTGCTTAATTTTTCTGTACTGTGTAGTAATTTGAAAATGTGTATTGCACGTATAACATGCTGTGTCACACCAACAGTAAAGCCTAAATAGATGGAAAAAGGTCAGTAGATGAAAAGGGTGTATAAACCACACAATTCTAGTGGGGGTATGTGTGCTGCAGTCCCATTGTCCAAAGATAAAAGTAAAACAAACCTTTTCTCATCATCCTCATCTTCACTGTGTGACAGGGTGGCAGACTGATATTTTATTTAGTATTCTCATCATGAATGGCATGTACTGAACCATAAAATGTAATCATTTACAGGGTCTTAAATCTTGTGTTTGATATTGACTGGTTAGATATTGGCACAGAACACAAATATACTGATGTCAAAATTACCACAAAATATTTTTAGAATGGACAGGCTATATAAGGACATACTATTTCTTTTCTCAGTCTCCGTATTATTTCTTAATTACGTAAGCTACATCTAAAACTGCATATTCGAACTGTCGTCCCCATGGCTTCTCTCACCCCTACTCCCCTGCCTCATAGTACTCCATGATCTGTGGGTCACACCTCCATCACTAACCTCCATTTACTCAAGCTAGACTGACAGGAAGAAATAAAATTAAAAGTCAACCATGAAATATAAGTATAGACAAAATTGGAACCACCTGCTCAAGGTTTTCAGTCTTCAGCAAGAAGCAAACAAAAAGATGTGACTGTGGAGGTTTATACTTTTTTTTTTAAAAAGGGCAAAAGATCCACAAAAACAGTCTGCATTAAAAACAGCATGGTTAATAAACTACAGATCACTTATTTGGTACTTTTTTCTCCATATTTTGTTGTACAACGTGTAGGGAACTCCTATTCAACAGTTAACGGATTTAAGGACAACTAGGCCTAAGAGCAACAAGGCTACACACATCCACACTGGGGAGGAGAAGGGAGCTGAGGCTCTGGCCTGAAACAGGACACTAGTGTACAACCACTACACTACACAGCATTACATCAGATACCATACCTTCTCCTTGGGAGGCAAAGTGTGGCACAGAACTGTCTCTCTAAAGCGGAAACTTAACCTCTCTTGTTGCTGGGTGCGTCTCTAAGGAGGTGAATGTGTCGTGAAGCAGTGAAGGAAGGAAAGAGCATGTAATGACAGGGTATCTGGTAATTTGTAATTGCAGTGGTATGTCTGTCTTATTAGTTCAAACTAAGTAACAGATGCGCTACATGCGCTGATATGGTGTTTCTCAATACTTTCAATATTCCAATAAGATGTCAACTTTAAAACGTTTGAAAAACAAACAAACGCTACACCACTACCACTATTTTCATGATATGGGAGAACAAACAAGGTCGGAGAGCAAAGAATGTGAGCCTGTTTACTGTTTACTTCAGAATTAATTAGTTCAGTCTGTCTAAGCACCTGAACCTAAATACATCGTACAGCAAGTAACATAATTATGAACTCAATAACAGATAATGAAAGATTAAATGGAAGTTTATCTTGGAGTGATTGTCTGAAGACTGCGACAGGAGAAAAACAAAATCTGAACGTATAGTTCATGGATTTGTTTATTCCTGAATCATCTCTAATGGCCAAACAACTACCAGTGTATTTTCCTGCCTATTTCTGACTGTTGTAAGCAGAATACCAATTGACTTTACATAAAAAATATCAGTTTTCTTAAACTCCAATAAAGTTCTGATCTTTTCAAAAGTGTGCACACATAAAACCAAAATGGTGATCGTATAAAAGGCAAACAGCACCATTTCCTCTTTTTTTCCCCAAAAATCGAGGGGAAAAAAAAAAATCGAGCTACCGACATTGCTCGATGATGAAGTCACTTATGAAAGTGGAGATGTAACGGAATGTATCGCCGTGCCGTTTGCGCTCCAGGGCTGGGGAGGGCAGGCGCGGCCGGGTGAGTCGCTCTTTACCTGTCTCCACTGCGGGACGGGAGCGAGGCGGGCCTGCTCCTTCGGGCGCACGGAGGGCTGGGTCAGCAGGCGCTCCTGGTACGGTAGGGGAGGCCGCCGCCGCGTGAGAGAACAGCAAGAACAGCAAGCGAAACCCACCCCGCCGCGCGAGTCAACAGCGCAACCCCGCAACAGAGGACGGGCGTCCAAGGGACAGAAGAGGGAAAGAATGACATGATTCATGGAGGAGTTGCCATCAGTGCAGGACAAAAGACAAAGTGGATAATAAAAATGCCAGACCAACAAGAAATGGGAAATCTTAGTGGGGGGGGGGGGGGTTCTTCTTTAAACTACTACAGAGGACACACCCAAAATATCAACCTAGGAGAGAACTTGACATTCTTTGAGAAATGAGCAAAGTCACAGATAAGTAAAAACAAAACCCCTTGCTTTGTTAACTGATACTGTGAAACAGCAATGCTTGCATTACAGATGCAGTTAATTAATTAAGGGCTTCTACTTTTATCAATATGTCACAACTTAATTTTTGAATGCCTAAAATTCAGCTTCACCTCAGGTTCAAGACAGAGCCACTGGAAACCATTTGGTCCCATCCCAAAGGATGACAATCTGTAGAAGTCTAGAGATTCCATGCAAGTCAAACTAATGAACTGTAAAAATGTGTAGAGTTTAAGAAAGCACAGAGGGTTCAATCACTCAAAAACAGTAATAGTCGTGCCAATGAACATCACACATTTTTCAGTATTTGTTAACTACAAAGATTGCTCAGAAAGATCAGCACAATATTGGTTTAAAGGAAAAAAGCCTCCATGGCAACACCATATAGAAAATGGAACAACACTGCCGTTTCACACCACTGGGTATACATCTAACATCCAAACTACTAGAACAAGCAGCTTTCTTTGTTTTGAAATATCCTTAAAACCAGTTTTTGTTAGAAAAGGTCTCTGTAAAATGCACTTAGATATAAACATTCATGAAAAAACACTTTTAATAATCTTGCATTTTGAGACCGACCTATGAAAAGTGCACTAAAAATAAAACATATTATTTTTCAAGAAACTATGCTTTAAAAACTAATCTAAATGTTTGTTATGTTCTGCAGCTCTCTTGCCCAGAATGTTGATCTATTCTATCATGTTTCAGCAATATTTCCACAGACAAGAGCTATACACATATGCTTTTATGCTGCCAGGCATAGATCAGAAAAATGCTCTTTGTGTAGTTAGAACAAATGGTCTTTGAGTAGTGGTACAACAGATTCTACATTTGCATTGCTAGTTCTTAATTTCAGAAACTAGCAACACAAAATTTATGCGTGAGACACCCACTTCTGGGGACTGATATTCCAAAATCCTTAAGTGGAGCTCCAAAACATTCTTATATCCATGTCAAAAAAAACATTTTGAAAGCTGAATACAAAAATCATGTTACTGGGACATACAATTTTGTCGGTATCGAGCTCTTAATAGAATTAATATATTTACAAAGTCCGTCCTTAGAAAGCAGTAGCTGAAAGGTTTAGGTCTGTGCTGCCCAACTCCTTCTTCATTCCCCCTCTGCTCTTTCCTGCTCCGTTTGCTGAGGCTCACCTGTCTCTTGAGGCCGGATGACTGTGCAGGAGCATTTTCTTCAAACTTGGCTAGCAGCTGTGTGGCCATGGACTTCACTTTATTGTGATTTCCAGAAGTCGGGTCAACCCTACGCTCTGCCAGCGTGCTGACCAAGGGCGGCCTCTCATCGCGATAGCTCCGGGGCACTTCCTCCTGAATCAAAGTGGCAAACGTAAGCTACAAAAGCTACAGCCTTTGCAGTGCAGCACAGTCGTTTTACATTGGGCACTACACAGTAATGAACTTTAAGACTCCATGAAAAACCCCATTTCAGTTATACACTAGAAACTTCGGAAATCAATAACACTGAAACTGAGGGACGAACTTTCCAGGTCTTTACATTTTTAAGAAAAAGTAACTGGATTTCACGGAAAAATGATATGTAAATATCAGAAGTTAAATGTTAAATTAAACACTTAAAGCCGTTTAAAAAAAGTGAAAAAAAATTAATACTCTTGAAGAAGCAAGCCAAGAAAAAGAAAGCAAAACAAACAAATGACCTGCATGTACATTAAGGCAAAGAAGAGAGTTCTGAAGAGTAATGAATTTAAAAGGCATTGCTACCATTACAATTAATATCATGTAACATTTCACTCACATCCTCAGACTGGCTGGTTTTTCTCCTCTTGCCAGAACCATCCACTTCCTTTTCCTTTTTGTCCTACAAGAGGGGGAAAAAATGTTAATTGTCACTTAAACGCTCCCACAGGAAGAGAGGCAGGTCAGGCCATTCTCAGAGTCGCATTAGGGCTGTACCTTAGGGTTCCGTTTGCGAGAGATGCTCTGACCCAACTTGCTGAGGAAGGATATGGGAGACTTAGTGTTGGAGATCAAGGCGGCTTTGTCCTCTGGACTCAGATTATGGTTTTCTGAAAATAACAACAAATACCTGAATATATACATGTATACCTAAATATCTATAACTCTATCTGTAACTATATACAGACCTACTAATTTGTACCTGGTTTATAATTCACAGATGTTTCACCTTATTACATCAAGAAATAAAACATTTAATATTCAATCTTTTTTCTTTCCAAAAAGTAACATTAGGATCATTTTTAATAGTGATTTGAAAGGCACAAAGAATTACCAAAACAAAAATCGTGCTGAGGAAAGTGCTCAGCAGCAACACAGTGGTACTCACCACCAGGGGGCACTGTGTCCTTGAACATCTCATAGAACTGGCTGAGATACATGACCATGGAAAGCTTGTCGGGCTCCCCCACCGAGGCCATCTCTTTCCCCGTCATGATGGGCGAGATCCCAAACTCCCGCTCTGCCACGTCAAAGGCCAGCTGGTTGTTCTTCTCCAGGTTTTGCTCCTCCAGGGATTCAAAGTCACTGCGTCCAGACACGAAGGAAGACCAGAAACGCATCAGATCAGCACCGGCACAATGCAGCAAGAATAACCACATACCTCCACATGTTGAGCATTGAGTACATGCCTCCTAATGAGCGGCACAGCATGTGCACTCACACTGGCTCCATAACACTCTCAGTAGTGTTTACAACATTCCTCTGGTATCAGATCAAGACTACCACGTACACCACAGCCAAACTCTCTTTCTTAAGATTCAGCCAGATCTGTCATGTTGGAACAGCTTCTATGACATAATGGTTTTCCAGAGAAAAACTATTTGGGAAATGGGTGGAATACTACAGTTGTCAAAAATATTAAGAAAGCACTGAAACCTTACATGATGTTTGCATTTTTCTCTTTTCTTTTAAAGATGAACAACCACAAAACCAACACTTAACTTGTGTCTTTGCTAATTTTCCGATTAATGCAATAGAACATGAAAGCATGTGTAGTTTCTGTTTGGAATGAGATAAACATCGTAAGAGAACTGTCCAGTTGTGTCTATTTACAGTAAGTAAATGTGAAATATAAAGTGCTTCAGTACGTCCTTTATGTTAAAACTGATGAGTACAACTCATTTAAAAATCTTGCATTCAAATTAAAAAGAGTATCATTTTGTGTTCAGTAAGCAAGTTAATTAAGCTCCATTTACAGAGTAAATGCTCTATTTACAAAGTCCATATGACATTTTACAGAAATTAACTGTAAACATAAAGAATCAGTTATTTAATCTCTGATAGCTTATTAACATGTTTACAAACTGCAGACATTTTTGAAGAATGAGAAATTGTTGCAGTTACAATTTTAAACAAAATAATATTTGCCTAAAACCATCAAAAGGGAAAAAAAACTATTTTAAAAAGAACACATAATTGCTTATACAATGTATAAACATCAGCCATATTATCGGACAATATTATCAGACATACATCTATCTTGCAGAAACAGGTGTATTTATTCTGAAACACATCAAATTTGTAAACCACAGTTATTGCACAAAGATACCATTTAATTAACTAATTGTGGGGGTAAGGCAATTTTGTGTACCTAATTAATTTAGGGTTGCCACAGCAAAAGCTTGAATTCTTATACTTTGTAACTGTACGCTATGCCACATAAAGATCAAATGGATAGCATCCATTTTCTGAACATTAAATGGATCCTTTCAAAAGATTTTCCAGCTTATATGAGGATGTGTACAGAGCTTTACAGTACAGTCAAGTGTGATTTTCCATATTTATAATTACCATCAGATAAAGCTGCCATAACAGTTTGTCCCAGTTAAGATTAAACATTTGTCATGATTAAATGGTCTCTTAACGGTCTTGATGGTCTTCATATTCTGGCCACATATAGAGACCATCAAAATGAAAAACATGCTTCAATTCATTATCAATTTTAAAAACATACCTAAGTTTCTGTAACATCTTTGAGTTTTTGATATGTACCGTATGATAGGGGAGGGCATGGTGGTGCAGTGGTTAGCGTTGCTGCCTCACAGCACTGGGACTGGGCTGAATTGCGGACATGGGGAACTATCTTAGTGGTGTATGTATGTTCTCCCCATGTTCACAACATATGACTCACTTGCGGCTAGATTCAAGTCAGACCTTGAGCACTAATGGTTGGAAAGCTGCTTAAGAATGAATCAAAATCACTCCAACAGGAAGGCAACAGGAAGGACATTTGACAGCTGCGACAAATCCAGCTTCACCTTCATCTTTCTCTTGAGACTTTCAAACTCTAAAAGAATGGTCTGGCCTGCATTTTACTCTGCATGAGTACAAATTCAATGTTCGCTTTATAACCCTTGAGAATTCAACTATAATTTTAAACATGTTTAGTAAAGTTTAGTCACAACAATAACTAATCATTTGTTTTGGAGTGTATGAGCATTGAATTGATTACACAAGATTGACTATAACGATTATTGGCAACCTCGTAACTTTAACCATTTTTTCACCCTTGCTATTACTAGTACCTTTGTAATTCATAAGCGAATGATCAGCTATTTGTGGAACCACAAACAGTTAAGTATGTTTACTCTTGTATTGGTCTGTTTTACACATTTTCTTGCGGTATTAATACAATTGTGTATTGTTTACTTTCAATCTGTGGATGTGTTTTTTTTTTGTTTTGCTCAACTGAGTCCCAGTAGCCATAAAAGTACTCTCAATTTACCATTCCAATTTCTAATTGTTACAACAAAATCAAGCCACCTCATCACTGCACTACAAAGCTTACTATATGGTAAACAACTTTTAAGAGGTAGCACATGATAACTGTCTGCAATTACAAGGGTATTTCCATCTGGGCTTTATTGTACAAATCTCTATATAAAATGTTTTGACCTTCAACAATGTCAACTTATTCGGACAGAACTACTCACATGAGGTCAGGTCGGTACCGGTGGATGATGGCACAGAGAGCTAGTCCACTCTTCCAGGACATGGTGAGGTCAGTCACATTCACATTCCTGTATCCCTCAGTCTGTCGCTGGCACCAGTTCAGCAATTTACTGGATCTAGCTACTGACTCTGAAATTGTCAAGCATTATATTTTTGTAATGAAACCACATAATTTATCTGCCATAATAATCATGCAATGCAATAAGGACAGGGGAAATTCCTAATACAAAAATTAAGTTATGAAATGTTGCAAGCTGCAAATGTGCAAAAATCTACTCTAGTAACCACGCTAACATGGTATCATTGGTGGTGGTAATTAGTTGAATATAAGAGAGCAGGTGTAACAGATGGGAGAAAATGAAAAAAATGTTTTCAATCACATGATTCAGAATTAAAGGCAGCTAAGCAGGTTTTAAATGAAATTAAACAGTATTTCTGAAGGAAAAAAAAAATATTTTGTAGGCTGCACACCAGTTATAGTTAGTGTAGATTTTAGTAAGGATGTTTGTGTTAGATTCCAGTGTAACTTTGATTAAGGAAAACTATAGAGCAAGCCTCTTCAAATACTCTTAAAATAGTTATAACATGCATTTTGTCTATATTCATTTGTGAAATTACCTTGAACAAGATTTTGAAGCTGACAATTGTCTGAGGACAAGAATAATAAATAAATAATAATAAAAACATTTAAGCAAAGCAATATTAGGCTAAGGGAAATCAAAACTCGTAACAGGAGTCAATGCACCCAGAAATCTGGAAGAGATATTAATGTTTCTTTCTGCCTATTATTATAAGGGCACACTTTTGAGAGCGGTCTTTATTCAACAAGAGAAAATAATCTCATTACCTGTCTACTGTTATAATGACCTAGCTTCTCAAATAAGATGCCTTTGTTCCCTAAACAAATATCTAACTTCAAGCCTTTTTTTAACATAAAACCAAATAATACTGCAACTGTACAATCAGCTTACCATTTCTGGAGAGTTTGGGGGTTTGAGAATTAACAGCATTTTCCATTTCGACACGTGGGTCCCTGGATTCTCCTGTGTCAATAAGATGCCGCACCTTCAGAGAGGAAGAAGATAAAAACGAAAAATTACATTTTTTTACTGTTCACTTTAGTTATTAAAATTCTCTTACAGAGCTGTTTCAATGAAACCAGTAGCAAATACTGTGAAGCGTGAAGTCTTGCTCGTCACTTGCCTATAAAGAAGCACCTAGCATGTTATTGCATTTTGATGGTGCAATCTGAATCCAACATTAGTTATGTTCATACTGCAGCATTGCACTATTTTTTGAAGAAATGCTTTTTTCTCATTTTCAGGACATTTCTTGCTTAGTGATTGTTTTGCTAATAGGCATTAAATAATTATTATTTTAAAATGAAATCATGATTTAAACAAAATCTAAGTTTCAGTTTTCATAGTAACTTACACAAGTTTGATTTAAATAGAAAATCAGTTACTAATACAGTTCTAATGAACAAGTGAACCTTTTAAATGTCCATCTGCAAGTGCCACCGTGAGGACACCAACAAGTTCCTTTTTTCTACATCTTTACTTTTTATTTTTGGATATCACTCTAAAACTAGCATCTCCAATCTACTCCTGGAGAGCTCCCAATTAAATCAGTGATTCTAGAGGGGGTAGGAAACATTAATTGGGATAGATTGCAGGTAATTGCATGGTCCAAAGTCCTCTTAATTCACCACATTGTTCAAGTAATCAATAACTTACAAGTGTTCCCAGTCTGACAAAACTGTTGATTTAGAGTAACAAATGTAACATCAGATTGAGCCTTTCCAGAACCAGGGCTGGGGACAGCAGCCATAAAATGTGAAATTGATTACCATTTTATAGAAACAGGTGCTGTTTCAATTACACACCAATCTTGGCAAGTCCAGAGAAACTAGTATAATGTGACATCCCATAGCTGAGAGAGTTCAATCATTCCTGCACCTTCAGGTTTCCATAACTGTCAGGACAAAACTAACATAGGTGATTATGACTGTTCTTGGTGAAACATTGCAGTCTATTCCAGATTCAGAGAAATGGCATGACAGTGGAGTAGTGGTTAGAGCTCTAGAATCCTGATTGGAAGGTCTAAAACCTCCTCAAAGACTGAAGGTCACCTGAAGGCCAGGATACCAGACTCCTTCAATGATTATTTCACATTTTACAGCTTTGTTTAAGCCAGTGCAGCTCCACTTTAGTTTGTGCTGGCCTAACTTTTCCTAGTGATGACTTGTCACAATTAAATATCTCCTTTCACATATAAAAAACTGCACATGGACAAGTACATTTCATGTGTTGTACCTGGCTGGGCCTCAGTGCATGAAGGCTGATGTTAGGGTAGCGTGTTGTTGGATCAACACTGTACTGACTGAAATTCTTACTGACGTTCTCTGGAGTGGTCTGAGGAAGAAGGCGGTAGATGCTTTCCCTAAAGTGTAGAAAGCAATATATTAAAATCTACCGAGAGCACTCTCTGCTGCACTCAATTATCCATTCTCACACACACCTTCTAACACACAGTCATGTTCGGCAGTTATCTTACACAGAACAGTATTAGCGTTAATGCCCATGGGGCAGTACTCCTGATATAGCCTTCTTAATGCATGCCAAATCCATAACCCCAAATTTCCCCCATGAGAGACGACAAAAGGGAATTAAAATATCATTATAGTTAAGACATGTAGCCCATCATATAAGATAGTATTTTTTACAATTGCCCAATCAACACCGCAAGATGCTGTTAAATGCACAGCTCAGGAAATCTCCTGCATCTCTGAGCAGGATTTAACTGTGGCACAAAGATGGCTTCTCCACTGTTAACTGGAAAAAAAAAGTATCTTCCTCAAGTTTTAGTAAGCTGCACCTTTCACGTTTGTGAAAGAGTCTGTGATTCCCTTGATCCTATGGATCAGAATTCCAATCTCTTATTTTTGAGAAACATTCATACAGTCTCAATTGGAAAACCAGTGACATATTGGAAACGTGACATTCTCTTCCAGTCATGTTAAGAGGGTGATCTGCTGTAATTCACAGAACTGGTTTCAGTATTATTTCATTACATCACTATGGAGTCAATTCTCTTCTTTAAAAGGAAGACTTGAATAAGAGTTCCCTCTCGAAAGGGCTTTTCAAAAATGATCTTGCGCGATATATTCAAACATGCCCTCTTATATATAGAGAGACGACGGCAGTCCCTACCGCTCAGCCAAGACTTCAAGAGGGGAGTTGCCTTGTGCCCAGCTGCGCACCATCCAGGCTGAATCCATGGCAGCTAGAAAGCCCCGAGCAATTCCAGTCCCCATAGGCCAAAAAGGCTGCAGGAAAATACATTACATAAAGGATATAGTACCACTGAATTATTATAAACGCTTTTATAGTAGTGATAAAGTAACTAGTGTACTACAACAGTACACCACCATGCATTTTTACATATATATAGTAGCATACAGGCACAATTCAATAGGTTTATGAACAAAGCTGAGGTAGGTACAGGTATAGGGTGCAGCCTGCGCTGTTGTTACAGTTTAGCTCAGCTCCTGGTCTGCTTTTCACCCCACTCACCTCCAACAGACTGTCCCCCACCAAGGCCACCAGCAGCCGGTGGCCATTCCTCTCGCGCACCAAAGCCGCGTTCTCCGAGGCGTACATGCAGGTGAAGTCAAACATGGCCACGTCCGGCTGGCCATAGTGGTTGATGGCAAAATCCAGCCTGGGCAGCTGGTGATTGGTGGAGAAGTCGGCAGCCTCGCGGGCATAGTTGAGCAGAGCCTCCTGGTCTACGTTCTCCCGCGACAGCAGCAGCTCCGTGTCAGCATAGTCCTGAGGAGGGGTGACGACAGATGAAATACTGCGGCTGGGATTCTTTTAGAGCCAGGGAGCACAAAGTCAATAAACGGTTAATAAAAATAATCTCTTTCAGTTTCTTTCCACTTGCGATTCAATCTCCATCAGAGTATTCAATATCTGAGACATTTACTTTTAGTGGACTACTGAACAGTTATCAGATTCTCCATTAGGAATTCTGACTGTAATCCATGACTAAGTACAGTATCAACTGGGTCTTCAACTTCTTCAAAACATGAGGCTAGTAAACCCAAACTACATATAAACCTGTTGGCAACATCTTATCGGACTCAAATATAGCGATTTGAGGTTCACACTGAAAATACTGTTCAGTCATTTGTTGTGACCTAACCAAAGGTCAAAATGCAGCCACAAGAAATAGTAATAAATAAGCTCTTTACATCTTCAAGTGCTTTGAGATGATTGCTTTTAAAGTCATAACATTTAATGACACGGGAGTTTTCGTAAAAGGGACATGAAAAGGGCATTCCTTTCCTGTGACTACAGGATTATTCACGTGTTTTCAGGGTGTTTTAGACTACATTCTCAGTATAGTCTGCAATTTTCACAATCCCTGCTTGGCAAGGAGGAAGCACTAAACGTATATGCTTTATAGCCTGAAGACAGGATTGTGCTTTTGGGTTCTGCAGACAAGAATTTACAGAGCAAATTGCGTGTCTACTAAACTAGACTAAAGCATTATTTGTATCAGCCTACCCAAATCGTCTCACAATTAAATTAACTGCAAAGACAGAAGCATAAATACACATAAAGGAAACTCAAATGGTGTCAAACATTTGTAGAGGGAAAATGCACATTTGGAAATTCCCATAAGCACTGTGCTATTGTTTAATAACTGTTCTGTTCATGTTTGTACTAGCATGTCTTTTTCATGAATTGGTTCCTTCTACAGTTTTGGGATGGGTGGATATATAATACATTCACTCTTTTAGGTCAATGATCTAGTATAATGATATCCATACTCCATGGATCAAAACTGATACGAATTAAAAACAGCAGCAGTGATCCGGCAAAAGACGGATCTTACAAAGCCAGATTAATGAATGACTCTAACCTTTAGTGTTTTGAGAGAGGTTACTTGCTATTTTGTCCTATTAAACCATGACAGAAAAGTGAAAGATTCCAAGGTATCAGCTTAGCAAAGTAATTTAACATGGATTCCTAAAACCTTTTGTATAAAAAAAAACTTTCCTTTCATCAGTGCAAGGGTGTAGCCATGAACACTTCTCTGCATCTTTCTATTTTTGTAGTTGCTTTAGTTTTTTTATGGTCTGTATTGCTACTCGAACTAGAACTTTACACTGCAATATCTCACACATTTTTGTACATTGAAATCACTTATTTTCTACAGCTGAATGTCATTTAAGCTACCCCTGCAGCACGTTACGCAATGGTTTTGTGGCTTGGGCTTGAAATACACTTTGAGACTGGAAATTATTTTAAATTATCTTATTTTTTGTAGTAAATGTACTGCCTTTTACAAATTTAAAATTTTGTAAAATTCTGATTGGTTTTAATCACAGCTCAAACAAACTTTAGCTCAATAAATTCAGTTTAGTACCAGGCAGCTGGTATCCATGTGGACAGTTGTCTCACCTCAACATAAAATGGTCGCTAAAATAAAAGAAAGAAAATTCATGGATAAGCATTTTGAAAGAGAGAATATAAGAATACTAGTTTAATGTGCCTGATCATCTCCAACTCTTTTCATTTAGGTTGAAATTGTTTATCCAAGTGCCAGAAGCATTAGTGCTACACTTGGAAACAATATCTGCTACTTTATGGGTTAAGCCAGTTGCTGATCATGTCTCTTCAGCCATCCTGCATTCTGGCACAAGATAAAGAGGCCCTGAGCTGGAACCATGCATTTCTTCACAGGGTTTTGAAATGCTCATTAAGAAATAGATATTTTGGCATCTATTAAAAAGGACTAACGTGGCATGACAACACTGGTGTCTACAAAACCCGTCTCTTCGTGATGTTCCATTGGCTCTGAGCTCCAGTAGCTCTGGAAAGTAATAAAATGGCATTTGACACTGTCTGTGCTGCCCTTTATGTTTTGCATACTTAAATATTTCAATTGCTATTAACTACAAATAGTTTTGCAACCTCCTGCCGGGAACACTTCGAAAATGTAACTGCATTAAAAATCTGTTACAATAAACAACTATACCTTGTGTCTGGAAGATAGATTTTCATACATGTCTTTATAATGCCTTGGAGTGTATGTACAACAGATAGTATGGGAAGGGGGCAAATTCTAATTATTATAATTCTGCCAGGCAGCATTTTGTTCTTAACAGCAAACGATCCGGAACAGTATTACCTGTTACATTAACTAGTCTGATGTCACCCAGACATCTCTCTGCCCTGCATTATCCAAAGACCTTTGATCACTCACATGCAATATGACTCCTTTCTCCAGCAGACTCTGTTTTTTGGCAGTCATGACGAAATAGTGCGTGTCGTCCTTGTAGTAGACGATATTTTCCAGGTCAATTCCTACAATCAAGGGAAACGAATTTATTTTTCTTGCTCAGTGGCCTTCATACCTTACTACAATTCATGACGCAGACTGCATAAGGAAATGGAACAGAACAGATCATTACAGTTTACAAACGTACACAAAAGTTTCCATTTCAGTACAAGAACTGGAAACAAGCCAGAAATTAAGCAGTTGGCAAGAATTATTATTTTTAAGTCCCATTTTTAACCTAAAAAAATGTCATTGTTACACCAAACTGATCTCTGTATCTGTGGCTACGTTGAGTCAGACATTTATTCAAGTCTAAGATTCATGGGCTCCCAGGAGGCACAATCAATAAAGGCTTTTGACCAAGTGCAGGCTGAATTCCATGATGCAGGCATTGCGGTCTGAGCTTGGGTTGCTTCACTAGCCAACTACCCAAGGACTTGAGAAGGACTACCCAACCCAATGCACACAACTGGCTGACCACTATCAGGAGTAGGGTTGGAGTAGTTGACCACAGCTCTCACAAATCCCAGCCACACAGTGACCTCTGCACTTTCTACTTGCTTGCAAACTCACAGTGCTGTAGGGATGGGCCTCTCCTTCAATCAAAACTAAATTTTCCCAATAGGGGATTTCATGGCCTCTGATGCTTTAAACAGATAGTTGTTCAAAGGTGGGCAGGTCAGAGGAGTCTGCCTACACTTCCTCATTCTCCCCCATGGGCAGTCGAAGGGTTTGTAGAGACATGAAACACAGAACTGGAAGGACCTAATTGGGTGGGTACAGAACAAAACGTGTGATTCTAATTTTAAAAGAAAAGATTATTTACAATATTCTTCCCAAGTAGCTCCTACAGTAAAAAATCTCACTAAGGCTCAGATTGGTTCAGATTCAACAGGAAGAACCTAACTGGGGGAGTACATGACAAATATGTGATTCTTATTTTAAAAAAAGATTTACAATATTCTTCCCACGTAGCTCCTACAATAAAACATCCCACTGAGGTTCAGACTGACACTATACTCAATACATTACCAGGCTTGACTGCATATATTTAGATGGGTTACAGGGATACCAGCTAGCAGAACGCTGCATTAGTCTTATTTAACAAAAACAAGGACTTGGGCCAGAAAAAGAATGTGTCGTGCCGTTTAGAATGGGCATGTTCTGTAGATGATGTTTATAAAAAGTTAGGAGAAGCATGTCAGGGATGAGTCACAATGAGAGTAGAGCATAAGAATTATAAGGTTACCACATTGGAGGAAGAAAAGTGACAAGCCACATTAGAATAAAGGGATGATAAAGGATATAAATGAGGCCACATTTTAAAAAGGTGAATGAGATGATGCAAGAACATCCAAAAACTGTTAATAGTGGAAATTAAATAAATTTCAGAACAAAACAATGGGGGAAAAAGCTCTAAGAATTGCTACCACAGAAGCAGTCACAGGATGAAGTAAGAGAACAGAGAGCAGTAACTGAGAGACGTTGGTTTTCTTGCTGTTAATTGTTAGTATAGCACTGGTCCTAGAGGAAGACCTTCAGAGACACAGAAGGGTGAAGAGAGGGTGGTCAGAGAAGCAGAAAGAAACAAACAAGAGTGAGCAACAGTCTCAAAAAGCATTCGGACAGAGGAGAGAGTAGCAGAAAGTACAGTGATGGAGAGCAAAGCAAATTCTGTTGAGTACATGGAAGGGATACCCAAGTAGAAAGGTCCAGACTAGGAGAGGTCTGAGGTGACCATGCATAGCTGATGAAGACCTTGTTCAAGAAGCTTTGAATAAAAAGGGACGTCATGAAATGGAATTAGTTCTGGAGGGAGGGGATATGTGAAGATCTTTTGAAATTACAAATAAAAAAACAACACCAACACTACCTGTAATTAACACCAACCAAAGTCTTGCACCAAGCTGTTTTCAATTAATACTAACCACTCAGAGTAAAATGACAGTATGTTTCAGTAAAACGGGACATTAAAATATATTAAAAGGACTTAGCTGACCTGTAGCTTCCCGCAGGTCCTGGAAAAATTTCTGGTTGAAGATGAAGGCCACCCCACTGATCTCTTCCACCTTGGCTTCGGCAGTGGTGTTGCGGTTGATGAAGTTAGCCGTAATGGCAATGGCCAGCTTCCCACGAAACTCCTTCCTGCGAAAACCTGTGAGGAGGCAGAGCAGAAGTGAAAAGATAAGCCACACAACAACACGAAAGGCAAAATCACATAGCACTTTCCAGTGGACGTTATTGTAATCAACACATAACAAGCAGTTTTTCATCATAGAGAACCCATTTTAAATGCAAATATATGACTTCCTATATGGAAAAAGCTGAACCACAAGTATTCATTGAATGTTTTAAAATTTGACTTGGGTTGACAAAAAGGAGGGATTTTTAATGCAGAAATGATCACTTTCTGACACTTTTCTCACATAGCAGTACCTGAGGCCTAGTGAGGCCTCACACTTATTTTGAACTGACTGAATCAAGTGCTCACAGACAGGTTTTCAGGGATGTTAGCCGGTTATACCTAGTGTTACATTTGGTATTTAGACATTATATTTTCCAAACACAAAGAACTGCCATTAAGCAAATTCATAAAGGTTGCATATAAGATTGAGCCCATCATACCACTTTGATAGTCCAGTAGTTAATGGAAACAACATTCATTTTTTGAAAAAGGATCCAGAATTTAGCCCTCAACCACCCACCTGGGAATACTTTTTCTGATACTTAAAAATATGTATGTTTTGACTCTCTGCCCTTATTTCACCTACAGTGAGACTCAAAGTCTGAATGTCACAATATCTATACAGCTTTGGATCTTATACAGTAATGTGAGAAAGAAAATACACCCTGTTAAAAAATCTATGGTTTTACATATGAACATATGTAACATATGAACTTCACCTAATCCTCTCAATGTCCTAACCTCACGTGACAAATAACACACACATTTTACTTTGTCATTATTTATTAAAAAAACAGCCAACATTCAAAAGCCTTGTGTGAAAAAGTAAGAGCGCCCTGCTTTCTTATCAGTTAAGAAGGTAATTAGAATCAAGTGCTGCTAAACAAGTGTGCATCATTAGTGGATTATCAGGTTCAGGTTTGTGGAAACACATGACATCAAATGATATCTGTGATGGTCTTAGAGAACGAATCATTGCTGCTCATCAGTCTGGGAATGGTTATAAAGCCATTTCCAAACAATATGAAGTCCATCACTCTGCAGTGAGAAAGATCATTTATAAATGGATAAAGTTCAAGATGGTTACCAGTCTACCAAGGAGTGGGCACCCCAGCAAATTCAGACCTAATGTTGCACCTACTTGTCGCAAAGAACACCCAAAGTTACATCCAGGCCTCTATCAATACAGTAGACATGAAAGTTCATGGTTCTACCACTAGGAAAAAACTGAAAAGACTTCCACTTTGTGGAAGTAACCAGAAGAAAACCCCTTCTCTCCAAATAGAACACTGATGCACAGCTTAGGTTTGCAAAACAGCACCTGAATGAACCACAAGACTTCTGAAACAATGTCCTCTGGACAGATGAGACTAAAGTGGAGCTGTCTGGCGATAATGCAAAATGACATGTTTGGCAAAAACCAAATCCTGCGTATCACCACAGGAACCTCATACCAACTGTCAAGCATGGTGGTGATGGGAGTGATGATTTGGACCTGCTTTGCAGCTACAGGACCTGGACACCACACAATCATTAAGCCCACTGTGAATTCCCCTCTATACCAGCACATCCTAGAGGAAAATGTGAGACTACGTGTGCAACAGCTAAAGCTTAGTTTAGTCAAGTGGATCATGCAACAAGAGAATGATCCAAAATACATCAGTAAATCTACGACTGAATGGCTGAAAAAGAAAAGAATCGGGATTTTGGAATGGCCAAAGTCCAGATCTCAACCCCACTGAGATGCTGTGGCAGGACCTAAAGAGAGCTAGCATCAACAAATGTCTTTAAACATCACCGAGCTGAAGCAGTTTTGTAGCAGAAATGGGCCAGAATTCCTCACATGCAATGTGAGAGTCTGACATACTCTTACAGGACACATTTACTTCAGGTAATTGCTCCAAAAGAAGATTCCTCACATTACTGAATCATGGGGTACATTTACTTTTTCCACACTGAAATGTGTGACTACTGAATATTGGCTGATTTTGTGGTGTAATAAATAAAGTAAAAATTGTGTGTGTTAACTGTCACATACTGTTAGGACCTGGTGAGGACTAGATGAAGGTCAGATATGTCTTAATATGTAAAACCACAGAACTGTAAGGGGGTGTACTTTGTTTTTCACATCATGTAATTGAACCAAATCTCCCCTCCATATCCATTAATATACACTGAAGAACGTTTTTGTCCATAAATGACAGAAATCATTCTTGTTTTTTATAATTTCTATAATTATTATATGGTGACCAAAACTGAACAATATTCTAAGGTAATCCTATCGTAATTAACCTTAATCATAACATTCATGGATGTAAAATCCATAGCTTTTGTGATATAAATAATGCAGTTTGTGTTTGTTTCTTTCTTTACATTGCCATGATAACTAGAGGACACAGAATAATTATGTCAAAAACAAAACTAACAGGTCAGACCTGCTAAAGTAGGTTAAGTCTTTAAAAAATACAAAATATCCCTTATATATCATAGTACATTCACCCCCTCAAATTTGTTCATTTTCAGCGTGTACATTACATTTAAAATATGACATATAGCACAGATCCCAATCATATGACTAACTCTCAATTACCCCTCTATTGATTCCTGGAATCTCGTGTAACAAGAACTGGATTTTTACAAGTCAGGCTTGATTCTTTCTGTCTAACGCACAAATGAGCAACCTTGAATCTCAACAAACATAAACATTTATATTTGACAAGTGTAGTGTCTAGAGTTCAAGGGATAATAAAAGAAGGGCAACATTTATAACACTGTTTTTATGCAAATATTTTCAGTCCTCACCTCAGGGTTTACACATTTTATTATAATTTAATAATCCCCATTACTAAATGGGGCCTTTTCATGCACGTTACCGTAAATAAGAGAATTCATGTTTGAAAAAATACTATATTTTAATATTTATAAATCATGGGAAAAAAGTTAAAAATAGTACATATATTTTAATTACCTTTAATTAAATAAAGCATAATATCAATTTATAAAGAGCTCTTTAGTAAAATAGTAAAAATAGATATGTTTATACTGTACACTCTGTATGCATAATGCTAGCAATTGTTTAGGATATCCATTCACATACATAATATTTTCACTGCTCTAAAGTGACCCCTCTCACCTTTTCCTCATCTGATATGGTGTTTCACATTTAAAGCATTTTAATGTTTAATTGGGATGGTCAAAGACACAAGGGAATTATTTGTATTTTATATACCTTAGGTCACTGGGTGGAACACAGCTAGGTGCAGCCTGAACAGATTAAAACAACAGACTTTGAGCCCCAGTTGTCAAGGCACTAAGAAACATACCAGTGGTTATACCACTTAACTTACTCAGTGTAGTTAAGAGCAAAGCAGTGAACTCATGGACAAGGTCAGACAATGCATGAAGCACAATATGAAAATAATTAGATGTGGTAATATACGTCCTGCTAAACCTTAGGTCCCCTTATATCTCTACCTGGTAATGTGTTTCTTCTTCCATCGGCCCCAATGATGACATCAAACTCTAACTCGGAGACGGGGTGTGTTTTTGGGTGAACCTCTGCCCTCCAAGCTATCCCTGCAACAGACAGAAAAAAAAACAGACTTCAGATCTATCTCTGAGGGGTGTCACGACCTCAGAAACACTAACATTATTAAAAAGACTACATAAATCACTGTTCAAAGTGACCGCTTACTGCTGTGACAGAACACACAAGTATGTGAAAGTTTAAAATCATTCAACAGTAACAAGCGATTTAGAAAGTTAGTTTGCAGTGCTATTTCATGTAATCAATTGCATACTACAAACTACAAATCTAACTACATTTAATTCATAAATTGACAAAAATGGGTTATCTTTTACAGCGTAGATAACTGTATATTTCTAAAATTACATTTAAGCATTTTTTACAAGGTTTAAATCCTTTTGTCTCTATATATTTTTAGGATGTACATTTGATGGTTACATGAAATTCTAAGCAAAATGAGTATATTTACTTCTCACCTGATCAGTAATGACAAGTACATAAGAACCCCTAGACTGCAGTGCTTGTAAATATATTTGGGGACTTAATGCTGCAGTTCAGTTGAACTGGACAAAATGAGTTAAACACACATAGGAAACTGGACTTTAAAAACACATAGGAAACCCATGGGGGTAGAAGCACCTCGTGGGTTTTGAAAATAGAGCCCAAACAGTACAACCATTCTCAGAATGGAGATGGAAAACAGTTCTAACCCAGTTCCTTCCACAACCCACTGTTTTGGGGCCACAGAGAAAAATATATGATGTTTGAAATAAAATATCAAACTTTTACTTCAAAGGCTGAATCTCACAGGTTTTGCATCACAAACTCATTTCTTTAACTGACGAAAATAACACAATTATGTGCAACTTTATCATATCTTATGCCCATGCTAATCTGTCAGAGAGTACTGCTTTCTCACTGGCTTTTGTTAGAAAGACACCTATATTGCATTGTGACATTTTACCACATATATGTTGATATACATGATTTTCATAGAATCTTTACATGGACTTAGCTGGGATCTGGGAAAATGACATCAAAGAACCACAAAATAATAGATTGGGTTACTAATTTGATCTACATGTTGCATGTAACTTGAAATACAATTTTTCACTGAATGCTCTGTGTCAGCCTAATGGCAACACTTTGCGTTAGAAACACTGCAGACAAAGTCAAACATGTATTCACGCAATCAAGTCTCCTATGGTGTTCAAGTCCTTTGAAAATGTCAAAATATTATACATTCTTATATAAATATTAGTGTCAAAAGACCATGAGCACTTTTAAAAGTAATTTTGCAAAGAAAAGCCATAAAAAGCCTTTTCTTTAGAACTTGAAATAGACATCTGAAAACTAAATAACCATTTTGAAAAAGATCAATTTTTCCAGGACCACATCTTCAATGTATTAGGACCCTATGAGATAATTATAACCTAGTGCAATAAAAAAATGACAAGAGTAATGAAAAAAAAAGACCAACTGCACCAACACTCTAGATTTATTACATCAATCTGAGAACCCACCAACCTAGATCTTTGCAACAATAAGTGACACTTAAAAGATAAGTTCATCATACGGGAACCTTCAAAAAGGGTCAGCCAGCCATTCTCATTTGATCAGAATAAAAAAAGCCTACTAAAAAGGCTGCTGAGAAATGTGAAAGAAAAAAAGTAAATGTGAGCAATGGAATGTAAACTGACATCAGAAACATAGGCACTACATAGTAAAAATGTACTTTGAAAAGAATACTCACTCTCATTCTCCTGGTCTTCAGGGGGCTCAATGAGGCCCCTGAATTCAACATTGACGTGAATCTCAATGCCCAGGATCAGTGCCACTTTCAGCAGCATGAGCTGGAGCTGCCGAATGCCTGAGAGAGAGTGATACATACAAGGCATGAAGTCACATCACACTTTGCATTCACATAAAGAACCATCGAGGCTTTCCAGCAGATAGATTTGTGATAAAAGTGTGGATTACAGATGCACTACAGAAAGCACACTGACAGGCTGCATCACAGTGTGGTATGGCAACTGCAGTGCTGCTGACCGCAAAGCCCTATAGCGGGTGGTGAAAACTGCCCAGTCCATCACTGGGGTTACCCTCCCATCTATCCAGGACATTTATGACAGACGGTGCTTGAGGAAAGCTCTAAGCATAATCAAAGACCCCACACACCCCAGCTACAGACTTTATGATCTGCTACCATCTGGAAAACGGTACCGGAGCATTCGGGCCCGGACTACCAGACTCGGAGACAGTTTTTACCCCCACACTATCAAACTGTTAAATTCCCAGCCTCTCTCACTCTCACTCTCACCTCTCACCTATGATCTGAACCTCACAGTGCCTTCTTCCTTTCTTTCTTACCAAAAACCCAAACACACATTGAAAATCTACCTCTACCATACATGTCAAAAGCTCACTCCCCATAATTTCTTTCCCTTTATTTCATTCTGTTGATGCATATTTTTGCACATAACCTGTTACCTTTTTGTTGTTTTGCACATTGCCTGTTGTTGTTTTTTTGCACATCGTCTGTTGTTGTTTTTTGCACACTGCCTGTTGTCTCTGTCTTTCTTTTGCTACACAATTGTATTGTTGTTGTTGTTGTTTTTTTCTCTTTGTACTACTTATGTCCGAGAGCTAGCTAAATAGCATTTTGTTCTACCATATACCATGTATATGAGTGTAATGACAATAAACTTGAACTTGATAACTCACAGCCAGTTATTCCAAGGAATGTGCAAATTTTCCCCATTTTCATTATTGAAGAGAAAACCAAGAAAAACTGGGAACAAAAAGCCATTTACAGGACCCAACTCACTAATGTGGTCGATGGAGCCGGCACAGAACTTCCCATAGAACTTCTTGGCTCCCAGCCCCCGCAGGTCCTGGATGGTAAAGGGCCACAAGTGCAGGACGTTATTCCGTGAGAAGGCATCCCTCTTCTCCAGGAGAACGACTTTCGCTCCGAGGAAACCAAGCTCAATAGCCGTTCGGAGACCACAGGGACCAGCGCCAATGATCAAGCACTACCAGGTCAAGCAAAGAAACAAGAGAAAATGGAAGTTCTGTTAAGTAACTTAATCGCATCACTAACAGAAAGGTTGCTCTTTTAGGACATTTGAACAAAAACAGAATATTACAATCTGAAAATGCACTCCACGCTAATTTTACCTTTGAGTTAGCACAGGCACGTCCCTTCTTGTAGTCCTTGTGGCTCGCCCTCTTGTCAAGTTTCGCCCAGAGCGCCTTGGCCTTCCAGTAGTTGAGCTTCGATTTGAGTTTGTGGTAGAAGACGCGATAGTCGCTAGGCTTTAATTCCAGAAAGTCGCACAGTTCTTGAAAGGCCTTTAGTGTTCCTTTACAGGTGGTCGCCTGGACAAAGCGATCAAACAGGACGTGGGCCTGGTTCACCCTCTCTCCCCCTGCGCCGCCATCCCCCATGACCAGAGGTCAAGACGCCCCCCTGCAACTCCTGCAGGGGTGCCCAGGGTCTGCCCGCCTTCTCTCTCTCAAACTCTCCTAGGCAGTCTTCCCCCGTCCACCATCATAGGTCTGGAACACAAAATACAAGAATAAATCAAACACAAAATTCTGGCTTTGCTTAACAAGTCCCCGCGCGAAACCCAAACAGGAAAATAAACTCAATAATAGTCCCTCACAGACACACTAAAAAGTCACATGAGTCCATTTCCATCTTTTTCAGATGAAATTTTTTCATTTCAATTATTTCAAATTATTTAGAAGGGATTTCTGTGTAGTTTTTTAGATCTCCATGCAAAAAGCAAACACCTTATTTGAGAAGAACAAAAAGGGTAAGGTGCAGAGAGTAACTTGCCAGTAAAGAAAAATATACTGTAGACAATGACCTTGCCATCTTATCTAGCATTTGGACAGCTAATGACAGGAAATTCATTAGAACACAGTTTCCCACAGAACCCAAACAGGATACACACAAGTGCAAAGGTAAACTCAAAACACACTGACAGGCAGGATCTGAAATCACCGTTACATTTTTTTGTTTTGCTTATTCAGAAAAAAGAAAAAGCAGATGAATAATTCATTTTATTTATACTGCAGTTTAACTCCACTTGACAATGCATTTCAGATATTCATGCTTTCTCTCAAATCAGCTCATATGATACTTTTTTCTGTATTGTCAAATCCTAGACTGAATACCCTGTTTCCCTGTTAAATCAGCAACAGTTTCTGCAGAAGATGTTTTAACAAATACTTTACTGAATTTCTAAATCTCAGCTACCACAACACCAAAAATCAAGGCCTATGCCTACACGCTTTTTGAATTTCTTCTCGGTACAAATAGTCACACCTAGAGTGCTTTCTGCAGAAGGACTGCATCCAAACCGTTTAGTCACACAGCAGGTCTCTTAATTTCCTGGTTCTCGTTGCTATGCAGAAACACACAACACAGGCAACTGTGTCTCAAGAGGGATTCACAAGCCTCAGCTGGAACTATTTAATCCTCTATTGACGAAACTAAAGGTCATATCTTTCTTGTGTCAAACAAACGGTAAAATTCTCTTTTATTTCAATGCTGAGTTCTTGATATTATGTGACAAACTACCTAACATTCACAAACCACCCCCGAAAAATTTTAGTGCTGCAATATTAGCAGTATCCAAACACCCGTTTATAAAACTAGACCAAAAAAATAGAATTTGTGAAGCAGTTGTGTACTGGGGTCCTATTCCTTTTTTGAATCTGTGTTTTGTGAGGCACTATAAAGGCCAACAGCCTGCTGGGAAAGGGCAGAGGGCAGAAAGCAAGCTGAGGAGGGCAGCGTCAGCAGCAGAGTGGGATGGAGTCAGCCGGGGTAACCAGTTGGAGGCAGTGACCCCTGTGTCTCGCCAGGAGCCCGTGACCTTGCCGTGCAGGAGTGCTGTGCGCTGTTCTCCCCCCTTGATCTCTCACCAGCTCTCACCAGCACTAGGTCTAGCAGGAGGAGGGAGAGGCACACATGCAGAGTCCTCTCTTGTGCAAGGACAAAGGCAGCTGTAGAGAGCCAGTAATTCTGAGCTAAGATGGGCTAAGTGGTGATTCTTTTCACAAAAACCTAGAACTGCCAATAATTAATTGGTGGACACTGCAGTTACTACTGTATCCATAAAAATGACATTCTTGAAGAATAAATGTCGTAAAACCCATATGAAAAAGACACCTTTAAGGTTTAATCTGCTATTAGCAAATTTACTAATCCTCAAGCAGTGTGTGAGGTGCTGAAGTCTTCTTTTCTTACTCAGCTGTAAGTCATCCTGTTATGTTCTATATAGTTTTCTGAAATGTTACACTAGAGAAAGATAACTCTATGCTGCCCACCCCCAATTTGAGTTATTATTCCAGGAGAGCTCGTAATCACAAGCTAATTTATTTCAATTTTCTATCTGAGGCATGGTTTCAATTTTTTCTTTTAGCTTTAATACGGTTTAATGGGATTTGTAATTGGCACCAATTCTGTACCAATGTTTAAGTTTTGTAACTTCTCTAATACAGTTTTTAGTTGTCACCAATTGGAACAAACTCTTAATAAGCAAGTTTGGGGGTATAAAGAAATCATTTAAGAAAGAAATCAATTGGTATGCTGGAATCACTGAAAATATGAAGAAAGATATTGCCTGTTTTTGCCAAGTCTGGAATTCCAAAGACAAAAATTTAACAAACATGAACAACAATTAACTTGTTCGATTAGCACCAGATTTAAAAGCTCACCTGGAATGAGAATTCACCGATACTGGGGTCTATAAAAGATCAGGATTAGGAACCACTGCAGTATGTTCAACTCATAGTGTCAGTGTACATACAGACTTGCACATTTCCAGACTCATCCCTGATTACTGCACCCCTGGGGCTCACACCACCAGTGTGTTCCCCCATCAGGTCCTTCTGTTTCAGGTAGCTGGGTAGGGCTACAGATTCATTCTGACATTATGGGACTCCTTAGATGCAAATGACAAAGCCTGTAGACCATTAGGCCTGCATGTTTCCTCAGGTACCACACCTGCATTTCTCAAATTGCTGTATAAATGTCACAGTTACAGAGAAAATAATGTAGTACACCAAGTTACGATAATCTAATACTAACAAATGTAGACTACAATAACGGACGCTGTCACCAACAGGTCCATTACAGAGGTGTCAACTGCCAATTACAGGGAGAGGGCATTTAAAAATTGATTTTAAACCCACACCATCTCACCATCTTAAAATAATTTTTAATCTTTTTTGTAATCAATAATAACACAATTGTGCATAGTATTTCACATGGGGCATTGTTTTATAGGAAAGTTAGAAAAACAGTCACCTATACTATATTAATATTGAATTCCAGAGTATGACCAAATTAAACTTCACATTTCAGATGTTGTGAACAAAAAAAAAATCACAGAAATCTTAAACTGAATTTTAAAAAACAAATAACACCAAGTTCAATGAATTAATGAACTTGTTACTTTTCTGCTAGAGATCCCATCTGTAGGATTCCCTTTGGTGTCACTGTTCAGGATCAATCAAACTTGTCTAGAAATCCTTCTGAGCACAATGTTCTGGTGAGGACAGTTACAGTACCTATTTTATAAAACAATGCAAAGGTTTTTTTTTATCACAAAAGTAATGCCGTTTTTTAAATCCCTGTGCTTAGTACGTGTTAGTTACCTTTTCTCCCACAGCCTCAATTATGCAACAGAATCTTTAATGAAATAATTTACTCAATGAGACTTTTTTCCCTAAACAACCAAGGATTTAATGTTTGATTCTATTGAAGAAATACAAATGTTCAAAGGGTGCAGGTTTAACATTTAAGGTACATCAGGATTTGTACACTGTTATAATAATAGCTACATTTATATATTACCAGATGCACACATACAGTATGTAGCTGGACTCCTTATTCACATGCAGAAAAGAGCTGTTACTACAAAAAAAACAAAACAAAATAAGAACCACGAGAAGTGCAGGCACCATTCATTTAACTTAGGCTTATATTTCATCACATACTTCACAGATTGGTCCAGGTACATTTTTTCTGTACACAGGGTTACAAGTTAAAAGAGGTGTACAGGTTTTCCAGCTTACAGTATTTTGTGGGACATCAGTGCAGATAGAACTGCATTCATGTACACTGACATGGCAACAGCTTAAATGCCTGCTCACCCCCTGCATATCTCACAAGAACCCAAAGTACAATTTGGTCTCCTGAAGCACAATTACCAGGAAATACCCATTTAAAATTATTTTAACTTCCCTGTCCCTAAAACACCGCATCAGATTCACCAACATGTGTGTGTACTGTACTTTGTTCCAGACTCCCACAGTCCACTGAATACAGTGCCCCCTGTTCAGTTATCAATGCATTCATTCTATTTGCATCTTGTGGGTTTTTTCCCCTGCAAGCTTTCAATGCTGAATTTCATACTAAATGTTTACCAGCAACAGAAGTACTGTATACGTACATGGTTGTCAAGTAAAGTTCAGGAAAAATAATAAGTTGAGCACTTGGCTGTACCAGATATCCTGAACTCAAAGAGGAAGCAGTAAAGTAAAAAGTAGCTCTCTCATTAAATACACTCAAAAAATGTCAGGCTACAGAAATCCAGTGCCTATCCAAAGTAACAAGTTCAAGGTATAAATTAAGCAAACGAAGAGGTAATGAACCCCAGGAAATGTTTGGTTCCCACAGGTTTTTATAACTGATTTTATAATAGAAGAAAAAGATGAGGGAATTAAAAGTGCTGCGCTGTCCCCCACACAAAGCCAAGACTTACTGTATGTCCTTTAATTCCCTTTTCTTATGGACACAGTGCTTTCTTTGTCTTAGAAACAACAAGCTGCAATTTTTTCAGACTCTTGGAGCAGAATTACATCGTACTCCTACTAAAAATAGCAGAGCTGATTACATGTTTGAATATGCAATGTACATATATTTCCTACCACAGAAATGTGAAAGTCATTTAAAAAACTAAAGCTTATACCATAGGTTTAACCATACAACTTAGCTGTTCTTTTTTTTTTGTAAGTGACAAAGGTCACATCCTAGTGCAAAAAAACCATCCATTATCTGTTACTCAAAACCAAGCCCTCAAATGCACTGTAAAAACTAAAGCCTCAAAGAACTACTGTATAAACCAATTCACTGACAGCTGCTCTCTCCCGATTACTGTATGAGCAGGTAATGTCAAGCTACCAATGGAGAAGTTAAAGATATCCAGACAATACCCAACAGAACAGATTAACCATGTCATCAACTGGAAGCCTTTAAGACTAAAGGAAAAATGTTTAATTACAAAAGTGTTTTTACAATATGCTCTGTAGAGTGAGGTAAACATCACAATAGTTCAGGTGGGTAGCTGCGTCAGCATGCGTAGGCTGCAAAGGAACAAGTAAAAGCTTTATTCCATGCTGAAAAAAGGGAGATAGAAAACACATTTCGGCCGCGGAGCCTTCTTCACACCGGAGGAAGGCTCCACGACCGAAACGTTGCGTTTTCTTTCTTCTTTTTTTCAGCATGGAATAAACACCACAATATATACTTTAACTTTAAGTTCTTAGAGCACCCTTCTCAGTAACAATTTACAAATATAAAATTTTCCCTCAATTGAGGACTCACTCATTCACACACTGTTACAAAGTAATTTGCAATATCAAAGAGAAACAGCGAAACTAAAGAAGCTTTGCTTTTCTTCTGGCCACGATAACATGTTTCTGAAAGTGACATTATTGTTTTTTCGAAACAAGCAATGTAAGCATTCCATTTAATTATAAATAGAAATCCTATTCCTGTTTCCACAGCAAGGACCACAGATCAGCCTATGAGTCAAGTCTTTGTCCCTTTGGCTCCCAGTGGGTGGAGTGGGTATTCAGAGTAAAAAACTAGACAAACCTGGAACGTACTGTAACTCAATCCAAGCACTGAGCATCAGAGTAAGCTTTCATGGTACCAAGCAGGCACAGTGTTGAATTCTCTAAATACAGCTGCATTATCTGTTTAAACTAATATAAGCTTAATGCTGTGACATAGGAGTATTGCATTTTACATCTAGCGGCAAATAAACCTTCAGATTGGTGGGAAAATCAGAAATGATGTATAGACAGGCACTGAAAGCAGATAACAGGATTAACTCCTGGAACAGTCAAGGACACACTGTACTGTACACTACATCATCAGCAGCTCACAGCAGCTGTGCCTCATTCGGGTGTTCCCCTTAGGAGCACTTACACACATATCACTCTCACTTGCTCTTCGTAAGACATGGAGATTCACAACTGTTGTTTTTTATTCATCCAACAGACATGCAAGTCAGAACCTATCCCTTTATGTTGCTATAAGTACAACAGGTACTTTGAGCAGCCATGTTCCATTAGGGCTGGGCAATATGGCCTTAAATGTATATCACGGTATAATTTAAATTTTGGACACTAACGATGTACATCACAACATATTTTTTTCCTCATAATTTCAATAGAACATGCTTTAAAAGGAGTACAAGAGATAGTAATTTTTTATCACTGGAGTTAACTATTAGGTTATTATTAACTGTTGGTAAGCTACTGTGTTGTTTCTTTAGTATTTTTGACATTTCGTGTTGAACTGAAGTAGAGGTCGACTATTTTAAGAACATTTTTATTTTGCAGAACTGAAACAATACAATAATCTTATGAACATGAATTAAATAAGTAATTGTGTAATACTTCATGTAAAATTCCTATAAATGTAAATATCTTAATACTTCTTAAAACAAAATACAATTACAAAAATAAGTTAAAAAAATATTCAAGCATTCTCCACTTATTTGTGTTTGCACACGGGCACACCGAACACGTGGGTTTGTTTTCACAGAAAGGGGAAGAGGACGCCTCGTGTTTTTATTGGCTGCAATGACCTCGGATGCGCCATAAACCGCACGTCTGAACCACCGAAGATCAATAATTCTGAACCTATCAAACTTCCAAATATCAGCAAGATAAACATTTTCAGAATTATACAATTGGAGCTAAAATACGGCAGAATTTGAAACCATGATGGTTCAATAGTAAAAATTTCCAAACCCTGTTTCACAACGATGCTGGCGGCGCAATCTATGTAAACATCAACATCTATTATCTACCGTTATAAAAGGTATAGCCAAATCCATTTTTCTACCAGTATACCGCCCTGTGTTCCATACAAAAGAAGTCTATCACGTCTTAACCACTGGCTCTACAAAAACGTGCTAAAAATCGTGCTCCAGAGGCAAATAGAGAAAGTAGTCTCATTACACAGCACTACTGTATTTACTGTGAATGGAATGTTTTAAAAGCCTTAATGTATTGGCCACCAGTCAAAACCAAGGCCTATTACAGTTGTTCAAGGTAATACAAGCTCATTATACAACATTACATTTAAACATTAAAGCCAAGAACAATCTTAAGCTTTTCATGTTCCAAAAATAAGTAAAGCTTGTGTACCTAAAAAAACAGTCTAGATACTGGTGTGCTTCAAACTTTGGATTGTTTTAAGCTTTAGATGGTGATGAATGCAATCTGTAGTTCTTTATCAGGAATTATCCACATAAAATGTATCAAACATATTATCAGAGGTTCATCTATTAAAGGGGACAGATTTAGGTGTGTAGGCCTGCCATTTGTGGTAGTTTGTATTGTCCAGGAACTGTCTTTGTTCATCAATGTTGAATTAGAAATGATATATCTAGATTGTTTTTTAAAAAGAGTATAATTTTAATTAAAACTTGAAGCCACAAATTGTATGGGTGAAAGAAGTCAAAAACTGCAAATAAAAATCAAAAATGAAAACGTTGAATGTGTAGGCATTTCTTCCACCTGACTGAATATTTGTTGGAAACACTTTTGGAAAAAATGTCAACTGCAAATCTTTACCAACAAGGTCACAACCAACTTTTTGCTAATTCCTCCTTGCAACCTTGCTCAAGATTTGTCAAGTCTTGCTGCAGATATACAATCAGATTCAAAACAGGACTCTGGACCACTCAAGGACATTAACTTTCTTCTTGTTAATCCAAGCCATTGTAGCTTTGGCCTAGTGCTTTGGTTCACCGTCTTGCTGAAAGGTGATTTCATACATTTTTCCCTCAATGCTGACAAGTTTCCCAGTCCTTGCTGATAAGAAGCAGTCACACAACATAATGCTACCACAGTGCTTGACAGTAGGGATGCAGCTGACAGTGTGTTGAGCTGTGTTGGGTTTGTGCCTGATGTAACACTTTGCATTTAGAGCAGATTCACGCTAGTGAGTCATAAAAGAAATTCCAAACGTATTAACTGCGTTCAGACAGAAGGCACCACTATTAATATCAGCCAAGTCAAAGATACCATGGCCACATCTCACATGGTTGTGTCATTATGCTATCTTTATGCCGTCTAAGTCCATACATTTTCTAATGTTTTGGTCTTCATTTTTAATACCCTAGGAACTGTCTCAGTTTTCATTTGAAATCTCCTTAGCTTGACAAATAACAAGGCTAAAAAGCTGATGGTAAAAAAAAGAAAATGATGCATTTTTCCACCCCTCAAGTCCCTCCCTTAGTTACAAGAGACAAATTCATAAAGAGTATTAGATCACAGCCATGTTGCTTTGTATCTTTGCATGCACAGAGATGCACTGCATCATTTACCATAAATTCCTAGCCAGAACAAGTGTCCAAAAGTGCCTAGGAAGAAGTTGCCATTTTAATCAGCAACTCAGGACTTTGGCAAACATGGCACAATTAAAACATATTTTTTACAAACACAAGTTATCTGCCTACAGTATGTGATCCACGGATGTTTCTTTCTCTTGGAGAAGTGACAGTAGAAATGTAACTGGTCTGCCCTCCTTCAGTGGTAAAATACACTTAGGAATCAAACTTAAACCACTTAAAATATGTATTTTTTCATATTTAGGAGGCAAGTTAATAATAATTGTAGTAATAATTGCTTACACTTATATAGCGCTTTTCTGGAATCTCCACTCAAAGCACTTTACAGGTAATGGGGACTCCCCTCCACCACCACCAATGTGCAGCATCCACCTGGATGATGCGACGGCAGCCATAGTGCGCCAGAACGCTCACCACACATCAGCTAATATCACCTTAATATTACAATAGGTATTACAGTCATTCTCAGCTGACAGTTCAGATGTACAGGTAAGTAGGGAACGTTTTGTTAGGAGACCTATGACAGGAGTTTGAAACAGCAGGCAGATCCTGCAATGGCTCATTAGGTTGCACTTGGATTAGCCAATCAAAAGCTAAGAAAGCAGTGCTGGCTTTCTGACTCACAATGGGCACACCCTGGATTCAAACAGATAGCCCCCGGCCTTCTTAAGAAAACACAGTAATTGCCTGTGATATCATCAATCCTGCCTTTACAAGTTAATTGCAACCAGCTATCATCTCCCCCCACCCCAAGTCCTGACTAATTTGTGGAGGCTTCCTCGCTAATTCTTGCATTGCTTTCATTATGTGCTAACAGCTGTAAGTGGTTTGCAATACATTGTACATATTGCTACCATCTACATTCTTTTCAAGAAACATGCAAGACACTCCAGAGATACCCATGAGACTGTGCAAAGGTCATTTACCAGTCTTTCGATCAGAATCCAACACATTGTTCTTGTTAATACTGCTGAAATTGGAGTAACTTTCCAACCACAAAAAAAGAAGAAGAAAAATGTAATTAAACGTGTGATTTTAAATGGTTGTCTGCCGTTATAAACACTGTTTATGTTAAGAATCACTTCTTTTCCTTTTTATTAGAGGCCCACCAATGTTGATTTTCCCATTTTGTTTTCTTATCAGAGCTTGGCTGTTATTGATTTTTTTCAGGTCTATACCACTAATTCTCCTCCATCCATTTTTCACAACGCCACTTAATCCCAATAAGAGATGAGGCAATGTGGACTCTATCCCACATGCACAAGTCACAAGTCGAGACATGCACACTGGACAGGATACATTTAGTACAGAAAAAACACCAGAAGCCAAGATTATAATTAAATATGGATCTCAGATTCCTCTAGTTTCCACTGATGTTCTAATCTCTCTTCAGAACCACTCCATTCATTTACAGATTTCATCTCTTTATGCTTATTCCCTAAAATTCCATCTGCATGAAGTTTCACACCTCCTGTGCCCATTCTCAGATGCCATTTTTTCTGTCCTTCGTCACTGCATTTCTCTCTACCTTACACCTGAAGAAGGTGCAACAACAAAAATATATTTTACGATTTTATCATCTTATACTATAAATATGCTTTTGAGGTGAAACTGGGCATTTTGACCTTAAGTGACACACTAAATTGAAATTCACTTCTTGCATGAAAATGTATATTCAGCAGTTACTGCACTATGTTTTAAGCAGTGAAACAACAGTATAAAGAATCCATTATTGTTTTAAACTTTTTGAATGAAATAGTTAAACTGAAAGGGAACGCCCTACTTCAGGATTTGGGGGCGGTGCGGTGGCTCTGTGGCTAAGGATCTGCGCCTGTGGCTGGAAGGTTGCCGGTTCGTATCCCACGGCCGGCAGCGAACTCCTACTCTGTTGGGCCCCTGAGCAAGGCCCTTAACCCCAACTGCTCCGGAGGTGCCGTATAAATGGTTGATTCTGCACTCTGACCCCAGGCTTCTCTCCCTGTCTGTGTGGAGAACAAGTTGGGTTATGTGAAAAGACAAAATTCCCTAAAACAAGAAATTGCATATGGCCAATAAAGTGATCTTTCTCTCTCTCTTCAGTGTGAGCTATCTGGAGCAGAATGATCAGAAGGATACTGGGTACTGAGCAGACTGAACCAAAGAAACCTCAGTTCTGCTTCCTGTGCGATAATGTGACGGGCAGTTAAATAATTTCGGTAATGAGAAGTAATACCCACCCCTTGGACTGATTACCTGTGTTCCTCAAGAATATCAATGGCCTGGTGATTTTGGATGACATCAGTCAACCGCTGCTTTCTGTTCAATGCCTATTCGAAATCCACAGTTCTCAAGCAGCTGGGATCCCCACTGGAGCCCTCATACTTGCAAAGAGAGACACTCCATGTGAAAGCTTGCACTTTAGCCATTTACATCTTTTCATGCTGCAAGCCCTGAGCATCACAAAAGAGCCTGGGCATCTGCTTCCTCTGCTGTGGACACTGCAGCTCACAGGCCTCTCGCCAGGGAGCAAGCCTGGCCAGTCTGAACCAGCTGGAATCTGGCCAGACTCAGCGAACAGGTTCAACAGACAGCACTGCTTGGACACTCCTCCTCACAACGGCCTCAAACGCCAGATTCAGGCACACAATGACTGGAACACAGGGACCTACTGTCCCTGTGCTCCAGACACACACTTTTACCACCTGAGACACATAGAAACTCCATGAAGCCTACTTTATTGGCCATATACAGTTTCTTATATTAGGAACTTTTCTTTTCACCTGTCCCAACTTGCTCTCCATGAGACACACAGACACATCTGTGCAAGCTTCAGCAGTTGCAATTTCCTTTAAGAAAGGTTGTTCCTCAACAGTACAACCTACAGTACAGGCAGCAGCAAAACCAGCTCTTTGACAAATACAATCCCATTCAAGTCTTTAAAAACATTAAACACCTTCTCTGCTCACCTTCTTTTCTCTCTCTCAAGCTTAAGAACCCCATTAAAAAAATATTACATCTTCATGGCATCATATAGTAATGAAGCAAATTATAACCACCATCATATAACCTATAAGGAGCACAGAATATTTGTCTCAACAGTAACAGTAAACAGTAAAAGGCTTTTAATTGTTCATAAGCAGCTTTATCAATTTAAAATTGCAAACGGTAAGCATTCAAGGTAATCTGTGGAAGAACTGGTTAATTTACAGCAAGAGTACAGCTAAGGGGTGACATTAAACATTAAGTCAATGTCTAGATTCTGGCACAGTCAACGTTTGGAGGTGGTGCTGAAACAGCAGGACTAGCTTGTACTGAAGAACAGTGGTTCTCAATGGGGGGACATGCATGGGGGTACTTTAAGAGTGTTGAGGGAATAAGAAGATAAAGAGAAAAATGCTAAAAAAAAATAATTTAAAAAACAATTGGGCATTACCATGTACATTTCATTTTATTAACATTACCAAGTTTTATATTTTCAAATTTAAGATGCCTAGGTAATGCATGGATACATTATCCCAGTTGGAAGAACAGTATTATTTTGAGAGGGTTAACTAGCCTGTGTACTGTATTCTATAATTCAAAATAGCTGAATGTGTCACCAGCTAGAGAAAAACCTAAAAAAAAAGGAACATGACTGTACAGAAAGTTCAAAATGATAAAGTCAGTAAGTACAGCAGTTGCTATTTGGATTTACACGTTGGCTCCTATGATAAACCCAGACCAAAGAGTCTAGTCTCATGGAGCTCTGTTATGTATGAATGAAGCAGTATCTGGTAAAACATGCTTGAAAATAACTAACAGCAACCTGGCAAACCAATTGAAAACTGAATGGTGGCTCTAAAGTTTCAAATATTTGAAGAAAATGTTCGTTCACAGCACTGAAGTCAATTTAAGTTTTCTTAAGGGCAAAGATCTCAAAGCTCTCTCAATTGGATATTGCAATAAAGCACATATAATTAGCAAATATATCATTATTCCAGAAGCAGTGGATAACTGTAACATTTTGGGGTTCCGACTGTTTTCAAAACTGGCAACATGGCAGAGAATATGCAAGAGAAACTACTAGAAAGACTGAAAAATGCATAAGCATGCACGATGGAGGTTGAAGAATCTATAAATATAGGAAACAAAAATGAAATGTTTAATTATTTTTAAAGCAGCAAAGGCTTATTTCTTTCCAAGTGCCTCGTTTATTTCTATTTTTAAAGCCCCATGAGTACACATTATTTACTTCAGAAATACTAAGTTGCCAGAGAATCTTAAAAAGCTGCTGCTGAATTCAACTTTGAACTTCTAATTTACCTTCAAAGATTTATGTTATGATATCCTTATAAGGCTTTTTTCAAGAAACAACTGGACAAGACCTTTGGATCAATAAGCACAGCTACTGGCTGTCAGGAAAGCTAGATAAACTCAGTTAGCGCTTCTCATTTGTAACCTCACTCATGATCTTAAGTTCTCACATGACAAAGCCTGAATTCTCTTCAGTACTATTCAAAAACAGTGTTTACCATTTTGACACATTGATTGCATATATTCATGTATCAAAGGAATGTACATTGCATATATTGTATATTTGTTACTGTACAAACAAAATAAATCATTAAAATTCAGTGCTTTTTTCTACTGCATACTCATTCATTCTACCTTTATATTCATTCTACCTTAAAATGATAAAACCACAAAAGGATTTTAAAACATAACTTTTTCCTCCCTTCATACTTTCTTGCTTTTGGCAAACATTGTAACATGACCTAAGAAAAAAATCAATTTTTCTAGTTGTCCTAGCCTCCAAGGTTCATTTCAAGTCTTTACTGTCAGTACAGTCTGATATACTCCTTCAGCCAAGAACAATAGGAGCCATGCACAACCGATTTTGAAGCTGAAGCAGCTAGCATCAAAAATAGCTCAGAACTCTTGGCCATAAAAGGAAGCTACTGTTAGATTTATCTAAAAGATTTTTTTTAACAAAAAAAGCTGCTAAGCATAACTCTTTGAGCTGCTACAGGACAATATTTAGCAGCCTCAATGGATTTCAAGTTATCAAATTTCTATTAGTAATGTAATCCTGGACCATTGCTGACACGGTTTTCAAAGGCCTACATCTGATTAGCAGTGGTTATCCTGAAAAAAAAAAGACTAAGAAAGCTGCAGAAGAGTGAATTGAATTGTTAAACAATCTATAACCCCACCACAATGGCACTGCCCTTCACAAGACTCAACAAAAGTAAAACCCATCTAAAACACAGATTGGAAGACGAATGTCATTTCTCTATTCATTATGAAATTTACAGCTATTTTATTACAATTCACACAGACGAAGTTTAAAAAAATCAAAAAGCCCATGTGCACACTGCCCTAATACTAACCTTGGTTCTAAACTAGAAAGACTGTTTTTACTGTAAATTGAATTAATTGCATAAAGAAATGATCAGGTATTTGAGCACAAGGCATCTCCTTTTTAGCGTTTTCCTCACCAGAGTCCTTTTTAAATTTGTAGAAAAGTGAAAATGTCCTGTTCTAGTACTGTACCTTACAGCCTTATGTGACAATGTGACTGATGAACAAGTAAAAAAAGAATACCCTGCCAAAAAAAGCCATGACCATGTTTAACTTTGCCCTTTGAAGATGCATTTTCTTTAAGTCTTCAGTCTTAAAAAGTATTTCAGTCTATGAATTATGAAAAATTTCATAGTTTAGGTTCTTTGCTGAAGAAGACTTTTACCCAAACCTACAGACTGAGTGACATCACTGCATCAGAAAGTGCAAGGAATTTGCAAGAATCTCAGAAATAAGGGGAGAAGGATTTCTTAAATGTCCATAACATTTATTAGACACCTGATTTGACCAACAATAAATGAGAAATAAGGGATTTGTCATCCAAATTTCTGAATATGAATCATCCGAATCCACTGGAAAGTTTTACAGTGCAGTCTGGTTTTTAGAATTTTCTAGAGCAAGCTTGTGTTTGAGAGAAAGGCAGTGAGAAGCACACTGGAATTAAATGACTTCAGTTTTGGTCAAAACTGCAAACCACATTATCACATTGCCATGAATTAAAACAGTTTCCGCACAAACTAAATAGAACCAAATTGCTATTCTTCTAAAATGATGATGACTAATGGCATTGTATCATGTCAAAGACAGTTCTTTCCCCCAGAACACTGGACCTTAAAAGAATTCCCACTTAGACCAACCCAGAATTTGGTCTATTTTTTATGCTATACACACAACATTTAGAGTTGATGTTGTAGACTTCTGCTTTGCTTTATTCTCTCATATTAATTACAAAGCTGGGGTTTAAACTTTGAAACAGAGCGAACTGCCAGAACTCGAGACAGCTTTGACTTGTACTTAAGATAATCAGACTAACCACAGTAAATTTAAAAAAGTAAAGAAAGTGAGTTGCTATGGGACAGGCTGTGCTTCCTTTGTGAACTATGGAGTCAAATGTGCTCTGTATCTCACTGTACTTCAGATTACATGTCCCTAGAGAACACACTGACTGCTTGAAGTTTGCATCTTCAGAGCAGCCAGTTATGAAGTGTGCACTGTTAGATACGGCTTGCACAACAAAAACAGTTAAGTCAGTTCACTACCTCGGTAAGCCAGTTGTTTTTCACATCTAAGTGAGACATTGACCTAGTGTGCTATCTTTGTCCATTCTTATTACCCAAACAAGCCTGGGAAGTTCTTTTTTTACTGTAAAACACCCCAAAATTGTTCACTTTATATGGCGTACAAAGTTATAAAAGTAAGAGATTTAACCAGTATTTTGTTTCCTTTAAATGAGTGCTATCTTTCATCTGCCCTACATTATGCTGCTGCAGTATCAACACCACCACCAGTATAAGTGTTATTGTACATATTAAAATTTGAAATGTGCAACTGGTATACAATATTTAAAACCATTAAGAACCCCCCTTATTTGCCTAGACAGTTTGAAAGTCATACACCAAACATTTTAAACATGAAAAACAGTATTTAAATTTATATATAGCAATAGCAACAAGTGGACATTTGTATAACAGAGTACATGAAACTTATTCTTATGAAGTTTCACCAGGTTCTCTGGCTACTTCCCACCTCCAGAGACTTGCATGCTGGATTGGTTTAATTTCTAAATTCTCCCTTCCAGACATCTCATGCGTAGGTGGTTTGTACCCAATACATATATTCAAATGAGAATGACAGACCACCTCTTACTTGTGTCCATTCTGATGTTATGAAATGGTTTTAAAGAGCTTGTTTTACTCTGTGGTTGAAGCAGCAAGTGGGTTAGCACAATGGGGTAACAGCCAAGAGTTTTATTTTTACACAACACAGACAACTTAAATTCATCAACTTGACTTCTCACGGGACATGACCTCTGACCCCAGCTATAAACCAAATGGCTCCCCAACAATATTGTCTGATATCCATTCTAATAGATGGCTTTAAGAGGAAGCTTAAGATTCATGTGCTGATAAAACTCTCCGACAGCTAGACGGGCAATTCAGGCGGACCCTGCTGATGCGGGATTAACGCTAGGATGAGAGAGAGAGAGCTAGACAGGGAATTGATAGTGAAATGCAGGCTAATACCATTCTTGCTGGACATAAGAACACTTACAAAACATGAGCTTGTTTGGCTTCTTGTATCTTAATGATCTCACAATCCCATCAAGCTGTTTATTAAACAGAGTTTACTTGCACAAACGTGGCACCAGACTTTGTCAAGTATCCTCCAATTTCTGTCCTTAATGTTCTCAACCAATTTCCACTTGTGTCTCCAGGTCCTTACACTGTTAATATTGTCATTCTGCTCTGGAATGACAATAGCTTACACTTTCAGGATTGTGAATTTTACGATTATCTATTATTACAAACTCTTACAGTGGTTAGACTGAATATGGTAAGTATTTATAACTGTGGGAAAACAGGGTTTTATTTCTTCACCTCTGGCTATTAAGGAGTAGTCAGGTTTTGAAGATCAGTTATAATTAATAATAATAACAACATTTGGGTTTTTCATCTTCACAAAGAAACCTATAAACTTACTTTCTCACAAATTATTTCTTCATTTATCTTTCTGTAGAAAAATGTTTGGCTGGGGAGCACTAAAAGTTTCATTCTGCCCTAAGCAAGAAGACAAATTGTCAATAAAATCCCTTATCTCTTTGTACTCTACACCACTGGCCACTGACGGGTCTCTTCGCTCAGTCTGTCATCTAAAAAGTAGGTTTCCTCTCTGGGCATTTTACAGGAAGTTGGATTTCAGCACCTATTCTCAAACATCCTAGATGAGCAATAAGAGGTTTGTAAATGGCAGGAAACGTCTTACGAAGACAGCAGATTAACGAGTCCCAGCTACAGAATACTCATATCACAATTTCCATAGCTACATTAGAAAGTGTTCAAAGGTGGGCATGGTACAGTAATCAGCGCTTCATTATTCAACACTGCCTTCTCCATAGTTTCTGGGACAGAAAACGCAAAGAAAAAAATCTGAATTTTCAAAATACCAAGATATAAAATGACAGGTCATATGGGCTGTGTACCATTTTGACAAGCTGTATAAGACTTAAAATTCTTATCTGTACTCAAAATATCTTCAAAATCACTTCCTCTTTTATATTACACTGGTTGTTGTTACTTTTTCTAAGCAATGTTGTCACTCAATACTACCCCCACCATTATACACGGTGCATCCCTTCACATGCTTCTTTTAATAATAATAATAATAATAATAATAATTGCTTACACTTATATAGCACTTTTCTGGACACTCCACTCAAAGCGCTTTACATTCTCCCCTCTCCCCTCCCTCCCAGGGGACTCCCCTCCACCACCACCAATGTGCAGCATCCACCTGGATGATCTGAAGGCAGCCATAGTGTGCCAGAACGCTCACCACACATCGGCTATTAGTGGGGAGGAGAGCAGAGTAATGAAGCCAATTCATAGATGGGGATTATTAGGAGGCCATGATTGGTAAGGGCCAATGGGAAATTTGGCCAGGACGCCGGGGTAACACCCCTATTCTTTTCGAGAAACGCCATGGGATTTTTAATGACCACAGTGTCAGGAGCTCGGTTTTACGTCTCATCCGAAGGAGAGTGCCTGTTTACAGTATAGTGTCCCCATCACTATACTGGGGCATCAGGACCCACATGCACCGCGGGGTGAGCGCCCCCTGCTGGCCCCCACTAACACCTCTTCCAGCAGCAACCTTAGTTTTTCCCAGGAGGTCTCCCATCCAGGTACTGATCAGGCTCACACCTTCTTAGCTTCAGTGGGTTGCCAGTTGTGAGCTGCAGGGTGATATGGCTGCTGCCAATTTTAACTTTTAAGGGCAGGATTCTCCCTCCCAGTGTAAGCTTATTGAGTGAAAGGGGAAGTTTATGATGTTCAAAACTTTTTTCCCCATGAGATTTTCTAGTCTGACCTCATCAGAAGCTACACAAGGCAGGGTCTAGTCAGTACTGGAATGAGAGACGTCTGAGGAAAATGAGATGGGTGCTGTAACAGGTGCATTCTTACTTTAGGACCAGAAACCAATGCACCAGCATGGTGTCAGGGCACACCATGTTGCATGCGATCCCAACCTTCTGATGAGTCTTCAAATTGAGGTCCCAATTACTTGCTATGACACTTTCCTACAGTAAAATAGCTGTGGCATTAACTCCAGTGTCCTGGCTAAATTCTACCCTGGTTTTTTACAATCCAGCCTATCCTATTAAAAAGTTTAATTTTTAATTAAGCTCAAAAAGCAACTTCTCACTTCTCCACCCGATCAACTGGGTGGTATGGCCGTTGGCATGACTGGGTCACTCACCCACTTCACTGGGTGAGCCGGAACGCCTCCTATGAACTCTCGGATGCTTTGGGAAGGACTATCAATACAATTAATTAGGAATCATGGTGAAGTTTAATTTTCAGCAAAAACAAAACAAGGCTCAGATTCTTGTACTGGACCTGTACAGTGCCCTGCCCTTTGCTGCTCCATGCCCACACTCTGACTACAGCCCTGACTGGTGCAGTTAAGGAAATTCTTAGCAACAGTAGCTAAGGAAGTGTGAATCAGAAGGAGGTGTGAGGAAAAGGAAATGCCTCCAGGCTCTTTTCCTTTGATGTGTCAGTGGGAGTTCCCTGGGCCGGAGCTTGGCAACAGTCTGACTATCTGTGCACAGCAGAGAAGCAGCCAGGGCCAGAAGGAAAGAGGGCAGAGGGAGCAGCAAATGTGTGGGTTTTTTTTCTTAAAGATAAGAATGCAATGGGGCCCAGAGGGGCACATCCAAGACAACTTTTCACACACTCTAGAGCTTAAACAGTGGCACGGGACCTAAAGAATTCCTTTAAAACATCACTGCAATTTGTAAGGGTGACAGTTCTATGGGAGAAAAAAAAAACAGCATGCCTGGCAGTAACAGATTATATGCACATAAAAAAACAGGCCAGGAATGTGAAAGGGTGGGTTGTCACTTTTGTGATGAAAAATAATGCCCCAACAGCATTCACGCTTGTGGTCATAAGCTTCTTTGTGAATACAATGAGGAACAAAGGTGTCAAAATGTTTAAAAACAAAAAGGATACTCTATAAAGTGAATGTATTCTACGTTCAATAGACAGATTATCATCACTGACACTTGATGTCAAAAAACTACATATTACACCTATAGTGCATATGTTATGTACTATATTAAATGTGAAGCAACAGCTACACGCCCAGAGTCACAATAGGTTTTCCACCAACTCCTTCTCACCAGAAGTCCTTCTCTACCAAATAACCTCAGTGTGAGGAAGAAGAAGAAAGTGCAGAAAACAAAGTAATGCAAATCCATCATCATTCCCATAAAATACAAGATTGTCACTTGTATTATCACTTTTACTGACTCACAAATCCATGAATATAAAACTTCTCAGAAAGATTTGCAAGCACAGACAATTTTAACACAGCAGCTAGTCTAAAACAGCAGAAGAAAAGCATGTTTCAGTTTCCTTTAGGTAAGTGTTTTAATTCAACAAAGTTTTTCCTTCTGCTACAAATGTACACAGTTCTAACTGCATGTCATGTTTTTTTAGATTAAATTTCACAAAAACAATTGAATTCTGTAGCTTAAATCATAAGGAAGTCAAACTAATGTGGTAGTAACAGATCCAGGTGTTACTTCAGGAAATACACTGTAAATTCATATTAAGAATAAGAATTCAAGCTTTCGTCAGAAAAACAATAGCTTTATTTAAGCAAGTAGAAATACTCAAGAAAAAGGATAGATATACGAGTTAGAATTCTGATCTGAGTGAGCATGAATTAGAAATCTAGTATAATATTTCCAGTGTATAGGTTTTGAAGGTTTATCCTGGAAAGAGTGAAAAAAACACCTAAAGCATACTACATTCCAACCAGAAGCCTTAAACAAACCGACACTTTGATGACGTGTTCACAATTTCTGCTGTATATTTTTGGGATAGCTTGTCATTAACCAACACTTAAAAGTTTCCTTATTTGTTCATACATAATCTCAAAAACATGAGAAACCATCAACTTTCACACCTCTTGACAGAGGAATTTTCAAACAATTTCAATCAATGAGGTCATCACAACAGTATTTAAACCCTGTTGCTTTCTGAGGCTGTGAGAAATAGCCCCTGATGTTTAAAGGATAAATGCACTGTCCTGTAATAGACTTTTCCCAGAACCTCATCACAAAACCACTTGAACACAAATGCTTCTAAGGTCTTTGGAACAAGCTTGAGATATAAATACTTAAGATGAGAAGAGAGAACTCCTCAATGTAGCTAACACTAATTACAGGGGTGTGCCCAAGTCCCAGCTATCACAACAGTTTCCTTTAAAGCATGATTCAAATAAAACTCCACTCCTTACTCTTAGAAATGAAAATTCAAAAACCAAAAATGTTTGGAAGGATTCCAATGTCTTTTGTGAATACCTTTGATAACTGAGCCGAATTTCTTCACCAAGAGACCTCAACTCTTGTCATAAGCCTACACTCAAAGTTCTTCAAGCGTATTAAAATGTCCAGTTCCAGTACATGGCTGGTAAAGACAAAAGATGAAATCACATAAGTCAGAAATAAAAGATCTGAAAATCAAGTACCTTGCCTAGACCTGGTTTATCCTCCTCGAGTCTTCTGCTAATTCAGCATAAAATCCTTCCAAACCCCTTCTGAAGGTAGAACACATACACTGGCTTCCATTTCAGAAATCTCAACAACAAAAGAAGAATTTGCACGAACTGGCACAGACAGTTAAATAAAGGCTGAAAAGCATTCCTCAGGCATCTACCTACCACCTACTCTTAATGCAAATAAAGTCAATTAACCAAAATGGTTCATAAAAGCAAACTGATGTAGTGAATTCAAAGGTAAAACTCAACATTTTTAAAAGTTGCACACTTTTGAAGAAGGTGCCTTTAATAAAACAATTTGAGTACAGGAGTACGTATCTTTTCAAATGCATTTAAATCACTGCCTACACTTGATAACAAATACAAAACCATTATACATTTTATAGATATGACTTGCTTATCAGTACTACCATGTTCTGCGTACTACTTACACTGGGTTTAATCATCATTAAATAGGCTACCTGCCTCCCTGATAGCATGTATTACTGAATAACCTAACCTACAAAACCAGGATAGATGTCCATGAAATACAAGTGCAAGTTTTATATCTCAGATTCCTGCTGCAGTACCATTTTCTCACAGATGTGTTGAGTTACCAATTAACCAATTAAGAGATATGGAAAGGGGCATGAGTCCCCAGTGGAAGGACAAGCAAGGAAGATTTCAGCATCAGAATAAATAGGCAAATAGCTGTGAGATGAGATGAGAGAGCCAAAGAAGAGGGTAGAAAAGAGAGAAATGTTGGAAACATCACACAGCACCTTAAGGAACAACAGCAGAGAAAGAGTCAGGAGCTGACAGGCAGTCTCACCAGGACACCTCGTATATGTGAGGTGTGAAAACCTGGTGTGTGCAGAGCTAGAAATTCCTGGATCAGCGAGTGTTGACAAGGGAGCACTGATCCAGAGTATTAAAAGGTGTCAGAGTACAGTACAATCAAGCAGGATTAAAAGGTGACAGAACAAATTAAGCAAAGACAACCAGTAAGAGAGGTGATCAGTGGCCTTCGGATGATCCAAGCTAGTTAGAGATGGTTCAACAGAGATTTTGCAAGATGAACTGCTGGTGCAGAAAACAAAGGATGAAAAAAATGATACATCTCAAAACCAGAGAGAAATTGAGATCTTCAATTCAATTCTGTTAAGTGCAGCTTGGTTCTGGTTGAGCAGAACAAGAATGAAACCCAGGCACAGGAACAGGAGGTGAAGGCAGCACAACATTGTGCAAAAAAGGAAACAAGGGATGAGGTTTAAGAACTAGGGGTGGGAGGATCCACCAGCTATAGATCGGAATCGGCCAACGTTCCTTTCATTTGGCCGATATCGAGAGACGGTCTACGACGCAAAATATTTGAGCCAAAATTCGCCATGTGCCTTGGAATGAAAACATGTCATCTGTCTGGCAGTTTTTTTTTTAATATCTGATCCAGATCAAGCCAATGCTATTTGCAATGTTTGTAAAAGTAACGCGTCACTTGGGGGGCAGCAACACAACACAATTTTAAAACAACGAGCCCAATACGACACTTAAGAGCACATCACCCGACCAAGTACAGTGAGTATCAGAAACTAGCAGAGCTAGCAAAGACGGATAAAGCTACATGTTCATTAAGACAACCGTCAGTGCAGGCAACATTTGAGAGATACCAAAAGTACCGCAGCAATAATCTGAAAGCAAAAGGAATCACGACCAAAATAATGGAATTTACTGCGATAGGTATAAGATGTAGGATTCTGCTGCTTGATATCTCACCTAGACCCACGCTATGCCAGTTGGTCATATTCATTAGATAAAAGAACTGTTAGACTGCAGCTTGTTACTTCATGTGAGTGGGTTACAACAATCGTTGTCTTACTTGTTCATAAAACAATTTTAGCTTATACCATCTTTTGTGTCTTTGGCTGGATAGTAACGCACCAACAACTTGAAAATGTCAACCCCCCCCCGCATCGTATGGCTCTCGGCCGATCCTGCTTACTGAAAATCGGCAATCAGTAAGGGCCTCACAAAACGTTGATCGGTTCGTCTCTAATAAGAACAGAGAAGAGAGAGGAGTTAGCAGAATGTGGAAGTCAGTGAAAGGCAGAAGGAGAGAGTGGAGCTAAAGGAGGGAGATGATACTGGGAGCCAGTAAGGAGCAAGGTGATGAAACAGTGATCTAAATAGTCAAGAGGGGTGAAAGAGAGGGTGGAGGCGGAGATGTTCCTGAACAGATGATAAGATGTAGCTTGTGTCCAACTTCGTGAACTGGAGGAGAGAAAAAAGAAACACCCGCTCTACACGGTCAAACAAACATCATGAGAAAAAAGGCCCCACGCATACTTGAAGCAATGTACTAAACTTTACATAAGGTGGCATTGTATGACTTTAACGTTTTTGACTAACTCAAAGCCTAATGTGGGGTGACTGCAGTATGTCATTATTGAGCAATACGCGTCTATCGCTGAAGCACTGCTGACCCGCTTGCCTGAACACCTGCCTGAAATAAGCCTTGAATAAACCATTCAAAAGCCTTTTATGGCTGCAGATGGACAAAATAGTCCAACAAAATGAAGAAAACTAGAAAGCTACAAATCACAAAAAAACAGAAATATATGTAGATTCCACGTTATTGGACTAGGTTATTACATCTACCCGCTAAAATAATCCTCTTTGTATTTTTATTTGATAAGAATGGTTTTATTTGCCAAATTACTCCAGTTTAAGTAGTCTGTCTTTCAGTTTGTCAGTTTAAGGAGTTTGTTTTGCATCAGCCAGGTTAGACGCTTCTGATTTCTATCCACTAATAAACTGCGGGGGTTAGCCCTCCAATTTCCTTTCATCTTCCAAATTTTCCACGTTTAAGGCATTTTATGAGTAAGCGCGGCAGCGAGATAAAGAGGAAAAAAGAAAACAGCCGTCTTCCTGCTCCCATTTTGCCCCTTCAACCACCCCTGTTCTTGCTGACTCAGCTCACAGGCAGTGCCTCTAGAGCCGGCTCTCCGCTCTGCGGCAAACAACCCGGACAAACACGCTTGGAAAAAGAACCATGTCGAGCTGCAATCCGTTTCCTTTTCCACATACTCACACAGGTACTGCGATTGATAACAGTACAGAATAAGGCCACGTAACACTTCTGTGTTGCAACACACAGAAAGTTACTTCTGCAACACCGACGATACAAGTTGCACTCAGAAGGAATAGCGGCAATACCAACTTTAAATTAACCATGTAGGTTATTCAACCTGGGATTACAGGTGCTCATACACCTCGCTTATTAAGAAATTTGTATCAACTGAATCTGTAGTGGGTCGCTCAGTGGCGTGGTTCGGCACCACAGCTCTTAGGTCCTGGGTTTGATTGCGATACTGGGGCACCTGTGTGGAGTTTACATGCTCTCTCCCCCTGGGTACTGGGTTTCTGTCAGATAGGCTAGTTACCTCCCACAATCCAAAGACATGCTGTAGAGGTTAAGTGGTGTCCGTGAGCTGTGCCCCACACGCGTGTGAGAATACATGTGAATCCTGCTTGATGCACATTGTCCGCCTGACCGCAACGCTCTGCTGGACATTATAAGTGAAATGGTCAAAGTTATTGAAAACCTTGATATGACACTGCATCAGCTGGATCTCAAAGCTGCACTAGATTTTCTCCTGCCAACAGGCCTAAGTAAGCCGTTTTACCTGCAGAAACGCTCCAGTCTGTGTGAGGAAAATCACAGACGAAGCGGCAATTATGAAGGTTTCTATTTCTGTAACCTCACTTATGAAAGTGTGTGACTTTGTGATTCCCAACCCCCACTGCCACTACACTGTACCCAAGCGCCTTTACACTTCACTGTACAACACGGACAAAGCATGGAATAAAGGCTCCTAGCGTTTGACTGGAAACTGCATGCTGTATATTGCAACAATGCTTGAATGTTGTTTTGCTTTAGAAAAACGCCCATCAATAAAAAAGCGCTGTACCTACTACGGGGGGAATTAGAAATATACTCACAAATCACTCCAAGGTCTACCGTGCAACCTCCTTAAACGTATTTTAATACCCCAATTCAGTAGAAGCTTCTAAATAAAGACATTTTCAAGTCGAAACTTACTGTATAGATCTTTGATGCAAGGTTGACTTCTGTGTACGCAAAATAGAAATAACTATGGAACTATCACAGCAAACAAAACTGAGAAGCTTTTAAGACTTGCAGAAGCGTTGCCTTAGTCAAAACAGAAGTAACGCCGTGAAGAAAAGTTTTCACACTCTAGTGAAAAAAGTGTCTTTTGCATTAGACACAGAGATTAGTCTTTTTAAAATGTTATCATAGCACAATTAGAACCAAGTAAAACAAAACATTTCACGGAACAGTTTTTCCCCGAAACTATATTTCACCTAGTTCTCCGCAATCACGATTAGACCAAAGAAGAAAAAATGTTCAAGATACTTGGAAATTGCGGGAACGCACACGCTGTACTTTCTCTGAGCCTTACATACTGTACGTCTTGCAAAACAAGCACAGAAATTTCAAACGAAGGCATTCCCCCACTCTCTTACGCCTCGGTTACAGCCCTTACCTTACTTAAGGTCCATGACACTTATAGTAGGTTTGGGAAATATTTACTTTTAAGTTTTCCCCGAGCTAAATCCTTAGTGTAACATATTTCAAGGGGTTCGATCCCCGATGCCGAAGACAGTAAATCCCAAGTATTTTCCCTCCTCCAGCAGCTCTGCGATCCCGGCTCACCCTTGACTTCAAACAGGCGTGTTCAAACACATTCAATCTTCTCGGAGCCACCAGTGGCGCTCAGAAACTATGGGCCGCGCCACTCTCCGCAGGGCGCGGGGGACGACCTACAAAAACAGACATCGCATCTATGACTGTAAGAAAAGAACAAACCTTTCTATTTCATTTACTGAACTACAAAAGCTTCAGCATGATCTGGATTTAAATCGATGTCGAAGAATTTCGTCTGAAACCTTTATGTACTGAGGGTAATACTACGGCACCCACCTCTCCGCCACCCTTCGCCTCGTCGGACACAAGCATGGCATAAGACAAGCAGTGCAACAGGCTACCCCAGACACAACGTTTCTAGAGGCGGGGCGGTGACAGAGCCGAGAGGAAAGGTTTACTCAAAACTGAGACGACATCATCCGAGGATTTAAAACAAAAAACATTTAGAGAAGAATAATGATATAACGACTTGAAGCAGCATCATTGTTACAGTATGTTGTTGTGGTTTGTGTTTGGGTGATTTTTCAAAACGCAAGCTAAGATTCAGTTGTGGACAGTACACCTTTATGTATTGTCAATCAGGATTGTAAGAAAGAGAAACCAGATTCACACAGTGCCAAAGGAGAAATCTAAGAATAAAACATATTAAGGCTGATGAACCAATTGGTTTTGTAAAGGTGTGTCCTTCCTGTTCTCACACCGTCTTGTGCGGATTCGTACACACACGAAAGTGGTTGGGAAGTCGCGTTCCAGCTCAAGAATCAACACGTGAGCCTTATATATAATAAAAATAAAGTGGTATGCTATTTTATTTCGTTTTATTATATTTGCTTGTTTTCTGTAAAGAATGATATAAACAATTTCGATGACGCATTACTATCAATTATATAGATATAAGCCATATTAAGAAAGTAAAACATTTCAAGTATTATATTTTGTGTTCGTGTAAAATTAGTAGTTTTAGCATTGTGTAGTATTGGACTGCTTAAACACAAAGAACCACAGCATACTAAACATTTATCATTAACTTTATGAGCAAATCTGAAGGAAGCAAGAAATCAATGATCACCTGGGTGAACAGGTGAAGATTCCTGAAAAGGTCAACTTGGTACCATTTCAACCAAAAAATATCGCTGTTACTTTGAGGCAATGACAATAACTGTAACAGAAACTACTTGTCTAAGACTGCCTTGTGTGATATCAGAAGAGCTCTGACCGTGGCCTGCTCTTTATGAGTTATGCTCACAGTCACAGAGTGCAGGAATACTACTAATTGGTGTGTTAAGTCAGGGACAAAGTTTCAGCCAACAAAACTGACCCAGGTGAATGAAGAACTGGCACCGGCTTGACTGGCAATCAGGACGTCTTTGGTGTGCCTCCAACACTTAGAGCTGTAATTCATTTATAATGAATAATAAAATGGACAGTTCATTGCAAAATGGAAATCTTAAGTTCAATAAGCATTCAAGTTTACAAATGCATATTTTTATGCAGCTGCTTCTTAAAGTTTACAACTCAATATTTGCCTAGGATACATAAATAACCCTAACTTACAGTAGATATTAGATTGAGTTGGATATACAGTAAACCTACACTATATTACAGGCTCACTAGCCAAAATCTATTACTCAAAACAATACCAAAGCTTCGTAAATACCCAGAATAAATGGTGAAACATTGAACCATTCTTTAAAAAGTTAACATGATTTTACTCATTCAGAAACAACACACCTAGGAGGCCAGTGTTCCTGAGTACTGAGACCCTGAGTGCCATAGAAAAAAATGAAAGGTAGTGAATTTCAAGCAAAGACACAACCATGAGGTTTAAGTTTGTTTTCAAATTGTGGGCTAAAGTCATTAAAATGCAAAAATCAGGAGAAGGATAACAAAAATATCGAAGCCTCTGAATATCCCTGTTGAGCACAGTCCACTTAATCATCAAGAAATGCAAGGTGCACCGTATGACCCGCACAAGGTCTGGCCATCCCTCCAAACTGAGCAGCCAGGCAAGGAGGAAACTGGTGAGGGATGCCATAGTGAGGCCAACAACAACTCTGGAGGAGCTACAGAGTTCAATGCCTGAGATGGGAGAAGATGTGCATCAGTCAACAATATCTAGAACACTTCGCAAATCTAGCCTGTATGGCAGGGTGGCAAAGTCATTTGTAGTCCTGCATGGAGTTTGTAACAAAGCATGATTAATGTTACTACAAACATGTGGCAAAAGGTTTTGTGGTCCCACCAGACAAAATTGAAACTTTTTGTTCTAAGCTAAGCACTTCATCTGGCACAAACCCAACACAGTGCGTCTCCCACTGAACACCATCCCTTCCGTCAAGCATGTTGGTGGCTACATTATGTTATGAGGCTGCAAGGCCTCAGCAGGGACTAGAAAGTGGTGTTAGAATTTAATGAATAATGGATGGAGCAAAGATACCCAGACAAATAACTACAGGAAAATCTGTTTCAGTCTGTTAAAGACTTTACACAGGGCCAAAAATTCACCTTTCAGCAGGACAGTGCTTAAAAACATGAGGCCAAAGCTACTGTACACTGGAGTGGCATAAGAATAAAGAGTGAATATTCTTTAGAATTCCCATTCAAAATCCTCCCCTGAATACTAATAAAAAATTATTTTTATTAGGATGCAGTCTACTTTGACCTTCACAGTGAGGAAATGTGTTGCAAGATGCAGGTGAAGCACTGATGGTTTGATGAAAGTTTTTTATCACTGACAGGAGATCATCAATAGCCAGGCTCTGCAGCTTTATCACCCTCATATCTTAGCAGCATGTGTTCAGACAAGTGGATACAGGCATTCAAATAAACTCATATGGGGGTGTAGCTATGTCTTTGACAAGGTCTGATTTCCAATAAGAGTAAGATACAGGCATTTTAAAAATAGCTTCTTATCTCAGAGCATTTGAGTGTTAGGGATGATCTGTTCAGTTACAGACCACCTAAGGAAGCACTTTCTCCATTATATTAGTAGATATGACTCCTTAGTTGGCACTAGTATGAAACTTGTCCACAGCAAGGACCATTTTACAGTCTCCAACATGTCAGTAACTCAAACATCACCTTGCGTATCATTTGCAGAGGAACATTTCTGAATGATAACTAAGCACAGAGGGACAAAAATAATTCTTCGTCAAATGCTGGAGCCACTTGAAATCTGGACTATATCGTTTTTGAAAAACATGCACGGTCTTCCAACTGCCTCAAGTGTCACAGATAAAACCTATAGCTTTCTAGGAAAGAGGCCCATATTCCTGCAAAAATCAGTAGTGCGCCCATTGTAGAATTCATTGTAGGTACCCCAGACAAGGGTGTTTACCTCAGACACCTTGATTGAACAAGACTGTGTATCCTGAAGTGAAATAAAAGACAAAACAGTTTGCAGCACTTCCATCACACATCAAAAGCATAATCTGCACAGCATTAGTGGGGTTATTACTAATGAAAAATTGAGTGTTGACCTACTGTTACTGTGACAGTCGTGTTTGAAGATATCATTCCTGTTGTTTTCAGTTAATAACTACTGAATCTACGGCTATCTGCAGTATACTATGGCCTAGTTTCCTCAGATGTCAGATTAGCACTGTACATGACAACTACTGTTATTTGAATAGGTTTCCTTTACTCTAGAAAGTTACTTAGAAACAATATGAAAAGGGAATACAGATCAGTGGTAGAAGAGTTAATTGATGTTTCTTGTTTCCAGGTACGCAGTAGAGGAATGCTTTCTATTAACTTATCAATTAAGCAGTTTTCTTTCTAAGGGTGAGTGAATCTTTAAGGAATTCAAGACAAGAGGCAGTGAGCATGCACAGGTCACACCAAATTTCCATTCAAAAGCACAATGTTCAGCTTCCAATTCATTTTGAACTAAATTAATTTAAAACTCACCATTAGCTGTTGGAAAATGTGCTGGACGTAATCTGAAGATCTGTCGAAAGCAATGCATTTCAGCAGGAACACGAGCTCTTTTCAGCAACACGGTTTGTCACAGTGTTTTATGCCCAGTGAAATACCCACTCCATAGGTGAGCATCAATGCAGTTTGAAGTAGAAGTATGGAATAACATATTACCACAATGGATTCATCCATTACAGGAAGAAGTATAAAAAATAGTTTTTTATATGACTTTAATATTATATCAGTGATATACTCTGGTCACATGAGGGGAAAAAACTTCAAAAATGTAAAAAAATCAGGCATTTATAGGAGAATGTGTACCTATTTAAATCCACACTATATCTCCCAGCCATTGGGACCAACTGTATTGTGAGGTCCTTAGCTATTCTTTAGCAGCCTGAACTCCCCACAGCAGCCTCACATATACCATTCCAGTTGCAGTTTCTAGACCTGTCATGGTATTTTTAACTATTTTGACCTGCATTTCATCTTCTTGTATTCTGTTGTCAATAAAGTTGTAAAAAAACTATAGGATTTCCCTTTTGTGTTTTACTCCGTGATATTGCGAAGTGTATTTCAAGAGTCAAATGGTATGGAGTACATTAGGAACTGCATTAAACTTCACTTACCCTCACTTCCAACCCCTTAAAGCCCAGGTGCCTTTAAAAATGTCAACCAGCATCTGAAATATCATTATCATTACATACCCATACTTCTTTATACTTACTACAAAAAGACTACAAGACTACATACATTACAATTGAACTACACATTAGGCGTATTTTAAAAAACAATAGCCTTTCTTAGACTGCATATTATCCCAGAGGTGCCCTCTTATTATTTAGCTGCCTTAGGCTTTCAGAGTTCATTATCATTAACTCAACTCAAGGTTGCTGTAGCAGGGATGATTAAAGTTAAACTGTTTATTGTAAGAGAAATGTTTCTTTCAGTTTCCTGCAGCTGTTATGGTTATTTTTCAAGCACCTCTACTGTTAACAGCTGCAATAATATTATGCCTCTCTGCCACAGAAATTTACTCCAGTTAAAACTATTAAACACACCCTGAAAAAGTGCCGACGCTTATAAAGTTGACACTTGTGTCAACTTTAAATATTCCTCTTTGCTGCTCCCCAGACCACAATGAAAAATAAACATTTAGCCCATTGAAACACATACAGTGAACATGAACTACTATCACAGAAAGTGGCAAGTCAGGAATATACTGTAGACTGTAATTACAGGATTGCCTAGTAGGAGAAATTTTATTTTTCATACAAATAGTTAATATATGAAAAAAAATGTCTTGGATTAATTTGTGCAGAGAACAGCTAAAATGAGCAACAAACAGGATTAACAAAGAATATCTTCAGATGGCAGAGGGTGTGGTGTGCAGCTAGAGAAAAACATGACTTATTTCATATTAAAAGTTACAGGTCACAGTTTGTTGCGTATATAGCAGTGTTTCAAAACAATAAATAACCCACTGCCAGTAGCTGAAATTTACAGTGCTCAAATACATTTGTTAGTGTAAACCTACAGCATGAGATGTTCTCAACAGTTTCCCCATTTTACAATACATATACCAAAACATACAGTATCTTTACAATAAAAACTACTTAATTGGCATTAATGACAAAGAATGGTAGGATGTCTTAATGAGTATCCATCTTAAAGTGTGTGTTAAGAGAGGAAGGAATAAAGGGTGCTTGTGTCTCATGTGGTCTACAGTACAAGGCCATTTTCTGGTGCCGTCTGGTTGACCTAGTTATTGAGGTGGGGATTTGCTAATTAATGGTGCCGCGAGGGTCCAGAGCACTGCTATAAATTCAGAAAGACATAAGAGGAAGAATCCTTGCTAAGAGAGCACAGTTATTAAAAGCTGATTTAGGAAACAACAATAACAATGTTCCCCGGAAGCCTGGAATATTGTGAAAGATATCATTTTAGCACTTATGATATATCAATGGAAAATTTACAATCACACAAAAATTATCGTTTACTGTCCAAAAAATAAAATAATTAAGAACTCATATTGCATCATTAGCCTAAAAAAAATTCATCAGGTAACTCTTAATCCAGTGTGCTGACAACCAGCAATACACAGTTTCTGCGCTTCTACAGTATGTCTTCTTATCTCTGAATGAAATTACATTTCACAACACACAAAAAAGGATTGTAACTGCACATTTCACATGGTACGTTTTCACCAAAAAACAAAGCACCCACAGTTACTTACAATAAGCAGGCTGTGTGTCCTTGTGGATGGGTCTCTGGTTCTTATTCTTTACCTCGACAGGATGGAGCCTGGACCAGGACTGGTTGTCATGGTTACAAGGACGGATTCTCATGTGATTTGGTAACTAAGCGTAAGGTAGGCAAACAAGGCACAGCCCTCCTTGCTGATGACGTTATCTGCCCACTTGGAGAGACGGCTCACTGCCTGCAAAGACACAATGAGAGTCTTGAGAATTGTGCTGGAATAAAGGAGAGGGGGTATTATTCCAAAGCTTAACATCAGATTTCTTATGAGGTCGCTGTGTGTGAGTAAACTGATTCATGAATGCATCATAAATCAGCATAATGTACATGCACTCAGTCTCAGACACAGAGATGCACATATGATACCCTTTAATGATATAATATAATATATCTTCATTATAGACACGCCCTCATAATAACATTAAGCATTAATATAACATTATCATTAGTGACAAACCATAACTTAGTAGATCAAATAGATGTGTTTGCTCTGCTTATTGTACCTATTATCTTTGTTTGTGAAGTACTAAAAACTATTGATTGTACAAACTGTCAAGTGATAACAACATATAAGTAAAACTGGTTTACATGGCTTTTCCAAACAAGGTGATTAATCAAGTTAATTCTTGTCTTTCAGCTGCAGGACCATCCAGCGTAGCTTACTGTAAATTCTTGTTTTTTCTGCTGAAAGAAAAGCAGCTAAGCCCAGTGAAATTAGGTTTAGTACTTTAATACATTATGAATTTGATTTGCTTTGGTACTTGCAAAAACAGCAAATATTCTGGAATGAGAATGAGTTGCAAATTACAAATAAGCATCTAAGCAACATTTGACTGAATAGAATTGTGTATTCTGTTAGCTTAGCTGAACTGCTGCCCAGTGTAGCATTGCTTTCTGAGAACAAAGCAATGCCTCATGATGGGATGATGTCTGGCACATTGAAAGTAAATCAATACAATAAAGTACAGCCTTCTTTTGCCTCAAACTCAAGAGCCCGGATGATAATAATAAAATGTTAACTATCAAAAGCAAGGGTACAGCTAGATGTTCACACCATCACAGCTGTCTGTTTTGGGGATCGAATGTTACCAAAGGCCAGATACAATAGGTTTTACTGTGATGAAAATGAACAAAGACAAAAGCTAACAAGACCAAACCTCTTTTGCTGTAGTTTAAGTGCATGTTTACACAAAATCTCATAATGATTCATGGTTCACTGAGGCTCTAAAGTACCGGTCTACCACTGAATCCTTGCTTTGTAGATGAGGGTAACAGAGCCCCACTCCACCAACACCACCAGCTGAAATGAGCCAAAGAGCTGCCACTACGACAATAACAGGCAGGAAGGAAGACTGAGAAGTGATGGATGCTGGGGTAAGTGACCAAGCTAGCTGTATTATAGTGTAATCAGGCACAGCCTCCACAGGGAGGATGTTGTTCCATCAACATTTCTCAACCATTTTATAAACTTTCATTTAAAGAAGGGCTTTGAAACGATCACCTTAAATTTCAGACCAGTCAGAAACCCCTTTTTCTTATTGACACAAAATGAAAGTGAAGGAGGAGAAGAAAAAGTTGAGTTAGGAAAAGAGTAACCAACACTACATGCTGAGCTAAATACAGAAAACTGGCATTGCTTTTGGACACAGCAGTCTTTACTCATCAACACTTTCAGCTATTTGTCTCTACAGCGCTAGGAAAGTCCAAGTATTTTGTACTTCGATATGCAGGGCAACATTTTTTTTTTATTTAATATTGGTTCAGCTACATTCTTCATTTCTACATACTGTATAGCATCATATACATTTTTGGGAATGGAGGCTTTTTAGTGATGCTGCTATTAAGGTGTAAACAGGGTTCTCCATCCTGCAGTGATGTAAACAAAATCTTGACACTCCACTCAACGCTCTTTACAGGTAATGAGGACTCCCCTCCACCACCACCAATGTGCACTATCCACCTGGATGATGCGACGGCAGCCATAGAGTGCCAGAACGCTCACCACGCATCAGCTATCGGTCGGGAGGAGAGCAGAGTAATGAAGGCAATTCAATTCACCACCTACAGTGTCTGAGTTTCAAATCTCCTCTTTCAACAGATTATCATGCTGGTACGAGCCTATACAGCAAGACGTTTTATGATTCTTTGAAGTAAAAAATCATGCACGTCCCAGAAAAAAAGAGAAATCAGGGACAAAAACAAAAATAAAAGCTGAATCACATCACTGAAGCCCATGAAAAAGATGCATTGTTCTATTACCTATGATGTAAAAAAAAACTGCAGTGTCCATTTAATGATAAATGTCCAAAATTGTTTTATGTTCAAAAACAGTTATCGGCAAAATATCAATTTGTCCAACAAATACTTCAGGAAAAAGTGGAGTAATACTTAACTCGGGTTAGTAAATATTATTAACAGCAAGAAATATACAAACATAAAAGTCAGACTTGGTAAAACTACAGGAAATTGGTTTTATTCCCTTTGATATCCTAAAGGTTGTAAAACTCAGAGAAGATTCAACACAACAGTTGCTTCAAATCACTTCATTAATTAAATGCAGTACTTACATAATATTGATTAATTCAGTAAATACAATATTGAGTAGCAGAGCTGGACTTGAACCATTTTTCTGGCCAAAAAAAGAATTTACTGTATGATAGTATTTTACATAATGTAAGGAGTTCTTCTGTGATGAAACTGAAATAACACAGTTTCAGGGACCTTAATGAGTCCTGAAAACCGAATGATTTACAGTACAACTGTCATTGATTGACAAACACAACCTTAAAATACAGTACATGTGCAAAACTATTTTTAAAAAAAATACTATCAGGTTTGTAAAAACTGCAAGCAAGACTCTTATGCTAATAAAAAACATAGTAGCCAGATTTCAAGTCCTTTGTACAAACAATAAATACTCCATCTTGTTATCTTGGATCTGCATTTCATAAATTAGACTTTCTTCAGTCCAGGGCAGATGATACCAGGCTTTTACTGAGGATCAGAGAATTTGAAAGAGACGTTTCCTGCTCGGTAGTGCACTTTAGCACCATACATAATGCATTCATTTTACTCCCAAGGCAATCAGCATCAACGCTGAGAACTGTACAATAGTACAGCTGAGAAAAAGATTACCTGTCTGTACAATAATAACTAAAATGGAGAAATACCAGAGTTTTATGATCTCTCTCAAAAACCAGAACTGCAATGCCACTTAGGATATTTCTTTCTACATCTGAACTTTAAACTTTCACATTAACTTTCAGGAAATGGGAGGCAAGTTTAGGACCTATGCAAAAAGCTTTTTTAAATCCCACACCAGGTATGAACAAAGAAAAGGAGGAAATGAGAATTTCACTTAGTTTTAGGCTATCAAGGAAAGAGCAAACAAGCTGACGGTCTATTTCCCATTGTATACAACTGAATGACATTCTTCCCAGACACATAAAAATCACTACAATGGTAAACTCAGGGTACAATTCAGTAATGGTCTATGAAGAGCACAGAGAGACATCACTGGAAGCAGGTACAACAAGGAAAATACTGAAACACAAAAAGTCCAGAGGTTGTAGTTAAATGTAAAAGCCAGCAGCCATTTCACCCTGCAACTCACAATTGGCAACTGACTAAGCTAAGCAAGTGTGAGCCTGTACTTGGATGGGAGATCTTCTGGGAAATCCTAAGGTTGCTGCTGGAAGAGGTGTTAGTGGGGCCAGTAGGGGGGGCTCACCCTGCAGCCTGTGTGGGTCCTTATGCCCCAGTATAATGATGGGGACACTATTAAAAAAATTTTGTATTATACTGTAAAAAGGCGTTGTCCTTCGGATAAGACTTAAAATCCCAGGGCATTTCTCAAAAAGGGTAGGGGTGTTACCCTGGCATCCTTGCCAAATTTCCCGTTGGCCTTTACTATCATGGGCTCCTAATAATCCCTATCTATAAATAGGCTTCATCACTCTGTTCTCCTCCCCACTGATAGCTGGTGAGTGGTGAGCACTACTGGCTACAGTCACATCATCCAGGTGAGGCTGCACAATGGTGATGGTGTAAAGCGCTTCGAGTGGAGTGTCCAGAAAAGTGCTATATAAGTGTAAGGAATTATTAATGTTAATAAAGGAACAGAATGGAAATTACCCAGTATCAGGGATTTAAAAGACTACTCTGTGAAACACTGAGCCTATTACACCATCTTCTCCCAGTCGACACAAAGATTTATATGTGATGTATGGTATTGTTGGCTCCTCCTTCTGCTACAACAGGCACATGAAAGGGGTCATGATGAGAAGAGCTCCTTCAACCAACAAGTCCATCATTAGCATTTCATGGGCCAAAGCGCACATAGCTCCCTGGGACAGAGTAGGTCGTAATTCTGTCAGCAAGCCAAGCTCTACAGAGCAGCATACAAACTGTACTCAGACCACAGGGGCAGAGCCCTCCACGTGGGCAGTCTGGCAAGACACAAGCCACACTGGGACCAACATACTATGCAAGCGGGGTGACAGAAAGGGTTTTCTCAGTGATATGCCCACTTTCTTTTTCTCAGTAAGCACTCTGAGTTTGTTTTTATATTATTAGTGACTTCCTCGAGAGAGCCGTTTATCCAAATCAAACACAAACGGTGCACAAATTTTAGCTGTAACATAAATATACAGTACCTATAACTGTCAAAGGCTCAATGGGAGTGAGAAATGTTTAACTGTTAATTGTGCTGGATGTGTGGTTTGTATTGTAAACCTTTGACTGGATTTTATATATTACACAATTATAATTATTACATTTAACTGTTTGAAAATAAAACAATTCATATAAGCAGTAATATTTATTTATGAGGAAGCTTAAAAAAGAAAAACTTCTCTTTGCCTATATTTAACCACTGTTTAGATTATAAACTATCTTTGTTTTTTGTCCTGAAGAAAATATTTGATAATCTAAAATGTTTGTAAGTATATTACAGTACACAATACCTACTTCTTTGGAGTTTTTAATATCAACATGATTTAAAAAAAATCTAACACTAGAAACATAGACAACACATTTTTTAAAGAACACATAGTGTTTCGTTTTTCAGGGATAGTAAGTCTTTGTTGTAGTCTTTTTACACTTTAGTATTAGACTTAGAGTGAGTGACCTAGAGAAAGACATCAGGATTAGTAGTTGATATAAGGTGACAAGCTCCTTAAAACCTGTTGTTTTCCACACACTAGTTTATCCAAAGATAGAGTATGACAGGTTTGCTTAAAGGTATTTTTCTGTTACAACCCTGAATAGCACACCACAGAAACATTCAAAGCCAAGAAATTAGGTATTAATTATTTTACCTACTCTGTAAAAAGTAATTTAAGGTTATAAGGTCCCTTTAAATTTTCAAGACTTAAAGAGCTTAGAGATTTATTTTGTAACAGTTTTAAAGTTGTTTAATAAAGCTTACATTTTATTTACTACTGCAACAAAGCCTATCAAGAGCTATACATAAACAGAATTCCCTTTACCTTTTTGCAACATTGTTTGTAATCTCAAAGACAACACAATGCAGTTTAAAAAATACATTATTGCTGAGTATATTTTTAACGCATACTTGCTTTTTTCTCTATCTGATTTGAGAAAATGTGTAAACTGAACCATGGAATTAAAACGAGCAATTAGAACTCTGGTTTTGACTGTACAACCAACATGTTAAGTGGTCAGATATCACAAACCCAAATTATTCCTCTAAATCAGAATATGCACACTACCAGTAAATATGTTCCCTTTTAAAATTAAATGTACAGAATAATTCATTATGGAGGAAAGGGATACATACCATTAGAACAAAACACTATAGGACAAAATATACGAAATGGAAACGGAGACTATGGGGAGAAAAAATACACTGTGGAGATAAAAACAGGAAATATTGGGGAATATGTATCATCTCGTATCCCTGCACTAGCTGAGGACAGGTAATACAGTAGTTCCTCTTTTGCCACATTCTCACTACTGTTAGGTGCTTCCAATCTTCGGGATCCATTGTGCTTCTGCCGAGAACTCAGGATCCACTACCTGCTAATGGTCTGAGCTCGGTGTGCCCAGCAGATGTGCTGCCATGCTACTGTCCTAAAGGCCAGAGACACCAAAAAGCCCTTGTCCCAATGGTGCCTGGAGGTGAGCTGGGTTACAAGGGTCTGGTTGAGCTGATCTGTCATCACTGTACCAGTGAAGTTACTGTATGGGGTACAGTCTTCCAGATTCCAATCTACTGAAGAAGCTACTAGAAGACTAGGGGCTCGTAGTTCTGGCCCTGGTCACTGTGGAGTTTCTCAGGGAACCACTGCAGCAGCAGCACGTCCACCACTGTGGGGGAAGTCACACAGGCCTTGGGCACAGGAGTTGTGGAGAGGTAAATTAACTTTCTGAACTAATGGGAACTAAAATGCTTGATCAAAAATTCATAACTCTATTTTAACACACTACAAACTTCATTTCTATTGGTAATTGTGATAAAGTGCAGTGGCTAGGCTACCAATTTTACATTACGTGCACATTTTCACATTTGCATTGAATATGTGTCGTTGTCCCATTCTCACAAGACAGCGTCTTGAAAAAAAAAAGACAGCATCCTGCAAGAGATTAACAGCTTTATTTGGCTGGACAAATAATTACTTTGAGGAAGCAGGAAGAGAAAAAAGAATCATCAAACTGTGGAACTATTTGGCAGAATCATAGTCTGTTTTCTAGTTATGGTGATGGCAGCATCAATCCATCCACTTCCTCTTTGCTTCACGCCATTTAAGGCTGTGGGGGAGCTAACGTCTATCCCAACACACAAAAGGTGCAAGGCAGGAACACCCTGAACGACAGTCCATAGCAGGGCACACACAGGCACACACTCACACCAGCACCAATTTTCTCAGAACCTTATTAACCTACTGGTATGTCTTTGGACTGTGGGAGGAAACCCGAGCATCTGGCGTTAAACCGTGAACGCAATGAAAACATACAAAAATCACAAAGATCGCACCCCAGATCCAGAATTGAACCCAGAGCCCCAGTGCTGTAAGGCAGCAATGCCAACCAGTGCACCATAATGACTTTCATAATGCGCCGTTCACTACAGAAACCTCACAAGTCACAAAACTCAAAATGAGGTCTTTACAATTGCCGCCAGTATACTGTTAATCGAAAACAGTTACAGTAAACACGTTAAACAATTACTAGAAAACATTTACATGTAAAAGTACTGTATTTCTATGACTTGATCAACTTTTTAGCATTCAACAGAGTTAGAAATACCATCTGCAGCATGATTTGCCCTCATCGCCCTTTCGATAATACATTTTCTCATTTTTATTCAATTGTATTTGTTTGATTAGTATACATTTTCATTACTGCTCTCACACAGTAATTCACAGTTTGATTTGTTTGTATTTTACCAGCCATGTCTCCTCCCAGGCCCCTCCTTCACAACTGTCAGTGGAGGGAACTATTGATAAAAACACTGTCTGCACTTTTAAAAGGTCATTGTTTTGTTAATTGCAATGGTCACGCTATCTGTGGGTGTTTACCCAAGAGGGTGGAAACAATAAGAAAAGAGAAGCTAAGCTGTGCTTAGAGAAATGGTTTGCCTTCGTAAATACAGGTTCAGTATTTCAGAAAATTGTTAATCATGCTTAAACAATCTATACCCATGTGCACAGAAAAAGCACAGTTTTTGAATGGACATTGAGCAGAGGACATCTGTGGTAAATCACTTTAAGTTTTGCTGCTGTTTTAGACGAACATTTAGAAGCAATTTGCTGCTATTCTTTTTTTTATAGAAGCAATGACTAATATTTATTTAACCTGTTTAGTGTATTAACTGAATTGGATAATATCATCAGACTACTGTTTTACTGTACATGAAAGATGATATTTTTATTTACACCCTGATGCTGGATGAAAACTTTGCAAAAAGATTACATTACACCAAACTGAAAGTAATTAATTTAGAAATAAAAATGCAGTTGATTATTTGCTTTAAAGCTTCAAATTTATTTTTTATTTTTAAAAACTCCATGTAAAATGTAATCACACTTATCTTCATAGTACGTGCCCTTAATGTGTTACTGTATTTCTTTAAGAAACTAGCTTCAGATGTTTTAATAATGGCTCTGAAGGCTGTGCCTTGTATTGAATTAGAGGAGGTTTCCTACTGTCGCTAAAGGCACACAAATACATAAAAAACAATCTTCATGTTTTGTAAATTTAATGTTATTAAAAGTTTTTTGTTTTGTTATTTAGCAATAAATAATCATACAGCAATATATAATATGCTTGCTTGCATAGAAAAATATTTATATTGGAACATCTTAATAAAATGTAATGGTTGGACTACACAAAGTTTAATCTTGGTGAAATACAAAGGGAGTAGGGTGCACACCATGGGAAACAGTGCGCTAAGATACATTCCCACAATTGGTCTGCTAGTTGTCTCTAGTGTATACAGTGCCGCCAAGGACATGATTGGAAAGCAAAGCATTCAGCTATGGAGCAGATCTGTAAAGAGTGCATGTCAATTGTTCCTGGAAGGTATTGATCCAGAAATGTTATCCCAATTGCACTTTCACTCAAACAGTCATGCAGCAATGAAGCTTTCATTATCCATTCCACAGACTCTCAAGTGCAAGACAGATGTTCTCAAGACAATAATCAAAGCAGGTTTCCTCATATCACTGTTTTCAGAATGTGTACTCAAAATACATAAATATTAAGATCACAGATGGAAGATTAAGATTACCATTCATGGATCAGTGAGCATGTTCCAATCTAACTCGCAGCACTTTGAGGGTACGGATGTCCTGAGACCCGCCTAGCACCAGGTTACCCCACGTCCTTGCCTAGGTTTCTTTACCAGCATCGTCTGATCCCCTGAGCCTCCATGTTACCCCCTTTTACCGCTAGACATAGGGTCTTTTATTGCTCTCCTTGTCATTCCACGGCATGCCCTTCCGACATCCGTAACACTGCCATGACAATGATTAGGATTTTTAATGTTGCCAGTTGGGGTGGCAGGGTGGCACAGTGGTTAACCCTGGGCCGTGGGTTCAACTGCAGACCTGGAGTGCTATCTGCGTTTGTATGTTCTCACTGTGTTTGCGTGGGTTTCTTCTGGGTGTTTCGGTTTCCTCCCACAGTCCAAAAACATACTGGTAGGTAAACTGGCTTCTGGGAAAATGTCCCTTTGTGTGGGTGAGTGCGTGTCTGCGTTTGGGTCTGTCTGCCCTGTGATGGCAAGTGTACCCTGCATTGCACCCACTGCTTGCTGGGATAGGCTCCGGCTCCCCCACGACCCCAAACTGGATGAAACAGTTGCAACACTAGGTTGTTAATTTTTTCTGTGTCCCTTAAGAAATTTAGGACATTAAATTCTAAACTTCTATTATCATCTTGATATGACATATCATGAAAGCCACAAAAGTTATATTCAGCTTATTATAATACTACATGTGGACAACTACTTAAACACATCTGTAAATATTAAGTATACTGATAGTCAAAGATTTTGTTCCAAAAATCAGTCCCAACACTAATATAGCTCCTGAGGATAAACAGCATCTCTCAGTAGACACATCTAAAAAAATATTACTAAAACGCTTCTTAAGAGGAACAAATGTTCAAAATGTAACTTTTCTCATAACAACAAACAGATTTGTTATAACTACAAGCATTTGACAGCTATTCTGTTAACTAAATTGAATATACATTTTTGGGTTTTACTGTACAGAACTTTAAGAACATTACATTTACAGAACATGAAGATAAAACTGAAAACATGAAGTCTGTTACAAGGCCTGTGCTGAGCACTTTGCTGTCTTCTCATAAATATTTTAGTTCAAAGGGCATATATTCCCTACCACTTTCAATTGAAATTCTAATTCTTTTAAATTACTCGGTAACCACCAGGTGTGTTTCACCTCTGCAAAGCTTTGAAATCTGAACATAAAATACACAGATTATAATAACCATCAACTGGACACTGGGACACCACTTCACTATACAAATGGTATTGATCTCATTGGCATAAGAGCAAGAATCAGTTGTGAATATTTCCTGTGTTTTCTTATACACACAGTACTGAATAATGTAGTGATCTATGAAGAATCATTCATTCTATGCAAAAGTTTGCTGAAGGGTTCAGGTGTTCTACTATTTATTCCTTGAACTGGGATCAGGAATACTTTTCTGTAGTATGCCAAAAAGAACAAAGGAATACTGTATCTTGTTGAAACAATAAATGCAAATAATCGGGTAAAGAACCTGACATCTTCAGTTTGCTAAGGCAGCAAGACCATTCAGCACTCATCACCAAACATGATCCCTGGGACTCTTGGCTATTTTTGACTCCTTGAATTGAAATGGGAAGCAGGACGATGCCAAGAAGGAATCCGTTAGATTGCATGTGCACTGTCAGCACAATCTGCTTGTGCATGGATCCCCAACACAGATCGATCAATCAATCTTATTCTTACTGTATAAAATGCCCTTCAGTCAGAGCATACATTAAGGATCATCATCCAGCAGGGTCGGTATGACTCAGATGAGTCCCCTGTAAAGATATTTTCTGGTAATATTTTTGAGTGCCTATAAAACATACTACATGAATAAATTACCATATGTCTATCGAGCCATGTTTCTTCTTGGTTTTGTACTTAAAATATTATTTATGTATTTGGATTCCCATATTGTATCTACAGTGCCAAGTATTCCAGAATTATTGGAACAGCAAAATCAACTTTTTTTTATGCTTTTCAGGGGTATGCTTTTTATATTTTCATAAGATTTTCTGCTCATCAGTCATATGCTTTACAGTAGCCATTTCCAGAGGCAGCCCAGGCCACAGGCCATGCTTCACAGATTAAATGTTGTTCTTTAGAGAATCGGTAGTTCCTTTCTATCTCTTCGCCATAATCTTTCCATAACTTTTATAAAGGTTTATTTTGGGTCTCACCTGTCCATAAATCTCTACTGGCTCATCCTTGTACTTCTGAGCAAATTCTGAAACACGGAGGTCTTGAAAGTCACGGCTTATCTCTTATGGAACCAAGGTCATTCATTATTATTGAAATTCATGTATTTATTAGGTAATGTTGGCAGCAGCAGGATAAATGTTGAAGTTTACCAAGATTGTTTACTAATGAAATGTGTGTTGCAGATCAAACTATTAACAAGAGGAGAAAGTACAGTTTTGTCAGCTTTGGGTGGGGGGGGGGGGGAGGGGGTATTATTTTGTATACATGTACAGTATAGTTGTTGAAATAATGTATTTTGTTGTGTTCAATTACCCTATTTCGGGTGAGCATAAGTATTGGGACAAATGACTGATAGCTGTTTCTAATTACTCAGATGTCCCATGCTGCAGTTCGTTTCAATGGACTTCACATCTCCTTTAAGTTCAGAAGTCAGTGTAAGAAGCTGTCCTGCTACCAAACTCTTCTTAACGTTTTTAATGACAGGGTCCAATATATGCTCTGGAACATACTAAATTGTGATTATCATCAGTACAGGGAAGAGAATGTTAAGTTAATATACATTCATTTCTAGTGGAAAGAAAGTTGTTTTCAAATTTGGTCATTTCGAATTGTCTCACAAAAAAACAGCAAAACATAGCTTAGATGAAACAGGCTATGTTACATATTTTGAGAAATACAACTGCAACCTTGGTGGTTACAGCACAATCAAAAACACTAAATGGCATGCTTGAAGAGTGGCACTTGTATCACACTGTATCACACTGTATCTCAAGTGTGTGATTTGCTATTGCTAAAGTCATTTGTTTCCAGACTGATTCTTTTGTAACCCTGTTATATTAGTTACAATTCCCCAATTCCAATAGTGGAATACATTGGTTGTACAGATTCTGACATAAACCAGAAATAAGTTTATGGTTACAAGAATGTGTAATTATTGTGCAAGGGATAATGTGTGTTCTTTCTTTGATTCTGGGGTTCTGCTCTATTCTTTCAAACTCAGACACACACGTACACACAAACATAGCTCTTCGTAGCTTAAGACAAATCTGTCTGTTCCCTTTTGAGCAAAGTTTCCTAATTAGTTTTTAAATGATGTGTTCATTCTTCACAGTATTCATGATGCAATGTTCAACCGAAATTGTTGTTTACACCGACATTCTGTTCACATACCAACAGACCACGGCATTTTTCTTGATCTGTTTTTCCTCACCAGAATTTTAGTTACAGTCTACTTAACTGCCAACTCATGCAATCATTCTGTGTACTTACAAATATGGCCTGCAGAAATCTGAAGATAGATTACAGTACTAAGCCTTTCAATGAAGTGACCTTTCGTAATACTTATTGTATATGGTGGGAGGTTGTGGTGAAGTGTATACTACCATTCCAAAACAACATGGTAGTCACCTCTGGGTTACATTCATGAGAAAAATATCTAATCCATGCCATGTAGGTGTTTTCACTATGGAGATAACCTGTAACAACAGATATTCATAACCACGGCAGGAAAACATTCACAAATATATGGTCAAAACGGAAGACAAAAGGTAAATACACTTGCTGGCAAAGGCTTGACAATCCATAACATCTGAAAAAAAAATGGAGATATTTAGAATAATATTATCAGCTGTTGCAATTTCACTCTATATAAACCACATAAAACCCCTGATACAGCACTGCATGGCCCAGTTGCCACACTGGTGAGAAAAACGTTGTTCATTTGCTGGCTTTACTGTACATTTCAGTTAGTTCTGAGCAGCTGAGCTTAATCTTCATAACAACAAATTATCAAGCTTTACATCTGTGTTTCTAAAAGTATCATGTTTCAAACACCAACTTGGGATAAATGTCAGATGAACTTCACTAGATATGCTGGCAGCATCGAACAATAACTGATATTGTTATATGGATCTAAATACATATCATGGATAAAAAGTTCCAGGACATATTAAGCATTAAAGAATTGTGTTACTTAGCACATACAGCACAGCTGAATGGTTGAACATGCCTACAAATCAGTTTTGCTCTGACTTTAGACCCTATGACCCTCTCTATTTTACTATTCTGCCTGGCAATTCACAGACAAATTATTAGAAAGACAACACAGTTCTTGTGCAGCTGTTCAAACATTTTGACACGTGATCTCAGCATGGTACAAAGGAGACATTTAAAATCAGAAAGAATGACAAAGACAAAAAAACAAGACATTCATGTGCCCAGTAGAACTGAACCTCTGGAATATGTTCAGTTGTTGGTGTTGTGTCATTTTATAGCACAGCATGGCTAGAATGAACAATGCACACCCCTCACAAAGACTCACAAACAGAACTCACGTATTGGCCTTTACAGAAAATATCTTAAAAGTCAAACATTTACAGAAGAAAATGTCTTCTAACAAGTCTTTTGTTTGTATTTGTATATTTTGTTATATAAAATTATTATTTTATAATTAATACAGTCATGCAATTAATTGCTTAATCTTTAAAACCGAGGAACACCGCTTGACTAAATTTGTTTGGTTTCAACTGTTCACTGCAATGCAACCTCACCTGTTGCTAGAAAGTGAGTCTCCATAAAATAACCAAATAGATCTAGTTACAAGTGACAGTTTCAATTAAAAATAAGTTAAAGTTCAAGATAAAATTAAAAAATGGGGGAGCCAGGAACAAGGTAGGACAGCAGTCCATCACAGAGCACACACAGACATGGACACTGACCCACACACAAACTCACACCTGGGCCAATTTTCCCCAAAACAAATTAACATACAGTGGACAGCAGGAGGAAATCAGAGCACCCACAGGAAACCCACAGAAACTCCACACAGACAACACCGAGGATCAGGATTCGAACCCAGGGTCACCATGTTACCCACAAGGTCATAATTATTTTTTCAATTAACAACTTTTCATATTTCCCTCAGGTGCATACCATGAAAACAACACAAACACAACTTTAGATCAAGCTTTAGATCAATGAACAGAAAACCCCCAAAAAAGATCAGCTATAAAAAAGGAAATAAATTGGGCAACATAAAGAATAACGGCCCCAGCAGGTGCGTGTTAATGGTGTCCTCCTAAGTCAATGTTGTTGACTTACTGTAGGAGGACACCAAAACAAAACCACTTTCAGGACAAAAAAAAGCAACAAAACGTATTAATGGGCTATATAAAATGAAACCCATTTTAAAATATACTAAAATTAAAATATAAAAATATATTAGGTACTGAATTTAATATAACATATTCAACATGATTTCGACATGCAAGCACAGTGTTTTTCTCAAGCTTGAGAACCATGGTCCCCTAAACTTTTTATTTAAAGAATAATAAAATTAATTGTATTTAAATAGCACTTTTCATTCCAAAAGATCCCAGATGTACTTTAGGGGGAAAACTGAGCAGGCTACATTATACAGACAAGAATGGACTTTAGCTGGGACACAAGGGTTAACACTGATACTTTCATAAACCCTGTCATGTGAGGTTTAAGAACCAAGTAGGTATGATCATGAGTTAACTTCAGGAGTGGACAACCCTGCAACCCTTGTCCTCTAATGGTTTTCATTACATCTTTAATTAACTTAATGACTTAATTAAACCAATTAAAAACATATGAGGTCTAATCTGTGTTTTCTTGATCTATATCAGGTGTTAACTATACGGTGCCTCTAAAATCTGCAGGACCCAGGACACACTGGGTCCAGAGTTGACTACCTCTGGTTTAACGTCTCATTCTAAAAGCACTGCCTCTTACAGCACAGATTCTCCACTCACCACACCAAGACATTTGTTTTTAGAAACTGTGGCCCAAAAGGAAGAGTGCCAACTTCTTGACATTGGAACACCAATGGCAGGTGTAACCTGATTTTCCTTAGAAGTCATCCATCACAGTACTGAATAGCCAGCCTTGCCTAAGTTCTGAGATAAAAAAACAGGCAAGAAAGTGGAAACTCTAATGTCAATACATATAGTATATACAAAAACATATTGCTTCTTTTTATAGTTAACTATAACAGACAAAAATAAATATACTGTAGCTCAGAAGATTATGTAATCTCTCATTTTCGGTGGTTTTCTACATGAACCAGTATTATTTACAGCAATATTTCTTCCTCTATTGTGTCATGCCTGAGCTAGGAGCGCCTCGCTACCTGTGGCTGCCATGGGTGACCGCAGCATTCTCATGAGCTCTCACCCTCCAGCTGAGCCCATGAGGAGAAGACTGGGCCACTTCTCTGTTTGTCGATCTGACTATCAATCAGGCAGCCAATCTTCTGTTCAAACCAACAATTAGTCACCACATTTAAGGCTTGATTCACTGCTGGAACAGTGCTCTGACATTGAGCTACTAAGAGCCATCTGGTGATTGGCTCTGCACTCGATATTCACTCACAAGGCAATCGAAGACTTTCTCTCATCTCAGCACTGGTCCAGCAGTGAAACCCAGCTGCCCAATTCCCCGTGCAGCCCTGTTCCTGTCAGCCCCTCTGCCCGATTCCCTGCGCAGCCCTGTTCGTGTCAGTCTGTCTGATTCACCAGACAGCCCTGTTCCTGTCAGTCTGTCTGTCTGATTCCTCAGACAGCCCTGTTCCTGTCAGTCTGTCTCTCTGATTCACCAGACAGCCCTGTCCCTGTCAGTCTGTCTGTCTGATTCCTCAGACAGCCCTGTTCCTGTCAGTCTGTCTCTCTGATTCACCAGACAGCCCTGTCCCTGTCAGTCTGTCTGTCTGATTCCTCAGACAGCCCTGTTCCTGTCAGTCTGTCTCTCTGATTCACCAGACAGCCCTGTCCCTGTCAGTCTGTCTGTCTGATTCCTCAGACAGCCCTGTTCCTGTCAGTCTGTCTGTCTGATTCCTCAGACAGCCCCGTTCCTGTCAGTCTGTCTGTCTGATACACCGGATAGCCCTGTTCCTCTCAGCCTGTTTGCCTGGTTCCCTGTGCATCCCTGTTCCTATCAGCCTGTCTGCCCGATTCCTGGACAGCCCTGTTCCTGTCAGCCCGTCTGCCCGATCCTTGGGTAGCCCTGTTCCTGTCAGCCCATCTGCCTGATCCCTGGGCAGCTCTCCAAACTAGCCCGTCCATCTGCGTTTCATCGAAGCCCTGTGCCTGGTTTTCAGCCTGTCAGACTGCCCGCAGTGCTGCACTGCAGGTTGCCGAGGTGCAACATTCTGATTGTATAAAACCAGTCCATCAAGCCTCTACAGCCTGCTTAGCCTTTATCATACCACTGTGATGCCACAGGTGGATTCCAATAAATCATCCCCACATGCTGCTTAAAAGATACTGAGTTTATTAACTTAACTGATTTTCACTGGATCAATCAGAGTGCATAAATAAACGTTGTTCAGAAAGATCTGTTTATTTTCTTTTTTTGGGGATCATTATTCAATATATATTATACATGAGGGCTTCTGGACGTAGATACAGTCAACATAAGGCTATATAAGCACATGTATTTTTAAAACTGTGTCAATGCCAATAAAATGCCAATCATAGTGCTAATAATGCTAAATGTCTAATCAGTAATCCAAGGAGGTGAACAGGCTATGCAGAAATTATTGTATAATGTGAGAAGTGAAAGATGATCCCCTTCAGGCATTATCAGAGAAACAGTAAACAGAAGCACATTTTTATCTTTTGCTTGGGGTTGATTGGCATCTTTGAGATTATTAATGCTTGTGTTCTTGATATTTTAACTTTCACTGTTTTGTCTAAAACACATGGATAATCAGAAAACCATAAAACTGGATTTGAATAATGAAGCATATTAGGCACTGTACATCCCTTTCAAGTAGACATGGGTTTCAACAAAGATATGATGCTGAACTGTACCAGATACCACACCCTGTGGACTAAACTAACCTGGGAACTTAGGGAGAACAAATACATTGTTTCAGTTAAACTAGCATTAAACCCCACCATCACTAGGGATACAAGAAAGGTAAAAAAAATTACATTTTAGCCTAGTTTTATTTTTGCTCTTGTTGTTTTCAACACAAAAGGTATTTTTAAACCCAACAACTGCTTATCACAGCATTTAGGATTTCTCCTTTGCTAGGAATATCGTATGTTTTGGTAATACATATACTGAGGGATCAGTCTTCATGTAAGAGCTGAGCAGTTTCTCTGTGCATATGTCCTGTAACACAGGGATCGATGCTGTGAGAGTGAAAAAAAGGCAACAGCAGAACCACACGTTTCTCGATGAATATAGAGAATATATACAATAATACAAATACTAAATATTAAGAATATTTTCTTATTAGCCTCTTGTATTGAAAACAATTGTTTTGAGAATTTGCAGTAAAATGTACACAGTAGTAGGAAATAGAAAATAGAAAATTGTCTATGGAACATTTCAATGTCTATGGATATTCAATATTGGATAGAACCTTCTATTCAATATTGTGACAATTTCAACAGCCACAGTTTACTATAAAGGACGTTTTGTAATGTAATATTTTGGTACTTCTAAGAATGTGCAGCAAACGTTTTTAAATGTATGTTCATAGTTTTAAGACATTAGTCATCCAAAACAACACCACTTAAATTTGCTTTTACAGTGTGTCATCTTAATTAGCTTTGGAGATAAAATATATATACAAACCCCCTTTTAAAGCTCGTTCAAATCACCTGAGGTTTCATTTAGTCAGCCCTTGGATTAATTAGTATCCTTCATTCGTCAACATTAAATATGATTCTTATCAAAATCTAAATTCTAGGAAGTCAAAATGGCCGGTTTATGTTTTTTTTTATCTGGAGTTACCAGGAACTAAACCTGTGTCTGTAGAAAATGTAGTTCATTTAAAGACACCCGCTTATCAAAGATTCTGGCTGCAGTTTGTTGTGCATTACCTGCCTGACTGCTCTGCTGGCATGCACAGCTCAGCTGCATTTAATCTTCACAATAAGAGAACCGCCTGAGATATTTTTAGATATGAATGGTTAAGAGAAAACATGCTACACAAGAATGAAGTTCAGATTCGGAATGCATGCCAAACTGGAGAAAACCTTAATTAAAACACTATCATTGCAGGCTGGACAGAGACATAAAAACAAATGAACGTTTTGGTTTAGAGCACTCTACTCTGCCAGAGTTTTTATAATTAGCCTTTGAAAAAATGTCCCGGTATTCTGTGTTGGTAAAGCTATACATTGCCGCCTCTCACTGCCTGGTGTTCTATTACATCACCTGTATGATTCGGTGACAGATCAAGACCGTCTTTGGCTGCAGCTCCGAGTGAATTCGACAGCTGTGGCAGAATGCAGAGTCAGCAGTGAGACTCCTTTCCTTCTTCTCTCTGGTTCTCTGCACCAAGCAAACAGGACTGAAAGAGGCTTACTGTTCCTGAAGCCAGAGGACACTTCATTGTCCCATTTTACATACCTTTATACATGGAATTGAGGAAATATCATTGCATATTTAACTCCATCCATTCATTTTCTAAGCCCTTCATCCAAGGGGTGGCAGGGGACCCACAGGGGAGCCATCTTGGCAAGCAACAGGCGCAAGGCAGGATACAACCCGGACTTGACGCCAAGTGTAGCGGAGGGTACACACACATAAACACACACACGGATACACTCACACCAGGGAGGAAACCCACGGAACAATATATCTCTATTTTTGCAGTATATCCATTAGTCTCCAGTACAGCAAAACTTCCAGCAAGGTAAAGAAACGACTTGCAATTTTATTTAAAAAAAACAACATCTCCCATTAAGACACATTTTAAAAAATTTTGGTATACATATTTCTTTTGTTTCTCCAGCAAAGGTAGCTACCATCTACCATTCATAGTCAAGTACCAAAGTTTAGTGTAGGTCACTGTTACTAATTGTTGATACAAACAATGGTTTCATGACCCAACAGACCCAACAGAGCTATTTTCCTTTGACAATGAAAAGTGAGTCATTTACTTCAAACTAATAACATAATACTTAATTTGTCTAATAATCTCTCAAAATTAACCTTACCTCTTGATTTTATTCCCTACCATAAGATATCATAGTTAATGTTGATTTGTGAGGTACTGTAGGAATAGTCAATGAATAAAACTGACGTGAACTAAAAATTAAAATTCTGAGGTCTGCTCTTTTTGGCAAACCGATTTGGTTTCTTTCCAGAATTAGAAGAAACACATTCCCTTATTTCAGATAAGAATAAGCATCTGGGTTCCATAAGTATGACGTAGGTAAAATAGTATGAGGTCTTAAGGATCTAACTCTAAATCGAGCACAGACAGCCAGGAAATAGATTAACAACCATGTAAATGATTTTTTTTTTCACAGAATAAATTGAAAATATGTTGAAACTAGATTTCTATTTTATTACTCTCACACACCTTCCTTTAAGTGTGAAGAGACAAACATTTGGGTACATATAAAGTAGATAAAAACAGAAATTATTTCATTAAGACATGCAGTGATTTCTGGCACAGATGATCTCCCGATTAAGGGCATTTCACATCAATGTAAAACAGAGCCTACGTTTATAGCTTCACTGCACTAGCAGCTGTTTCTCAGATAAAATTGAAATAAAGCATAACATCAGAAAGAAAAAAATAATATGGGTTTGTCATTATGTAAAACAACACCTTGATAGCAGGGTTTTAAAATGCCTAGTGGGGTCCTGCTTATATCTGGATTTGAAGATGAAAGCCTAGCATCCTCTAAGTAAGGCAGGATAAAATCTTCAGATCTATCTCCTACTGGCACCCAGTGAACTAGACAGACTGACTGCCCTGTAAATAATGTATAAAGTACCAATGTCACGCTTACCAGCTTCATTTGTTTTCTTTTCAGGACATAGTAAACTAACTTCTGGCACAGTTTGGTGGAAACAAAGAGACACATTAACCCACGACACAACAGCTGACTCTTTGCCCTGTGTAGCATTACTTACTTGCTGTACGTTCTGTGGCAGGACCTTGTTTACTGCCTTTTTGCTGCACTTCTGTCAAATAGTAAAATTAGGAAGGATGGCATCAATAAAATGCACTTTACTCTCAATTTCAGACATGACAGTTTGTCTGGCAGTACCTACAGTCTAAAAATCCTACACACCTGCCAGCTGAGATACCTGTAGATAAGGATCAAATGTACTCATTATCAGAAAAACTAGGTTACATTTTGTTAGTGCAAAAACTGTTAGTGAGTTCAACTGCAATTTGTGTGTCAGATATCATCCAATATACAGTATGATTGTATTATATAAATAACCTTTTCCTTTTTTGTATATTTCTGCATTATTTTCCGTATTTGTATTTGTATTCTGTATTTCTGTATTTGTATTATATGTATTATTTATATTTTCTTTTCTTCTCTTGATAATTTAAGTTGATAGTAAATTCATTAAAAAAACACACTATCAAAGGACTGAAAGCACAATAAGTTAAAAAATAGAAAAGGAAATTGGTGGTAATTGTTTAGAAATAATACAGAGAGTAATCAGACTAAGCCTTAAGTCTCTGGGCAACAGGAAGAAAACAGTTGTTGGCTATGCTACATTCACACTCTTATTCATAAGACTGGTGAAAAAGCCGCTGGCAATGAACTTGTTCCAAATCCTGACATGGCTGCCAAAGGTGATGTCCAGGTAAGCAGAAAAAGTATCTAATTTAAAACCTCTTGGCAAGAACATGTTTGGGGTTTAGAGTGCTGTGATAGATGGACGAACAGTACATAGCAATTGTAATCCTTTAGAACATGGGTTTGCAGCCTAGAAATTAGATTAATCCAGAGATGTGATGTCAGATAGTCAGGGAACTATCTAAAAGACAAAAGAAACAAATTCTTATTCCAAGTTTGTTGGGAAATTAACAAAACTCTCTGATTAATGATATTTCATAAGCATTTCAAAGGTTAAGTAATTTTACTAAACTTATTAATTTGAAGACCAGTCTAGGTAAGCCATCAGAAGGAATGACTTAGTCACTTCTCCAGAGACATACTGTAAACACATAAAGTAACACAGTTTGACATTTTTTTTTCTCCCTGGCTTCCTTCCGGTGTGTTTATCCAATGTGATCTTTTATACACAGAACATAATGTGAACCTGGAGCACTGGATAATCTTACAGCAGAAGAACCAAGTGTTTAATATGGGAAAGTTTCCTCTAATATATGACCACTCTAGCTGTGCAAAGAAAAGCATCTAAACAGGAGTTGTGGAGAAGCAGCTGACACAGAATTTACAAAAGCATTTAGTGCATTAAGATTCATCTTCACAAATAGTAGGGAAAATCAATTTTTATCCAATGATATCTTAGCTCCACTGCTTTAGGACCACCGAACAACATAATCCAGTAAACATTTTGACTAGAACAGGTTATACATCAGGCTTTAAAGAACTTCTTATATGTTCTCCAGATTGTTAAACTGCACACAGAAAACAGAAAGCACACTGACAGGTTGCATCACAGTGTGGTATGGCAACTGCAGTATTGCTGACCGCAAAGCCCTACAGCGGGGTGAAAACTGCCCAGTCCATCACTGGGGTTACCCTCCCAGCCACACAGGACATTTATGACAGACGGTGCTTGAGGAAAGCTCTAAGCATCATCAAAGACCCCACACACCCAGCTTCAGGCTGTTTGACCCTCTGGAAAACAGTACCGGAGCATTCGGGCCCAGACTACCAGACTCAGAGACAGTTTTTACCCCCGCACTATCAAACTATTAAACTCCCAGCCTCTCTCAACTACGATCTGAACCTCACAGTGCCTTCTTTCTTACCAAAAACTCAAACACACATTGAAATCTATCTCTACCTCACATGTCAAAAAGCTCACTCCCCATAATTTTCTATCCTTTATTTCATTCTGTTGATGTATGTTTCTGCACATCTGATGTTGTTTTGCACATTACCTGTTGCCTATTGTTGTCTTGCACATTACCTGTTGTTGTTTTTGCACACTGCCTGTTGTCTCTGTCTTTCTTTTATTATACAATTATATTGTTGTTTTTTTGTACTACTTATCATCTGAGAGCTAGCTAAATAGCATTTTGTTATACCATATACCTATATATGAGTATAATGACAATAAACTTGAACTTGAACTTGAATTGTGTATATATGTGTGTTTTGAGCAGTATTCAGCACTATAGCCACAGAATGATACTGTAGCTCTTAACAGCTTCTTTTGGGAAAGAAATTAATATTACTGTATGTATTTAGATTTATTTTGTCTTGTTTTGTATAAGTACTGTAAGTGTCTCATTTGGTACTGGCAAAAGTGAAACATGTTTCTATCTGATAAATTTACATATTGAACATTTCTTTTACAAATTACACAAGTTCTTGCTGAAGGGGCTTGAAATGCTTAGTAATATAAAACTAGGCTCTCACTGAACAAAATGAAACCCATCAGACTGCAGTTATTGAATGGAAGGCTGAAGTCCAGCTATGCAATGCCTTCCATGTTGACATAGTTCCTGCATAACATTCAGACGACCATAAAATAATGAGCTCATTAGCAACAGAATATCCCCATCTAAAGATACGCCTTCAGGGTTTATGTCAAGGACATTTTATTGATAGTGCTCATTTAAATGGCTTGAGTTAAGCAACTGAAGTACCATGAAATATTGTTTAGAGAGCCCCAGGGGGAGACAGCTGTCAACCTCAAGATATTCCTTCGTAGCACAACACGCTCTGAAATATACGCATAGACACACCCGTCAATCTACACAACACTTACACATTTACTGTACATGTCATGAAAATACAAAACAAGAATGAAGAATGAAAGCAAACATGATTTACCAGGAATACATGGCATAAAGCAGCTGAAACATCACATGTACAGTCCTACACTTCATTATCAATGTATTTTATATTTTACTGTGTATTAATAAAATAATTCTAACCAGTTTATATTCATGCAACCGATGTAAAGTAACTGTTAGTAAATGAGCTATGTGACAGTAGCTTTTGAAAAAAACCAACATCAATTCATGCAACATCTTTCTCCATGTGAGAAATAACATCAGCAGAACTATGAAGCATTGCAGAGTGTTCCAATACTAAGTGAGAGAATCACTATGTTCCAGTGATTAGGATTTTGTTACTTCACAGAGAAGACTAACAACCTCAACTCTGCACTTCATTTCACAACTTTAGATATGATTCAGTCGACTGACTTATTTTACAACAATATTCATTTTAAACTGTTTCAAAGTTCTTCAAAATTCAGTACAGCGAGTACAGTCACTTCCAATATTATTTGCACCCTTGGTAAAAATGAGCAAAAAGGGCTGTATAAAATAAACAACCAGGTTAGGAGATATATTGTAACTTTCCATGTGGAATTTATTTTACTTTATTAATGATTCAGGGGAATCATTTTGGGGACATCAAAATTAGTGTCAGCTCCGAGTCTGCTTCTGAAGCCAAGGCTCTGAATTTCAATAATTTAATTTGAGAAATCAGGAATCAGGAATTATGTACAAGCATAATTTATCACCTGGTTACGAATGGAAACCCAGGTGAGGCATCTCAGTAGGTTCATGATGCAGGACTGCCTTTAATTTATGACAAGCAGCAGGGACATGTTGGTTGAGTTGAAGAACACTGATTTTTGACTCCAAGTCAGGGTCAAAATCAGTGATGATGAGGAATCGGAAAGGTGAATTTAAGATATTTCATGAAGACAACATCGCTAAATGGTTTTGCAAGACAAAAGGCATTCTATTAAAAAAGTGAAGCCATTCCATTGCTATTAGGAACAGTTGCTATAGAAACAAGAAATTTTAAAGATTAATAATGCAAATGTAATATGTAAAAGCAAAAGCCCATTCATGGAAAAAGAATACAATATTGTATTGGCATAGATTTGTACTGTGGAATGAATAATTAACTTGTCTGTTCAAATATTCTCACAAAACTCACCAAATCACAGTAACAGGAAAATAGTCAAAACAAGCCAGGACTTGAAAGGTAACCTGAAGACAATAACAGAGCTCCAGTAATGACCTTGACTCATAGCTTTTTTCTAAATTTAAATATCATGTCAGTATTTTCAAATCATATGTAAATAAAAAGCCTTGAACGTGTTTCTTCTGTGAAATCAACAAATAATGATAAGCTTGTAACTGTATAAGTACTAGGAACAGACCTTTTTTCACAGTAAAGAGAGTAACAAGAAAAATGACCAAATTGACACTTACTTGAAGATTTCATATGTGACTCTTCACAACCAAACTAAGACTTCCAAACTAGCAATTAATCTTGTCAGGATAAAAAATCACTGCAGTTATGAAATGATCTGAAGACATTCACGCTGAGCACATTCAGGTATCTAATGACTTATCGTAATTTATTTTGGTATGTAGTAATTGCTGCTCTAAAAGAATTAGTTATATGCAGATCAGATCACTCTTTTCCAAATAATATCACTGATGAGTAAGATACACCAGCATGTTTATGCTTACTTACAGCAACTTCCAAAAAGAATCTGCAGTTGGCACCAAGCCCTAGTATCTGTACAGCTGTTAGAGCATGTCAGGTGTCAAACAGTCCTTCTTACAAGCACTCACATTCAACATCTCTGTGAATCAAAACACATTATTCAAGTACGCATCCTCTTGTACCGCTAATAACCGACTACAATGCAGGAGACAAGTGTGAACACTGCTGCCCTTCAGCAAATACTGCAAAGATGTCTCTCTAATGAAACAGTCACTGCCTTTTCATTGCAGAGACATCAGCATGCAGTGGAGTAATAATACTCATTTTAATAATCATAATCATATTAGTGTGATACAGCTGCAAGCAAAATGATGGAACACTACTAAGTTTTAAGCAAAACCAGAGAAACACACAGAACACCCAGGGTAGACATTCTATTCAGTGCTGGTGAGTCTAACTGCACCATCCACTGCAGTGAGAGGCAAAAAAATCCCCAACAAATACACATTATGACAACACAGCTCAGTTTGGCAACAGCAGATACTGTATTCTCGCCCTCTGCTCCACACATTCGAAAAGGCACACTCAAACAGGATTCCCAAAAGCACGTCGCAAGATCCATCCTTTAAGAACAAAAACACATCATGTTGCCGCAGACAGCTCCCTGAGATAATACAGCGTCCTGGGAATTGTACTTACAGCCCGTTAGTTCATATTCTCAAAGAGCTGGAATTTCCCTCACACCACTGCTGCTCCTAGGTCCGTTGTTAGAGGAGGGTTGCCCGGTTGCTCTTCCAGTCTAATTCCACTTCTGCCACACACAGACACAAAAAAATTACCAGTACAGTCCTCTGCAGTAGTGGAGCTCTAACCGACTTCTGCCTCTCTGTTGCTCTCTCACTTGCTCGCTCTCCAAGGTCAGGAGAAGGATCTGGCTTGAATTCTGTGGCTCCTCCCACGCAACATGCTAGTGCTGGCTCCAGCAGGCCATTTCTCTTTCTCCCCCTTCTCTCTGAGCTGGATAACATCAGAGTAATTACCATCATAAGCCAGATTAACCCTCTAACTGCTGAGCCCAAGAACAGACGGATTAATTCAGCAGACACACAGGGATCGACCAAGCTTAACCGTGAGGTTGCACAAAATGAAGGGAAGCTCTTTGCAAATGCTACCAAAAGAACAGGATATTTCAATGATTTAGGGCATGGTCTTTTTCCCCAGAAAACGACAGTATGATTGAAGTGCGGTGAGGATCACTTGAAAGTGCTACAGCAGGAGATCTGGGAACAAGCTTGGAGAAAATGATCACCTATTGCCTCCAGGAAAAAAAATATAATGCCAAGAAGTGAGACATGTCCCTGTTACCAAAATCAAAGCCATTCACTACATCTCTGGAGTCTGTGAATCACAAACTAGTATAATGTAGGACCGACGCATTATAAAAAAAAGACAATTGTCCAAACAAATTCTTTCCACAAAACACCACAATTTATGAACAGGTTTGAGAACACTCAACAGCTAACACGTCAAGCAAAACAGCCACGGAAAAAGCTTTGAATGGCCGAGGTTCATTAAAATGACTCAATGCAGCTCTTCATATGGGAAGTGAACAGAGTGTGCAGCCCAACCCCCACTCAGTCTCAAATTCACTGTCAGTAAAGAAGGCTCACCCCATGCCCCATGTTAACACCCCTTACTGTACAGGGATGTTGGACTGCAGCTGCACAAATCACTGACCTTAACAGGAAATCTAATCCCCCCATTACTGGGCATAAACAAGACAGCTATAAACAAGACAGGACTTCTTGGTAACAAGGGTGAACAGTCTGCCATAAAGTCTGCCTAATCTACACTAATTAACACAGTGGTTTAGAATTATGACACATTTACAAATTGTAAAACACAGATATCAAACAATAGACACAGAACGTGACCAAAATTAAAAACAATATAATCATGATTGTTTTTAATATGGAAAACTCAGAACACTGTCAAAATAAAAACATTAGAAAGTTAGTATCAGGCCTGACCTCCCTGAGTATTAAAACACAATCCTCGCACTGTTGACACACACACCTGATCAGCTTCTGAAAAGGCTGCTGTGGGATGTTCCACTTCTCCTCGTGTGCTGCTAGCTGGCAAAGACTGGCCAGTTAAGGCATCATCTCCAATTGATGATATTAGAAAGTCACTCATATAAATGTTCTATTGGACTAACAGAAGGAGATTTTACTTAAACAGACTTTTTGTAACAGCTGAAAGTTTCAAGATACCTATAAAGGTAACTTCAAATATGCTACTTTATTGAGTGCATTGAAACAATAAGATTGTAATAAGCACATGACAGGATCAGTAAAGACTTAGTTGAATTCAGTTGGAATTAAAAACTAGAAGCACAGGGTTTCCAAAGTAAGACAAGGAAAGTCTGTCATTTTAAATGCCTTTATGCCTTTTGCATAATACGGAAAAGATACAGGGGAATATTTGAATTTGTTTACCTAGTGTTAACGTAAACCCACCCATTAACAGTATTGTTTTAGTTTAGTTCTAATTATTGTTTACATAACTTTCCATCAGTAAACTCACACTCACTGTCACCTTTTAATGGATGAGTAACACATTCGCAATTTTCCAGTCCAAGGGTATTACCCTGTCTTGACCAGCTGTTGTAAGTGTTGTGTCAATGGCCCATGAAAAGAATCGCTTGTTTCCTTGAGTGCAATTGGTAGAATAATATCAGGCCCTGGAGATTTGTTCATCTTAAGTGTTTCTAGTACCCAAAACACTTCAGCCCCACCTATTGTAATACTATTGAATATAGAATTTTTCTCCTTCTGCTGCCTCGGGTACATTACTGATTTCTTCACTGACGAACACATAAAAGAAATACTTATTACATCAGCCATTTCCCTTTCATTACTAAACAATTCTCATTATTATCCTGGATATGTTTGACTTTATTTGCTGTTGTTTTGTTGTTGCAATTCTGAATTCCTTTCTGTCTCTCACTTGGCTTTATTTATATCCTTTATACCCCTGCTTGCAATTCATTATATATATTTTTTAAAGGCACTAAAGTTTTCCTGAATAATTTCCTAAAACCATCTTGTACTACACAATATTTATCAACCAATATGAATATATTTATTTTTGTAATTACCAGATCAATGGCTGATTACCTGGAATGTTCACATATTTTCTGAATTTTGTCCTGAATAAATCCTACGCTGACAGCCCCACCAGTGCCTGGTGACATTCTGTGCCCTACTTTCTCTGTAGTAAATGGCTTGTACCTTCTGCTTCACTTGTCAGCAGCATACGTGCAGCGGAAGAGGCAACAAGGGAGTCTGTTTTATTGGAAGCTGAATAATTCAAAACAAAAAATGGACTGAAGTAGGAGCCATGAAACTCAACTTGTGTTCTTAGATCCTTAATTAATTTTAAAGATGATGCAGCTTTGTGGTTTACCTGTCAATACATTTCAGGATGTTGTATGTTCTCCCCGTGTTTGTATGCGTTTCCTCCCATGTTCCAAAGACATACTTTTTTTTTATAACATCACTTTATTAACCCTTTACAATTTGTTGCATTAGGAATTATCTTTTCACATACCCCAGCTTGCTCTCCATGAGACACACAGACAGGGAGAGAGCCTGGGGTCAGAGCGCAGGGTCAGCCATTGTACAGCACCCCTGGAGCAGTTGGGGTTAAGGGCCTTGCTCAGGAGCCCAACGGAGTAGGACTCTGCCAGCTGCAGGATTTGAACCAGCAACCTTCTAGCCATAGGTGCAGATCCTTAGCCACAGAGCCAGGTTAAACTGCTTGAGAGAAAACCAACCCTGGTGCGAGTGTGTGCATGTCAGTGTCTATCCTGCGATGGACTGGCACCCCATCCAGGTGTTTCCTGTTTTGTGTAGCGGAGCTGGCTGCAGCACTGTGACGTCACTGCCCTCCCTGCGCATAACAGGAGACTCAGCCACCTGGGCTGGGGGAGGTCTACTTTAGCTCAGCCGGCTGGTTCTCTGTTGCGTGACGCCGGAGCCCCGGATTCGCGCCCAGGTAGTGAGGGACGAACCGGCAAGGTGGAGCGGCGAGGGCACGGGCACGAGCCCGCGCAGAACCACGTCGGTCACATTTGCACCAGATGCTTGATGGGATAGGCTCTGGCTCCCCTGTTACCCTGAACTGGATGAAGCATTAAGAAAGTGGATGGAAGGATAGAACACAGGAATAAAATCCCTTGCATAAATGATTCAAAACTAAAGTGATTCAGAGCCTTTAACAAGTCAGTGATGTATGAAACACCTTTAAAACCTGACCTAAGATGAAGTCATTTTAATTATTTGAAAAAAGAGTAATTTCTAAACAGAAATCATTAGAGTCCAGACACGCTGGACTCTGGACCCACAAATAGAAACATCTTTATTCTCAGTTGTGACCAGTACGTCTATTCTATCATACTCAAGTGGTCATTTGCAAGGTAAAGTCACAAACATATAATTCAAAATCTCACTCAAATTTAGAGCCTGTGTTATTCGACACCCAGCTTGATAATGTTAGTCTTTTTCTTGTATTTTTGAAAACATTGCTTTGGATTATCATGAATGTGTATTTCTAACATTTTATTTAAAATTTATTTCGTAACGACAGCTTGCAATGATATATTTTGCAGTTGGAGAGCTATCAAATTTCACTTACTTCCTCCTACGCAGCGTGGCCCTTTACAGGGTGAGTTTAACTTCTGTCTTCAGATGGGGTGAAATCTTATTCACGCACAGCAGGGAGCAGATTGTACCTGATGATGGGATTAGTGCCTGTTCTCTGGATGGATATAAGCTGGTAGGAAACAAGTAGAAACCTTTTCCTTTTTCCATTTCAGGAGATGGCACTCTTTTTTATAGGTCTGAAAACAGAGTCTGCAGATGTGTACTTTCAACTTGGTTACTTAACAGCAAGGCCCCTTAGACAGGATACTCAAGTAAGAACAAGGCCTGTTAATACCCAATGCATTCTTACAACACTTGACAAAACACAACTCCTCCCCCACCTTAAAAATGACCCCCACCAGGCCTGACCCCTACAGACAATCCTTAATCTCCACAGGCTCCCATCCAATTCTATCTGCAAGTTAATACTACTGATCTAAGATAAGAAGAAGAGACTTGATACACTGGAGGGAACTTTTAACTGCAGGGAAACAAAGACTTCTGCTACTCAGCAATTACAGTATTTTTATTGTATACACACATGATTTGGGATCACGTTATGTCTCTCATGAACCCACAAATTGGGAAAGAGTCCCGTAGACTGACATTTAATCAACTCACCTACCCATCTTTTGATGAAGCCATTCATCCCTTGACACACAACTACAACCCCAGAGCCACTTACAGGAGGTTCAAGCTGACTGGATGAATGACACATCCCTCAATGACATCATCTCTAGCCCGCAAGCACCTGGGAAATCGCAGGGGTCACTGTTTCACCTAGTGTGGAGAGCAGGCTGATCCCAATCTGGATTACATGACCCACCACCAAACTCACCATGTCTGAATTACAGCACTTAACCTTCCAGTTTAACTACTCCAGAGCTGCTAGGTAATTTCTAACATTTTTACACAGAACCTGCTAGTATAAACTGCTGGTAAAACAATTATTTGCTAAATATAATACTGATATGTTTTATACATATTGTAACACACACCTGAAGAAGTCCCCACAGCCAAAGTGTTGTGCCTCTTTTCTTTTCCATTCTACGTGGAATGCTTGTTTCTTTGCAGCCTACACATGCTACAGTACATACTCAACATACTTAGCCTGTTTCCAGAATATATTTGTTCATAAACATTTTGGGAGTTAATTTTTTTAAAAGGGCATCAACTGAAGTTGAAGTATTTAATTACAGTGTTGCACAAATGGCAGTAGCCTCACTACAGGAAAAAAAACAATAAGATGTACAGTATATGCACTGATCTGTTCACAAAGCAAAAAAAAAAAGATTGGACAGCATGCTGCTATCCACGTTATGTACAACTAAATTGAAACATTGAAAAATCAGTGTTGAGCACAAGTGGAAATGAGAGAGTTTCAAAATTTCACGTAGCCAGACAAGACCAAGAAACTAGGTGCAAGCCTACAGCTGACTTTCTCACTGTGAAGCACCCAAACCATTCTCACCTGCACACGTTCGTGTGTGGCATCTGATCAGCATCCCTACCAAGCAGGCGATTGATTTTTGCTATCATATGCATCAGTTTGAGTGCAGATATAACAGGAAAGGTATTAAATGAGAAATAAAAAAAATTAAAGTTAGTATTGAGGCATGGACCCCGACCAAAACACAACGAAAACGCTTAACCATAAAAAAAAAAAATAATAATAATGTGCGAATTATGTGACGATTGTTGTAACGATTACGCGTCCAGTGAATGAACTTATTTGGTAACAGCCCGAGCAGTGCAAGGTTTCTGGTGTTTTTTTAACGTTACATAGGTATATACGGTCTCTATAAGCAGAAAGACGACAAAAACTCACCTTTTAGAGAGATATTCTTGATTTCTGTCAGCTTGTATAAAGTCAAACGTTGCACACATGCACACAAGTACAGTGCAGTACTGTATGTTCTCCTTTCTCTGCTCTTTCTGTCCTACCCAGATCAGTTTCGTAACAGCTCCGTTTGAATTTCGTGTTCAGCTCCTTATTGGGAAAACGCACTCCATGCTTGAAAGAAAGTCAGTTACAGACCAAAAGTATTCTCGATTCAGTTTGAAAAATAATGCAATCGCTGCATATTAACTAACATCGGGTGTGTTTGTCTCCAGATAAATGGCTACAGTACTTTGTAACGTTTCTAAAAACAACAGGCGAACACTTCAAAGGAATTCACAGCGCAATAATTTGTAAAAGAAACAAACTTTTAAATGATCGATTTAAATAATTTCATTTTTTGATAACTCGATTTCCACTTTAACCCTCCTGAGCTGCTTTCTATCAATAATATGCAAGCGAATAATACAATTTCCTTTAAACCTAGCACCTGCTATTAAATATTACCGAATGCTAAAATAAACATGTGGATACAGTATTGTACGACGCTTATGACGATGTGTATAATGTATATGTGCAGTGTGAACGGTAATGTAGATCAAGGAGGTACTGTATGAAACAAGGTTTCTTGTCTTCTTTGAAGAAACTGTAGGACGAGATTCACTAATTAAATAGCTAAATATATTCAACATCTGTGGTGCCGGGCTCTTCCTAATACTGTACTTGCAGAATTCTGAAAAGAAAATGATAATCCTTTTAGAGGTGCCGAGAGATTTTATGGCAAAGCACTGAACTCAAAGTTTACAAAGATATGCTTTTTTGGTACTTGTGTGAGACCAGAGTTCTGTAGAATATTTGCATAGATGTGTTAATGATTTGTTCAGGAGTGTTAAGATATGCTATTCACAACAACAGGAAGATATTTTAAAATCACACACATCGCACACATTTAGTATTTTCAGCTTATGTTTATAAATCTGAACTTAAATAATATTTTTGATGTTCGGTGCATCCAGTTTTTCATCCAAGTGATGTTTTAGGAAATCCCCAAATGGCTGCATATGACTGCTTTCTTCCCTTATGGAACTCCAGAGGAAAGGATAATTTAGATTATTCAAACCAAGACAACATTCTTCTGAGAGGAAGCCATCAAAACTGGAGGGAACATGCAAACTCCTCACAGACAAGTACCTGAAAACAGAACGGAACCTAGGACCCATTAATGCACCAGTTCTGACCACTGTAATAACGCTAATAACATCCTTGCCACCTCTACATAAAGGCATATAAGACATGGCAGGAGAGAAGTGTTTTTTAGACCTAATAACATCTGACCTTCATGGACATGATTACAGCATTACTGGATACTGTTAATATCCACAAAAAGGGAAAGTACCTTGTTCTTTACAATTGGCTTTTCATAATAGACATCTTAAAAGATAATGTTTCCTTTTCTTTGTAATTGCCATTTAAAAAAGTATTAAAACGTGAAATAATCAATTTTATTATTCTTAAAACCATTAGAATTTATAAAATAAAATGGAAAAATTTAGAATTAGAGTTTGAAAACAAATTATAAATTATAAAATGATGTTTTTATTTATCTGTATAGCAGGTATTTATGCATGTAAAGTATTTTAAATACTAGAACATAGGTGGCATAATCCTGGCTTGAGTGTACATCTTCAGTCTTGGAAGGAGTACTTGATTGAATACAAGGATGCAAAGGAATTGGCCAAGTTAAAATAATTCCCCAAATCATTGAGAATAATCTAAACAATAGTTCAGGAGGGTAGCTGCATCAGCATGCGTAGGCTGCAAAGGAACAAGTAATAGGTTTATTCCATGCTGAAAAAAAGAAGAAAGAACAACGTTTCGGCCGTGAAGCCTTCTTCAAGCCTTTTTTCAGCATGGAATAAACCTATTACTTGTTCCTTTGTAATCTAAACAATTCTTGATACCTGTTCTCAACCAATCAATCGATTGGTGAAGCCTAACAGCCCCACCTGCCTTATCCCAGCTTTGCAACACTTCTTTGCAGTTTTTTTTACAATGCCAGTAAACAATATCTGGTGTCACATTTCTGTCCTCCACACTTGCCACTACTACACGGCTTCCCAGCATGTCTCTTTTTACTGGCTCTGGACAACCTAAATCTAGTTTTTGTCCTATATCTAACTTGCCTTTTTTGTGGAAAATTTTAGAACGCAATGTTGCAATACAATTTAACAATCACATCATTGCAAACAGTCTCTTTGAACCCTTCTTATCTTGTTTCATACAGTTACACAGCACAGAAATTGCTTTTAGTGAAGTTACTAACAATTTTCTTATGGTACTTTAGCAGATTCCAGTTCTCTATTCTATTTCTCCTTGACACTGTTAATCATGCCATTTCACTCTTGTAACGAACAGTTCTTTCCGGACCCTATGCGGACGACACAATCCAGAATCGCGAGGAAACAGTAGGAAAAAGATCATGCAGGAATACAGGGATTAAAAACAGGGGGGCGTGTCCAAAATGCGCTAGTGCACGGGGAGGTGTGGCCGAGGCAAACAATCCAAAAGTAATCCAGAGAGGGAATCCAAAAACACAAGAATAAGTCCATAGCCAGGTGATCGATCGATCGATCCATCCATCCATCCATCCATCCATCCATCAAGGAATTAAAAACATGAACCGGGTCGGAACCGGCGGACAGGGAACGGGACCAGAGATTAAAACCTTAACGGGACCAGGCGCTTCCGGGTCCCGGACTCGCACGATACGGAAATCAGATGCAGAGCCCGGATGAACATCAGCGCCTGGCTTTTAAGGTGGACTGGGAACACGGGTCAGGTAAACAGAATTAAATCCAAAGTGAAAGAGCCGGAGCGCTCTTAAGGAGGAGGGACTACAATCGTGAAAGCTCTCCTGTCATGAGACTGGATTTGGAGGTCACTTCACTCTTAAATGGTTCAATTCCTATCTGACTCATTGCTGACACTTGATTTCTCTTGGGTGTTTTACAGTAGTTCCCAAGTAGGATTGTTAAGTCTGTTGAACAAACTCAATATGTTCAGAATTAGGCAGCCAGAATCCAGACCAGGTTGCATGCAAGTGATCACATTACGCCTGTCTTGGGTTCCTTGCACTGGCTTCCTATCAGGTTTTGAGTCAACATCAATATCCTAATGCTCACCAATAAGGCTTTACATGGCTTGGCAACTCATTACATAATTTTGGCATCCAACTCGTCTTCTACATGTCCCTCAAGCTCATTTATTTTCTATGGGTGACAGGGCCTTCTCCTACGATGCCCCAAAGCTCTGGAATTATATCCCCAAGGATATCAGATAGTCACCTACCCTGAGTGTATTTGAATCAAATCAAAACCTTTCTTTTCAAGGATTTTTCTTAATAAGTTTGTTGTGTGTGCTCTTTTGTCTAACATCTGCTGCCCTTCTAAATACTACTACTACTACTTCTCCATTCATTGGAAGTTTCATTTCACACCTCTCTGCACCCATTCTGACTTCACACCTCTTGATTGGCCTCTCTTTCTGTCCCCTGCTCCCGCTTCTCACTCCTCCTCCCTCTCAACCTTTGTTCTCCCGCTACTTTACCTTTGCCTACTGCCCTGTCTCTCTCACACCTGAAGAAGGCTCCACGGCCGAAACGTTGTGTTCTCTTTCTTCTTTTTTTCAGCATGGAATAAACCTATTACTTGTTCCTTTGCTACTACTACTACTACTACTACTACTACTACTACTACTACTAATAATAATAATAATAATAATATAATGATTATTATTATTGTTCTTATTATTATTAGAATAATGTACTCTGGTGAACAATGGAAAGATCTCTTCTTTCAGGACACGACGCAGAACGGTGAATTAAAATAGGATAAGGCCTCCTCCTAGTGGTAGATTGTATGATGACACCTGAAATCTGAAATAAACAGGGAATTACTCTTAAAGTTGACTATCTGTTAATAAATGGAGCAACCTCAATAAAAAAAAATGTTTTAACATAGTGTAACACCAAGTGTTATGATGCTTCTAATTTAATTGATAACGGCCAGATAGTAAAACATAATACTTAGTGCGCAGTCTCATTTATTATACAGTACATGTACAGTCTAATGCAGTATTTTGCCTCTGGGAATGAGTTAAGTCGTATTTTAGCCTCACTTCTTAAAGTAACAAAAGTTAAATGCTAAATTAGTTAAATATTTTTGTTTCTTCAGTATTTTCTAGATAATGTAGTTCAGAGTAAATCTCCAGGTTATGAATTTATGCCTGTGCTCTTCTTTTGTCTTATATTTGTTTCTTAGAATTCACAGGGAATCGTATTTTGTGCTGCTATGCTTTGGCAAAGTGTACATCAAGTTTTTCAAGTACATTTCCTTTCAGCGCTTCTATCACACAGTTAAGGAGGCAGGAGGAGGATAGGACTGGTTCTCTGATTTAATCTCATTTTATATTCATTTCATTTTCTAACGTCTGTATGAACCACAAAGTGAATCACAAAAATACAATAAAAGTCAGCATTTCTTGTCTTTTTGTTTAGCCAACGTGACTAGAGTATTTCAGGGCAACTGAAACTATTTCTGAAATTCAGTCTGAGAAGGAGAATGAGTGAAAGTTCATATGAAAAATATTAATCTTCTCAAAGGAATATAAATGCAATTTTATTATATTTTTAAGAAGTATTTCACCCTTCTTAACATCACAGCCTTAAATAGAGTATTCTGGAACTCTTCTGGGCAGTAGTGAGAGGTCTTCTGGATTTTACTCCATCTAAGTTCTTCAATACTTTGCTGAACCACTTTTTTTTGCTAAAAGAAACACTTTAAACTTTGCATGGACAATACTTTTAGCAGACCTATAGATGTGGAGAACTGTATCCCTCCCGGATCAGGATTGCCCACTGGTGCTTTAGGCTTTGAGTTGATTTAAATATAATTAGAATAGTAGAGATTCAATGCAGCGGTGTGGTTATTACACAGAAACCAATCTTAAATTAAACCAAAACTTAAATTCCAGTGCTTTGATAGACTACAGTATTAACAAATTCAAGTTATTTTCCCCGCTACACAAAGGTTTAAATAACAATATTACAAGAAAACTACAAGTCAACTTTCTACTCACTTTCTTTGTCATGGTGAGTGCACTACATGTAAGCTAAGGGAAATGAGAATAATGCCTACTAAGTCTGTATTTGATTAGCCAAACGTTAGAGTTAGAGTTATGAGTATGAGGCATTTTGCCAGGCAGCTGAACTTCCACTGTGGGCGTAATAATTTGTTGTTTCTACAACATGTGAGATGCAATTCCAGAGCAAGACTGGATATGAATGAAACCTGCACATTTTCAAGTTAATCATTTAAAGTTTAAAAGTAGTTTTTTTTATATATGTGCGTCAGGCCACCATGTTGTTTTTTTAAGCAGAACCCCAATATTTATGGCTTATGTTTCACTGTTTACCCGTCTATTATGAAGCTGCTGTCCGTACCTTTGAACAAAAGTTTAAAATAGAAGCAGAAGAAGAAAAGAAAACTATTTTCTACATTGCCTATTGGCTATAGGCAAAGTTTGGAAGTGCAAAACGCCTTGCAATCCCAATGGGCTTTCCCATTTTGACAGTCTAATTAACCCAACCCATGATACCATGGCCTCTTCTTACTGCATTTCAGTGTTCATTTTTTGTGCAGTGTTGTGGTGAACTCTCAGACCACAGGAATACAGAAAAATCTTCAGTTTTGTTTACTGCAGCTGTTTTAAAGAAATCTTACATGTCTTTTACCACACAAAACTTCACTTGGAGTGACTTATGACTTACAAACTTCCTCCAGACCTGTTAGATTTCACAACGCGCTGGTACTACCGCAGCACGACAGCTGCAGAATACTTTCTTCTTGCTTTTATAGTTAACTTGTCATAGCTGTGGTCACAAATATCATCGTTTCAGCACCATCGTCAAAAATGCCCCAGAATGTGGCCATCTTATTGTTGTCTTCTTGGATCGCTGACTTGCACAGTGAAATTTCATGTACCCTGTTAACCTTACTTACTGCAACTCAGTCCCAGGGTGCAGGTGATCGTTCTGGCTTGTATGCGCACAGTGAGAACAACCTGGCTCACTGAAGTTGCGTATGCTTAGAGTGTGAAAAATAAACCCATCGAAGGTATTCCGGATATAAATGGCATTACTTGTCGTAGATCAATAAAAATGCATATTTAAAATGAAGTTTTCGGCGTTAACAGTGTAAGCTATCGAGTGCATTATCATTTGGTCCATGTTATACCAAAAAAGATCCATGTACACGCCGTTTTAGACATCACGGGTTTCGGTTAAATTGTATTCATGGAGAAGTTTAAATTTAGAGCTGTTATTTTTTCTTCTACAGCAAAAAATTATTCTGTAGTATTTTTATTACTCTGTAATTTTCTTTTACGTGTCCGTACTGCTCTTAAAGTTGGCTTGTGGAAATCGGCTCCACTCCATTACTTAGAAGTTACCATTGCAACCCAGAATGAGGGGCGTGACCCAAGAAAGCACTAGTTTTCATCTCAGCTGTTTCCGTCCCCATTTTTTCTCCAGCAGGCCGGAGGCTGAAAACATTAGAAATGCTTTCCGCTAGTTTAAGAGACTGCAAGGTAAGCAGCTCTGAAAATAACGCACTCTTTCAATTATATATTTATTATATTAGTAATATCCTTGTGAAATCATTATTTGATTCTCCCATCTGTTTTTTTCTAATCGAAATTAGATAAAAGTGCGCACGATTTTGTTAATCGAGAGCCGATATAAAGGTGAACACGATTTTCTTTGTTCTTTCACTGATGTACGATAGCTATAAAGTCTCTACGAAGTAACGTTTTGCTCTTTTTAATGTAACATCTTTGTTATCGATTCACGTTTTCGTATTAAGTGTTTAGATACTAGGGGTCAAAAGTCAGTAAGGCTCCAAAAAACAACCTGACTTTTGCCATACTCCAACTGATACTTTAGGTCAGAGTTCACCCACTGCTCTTAATCAAATCCAATTAATCGACGCACGTTTGGTCTTTTATACTCTTTACGTTTTATATTAAACTGGTGAACCTTCTGACAACTTGGGAATTTGTTTTCGAAAATTTGATTTATTACATCTTCATACATCCAGGCTAGCACGCTGATGAGATATACTACAATTTGAATTGTAGGGAGGTCTTTAAAAAGTCCTTAAAATAAGCCAGAATAAATTGTTCTTGTAACAAATCAGAGGCCAAGTGAGTTCTAGAACAAGAGTCATGCTGGTGCAGCGAGCCATTTTTTTTACAAAGAGAACATTTTTATTGGTGTAATCTCACTTTTCTTGCTGTGTAAACAAAGGTGAATCTACATCCTGTGATAATGAAATGAAACATTAACTTGTTCTTTTTAGGCATGGCAGTCTGAGGGTCTTCCTCTTTCCACTACCAGCAATGAAGCCTGTAAATTCTATGATGCCACACTTTCACAGGTACAGCACCAAAGTGTAGTTAAAACATTTCTTTTGCAGTAGCCTGGATTTAGGTGATGAAAATACTTTGCATATCCTTCAATGTTATTTTTGGTGTGCAGCACAAATGTAATCGTTTAGATTGTCATTTTATATTCGGCATGTTTTATGAACTCTGTGTGACACTGCTCACTGTTTTCTCCAATTTGTACATTCAGAGCAGCCAGATTCTCAGTTTTGATGAACACACTGAAATAAGAATTGCAGGCCTCTCTTTGGGCATTTTTGGTGTCTGATCATTTAAACTCTTCCTCAGTTGCACACAGCTAATGAGCCAGGTTCATGAAACGGGCTGTGGTGGGTGACTTTAGCATAACTTGCTTTGATTTCTAACCCTCAGTATGTGGGATGGCGCAATGACCAGACTCTCGGAGGAATAGAAGGATGCCTTTCAAAGATACATGCAGCTGACCCAAACTTTGGTATGTAGGGCAATGGGCACTTGATGAAGTTTTTTTTTAACTTTCAGCTTGACAATAAGCTAGAATTTACAGAACATACAGGGTTTAAGGTTTAGCCTTATTGAGTTTAAAAGACCTTTCTGACCCACAGTGATCCCTTGGTCAGAGGTGTGCTTGAAATATCAAGAGGATCAAAGGTCGTATATATTTGAAGAAGGCTGTATTTCTTTTATTGCAGTATTAAAATCCTTACCTCCAATAGTAGTCATTGGGATTCCTTTCCCAGGGCCAATTACTCTTTGCTTCTTGTGGAAAGTGGGTTTTTATGGGATGTTTTGGTGTTTTATGGGAGGCCAGATGCAACAGGAATGAGAGAAGAGAATCCCCTGAGTCTGAGAGCTGAAGCAAGTGGACGAGTGAAACATGTCTGGGATAATAGCATAATGAAACCCGTTGAAGCTGAGTAAGGGCCTGTGTGTAGCTTGAGAAGTAATGAAGTGATGTGACTTCACTAGCTTAAGTGTAAAAAAAAAAATTCTGCTCTTAAGAGAGTTGTTACCTCGATACTTTTGGCTTGGGGGTCTCTTTATGTGGAGTTTCTTTCTCCCTGCCACACAGTGATGGGTCATGTGATTGGAACCGGCCTGGAGCTGATTGGCACTGGACGGTCAGTCCTGCTGGATGAAAAACTGGCGAGTGCTGTCAGGAAGATGGTGGAGCTTTCAAAGTCCCAGCCCCTCACAGAAAGGGAACGGCTTCATGTGTCTGCAGTGGAAATGTTTTCAAAAGGGTCAGTAAGGGTTTATCTAATGCTCAAGTACTCGTTATTAATGTTATAAGGAATTTTGTGTGGCTTTTCTCTGGGTGCTCTGCTAGGTTAGTTGGCCTCTGGGAAGATTGGCCCTGGTGTGAGTTTATGGGTGTGTCTGTCTGTGCCCTGAGATGGACTGGCATCCTGTCCAGGGTGTTCATGGCGCTGTTGCTTGCCAAAACAGGCTCTGGCTCCCCTCCTACCCTGTATTGGATGGAGCAGTTAGAAAATAGATGGATGGATAAATTACAAAAAATATTAATCTTCACACATTTAAAAAAAAAATTTAGGTGGGTAGCTGCGTCAGCATGCGTAGGCTGCAAAAGAACAAGTAATAGGTTTATTCCATAATGAAATGAGAAGAGAGAAAACACAACTTTCGGCCGTGGAGCCTTCTTCAGGTGTTTCTACCCACCTGAACTACTTCAACCTACATCTGCTACGACCCACTATGCCTTCCTCCAAATCTTTTTCTAGATCTCTTCGGCGTTCCTTCTCTTCCTCCCTGGGTCACTTGCCCCTCTCTCTTACTAAACCAGCATTCCGTCTCTTCACAGCGATCTGCTCTAAGACCAGGCTTTCTAACCACCTTCTATCCCTTTACAGATGTCGTCGACATAATATCATTCCTAAAGGATTTCGCCTGAAATTTAATACTTTTTCTTTTGACTCTGATACCACCCAGAGTAACACTCAGAAACAATTAAAATTGTATTCTTTAAAAGCAGATCTTTTTTATTGACTCCTGTAAAGGCATTGAAAACCGTTCTTGGGCAAACCTTTTAAAAGAAAACCCATGGAATCGTATGCACAGACAAATGCAAGGTCATGTCCTTGTGACATGATCATGTTACATGATTATGATATGAGAGAGATAAGCTAGGGAGATTAAAGAACACTTTATACTGCAAAAAGTGTTACAAATAGTGTTGTCAGCATTGCAGTTCAGCTCGATGGAAGTTGGAGATTAGTTTCAGAAAACTGGACTACAAACAAAGACGGAGATTGTTTCTGCTGATTTGTTTTTAAATTTAATTATAAAAAGGCCGTCAGACTGCAAAGCAATTTTTCCAGTCCTGATTGAATCTGAATCTTTCATTAATGGGTTATGGATTTCCTGGTCGTACTAAAAGAAAGGCATTTTTCAGAAATACATGCCTCAAATATGTTAAGGGGACTTTGGTGGGAAACCAGAATTGAATATTACTATAGGTAAATCTTAAATGATTGATTACTGATGCCATTACTTTTCAGATTTTTTAATTTAAATGTTTTTAGTTTTAAAAAACATTACACAAAAAAAAATGCAGGCTGGAATCAGGGTTTTAGCTGTTGCATAGAAAATAGGAGGTTAAATATTAGTGTGAAAAGCTTCAGTTGTCTTAGAATGTAGACAACTTAAATTGAAGAAGTTAGATCACATACATTTCAGGCTTTTACTGATAGAGTAGAACAGGTTAAAGCACAATTATATCACACATACTGTAAGTGCAGTTAAGGAAATGAATGCGAAACGTTTCAGTTTGTCTTTGAAAAAAAGTTGGAATGGAACAATGAGACATTTGACTTAGAACTTGCATACATAAAATATTATAACTTTTCAAGTGGTCAGGAAAGGGGTATTTTCTAATTAAATGGAAAATAAATCAGTTAAAAACATCCTGTACCTAAAAACCTTTATTGTTCTTGTTGCACACTTCTAACTTTGACTGATAAAACCCTAAAAAATACCGTACGTCAAAGACGTCAACAGTGAGCAGAATTTTGGAATGTACACAAAGCTTGTGAATTACAACATAAAGTTATTCTCTTACTAATAATTAAAAACAGCCTATAAGTGCTTATGTTCCTTGTGCGCTGTTATAATCAAAAAGTGATGAAAAAGTAAAGAAGCCTGGTAAGATTGTGAAATGGGAGGAAACAGTGAGCTGATTGAATAAAACTAGGCTCACTTTCTAATTGAAGGCAAGTTGTCTGGGAAATGGGTCCCCAAGTGGCTTGCACAGTAGAGGTGATGTTTTAGAGTGCACTTATTTTTGTTTTCATTTATGTAAATCCCAATCCCACAGGGGAAAGCAACACAGAAGCAGTTACAGAACAGAATAGACACGTCTACCAAAGATACACTCAGAAACAGAGTGAAACATTCTTAGACAAGAAATCTCTACTGAGCTACTGTATGTCCAAGGCTTCGAGTGTAGCAGAGCCCTCTCTAAGTGCTGTTAGTCTTGAAATTTCTGGTTGAAGTGCAGGTAATGTCATAAACCAGTAGTGATGGTAATTGTCCAAGCAGAGCCCACAATTGGCCAAGTGCTGCTGGATTTGACTTGAACTGGCTATGGTACACTGGTGTGATGTGCTCCACTGATACCTGTGGCTTTCCAGGCATGATGAGGTTTGTAGTGCAGACATTTGTTGATTTAATACTGAGTGGGATTTGAAGTGGCAATTCCATAGAGTTTCTTTTTAAAAATCTTGGAAAAAATCAAGCTTCCATTAACTACTGACAATTTTAATAATTTAAGTCAATAGTAATATTACCATACATATTTAGTTCTGAAAAATGTTCTGGTTCAAGAAACATGGTTAGAAAACAGTATTGCTTTCTTGTCTGAAAATATTTTTTTAAACAATTTTATATTGAATTTGTGAAGTCCTAAAGGTCCTTTTGAAAAATGATTCCTGATGTTAAATTAAATTTCACGATACACAGCTGCTGGTGTTCCTTACCAGAACTTGATCGTGTAACATCCTGTAAGCGCAGCACAGAGCTGTACTCTTGGGGCTTCAGAGGAATTATCAAAAAAACAATTCTGGTCTTTTTAACAACACAAAGTATAAAAAACATTGCAGGATTTGAAAAAAAAGCACATATGTTTTTTAAAAAATATTAAATTCCTCAGAGATGCAGTGTTGAAAAAAATAAAATAATAAAGCATGTGGATTCTGGATTTTAAATGCTTTGGATTTAATCATTTTGATTAATTATTTATTCATGATTGACCATGATCCACTGAAGTGGATTTGACAGTTGCATAAACATTAGTGATTAGCTGATTGGGTACAGGTTATTTAATTAGTCAACACTAAAAAAGAATTTAAAGAAATACAAAAAAGAACCAATTATTTCTGCTTAACAAGAGAAAAATATCATCCGTATATTGGAGGCTAGACTAAATCAGATCACTGTCATTTAGGGGTACAACAAATGAATATTTTGATAATCGATTATTCAGGCAAAACGATTCAACAATACAACTTCATACACTGTGGTGCCTCCGGGGGAAAGGTTTATGTAACTGAGAAAAGTACTCACACCACACTTCTCTTCTTTAATTTTCGTGGAGTTTTTCTCCATTTCTCCAGTTCATTCATCTTCCAAGCCAGTCCGCAACCCGTTCTGTCAATCCTTTTTCAGTCCGATTTCCAAAGTCCGTAAAGTATCACAAATCAACGTCGTATCCAAATCACAAACCGTAAACCATAATCCTTTATTTTGTCCGTTAATCTGTTATCCTTCCACTATCTCCTCCAAAACTGATTCACCTACTGGCTTCTGCACTGGTTCACTGTTTCCAGGGCATATATATTTTTGTTTCCTGATGAGACATACCTGTGTCTCGTTGTTTTTCGGAATAAGCCCTTTCCATCTGCGGGTCAGCTGGTTTCTCTCGGCGGCCATCTTGCTCAGGTCTAAGTCGAGTATATTGAGCAGATCGTTCCTGAAATACCTATCTTGGATGACCCTTCCCCTGGTCATCTTACAACACGTACACACCTCAACTTTATGTTGTACCCGATTAATTCTGACAAACTACTCTGACCGTAGTTTAATCCTAGAATTAATCCAAAGAATGGATAGCTCATCCTGAGGGGGTGGCGCAGTTTGTCAGAACACCGCTCATGCCACCGAACGCAATGGAATGCTAATTCAACCTTGCATATTCTGCCTGTTACGGTTTTATCTTTTGTTTTAAGAAAATGTTCAAACACATTGCTTCTTTTTGCACTTTCCGCTAATATTGCTTTTTCATCTTCAACCTGTTCTATTGTGACGGCGCTATAGCAGCATTGCTGCCCTCTTCAGGTTAAGTCATTAACTTGCTGGAGGTTGGAGGCCCGTTTGAAAATATAAACAAAAAATTGACAACCGAAATATTTCTCGACCATTTTTTATTGTCGCCAATATCGAATAATCGTTTCAGCCCTACTGTCATTTTCTGCCTGGCAATTTCTAACCCGACAAGAGATTATTGCCACAGTACGTCAATGACAGGCCATGATCTTGGCAAACATGAGTAACAATGTCTTGCCAAGATCGACACACAGTCATGCTCCGTCTTTGTGATCATGTTGGCCTTGACAGTTCCACTGCATCAGAAACATCAGGTCACAACACCCCACACATCAGCAGTTCAACTGAGGGGAGTAATCTAAACAGTCCTCATTTGCAGATCAGGTGACTCATCTTCAGTGTTCACTGGCACGTTGGTCACAGGTTAGTGGCTTGTGACTTTCCCAATAGACCCCCTATGGGTCAACTCTTTGAAAAAACTTTTTCTAATGACAAAAATTAATCAGCATAAAATATTTACCCATTATGTTAGTGCACCTACCATAAAAAATAACATTTTCATGGTGAGAATTGTAATTTAACTGTTACTGGAATGTTTTGCACAAAGTAATGCATTTCTTTAGATCAATTCAGTATAAATCATCACACATAGTTAATTACAACAAAATCACATTGAACAGTTCTATTTTCTGGTAATACAAAAATGTTTTTCTTTACACCTCGGTAGCTTAGGTCCACATCTGTTTCAGAAAGAATACGAGATGCTCGTGCAAGCCAAGCAGTTTTGCAGGTTATATATTTTTTAATACTTTCTACATTTGACTGTTAGGGGGAATTGCAATGCACTGCGAATGCTTGTTAATTAGAAGTTGTGTCTCAGCTCTTTCCCTAAAGCCTGTCTCTTCTGGGAGGAGATACTTATGGATCATCCTACGGATATGCTGGCGCTCAAGTTTGGCCACGACACCTACTTCTACATGGGCCACCAGGCTCAGATGAGAGACTCCGTGGCACGAGTTCTTCCACATTGGAAGCCTCACATGCCGCACTACAGGTAGAGTCAGAGTGAGTACTGTTTCACAGGAGAGTCCTTTAAGTGGCACAGGACCGAAGAGAAAACAAAATTGTCCTTCAGAGCTTTTCATTGTGAGAAATATAATGTTCTTTATCATTTATTATAAGGCATCCTACAGAGCTGCAGAGGAAAATAAAAGGCCATACAGATCCTGTGTATGCTGTCCTCCAATTTCATACCACTTAGATAAAAACATCAGCTGAAGGGTTTAGCACAATACTGTAGATGGAGAAATTGAGCTGAAGATGTCTGAAAAGGAACTTCTGCAACTCTAATTGACTCCAGCAAAATATACTGTACCAAGAGCCTGATAAGTAATAAAAGTGGCTGTTGTGTCCCAGAATTACAGTTCAGACCTCTCCCTGGTGATCACTTTAAATATGATAGCATTTTGTCACTGATACCACAGCCTTTATTCTGTCTTCCGCAGTCCTAATTGTGTTAGGACCATATGGTGTGCTGTGCTGATATTTGTACTGGAGTTATTGTACTAGGAAAATCATTATAACCGTGGCCTTTTTCTCTCTTAATAAACACATCTGCTCACTAAACCAGTAGCTCCTATCATCTGGATTTTCCATTTATTTTGTTTTTGACTTGTGATGTGCCTTGTGTGTTCTGTGTGGTTCTGTCTTGTTTAATTTGCATGCTAACAACCTAAGTACAAACCTCTATTACAGATACACTGGAGAAGCCATCTAAAATATATACGCAGTTAAATGGGTTCTTAAAACTATTTAAATCCTATAAATACAGTTTCCCAAAATGCTTTAATTCTAAACTGAAGGCTTTTGTTCTATTGGATTTCCTAGTCATTCAACAATAGTAAAACAAAAAATATGGGATACCAGGATAGTATATACTCTACTAGAGAAATCATCTACTGTGAAACCCCCAGAATATGCCGTTTTCTGTCTCCGGTCTAGAGCATGTTTCTAATTTATAGTTTAGCCTAACAGTTTTAAAAGTGGACCGGTATGATGTGACTTAAATATTCTGTCTTCCAGACAAGCCAAACGGATGAAGAAAATACATTTTCAATGTTAGCTGTTTAAAGTAATATAAATTTCATTTGTAGATTTATTTGGAATGCTTGACCAGCTGTATTTTATGGGCAGAATATTGGTGACTGACTTTGCTCTAAAACCTTTTTGTGTTTTATTAGTGACTTCTGTGTATAAGGCAGGTATGGATATATTACATGAGATAATGACATGTAAGTGTATATTGAAAGACATATACCTTAAATATGCCACAAATTAAAAAAAAATGTGTTCTGTATTTAATTAGGTGTATTTTTTTCTTTTATCAGCTATCTAAAAGGCATTTATTCTTTTGGACTAATGGAAACAAAACGTTACGACGAGGCAGAAAAGGTTGCAAAAGAGGTACTGTAATTAAAAAAAATGTATTCCTCTATATAAAGTTCAGATAATCTTTTGCACCTACCCTGCACCATGAGAAAGTCATGCTTAAGAGCAACACTGTTAAGTTGTGAATGCTGTGGTTCTAAGGGAAACAAAACTGTGGCTCACCTACATCACTCTGCTCAGCATCTTGCATATTTGCTGTATTTGGCAAGCAAGGACTTACTGTCTTTATTATCCTTACTGTAAAATAGCAAGTTTTATTGAGTTGTAAGCTTTTCCGCCCTTTTTATGTAGGGGCAAAGCAGGCAGATGTGTAAGAAAGCTCATTATAGTGTAAAGAACATCATCTTTATTTCAGTTTTGTAGCTGAAGCATTTTAAATACCTTTGAATAATATCAAGGGTTTTTTTGTTGTCTTTAAAGTGTATCATGTGGGAAATGGAAAGTACTTTATTCAAATTAATTTCTGTTTACTAAAACCTATTCCATATGTTTTACTGTTTATACCATAGATTATTCAGTTATCCCATAGTTACACTAAATAATAAAAAATCCAAACCCATCAATTTCAGTAGTAATCACTGAAATAAAATGATTGCATTATGATTGATTTGAATTTGGAAGTAATTGTAGTGGCACCGATTGTACCAAAATTTAAAAAGGAACACAGTTTACAGTGTGAAGAGAGGAATGTAATGGAGAAAAGCACTCTACAGAGAGAAGGTAAACCTGCTTGAAAAGACTCCTCCTATTACCTCAGGGCCTGGCTCTGAACCCAGGGGACGGCTGGGCTGTGCACACTGTTGCCCACGTCCATGAGATGAAAGCTGAGGTGCAGAAAGGGCTGAAGTTCATGGAGCAACGAGAGAACTACTGGAAGGTGAAACATGAATAATATTTCCAAGTATGCCTTTGCAACTGTCAGTAGGTCAGACTGGGCTGCTTATACCCTCAGAAATGTGTGAATGTTCTGTTAATCAAACTTCATGGTTGTGTATAGATAATATAGTATATGCAATTGTATTAGTAGTAGTAAAAGCAGTGGTAGTAGTAATCCTTGCAGATATCTTGTCCCTTAACCTCCTATCACAATGCTAACAATGTACAGTGACCAAGAAATGGGCTGCAGTTCATGTTGACAGGGAAGTTGTTTCACTTAAATTAAAATTCTTTATTCGAGAATAATGTAGTTTAAAGGGCTTGTTCTATATATAATTTCTGTATAAAAAAGTTACGTTTACACATAAAGAGTAATGTAATAAAACGCAAATACGTATACAAATATTTCTTCTGAATCTAACAAAAATAACTCAATTTTATTACAAAGTTAAAGGGGAATTGTAACACTATTTTTATATCTCGCGGGTAGAAGGAATCGGCATTGATGAGAGCATTTCAAACAACAACAAAACTAAAATGTACACAGTAACTTGTAAAACCTCCAATTTACATCACAAAATAGATTAAATTCACAGGTATGCGCAGCGCCATATTCTGGGATTCAGAATGAGGGAACAAAACTAACGGTGATGTGAAGCGGCCTTATTACTTTGTAAACTAGCAGGCTTGTGAATTCAGGACAGTTCTGCCGACAAATAGTACTTGTTAACATGCAGATCACGTTGGAACATTTCTGCGTTGAAATGTCTGCTGCACATCTTGTACTTATTCGCTCATACTGTATGTCACATTAAATTAGTCTTACAGTGACTAGTGAACAGGAAGGGCCGCATCACGTCACTTTTACTCTCATCTGTGGTGAGACCAGTGGTTTGTGACAACAATGGCGAACGTACAATAGATCCACAAAGTTCACCATTTTGTGTCTAAATTTGACATTTGTACATTTTTTCTATGTTGTCAATGAATTTATTTTGTTACAGAGATTTGATAACCGGTGAAGAATTTGGTACTGACATTCCCTATTAATATATGAGTTTGTGCTTTTTTAAAGTGTTTACATCTGATGTTCAAAAGGTGTGCAAGCATTCCTTAGATGTTCTGCACAAAACAGAAGTACTTAAACTGTTGATGGCATCTGTTAATATTCTTGCTGAAAACCCATTTTTATTCCCTTCAGGAATGTGATATGCTTGCTTGTCATAATTACTGGCACTGGGCCTTGTATTTCATTGAAAAGGTAAGATTTCCTGGATTTCTGGACTTCTTTCCAGCTTAACAATGTACATTACTTTGAAGACTAGCAGTATGGAAGTACACAGAAATAAAGGTTGGAGTTGCAAATTTGGATCTACAGCAGGGTATGTTACTGAAGTGGCGTCTCGAACCGAAGATGGTCCATTGCCTTGCTCACTAGCCTCCTCCATCACATCCTGTCTCTCCAGGCATCTACATCAATTTCTGCCTGGTCAGCATCTTCTTTCACTGAGTCAAGCCATCTTATTCTAGGTCTTCCTCATGGTCTCTTTCCCTCAATATTCTCTTCTACTACTTCTTTTATTAGGTCTTGATCTCTTCTCATTAAATGGCCATACCACCCTAGTCTTCTTCCTTTGACAGTAGCAACAATATCAGGGTCCTTATAAAGCTCTCTTAATTCTGTTTTTCCTTCTTCTCCATTCTCCATTTTCTTCAATGGTCTTAAAAATCTGTCTTAAGACACTGTTTTCAAAACCAATGAGTTTACTCCCCATCTTTTAGATCAGGGTCCAAAGCTCTGCACCAAACAGTACTACTGGGTGGATTATTGTCTAGTATATCTTGTTTTTGTTGTTTGTGACAGCAGGTTTGACTTAATCATTTTCCCCATAGCAAATCTCGATCTATTTCCAGCCTGAATCCTTGCTGGAATTTCTTCCTCTTTACTATTTTCCTCTTGAACCACTCCTCCCAAATAGTTAGAAAATTAAGAAAGAAAGAGCCATAAAGAAAGTTGCAGAAATGGAAACAAGAATTAAGTCAGGCAGAAAGATCAATATTTTAGCCTACGCAGATGATGTAGTGCTCATAAGTCAAAGCGAAGAGGAATTGAGAGACATGACAAGGGTTTTAGTGAAGGAGGCCAAAGGAGTGGGTCTAGAGATCAATATTGATCAAACTAAATACCTCCCTGTAAGTAGATGAGGAAATACAGCAGGATAACATATATACATAATAACATATAGATCTTTTTCATGGAAAGAATGTTTACCATCAGGCATTGCTGTGTATGTCTAACAATTTATATCTAATTGTTTGATCCAATGGTCAAGTTTTCTGTTCTCACAAGCTATAGAACATTTTTATATAGCTAAAATTCTTAAGAACTTGGGAGTATAGATTTTTGTAGTATCTGTTATAATAAACACAATATGGCCAATACTGCATATCTCGCTACTATACAGATCAAGGCATGTTGTGTTATTGTGCAAAGCTGAACTATCTTTAGATTTATGAATGGGGTGTATCAAATTCAGTATTGCTCAGTGTCACATGAGATAACCTGTGGTATCTCAAAACAAAGGCAACACAAAAAACACTATACTGTACCTCATATCAGGGTAGAGCCAAACGTAAAATCATTTTTTTTGTTAATCTGTTGTGTTGCCCTGGTAAGTTTGATGAGCTATAGTTGCAGTTATCATTAATAATTAATAAAAATTAGGCAGAATGTTTTAAATTAAGAATCAATCAAAACATTTCAAACTTTCAAAACAAAAATACTAAGGTTAACGCTTTCCACGCATGTAATAATATATTGGTATTTGTTCAAACTGAGTGCTGTCCATAATAGAGGAGCAATTAGCAGGCAAATATGTACTTTGATTCAACTACTGTATATTAGCACTAATGCACTACCATTAGAACCCCAGCCTTGGAAATGGGAAGGTCTGAATCATAATGTCCATACATAGAATTTAATTCTGTACTGCAGAAATAAACTGTCTTTACCAACCCACTCAGGATATCCAACAGCACAGTTTCTTAATCTGTACCAAATTATTTTTATGTTTTATTACCTGACGATGGCTCAGCAATTAAAGATGAAGTCACTTTTGTTTCATTGCCATATTCAGTTAATGTTTATCTTCTTATGCAGGGAGAATATGAAGATGCTCTGACAATATATGATAACCATGTAAGTTTTCTACAGCTGTACTTTATTTTTGTCACTGAGAGAGAACAAAAGGGCATGGTGGAAAGGTTCAAAGAGAACCTCCGTTGTGCCAGATGGATGCAATTTATTGTGGTTTAATATTAATTAACATTCACAAATTAAAGCAGCATTCAAAAGATGTGGACCGCTTAAGGTTTTTGAAAACACAAATGTTGTGCTGTGATCTGATTTTAACTGTGTATACAATATATTGCAATTTTTCTTCATATCACATTTATTTTAAATACTATTTCCACATTCTCTGGTGGTGCCTGTCTTTTTTTGGATGCGAAGGTGTTATGTTAAGTGTGATTTTGCTGTATGATTTCTAATGGACGTTTCCATTCAAACTCTGCATGAAATACAATGAAATCTTGTCAGCACTGTTTGTTATTCTGAAAAGTACCTAGCAATTACTAGAGAATGCACACGGGTGTTCAAGAAATGAAAGATTGTTTTATCATATTTACAGAGATTCCTGGGAACAGTGAATCTAGTATATATGTCCTGTCTGCATCAGCTGTCTTTCAGAATGGTACACTATGCACTATAGAGTGATTGCTGTGAAATATCTTTTCAAATTATTTTAAACCAAAAAGAGTTCACAATCTTTTACATTATTCTTCAACCTTTAAAATGTAGCTTATTTCTAATAAATGTTACAAATTGTAAGTCCTTTAACCTGCACTTATGATACACTTTCTTGCTACAGATTGCTCGGCGATGCTTGTCTTCGGGAGCAATGCTTGATACAGTGGACTCATGTTCAATGCTTTACAGGCTCCAAATGGAGGGTAATAGTTTGGAACCTTTTCTTGTGTGAAATGAATTGGATGTGGGAGCTGCATTTGACCTAAAATTTTTCTGAGTTGGGGAGAGTAACACAATACAACATCAAGCACTTCTACACACGGCCACTACTTAATTAGGCTAAAAGTAACCACAGTCAGAATAGTTGTGCTAGTTGATATTCTGAATTTTAGAAGGGAGATTTCCTCTGTCTCTATCAGGAGTGGAACTTGGAGAAAGTGGTTCTGAAATGTAAAAGAGCACAGTAGTATCAGATACAGCCAGAGCAAGCTGCATGTTGTTCTGTCTCTTTTTCGATATGACCTGTTTTTTTTTCAATAGATATCAATAGTCAATAAATACAATTGGCCCATATTCGCAAAACCTTTACATCATGTGAAGACAACCACCCTAAAAAGTAGGAAGAAACGCCTTAAATTACAAAAGTAAAAATAAGCATTTAAATTTAGCAACCTAAATATATATATATTGAATAATTCAACATCTTTGTATTATTTCCTCCCCCCATAAAACAAGTAAGTAGTAGGTTAATATGGCATTAAACATAGTGGGTGGGAGTGTTTTCCTGTTATCCTGCCTTTTGTTTTTGTAATGAAAACTAATAAAAAATGAAAGTATGTTTTACTGTGAATGTGCTTAGTTCTAGAAATAGAGTACATTCTTAATATGTACAAGAAGCTATTTCACAGTTAATTCTTTGTGTTAAACGAATTGAGTAATTTTCTTTAATTTAATACACTATTATTCTGTGACTTTTCCACCCCATATGAATTTGGAACAAATTACAAAACGTCTTTGCCTACAGAAAGTATGTTAAAACAGCCCTTTGGCCATTCAGTATCTACTGCATTTTTATTGTTCTAAATCTGCTCTAGAGAGGCTCAGAAAAGTCACAGGACTTGTGTTTCTAGGTGTGATGGTGGGAGACAGGTGGAAGGAACTTCTGAACATCACCAGGCCTCATAGCGAGGATCACGTGCTGCAGTTCAATGACCTCCACTTCCTCATGACGTCTCTGGGAGCTAAAGACGAGTTGACAACTCGTCGTCTGGTGGAATCCTTACGGGAACTTGCAAAGTAAGCATTTTATCTGTATCGATATGTGTACATTTATACCTGTATATGTACACTACGCATATGTGACATTATGCAAAGGAGTGCACCCCAAAATCTAAACCTTGCTCGTACTGTATCTTGGTAGTGGTGTACAGTTTGCAGTCACAGCATGTTTTTTTTTTTCATTTTTGTCTATCTGCTTATGAAAACTAAGTCTGTTTATGTATTCTGAACTTTACAGTAAAAGAGAGAAGACTTTTCTAGTTAACTGGTTATTAACCTTGTCACTGTTCTCATCGCAAAGTCAAACTCTTGATGTATTATGACAAGAGCAATCGTAATACATCTGGATTATTTTAATATTGTAAAGTGTAAGGTTTCAGAATAAACCTTGCACCTTAAGATACATTTTTCAGTGGGTCTCCTCTTGATATCAAATGATGGAACAAATTTATGACTCCAGCCATGATGACCTTTGTTACCATTTGAAAAATAAAGTGCTTGTAATATGAGCAAGATTCCACATAAGACAATTCTCATAACATAAGTAAGAAACATTACTGTAATATTTTTCAATTTGTATGAATTTGTATGCCCTGAAGAAATGCACTGGATGGCCTAAAGATAACTTTTCAAAAGTCAAAATGTATGTACTCTGTAATGATTGCATTCACGTTTTGTGGAAACAGTGTTTTGTAGTGATCTAAAAAAGTGGTTTCTGTTCTGCAAATAGTCTGCATCATCCATCATTTCAATGAAGCCTCTCTGAATAGCTCCCTGAACGTCAGCCTTCATTAAACGCCTGACAGTAACAGTAATATGTTATGACATAAAGAGGCTTCAGATATCACATCGCATTGGGAAAATCGTTTAAATGGATTGTTAAACAGGTTTTATGCATTTTTAGTCCTTCATTGTTTAATGTTAATTTAAATGAACTCTATGCAAAATGATTTAGATTTAGATTATAAATTCCTTTTATAAATTACTGGAATACAATTGGCCCTGGACTGAAATTAATTACTGGCAGCTGGTATAAAAATGGGAGAATAGAATTATAATTATGGAATACTCAACAAGTTTAGCAAAGAAACTGTCTAACTTACTATAATTATTTTTAAAAATTCAGAAAGCATTCAATTTATAGTTGCATTTTGTGTGGATGGTTTAAACTTCATATAGTTGCTTTCTGGGATTTGGCTTTTTGAATGAAATGTAATTGTTGGACAGGGCTGAGCCTTGAATGAGCAAAATCAAAACATAACTGTGAAGAAAAATAAATATCTCTTGGTGATATTAAACAGTTTTTAAAAAAACACGATGACATCTGATGGACATTGCTGTTCTTCTTAAATAGGCGAAGAGCAAACTGAGGATAATCACCCACCAGACCCACAGTACTAGTTCAGTCATTGATGCATTTGTGGTCACGCTTTCCTCTTCTGTCTAGATCTCCTGGAGAAAACTACCAGCACCAGATGGCTCAGGACATGGGTCTGCCCATGTGTGAGGCTCTCGTTGAGTTTGACAAAGGAAACTATAGCCGAGCAGTGGAGCTATTGCTCCCTATTCGATACTCCTTTGACAAGATAGGAGGAAGTGATGCGCAGGTAATTCAATAAAAAATAAAATGTCAGCATTTTCTCGGATGCACTGCAGGTAGACCTCATGTTTGAACTCGCTCTGTGTACCTTTCAGTTTACAGAGTGAAAAAGAGTTACTGCAGGGTTTATACACCTGCCATCTTTGCTCACAGCAGTAACACTTGAACAGCAGGTAGAATTGCAGGTGAACTAGACCTCGCAGTAGTTTTTATGCTGGAATCTTTTGCATATATTAAATAATGTTAATGCAATGAAATAGCATTTCGACTAGGTTGGCAGAAATGACTAATGAGGTGTTTAATATGCAAATAGTATTCGGTAAAGATAATTTCACTTTGGTCAATATTGGTGATTATAAAAAGCAGACTGTAGGGAGGGCAGTCTGGGACTGGAATTGGAAGGGAGAGGGAGATGATATGATGTGCAGACTAACAAAGAGAAGCAACAGGAAGAGAATGCATGGTTGGGCGTCCTAGAATAGCTATCCAGAGGTGATTTTCAATCTTGATCATTTTTAACATTTATATGAAGTTTCTTTTGCCAAAGTTTTTAATTCGTTTTTGCATGCTGCGGTTCGTTTTAGCCATGTTTTTGAATACTTCAAAGTCGCATCTAAAATTATATCTACAGTATATAGAATTATTTACATTCAAGGAGTTGGAAAGCATGGACATCATTTTGTGTTTTTTTCTTTCTTTAAAACATTTTTATTTGCTACTGGGCATTAACCTCTCCAGCTGTCTTTGACACGTGACATCACACAGACCAGGAGGATCACTCCTGTGGAATGAACCTTATACTTCACCTTTTTCTTCCACAATCTCTGATAAATTACTAGACACACATCTTATCTATGAGAGTAACTGGGCCCCTCTGACACTGACTCAGAGCTCAATCCACATTCCGTCAGTGAGGTGGCACTCCATAGTTTGTTTTCCTGGATTATAAACTATATGAATTTCTTAAGTCTCACAATTTTACTGGACAACAATACATTAGAGATCATTCTCCAGCCAGCTGCTGGTCACAATTTATGGCATCATTAATTTTCAAAATAGAAATAAGGTAAGTACAAGAAAGTACTGTCTTTCATAATACATTAGTACAGCCCAATTGTTCTCAGAATTTCTGAAATTGGCCAATACATAAACCACAATGATAACAATTCAGCATTCGGGACTCTTCAGTAGCTGCCTGTGTCAGGTGAAGTAGGAAAGCTTTGAGGTGTATGTCCATGTCTCTGTGTATAGATGCAGCTCAGGTTATAAATTTCAATTTTAGGTATACTGCTAGAAAAGTATATCATAAAACCACTTCACCCTGACATCTAGTTATCTTGGAATATAAACAGAATATATTATCTTGGTGACTGACCTGACTCCTTTCAATATTTAGGGATGCTCGCATTCTCTACCAGTTCTGCAAACCCATCTTTAATTTGTGAAAAAGTCCATTCAGCATGTTCTGAGAGAGCAATATATGAGAGAACTCTGTAAAAAGACAAACATGCTTATTAATACGTCACCGAGGTTGCTGAATGGTTCTCACTTAACAACAACTCTTTTTTGTAGCGAGATGTCTTCTGTCAACTGCTAATTCATGCAGCAATGAAATCAGAGAATAAAAGGCATCAGAAACTCGCCAGGTCAGTGCAAAACCATTTACATTATATGACATTTAAATTTAAAAAAATTTTTTAAAATGTTTGCAAATATGATTTGAACAAATGCAGATTTCGAACACTGTATTGCTATAGTTTGATTTATGATGAATATATCCAGAAAAACAAAAAAACCACTTCGAAACACCCTGTGTCAGAATGCATTGAGCACTTTAAACCACGAATTAATACTCAATAAAAAAAGCGACTCTGTCTTTTCAGTCTGGCATATGCGGGGTTACTTAATAGTGAGATTGAACTACCATTCGCAGTATATTGAAAAGACAGTTCTAACTTGTGACTTTGATTGATATGCTAGCTCAGAAAGCTGTATAAATAAACTATTCAATTAAAACAGCAAATTCCTAGTGTATTATTTTGGTGCAAACCTGGAAATACAGTACAGAGGAAAGGATTAGTCTTTATTAAATCATGTCTTAACAACATTCTGTTATGTAAACTGCCGATACTGTATTACTAATGTATTACTAAACTCCTCACAAAATTATTCAGATAGGCAACCAGAATAAATGATTTCCTAAAAATAGTTATCACACAGTATATATTCTGTCCCAACGTAATGCAACGTAATTGCATATTGTATAAATGTTTTCAGTCTTTAACAGGGTGAGCTCTTTATTATTAAAAGCAGTCACCACGATCACACGAAAGCAAGTCCCTTTCTATGGCAGATATTTGGTTTGAGCAAGTCATTGTGATACAGCACATCAAGACCCAGAGTTGTCCCTTCATCATAAAAAGTGTTGCATGCCATTGGTCTTTAGTTTGGGCTTTAAGTAGTAATGGGGGTGATATCTTTTCATTTTTAGGTGCCTGCTCATGGAACGAGATGCTTCAAGGCCTAACTCCCCTCTAACAGACAGACTGATTAAGAAAGCCATGACTGTGCATAATTTAGATTAACTTACTCATCATGACTGAAAAGGCTACTTAATGTTTTGTAACTGTAAGACCAATTATATCAAATCCAGCGACCCTGTCAGCAGGTTAAAAGTTCATACTACATCAGTAATATACTGTATTCTTCTGATTTTTCAGTCCTTTTGATTTATAGTGTCACTAATCATGCTGAATACTTCAAACTGTACAGGATAATTTCCCAGTACTAAATTTGTTTAACCAGCTTTTCAATTTTTTTTTACCTAACCATCCTTTATACCAAATCATTAAATTTTGATGTTTTATTCATAATAAAACTGCTAAATAACATGTTCGAATAGAAGTGCTTTAGCATTGAGTGTATCATACCACTGAATAACTGCACAAGAATGTTTAAGTGACAAGCAGAAGGCTAAAAATTCTCCTCGGGGACTTATAGCACAGATTTGGCAGCAAAAGTCCTGTCAATCAAAGAAACAGCACTTTCTTTTCAGGAATATCTGTTCTCAGAAAAAGAGGAAAAAACATCAGTGAACTTTAAAAATATGTATAAAGTTAATACATTTCTGTTATGTACAATATAACAACCCACCAGAGATGGTAATTGGTTTGTTAATATGTGGTAGCAACAACAGTGCACATGCAAACATCAGAGCATTACAATAGACATTATTTATCAACATAAACCAAGAATAGGTATGACTAAGATGCAAATCACATAGAAATAAAGTAACAGCACTTCAGAGCAGGTGAATTGCTAATTCCTAATGTGCACATTCAATGCAACATCTTTTGGTATTTAATTTAGCTGAACATTTAAAGAGAAATAACTTAGCAGTAACTGTCCCAGTGATAAAAATGTCCAGTTTAGTAACATGTTGTTCCCTTATGGAGCCATCACTGATTGTGCTTACAAAACGGAACCGATCTCGTCCTGAATTTGGGATATTAGGATCTGTGAGAGAACAATTCCTGCAATCTGAAGACAAAAAAAATCAAGAAACGGACAACAACATTGCAGGCAGCTAGTAAATCCAGACTGGAATGTGCTGACATTTAAACTGCGCAGTGTGCATTAAATTTTAACTTTCTCATCAGTTTCATTTGTGCTGCAGGATGGATTGCTGTATGTAGTGTATTGAACCACTGAATGGATGTGTAACTAATGTGAAAAAAATATATAGTGCAAAAATACAAAAATAAAACACTTGCTTTGGAATTATCCAAAAACATGTAGTGCTTATTCAAGGTTTTACAAATACATATAATAAGTATTGTAAGAAGACCTAAGACATCTTGTTTAAACTCATGAAAGAACATCTGCAGATTAGGCTCACTGACTTTAAAGAGATGGTGATAAATAAAAAAATTAGTGGATAAATCCACTGCTCTCCATGTGGATCTGAAGATCTGGAGGAGAATCAATGAGCAATCAAAAAAGCAGTATGAGAATGAGAAAGTAACAGTATTTGAAAACAAGCATTCATGGCAAAAAGCCTTCGAAGATGACCAAGATGAAAAATCTCCAATCACCACTACAGAACATTGTTCTCAATGTAACAAATTAATGTAGCAAATGAATTAGAGCTGGACTATATCGGTAAGACGTGTCATGTAATAAGTCGTCGTACCTGTGGAAGAGCCAGGCCCATTGCCAGAGCTCCAACCAGGAGAAGATGGGATTCTATCCACACAACAGCTCTGTCTGCACATCCTGCTGGGTAGATAGACTTGGAAGCTTCTGGGAAGTTTTGACTTTGTACTCCAAATCCACACATTGTGTTAATGACAGCCTAGAGGCAAGGAATTCAGAACAGTTGAAATGGAGAGAAAGTCATGTTTCAAGACCCATTTGGTTCAGTATGAACATGTGACAGTATCCAGAACTGTAGAAGATACTGATTTCAGACATCTAAACAATTCATAAATAACTAGTATTGTAGATTTTTAGAGAATACATGCACATATCCAAAAATGTGTGCTTTTGTTTTAAATATGTTTATCCATCCACCCATTTTCTAACCGCTTCCTCTAGTTCAGGGTCACAGGGGAGCCGGAGCCTAGCTTGGCAACCCAACAGATGCCAGTCAATCACAGGGCAGACATAAACATACAAGCACAGATACCTAATTTTTCTAGAAGCCAATTAACCTACCATTATGTGTTTGGGCTGTAGGAGGAAACTAGAGCCCTCAGGGAAACCCATGTGACCATGAGGGGAAGATACACCCTCTATACAGATAGCACCCCAGGTCTAGACTCCAAACCAGGGGTAGCAATGCTACCCACTGCACCACCCAATATATTCCTCATAGTATAATAACTGGCTAAATACAGTTAAATGTATACAATTATAAATAACATAGGAAACATTGTACATTTTTAGTACTTTCACTTGAACCTTGTTAACAGTCAGCCAGGTAAAAATATTATTATAATAATAATAATAATAATAATAATAGTTGCTTACACTTATATAGCTCTTTTTTTGGACACTCCACTCAAAGTGCTTTTACAGGTAATGGGGACTCCCCTCCACCACCACCAATGTGCAGCCCCACCTAGATGATGCAACGGCAGCCATAGTGCGCCAGAACGCTCACAACACATCAGCTATCAGTGGGGAGGAGAGCAGAGTAATGAAGCCAATTCATAGATGGGGATTATTAGGAGGCCATGATTGGTAAAGGCCAATGGGAAATTTGGCCAGGATGCTGGGGTTACACCCTGACTCTTTTTGAGAAATGCCATAGGTTTTTAATGACCACAGAGAGTCAGGACCTCGGTTTTACACCTCATCCGAAGGACGGCGCCTGTTTACGGTATAGTGTCCCCGTCACTATACTGGGGCTTTAGGACCCACATGGACCGCAGGGTGAGCGCCCCCTGCTGGCCCCACTAATACCTCTTCCAGCAGCAACCTTATTTTTTCCTAGGAGGTCTCCCATCCAAGTACTGACCAGGCTCACAGCAAATTAAATTAATCTTCTAGTGCATCCAGACCCTTGAAAAAAGCTAGAGTATCAGCTTGAAGGTATGGCTAACAATCGGCTGACTAGCTGGTTCCAGACTCCCTCAGCTGTGTGTATAAAGGCAGTGTCTTCTCTTATCAGTCTCCCGGTCTCCAGTTTTCCCTTAGGTTGCACTTGTATCCCTTGGTTTATGTTTCAGTGTTGTGTATAATTTAATAATTGGTCTCTTTATCTTAAAGTCTGAAATAATTTTGAAATGTGTTGTGAAATTGATCCAGTTTAATATTTAAATGAAATTACACATTTATTTGAAATAAATGTTTACTATACACTATGTTCAGTTTGATGTCGGAGTACTATTATTTTAATATTGTAAATACACAATTATATATATTAATTTAATTTTAATTATTTTAGTTTTAATGTAAGTAATTCTAGTAGTCTAAAGAACTATGTTGCATTGTGTTACTTTCGAGTGCTTTGCTTACTGAATGTGCAGAAATCTGAGAAAATAACTTTAGTATGTCACAACACAACTGAAAGCATTAGTTACAAAAATAAATTACCCCTTTTCATATTTCTTGACATTGCTTTCATGTTTGCTGACAGCAGAGATTCACAAAGCACTCCTAGAGTGAAACGTCCTAGATTATATTGTACAATGTGAATTATAAACTTGTCATCTTCTAGCAAGAATTATACATATTTCTCAACAAACTGGGGTAATAGTAGTAATATTCTAAAGGAGAAATGCCTAAAAGGAAAGACTGTTTCAGTACATTCAATTATTTTATCACTTCATAAAAAAGATTAGAGTGATTTGCTGTGCTACAGTAATGAAAATACATTTCTTCGGGATACAAAACTTGGCTTCATCAACTGCAGTGCAGTAACAGCCCATCAACAGCAGATAGCAGCAACTGCTAAGTCCAAGTCTACTTTTGATCTCAGACATTGAATCAGTTGATGGAAAACTCTACAAAGACATGGCGCTGAAGATCCTCAGATGTGCAGTTGCTAAACAGAACTGCCAGATCATCCTTGAAGTCAGTCAGCCATGTTAGAGAACATAATGAAAATGAATTGGATTACAGTGTATGTCAATCCGATCGTGAAGAGGAGAGGATTTGGACTGACAATCTGACATCTGACGATGCTTTGTTCCGAGGCAGCCCTGAATCTTTTTTATGACAGACTCAACTCCCTCTTATTTTTCTGCAGCTACCCGTCTCCGTGAAGCTAACCCGACTGGTACGCCCTGTGCTTGCAGAGGATTTTCATCCTTCGGCCGGGTCTAGGAGTGAGCGAGAATAGGGTGTCCTGTTGAGCCTTACTTCTCCGGGCACGGGGGTGCAGCAGGAGTATGGAACCCCACACCGCTCTCTGCTGGGGTTGTCCTGGGTGCAGTTAAAGTACACGTTCCGTGACCAGTCCGTGTAGTTGTTCCAGCCGCAGCACCTAAACTAATGAGACGGGAACAGTGTTTAACAGGGAGACGCATGAAACCTGCCTGACATTCACGTTGCTAATTTCACAGCATCATGGTTATCCCACATCTTGCCTTTACTGGCAACGATACAACAATGGATTCTTAAAAAATGAGCTGAGAGACCATTATCTTCAACCTTTTCACCTGGTATGTCCTCTGGGGCTACTTAAGCACATGGAAATGTCAGTGAGACCGTAAGAAATCAGTTGGTTTGGCATAATGTATTTTAGTCCCATATGTACTTCTGTTCTTTAAAATGAAAATTGTGATTCATTCCACACGAGGAAAATAAATGCTCATCCAAATTAAATTTGGCATGTTTGTGTGAAGACCAAGATCATACCTGCTTGAAAATGTCATGATAAGTTGCATTCTGTTTGTGTTCTAAAGTCACATTGTTATAACACAAGTTAAAGGGAAAAGTAGCTTCCTTGCCACCTATCGCAATAGAATGTGGGGATGACAATTCTTGACAGGTTGTTTATTTCAGGATTTTTTTTTCCCAAAACTCCTTTCGTTTAGTTTTAAGAATAAACATAGTTACTTCCTGAAATGTCTTTTCATTTAATCCTTCAATAAATTATGAAAACTTCCAGTTTTTTTTCCAGTCATCTAAACTCTACAGTACAACGTACTCTGGATCAAATTGCCAAACCAAGGTTATATGATCATGTTATGTGGAAGGAGGTTGCTTTACAACCCCGAAACGAAGAGATCCACATTATCCAACTATCATCATTGTGCTATACATTTACGTTACAGTACATTACATGGCTGTTCACTGAAGGGTGAATTTATCTATTTGTCAGTGTCACAATTTGAGTTTTCCATTCACAGTCCAGTTCTTTAACTACCATGAAATGCTATTATCAAGATCTAAGAACAGTATCAGTAACTGTTCTTACAGCAAGCTTATGTACAAGTACCTTCAATTGTGAGGCAGCAATGCTAACCACTGCGTCACATTTCAGCGTGATACTCTCATATATCCTTGTAAATTTGAAGGTACAGTATATTTTCAAAGCAAGTAGATATAATAGATCATGATAGACTCTGTGTTGTCTGAAACAGATGAAAAAACAATAGATTACTGTTTGTAAAGAAACTGCATTACCTCTTTCTGTATGTAGTCAACCAGGTTCTGTAGGTCAATGTCATCTCTGTAGTGCACTATAGCCTTTTTCAGAAATTTCCCAAGAGCATCCCGGGCCTGGGTTTGCAAAAATGGCATTTAAAAACTCAGATCCAAAAAAGCATTCCAGCTCCCCCCATCCCTACAAAAAAGAGCATTAGGTGTAGCATTGTGGGCACAGAGTCAAATCTAGACTGCCATGGAACAGACTTCAGTTTCTCACTTTCCAGTGTACTTCACACATACTGTGAACAGTGCAATAATACATGCTTGGATATGGTAATTAATACAGGTTTCCTAGTGAGCTGCTGTTTCCTCATACACTGCAACATTTCAGCCTGTACCTTTGAGAGTCATTAGCAAAACGTTAATAAAGAGGATCTAGTGAAAAGAAACAGTTGATTAGGAATGGCCTAATTCAACTTTTGAAGTGAAAAGACTGTTAAATCATTTAGTGAAAAGATGTGAAGGAAGAAGGCAGCAAGACTTTAACTGCCTTTTTTGTCAGACGCTTGCGGCATAACTACCTGATCAGAGTAGAAAAATCCCAGCACAGCAATCGCCAGTTGAGTCAGAAAAACCAGAGTCAAACTCAGGGAGAACTGTGAAGATAAATAATCTGTTCATTATATACAATTGTAAATGTACAGGGAGTTGAATTATACTTGTATTCAAAAGTCATGCACAAGATTAAAAAGCACTGCTGTGTCACTGCTTGAAAAACAACGGGATCAGTTTTTACTTCCTGCTGTGCTTTTCTCACATTTTTGTTTTGCCTTGAAACATTAGTACAACCCATACCGTACCATCACATTCTTAGGCCTGAAGCAGAAGAATATGAAGTGAAACACACATACAGATTTTATTTCCAGCTTTTCCAAGTCATTGAATTAAAATCCTAACAATTTTTTTATTTATAGCAACTTACAACCACAGTGGGCTTAGAGTATAAATTCTTGATATATAGCCTAAACCAGTGTAATTTCAAAGATTTATGATAAAACAAAGTTAGGAAATACTGGCAATATTTTATTAATGTTTGCAGAAAAGTACCAAAACCTGGCAATACAACAGCATTGTGAATTCATGTTTTATGCCAGTAAGCAACAAGGCTGATTAATGTTCTTCATAGTAAGTATGGCAAGAAAAATTGAAACAAAGGGCTGACGTTAGGCACTCACAGTTTTCAGGAGTTTAATGTTCTCTCGCAAAGCTCCAATACATCCACAGAACGTGATGAAAAACATAACTACTCCCACCACAATCAGAATGACAGCGGGGTCAATCAGAAATGTGTCTCGAACGGTGTCTGGGAAATGGACACAATGAAACACTGCTGAGAAAGGAGCTTGTTATTAAACAGACCCCTTTGACAAAATTGACTTTTTTTTGTACGGGCTTAGGCATCTGAGCTCTCTTGGAATCAGCTCCTTAGAGGTCACATTAAAGATAACATCTGAAGCAATGCTTTGAAAATGTAAAAATTAAGTCTTTAACGGAGCTCCAGTGACTACTCATACGCTGGAGGTCTGATTTTCTAAAGCTGCTTAGGGCTATATATTAGAGTAAGGCAATCACAATTCAAAATTAAATTAAATTTGTCAAATAAATCAGGTCTAACTGGTATAAAAAGGGAAACAAACTTACTGTATATACAGTATAGATTATTGTAAAAGAAAGGTATTATGAAATACAGTAAAATATGGCCTTTCACTCAAACTGGATTAATTCATTAGTAAACATTTTATATTTTAACCTGAACTCATGTAAAAACTAAAGGAGTACACATGACTTCAGTGGCTGAACAAGTGAAAGTTGAAAAAGCTACAAAGCTTTGATGTGTTTCTTCTTTTTACTTTTCAGAATGGAATTAACCTTTACTAATTGCTTTGTAGCCAACGTGCTGATGAACTCAAACTATTTCAGTTACTGGTTGATCTACATTCACATTTTTTATATATCAGTTGTTATATCAGTCCCCAAAAACCATGCTTAATAAAATCAAAATAGTGTACGAGAACACTCACCTGTCGCTTTCTGAACTTTAGCGTACACTCCAATAGCAACTATTACTAAGGAAAATACCTGAAAAATAAAACCATACCCCATTGTCTTACACTTCTTTCTCTCGTTTCCATGACATGCACAACACTCATGAAAATAATGATTTTTTGCATGTGTAAGTTTCTATCTGTACGAGTGTTCGCATTCAATCTCTTTTTTGATACTACACTGTATGCATGGATTTTACAAGTAAAGATTAAACTTAGCAGTTCGCCAGAAAGATTCAATGGTAGTATTGTAATGATGTTTTTCATTCAGACCATATGTGAAATATCATATATCACATCTGACACTTTTCATAGCAGGGGCCTGCCATGTAGTGTCACGCAGCTTCCCATTCTACAATGGAGGAATGCATCAATATTTCTTGAAACATTCCACCATTACTTAGAGGTCACAGCAAGCCCAGGATCTTCACTTCCCACTGATAGGAAATTGGACAGATGCTTCATTTCTATTCATGGAGTTCCTCTATTTTTAGGAGCTGTGTGGTGTTCTGTTGCATTTCAGAAAGACTATAACTAGCATGTGTTGCTGATGGAAGACATAAGAAAGAGCTAGAGCTGTTTCCCTTTTAAGAAAGGCAGCCTCTTTAAAATGTTCAGGTGGGTAGTTGCGTCAGCATGCGTAGGCTGCAAAGGAAATGTGACCTTATAGATGTGTTGTGATATGTAGATAAATTGGATCTATGTGTTGTCCTAATAAAAAAACACACTCTTTGCAGTACAACATGGAATATGCTGGTACTCCTCAATAACATGAAAAAGTGTAACTCTCACGATTGATCTCTTATTTATAATATCTTCTACGGTATTTTTTGTACCTCACAAGCATTTGAAGGTATTGAAAGGGTTATAATAGCTGTTGTGAATGATAGAGTAAATAACTGCAATCATCTCTAAAGAAGAAGAGGGATTATATGCACTGATGTCCTGTTGCTTAGTAAAACATTCACTGCCCTGTCCCAACTGATCGTGTCAGCCTAAAACCTTGACTGAGTCACCCAGGACAGAACAAAAGGCGGATGGAATTATGCTGAATGAACGAATTCACTGCCTGCTTGAAATGAACAAAACAGAAATGTTGCAGTCATATTCTGTTAAGAGAATCAATTTAGATAACATGGGTCATACAAAGTGCAGCTTAACCTTTTAGATATTTAAAGACATGTTTAAAGGACGTTCGTAGTCTATAGAAGTACAGTATATGGGCAGAGCCCTGCGTATGAAAATAATCAGTACTGACAGAGATAATTCATCTGTGAGAAGATAGGCTCAAAAACAAACATCTCTGATAACATAACCTTGTGCATTATTGAGGACGTGAGGCAGGTAGCCAAACTGAAATACTGAAATACTTTCAGTACTCAACTGAAATACTGAAGATAAAGTGTGCTGCAAAATATATAGTGCAAACTCAGCAATCCTACAGACTAGCACAGAGCTGTTAACAGCATATTTCACCACATATGTTTGACATACATTTGATGTGCAAATTACGGAATAAGGAAAGTGATTTTGATTCCAGCAAGCCTTTCTTTTCAATGGTCTCATATTCCTTTTTCCCTGTGAAAGCTATCATGCTTTTGGAAAGTTCAGCTGATAGCTGAAAAGGACAGGAGGCTTTCAGTGTTTGGCTGGGGACTCTTACTAGCCAGCTTCTGTAACAATTGTTTTTTTCTGTAATACTTTTCACACATGAGAAACATTTATGAGGTTGTCTTATAACAATGTGATCTGCATTGTGTTTTAATGGTCTACAGCAGAGACTTCCAAATCTGGTCCTTGGAGTACTGAATCCGACAGGTTTTCCATGTCTCCCTAAACCATAAACAAAGCTTAACTTGAGAGAACAGTTCATTTGTTTCAATTAAGATTTAACTCGACAAGTTATCCTTAGTCCACAGCCTTCAGTTGTTGAAAATTTTAAGTGGCAGAAAACCTGCTGGATTCCTGTTAGCTGCTGCTTTGTAGCTTCAGTTGATTTTTTGGGCACAGAAGAGGACACAGTATGCAACTGAACCCTTGTTGTTTTGATGGTTTCTTTTATGAGTCTGGTGACACTTTCAGATCAATGGGTGCCAAGATCGCTTTTTGTTGAAAGTAAGAAAGTGTATTTATGGAGGTTCGTATGTATGATACTACTAAATGTAATACGTATACTGGGATTCTGGGTAATTTTTTTTTGAACCTCAAAGGATCGTTTGATAGGACAGGACTAGAATCCAGTGTGATTATCAGATACAAAGTACATTAAAAAAACTGTGGTATAAAAAGCACATTTCAAGGCACTGATAATATGATATGCATAGAAAATAAATGTTATTCAATTGTCCCTTTGAGAATCCTTACATTTCCCACTTTGGTAGTAGGAATGGCAGTTTTCATGCTGAGTAACAAAGCAGTTTTAATTGAAGCAATTTTAAAACCTATTGATTGTGCTTTCTATAAAATCAATTAAAAGAGAAAGTGACATGTGATAGTCAAGGATATAGCTAAACAACACATTTAAAATATCATTTTTTTCTAAACTGAATACAATACAACTACTTTTGGCTTCACATGAAAAGCACACATAGGATTACCAAAAAGACAAAGTTTCTTCCTGTATTATTTCACGTTTAGAAAGTGGGCATTTCACTTGCTTTATTTTTCTGATAGTTTTCTTCCTAAACATATCCATGATTAGCAAGCACACAAAGCTTTCAGATATAAGTTACACTTACCCAGAATAAAAAGCTGAAGAAAAAGAGGAAATACCTTATCCAAGGGTTGATGAAGGAAAACGTTTCAGCACGATTCAGACTGAGTTTCCTGTCCATTTCCTTGGAAGCTAAAGAAAAATAAGCAGTAATAATTAATTTAAACAAAATTACAGGCCTGTAAACAGTTTCAGCTAAAACTGCAGGGGGGTAGGAGCTGTTTCATCTGTGTGTCATGCAAGTATGCACCAGAACTATCTCACACGCACTGGCTCGAGTTACAGAGAAAATATCTCTGGCTTCATTGCAGCTGAATGGGTCTAGCAGCTAAACAGTATAATTTCCCTCACGCTGAAAACTCATTCTCAGTTAAGGTAATGAAGTTATCCTACACCGTATGCAGGCTAAGTTTTTGGTCACATCATGAAGCAGTGGTGATCTGATTTTTTACCTTCTCAATTCATTTTCCGTGTTGGTAACCTCATATACCTGTGAGAAATTGCTTTAAAAAGTAATAGTTCACAAGCAGCTAAAGATGAATGTATAACATGACAGAAGTATTCATTAAGTATACAAATAACCTGTTGAGTCTTAATAAACACCTAAATTAATTATTAGTGGGTTTCATTTCCTACTTGACAACTCTTGTTTATTGTTAATCTATCTTAGGTTTTAATGAAGGATTGCTGTTTAACAATTACTGAAAATTTCACTCTCTGTCAATGTGAGCTAGCCATAACTATGCTAATGTGTTGACGTGCTCTTAAGTGTCAGTTTTCATAATAGTACTCTGATCATCAGGTGAAAAATGCTCAAAACACTGTTTCATGTACTAGTCAACAATGTAGCCTGCTTCCCTATTTCAGGCAACAATGTCTTAATTAGCTTGCTAAGAAAAATGATTACCCACGCTGCATTTTTTATAGTTAAAGGAATAAACCTGTCTCTGTACTGCTACTGTAAACGCACTGAGGACTTACGAGAAAATATATTGCTGAATTATATTAATGTGACAAGCAGCAACAATGGCAACAGCTATATGGCAGACTGTGAGAAACCCTTTAGAAAACACGTTAAAAGTTACTTTAAAAAAGGAATTTGAAGCCCCAAAACTAAATTGGTACTCTCCCATCTTTGATTATTCCAGATGAAAGGAAAAAAGTAGCATTTTATACAGATTCTGACAGCCTGTAACTTAATTTGCTTGAAAATTGAGTTTAGTTGATTAGAAATGCAAATGGCTACATAGTTCTTTAGTATTTAGTATTTAGTATTTATGGAATGTAGTTTTAAATTCCTTGTTTGAATTTATTGTTGATAGTTGCAGAGTCTATCACAGAAATGGGCTAGTAATTCACTCTGAGTATGTACAAAAATGCACTTTATTTGGAATAATATACTGTTTGTATGTTCAAGGGGAAATTGACGGACAAATGGAAGACAGTATAAATGGATTGATGTAATTTTTACAATCCTCTGAGTGTTCATGATGGGATACTAGCCTGTTCTAACAGTTAGGATGCAGCGACGTAAGAATGTGCTGGGATACAGGTAATTGCTTTCCAGGAAGGGTAATAACTCATTGTAAAACAATGTTTGCTCTTGGTGAAGAAAGGAGTTAGAGGAAGATTTATAGAACAGTCAGCTCTGAATAAATAATAATCAGACAAAGTACAAAAGTACAAAACCTACCTTTAAGCATTTTTTATAAATCAGAACCAGAACTTTTACTTACTTTTCTTTTCCTTTTATGTAGTTCATCATTATTTTTAAGGGGATGAATAGACTTAAAATTTGGCTTTTCATTAAAAATGTGAATGACGTACTGTAGATCACCAGATTGAATAACTGATTTTTTTATTATAACTAAGAATACCAAGAAACAGTGCGACTCGACTCCAAGATGGAGGTCATCCCGCTGTTAACGTTTCTCTTGTGTTTCTTCCATTTCTCAATGGAAGAGCAGTAGGAGTAAAGACCCAGCATTATTCTGGATATAATAGATTAGAAATGCAATCCTGGTGTCATAACCATGTTTTCTTTGCAATTGGGGTTGAAAATACTGTTACAGATGTTCTTAGGAGGCCTCTATCAGGGGTCACCTAGGACCTAGAGGGTATAGTGTCTTTTGGTTTCTCAATTAATTATTTAATTAGCTGCATGATTGCGATATTTCTAGTCGGGCACTGAGATGATTTACAGAATATGAAACTGTATTTTTAATGAAGTGAATATTACACGTCATTAACTAAACTAGCTTAAAAAAAATCCTATATATGTCTAATTTAGATAATAATTTGGTTAATTGTTTAATTGGCCTTGATGGTTTTGTCACAAACAAGACACACAAATGAAGGGAAGAATCTGTGGCCGTCTGCCAGGTGAACTCAAGGAAGAAAAGAAAAGAAAAATACCTACAGCTGAACATCGATAGTGGTGATCCACTGGATGAGGAAGGATTACTAAAAAAATGTCCTGTATGTGAGCCAAATGGCCACCTGAATTAAAACAAGTGGTCTGTTGAATAGCTGCCAGGAGAAGCAGGAATGAGTGGTGTGCGGGCCAGCCAGATGACCATGAAGTCATGGTTTTAGCTGGCTGGATAACAGCAGGGAGTGTAGATGGATCACGAACAAGGCACATGGAGTGAAAGCCCTGGAAGGTCATTGTTTGATGCATAGATTTCCTTTGTCAGATGCTGTGAAGTTGATACTGTGTATACCACTTAATAGCATAAATTATTTAATACATGTTACACTTGTACTTTAATAAAACACTATAATGATGCATTGCTAAATAATTATCTATTAGCATTACGCATTGATTTGTTTTGAGGTGCTGTTCCACGTACAGTCTGTTGAAGTATGTTAAAGAAGTGTTGCATTAATGTTTCGTTGTATTGATGCAAGATTCATGTTATTGGCACTAAATAGATGCTTTACTGTATTGATGTATTGATGTGGCACTGCATTCGTGATGTGCTACAGTATGTTTACAGTGATATTATTGTAAAATGATATTATACTGACAAAGGTTGCTTGAAGTGGTTCTGATCTTGTCTTGACTTGATTGTTTTTATGACTGTGTTGTGATAAGTGCTAAAGAGACCTTGCATTGATTTTGCACTGCAGGACCTTTGATGAGGTGCTGTATTGCATTGATATTGTGCAGCGCTGACTCTGCATTATTTGGTACGGCTGATTTTATGTCATGCTGAGAGCTAGCAGGAACAATGCCAGGTAGAATGCCAGTTGTTGTTGATGCAGAGGTCAAACCAAGAGCATCAGAGTAGTAGCAATAGAAAGGCTGTGGTCAGTGGGAAGGAGTGTGAAGCTCCTGCAATACGAAGGCGTAAAGGTTCCAAGCCAAAGAACTATACTGTAAATATAAATTTCCAGCAACCTTATTTACTGTATCTCTTTCAGCAAATGCCCAGCCATCTACATTAGAGAAACAGGAAGGAGACTCGAAGACCGCTTCAGAGAACACGTCAGGGCTGTGAAGATTAAAGATCTCTCCAAGCCCATGGTTTCTCGTTTCACCTCTGACAGCCATGACCACTCTAATCTCTCCGTCTGTGTTCTCAAAGACGGTTTTCAGAACTCATACATCAGAAAGACTACAGAAACCAAAATGATCCTGCAGCTAGGATTCCCCCTTCTCTTAACGACAGACTACTTTTCTTCTAAATTTTCTCCATTCATTGGAAGTTTCATTTCACACCTCTCTACACCTATTCTGTCTTCACACCTCTTGATCGGCCTCTCTTTCTGTCCCCTTCTCCCGCCTCTCACTCCTCCCCTCTCCCAGCCTTTGTTCTCCCACTACATTACCTTTGCTTACTGCCTTGTCTTTCTTACACCTGAAGAAGGCTCCACAGCCGAAATGTTGTGTTTTCTTTCTTCTTTTTTTCAGCATGGAATAAACCTATTACTTGTTCCTATACTGTAAATATACTGTAGCAGCTGATTTGTTAATTACAGAAAACACGTGCCTAGAGGGAATGGGGCTCATGACACAGATGCGAGGACATGAGCAAATGTAGAGGTGAGAATATCTTACATACTAATACATCGCCAGGAAAGACAACAGAAAGAATGCTGCCTTACAGAGTCTGTTCTATAAGATAAAATCCTCTGCCAATTCTGCACTCCTGGCGTGTAGATATTAAGGCCAAGTTGCATACATCAAGCAGTGGGGGCTAACAAGCTAGGATCTTTGTCTGACAAAATGATTGATAGGTCATTTTATCCCACAAGGAGATGATATTTGGAATCTAGGGCTGAACGTTTGACAGACAGGATACCAGAGACAGAGGAGGTAACAGATAAGTGTTGAATCTATAGGATTTATAAGGCTGAAGCCACTGTGGGTACAATGCCTGAGAACACAAACTGAATTGGTACAGAAAAGGGAATGACAGAAATCCATTGTGCTTTGCTGTAAGACATAAAGCAAATATGAAAGGAAAAAACAGGTCTGGGAAAGGGGGAGAAGTCTTAACCTGGAATGTAAAGGTTTAAAATCTCATCCGGAGGATGACATCTCCTACAGTCATATGTCTTGACCCACAAGAGCAAAGCTGACTGGTCCCTGTCAAGACTTTAAAGTCAGAGCCACAGAGGTATAGTCAAATTCAATATTTTGACTTTCATTATTTTGGTTTTAAACTCAGTGATCCTGAAATGAGGAGGACCTTGGGGAGCTGGTCCCTGCTACAAATCAGGTTGAGAAACTTTATCCTACAGTACACTATTCCTGATCACTATACTGGGGGGCTAGAAATTCTGATCCAGAGGGAAGAGTGCCACCTACTGGTTCACCAGCACCAACCCGGTTTTCCTGGGTGGTCTCTGATTCCGGTCCTCATCAGATCCAGCCTTTTTTCACTCCCGAGACTGAAGATCCAGCTACAAGGCGGCACCTTTGCTGTGAAAAGACAAAGACAGGAAGATCCTTCTTGTCTCTCTCCTCCATGGAGAAGTGGAAAGATTAAAGGGTGGCACAGCGGCAAGGTGATTAGTATTGCTGCCTTGCAGCTCTGGGACCCTGAGTTTAACTCTGGGGCACTATCTCTGTGAAGTTTGTATGTTCTCCCCATGTTCTCATGGGATTTAGCGGGTGGTCTAGTTTCCTCTCACAGTCCAAAGACATATTGGAATATAAACCCTGGTATGAGTCTGGTATGAAGCTGGTATGGTTTGTGTCTATGTGTGCCCTGCGGTGGACTGCTGTCCAGGAAGCACCCTGCCTTGTGCTTTGTGGTCGCTGTGATAGCATCATGAATACAAAGCAAGTTCTGAAGTTTGTTGCACTCCTGTCATCTTGATGACAACCATTTCCAGTCTGTTTTGAAGTTCCTGCTAAAAATATTCTAAAAAAATTCTATGCACCCACTCGTAGTACCAATTTAATCCCAGCCTGATTTAATTTCTACTCACCTTTAGTCATTTTTAACATCATAATATGTCTTTGTGATCAGTATCTACAATAATTCAATTATTTTGGTTTGTCAGTTGTGACCAGCTGATTGCACTGATTCATCTGATCTTTTTAAATAACAAAGAAAAAGGTTGACAGATGCATCGGAACCACTGGTTCATAATGTGAGCAGTTTTGATCTAGTGTGTATTTCATGAGCTGACAGGCCAACTTTAAAGCATGATTTCAACCTTTCAGAGAAGCAAGCCTGGAGGAAACGAGAAACAAATACAGTATTAATCCATTTGAAATTGATTTATTATATCACAAACATTAATATATGTTACATATTAAAAATGTATTAGTAGAGACAGACAAAATTAGGTGCAAAATAAAAGTAAATTAAAGTTTTGGAAATGTTAGTACTTTAATGGATCAAAAAAGAAAAAACATAATAAGAAGAAAAGTCTAATCTCTCTGGTGTTGTCAGCTCACCGAAACTAAAACTACCTTCTTGTTCTCATACAAAATATCTATTAATGGGTCTCTGAAGGATGTGTGAATCATCAGATTAGTGTAATGGTTTTCCTACATGCTTGTATTACAGATTACACATATTCAGGGACATAACCCTGGTGCAGTACTGTTCTATCTCAGCACTGGGAGTTTGCAAAACATACTTCATACAAAACACCTTGTCACAAAGGACCAAGGGACTGGAGACTTGAAAATAAATAGCACTCAGATATATAGCTAGCTAATACATATAATTACTATTTCATTCATTACTGTATTGCAACATTTTGATGTTATGGTGCATGCTCCATGTGGTATCCCTGTCATACACATGTCCATTTATCACATGGGACAGCTATGAGTTAGAAGGTCAAGTAGTGGAGTACTGCTGTGATTTGTGCTTTCATGAAGACCACCAATCCAATCATACTGTATGTCTTTTCATTGACAAAGCTGTTTATTAGCACTGATACTCACTCCTGTCCATGGGAGGCTGCATACTGAAAGGTTTTATACTGTAGGTAACTAACAAGGCTCAAAGAGTGAAGACATGAGAAGAGTGACCATTGGTCAGGGGTCACCCAGAGTCCAGGGTGAAATGAAAACTAGAAGACACAATGGCCCTTCAGAACCAGAAGTGAATATCATTTCATTTTGGGATCACCAAATTTACATTTTAAAAAAAATGATTTCTGTAATTAGTGCTACTGTTGGCAAGCACTGCATAACAATACACTACAGAAAAGAAAAGCCCTGAGAAATGTCTACAATAAAAGGCATTAGTGAGCAACAATATCACACAATAAAAAATAAAACTGGATTTAAGTTAAACCTGGAGTAAAAAGGAGGCAGAAGAGGTTGACAAGAAAACCTGTGAAAAACAGCAAATATATTTTTTGATAAAAAGACTCATTTGCTGTTAGCCTGCAGGTATGACTGATGCTGGAAGTGTCCATGAATTGACCCTCCAGCTTCCAGCTAGATAGCAATACGTCTGCAGAATGGTAAAGGGAAGCTGAACAAATCATTGATAATCTCTGAGGAAGGAAAGACAACTGAATCAAATCAAATTTCAAAAATACTAAATCTAGTATTGCTCTGGAATCTTTCCAAAACAGAGCAACCCGGTACACACTATGGCTTAAGAGAATGTCTTATTCCAACAAATTAAAAAAAATGGATCTTTTTAGAACAGAGAGAACTATGAAGAGACCTTATACAGTGTAGTGCAGTGTAAGCTTGAAAAGCTGTAAGCAAATTTCAGGGGACAACTGTAAAACCTGAATTATAAGTGAAACTAAAGCTTAACTTGATTTTGGAGCCTCTCTTTTTTATGAGTACACTTAGTACAGTACATGCAAATATATATATAGTGCAATACATTTGATTGATTCTATTGATATATATATGCTGGAATAAAAAGAATGCTGTAAGCTGTAATATATTTTTTTATTCATTGGAAAAGTATCTTTGATCCAACTGTGAATAGATTCATATTGGAATTCCAAACTCACAGAATAAACCCAATTTCTTTTCTGTAGATTTGTTTTTCTTTTGGTGGTCATAACTGCAGCTCTACTCACATACTGTACTAATGAACAATGATTTCAGGAGAATCTGGTATTTCATTTCTGCTCCCCATTGGAGGCTGAGCAGGTACAAGGTTTCCCGTGGAAAAGAACATTTATTTCTGCCCATTCCTACTGTGTCAACAAAAAGGGTGCTGTTGAAAATTGTAAACTGCTTCTGTGGACAGTCAAACAGGAGATTTCAAAGAAGCACTTGACAAAGAAACTTAGTGAACTACAGACTTTCCCCTCTATATTGCAATTGTAGAGGCAAGGCATATTAATGCACTAAGAAGTAAGTGTTATTAAAGTTTTATAATAATCTTACTGTTGCCTTGCCAAAGCAGCTTGGGCCTCGGTGCAAGCCATAGAAATGCAGCTGAAAGGGGCCCAGAAACATCTTCCAGGTTTGGATAACAGTCAAGGATGTTGAAAGCTATGTTCATTCTGAAACACCCTAATGGTATATGGTACAGCCTGTTTCCCCTGAGTCTGCTATTGCCCTTCTGCTTCACCCAAAGGACGATCACCCAATGAGGGACCTGGAAGATGGATACCAGGAATATACCTGATAATATCCTAATCAATCAACTGTGATTTCCTCCTTTATAACAGTAATACCCAAATAATTTTGTTGGTTCAATCACTGACTTGCATCTCTTCTCCAACTAAATTGGTGATCTGACTTTACCGAGCGCAAGCAGTCCGAGTCAGAACACATCATCTTTTCCAACATGCCAGGCTAAGAGAGTAAGCAAAGAACACAATTCTTTACTGATATGAAAAAAGTCGTGTTTCACAAACCAATTGTTATTTTCACCGTCAAAGAAATTAAGGCAGTTGGATTCTTTTTTCAACATTCTGAATACCCAGGCAAATTCAGTAAAAGCTACAGCCATGATGAACTGAGTTTCTCCCACTTATCTTACTTGGCTGCCAGACCCAAGCAGTTTTTTTTAAATCGGTGTTCACTATGATGCTAACTTCCTTGGAACTAACAACAATGTTAGGCAAAACTCCACTCTTTCTGCACTGGGACACTCCAAGCACAGAGCAAGTGGTTGAAGAAACCAGAGAGAACTTCCTTTGTCTTCAGTGGGAAGTTCAAACTGAAGAAACTTTTGGCCCATGGATCTTTGAGTATAAAATTGATTTTTTCACATTATTTTTCTCAAGAGTTGAACTATTATTCCAAACACGTTTGACAGTTTAGTTCGTGATAGTAAATGCATATTTACTTTTACGTGAGAATATAAATGTGATTGACCATATGAGACTGATTATCGATAGGTCGACAACACATTACAGATGATATTTTAACTCTGATAATGTTAACTCTTATCTTTGTAATCCCTGAGTTAGAGATCAAACTTTTGTATCCCAGCAGATTGATTCACAAATATATTTTGTAACTCTTGTTCATTTATTATGCATGCTTTGCTACTGTATCAATAAATTGTATAATTTAAATTTAGATTCCATGATTGAGACTACAAATTATTTTTGATTCCTACACTCTCAATGTACTATTTCAATTGATAATTTTTACAGTAAATTAAAAACTCTTGCATCACTACCAATTAAATAAAACATATCCAATTTTTGGGGCATGATAATACCTGTGGTTTATCTAAAACCACAGCACAACATGGTATGTTATATTGAGGTTGCACTGTAACAAAGACACAGATGGAAACTAAGTGTGATATGCATTTAAGACTAAGAACAAAAGGGTTGTGGAAATAATCCCAGCCACACTGTTGAAGTGGTCACTCTAACGTCCTGCAAGAAGTGACAGGATAAGATTCATCTACTAGAAACCACATGAGCTAGACAGGTTGAATATCCTCCTTCAGTTTGTAATCTTTTGTATATTCTTAAGACAACCTAGGGGAAATGTATTTGGTCTATTTATGGTTTAACAGATTATAAATAACATGCATAACAGGTATCAAACATATAAGTGCTGGTTATTAAGAAAACACAAGTAAAAAACCAAGGTATGAAAAGCTAAGTACTAAAACTGTACAGTTTATTTCATACTGTTTATATTTTTACTTTGCTGCACAGAAATAATCTTGTTTTCTTCAAATAAATGCACATTTACCATGTACAGTATAATGTAACCAAGTTAAATATCAGAACATGGATACAGAAATAAATTAATATAGATAACTATAAATGTTTAATCTGAGCAGTTTCTAATCTTTGTGACAAGTTTATTCTAAATCTTTTCTGAAAACTCTCTTTTAGGATGAGTTTTTTACCCATCTAACACTACTTAAATATGGAAGTTCAAGCTGGTTTCAATGCAATAAACTGCCATGGATAATCTCACTGGATTGATACACAACATGGTACTATATGTCCTCAGAATTAGGGATGTCTAAATATGGTACTTGAATTGTGAAACAAATAAGGGGAATATGAAAGTACTGCCACTCTCCTGGAATTTTTCCCTATAGCTAATCATTGGATTCCCCTTTGAAGTAGTCATTGATCCTTGAGGTTTACCATGAAGTATTCATTGGCTCAGGGGTAGGAGACCTTGAGGTAATCATTTTAAGGGTAACAATACTACTTTAAATGAGGGAAAATCTTTTAATTATGTGTCCAGTTTGTATACAGTATAATATTAAACAAGTTCTTGCTGAATGTTATATGTAGCACTGTCAAGAAAGATCTAGGTGTAGGCCACTAAAACTTAGAGCACCCCTATATATACTGTAGGAGCTGTCCCACAACAGGCATTCTCAACACAAAGAGTGTAGTTTGATTGCATAAACTAGGTTTGTGGTTTACTGAAGAGATTAATCAATTTATCACAGCACTTCTAAAATCTAGTTCAGATTCTCTTATTATTTAAATAGAGTTATTTAAAATTGCATCCTGAAACAAAAAAGAACTCTCCAACTTCATTTGGCCAGCAGCCATATCACCCTGCAACTCACAACTGGCAACCCACAGAAGCTCAGCAGGTATGAGCCTGGTCAGTACCTGGATGGGAGACCTCCTGGGAAAAACTAAGGTTGCTGCTGGAAGAGGTGTTAGTGGGACCAGCAGGGGGCTCTCACCCTGCGGTCCATGTGGGTTCTTATGCCCTAGTATAGTGACGGGGACACTATACTGTAAACAGGCGCCGTCCTTCGGATGAGACGTAAAACTGAGGTCCTGACTCTGTGGTCATTAAAAATCCCAGGACGTTTCTCGAAAAGAGTAGGGGTGTAACCCCGGCGTCCTGGCCAAATTTCCCATTGGCCCTTACAAATCATGGCCTCCTAATAATCCCCATCTATGAATTAGCTTAATCACTCTGCTCTCCTCCCCACTGATAGCTGATGTGTGGTGAGCGTTCTGGAGCACTATGGCTGCTGTCGCATCATCCAGGTGGATGCTGCACATTGGTGGTGGTGGAGGGGAGTCCCCATTACCTTTAAAGTGCTTTGAGTGGAGTGTCCAGAAAAGCGCTATATAAGTGTAAGCAATTATTATTATTATTCATTTAATCATTAGGTTGCCAGGTTCTGTTTTGTCAATGTCCACAGGCCAAAGTTTACATTAAATGAAAAGTGTGCACTGGTCATTGACTAACACTGACTACACTGTAGTATTTTTAACACACAGGTCAATGTTAAATGAATTAAGATGCTCAAGGAAGAGAAAAAAGGCTATCACACAGATGTAAATTTTTCTTACACAAAAACGCTAACACTCTTGGTAAACTTTTCTCATTTCACAAATACAGTAAACTATTTATTCACAATGTAATCAGTTATCTTGTGAAACAAGCCTATGGGCAATTAATTGAATGGCAAAACATAACTTCTTGCAGTAGATTAGTTACAGGAAAATATAAAAATGGTGAAATCCAGTTCAGAACGGTTCCTGCAATCATTTGTGTGGCACAAAGGGTCAGGAAAGACTGATTACAGCTGACCTGTAATAGGCCTGGTAAAAGTCTCTAATCACTGTAAAAAGGCACAATTGGTGAATATTAGTTTAGCAATTAGTGTGGGCTCAGAAGACACTTTCTAACACAGATGTGTTAAGTACTGTATATAAAGGACCTCAAAGTGTTCGTTGGTGGCTGGGATTAGAGTAGTAAACCGAGAGTGTATTTTACTGCTCTTTATTAATCAAGACTCCTGTGCCGTACTCCATGTCCTCTGGAGTTTTTAGTGTGCCTAGGTCCCTTGAGACACCTCATATAAGTTGGGGCCTACGTTTGTTTCAAGAAATGCTCTAGAAAAAAAGAAGTGCTAAGTTTTCCAAGCCCTGTTCTTGAAGTACCCATCCAGGCCAGATTAAGAAGGGGTTGCAGTTATAGCAACCCTGTCACTAGAGCCTGCAAAATGCCCTGTAATCTTTGTAAATAACTATAGCGGGTGTTATCTAATTCATTAGATCTGTGGTAAAGGCTGTTCCTGCACATTTTCATACAGATGTAACTACTGTATGTTTGTTTAGTCCTTAAAGCAGGGGTGGGGAACCTTTTTTCTGCTAAGGGCCATTTGGATATTTATAACATAATTCGCGGGCCATACAAAATTATCAGTTTAAAAATAACCTGCTATATATGGTCAAACATTTAATTAATTTACCCCTAATGTGATGGCTGGAGCTGCTTCGCTTTGGTGAGGTGTGTGATGTTAGCTGGTATTGATGATGTTGCTATCCAACGTTCGTATCATTGACTCTTGAGGTCTTTTCTGTGTACTGTAATTTCCTTAATCTTCATCTGAGATTCAGTTTTTGCAAGGATTGTTGATCGTGGACGTGTGGATAAAGGTTGGATTGGAGTTATCATGTCTGTCCCTTCATGTACTCGTATGTGTCCTGTCTATCCCGTAATGGACGTTCCTTGCTTGTCCCTCAAAATTTACGTTATTATTATGATTCACTCAATATAAATTTATGTTGCTATGAAAAAAGCTCCTAGATTTATTGAATTTCGAGTCCCGCCTGCGTAGGGCTGGGCGATATGGCCAAAAATATTATCACAATAAAAATTTTCAAATCAGTCGATATCGATAATTATCAAGTTAAATGTCAAATCATTATTTCTTTCAAGTTTAAAGGCAGATTTTTTCTCCTTAGTGAAAGTTGAAGAAACCAGACAGTTAACTGGTAAATTAAACAACTTTTTATTTTAAGAACACAACAAACACTTGCCAAACAGCAGAAACATTAAACAAATCTGTTAACTGCCCGGTCTGCAACACGCATGCGCACTCGCGCAGTATTTTGTGTGCATGCGCATATCACGCGCAAAGCATAAACATATATATCGAACATTTATCGAACTTTTGTTAAAATTATATAGAGGAAAATTATATAGCGATAATCATCGTTATCGAATTATCACCCAGCTCTACGCCTGCGGTTGCCTTGGCAGGGCCAGACCAAATGATTTTGCAGGCCTTATACGGCCTGCGGGCCTGACGTTCCCCACCCCTGCCTTAAAGGGTGGGCATGGTGCTAGGCAATGCTTGGAACTATTGAGTACTATCTTTCTGTTACCATGATTTTGTGCATGAGGATCCTTATTACTGCCCTGGTTAAGGGATCAGACTGTCCATCAAATGTCTTCTGGTTTTTGAACTCTCTATTTAACTAATTATCTGCTTTTTCCTGTTTAACTATACAAATCTGGGTGTTTGTTTCAGGAATAACGACTTTAATGCAGTTCATTTCAAATGTAATAGACCTCTATTTCAGCTTAATGATGGAATCCCAAACAACTTAACTGGAAATTGGTTATCGGCTGTTGACTTAAAGAAACGGGTAGGAATGATGAACAGTATAGACTCATTGATTGAACTGAATCAGGTGAATTAAACAACAATCTTACACGGGAGTTCTGAAAACTGGCAACAGGACTGATTTCCAACTTTCCAGAGAGTAACTTAAAATCCTAACATGCAGTTCAGTTAATAAATTTGGTTAAGAAAGATTTGGACTTAAGCAGCTGACACAATCTAGGGATCTAGGGTTAGAGCTAAACTCTACACCAGAGCCCAGACACTTGTCAGAGCATACTATACCTTAAGTAGTTTGAACCATCTGAGGCAGGCGTGGTTGTTGCTCACAGTAATATACTGTACAACCTCTCTGGTTTGATCACGTATCCATGGCAATCAGCACTGACTGACAAGTGAGTAGAGGTGTGGTCAGCTGCCACGGCAACGCTCAGCAGCGCTCCAGTGAAAGCAAGCCTGACAGGGGTATCCAGGACCTCTGCCAGAAAACATTGTGCTAAAGCTAAAGAAAAAAAAAACGTAGTACATTCTTAACGACTATAGCACCAGTTCACATCATGCCTTCTGTGGTATTTCCCTTCAGGTACTTGCTTTGTTTGTACGGGGCAAGAAATCTAGAAAAATTAAATAAATTCTTGAAATCAACACAATTTGCTATTCAACTGCTCAGATACAAACAACCTGAATTTGTTAAAGAAATATGAGCTCCCCCCCCATGACAACTTGGCAGTTTTTTGGGGCATACAGTATGTAACAGTTTAGTGTCAACACGTGAAACACACGAAAACCATCCACACAGAGCATCAGCATTTTCCTTGAGACATTATTAAATACCTGTCATTAAAGTCAAGAAATGGAGAGAAAATTATACTCAACTCAAAGTGGGCAATGGAGTCATGATAAGAGAATTCTGCTTTTGTATTTCTGTGAAGACATGTCACTCACCATTAGGTATGAATTAACAACATTAAAATTCAGATACCACCCTCATCTTCCACTATTTTAGTTTGTACGCATGAGTGATCCATGAGGCAGCAGAGTGCCAAAGTGGTTAGCATTACAGCCTCACAGTACTGGGGTCCTGGTTTCAGTTCCAGGGTGCTATTTCTTCTGGAGCCAGTACGTCCTTCCCGGGCTCTTACAGGCTTCCTCGGGATGCTCCGATTTCCACCCACAGTCCCAAAAAACCCTACGGCCCTGAAGTGGAAGAAGTATTTAGAAAATGGATAGAAAAACTGGAAAACAAAGAAAACAGTATGCTCTGTAGGTTCAGTTCACTTTATTTTGGTTTGTTTTACTAATACAAAATTATCTGTACAAAGGCTAATGTAGGTATTTTTGCATAGAAGGAACAGTTGTGTGGAACATATCCTGAATGGAATGGCACATTCATTCCTATGAACTAACATATATTAAGGTTTCAAATCTGTCTAAACCATGAGTAATAAGCTTGGTACAAAAATATTCCTGTATGTTACTTCCAATGGTACAAATACTATGAAAACTGAATTTCCTTAGACCTTTTTTAGGTCTTTTATTTTTTTACACAACAAGAAAAAAATATTTCTCCAGTTTCTGCACTCTTGCTAAAATAAAGTGATCATGCCAGAGCTATAGGGCTGTAAAGAAGCTGGTGTTGCTCTTTTGCTGTGCTCCCTTTGAGAGTAAGCCCAGGCTCAGAGTCGAAATAACAAATTTCTGTCCCAAGAAACAATTCTGAAACCAGTTATGCATGATTAAGTACAACCTTACTAAAACAGAATTCCACAATAGCAACAAAGAAATTAATATATTAACCTCTAAAAAAATAATTTGGAAGGCAATAGATTTGTACTAAGTTTTGTTTATGACACTTTCCTTTAAAATTAGACGTACTGGACTGTTTCAGATATTTGGAGTGCTTTTCAATTACAATGACATTGTAAGGTAAGTGAAATAATACTGTTGCCAAGCACCGACCAAAACAGAGTACATGAAAATGTAGACTGTACATGGCAACACTTAGGATGTGGGACCAACTTTTATTAAAGGCTTAATATAAACTTTAGAAAATGTAGCAGGTGGCAAGAATTCTTCATTCCTTGTGCTTATTCACAACCTCACAAAGAAAATTATATGATGGGTATTTATTCTTCTTTGTGGCTGTGTATACATACAATAATTAAATGAAGTAACTTGAGCAAAACGCTTTTTTGAACAGTCTATAAAACTTTCTTTAGTATAATACTTAAAAACTATATCTAGTTAATCACAACATTGATAAAATACTCAATTTTTACGTTTCTGAATTGTAAGAATAAATGAATAAAAAATACAAAAACAAAAAATGTTTTAATTCCTTTATTGTCTTTGGCGGTTACATAAAACTTAACTGAGATCAGTCTTTTCATTACGGGTATGAAGCAATGTTGGTTGCCAACACAGATTTAAGAGTTTTCTAATTTTGAAGACTTTCATTAAAATGTCATATTTCTGAAACAGCACTCACTAGTCCTGGAAAACAGAAAACCTTCTGCTTCCAAGTCACATTTACATTGCAAGTCATTGTTAATGACTGTGTACACCCAGCAAGAAAAGACTGATCTGATTTGATATTTCTAGTCCAATGAACTCAAAGCTACAGTGTAAAAATTTTACAACAGGATTTCATGGGATTTGCATTACATATGGCTGGTTACCCCAGCACAGCTGCGTTTCATGTTTATTTCAAAAGGTTGCTGATATGTAAGGAGTGACATTCCTATGTGTACAGTATATCTATTGAGTTTGCATGTGTCTTACTATATAATACAATATTAGATCGGTTTACAATTTACATAATGGGTACAAAATTGGGGGAAAAATCCCCTTTGCATTTTTCTCTTTTCTGTTACAAGTACCAGAAGCAGTTTATTGTTCTCATTTGGCTCTACCAGCTCCACAGATCTCAAATTCTCGTATTTCCAAAAATGACCATCATTTAAAACATTGTGCTTTTTAAGAAAGGAGGGATACCAGCTTCTTGTAACCATCATTTTCCACAATGAGGTATTCCTCATTAATTCATTTTTTCTGGATTTCCAAGGAAATATCACAAAATATGCTAAACTTGTCTAGCCATTTGCTTTCAAACAGAGAGACATTAAGCAGTAAAACATATAAAAAGAAAAACTGAAGTAAAAAATAGAAGAGCTGTGTTAAAAGTAACAGATTGCTTGATTTTTCCCTGTTCTGGTGCACATTTACATAAAATTCGCCCATAATTAGATGTTACATTTTGGTTTAACAACAGGCATAGGCTATTGGTAGAAAACTTTCAAGGTAACGAGAGAAAACAACTTGTCCTACAAGAAATACAAGTTAGATCTGAAGAATAAAGAACATTGTAAATAAAACGCACTCCTTGTAAAAAAATAAAACTTAAAAAGCAAAGAACTGTAACAGAGCTTTTTTTAAATTCCTTTCCTAACTGAAATAATTGTTGAAATACTGTATACAATATTTTGACATTAAAATAGTATGAAGGAAATTGTTTTAGCAGTTTTGATTATCAGCTGGTATTATTTATTATTTTAAGAAGTCATATATATATATATCTTGATGGCAGTTAAGGCTGCTTTTGACCATTTATGAACATGTAAAAATGGGTCTTAATCAGCCACTCCAGGCATAGCAATTTTAAACTTCGAATATAAAAATATTAGCAGTTCATTTATTCAAAAGAAAATGACAAGTTAGACTGCATGTTCATGTATGGACAAATACAATTATATATACATTTACACAATAATTGTTGTCTTCAATTCAAGCTCTTTATGCAGAATTATAAGATACTGAATGTCTCTTTAATCCCAACAGCTCGGACATGTTTGAATAAAATTTCACTTGCCACTTCATGTGCCACAGAAATCCTGCTCAAGTGAGGGAAAGCACGTTTTCATTTTTGAAAACTGAATTTCTTTAGCAACTGTGCATAGGTGATCATCATGAACCTAACTTTGAGAACTGACAGTAAAGTCATTCCAAACTGAAATATTAACGTCAGATCTGGTTTTTATCGCTTAGTAAAGGATGTTTAATTACCAAAAAAGCAGCTGCCACAGTGTAAAAAATACAATATCTGCTCTAAATGTGGCATCTCCTGGGAACCGACTGTGAGAGATGGAGTAACACTGTAAATAAAACCTTGTCTTTTAGCAACAGCTGTGCATCACTTTGGAAGTTTACTTAATTCATCCTTATATTATATGTGATGCAATCTGTGTGATATGTGAAGTGTGTTCTACAGAACAAATGGCAAATTTTTGTGACAGAAATACTGTGTGATGCATTAGGATTCAAACTCCACTAAGGTGGCTGTGAAATGGTGTCAGTCCCTTACCACAAAGTACAAAAGTGAATTTATCAGCATTTTTTGTAAATCATTGTTTTCCAATCCACTAACATCTTTCAGGCCTTCCAGCAAGATCTCCCACACTAGAGTAAAGCATGTACAGCAGTGTCCCAAATAAGTGATGAACTAAACACTATTTACTTTATATTATATTGCCTTTCTTTGAACAACATAGTCACAGACTTGCCAAGTAGCAGCGAAACTTGCTCAGTGTCAAAGTTCTTCAATACATCATCCAAAGCAGTTTTTACTGGTGCCATAATTTATTCTGCATTCCCAGGATGAAATTAAGAACAAAGTCACTTCTGGTCCCAGTTTCCCAGTTCTTGAAGTAAACAACCAGCCAATTTTTCAATCACTATCTTTTAACACATGCAAACAACAGGCTGAACAATTACTGATTGAACTCCCTGTCCATGAAGAAATAACTTTCCCCTCCACCGCTGCAGAAAGACACCTCCTCTTCCTAGCCTGCAAGTTCTAACGGTAGGCACAGTACAAGGACAGAACAATTAAGGTGCTTGCAGAATCATGATGACTTTTTTGCAACCCGTATCGTTTCTCCTCATCGTATGTTTCTTATCAATGTTCCTTCGTTATGAAACAATAAGAATACCACTCCTCCCCACCCCCCTCTGTGACTGAATCAGAAAAGGGTTTTAAAATTCAAGCAGCATTCAAACTAGAGGTATATATTCAAGTTTTCTAGCAGGAATGTCTGTGGAAATGCACACTGTAATAAGCTCTGTGGCATTTCTGTTTGATGCAGAAAGAATGACCTGGACCTGAAATAAAACAAAATTGCTGAAGTATGTAATATAAACAACTGCTGGCTTTACAACACAAATGATGAGTCTTGCTGGACCTGAGATTCAACTCTTCTTTCCCCACTTGAACAAAATGACTTCTGAGGTGGCTTGACTGCAAACTGAAATCTTTCCATGTATACTTAATGATTTATGATTGAAGACGACAATTTCAGTAATTCATCTTAAGGTTCAGCTATTCTGGTAAAAACTCATAGCAAATGTCCTAATAATCACACAAGATGGACAGAATATTCCTACTAATATTTGTAATAGTAAAGCACCAACTAAAACCTTCAGTTCACAACTTATTTTAAAGGGATAAAGGTAATTGGATGCATACAACACATAGTTTGATTTTTAATATAAATCCATAGCCTGGTGGATAACTCCTTTTATGAAGAGGGAATGTGCATTTTGCAGTGGGCACACTGGAAAAGGAAGTAATTAATAAACTACAGTCTCAGTGTCAAGTCACACTCTTTCAGTAGAATGTTAAGTGACCATAAAAGTGAACACTTCTCAGCAAGGCTAAAAGCAGTTCAGGGTGTACATTTCCAAAACTGTTTTTCACATTGAGAGTTCTAATTTTGACCTACAATATTGTTTTCAGTACATTCAACCCCTCTGCCAATCATTAAAATACCCCCAAAACAAACACTGGTGTGTTGAATTTGAGTATTAAAGAAATAATTAAAAATTTGAGGATTGTATCCAAAATGACTTCTTTTTCCATTTTAAAATACAAAGTTATCCATTGAGTAGAAAAAAACTAGCATGCTAAATTTTAGCCTTCAGTTGTTCACCCAGGATAAGAATATCACCAACACAAAAGTCCATAGACCTTTGAGATTTTTAGTGGTGTTTTTTTCTGTAGAGTCCCTTTACTTTTGATTTGCATTTTTAAGAAGTGTATTAGTAAAGCAATCCATTCCTTTTTTCCTTTCTTAACACTGTTAGTCAGGCAAAAGAAAAATAACAGCCACAAAAATGAAACAGGAAAAGATAGCCATGTAGAGTTCATTGTCAATAGTCCATGCCCTCTTTCTTTCAGACCCTATTTCAGTTCAGCTCTTTGGCAAATAAACTGTAAATGCAAATACAAAACAGTAGAAATTGACCTGTAATCTGTATAATAATGGGGACATTTGGTGCCTGGCAAGAGGTGTAGGAAGAGAAGCTGGGCTATGCTTGGTTGTCCTCTGGACCTTGTGACAAACAAGGATACTCTGTGCGCAGGTGTGCTAGGCATCATACTTTTTACCAGTTCTATGGATCTGCTGGAACAAAGTCATGGAGAAGGCCATGCCAAGAATCTGAAAAATAATAAAGGGATTGTTAACCACTGTATGTGTTAGAAAATGGAGAAAGACAGGACTACCCAATGCTCCAGAGAACACTAACTCATTTGTGAAGCATGGCCAGGCCAGGTCATGCAGCACTACCAGTGGTATTGACTGTAAAAAGGTTGGCAAAGCAATTCAAATGATATACAAATATTTTGGTGAGCTCAGTGGATCACAGGCTTCATGCACTTGCCACAAAGAGATACTCAACTTTGCCTAATACGTTCGCTGGGTACTGTATGCACATAGAAAGATTGACTAAAGAAGTTTTGTTTGCAACTCTCACAATGCTTAGAACATGTTCATTGCACATACACATGGGGGTCATGCAGTACAGAAAGCAGGATGTTTGTGAAGCTCAGGTTTATCCCTTAACCTCTTCCACTGTTTGGAAGTATGACATGACAAAACAGCTTTAGTAAAAAATGAAAACTGTAAGTTTTTGAAAGTCAAAACAATGTTACAACCTTTTGGGAAGGAAAAAGCCCTTTGCCATTAAATTTCCATCAGGAAATACCCTGAGAATTCCCATCAGGGTTTCTAATCCAGGACATGTTAGATCATACAAAAGACACAAGACATATTGATGTATTCTCGCCATAGCAGTAGTAAAATAAGTTCAAACATATCTCTGCTATACATAATTTCACATAACAGCTTTTCCCATAGCCGATCAGGAGAGGGAACAGTAACTCTTTCCTCTTTTCTGGCTCAGGTGTAGTCTTTTATGGGACTATCAATTATAAAACAATTCTTAACTGCAAGTTCCATATGGGAATCACAGTGAAAAAAAATTCTTTACATTATACCCAAATCAAAGAAAAGAGATAACTTTCACTTTTTGTCTTTGCATTTGTGTGTACATACAGTATAGAGGGAAGAGAATTACAGGGGTAAAAGTTTGCTTTAAAGCTTTTTTAGCAGGCTTCAGATATCTTACCAGCACATCAGTTCGTGATCTAAGTTTTATATTTGCATAAGATGCCTTATCAGCACCTTTGTTTAGAATTCACATTAAACAGACCAATGTCTCAATTAAAAGATAAAACTAACACTTAACTTTCAGCCATGTGTGAGTGTCTTTGTCTTTGTTAACCAAGAGCACGCTGTCATTATCTAATTCCTCGCGCATTTACCTGTACTACTAAGATGCACATCCCAATGGTGCCCAAAAGATGTTTGTTATCATCCAGCCATTCTTCCACCTTCTCATAGCAGCCCTGTGAGGAAAAAGCAAACAAGGCTTAGTGCTCAACAATGGAAAAGACGGAATGCAAATAAGCAGAACAATTTATATAAAGAATAAAATATTATTTCTTTTGCAGGTGCTTTGTAACTGTGTTTCTACAACCTTAAGCACAACTGCTGGTCAGCTGAGGTGATTTATGATATAGTCATCAGTTATATATGTAATAATACATTGCAGAGATTATACAACAACCTTCTGCTTAACAAAAGACCACAACAGCTTAGATAAAGAATGTATCACTGCATAACTTCTGATGTTATCATTGTCCTTGGTGGAGGTTATACATGGGAATATGAAACTAATTTTTCTATGTAACTGTGTTTCGCAGACAGCAAACACAAACAGGCTTTTCTTCATGTGCTCCCAGTGCCACCGAGGAAGACTCCCCACAGGAAAGCGAAAACGATAAAGATGTGGGGACCCCCTCTCCCTGAGACATAGAAACATTAAAAAAAAAAGTTTTACGAAAACTCAGTACAGAGTTAGCATACTCAGGGTTCTTAGTTTATTTCAAAATAAAATGTGTTTTGATATAAACTATTGTATTACAACACAAGTTTGGATTTTGGAATAATTCCTATAAAAATGATAATTGTGGGTAATTAAGAATAATTTCCATCTCCTGGAGACTCTAAAAGTCTGCCCGATAAAACATGGGGGCAATACAATACAAACCAAAATTCAAAACAACGTAAACAATAGCAGAATGTTTTAATAAAATAAAATAATAATTTCTAAATAACAGAAAAACATCATACGTGGCACCAATCTGTCAGTATTTAATCCCCAGTGTCAGAACGAATGAAAAACGTTTTTTGCAGGTTTAATTGATTTCAGAGAGTAGATACCTGTGATAGACAGGCCTAAAGGCAGGGTGTCTGGTGTCAGTCTACAAAGCTGCTTCTCAATATCCAACTCAAGTGTTTAAGAACTGTGTGATTATTATGGACTGATGCAGTGATCTAAAATCACATGAGGCAAATAAAGAAAAAAATATACACAAGCAAGTGCCAGGTCAATAAATGCATACACCAGAACGACAGGCAGACAACCATTACAGTCAAAAAGAAATGGAAACGTGCTGGGAGTGCCAGAACTTGTGTTTAGATTTATTTTGTTAATCTTTCCTGTACAGCTATTTTGATTTTCACTTGCCAAAACGTTGTGATCTTTTTCGGATTTCTGTATTTCTGTCTGTCGGTATCTGTCTGTCTGTAAGTGCAGTTAGTGTGTTAGGCTCCCTCAGCCTTGTTTAGTGTACTTGTGAATCTATCAGCAACTACAAAATTGAAGGCACCAGGCAGTTTCTTACCATCCCATTTTCACAATCCCAAATCAAGGCCAGATGAGGGCACATTACAACACTAACCATCCTAAGTGGCAATACTCTACAACAGTGGTTCTCAAACTGTGGTACGCGTACCGGCAGTGGTATGTGGCGTGCCGCCAGGTGGTACGCCAAATGACCCTGGAACTGTGTTGTGTGCGCTGAAAAAATCGGGACGGGTTTTCATATTTTGTATTTTTATACGTGTCGAATACACAGCCTATGTACTACAATACAGTGCGCGCTAATACTTCAGTGGACACAAGAGATACTCTGTAATTCTATACCACTCTATAGGAATGCGTGCTACGGACGCAAGTGACCAATTGTATTTAAAAAAAGCTACTGTATCTTCAGCAAACGGGGAGAAAGGAGAATGTGCGTGATTTTGGAACAAAGCCAACGTTGTAAACATAGGAATGCATAGAAATGCGTGCTACGAACGCTGGTAATCTTGTGAGCACAGGAAAGCGTGAAAAATAACAGAAAAATATTTAAGAACTGTTCTAAGTTAATTTGAGAAAAATACACAGAGCGTCTCTGTGTTTCTCTCCCATGCGCATGAAATAAATACTTAAACACTGAAATAAAAATGGAAACGTGGAAAAATGCAAGCTTGCGGATTGCTAAAGCAGGTAAGCCCCACACTATTATGTGTGGAGAAAAAGCTGCTGAACAGCTCGACCTGCTGCCCCCCCCTCCCCCCCCGAAAGACACAGTCATTCATAGAATTATTGAAAAGAAGGATTATATCAAAAGTACGCTGACAGAGCGCGTTAAGATGAGCAGATGTTTTTCACTGCAATTAGATTAGTCTGTAGTCGATTTGGCCAATTTGCTCGTTTATGTTAGATACGAGTTTGAGGGTACGTCCCGTAGAGGACTTTCTGGTCTGTAAGCCGCTACCAACAGGAACTACAGGAGAGCAAGTATTTCAGCTTCTGAATGAATTTATCGAAGAGAATGGCATAAAATGTGTCGGAGTTTGTACAGACGGTGCTAGAGCAATGACAAGCCGACACAGCGGTGTAGTTGCACGAATTAGAGAGGTTGCTCCAGAAATTAATGGTTTCATTGCAACATCCACCGCGAGACCTTTGCCGTCAAGAAAATGCCTGACGATTTAAAATCTGTTAGACTGTTGTGAATTGTACCAAGGCTCGAAAAATTAATTCACATCTGCTTTGCTTGACTAAACAGGCTCACCCCTCTCACTGAAATGGTGCTTTTTTATTTTTATGTGTTGTTTTTTTTTCTGTAAAACACTTTGAGAAGCCACATTTTAATATATCAAACAAAGTTTATTATTATAATATTTATTATATGTATGTGTGAGTGTGTGTGCACATGCGCTCATGTTGGTCATTGATAATTTCTGGGGTTCCTATGAGATGATGACTTGTAGGTGGTACTTGGATACTTTGGTTGGATTAGGGGTGGTACTTGGTCCAAAAAGTTTGAGAACCACTGCTCTACAAGAATCAAGGACTGCACTGCAGATGTTTACCCGTTGCCAGAACATGTTGGTGGAGTTGCGCCCACAGTCTTGGTAGTGTTCCTGACAGCAGCGGTCTGGCACCATCGGGGCCTGCAGAGCTTCATGCCAGTCAGTGTAGCTTGTCACTCCACAGCATTTCCACTGCAGACACAGTATTGTACAATGGCTTACAATTTATAGGTAGTTTTCCACATAGCTTATGTACAGCATATACAGCATCTAATTATTAGAAGAGAATGTCTCTATTCTCTCTCTAGTTTGAATATTATAAGGCACATGTTTTTCAGCCTTGTTTTGGGAAACATCCTGTACAATTAATACATTGATTGCAATGCAAAGCCTATAGAGCTTTTATGAAGATTTATTTTAGATTTTGTTGTGTTGTTTTCATTGCAATGAACAGATTTGTTGCTGATAGTTAATCATAAAGATTCTGGACCACAACAGAGTCTAGGCTTTGTGAACAGATGTTCAAGGTTGATAATTTAACAATTAAATAAGATCTGCTGGAGTAATAGTGGGTAAGGGCAAAATAAATTATAAAAAAGCTGCACCTTTTAATACTGCAGCACAGCTTTTTAAAATTACATGCAAAGGATGTATTAGAGTTGATGATGATTGATGTATTAGAGATGATGATTGATGTATTACCCTGCCACAATATATACTAACTGCACTTGCATGATTTCAGTATTATGTAATGATACCAAATATGCACACACAGACTACATAGCTTATAATGTGAATAATAGTGAAATTCTAGCTAAAGATCTTGATCTCCAGCAAACCTCAAGTAGAATACAGTATACCATACAGATACACAGTGAAACAAGCAAGCACTTGCGACATCTCAAGAATGAGATTTTCAGGATCAAGCTATCTATACCGTATGCTCTACTGCTGAAACACCAACATATTATATTATAATATTATTTTATATTCATGACATGAAGCTACTAATATTTTCCAAAATACCTCTGCCTGAATGATGTTCCATGCATTTTTCAAACCAACGTTGTTTTCTGTGTTGTACAGAGAAAGTCCCTCTTTTAAGTCCTTCTTTGCGTTCTCGCTCACCTGTAATGTAGGAAACAATGCCAGATAATTAAACCACTGTTTTGTGAAATACACATTTTATAGCCAACTTTACAAGAAAAATCTTTTGACTTCAATTCTGCTTCTTTTAAAGAATGAAAGTGGTTTTCCTAGCTCCTGTCCTTAAATGAAAGTTCCACTTTTCCTTTTCTTAATTTGAAACATTAGTTTAAAATCAAAGCAAAATCAAAAAGTCACAAATGCTACGAACACTTTGATGCTTTATGTATAAATAATACCAACTTAAATGTAGGTTAATATAAATGGCCTTAGAAACTTTTATGCTTATTTGTAATGAAATTACATAAAAAATAAAAGAGATCTACTGATCGCATTAGAACTCCAGTGGCTCCCCTCTTCACAAGAGGCCAACAGAATAATCAGTAAAGTATTTAAGCAGAAGCTCTAATGAGATATACTCATACAGATTAACAGTTCAATGTTCATTGCCCTGAGGTTCTAATTGTTCAAGAGAATCAAAGACTCCTAGTTAGTAGACGGAAACAATTTTTGTTGAAAATGACACTGGCTGCCACTGTGTTGGCACTTTCAGCAGATTCAAAGCATTTTCAAAATAAATGTACAAAACAATTACAAAGCAGAAATTTAAAAGCAGACAATTCTCACAAATCAATTCATAAACATGCATGATACTGCAATGAATGTGCATCTTTTATTTTCATCGAAAGAAAGAAGCTCAAGATGTCCAGTAAACATGTAAAAGTGTTTGGGCAAGTTTCCACTATTGACATGGAAAAAGTAAACATCATTTCAAAGCATACATTATTATTACAAGGTACTTGTATATATATTTAAGAAAGGCGAGGTGAAATGGACAGAGACACACTCATGGGTGAGCTGCCAGCCCCATTTCACAATGCTGGCACCCAGTTTTACAGCAGCATGAACTGGAGTAACCAGGGTGAAACAACTAATTCAAAGGTACAAGCAGGTGATCTGAACCACTATTTTACCATGTCAAACTGGAACTTCTGTTGGGACCCATGAGCAGTTTCAAACAGAGGGCAGATAAGGCCTAGATTCACTCTTCTCAAGGACAGGTAATGAATTGGAATGTTCAATTCTGTTCCCTTTCCTCGCTGGTAACAGATGACAATGCGGGCAACAGTTTACACGACTTTTGACTTCATTATAATTAAGTTGCATTTATTTAGCACTTTTCATCCCAAAGGATCCTCTTTACATATATGTAAGCACTACAGACAAATGGGAAATCACTTCACCATTTGTATCAAGTAGGAGCATTTACTGTAGGTAGGCCAGACTGTGCAATCCAGAATGATATCTAACCAGAACCCCATGGCTAAAATTCCTGGTTTTACAAATAGTGCCTTGGTGTCTTTTAATGACCCATAAGTCAGGACATTGGTTTAATTTTTCAACTAAAAAATAGCACCTCTTAAGGCACTGTGTACTACGTCACACTGTATGGCATTTGTCACCACCTACAGGCCAACCAACACCATTTAGAGCAGCAACATCTTTTTCCTTAGAGCTCTACCATCCTAGTATTGATTAAGGCCCAGCCTTGCTTAGGTCTCGGTTTCAGTCTGCATTATTTATGTTGCCCTTGAATTTCATGATGTGTAGCAGTGAGAAACCTCTCTGAGGTAAATGTGACTTTAAAACTGGGGGGGGGGGATGAAGACAAAAGCAGCAAAGTTCTATTTGCAAAAGATACAAAACAAAGACTTCACCTAACATATCAATAGAGAACAAGAAGATACTGGTCATCTAACTTTTAAAAAAACTCCATAGAGTCAAATTATGAATCACTTCTTTCACCACAGTGTTTGGAGATGTTTAAAGTTACCTGGAAAGTGCCATGGGTATTTCAGGGTGTAAAGCCACTAGTGTTTCATCTTCTGCACTTTGATATAAAATATGGGAGCTGTCTGAACTCCTGACATTAAAATCCAGACCGAAACAGAGCAGCCTAAGGCAATAGTTTCAAAATCAGTGTCTGTGCAAACTACATGTATGCTAGCAGTCAATGTTGCCAGAATGAGGTTGTGAGCCACAAGATTATATGAAGATATTCTCTCTCTATTCTAAAGCCTTTGTACTTCACTGTAAATTTAGTTTAAAAAACAAAACCATCATTCTAAATGTTATAAAATATTGATAACTAAAACCTTTTTAACTTTTCAACGTTTATTTACTATATTTAAAATTAAAAAATATATATTTGTATCATAAAAATGACCTCTGTCATGCATTGATATCAGAACATATCAGAACATGGCAATGGTTAATACTGCTTGTATTTCACTGTAATTGTAAGATTACCTTTTGTTGGCGATGGCAGTCCCAACACTGTGGAATCGTTAATACGTTTTAAACTTGTTTTATATGATTTTCATGAAAAGCTTCTTTCTAAACAAACTGGATATTCTGTATGTATGAAATGCTTAAGATAAATATTGAAGTTGAAAATACATAGACTGTGACATTGATGTCAATTACTAAAGCTCATTAAAAGGTTCTGTCAGTGCACGTCACGATAAAGTTGTTTTTTCACAAAGAAATAATGTACACCCGAAAAATTTGGGTCAATTTGTTAAAGAAGGATATGCAAAGCTCAGAAAATTAGCACAAAAAGACAAATGTTTCTTGAACAACTCTACCACATTAAACATAATAATGTTTTAATGTTTAAATTAAATTACAGTTCTAAAAATGTATATCCAAGTTTGCATTGAAGCAGGGTTATAAATAAATGCTTCAGAGCAGGTAGTAACATGAACTATGAAAACAAAATAAGCACCATGTCTATCCAATTTTCTACATGCACTATATAGAATTATATTGATAAATAGTTATATTTATTAATAGAAAGGAATTAATAGGTTGTTTGTGCCTGAACATATTCAAATGACAAAATAGTAAAAAAAGAAAAGGCCATCTCACCTTGAGAAAAACAAGTTATCTAATAGTTATGAAAACTATAATAACATTTACAATTTCCCAGCAAAATGATCTGCACATTTTTCTCCCCAAATGAAAAGAGTGCCAACAGTGCATGATTTAAACTTTGTAACTCAAAACATAAAAGGATTTTGCCTTGAGGACCAACGCATTGTATTATACTGTATCTGAGAAAACAGTAAGTATACCTTACTGGCAACAAATCAATTTGACTGCTTGATTGGCAGTCAAATAGAATGAATAAGAATAAGAAGACATCACTTCTTGTCACCTTTGAGCATCACACCTTGCTAAAAATGCAATTCCCACAAGAAACAGAACAATATCCAAACTAGAAAAAGATGTGCGCTTCACTTCCACCTGAAGTCTATGTTAGATACATTTCTTCATATATTCATAATAAATATGTTATTTAATGTGTAAAACATGTGCTGAATGATGCAATAACTTTTGATATTTTTACTTTAGCCATAAGTGAAGTAAGGCACCCTGCTGTGCCCCAGCCTTAACAATTACAGAGTGGCTTGAGGACACAGAACTCAAGGGAGCAGAGCTGTCACATACAGCAAGAAATCGCATGAATCTCAAAAGTGCAATGTTCATTTCATCACGACAGGATGCAGTGTGACTGGAATACAACATCTTGAGCAAAGGAGAAAGTCAGTTACCCTCTTTATCTGACTGGTGTAACCCTAGTAAAATGGATCACTTGCCCTACTGGTGCAATGTAGCATGGCAAAAGCCTGGTGCTGATGTCATGGGTAACCCACTTCCACACGTAATAATAATAATAATAATAATAATAATAATAATAATAATAATAATAATAATAATAATAATAGCTTACACTTATATAGTGCTTTTCTGGACACTCCACTCAAAGACTTAATCCCTGCAGACAACCTTCTGGTCCATTAAGGCAGTGAACAGCGTACTGTTGGATAGGTGCAGTAATGAGGAAAGCGAACCATGAACCATGAGGTGTGACAATGGCTAACATACAGCATTTTGGAAGATTGGAAGATGTCACTTTTACTTCATATTCTAACTAAGGGTGCTGTTTATAATGACATGTCCTGCTTGTATGTTTTTTGGAATGTTAAAAAAGTTTTAACATTAAGTATATTCAATAAGTATTATCATTTCATAACTTTAAGCTTACAATGACAAAATACTTTGGGAACTACCATATGAACAATATTTAGTATAAAATCCTTTTAAATGTGTATAAAACAAAAGATCTTGGTAATGCACAATGAATTACCACAACAAATACATTAAAAAATAATTTACTTGTTACTTTCTGATCAATCTATGATGTAATCATACCTGGTTATAAAATCAGTAACTTATAAGACATTTGCATCAAATGCACTTTAGTACAATTCACAGTGCTCAGTACAACAGAAATTCGAGGTCAAGTCACATGGGCGATTTAGGTGATGATGTCCATACATTTGCTTTTTACACTTTAAATCTCTTTCATATTCCTTTCATACATCCAAAAGATCCACATGCTCCTGCCTTCACAATACATTGCCTGTCCTTGCTCATATCTGTTGCTCAGGACGAGGTCTGAACAAAGAAGATACCCAACCATAAGAGCATCAGATGGTCTGAAATCAAGCCTGACAGCCATGTTCTTTCATCTCCAATGCCACAACAGGGTTTAAGTTTTGATTGAGGGTTTTGATTTTGCCACTGTAGTTTACAGTGCTGTTATGATAATTAATGTGAGCAATATTTACTTCCCTGAATAGTGCTCTTGGGAAATCAGACTGAAAGATATCTGAGGACCCTGCCTCCATGGACAAGAACCTGTCATATTTCCCCAAATATTGCCAAGTGACAAACAAAGTATAAGTGAAATTAAACTGTATTGTCTTTGAATAAACCAAGATGCACTGTAGCTATTCCAATGTGAAATAGGAACACCTGGATTTCTAGGATTGTAACAAATTAGATAATAATATGCTTTTATTTTGTTCTGTAATTGCAAAAGCATACTGGAAATAAGGCCACAGTGTTAAAGATAGATCATCTAATCACCTCTTTGGATTTACCATCTGTTATCGTCAGATGGCCAACTACTACACAACAGAACACAAAGTACAAGTTTATCTGAAATTGGTAGTTTATACTACACAATATTAATGGAATATTAGATGATTTTGATGAAGCCATGATTTTCAGCTTGTTTAAGAGCCCTGCTAGGGCAAGCAATATAAAGGTTTCACTCTGTTCTGAAATTTAGCCCTTGAAATATTTAATGGTCATACATTTTTTATGAAGGACATAGCCAGCTACTGCAACTATTAATGTTTCATTTCATTTAATGGTATGTACAAATCAATATTACTTGTGCATTCATTAATAAATGACATGTAATTTTAAGATCGAATAACAACAAAAATAAACATTCATCCTCATACACTTAGAAAAGACTGAGAAATCACAGATGCTTTACATGAAGAGCCTAGCTCTTTAATACTTTGTGTCTTAAAAATGGAATAAACATCATGGCAACTAAATTATTTAAAATAACTGCTTGCATTTGTATAGTGTCTTTCATTCTAAAAGATCCCAAGGCATTTCGCCTATAGAATGGGAGCTAATTTGTCCACCCCTGAACCACAAGAGTTCACAGCACTTGAATACATGCAGATCAGGTGAGAAGTTTCTTAACCAAATGAAGGGTGAAATTCTGAGAGGCCAGACTGTGTACATCTCCATTGGATTTTGCAGATTTAGCCAGAACACTTAATGACATTTTTTCATGTTCCATTATTTCAGGCACAAAATAAACATTATCTTGATATGGAAGTACAGATGGAAATATGTTTATGTTATTTTGACATAAATGCACATGTGTAAAAGATGCTTTTGAGACTGTAAAAATAATGTTCATTTAAACCCATTTGATAGAATTTTTAACACCAATGGCATAATGTGAACACCATGAGAAAATACAAAGCTTGAAACTATATATTATTTTCGCAAGCAAAATTACAATTGTATTCAGTTGTCACTGACACAAGCTAGAATGCGACAAGAAAAGGCTATTGGTTTTTTAGAAATACAATTCAAAATAGTAAATTAAGGAAAGTCTCAAGGATGCAAAATGCACTCAGGAGATGGGTTTTAATAAACAGATCACATGGGAGCCCAGTTTGGAAGCAAGAAATAAAGACAAAGTTCAAAAAACTGCATTCTACAAACTTGGATGTAGATTTTAAAATGTCCAAATGAGCAATCTTAACTTAAGCATTCATTATACTGTGACAAACACCAAGCATAAAATGGAGTATATAAACACAGCTGTTTGTTTCGTTATTTGTGTAATTATTTTGTCACACGGGGCCTGATAAAAATGGTTTTGTAAGCAGCTGCTATTTATTCCACAAGCCAACATATACTATGGGGAAAATGGGTACACTCCAGTATTCATTTCAATATAACAGAACATGATATTGGTACAGATAACCACAATAACCTAAGATTAGTTTCAACAATGGTATTACTTATACTGAGGCCAAATGCATTCTTTTACAAGAAAAATCGCAAATTGCTTATGGTTATTTTTCAATTTAGTGCCTGTCTAATAGTGACAACAAACTTAAAAAAGCAGAACAGCAAAAAGCTGTTTGTACAGCAGCAAACTTCATTTTTTAAGCCCAAATATAAAGTATATACTGGATAGTATATACTGTACATATATATTTTACTAACAGCATATAGCACTATAGTAATAGCAACACACATAACAGAACTACTTGGGCTCAGACAATGATCTTTGTGACAACTGTAATTGCCAGCTGCACAATGTTAGCAAAAAAGATTCATTTCAGTCATTTATTTAACATTATAGCATTCTTACTTTGTACTCTTGGGCTAAAGATACTTGCAGTCACATTTATTCCTAGGTTCACATGACTGTCGATAATCTTGGGGGCTTTGTTTACCCCTCTGAATTAAAAATATTGCTTATTCTAAAGTAACCCCTTGTGTTGAGAAGCCAGGGGTGAAGGGAAAGGTCATGGGAAACCCTTTCTAGAAGCTGCCTGAACACTGTGTAAGAAGCAAAGAGAGCAGGAGAAGCCTGCAAACAATTATGTTTTGCCAATTGGCCTGATTGAGCTCGATTGTGTAGGCTTGCCTCACATTTCAAGGGCATGTCAGTGACCTTAAGAGCAAGCAATTAAGTAGCTCTAAAGCACAATACAAACTTTAAAAAAATCTGATTCTTAATTAATTTACAAGGAAGATAAGTTAAAACCTTAACCACAGCTTGACATTCCTCGGATGTGAGATACTTAGGTCTTGGAGTATGAAATTCTTCCAATTCTGAACCTTTCTAAAGGGAAGAACAAGTTGGATTGTGATACTGTAGAATTCTGTGGGTTCACTATTCTGTGAAGATGACCCACAACAAACTTAAAATTAAGTTAAATTAATGAACAAAAATGCAAAGATTTTACTATTTGTGACTATCCTTTTATTTAAATACTATACTGACCAACAAAATAAATTAATCACTTATAACTGCAACACAAGTTATAATCAGAAACATCAAATCTTTTTGTAGAAGGTACATTCACATTTTAATGATCAGACATTTGTCAACAGAGGATCTGGAAGCAGCAGAATCTAATTTCTTGCGGGAGTCTGGCCTATTCCTTTCAAACAGCCTGGACAAGCACATATAAAGTAGTACCTGTTTACTGGCCTCTGAACTGTCACATGTTATCTCACACATTTTGGGTGTTACATTCTGATCTTGTAAAAAGTTGTTGACACACGAGCAGCACAAGGATGTGCACTGTTCTGCTAGATTGTTATCATAGAAAGGACGGCATGTGAGGTTACAGGATCTACTCAATGAAGTCAGGATGAGCATCATGACTCTTGCGCCCCCCCATTGATCTTGATAAGGTTATGTGACTCTTGACTGTGGCCTGTGTCTGGCTTTAACTTCCTGTCAAACTGTTGAGGACAACATGGCTCTGTTCTATGACAAATCCATGATTAGAGCCCAGGGGTTCCCGGGTTCTTTTGAATGGGGGATTCTCAGGTTGCCAATCAAACCCAGCCTACATGTCTTCAAGTCTATGGAATGCGGAAGCATACTGAAGCAACCCAAAAAATGCACGAGTACCTGGGGAAATCCCACGTGACCACAAGGAGAAATCAACTGTAAACTACACACAGCAGAGTCACCTGTCCATTTTCCGCAGATTGAAAGCAATGATTACACTCTGAACAGAACATGATTTAAAAGTTGCCTGTGGTGTGGCATAAACACGTTTTCTTTCTATCTCCAAGGCTTCATCAGCAGTTCTGCATTTTTGCAGGGTCTTAATTCTTCTGCTTACATTGAAAACCAGTTTCAAAAATTATGTGCAGGAATATTAGAAATGTACAAAAACATTTCTAACATCACAAAACACACTTTAAAAGGGTAAAAAAGATGCACCAAAGAAGTTCATCATGTCCATGTTCTTAGTTACTGTACGTAATATTTAATTGAACAGCATAATCTAAGAAAATTAAAAACTTAATAAAGTTTGATGAATTAAGAATTTGCGCATATTCCAGGTGCTTCAATGCAGGAGAAGTGACATTAAAATATTCTTACCTTGTCCATATAAACGAAGAACAAAATCAGCAATATCAGCTCTGCCAGGAGGATGATCAGCAAAACAATGAAAAACTGAAAGAAAACAAAAACAGACATTCTCAGGCTTTACTAATACATCGTTTGCTTTCATTGAATTTTCAATATTTATATATCTTTAACAAACAATAAAGTAGTCTAGAACAATGTTTAATATAAATGTAAACTATTATGTGGTAGTGCTGCAAATTTCAATAAAGAAATGTCTGTGATTAATGATACACCTTTTGACAACTGCACACAGTTCTCCTTTCTATAATGGATGTAGTCTGAAATACAGCAAATCTGCAGCAGATGTAACTATTTTTAACACCTGTACACCTAATTCTGAATTAATACACCTGATAAAACATCATAATTTACACATGTATATTTCTACCACAACTGATGAATAATTTGCTTGCATTCTTAATCAATGCTTTTGTTACTAGCACTACTCAGTGATACTCTATCCTAAGGACATTTACATTAGAAAATTCAAATTCATTTGAAATTGAATTGAACTTTACTATATAAATATATACTCTATTTTGTATGTACTCTATAAAGAACCTGCACTTACAAAACTGTTTGAAACAATGACTAACATGACAATTTTTTTTATCACAAATTCAAACAGATGGTCAATACTTTTTGGAGATACAATTTTATTTATTTATTATTCTAACTGCATTTTAAAACAAAAGTATCTAGGTATATACAGCAGATACTATATATGAAGTGCATGAGCACAAAATGAAGCTGGTACTGTATGTGCTTTATCTGTTCAAAGATGCGTAGCTTCATTTTTGTTTTCATTTCCACCTTGGTTTTTATGATGATTTAACTTCTGTGTCCAACTTACTAAAACAAGACCTGTTATCACTCTCTGGGTAATCTAAAAGAAGCCAACTTACACTCAAAAGGAGGCACTTGTTTTCCTTTATGGCACCCAGGCATCCCAAAAACCCGGTCACCATGACGATGGAGCCAATGGCGATGACCAGATTGGCGGCGGAAAGCGAGGGAAAAGAGGGCGAGAAGGTGGCGAAACTGCCCTGTGACACTGACAGCCATATTCCTACTCCCAGCAGCCCACAGCCACACAGCTACAGAGAGGCAGGAAGAAAAAACATTATCAATTTTTAAAGGAGACAATATTTTGTCACACGGTTTTTGCAATATGGATGGCTTTCCCAGGCCTGAAAGCTGTTAATTTGTTAAATGTACTTTGACAAACGAAAAAAAATATTTGAAATTGGACTTACAGTACTGGGCTGATACCAGCACAGTAAGGTAAAGTGGAGCCAAAAACAGTCCCTCTAGGTGGTGCACTTCTCCTAAAGTTACTGTCCCCCCAGTACAAGTAATTTGAAACGCACACATTTACAACCCATATGATTTTACATTAAAGTCTGTGTGTGAATGATCGGTAAATGAAAATGTTCCATTGATACACTTTCCTCATCCATCATGAAGATGTGTAGCCAGACAGTTTGATCTTTACAACAGGATTGTTGCTTGAATGCTAAAGAGTTAGTGAAAAATTAAGAGGGACATTATGACATTTCCTCTCCACCTAATGGACTGAGATATCAGACGAAACCTTGTGAATACGAAATCATAGTGAAGGAGTGAGCAGAAGGAATGGAAATCATTCATAAACCATTCTTTCATTCAAACATTTTAATGTCTGTAATGCACAGTTCATAGCTAGAATTGAAATTGAAATATAATATTCATACACATTTAAGAACTTCAAAACTTAAACTATATGTCTATACCCATCCAATTTCAAACACATTTGAAACTCAATACTCATGTCTTTCATGTGTTACTGAATGGTTGAATGACTACTTACTGTATACTGTACTGTACATCACCAAACCTGTTGGTTAATTGCCCTAATGAAACCACCTTCAATTACATTACAAATGGTTCCCTTAAAACTTCCCACTCACAAATCTTAAAATGTATTTTATTAACAGAATAAAATAAATATACCAGGTGTCTTTTTTAATCTTTTTTTAAGTGGTTCCTTGCTGGACCTTCATAATGTGAAAAAAGATTTATGACTTGGAGGTTAATTATATGCCATTAGGATGCAGCACATTTAAATCTGTGAAGTTTTTAAATAGGACGCTCGGAGGCAGATCCAAAGAACAAACTTGCTCCTGAACTCAAGAGCTGAGAAATCTTATTGAAGTCCTCTCCCTGGGAATTTACTAGGATAGTAGGAATTTATTAGAAATTTACACACATTTAATCTCGGGAAACAGTTTACTGTATCTTAAGGGTTCCCTTTTCTGACAAATAATAATTGTCGGGATATTGAACTGGATGCATTCAATGCAGTACTTTTCCCTGTGTCTATTAGGTTTTATTTGTGTAACTTAGAAATTACTCCTTCAGAGTTGGGAACCATAAATCTACAATATACTTTCCCACAACAAAAACAATGTCATAAAATCTCAAGGGATGGATATTTTTGAGACCACTTGGATTGAATAAGGAAATCACATAACCTTTGAATGAACATTTTCTTTAAATTCCCTCAGTGACTCCCAGACACACAGAACATATAATGTAAATAAAGACCAGACTGACTCCACAGAGAGTTATAGATTCTTAATCTTTTTATAAACCTTCACATAAAAAAATACTGTTCAGAAATGAAAATGCTTTCATGACCTTATAAGAACTTTTACTTTATATAGAGCCTTTTTAAATTGGCAACATTTTGATCTCAAGTTGATCTATAATGTCATCATATGTTTTACAAAAACAGAAACCTCAATCAAATGCCAATAGTTTTGTCAAGAAGGTGAATGATTAAGAAAAATAATCTACTGTATGCTAAAAAAAACAGACAGCACTGACTTTAAAAACAAAATGCAAGACAATTCTTTGCGTGCAACAAATTTAGCTTCTGATACTAGAGTTATTTTTGACTTTGTCTCAGATGAGCCTCAGTGGTCTCGAAAAATAGAATAAAAACAAGCAGCTACTGAGATCCAAGAGCCTTGCTGGAACATGTATGTCAGCTTCTTTTTTAAAGTGATGGTTTAAAATGAGGTCACAAAGCTTCATTATTCGTGGATTTTATTTAAATGAGCAAACAAATCTCACTATCACTAATTGGCTTTGGAATTGCTAGCATTTAAAAAAGTGGTTAATTCTCTGAAAACTCTGGTTTTATTATCTAATAAATGAAAGAAATGTTGTGGATAAAGATGTATTCCACTTCAAATAATCTGCTGGTGGCTTTGGGGTTCCAAAGTAAGCATAATTGATGGGTAGTTAAAGCACATGAGACTGCAGGGATAGTACTTAATGAAAAATATGTTAATTTACTTTAAAGACCATTGTTTGGTGTTTTTTTTTAATTTTCTAACGTGTACATACCAGAACATCCAAAACATAGATTGACTGGCAACCTCATTTGTATTCCCTGACCTAAATTTTAATTTAATGCTAAGGCCAAGAAGAAGGATAACACTCTTATTAAAGCCTGTTAATGCTTAGTCTATGAGCTGGTTCTTTGTTTGCCTACCTTAAGTGATTATGAAGTCACCCCCATCTGCCTGATCTGTACATGCATTATGCCTATAAGCTTATTGCCCAAATGTCAAACGTGCTGAGAAATCCAGCCTTTCAAATCCTAACAACGCCAAAATCATGGCTCACGATTGGTCATGTGTTATCATAAAGCTGATCCTCACAAAACCGCTTGATCTTCTTAAGCTATTTTAATCACAGCTTCCAATAGCTAAAGAATACATATATACATGTCTTTTTAAAAGGAGGCAGAACAGAATTTAGACACGTAAGTAATGCTAGCATTGTCAGACATACAGTAATCCTTGCATTTAATGCTTTTTATAACGAAAGCAGTATTGCTTCATTTCAAATCTATTCCTTGCGTCTCGGAGCAAGGTTTATTTTTCCTGCATCACTACCTTGTCAGGAACAATTAACACTGTTATGGGTCGGATTAGGAGTGATCTCTAGCTTAGGCTCAACTCTCACAATTCTTCTTCAAGACTTCAAGATGATTTTTTTAATGATTGGTGAATTTGTGGAAATTCATCAGTCTCGTTGTCAAAGAAGAATTCTGAGGATCCACAAACAAGCTTTATGCGATTATCATTGTGGTTAACCACTTTAGTCAACACTTTTGATCCAGTGCAAGTGACACAAGCTATTTAGAAATTGATAGATGGGTTTTTTAACAAATTTAACAGGGGGAAAGGTTAGGGATTCTGAAATATTGCTCATTTCAGGGCAATTAAATGACACCTAACATCTCTTAGTTTTAACTAAGCATTCAAGGTCAGTTTAACAGACATTTGGAGTAGCCTGAAGTACCCTATGTTAAGTGGTTGCTAAGGGTGTTCATCACTGACATTTGTGTTTTATCGTCCTGCTTTTCTCTTACAGCTACAATACTGTGCTCAGTGACACAAAACCAACCACTGCCGAAGAGCAATTTAATCTTTTTGCAACTCAAAGACAGTATGTGGTCCCTGAATGCTTGGCAACAGCTTAACCTTTTTTGGACTTTATCTGAGGTTTCTCTCAGAAGCCTCCTACCAGCCACCCATAAAGATGATTTTCATCAAGCTGTCCCCTTTATTACAAAGGACTGTCTGAGAGCCCTGCAGGATTTAAAACAAGATTGGAATCTGTGTGATCTTAGCTGACCTCTAACAAGCTTCCAGGCTTTCTCAATTTATTAGCTTGACAATGCTGATTTGAAAATATCTGTGCAAATTTAAAATAGACCATAATGTAAAAAAACTCCCAAATCTTTCCTCTCTTTGCCCATACAGTGCCTTCTGTGCAAGTATCTTTATCTAACAATAAGACCATATGCTCACTCTACCTCCTCTCTTTTCAGACTTCAATAAAAGTAATTCTTTAAAATTCAATAAAATGATCATTCTCAGTGGACTGGCAGGATATCAGAAGTGTTGTCTCCCAGAGGACAAATGAAATGAGTATAATTACTATTTGTTTTGCTATTACACGCAAGCAACATATATCCAAGAACACTCTTCACAAATGCGTTATTCATGTAAACTATAAAATAATATGAGCCTCTGGTAGGACTGTGGTTTCAAAAGGATTGTATTTAATTGATTCTTCCAAAACATAGCAGCGTAACAAAGACAGAAAAGCTTTGCAACAATTACCATTATACTTAAAACAGTCACATTTATCAGGCCCTGGTCACTAAGTCTAATCTTGCCATTACAGAAACTACATGAGAGAGGCAACACTCTCTTGTACCTCATAACAACTTTCTCTTGTACTTCAGCTAACACTGCATGTTAGGAACGCAGGTCTTGGCTTTCTTTTTCTCAATTCGGAAACACTGCTACAAACTACTAGAAAGAAGTGTTTCACAAAATAATTAATGTAAATAACTAAAACTGCCAGTCCACTGAGAATAATCACTTATTCTAAAGAATAATCACTACAATTTTAAGAATTACTTTTATTGAAGCCGTCCTTCGTATGAGACGTAAAACCGTGGTTTTGACTCTCTGTGGTCATTAAAAATCCCAGGTCGTTTCTCGAAAAGAGTAGAGGTGTAACCCTGGTGTCCTGGCCAAATTTCCCATTGGCCCTTACCAATCATGGCCTCCTAATAATCCCCATCTATGAATTGGCTTCATTACACTGCTCTCTTCCCCACTGATAGCTGATGTGTGATGAGCGTTCTGGTGCACTATGGCTGCCGTCGCATCATCCAGGTGGATGTTGCACATTGGTGGTGGTGGAGGGGAGTCCCCATTACCTTTAAAGCGCTTTGAGTGGAGTATTCAGAAAAGCGCTATATAAATGTAAGCAATTATTCTTGTTATAATTATAAAAGAAACAATCTGGAAAATAGTTTAGTCAAATTTATGTATCTGTGAAAATGGTATAAACCAAATAGTTATCAATTAACAATAATTATTAATTTTCAAATTAATCAATTTTGCAATTGCTCAAACTGCTAGTCATTTATATATACACAATCAAAACTTCAAGCTATCACAATAATACTATGTATCCAGTTGCAAAGAACTATACCAAAACATATAGTTCAAATATGCATAACTTATAAATCCACTACAGTAACCCAATTGGTCAATTTCATGCAGCTGTAAATGAATATACATTATTATAGGTGTTGGTGTTAAGTATTATTTATTAAGTATTATTTTAAGATGGTCATGAAGACACTAAAGGGTAAAACCAGGTTTATCTTTCATCTGCGGCAGTTTAACAGAAATACTACGAGAAAAGACTGTTGAGCAAAAGAGTTTTAAGTATCATCTCAACTGACTCAGAAAAATAGGGCATTTTGTATTACATATTTGTACATTGATATTAAATGTTGATAGATCAATCTGTTTAGGTCATAATGTCTGTATACAGCCTTTGGCTAATATAATGCAATCACTCAAACAGGTTACTCTAAATAACAGGAATTATATTCACTGAAATCATGTGTTAATTTTGCTACCTCTTTTTTTTCCACAGACACTATATTATATTGATTTTAAAGGCATAATTTAGTATCAAAGCAAGAACAGTAAAACCATACCGCAAAAGGTTAAAAAGTCAAAAACAAACAGTCAAAAACAAAAACAGACTGTTTCTTCACTCTAGTTTTCCTGTAGATCCTTGTGAAAAATATACAGTACTGTAGATTCCCCATTATTTACCTCTCATTAGTCTTAGTAAAGTGAATCATATACTTGTATCATCCCATCTTATTCCATTATAATTGTCTCCTGGAAAAGATCTGAGGTTATTGTGTGAAATGAACTCTAACTTGGTTAAACAATACTTTTTCATAATTAAAAAGGTGCCATTCTGCATCTTTCCAGTATCACACATTGGATAAGAACAGCTATTTGCCTCTTACACTGTGCATTAAGCGTTTTAATCAATTCTCATTTTCCCTCATTGTTTCCTAATTGAGTGGAGTAAAAAGTTCTAGCATGTATTGGTACTTCCTGTTAATTTATGATGTATTTAAATAGGTTTCAAGTGTTTGTGACCTGGCTTATCCTTCAGGGTTCATTAATAGAATGTGCTTTTACTTTCATGTTTTAAACTTTTATGTATGGCTTTATTATTGATACTGTAAAAAGCTAATACTAAACCCAAGAGAAATGTTGTTTCTACAAATGGAAGTTCAGGAAGGAGAGCTGTCAGATTGTGTTATATAATGTTGTATTTTCTTTTGGTCTGATTTTCTTTAGCTAGAAAGAAACATTTATACATAAGGGCAATGGACAGCATTTCTGTTTCTGTTACGTCAATGGCAAGATTTATGTACTGATTGAATAAAGGATTGGTTTTTAGGTTTAAAGGAGGTTTTAGGTTTAACTGTTTTGCAGAGATATTGCTGTTTCACATGTTTTGCACAGTGCAAGGTTAGAAGAGGCCGCCTTTAATAATAATGTTAAAATAATAATTATTTTATTAGTACTAGGACACTTAGATTTTACTGTACAGTGTACGTGCACAATTTGACCGTTATGAATGACTATCAAAGATGGTCTTAAATGCAAAACCACTTTCAGCTTCTTCAGTATGAGTGCATGTTGTGTCTCTGGGTTGAATAATGTTGAACATCGTTTGCTACTGCAATTCTATGCAGTAGTCTTTAAATCCTGAAAAGCAATGATTCATTTGGATTTTCATTCTTTTACAACATTCCTCCTTCAGATGAGACATTAATCGGAGGTCTTGAATACCTGGGCACTAAACATCCCAGGGCACTGCTAACAAAAGTAATGGTGTCCTAACCACGTTCAACTCTGGGCTGCACAATTTGGCACATGTTCAATGTTCAATGGGTGAAGTCATTTCTCACTTCTCCGCTGATCTGCTGTGTAACACTGATGCAGTTTGTCACTTAGGCAGGTGCTGCACCTAAGTGGTTAAAGTGGGTCCTTATATGGTGCAAATGCAATCAATCATTATTTTATTACAGCTGACAATTTAAATGCTTCGGCATTATTTGGGAGCAAGTGGTGCATAAATGAAATCAATTCTAAATTATTAATTATTAAGTTATAATAAATCTTGAGCTGTTATCATGACTAACATTCTAGGTTTTTCAACATCACCTGAGATCACTCTGGGTAACCCAGCAAAGACCCACAAGTGCCTCATTTTCCTTTAGAAATACAATATATAGCTTGTCGGATACAAGCAACACACAGCATGGATAAAGCCTGCTGTATCCCTGAGGGGATTTACTTCTTTTAGAACATTTTTTCTAAATCCTAATTTATTGATCTTTCTAAAAAATAAATATAGCCAGTGGAATCCTAGACTAAAGAAAGCTTTTGTGAGGATTTTCCTTTTGTCAAATCATAAACTATTTGAAAAAAACTTTCTTTTTAAGTAGAAATCTTTAAGACCACATCAAAATAATTTTATCTGTAGCTAGTAAGTGGCAACTGACAAAGAAAGTAAAAGCAAACAAGTTTTAAATGATAAATGATGCATGCCTCAAATTAACAAATAAAAAGCAATCTGATACACAGATTCTTTCACTTCTTAACAGTGTAATAATGCTAGAGGTAACTTTATCAGTATAAGACTACCCATAATCAGAAACATGAATCTTGAGATTGGGAGGACTACTCCAACCACAGAATTCCATTCTCATACTGTGACATTCTATCATACGAAGACATTATGAAATCACAGCTTCAATGTGAGGCAAGTTTTTTTTCTTTTTCAAGAGAGGAAAGGAAAACCTGGAAACCACATAAACAAAATGATAAGTGACTGGAAATAAGCACAAGGTACTAGCTACAGTTCACTGTAAAGGATTAAAGGCTAATTGGATTTTTTTATTAACCAAACCTTTGAACACAAAGCCACTGATGGTTATTTAAAGATTTGTTCTGAAATGTCTACTTGGTTTTAAAAGGCATGCATGGTCATATCTCATTAAAAATGTAATCGTATTTGAAAGTCATGGTGTTAATGTCAGTGTCAACTGTTGATGTGAAAAAAAAGTGAAAATTGCTATACAACTTAAAAATGTAAACCTTTTTTATAAAACAAAAATATATATTAAATGTCAGCTGAAAACCAGTTAAGCACAAAAAAATGTAAAATACTTCACAGATTGTAGATATAAACATACACCTATTTTAGTATAAACTCTGTAAAAATCTTAACCATTCAATTAACATACACCAGCTCAGCACTGAAGTTTATTTTATTTCTTTCAAAGACAAATCCAGGTTCTTTCCTAATGGATTTAGGCTTCAGATTCATTCTGCTGCACTGATACTTGCAGAAATCAATATTAATAATTCAGTAGTACTTGGGAATATTAAAAATGCTCTTTCGTATGGAAAAAATATCGGAAAAGCACTGCCCACTGGATACAAAACTGTATTTTTTATTGCATACATGAGAATAAATAACTTGCATTTTACTATTTTATATATTGAGAATTTAAAAATAATCTTATAAATTGCAACAAATTCACAAAAATATCATTGGGAAAGTTACATTTTTTGTAGCAGGTGCCCTGATATTTTACTGGACCAGTATGATGTAAGTAAACTCATTATGCTGCTTAACATTTTATCATCAACAGGGCTGATGAACAGGTGGATTGGCCACTGTTGGAAGTTATGCAAGCTGTACATCTGTGATGGTGCTTTGCACCAGGTTGCAGATGCTGTCTTGTAGAATTTTGTCCCACTTATCTAATAGAGCCTGAACAAGGATGTGTGAAACAATCTGTTCACTGGTCTTTGAGCCCTTGATGCCACATGTCATCCCAGCTTTTCCCATAAATGCTCAGTAAGACTCTAATGAATCAATAAACATACTGTAGCTATTATATTTGCATCTTTTCAAAACATCACTTGCTGTCTCAGCACTTGATCAACGTGGGTTTGTACAAGCGGATGTCTATAACACTCCTGGCCACACAATCATATTTGGACCTCCCAGTCAGTTGGTTTATTGTACAGAATCAGTTTTGCCACATGTGCTGATGTCCATCAGGGCACTACATTCAAAAGACGACTTGGATCCACTGTTGGCACTGTCTACCTGAAGTGTTGTTTAAACATACCAATGACTCATCTATCTTGATATGACTTCTATCTTGATATGCAGTGTCATATATCCAAGAGTGTTCTTGGATATATGTTGCTTGCAGGTAATAGCAAAACAAATAGTAACTATACTCATTTCATTCCTTACTGTGTTTTTCTTAATTTTTACCAGGCTTGACATTCATATTAAGTCATATAACCAAATTCATTTTCTTCAAATGTGCATAAATACCCAGATACGTCTTTACATGTTCCGTACAGATATATACACTAATCATTCTGACTCTTCTTCAGCGTTAAGCTGGGGGATGACAGCTCAGCCCACAGGAAGAGGTAGTCAGAAACCCTGGAGAACAAATGAAGAGAGATTTCACCAGCGCAAGGCTTTCAAGCAGAAAGGTTACAGCAGTCATTTTTATATTTATATACAGTATATCTAACTTGTATAGTGGTCATCAAATTTAATCATCTGAAGCGGTAAACCTCTGAGGTCCTGAGCAGCTTGCACTCTTTTAAAAAGAACAACAAGAACACTGCTCTACAGGAAACCTGTTAGTACTTTGCAGACCTGCGAAGTGACTTTGTATTGAAAAGTTCTTGTTTTTATTGATTTTAGACAAGATTAGTACAAGAGTTCAGCTTACTAAAACTGGCTCAGTTTTTGAGCTGATAGTCCTTTCCAAAACAAGGTTATTCTTCAAAGCCATGGAACCTGTTTGACCACAAACTTCCCACTGCAAGGCCCAATCACTCCACCACAATTCAAAAGACGTCTTAAAAGCAGACTGAAAAGATGCACTTTTTAGCTTTCATATATCATTTATTATGTACATTTTAGATTTTTAGAGCTCTGAACGAAAAACATAAGACACACATGACTAATTCTTCTATTTTGTGCATCTGAGGCAGACCAACAGGATTTTTTAATCAGCAGGGAAGCCGCGGGCATTTCAATTATTTATTAAAAGCAGGGAGAGGAAAATTAACATTGAATAGCAACTGGAATTTAGACATATATCCGCTCTCCTAACACAGCATCTGTCAAAGGCGCAGTCAAAGAGATTTCAAAGGCAAAAGTAACAAATGAACTCACAAATTGTTGCACAATATCCAAGTACCTGTGGACCAGCTGTTCACAATCTGTGAAACTGGGCTTTTGTTTTTAACAAGAACATAAAACTGATATTTTTAAATATTTTAAATATACTTCATATTTTAAATACCTCTTTTCAATTCAAAAGTATGATTACAACTTCTTAGAGTCACTTATAATTTACATATTTATCACACGTAAGAGTATTGTCCAAGATAGAGGGTGTCTTGTGTATCTGCACCTTTATACAGTATATATCAAGAAGTATAGTATTAAATTGCAAAGATTTAAAAATGTAACATGTGCTGTATGCCTTAAAAACTTAAGCTTCTATGTTACAAGCCAAACAGCCTGACTGGAACATTATGGTGCTGTTATGCATCTGAATTAGAAGAAAGATGCAAATGTCCAGCATTGTTTCTCAAGTCACCTACCATCCTCAAAACCAACACCTGCTGGGAGAACTCATTGTATCAGATCCAATTTTACTGCCCAGGAAACTCAACAATGAGTGAGTGCCAGAGCTGTGTGGAAAAGGAAATAAAGCTTGCTTATTAAACCACCCAAGAGCACAGTGTCCTCCAAGTGACTGAGTTAAATTTCCCAGAGGTTCTGGGAAATTGACACTTTTGGTCATAAACAGCTTAATTGCTTTGGAAGGGTGTCTGAAGATTAGGGGAGAATAAGAACTGACAAAGAATACAGCATTTGTCAGCACTGTCATGCACTGAGAAAATAGTAGCATGGGGTTTGAACTCACTCTGTACATGACGAATGTGTAATGACAGCTAGATGAAATCCCAGTGCAGATTTAAAGTTGTAAGGAACAGAAATCAGGGATAGCAGCAATTCCCTAGGAGATGTTAAAGCTGTAACGTACAACAGAAGATCTTTTTAACATGATCCTACTGTACATTACAATAACAACCTACAGGCTTATTCATCTGAGCTTTGGGTTACATTAAAGCAAAAGTTGCACTTTATGCTGTACAAACAAATAAATTAAACCATTGAAATTAAGCATCTCTTTAAAAAACATTTATATAACTTCTCAAATGCAACAACTTAATGGCCGTCAACTGCTTTTTGTCTTTGTGGCAGACAAAAATACAAATTGCAAGTGCAGCTGTGGCACATCTAAGCTTACTGCGGCTCCACATCTGCTGGAGATCTCTGTCAGCCTCTGTTGTCTGAGTGGTCCCATATCCACAGGAGAATTGCAAATATTTTTGCAAAATGCAATTCTATCTATCATCTATTCTAGATGTACTTAGTTTTGTAGGTATATTGACTCCATGTTAGGAACATTCTATAATTATTCGGTATACCAAATGCATTTTTTCCTTTTGCATAACGGTACGTATTTAAATGTGTGAGAGAGGATTTGGGCTTTTCTTAGATTATTTTTTTCTATTACAGTACTAAAGAATCCAAAAAGTGTTTACAAGATAAAAAAAGACCTACGGGATTAATATCTAGGACTAAAAGGTTTTCCTCCTGTAAACAATTTGCAGTCTTTTGCTAGTTTACAAGCCTTACTGTACAATTTTTGAAAAATCAATGTCTTCATAAATTGGATTTAATCATTTTGATTTAGACTTTTTTATGAAGTAACTGCACATTTTGCTTACTCAATACTCACTGCCCTTTATAATTTAACTCTTCTGTTATTTTTGTAGCAGACATCTCACATTTTCAATTAAGGCATTTCACACCACACAGTTTTAGTTTCTCTCACAGTGAACACACTAGCAATCATCTCTTCTCTTTTTTCAGGTGTGCCAATACTTCTCTGAATGTCTTCTATTTACAGTACTCACAGAAAATGTAATTTTGGGTCATCTAGTTACTCTTTCTTTCCCTTTTCCTTCCACTCCCAAGCCAACTTCCAGCGCCCCAGAGGAGCCCTTTTCTTTCCTGCATTCCTGTGCTCTCAGGTCCAAATGGGAGCTCAATGCATGGTTGACCAGACACCGGATGCTGAGAGGGGACCAGAGGATGGGCATTAGCATGACCTGTCCTCACCAGATGTCTCCTCCAGTTTGGTCCAAAGGGTGTCTGGGTATCATCTTCCACTGGGGAGATGTTTCCCAGGAGACTGAGTTGACAGTGAACACCTGGCCTGGTCTTGAGATGAGACTCCACATAAAGGGTGTACGCCTTGAATCAACCAGTTCCTGGGCCTCCTGACTGGACCACCATACTGGAGTTCCCTGTCCGGGCATTGTGGGTAGGACCCCTCCACTCGAGGAAGCCTTTGGACATTGTACAGCTGTGGATTTCGGAGGCTCCTCCCTGTCTAGCACGTCAGTCTGTCAGAATGCAGACATGCACCTCAGGCTGTCCACTGCCTGTCCGCTGGACTGTGCGACCCCCTTTCCGCAGAATCCTGGCCACCCTCCGATGTCGCGAGAGTGACACCCTGAATGCTCAGGTTGCCTGACTTCTATCGGCAAATCCCGGAGGACAGTTTCACTGAAACCCTGCCAGTCTTTCTCTTCCCTGCTTGGGAGGCAGTGGGCCGGCATCTTTCTAGACCACCGCGTCCTTTCCCCTCTTTTTTTCTTGTACACCGACCAGGGCTGTCTAGCTCTGCTGGCCAGTAATCACTATTTCTTTTATACTCCAGAAAGTTCATTTTTCTTCCCCGTCCTGTCATTCCTGTCAGTCTGTCAATCTGCCTTTTATGTTTTCACCTTACCTCCTTACCAGAATGCTTGATCCCCGACAAGTCAGGTCTCTTCGGCGGTTTCCACCACTCTCTGCCCCGTGTGACTGGGTTCATTCCAAACTCACCCTAGGCAGGATACTACTTCATTACGTCATGTTACTTTTCACATAACAGCTAACATTTTATCTTTACAAACTAAGATTGCCTGTATATGGAACAATTAAAGTGGGCTCCTGTAAACAGGATCACATGATATTAAAATGTTCAGACATTTGCACTTACTGGGATACCACACTTTTCAGAAGACAATGCATAGGGCAGTGATTAAATTATACTTTACATTAGTTATTTTTCTTGCAACTTCTTATTCATGCATATTAGTTCACTCAGTAAATGCAGAAAGAACCAGGAGGGTCAAATGTGTCCAAGTATCCCTATTTTTCAACAAAATTATTGTGTATATAATAGGGACTCTAAGATGAAACAATATGCAGTTTTGCAACAAGTTAATAAGCAATATTTTAATGTTTTTGAGAAAAGCAATATTAATAATAATAATTGCTTACACTTTTATAGCACTTTTCTCAACACTCCACTCAAAGTGCTTTACAGGTAATGGGGACTCCCCTCCACCACCACCAATGTGCAGCATCCACCTCTTCCACACATCAGCTATCAGTGGGGAAGAGAACAGAGTGATGAAGAAAATTTATAGATGGAGATTATTAGGAGGTCATGATTGGAAAAGGCCAATGGGAAATTCGGCCAGGATGCCGGGGTGACACCCCTACTCTTTTCGAGAAACACCCTGGGATTTTTAATGACCATAGAGAGTCCCCACTAACACCTCTTTTTTCCCAGGAGGTCTTCCATCCAGGTACTGACCAGGCTCATACCTGCTTAGCTTCAGTGTGTTGTCAGTTGTGAATTGCAGGGTGATATGGCTGCTAGCAAAGTTTCGTGCTGCATTGGCTGGGACCCAACAGGTCAACTGCTTGGAAGGCAGCTATGCTCTCCACTATACCACCAACGTGTCAATTTGATGTTTTGTGAAAAACAATAGAAAAGATTCTTGCCTAAAAAACACACGAGGCTTTATCTCACCAAAGGCACTTGGTCTTTAAATCTAGAATAATATAGCATTTACAACTGATAGAAGTCAAATAATCACAATGGATTCTTCATTAAACATTTACATCTTTAATTGATCATTAGATCAACACTGCATTGCTTTGTAGATCAAGGCACTAGAACTAGACCTAAGATTCTCCGGAGAACATGGGAAAATAATTTCTCACTTCAATCTGTCCACACAGCATGTTGCTTGAAATTAGGTTTCATGATCATTCATCTTGTAGTACATCCTCATCTTGTCCACTGAAAACCTGCTCTGGGAGCCAACAGTGTCCCAAACATATCCCATCTCCTCTTAATAAGATACTGGGTTGTCAAAGACTGACATCATTTTGAATGCTGTAAGAACGCTGCAGAATCTTGGGCAGTAATGCATCAGTAACCTGCCAAATGTCTGGTAAAACATTTAACCAAATGTCTCCCTAGGTTGGACCATGATGAGCAAATGATGACATTTTTGACAGCATTCCCAGTGCATACATTTGGCAAAGGCTGGTTTGTCAATGTACTCAATCTTAACTAGCAGTGGTGACAAAATGAAAAGTTGAGGCTACACAGTCAGTAGCAAACATCAATGTGTCAAGTTCAGTTACTGTTCTGATATACGTTTACTTATTATGGTTTATTAAGTCTTATCTAGTTTCAACATAGTCTATTTTGTGCGGCTTGTCATTTTTTGTGTTTTCTTTTAATTTAGGTGAAGAACTAAGGATCTTATATCTTTCACTACAATTAAAAGTAATGTAGACATACATTATGTATACATTTTACAAATCTTATTAACAACATTTTACATTGACTTAATGGAATATCTTTAAAGTACAGCATTTAAAAAATGTTCTTCAAAAGCATGAATTTCATTTTCTTATTTGGACCTCATTGTTAAAACATGCCTAATAAGACTTTTTTCTTTAATACAACTAATATATATATATAAGAGCATAGAAGAACAAATGATTTATTTCATTCACAAAAAGGAAATACACTTGTTATAACACTGTTTGCAATCAACTTGGTTATTTTGTCTGTCATTCAGCAACAGTCTCTTTCTTTTCTTATCCATTAAGATCCTTTCTTCTCCCTTTTCAGTAAATAATTTACCATTCCACTTTCAATGCAGCTATGGGCTTTGATAAACACTGCTAGATGCAATTATATGCCATTGAAAACAGCATTACTGCCCAGACTGCTGCTACAAGATAATCAAGCATAATCTGCTATGCCCTCTGTTCTGGAGGCCTGTAGCCTTATATGAAACACTGAATTTTCAGTCTGTTACTTCCCTTATTTTTTAACACATCTTGGGAGCTATACACAGCTATATGGATTTCCAAATAAGAAATTAAGTCATGAAACAGCACTTAGGTCAATGGCAAAAACACAGATTCACACAGCACAGAAAAGATAGGTTATTGGCCATATACTATTCATTTTTTAAGTGTATTCTCTGCAATACAGAAGCTAACAATAACCTGGTATAGATGTCAGACTAGAAGCTTCAGACAGATTTAAAAGATTTTTTCTTATTCAACAAGATTGCAACAGTATGGGTACTTTAAAGGGGATAATAATTAAACTTTTATCCCATCGGGCATGGAAAGCAATTCTCTGTGACAGATAAGGGTCAAATCTTTTTAAAAATGTTATCATAAAAATCACATAAAATCTCAGACAGTAAAAAAACCAAACATTTCAAACATTTAAGTTTTAGACTTAGATTTGGCTGAAAGCATCAGTCAAATGCTCTTTTACAGTTTGAGCTAAGCAATGCATTCTCTTACATAAGATACTCAGTCCTTCTCAACACGTATATCCTAGAATTTAAAACAAAGCAAGAGACTTTACAACTAAGGTTTTATGCATGAAGTATATTTGAATAAGAAATCACCACTGCATTGTACAATACATACTGTATTTATTACCAAATAGTTATTACTAAAGGACTTACTTTAAGTATCTGGACTTACTTAACCAAATAAGCTGTAATATAATAAACAAATCTACATGGGGAAGATTTTACAATAAAATCTTGAGAACAATCAGAAGAAAGATCTAATACTCAAAGAACAGAAAAATCAATGAACGTGTAGGCATTTATTACATAATTCACAGTAAAAAAAAATAATGACATTCAAATACAATGAAAGAGTTAAAACTAAAATAGGACTTTTGGTATTTTATGAATACCTGCACGTAAAATGGTGCTTTCCTGTAATTAATGCACTAGGAATACCTTGCATACTAACTGAATAAAGAACTTAAGACTTTAAATACAAAGCTTATGAATTTATAAACCATATTTCTAACAGACCTATTTCTCACTTTGATCCCTATTTATTTTAATAAAAAATACACCTGCCAGATACCGTACTTATTTAGACTTAAAATATATTTTTTACAATGAAGTACAGCCTTGACAAACATAAATGCAGATGTGCACAGGTCAATTAGCTTCGTAGATATTGGAGATTTTCAGACTCTCCGAAGAGCTGGCTTCTTGTCATGGCTATGAATCAGTGTAATAAAACCTTGGTCTGCAGAAATCCCTTATCATCTAATCTGTCAGATTCAGTCTTCACTTTTCTCACCTGAAACCCATTAAATGTCAGGGTCTACGGTGATGCTTTAGTGTCTTTTTAAAAGTGCTGTGGAAATACCAAACAACATCAACAACAAACACAAATTATATGTTAAATTGAAGCCAGTTCCCTACAGTATATTGAAAATGACACAGTCAGTTTTTTTATTATTTTTCTGGGGCAAAACAATCATTGTTATGGGGTCCAAAAAAAATTCAGGCAATCATTTCCTTTAGGCTAGCAGTCAATTAATCAATAGAGATTGAGTTCACTTTATGACGCATAGAAACCCTTTTCAATTACACTCTCTTTAGCTACCTCTACAGTACAGTTAAAACCGAAAAGATTTGTGTTTTTTAAAGTGAGTCTACATTTGAAACTGTTTTTTGTATGTGAAATGAACAGAGTTCAGGGATAGGACTGACCAGGGATCAAGATCCTCAACTTTGGAAAAACCCCCCAAAACTTCCTGCAAGGGTCACATGTAGGCCTTGCGATGGTCCTCACATTAAATAGCATGCAGAACCTGTCTTAAGTCCAGAACAGAGCTTCAGTGCTCATTTTTCCCCAATGACACTGCACTAATGTAGGGTTGAAAAATTCTCCCCTCTTTCCTAATATCTACAGGAATCATGTTTATCTATCTACTGTATAAAGCTTCTGTACCTCTCATCTACAGACAAAAGCAGGAAGTCAGTGCTGGTGACGAGGCAAGGTAGAAGACTTTCAAACAGCCCACAAGACGTGCTCCAACTAGGGCTTTCTTCAGGGAAAAACCCTTTCTCGGTTACATCAAGATTAACCCGACAACAAATTAATACAATTAACTGTACAGCCACAAGTCCATTAATATGGAGCATTCCAGCAGCTCTATTTCCCAAATATAACCTGGGACTTCAGCCTTCACAAGTAGGTGACCTTTAACTATAGTGCTTTGCCACTCCACTCTGAGCAACTTCTATTTTTTTCTAATTCTCTTTTCAAATACATTTTGCTTAGTCGCCCACATTTCTTAAAAGATTGCAACCTAGGTGGCTGCTTATTTTTTAACCTGAAGTTTAGAAAACTATACCTCCCTGTTAGGAATTCAGATTGCACATTCAGAATGGGGTAATTGCATACAGCTTAAAAATACAATCTTATCAGTGGTGCCAACAACAAGCTAATAGAAAATCAATAAGAACTTGAAGGCAGAGACCTGCATAAGAAGCTCATTTCATTTCACTGCGGCAGGTGCACTGGTCAGGTCATCCATGGAAATGGTCAGGACTACTGATAGGGCTTTCAGAATCAAGTTACGAGGACTTGTGTCACGTGTTGCAATGGAATAAGTCCATGACACGAGAAACTACAAAGTAAAAGTATTACATTGTGGAATCTAAAAATCACCTTTTTTTTTTTTACAAATAATTATATAACTGAAACCACTTTGCAAAATACAGTATACTGCTTAGTGGATGACAATCAAATACTGTAAAGGAACAAGTGAATTAACAGTGAATTAACAAGTGAATTAAATTAAGTCACTGACATTAGAATGTTTAAGGATTTAATACTGTTGTCTTGTAGACATCAAATAGGCTAGTGCTCAACAGAAATATGCAGTCAAGATCATGGTTTAGGAAACGTTAAAAAAGGTATTTTCATGTGCAGACCAAGCATGTTTAGGTCATTAAAAAGAACAGGCATTAAAAAGAACAGGAACAGGTTCGTTTCTCCAAAAGTGACAATTTAATAATAAAAAACAAACATTCTAAGAGATTAATATTCTATTTTTGAAAGTTTTTTAATTCAAAATGTGCAGCAGAAAAAAAGAAGATCCATTCCTGAAAGTTATAACTCCCGGGAATTTAAAGGAGGCCCATAAGAACTTCCAGAAAAGGAGTGTGCACTAGGCCATCTGTGATGAAAAAAAATGTAAAACTAGTGTTAAGTTACAGTCACAGGGTGTGAAAAACATAACACAATCTAACTCATGGTAACATGTGCCATCACATTACAATCAGAAGAACGGGAAAACTCTGATGGGCTGCCACTCAGTCAACGTTATTTGCCTTCTAAAGCTGTCATACTGTACAGCAATGGATCTTCCCCTGGCCCATATAACACAGTAAGGTCAAATAAAGTCCAGCCAGAAACTCAGCTGATGAACACACTATATATAGACTAGCATTAGATGGGGTCCGGGTACTTCATCCAACTGCAGCAGAACCTGGACATTAGAACTTCTGTTCAACAACTCTTGAAGAAATACTGTAATGTTATCGCTGCCCTGGGAATTATGAGAAGTTCCAGACTACTTGATGTAATTATCCACAAAGATACCAAAAGCATGTAAAATTACCGAAGGTGGGAAAATACAGAAAAAGTTAAAGTTTTTGCAGTTTCTTCACAACAAAATCACGAATAAATAAAATAAAAAGTGCACTAGTTATGGAACTCTTTTATCCAAATAGCCTTTAAAGGGAGAAGATCATATTTGATAAATGTAAGAGCTCCTTTAAACAATTCCGTAGTTTCTACCTAATTTTTCAGTGCTTTTGAGATTCTGGTTTTGCTTGTGAAATCGGAGATCACGTACCAAGCACAGAGACAGAACCAATCTTGTATGTTTAATTTTGTGGGTTATAGCATGCTCCTGCCTGCTGAACCTCAGTTATCTGTGCAATTTTCAGCACATCTGAACTATAAGGTAATAAATAAGATTATATTACGATGGACAATATACCAAACAGCGGAAAAACAAGGTCTAATAATAATAAATAATAATAATAGTAATAATCAAATCATCATCAATGGAAAAAGAGAAACTTTAATTATATTTTTATTCATTGCAGAGAGTGCATTTCTTTTTATGTTAACCAATCTTTTAGACATTAATTTATTCCTAAATCTTTAAATACACATAATCCTAGCTGGCTCTATGGCATAAATCTCTTAAATGCTCTGCTTTATCTGTACAACAGCTTGTCTAATGCAGATGACTATATTCCTCCCCTTATGGTATCTCTGCTAGCCACCAAGACTCTGAGGACAGGTGCATTCTGGATGGTAGCTACTGTACATTCCATTCCTCCACTGACACGTCGGCACTTATTTTTGCATCCTTTTATGTCCACAAATGAGAACAAAATAAAACAAATGAAATGCAGTTGGATAGAGACAATTTGTTTTATCAATACTGTTAGTACAATCTGAATGATTTTTCCTTCGTTCAATGATTAAACAGCATTATTTTGAGTCATCAAGAAATACCTTATATTCACTCTGTAACACAAATGGACAGTTTTAATTAGGATGAGCAGGCTTGGGAAAGAAAACATCATCACCAGTGAGTGAGATGGGCCACACTTATGTCTCTCAGTAGTGACACTAGAAAGTATTTGTGAAGACAGATACAAATTCTGTAATGCAGTTCCCTAGTGTTAAAATTAACACCGTATTTGAAAAACAAATCTGAAACCAAGTCTTTTAATGGTGGTTTTAGAATTTGGTGCAAAGTGGTGATGAGTGCAATTACTGAGCCCATCTTTAAATGCGCAAGCCTTGCCAACCTGTAAAGAACTTTCCGCTGACAGACAAATGTTTTCATGAGCTCCGTAAAAAAGAAAAACCTGCATTACATACTCTGGAGATGAAAATACAGATAAAAAACAGATAGTGAAGCATTATGGAATACTGTTTAACACTGTAAATAACGTTTAAGTTTTCCTCTGAAATGGAGAGGCAGACCATGTTAATTTTTCTTCTTTGTATTCCGTAAGCTTAGAACTACTTCAGAATGTTTTGCAGTCTGAACACAGTGGAATGAGCTGGAATTCCCTACTGTAAAACCACTAGTCTTCTCTAATCACAATCAATAAAGAAGTGACAGTTAGTCTCAGGGCAAATGTCAGTTTAACAACAAAGGCACAGTCACACTAGACGTGAAGGACTTAAGTGAGCAATTAAAAATATTAAAACTGTTGATTAAACAGAGTAAAACACACAGCAACTGAAGCCACTGATGAGAATAAAATGCAAAAACTTGGAAATGAAGGTACTATGTGTAAATATTTGTGCTTGTGTTGCAACGGACCAATTGCAAATTTACTTTCTTTGAATAAAAATATTCTGCCTATTAATTAATCTTTCAGCTAGCTTGAAGTATTTGTTTATTCAGTGATACTGAAGCCTACTTAATGAAAGGAATCTCTGAAATAAACTATGCTCAAGCTTATATCTTGAGCTGAATGTTAACTAGCCAATTGCATTCCCTGAAGTGGTCTAGGCACCACAAAAGAACTAGAAGTAATTTTGGTTAACTAGCTACAATAGGTTTTTAAATTGTTAATTAAACAATTCACTTCGAATTCACTCACTTGCTCAGATTGTATCTAGAGTACACGTATGAATAACATAAGCTAAATGCTTAAAACCACCTTTAAGATGTATTTTTAAATTCCGTATGGCCTATTAATATCTAGAAGCAAACACACTCGCATCCAATAGGCAAATGTCAAAAGGAAACAACCATATTAAAATAAGACCATAAGACTTTTTGCAATCAAGAGGAGGTCATTCCATTGAACCAATTGGGCTTGTTTGGTTTTGAGTAGCTAGTTGATCTGAGTAACTCATCCAGGCTTTTCTTGAAAGAACAAAGGTGTTGGCTTGGGCAATAAGGCTGGGTACTTATAAGTACTGCATCCTGTTCTCCATCTTAAATGCACTTCTCCTCAGTTTTCACTTGGTTCGTATTTCTTGGTTAATTCTTGTTAATTGAGACATCCTGGCCCTCCAAGACCAGACCTGGATACCCCTGGAATATGACATTGCTTTGAACTGAGTAATATCCTTTTATGTGTTTCCAGATCAGTGGCCTAAATGGAATACATTTTTTTATACTGTGTTGACAAAAACTGAGCACAATATTCTCAACAAGGTCTTGCTATTGCACTGTATTTTTAACATCCCTACTTTTATGATACAGCTACTGTATGTGTCATACATGTTTGCCTTTTTACTACTTCCCTACATTATCTTTAAGATGAAAATTATGTCAATAAACACCTGAGACTTTTGTAACAGGGAATTTACTTAAGATCAGTGTTTTCTGTTTTTTGTTATTAGTTTATATTTTTCTACCTGTATCAAACAGACTGAACTGTTCTATATTAAATGTAATCTTCCAGCTGTTTTGTACAGTTTTGAAGTCTAAATCTTTTTGAAATTCCATTGGAGATCTTAAAATCATTGTTTACTAAACCGATCATCAATTAACTTGACTAGTTTGCTATACAAGTATCTAGATAATTGATAAAACTCAGGAAGACTGGTTAGCCTAATAAATATCCCAAGGGTTATTCTACTAATTACATTACCCCAATCCAAGCATTCACCTTTGTCTGTACTCTTTGTTTTCCAGCCATTAACATGTTCATGGTAGAGACAACTATTCAATTGGATCTAACAAGACAGTAATAGGGAACCAAGCCAAGCATGAGGCATTAAAAATAACAGTTCAGATTCATTACCCCCTTTTAGATAATATTTTTTTCTTTCAAAGGGACCAACAAGTTTCAATCAGAATAATGAGAAAATGTCCTTCAAATAATTCTTGTTTTTTTTATTTTTCACTTCTGGTATGTCATAAAGCTGATAACTTATCGTTTTAATTAATTTTTATATGATTTAATTTTATGTTTTAAGTAGTGTTTTCCCAAAGAAATATATTTTAATATAATTCATAAATTTAAAATATATGGACATAGAGCTTGATAGGTAGATTATTTTGTAGTCTTCACAAATTGAAAAGAAAGCCTTATAAGTAGAAAAGAAATCGTCAGCTCATTTATGTAGAGAACTTTAATATATTTCTTTCTAGATTTAAAGAGACTGTAACATGGGTAGAAAACAGTTACAATGGCTCAAATGAAATAAGCAAAAAAAAAGACTTTCAAAGGAATGAATCTTAGGTCTGCAAAATTTTAAGCATTGTTGTCCATGTAACTTTTCCATTTCAGTGACGCATCATTCATAATGTTTAATGTCAGTTTAAATTACATAGGATAAAAAAGTAAAAGACATTAAAAAGTAGTCAGGTTCTATCTGTTTCAAAGCAATTGAAACTGTCACAGTCGCAAAGCCCAAGAATCTTCCAAGCATTTTGCAAGACAAAACTCTGAGCTCAATCCACCTAAGAAAGCAGTGAATCTCTATAGGTTTTACCAGTGCAAATATCTTAACTAATGAATTAACAATTAATTCCGAAGCACCTGTCATTCTAATGGTACAAACCAGGTTAAGCAAATGTAGCTTAAACATCGAATCTAACCATATTACAGTACTTTTAAGCAAGTTTAAGTATTAATTTCAAATAATTATTTAAATAATTAAATAATAATTATTTTAACCATTAAAAATTGGTCAAGTTTTTAGTCAAATTCTGACATAGCAAAATGACTGACAACATGAGCACATAATTCACTGCACTGATGTCACATTGGGAGTAGACAATTTGACTTCAGTAGAAGAGTTCAAATCAGTAGTTAAATACAAACATACAAAGATAACTACTACTATAAAGGTCTACCTTTCTCTCCAGGGAAGAACCATGACCCTTAATACATATGGTAGTGACACAGACAGTTCCAGTAAAGGCATCTCTTTACATGTGATTTCACATGTGCAGGTTATTACACAAACATTTTGGGTACTTCTTATCTCAATCCATTAAAAGCCCACCCCAAATGCCAAACTCGCCCTTTACAGCATTGCTAAAATACAGTGCATGTATATTGAATGAATGAATTGCAAGCCATCTCAGGCATCTAGATGCAGTTGTCAGGGATGCAAAATCAGTTCTGGGAGGTCTTCTGGGAATATGGCACAAAGAAACAAGCACGCGAGAAGCAATCACATCTCTCAAACGTTTCTTTTCTCGAAAAACATCCCCGATTATTTAAAACAGTGGCTCTCAAACTGTGGTACGCGTACCGGCAGTGGTATGTGGAGTGCCGCCAGGTGGTACGCCAAATGACCCTGGAACTGTGTGGTGTGCGCTGAAAAATCGGGCCGGGTTTTCATAATTTGTATTTTAATACGTGTCGAATACGCAGCCTACGTACTACGATACAGTGGGCGCTAATACTTCAGTGGACAAAAAAGATATACTCTGTTATTCTATACCACTCTATAGGAATGCGTGCTACGGATGCAAGTGACCAATTGTATTTAAAAAAAGCTACTGTATCTCCAGCAAATAGGGAGAAAGGAGAATGTGCGTGATTTTGGAACAATGCCAACGCTGTAAACACAGGAATGCATAGAAATACGTGCTACGAACGCAGGTAATCTTGTGAGCACAGGAAAGCGTGATAACAGAAAAATATTTAAGAACTGTTCTAATTTGAGAAAAATACACCGAGTGTCTCTGTTTCGCTCCCATGCGCATTACATAAAAACTAAATAAATACGGAAATAAAAACGGAAACGCGGAAAAATGCAGCCTTGCGGATTGCTAAAGCAGGTAAGCTACACTATTTTTGAAGAAACTTATTTACCGTTGGCAAAAGAGCTGACACGTATTATGTGTGGAGAAAAAGCTGCTAAACAGCTCGACCTGCTGCCCCCCTCCCCGTGAAAGACACAGTCATTCATAGAATTATTGAAATGAAGGGTTATATCAAAAGTACACTCATAGAGCACGTTAAGATGAACAGATGTTTTTCACTGCAATTAGATGAGTCTGTAGTCGAATTGGTCAATTTGCTCTTTTACGTTAGATACGAGTTTGAGGGTATGTCCCATGAAGACTTTCTGTTCTGTAAACCGCTACCAACAGGAACTACAGGAGATCAAAAATTTCAGCTTCTGAATGAATTTATTGGAGAGAATGGCCTCGACTGGATAAAATGCGTCTGAGTTTGTACAGACGGTGCTAGAGCAATGACAAGCCGACATAACGGTGTAGTTGCACGATTTAGAGAGGTTGCTCCAGAAATTAATGTACTGTACGCATTACAACATCCACCGCGAGACCTTTGCCGTCAAGAAAATGCCTGACGATTTAATTTCTGTTAGACTCTGTTGTGAATTGTATCAAGGCTCGAAAGATTAATTAACCTATGCTTTGCTCAACTAGAAAGGCTCACCCCTCTCACTGAAATGGTGCTTTTTTATTAGTTGTTGTTAATGTTTTTTTTCTGTAAAACACTTTGAGAAGCCACCTTTAAAGGCGCTATATCAAATAAAGTTTATTATCATATTTATTATATGTATGTGTGAGTGTGTGTGCATGCGCACTCATGTTGGTCATTGAGAATTTCTGGGGTTCCTTAGAGATGATGACTTGTAGGTGGTACTTGGATGCTTTGGTTGGATTAGGGGTGGTACTTGGTCCAAAAAGTTTGAGAACCACTGATTTAAAAAAAACCTTGTTTCAAAAATGTTGTCCAAGCAGCTTTAAATGAACATAGTCTCTATTCTATGTTTTTATACAGACTTAAAATATTTTGTCCGTCACTGGGACTGAATGCACAATGCACTATATTCAGATATATTTTGAATGATTAATTCCACTATGGAGAAACTGAAGTACTACACAGACATGACTAGTAACTTCATTAAGAAACCAGCAATTTCAAAGTAATGTACAAAGTCTTCTAGGACTACAAATAACATAACTAAGCAGAATCATCACTAGTTATCTCCCATCCTTGATCCTCTGAATTTGTACAACTTTTTTAAATTGTTAATCTATACACATATTTGCTGAGAGATCAATTCCATCTGTTCATTCAGACTAAGCTCTATACAGATTGTCAATATCCAAAACAGTTTTACCCTAATCCTAAAGTACTGTACCAAGTCATTTCTGTATTAACTGAGATCTTAATATATTTCAGTTAACTTATATAACTTATTTATTTAATTAAGTTAACTTCAACATCATATATATATATAAAATGGTTGAGAAGGAAAATAACCATCCCAGCTCCTCTTTGAGAAATGAACAACAATTATACCTCTTTGGAAATAATTATCTCAAGAATCAAAGTGAAACTTAAATATTCTTCAATGGCCACAAGTAACCACTAATTATCTGAAAGCCAGCAAAATGGGAAATGTTGAAACTAAAATATGTAAAAACAGAAAATGTCAGAAGAGGTGTAATATTAACATTACATTCTTCAGGACATCAAGGTCTGTACAATGGTATTTTATTTTTTTGTTGTGTATTTTATTTTTTTTGTTTTCATTATCACTTAGCACAAGTGGGCAGAACTATTGTACTGCATCAACTCAGAGGAATATCTAATCTTTCCCTTTTTCACCTTGTATTTATTACCAAATAAAAGAGCTACTTAATTAAAATAAGAGTAAATCATTTACTATCCAGTAGACATGGTTCTTTATTACAAGTAATTAGATCATTTTCGACTATGCATTTCTTTTAGCAATATTTACCAAACACAGATTCTCAGACATTGCCCAGGTAACCAGTGGTTCTCATCAGGGTCCAACTGCAGCTGCTGAGGAACAAAGCACTGCATTTCACCTTTCCTAGCTCCTCTTGTTGGTGACAGGCTGACCTATTTGTCCAGGAAGACAACTGGAAAATAGACTGCATGCCAGACTATAAACACTTCTAAATTTGACAACTTAGGTAGTTTGCTCATTTGGCCCTATAAGGATTCACATCGACATAATACTGGGCATTACACAAAGCCTGAAATGATGTGTAAGTGGACAAACAGGCAAGTACTAAGGTCCTGATAGACCTTATGTACCAGCATCCTTTTGTTTCTTACAAAATGCTGAATCCAGTCAAATTAATGGGACTTTAATAGCTTAATTGAAACATCAGAAGCTTAGAACAAGACATACAGAAAAAACTAAACCTAAGAAAGTGAAGATGCATGTTTGCTTTTTTCCTCTTTAGAGAACATAATTTAAACTGGAATAAAAAGGAGCATTTTCTTGGTTCACCGCAAGTTCTTAATGTACAACTGTAAGAAAAAAAATAATTTTAAAAGAAATGCTACAGCATGCATGACCTGTTTGACCCCTCACATTTATAAAAAGATTTTATAAATCATCATGTCCTTGTAGCTCTTCATAACAACTATTGTGAATGCTCCTCTCATTCACAGGCACTGTAACACAGTTCTAGGCAAACTGATAGATACTTTATTGATCCAGTGAGGGAAATTGCAGAATTGGAAATAGAATACGATTTAAATCTGCAACTTTCTTCAGATTAAATTCCACTTAAAGTATCTGACTCAAATTCTTATTTTACTCCAGCTATGAAATATGCCACTATACACAAATCTATCTCACCACTGCTTTATATCAGCTGCCAAGCACACAAAATTGAATAAGCATATACCGTACTGTGTATCTTAAACATTACAGATAAATCTGCCTAAAGCATCAGAAAAAAATGTGGACTCCATAAAGACGTTGGCCTGAAAGAAATGAAAAGCCATAAAAGCAATACCAGAAGAAGAAAAGGGAGGCCAGTTTGAAGTATTTTGCTAACTCAAATTAAAATTCATACTATTTATAAATTCTTATATTGTTATCTGAGCTGTTGAACATTTCCACTTTTCAACAAAACTGTAACTACAAACCCATGAAAACCACATTTTTATTTTAACAAAAAGATGTTTAAAGAAATCTAAAGGGCACAATAATTACCTCTTAGATCTGCTTTCAGATGGACAAATCACATGCAAATGTTTGGGCTTCACTGCTGGAAAATTGTTCCAATTACATTACCCTTATTTAGTCTTCTAAACAAGTCTGATGCTATGATTTACCTGGCACTACCATCATTGATTTTTAACAATGGTTTTTTAAATAGATACAAGGAAACTCTTAAACTGAGTGGCAATTCCCCAGAAAAGAAAAATATATGAATCTAACAGATTAAGATAAATATGCAACCTGTAATCTAATGGTTCCTCCTTCTAGAAGAACAACTTCTGTGAATAACTGCAACCAATATGTACAACAATCCAACTTCAATGTTGTTGAAAAAAGTAATGTCATAGAAGATATTCAAAACTCAGAATCCCAAGTCTTACATAGAATTCAAGTACTTTTACATTTTGAGCATCTGCACAAATTTCATCTGTTATCCTGCATACAGTATATACACTACAATAAGTTACAGTATGTTCTTGAAGCACAGAAAAGATGCAATAAACATAGCCCTTGTGCTCTGCTGACCTGTAATAATCTACTTTTAAAATTTAGTAAAAGGTTAATCTGTCAAATACATTCTTAACCCAGAAGCATATTAAATTGTAAATTGTAAATTATTTCCAATGTACTGTACATTCTCAGTGTTATTTTAAGCTAGGACCCTTTAATTAACTAGAATTACTGCCAAAGAAAAATAAAAGAAGGGGACAAAATATAGCCATTTAGCTGTTTAAAAACTTTAAATACATTTAAGCTTCTATTTCAGGAGGCATTGATCCTGTAATTAACACTATTCTGGGGCTGCTCTTTGATCTAAGGTTGAGGAAAGCTTCTCAGCTTTACCTGTTACCTTAGCTGAGAATTTTTATCCTGGCTCAGCATTGCTGAGTATGAGCTTGCCTCCCAAGTCCTGTGCAGTTCTATTATAAGAAATTGGACTCCTTGCGATTGACTCTCTGCTCTGTCTCATCCATCAAAGTGCCACACAGGGCCTGACAGTGGCATATCGCTTCCAGGTGTCAGGAGGCAGAATTCTGTGCTATATTTGAAGACTGACAACAGTCTTCATCACAGCCCTTCTCATGCCACCCTTTCAATTGGCACATGCTTTTCGCAAACCTCCCTCACACCACCTGTGAGCCACCTTATGTGTCACATTGCAAAGCCCCTACCCGGTGGGATTACTCTGAGCAGAAATAATCGCACCGCTGAAACCTGTCTTTGAAACTCAATTCGAGGCATGAGCACGTTTCATATTTTGTACCAAAGAGCATTTTTCACACATTACATCACTTTCAATCACGGCTCAGCCAACTCAGGATCGCGGTGGCCTGGAGCCTGGCCACTGGGAAGCAGTGGGTGCTAGGCGGGATACACTCTGGTTTGAATGCCAGTCCATCGCAGGGCACACACAGACATACACAGAAACATGCCCACTCTCATGGCCAGGTTTTACTGAACTAACCTACCAGCATGTGTTTAGACTGCAGGAGGAAACTAGAGCACCCAGTCTAAACCCATGTGAACACTGGGAGAAAATACAAACTCCACAGAGGTAGCACCCCAACATTTGAACCCAGAGCCCCAGCGGTGCTAACCACTAGACCACCCATTTTTTCACAAAGACAATAGATATTTGTAAAGAAAATATTCTGTTTTTTGGAACTAGTCACTTAATTCCTCAGTTTTTTCCCATCCCCACAATACATTTGTCTTTCCACAACAAGCAGTGTTTTAGTGAAGAGTCCCCTTGTGAAATGTATCCAGCAAAAAAGGTTGCCGTAACACAATTCACATTTCCAATAACATTTTTTACATGCTGTCACTTTTACCATCGTGCTTTTGTACCTTTCCAACAAATGCAAGTTATCTCTGATAAATGTTTTTGTAATATTGAAGAACATTTTACAAAGTATTTAACATAGGCCTTTTTTTTCTTTTTCAGAAATGAACAGTTCAGTCAGATGATTTGCATGCATCATAAACAGAACTGATTAATTTAATTGTAACATAATCTCTTGTCCATCTTGTACAGCCATTGTATAACAAGTTTGCAAACAAACATTGGTGACAGTGGAAATAATGTTTTAATTGAGTGCAAAATTAAACATACTGTATACAGTAAGGCTTTCAACACGGGATGCTTGGAGCTTTCCTGTTCTAGATATTTTAAAAGTATAAAAATGTAAAGAACCTACAGCCTGTTTTACATCTATGCATATCAGAATCTGATTATGATGGTATTTAGAATATCTTTTAACGTCATGGAAAGAGTTAAAAAAATATATTCAATTAGGTATCCCTTCAACAGATTTCATTGAGAACTAAAAATGGTGCTTTAATATGACAGTATATTAAAAAAGATGATAGAAACATTGTGCATCAATAGTAACCATACACTTACATATCCCAAGATAGTATGGTCAGTATGAAAACCAACTACTATACCCCCAACTTGTCACACCCTACAATGTATTCATTTTCCTATACATTACTGAGTGTAGTTTTCTGTTCTTAAAATGTGCCTTAGTAACTAAAAATAAAAACTTTCTTGAATAAACTTTGGCTTACACTGACTTTAACAAGAATGTCCCTATAAGCATCTCAAGGTGCCCTTATGCTGAGATAATGAAATCACAGTCATAATGAGACAGAGAAATCTTTTTATGGGCCTAATTCATATATATATATACTGTACTGTATATAACTTTAAAAAGGGGAGAATGACTGTAGAAGGGTTTCAAAGAAAGTTCCTTGCATACTACACAATTGCATTTGTCCAGAGATCTCCCTGGATGCTTTAGAACAAAGGGAGAGGAAAACTCTCACATTCAACAGTAATAAATCCACTATTAACAAAAGAGAACACAAACCAGCATGTTCTCAAGTATTCACAATCCTCAAAGGCATGGAGAAAGTAAACCCAGAAGCCCTCTTCAGACTAGTGAAACATGAATAAGAAGACACAAGTGAGATCTACATTGAAGTGCATTTAAAATGGAGAACAGGGGCTCTCCAATACCCTTCTTCTTAAATGGTTTACTTCCATCAGTATTGTGGAGGTACAAAACAAGCTACTGTACCAATCCATGTTGTTGAAGCTGATGCTCTAGCTTCTTTTGAGAAATGACTGGATGAGATCCTTGAATCTATTAGCTACTATTAACGAAGCTATAGCAGATGGACTTAACGACCTCCTCTCATTTGATTCATAATACCTTATGGTTTTTTTATTCTTTTGTTCAACATGACACAGGGCAGGAATTCCTGATGTCAGCTACAACCTAGTCTCATTGGAGTACTTTTACATAAATCTAGGCTCTAGCGCCAACTAAATAAATGAATTAAAAAAAACAAGCTCTAGGAATATAAAACACCACTATCTTTTGAGTGTACAATAGCCCAAGACCTTAAAGAAATTTAAAGCAAACAGCACCTGATTTCTGGCTTTATAAAACCTTGAAAACATTAAACACATTATGTAATAATATCATCATATACACTCCTAAGTATGTCTGACATATTTGTGAAGTGACATTTTTGAAAGGGGAAGCTTTGTGCAGTGAATGCATCAATGAGCTGAACCTTCATGAAATGCTGTATATTTGATTTGGCAGGGCTTAGTGGGAGTGTTATTTCCACAATGAAATAAGACTGTATGCATCTTCATATTAATTTTGTTCACTGGGCAACCCAATTTGTTGATCCATGCAGTAATTTTAATTAAAAATTGAAATTGAACAGGGAATAGATCAGTCACTAAAGCATCTTCTTTTTATTATAAATAAATTAACTTTTCTGTTCTAAGAACTCCACACAATGCAACTCAATTACAAGAGCAAAAGCATTTGTATTTGTCCCTGTCAATACTGGAAAACGCAGCATTACATTCTTAAAAGTCATACATTTACTGCAAATCATATATTTCTTCAGGGGAATTACCACATTCTTGCCACATTTCTTTATTTTTGCCACAGATTCTTTCATTCACTGATATGCAAATATTGATTGAATGACAAAGCTACTGCTTTTCATGTTGTTTAAATAGTATGCAAGTATGTGATATTTTTATGTTATTCCTTTGTGTTAATGTAAACCCAATTTCTGTTTAATTCTAAGTCTTACTATTGGTTTCATGAAGGTTGATGCTGTGAAGAGGTCTGTGAAAAAGATTTTTTGGCAGGTTTGAAAAGCTATGAAGAACAAACGGTGAGAGAAATTGTAGCAGTGAATCGGCTTTGCAGCTTTCTCCTACAATGAATAAGAAGCTCAGAGGAATGCCAACAAAACCATAATGCTGAAATAAATAACAGTATCTGCTGTTCTAAATTCTTTGAGTTGACATTGACACCATCCATTTGATGAACATTTTAAAACCATTTCAAATGTAGGCCACAAAATAAAATATCTGACACAAAATTTAGCATACAGTTAGGGACTATCCTCTAACCACTTTATTTTTTTCATGTAAAGCAGCAATTTGGAAGATATTGTATGCCTATATCATTTGAGTACTCTGTGTAGTGAGATGGGGAAAGGAAAACTAATAATTAGATCATCTTGTACTTAGTGAGTGTGTGTGAGAGAGTGGTAGTAATTGTTTTTCAATATTAGACAGAGAAAGTGGAATGTCTTGTTAAGTTATTAGATTATTAGATTTAATTTACACCTGCTGTATTTTTCAACTGATAAATTAAATTGGTCTTAAAGATTAAAACAGATAAACGTTTAATAGACCTTACTGCTCTAATCAAATGAGTTAAGTGGAAATATTTGGACATTACATGAAAAAGCAGTTAACTGCCTTAATGTTTTTTTATCTCGACAATATTGGACACGGTAACATAACTCTTAAGTGTCACTAAACTGAGCTGATGCAATGACTTGGTCTTCATTATTGTATTTTCGTTTTTTTCTCTATTTTTGATTCAGGACATCTATGTTTAAAACAGAGTTACTTTTGGAATATTGAAACCTGAGAGGGGAAAGGGTCTACATTTGCACAACTAACAATGTGCTGCTCTTCAGCTAATTTCAATTAGCACATTTAAGCTACACCATCCCAAGTGAACAGCAACGTCATACTGCATCGACTTCTGGCACCAAGCTTCACTGTTCACATCAATGATATTAACAGTACTAACAGCAAAGTTATTTATTTTTAGAGTGCCAAGGAACAAAGCTGCTAGAGCCCTATTCCCATAGTTTGGATTCTTTTTCTTCTGCCTGCCATTATTTGGTAAAGCCAATGTAATGAAAACTCTGACCACATTATTGGATATTTTGGTTACCTGAAAATGAACACTGTAGAGGTCTGAATATTTATGGACCATGTAATACCATGACAATGATCAAATTCTGTTCCTGAGTTGATTGGTTACATTGGCTGCCATCTTTGATATGACAACAAACAAAAACTGTGATGCTGAATTAATTGAAACCTGGTATATTTAAAGTAGTAGTTCAGGGGGTAGTTCACACACTAGAAGAAGGTTCCACGGCCGAAACGTTGTGTTTTCTTTCTTCTTTATTCAGCATGGAATAAACCTATTACTTGTTCCTTTGCAGCCTATGCATGCTGATGCAGCTACCCACCTGAACATACAGCCTACACTTGCTGCGACCCACTATGCCTTCCTCCAAATCTTTTTCTAGATCTCTTCGTCCTTTAGATACCTTTTCTTTCCTTCCACTTGCCTGCTTCTCTCACTAAACCATATTTAAAGTAGGCTGAGCCTCCAGTCAGGCTTCATCATGGGTAGATGTGATCTTAAAAAAAAAAACTCCTAACACACTAATCAAACTGAATATCTCTATATTGTATATTGCTTAGTGATACAGTGTGCAACGCTTATTAGTTCATGTGGCTCCAGCGCTCAATTGGATCTACACTGAACATTGAAATGAATCTGATATGTTTTCATCACATAGTCGTGGCACCTCTAAGCATGTTTTTGGGAGTTCCTCAAAATTTCAGAAGTTGCTTTCTTGAAAACCAATGAAAGTACAGATTTAAAACTTGGTACATAATGTTAGCTCATGTCCAAGTCCATTTAGATTTATTTAATACTATAATGGTGGTGGAGTAGATAGAAGGGTTGAGTTGCTTTGCCTAGAGGGTGACTGTAGACAGTGTGATAATTACTACAGAACACAAACCGCCCCATATACCCTGGTGAAAAATTACCTCTTCCCTGACCTCTAACATTCCTAAAGCCTATGTGCAAAATCTTTTTATAGCTCCTTACAGAGTGCACATGGGATCATGGCTATTCTCTAATAACCAGGAAGATCATTTTTGCTGTGAAAAGATGTGTCAGATGAGTCAGCTATTAATTACACTTGTTAATAAATATAAATTATTAGTTTTGTACGTATCATCCATGACCTTCAATCAAATCATTTGGAGAGAAAATGGTGATTAAAGTCACATATTAGTATACAGGGACTTGGGTCCATAAAGCTGGCTCTGATACTAGCTGGCTGATGTCTGTTAAGTCCCTCCTAATCACAACAGCTAGGACTAAATCCCTCAAGATGAGGATCATCTATCATTAGGTTACCATTAAAAAACTGGAAAACACAATGGTATTTTCTACTGATGCAGTGCTAAATATCTGTTTATGAGATTTCTTTACTTTGAAAGGTTTTCAAATGTATGAAATATAAAAAGTGTCAAGGATGACAGCTTATATCAGTCAAAAAGAGATCATTAGATATAATTTAGCCCACATTGCCCCATTCCAGATAAAGTATTTTAATCATAGGTTAGGACAGACATTTAAGATTTAACATTTAGGTTTAGAATACACAAATTATTTTTGCCAATTAAAACAATTTTTAAAGTCGCAGTGTTTGACTAAATTTAGACACTGAGATTTGCACCCCACTGTCAGTAATCAGCCCTTTTTACTAAAAGTGTTTTTTCTTTTCCCAGTGCAATACTGTTGGGAGTTATTTCTAATTTAAATGTACTTTGCTGAGCACCTGGTTTAATATGCTGTGTGAAGCCCACTTCACACATGTAGAATGACATCTTCCTAAGGTTTTTTTGCCTGCTTTTCAGATCCCAACACTCACCTCCTCCGAGTAATGGAAGTAATTCTCTTTTTTAATAGCAGATTAATGCCAGAATTTCATATAGATTGATTTTTTTCTGACTGCCCCAGCATAGTCATTATTACCTTACTTTCTGGCACTGGCTTCTTTACTTAAAAATAAGCTTTGTTTGATTTTTATAAAAGTATTAAGGGGCTGATGTATTTCCTAATCTATTCATTCTTTGTTCAGAATAATATATACATTTCAAGTGAATTAAACCGAAATGAAGCAGTTTTTCATCACACCGATATTCACATTAATAATACAATTTAAAAATAAGGAATAAAATGTTATAAAATTGACAAATCAATCAAGAGATAAAAAATGACTAAAGACTAAAAACTGCCATCTTTTTTTTCTGTTTGAGCTCTCTGAAATATCCCTAAAGCAAAATCTAATCCTTCTGGCCTACCTCTGTCACACAGCTCTCTCTTTGTGTTGTCAGTCTGATGAGTCACGGCCAAATGACTTCAGAGCTAACAGTATGTGTTAGCACAATATTTTTGAAAAAATATTAATAACATTATGTTCTGCCCTTTAAAATTAGTATCAGTTCAGTTTAGTATACTAATGTGGCATGTCCATAGACAGAAACCTATTTTGTTCTGCTACATACAAATACCACAAAAACCTTGGTTTGATGTCTTTATTACTAAAGATTTTCTTTTTTCCCCCGCTCACTCTCTTTATTTGGCAAAACCACATTAAACATGAGGGAGGAGATCTCTCTACCAGTGTTACATGACTTGCTGAATATTGCTGTCACAATGTTACAGTGCTTTACCAATTACCTTGCATTTTTTAATACTCATATGTTCTGCTCAAAGCTTCATCCATCATATGTTAGGGTATTTGAATAGCAAAGACGATGAACTAAAAATAAATATGGAAATCTTACACCTCTGGGCATGAATGTTTACTTAGTTTAAATTCTAATTAATGCAATTTTAAAATTGTTTGCCTTGTGTACACTGTACTCTCTGAACCGAACATTAAAGTTATAAATAATACATTATCTGCACCTTCAGAGGTTACATAATTTAAAACACGGAGGCTGCGAGAACATTAGTATAAACCTCATAACAGGCGAACACACCCTGGAGCGATGCATTTCATTTTACCCTGATACTGGATGCTAGCAGGTATCAAGGAAAAAAACGATTTACAGACACGACAGAGAAAGATGTATGCCACCCCCAGTTTTAAGACATCTTGGGTACTCCTTTTCTCTTCAGCAAAAAGCATCTCCAAAAGCAGCAAAGGTATTATGAATGAGATGTTATAGATGGACAGATGGCTCAGTTTCAGGTAAAACCAATCTTGGTTGACATTTATCCTGCATTCTCACTTCATCTGAGGGATGACACAGCATTGTGGAGTGAAGCTAGACAGGCAGCAACATCAGCAGCAGCAATGGAAAAAGAAGAGGAGAGGTCATAATCAGATCATGCATATTTTTAAGTATTGGCAGGTAAGACAACACTGTATATGACATTTTTGTACTACGTCTTAAAGGAAGGTTTCTGCTCAGTCTGATATATTTTCTTTTTGGGACATCAACACTCTTGAGGAAGATCTAACACTGAGGAAGAGACATCAGCACAGGCTTTCGGCCTCCTGCTTTACATCATCTTTACATCATTTTTGTACATCATGAAATACAAAAAACAGTTTAGCACTGCTGCCCCTTGCCAGAGCTTGCAGTTCTCCACAAGACAAAGAAGCCCCGCTGTTCTGTTTTGTCTAGTATCACAGTGTGAAGCGGATGGCAGGATGATGTGCGTATTGTGTGTGGTCTTCTTCTTCCTAAGGCTCATCTGATTTTGTAGCAATAAGCTAGGTTCAATTTTAATTCACAAATACAATTAATTGACAAAACAGGATCTATAAATATCAGGCTATTCCAAACAGTATTTAGAAAAAAAAACAGCAAATCGAATTCAGAAAATAATTACTGGCCACTTTTTTTTTAAAATCTATTTCTTATTCAGCAGAAGTAATGCATATTCACTCTAGGGGCTGAGCGGAAATCCAAGGGAGCCCATTGAAAACTGCAATTCACTGTAAGCCTTCCAACTGGGAAGTCTATTTATGGTTAAGAATGGAGCGACTAATTAAAGCAAAGCCAACGGGTCATTCGTCACTCCTCACATGCCCAGCTGCGACTATAGACCTCCAGTTTGAAGTTACCAAGTTAAGAAGGCCAAGAAAGATTTCGAGGACTTTGCAAGCATTCCACATATACTTAAAGTAATTCTTGGAATATGAGGGCTTACAGCCCTGAGTGTAAATGTGCTTTTGAGACAAGGAGAGGAGGCAGATGTGGAAATTTGGCACCTGTTTCTAGAAACACATCTTGAGTCACATTTGTCATCACCATGAAGGAAATGAGGCACTTTGCTGACTTTAAGAGTTTGGATTTCCTCTTTGATACATGTGAGAAGACACTTTCCTTGAGCAGATTAGCTTTTAACAAGCAACCAAAAACTACAGAAGATTTGATAGAGAAATGCTTGAGACCACTCCCAGCGCAAGACGTGTGGCAGATGAAAAGCTTACTCCATTTCAGTCTTTTTCATTAATCTTAACTGACCTCAAGAAAAAAAATCTCTTGCATACAAACACTTACAATTCCATGTTAACACTACAATATAAAACTGTATTCTAAATATTTTATGTTTCTATATAAAACCTTTCATTATTGATACAAAATAAGAAAAATGTTCTTTAAAATGCACATGATATTCTGCATGACTTCTAGGCCCTCATTTCCCCTCAGACACTAATGCTGCAGTCCACTACTAATAGAACTGACAAAGCTGTTCCCTGATGAATCTAACAATCCAAAGGTCAGGTTCTTTTCTCCCTCGAGCTCTTAAGGATACTACAGGAAATGCAGTAACTGTTGCACATGTGCAAAATAACGGCAACAAAATACACAAAACTATAGACCCTCCAAAGCACTTAAAAGGAAAGGGAAACTACTGGTACTATAGTCAATTTCCACTCCCAAAACATTCAAATTTTAAAATAGGAACATTTACATGGTATATTCTCAGGAACACAGATGTACTTTACGAGATGTATAATTATTTTTAAGGACATGCAGAACTTTTACAGAACAAAAGATGCTAATGTATTTATTGGACATAATTCTTATATATATATATATGTTTTTACTAAAGAAAGGAAAATATATTCTTTGTTGTGAATTAAGAGTATTAACCAAACTCAAATTGAAACACTGTGAATAACTTTGGGATTTCATGTTTTAAAATTTCAGACATCTTTTGTTAAACATGTTCTTGATAAACATCACAAAACACATTATTACTTTCTAAGGTTTATGCAACTGAATTGGGAAACCGTTTGAGGTCTGTAAGATTTGCATAACTTAAAACCTATTGGCATTAATAAAAAAAGAAATCAGAAGCAAAAAGAGGCAGAAGAGGAAGGCATTAATTTCATCAGTGATGATGCTACGGCTTCTTTACTGTATACAGTAGCTCTACATGATTTGCCAGTCAGTTTGTAGCACGTTTCTTTATGTGACATCTTCAAGATCATATATTCTGAGACAAGACAACAGTAATATATATTGTTTCACCATGCTACTGTACATCTGCCTTCTCTAGGTAAGGTCATCAAGAACTCTGCCATGTGTTCTGTCTTTTCTCCCATATACCACTTCTGCATCGTCTGCATTCTCTGGATTCTTCTGCTTATCTACTGGCCTTTCCATTGGGTACATCCTACCGCTAATTCCTTCTACCTTGTTTTAATTCATTTAATTCCCTAAGCTCATGTGCTACTAACCACCTGGTGTTGTACTCACTTCACTCTTTCTCTTCACAATCACACTCCTGGTAGAACAAGCTGGTTGCAAACATCAGAAAAGACCAGCTCTGATGACCTTTTGTTGGCTTATCAGAAGTTGTCTTTGACTACACGCATGATTCCTATACCCTGCCTGCTTTGATGCCTACATTTCTGCCCTGCAATATTCGACATTTACTACAGAATTTTACAATTGTCTTTCTGTAAATTCCTATTCTACGATTGATATTATCTTGCTTTCTACCCACCTCATTGACTAGCCTGTGGCATACATTGTACTATACTTAATTTCTTCCATTGCTGAGTTATAATGGGTTCCTCAATGAGTTATTACGCACTGGGGTATAATGCATGATCATTAGATAATTATATAATGCTTTATTATACTGCTTTGGATATTACACTATGCAACTTAGTTATTATCTGCGAAAATTCAGAATCTCGAAAAATACTAGCTGTGATTATGGAAGAAAACAAGGTCATTTAAATAACTAATATTTTATAATGGAATTTCTATACTTATTCAAATTGTCTAAGTTAATGTTCTGGAACTTGATCTACTGTATGTTGCAAAATATGTCATCTTTAAAACGGACCTAAAAATCTTTCTTGATTTTTTACTGCATTAATAGTTGGTAGTTATCTCAAATACTAAAAATCAAAGTGTTAAATTCAGAGAAAGAACTTCTATTGAAGGGACTGTTGTATTTGAGACCTCTGTTCTCAAGGATTTAAGTCATGGCACTGTACAATTTATTGAGCGTGACAAAAGCTATAGGACTTTAGTGTTGCACAGTTAGGCTTTCATCGTTAAGATGGTGAGCCACATAAAAGTTAACCATCTTAGTCTTGAGATGATTCACATCATTCAATCAATACATCAATGCAGACGCAAAATATAAGAAACGCTCAGAAATCCATCCTTCCAATTTCTAAGCGTTTTTTAGCAATTCAGGCTCGTGGGGGAGCAATGCCGCAATGGTAACCACCGCGCCACTGTGTCTCCTACTACATTCATAAATCATAAACTAAAATAATAATTGACAATAATAATACCTGGAAAACAATTAATATGTAAATCGAAATAAAACAGTCATAATCAAGCAGGTCACTCACATAAAATGTGTCTTCTGGAGGTCTCAATGTGTTTGTAAATTTCAACAGGTTCCCTTTGGCACCATCTTTAAAATCAATCCATCCAGTAGTAGTCTCAATAGACCAAGAGGTCTTTAAATAGCTTCCTTAGCATATGGCATTAGTCTTTATGTGTATTAATATGCATTCTTCTAACATAGATTTGAAATTTGCAAATGCTTCTTTGAAGGCCTTGACTACATTGTCATCGAAGAGCCCATGGCACGGTAAGAGAAGGGCTGTTAATCCAGGTGTCCTGGGTTTGTTCAAAGTGGCCAGTTCTCATTAATTCAATTGGTTCAGTATTTTTTCAAGTAAGTGGGTCTTCTTGCACATGATGGCTGCTGCTTTGTCAGTCATGTTGGTGCTGCCGTACAGGGGTGGATGAAGTGGGTTTTCTCCTGTATGTAAAGCACTTTGGCATCCATTGGGATGAAAGGTGCTAAATAAAAGCCACAAACCATTCTTATTAATGTTAATTATTCATTGGGATGTATTTTTGTCATCCTATCAAATGCCCTCACATTTCATTTTCTGCAGGCACATTACTGTATCTGGATTTGGTTGAGCTTTTTTATTGGTCTGCTGTTATTGTTGCCTCTGAAGCTTTTACTGAAAGTCAAATTTGTTTTGTGGAACAGAAAAAGTAGTGGAAATTACTGAAATAATCTCAATGCACACTGATTGGGATTTCTTGCCTAAAACTCCAGATGAACCTTATTAACTGCATATTCATGGTATATTAATGCTCTTTACTGAAACTAAAATCAAGATGTGATTATGACTGCATACTATCAATTAAAATACTCAAATAAATAAATAAAGTACATTATATTTTCTAAAAACTTATTAAAATATGCAATTTCGATAGTGATTTAATTGACAATTTGTCATCACTGTCACTAAGTTTTGTGCCAGAGTACACTTTGTATGAGTCTTAGGTAAAAGATTTGGTTAGACTCCATCATCCCGTTAATAGATGAATCAGTATAAAATTCAGTTTACTCCTTTAATCAGACCAAAAAACACTTTTATGGCACAAAGTCTATCCTAATCCAAAAAAACAAGGAGCGATAAAAACAGCCCTGGCCTTATCCAGTATTAAAATTGATAGAGTCCATAACATCTTCACTTCTATTACAGTGTTTGGTTCAGCCTACGCCCAACTTTAAAGCAACAAGATAACACATTAATCTCACTAGGCTCAATGTCAGGATGCTACAAATGGTTATAAAAAACAACCGATTCTTTCTAGTGAAATAAAAAAAAAATTAAATGTCTTTTTAAAGCGTGTTTTAAAAAACATGCTATGTCTTCAATTCGATGACAAAAAGATAAAAAAAACCCACCAACAAATACAATTTTCCACATTTAGTTTCAGGAAATAAGTAAAGCTGTTCTGCTGCAGATTTTTCTCTCCGGCTTCATACCCATAGTGATTAGTGGCAAGCTATGAAAACAATGGGGGGAAAGCAAAACAGGCATCTGCTTCAGTTCCTCCTACACAATAAGGGAACTTGCCATATGGATAAAAGCAAAGGAAAGGTGTCGGGCCAGCATTGGGTGATCGGCGAACGCAGGATACGTGGCCCTGAGAAGAAGCATGTGGGGGATTTACAACATGTGCATCTCCGTCATCGGCAGAGGCCTGCTGTGCCAGCACACCTGTGCATACTGGGTCCAGTGTGGGCGTGAGGCTGTGGCTCTGTGGCGAGAAATGAGCTCTGAGCAGGGGGGGGGGATCTGACGCCAAACAGGTCTGCAGGGGCCAATTTTCACGCCCGTCACCTGATGCTCTCAGACACCTTCCACACTGCATCACGCCTTCTCCTCCAAAAGTAACTCCTCAGAAAAAAGTTCAAGTTAAGAAACAGGAGATGTTAATTCCTTGTTGAAGAGTAGAAAATATTTGTTTCTGCCATGCAGCCTTCTTCATCACACTCTTGACGACGCGGACATGTAGCACAACTGAACTGTTATTCTCTTTTTTATCTTTTCAGCACGGCACTAAACTATTAGTGTTTCCTTGGATCTCAACACAGTGGCGCCCTCAAACTCCTTCTCTGCTCTTACTTTTGCAGAATAAAAATGAACCTTTTATTCAGCTTACTGCTGCTCTTATCAGAAATGGCCTTTTTAAACTGTAAACAAGTTTTAAGAAGTTTTAGAATTGATGACTTTACGCATCACCAACCCTGAGAACAAGAAAATGTTATGTTCAGCAGCATTAAAGAATGGGATTCACAATTGCATCCCTACAACAATAAAAAACTTAAAATATTGCAGAAGAAGAAGTCTACCTGTGTCATTTATATTCTACTATAAAAAACAACATTTTTACCATGCATTACAGCTCTGTTTTAATCTAACTTTACTAATGTCCATTTTTATATTTTAAATTAAACTGGTTTTATTGATAGACAGGCACCAAAGTAATAGTTCTTTACTAATAGTCTGCAGTTTTACTGTATGCTCTGTCATAGAAAATGACCTTCTTGTGTCTTCCAGTGACATTTACTACTACATGTGTATATTAGATCACACTCTTTCATTTACTGGATCTATTACACCACCGTTCCGTGCAGAATGTGAGAGCAAAACATGCCCATCACTACAGCACTGCTGTTAAACAAATACTCTATATCAGTCAAAACACCGCCACTGAAACATAAAACAAAAGAGGTAATTTACATACTACTAAGTGTAAAGGCAAAATTTTCAGTTTCTGAATTTTTGAATCCGTAAGGGTTACATAACAAATGCCGTTGATCAAATTTTCATATTACATTTCCATTTAAAATGTGCCGGCACGTAATGCCTAAAGTGAAATGTAATCCCTTAAGCTTTAGATGAAACTAAAATGTTTCATCATTTTAAATATGACAAAATGGCTCTGTAAACCACCAGCAGTAAAAGGCTTCTGTTTCTTAAAAGGCTGGATACATTTTTGACACCCTCCAAGTTGGTGAGGTCCTTCCCCCTTGGTTCTTCAGTTCTAAGAATCCTTTTTTTCAGTACAAACATGTATTCCTAATAAAAGAAAAACTACACAGTGTTTTTTTTACGCCCCCTTGGTGCAAACAACAGGGAAATAAAAATCCTTTAAAAAAGAGTGAAATCTGTCTTGTAACAATCAAGGGCAAATGAGACAATGAAACAACAGCAAATGCTGAGCAGAGTGCCTAGAGGAAAGACAATGGCGCAAAGGAGAAAAACGATTACAACTTTGAGTGAATGGTCCATGGTGGGGCAGGCGGTAACAATGTCTGTTGTCCTCCTTTCAGCTCCCATGCTTTAGTGAAAGGGGCTGGTTGATGGTTATCTTCAAGCTGCAGTTCTCCCAGGGGGTCAGGGGTTATCAAGTAGTGCTAAAGAAGGATTCTACACCAAAGGATGCTCAAAGTTGCCAGGTTCTGGGGCTTCAAGGGCAATCAACCAGAAAATACAACTAAAGAGGCCATCATGGAGAAGCACAAAAAAGAAAACGTCTTTCAAAATGAGTCTGATCCTATCATAAATGGCAAGAACTTCTCTTTCTCTGGTGCCTTTTTTGTCTTTGTTTAGCTTTTTAGTTTTCCTTGGCATAAAATGTAAGGTACTCCAAAGAGAACATCTAGGCATCATCTACACAAGAACATACCATATTCAGAAACATATGCCATTCTCAAGGGTGAGGTTCAGGAGGAATGTCTGACTTACTCCTGTGAAATACAAAAATCAGGATCCAAATCTCTTCTGAGGAAAAAGCAGAGCCAGAGCTCTGCATTACAGTACATAGGATGCACTAGAATGAAGGAAGGGTAACAGTGTTATTAAAAACGGCTTAATTCTTCACTGTCAGAACTATTAATAAGGAGACAGAAGTCAGTGATATAAAGCCTATTATCATAACAATTTTTACAAGATCTTCATATCTACAAAATATTTTATTCTGAAAATAAATTTTATCTTCCATAGTCCATTAGGAAAATTAATTCAAGTGAGGCTTGACAAAGCATTTGCTAAAAGCATGTTTTTTTTCCCTTTCTGGATGTTCTTCATGCCAGTGAAGCACTGCTAATTGAACATAAGCTTCTCAAAGGAAAAAAGTTTCTTCACGTCTTTGTTCATCTGCAAGCCCAACAATAAAAGCCGTGGATTTATCAACTTTTCTGACAAAATGCAAATCCTGTGAACGCCACCAGGGCATTGCTGTCATGATGAGCAGCAGTAAACCCCAGTGCTAATGGGAGCTCGTGAGCTTATGAGGATTGGTGAACCCTGAAGGTTTGCACTTCTTCATTCTTTGTAAACAGACAATTACCAACCAGGTTGAAAAAGGAAAATAATTGTTCACAGATTTTACTGCCAAAGCACATTGTATGAATACATACATTTCCTGTCCACTCTCAGACTAATTTTATGCTCGTGAGGAATTCGTGCCACTCTTATTTCAATTAAACTTTTGATTCTTAGATGCTCTAGTAAAGACTTCAACTGTATAGTGCTGAAAAAACGGCAGAGTATTTCTGCAGTAGAAAAAAGAAGGTAATCTTTTATATCTCTGGAGGCTGTGAGCATGTGCAACAGCCCACTCTTGAATAAATTGGTCTCTTGTATAGTCAAGCCTTAAGTAAATAAACAACAAGTGTTCTTACTATGCAAATAGCTGGCCTTGTGAATGACTGTACTTGTTTACACAGCATGGCAGTTCTATTATTTATGCTACAAGATACACTCAGCTTCATATCTTACATTTGGACAAGGGATGAGTTACAGGCAGATCTTGTTTTCCTTCAGCACAACACATATTGTACTGCCTGCTGCCTGATAAATCTTCAGATCTTGATTATGAGGATGTAAAAAAAGGTCTGTCCACCCACTAACACAAATAAAGCCAAGATGTATTGCTGTGGATGCACAGATCATGAGGTCTGTTTTATTTTTTGGCATAATGTAAGCCTCATCTTGTTATTGGCGTATTTCGGGTTCTGATGGTGCAAGGATAAATGAAGCATGACAGTTACTGATGCCCAAGAAACCCAGCCTTGGTCAACAGATGCCAACCACAAAGGTGGTATTTGATAACAGGTACTTATTCAATCCAACCATTCTGAACAGAAAAGCTTTTTGTTTTATTTTTCCTACTGAAACAAAGTGGTTAAATAAACTGCAATGCTGAAACAGTTTAGCACTAACACTAATGAGCAAAAAGGAGATGTTCAGAGCTCTCCAGGGTGATAGCAGAATAAGGGCAGTTATGAGTTTTAAAAGTATGTGTAGGCAGCCTGCATTTCCTGTCAGATCCCTTACAACTAAAGAATTCCCATTTCATTTTGACAATTTTAAACCAGAAACATGCATTGCTTGAAACTGTCGATATAATTCTTTGCCATTTCTCTAGGTTTTTAAGGTTTTTGCTAACTTATTTTAAGTGTTATGGTTCAAGAGAGCGAATGGTGTTTACTCTGTTAGGGCAGGGATGTCCCACTGCTGAAACTCTAGCACTCCGAGGGCTTGGCATGAAACGGGATAATCTCTTCAACCAACGTGTGTGCGCATAATGCTGAAGGTTAGCCTGACAGAAAACAATAGGTCAAGTTCAGATCAAAGAAAGAGATTCTGCCTTGTCAGGACATAGGAGTATGGGGAAATGAAGACTGGTGTCTTGAAATACAAGAACATTAGTAATACATAGGATCACAAGATTATTTTACGATTATTTTACTGAAATCTCTATTTGCCAGAATGGTCACTTGTGTGACTAAGACGCTACTACGCAATAGTAGCAGAACCATCATAGCATTTCTGCTTTGCTTGGATTTTTTCAGCTCTTTACTCTGAATTGCAAAAGCAGCAGTAAAATACCAGAAGAAGATAATTCATTGTTTATCGTTTGTGTCACCCTTTATCAGTGTGATCCAAAAAGGGCCTGAAGTAAAAGCCACCCCACTGACTGACAATCTGTCTAATTTGGCTAACTCAAGAATAAGAGACAAAACGCAAAGTAGCCAAAACTGCCAGGAACAGTATAGCACATGGTATTTAAGACATTTCTAACTTGCATATCTTCTAAATTATAAACAATTATAAATTCAAGATTCAGGGAAATACATATTCAATGTAACCACAGTGCACATTGATGACAGCACAAACAAGATGCAATCTTGAAAGTAAGTAGATCACTGCCAATAATCAATTAACAGTGACTTCTTTAGTTCATCTGTGATGCTGACTGTCAACCTGAGGTTTAATCATAACACTTCCATTTACACAGAGCTTTTTGGCTATCTTTCCGCTTTGGTGCTTGAGAACGGATGAATTTAATGTGAAAATTCCCCATCCAAAAATGAATCTACCGCTTTCACCTTCTGTTCAAATCTCAAGCTGCAGCTTGATTTGTCACAAGAATGAAATCAAGCTTGCAAACCACCTGCAGTGTTATAAAATGATAACTTTTGAGTGTTATCTGTTTAATGGTAAATGTGTTGTGATATTCACTTTTGTATATTTGAAGTGACAGAATTGTGAAACGGTTCCAAAATAATTCTCGAACTTTTTCTAAAATAAATCATTAACAAAGCCACGTCTTTGGAAAATGAGCATTCCAACATCGTGGGCTGTCCCTTGTTTCCAAAACACTTCTGTTCCCCTGGTACAAATATTAATAATTTGCATGGGCATCTGTGTCAGGCTTGATCTCTTAATGCCAGCATCCCTCTTTTGATTAACCGGATTTTATGTTAAAGCGGTGTATTGTAAGGCAGTTTTGTATTTTTCAAAGCCTGACAAAAAAAATATCACATAGCTTGATTATTTATGGGAGTGGTCTTGATTGTCATTTAAATGTACGTTGTAATTTTATCATCACAGATGCACCATTTAAATTCTGTATGTCGGTACATTTTTTGTTTTGATATCCCAGTACTAAAATCTACAGTATATACCACATGCACACTGTATTGCCTCATCCATGGTAGATTGTATTTTCCTGCTGTTCGTTAATCCACAGTAAAATACCACAACTGTTTAATGGAACACAGAGATCTTCTGGTGTATTCATTAAGAGCAGCACTGGTCTGTTTGTCAGCTTGGTGGGTACATTAAAGTTTCACTGTTCCAATGAGTTCATAACCACCGCACAACCATCCTACCCACAGTCCCAAAGCCTCCACTGTGTGCAAAGGAGGGCAAATCATAAAATGGATTAAAATGTTTTGCATTTCTGCTTCAAAAAACACTTTAACCATAACACAGCTCCCATTAAACTTGTTATAAGCACATTTTTCTACCATCACAGAGAGCCTGTAAGTAATTTATGGCACACTACATCTGGACCATAAGCTATATAACTACAGTACAGTACCATACCAGTGGTAACCTGCTAACTCAAAATAAAAAGGAATATTCTGTATTCCTTTTTATTAAAGGTGAGTTTCACTACTCACCTTTAATCCTGCATGGAACATGGCACAAATAGCATGTTTCAGGGATCAGTGTGACAAGGGGTTTCTTTTCATGTAACTATAAATTCTTAAACAATACCACAGTATCTGTTCCAGTGAATCAAAATAAGCTTCCTGACCTTCATGTCTCTTTTATTTCTATCCTTACAAACCAGAGATTTTTGGAATATGCAGTACTGAAACATTAGAACTGACTAATCAGCAGCATAAATTCTGAAGGGTATGTATAGGTGCATTTTTTCCTTTGGTATATCTCAGTTATTTATGTGGATAATATCATGGTCATTACAGGACGCCCTCTAATGTCAGCCTGGCATTCAGCAGCTTAGATGGACAAAATAGCCAACAGATATCTGAAGATTTCCAAACTGGCTTTGTACTTTCAAGGAAAAAGCTTGCAGCATATAGTATAACCATGCAATCTATACTAGAACAGTTTATAAATGATCTTTACTTTTAATATCAAGCCTAATTAGTAATCATCCAATCGAAACTTGTTAGGCTGTCTGATAGTCTAACATTATAAGAGGTTATACATCCAAAGCATGAAATCCTAAAGAAAGTGTTGACAACATAAGGATGGTGAAAAAAATGAATGCTAATGAGTGCAAACGTGTGTTCCATGCAAAAGTAGCATACAGGTCAGCCAGTAAAAACACAGCAACAAAACGGTCATTGAGAGAATTAATATGCTCTGGGCTAGACAGGAAGCACTTGAGATCAACACACACCTGGATGGACCATTTGTGCACAATAACACAATGTGCACCAGATCAGTTTAGTACTTGGATTTGTGATGCCTCATCATATATTACCAAATGAATAAATGATTCTGCAGATGAAACTCATTGAATAAACCTAACTTAACCCATTTTATCAGCCCAATTGCATACTGCTGGTAGGGGGGAATTGCTTTTGATAAACACTTTTGAAAACGAATCTTGTTCTTCTAGGATTTTGTTGTATATAGTAAGCCCCGCTGCCTAAGATTATTCTAAAATAAAATCCATTTTAACTACAGAAATACAACAGTATATTCATCTTTGACAGGTATTAGTTACTAGTTTAAATTAGAGATAATTGACAGTACTGACAGTCTTTGCTGTTACCTAGGCCTAAATATACAGTATATGTCAAGAAGAACCATCCAACAGGGGATTTAATACACAGACATGCTGTGGTAGTCCTTACTTTCAAAGTGATCATGACACATTACAAGTACCGGATTTGTTTTAATTTGTTTTAATACAAAAGGCTGGTTTATGAACTCAAATGTTTCCCTGCTGGAGTTTTGATATACAGTACAGTTTTTTCTCCATATTAGAATCCCTCTCCCCAGTAACCACTAACACAGCACTTTTTGATCATGATCATGGTATAACATGATTCTGAAGTTACAGTATTTCCATAGTCAGTCAGCATTAGCTTGAGTCAGTATGTTCTGAGGTACACCTGTCTGAAGGCTGCAGTTATGATGCACATTGGCAGTGTGCCTTTATATGGGTGTTTGGCAAAGACAGTTACTGCACAATAAATAGTCTGTCTGAACTACAAGGTGTGTTTTAATTTTATTATAGTTTACATGAAGTTAAATTATCCTTCATGTAGGTTGCTAAACATACATTGACAAAAGTACAAAAAATACAGAATCTTGTTTCTGTTATGTCAGCATAGTAATGTTATGCTAATGCAATGAAAAAACTGAGATTCAATCTCTGCATAAAAATCTGAATTTCATTAATATAATATTGGTTTAAATGATAAATGTCTAATGATCTAATTGTGTAAAACAACAAAACTGTCATATTAAAGTGAAAGTACATTGTGAAATTAACCATAATTACCTTTGTAACTAACTTCATGTGCTAAAACAGTTACCATGTAATATGTTGCAATAATTTACAGTAAAAACTAATTAATATAATAAACCATATACAGTACATCTTGGCATTTTGAGCCCTCAAATCATTTATTTGCGATTTCTTAAGTATAAGAAATTACTAATCAAGAACCATCCTGTTACAAATAACAGTTCTTCTTAATACATATTTTGCATACAGTACTTACTGTATGAGACTGATGACACATTTAAGGGTCAGGCTGTTCCTTTATATTGATATCCGTTAACACAGTTAGTCTGAGTAAAGGATACATTGCCAATCGGCATGACAGCCTTGTGGTAACTTACAATAATTGTGGTATTACGTTCATCTTTCGGTGGACCTTCTGTATCTGGTTACAACTGTGTTCCCACCAGATCCATGGGCAGCTGTCTGTGGTTATTTTTGGAGCACAGTTTCATAAAATGCAATTAGGACATAATTAGCAAACCTGGGATAAAACTGAAGGAAAAAGTGCTAATTCATACAGTTTTCGAGGCTATAAGAAACTAAATAATGCTAGGTACATTTGCTACTCTGCCTCAGTAGGACACCATTTTTGCATTACAATAATATTTACATTCAAATGTATTTAATTTGTATTATACATGTAAAAAATACAGTATGGAAGGCCAAGGCCCAATATTCACATGCAGAGAGCTCATAGTGTTTTCATTAAGTACATTTATACAAACATCCCAACCGTGCAAAATCTACCTTCAGTTATCTATCAAATTATTTAGTGCTCTTTTAATTGAGTAAGTCTAGCCATTTGGTAGAAATATAGAGTTTATAATCCATAGCAAATTGACTTGCAATAAACCTAAACCCAACTCAGAAAAACCAGCTGATATTACTTGAGTTGAGCAGGGAACTCACCAGTTCCCCTGCAGTAATTTCCAATATGTTTTATTGTGGCAGTAAATTCTCTTGCTCACTCACCTTCAATGAAATTAACCACCCAAAATGGGATAAATTATTCTGTTTGTGTGGGTGTGTATATGTATGCACATTTTGGATTGCCCCCTGTAAATTCTAAGAGAATGTGAGTGACATTGTAAATTAAACACAATTTTCAGAAGACTACAATAAGGAATGAACTGTATCAGGGGCTGACAGTATGAGAGCCAAATGAAGCAATTTGTTAACTTTAGTCAATATAATCACAATACCTAATTTACATCTTAATTTTCATATATAAAAACAAAACTTTTTATAAAACATAACTATTTCAAATATTTAGTCAAGGGAAAAATATTGAAATCTCTTTTAAAATTGTGCAAAATCACTAATTACACATTCAATTAAGTTAATATTACTGCACAGAATCAAGGCAAGAAAGACAAAAAGGTACATTTTATTACACAATTCTGCTAAATTGAGCCATCAGTCTGCCATTCAATGGACCAAGTTCTGATCTAAGTGGATTTAAACTTGTAAGGGATTTCGATATTTGGTGATATTTGTGATTTTACATGTTCTCACTCATAAATATGGTCACACTTTAGACCTAAACATTACTGGTGATATAGTAGTATATCACAGCTCCTCAGACTTACAATCCAGGCACTTCTGACCACTTGACAGTGCAGTCCGACTTACCTTTCTCACAAGATCAAAAGTATCTGTCACTTTCTGGAATGCAAAGAAAGTATGTCCTTTAGCGATCTCTAGGACATACTTCTATAAGTGTTTTGTCGCTGTCAGCAAGCAAGCCTTATTTTAAAAGACCTTTATGAAGATTTTACTAATATTGCTCTCAATACTACAAATTCTCTATCTCTATCTTAAAACTTGAATGATCTCAAATACCAGGCGATATCCTCGGTTCACTATAAATTACGAAAGCACACAGTGTTTGTGTTTGTTCACCTTGAGGCTTAGAAATACCATTTATATAGCTACAATAAGACCCCAAGGTCAGCTTCTGCTGCTTACTACTCTAATAGTACTTAAAGTGACTGTAAACATCCTCAGTGTCTCTGCAGGACAAAGCACACTAAGTAGAGGGTAACAAAATTTATTCAAGACCCAATTCACAGACACTAGAAGGTCACTAAACCTGCTTTGGACTGTGTGAAAGAAAGCTGTACTGAAGCACTGTGTGGTAAATCTTTCAGAGACAAAGGAAATCTGAATAGGTCCAGGTTCCTCAAACAAGACATAAAGCACATTTCAGGAATTAACCATGAATAGCTGAAATCTATAATAAAAACACAAGCAAAATCAAGATTGCCAATACATTTGCCATGAATAAAAACCTTAAATTAACTGTTAAGTTTTATTGTTTAAAATGCTTAAAAAAGGTCTGCTTTTTATATTGAAGTTTAAGTATCCTAGTCAGCCTGAAGGCAAGATTCCTGTCTCTTTCCTAGCCCTCTAGTTCAGTGAAGCTAGAACTTGGAGCAGTTACTTGTCTGCCTGGGCTCTGAGCAGTCTGTGTTCCTGGGGCTGCAGACAGAGCAGGGAAAGACATTTCTTGTGTTCAAGATCACCATGGCATGAGCACTCTAATGTGAGGTGAGCATGCACTGAATGGCACATTTCCCAGCAAGACTATTAATGACAAACACAAAAGAGCAAAGACATGAACAGTTATATCTAAAGTTAGAGCATTATAATCTTAGTAGCTACCTCATTTGTCACCAAGCAGTACCACCCATTAACTAAAAGAAAAGGCCTCTGTTACTGCTGTCATTCTGTGCTCTTAAGCACATAGAGGTTATTATGTAGGTACCTATAAGCCAGAAGAACAACTTCACAAAAAGCACTGGGCTGATTGTGTTTTCAAAAACAAAGAAATGTGATTTTCACACCTGGTTAATCTTGGACTTCAAACATGCCAGTTGCCAAGAACAATTATTTCACTCTATCAGTCTCAGTAAACAAACTTTAGCTGTATTCATCATACAACTGTACAATCCATTTTATATTATTTCATATGTCATAAAACAACCTGAAATAGTGATTTAAAGCCTGTCAAATTTAAAAAGCTGTCTTCATAACTCATTTTCTTTTATTTTAAGGTAATTAGTCTTCTTGTTTAAAACGTTGAACTGCTTTACTCTTGTAAAACCACAGGATCAAAAACAAAATGATTGTTGTGTGATGTTTTTTCACGTCTTAAAGATTGTTTTCTAGTTGACCATACAATAAGCATTCCTCAGTGAAGCTACAGAGCTGCAACTAATATGTTGATAGGTAGTAAGAACACAACAAAAGCAACTGGAACTTATTCTCTGTTGCATCTCAATACATGTATTTTCAATGCTCCTCAGTATATGATGCTGCTTTAATGTGCTAGTCAATGTTTAATAGATTGACATTTTCATAACGTTACGTATGTGGATACCTTACAAGTTTTGTAAAAGCAAGTCACAGTGCAGAAGATCATTCTGTGGTGAATGGCCATGTCTGATATAAACCTGCAGGGAATTTGGACAGAAAGAGCTACCCTTCTATCAGTGTCCAGCTGCACCATTTCAATTGATTTTTTTACCACATGCCACTTTCAACTCTCTCTCATTTTCAATAAAGGTTTAATGTTGTTTGTCAGCTTTAGTCCTGACAGCTGTGAACAGAATCAAAAAGTGTTTACTTATTAATGTACGTCTCCGTGCAACAAGCAAACTGAGATGCAAAAAAGGGTGTACCCAAAAGAGACCATAGCTTTCTGTTTTTATTACACTACTACAGCAGTGTCATTATCAGAGGGCACTTAAATGCAAATATTGGTGAAAAACGTTTTGCTCTTTAATTGAGGGGTTTCTGAGTACAAATAAGTGAAATTGTGAACCTACTATGAGTTCATAGTTGGCCTCAGTTTTATTTTCTAAGCATGATTCCATTTGTTAAATAGAAGAAGGATTTACAGTTTGATGAATTCAATAAATGGCACAAGTTATTTATTTTCAACATCCAGCTGAAGAGTCACTCTCCATTTTTATATTCACTATCATTTTATATACTACAATTATGTACTTAGTTTTGTCCTTAACAAAAAATTTTTGTAGGTATTTAAAGCTGAAAAACTGGGATCTACCAATCGCATTTTACAATTATTTATAAAATTAGGTTGTCACAAAAGGTACATTTTTGGGATGCATTTCCATGTAGTTGAGCCTGACACGCTGACATTTATGTTTTATGAATGTGACCCCGAAATACCTTTGCAATAGTGTGGAGGGGCTGAAAATACTTTTATAATGATCATAAGAATCTGTTAGAAAAATGCCACAGTATTTTCAGAGAGCTAAGAGTATTCAGGGGTAATTCAGGAGTATTCAGGGTATTCAGGAGTATGAAAACATCACATTCATGTAAACACAGTTTCTTGCTAAGAGAAGTGTTTGTTCATAAAGAGAGAATTCATGCAAGCATGTCCAAAAAAGATGTATATATCTTTACATTATAATTTTTCTATGATTTCATATTTATTTCCACAAACAGAACCACATCCATTTCCACTCACTTCTCACACTCTGATACATCTTATATAGAGAGAGATGCTTTATACTAGCAAGTAGAAATCAAATTAAAAATGTCAGTTTTTATGAGATACTGAACAAAAGCAGATAAAACCTAATCACAAAATTATAATTACTGTATATAGACATTAGGGCTCACGGGCTGTTTTTTTTGTCCCGAAGTACTTCATTTAGGACTAAGAAGTGGAGGCTGATAAATAAAAAGCAATATACAAATAAATTCATACAACAATGCACTACAATGTTTGAAGGCTAAATGTAATTCTCATAAATCATCCTTCTTTGATTCTGCTTATGTCTTGACCAGGTCTCTAAACATGACCTGAAAAAGAGCTTTCAGCTCTGGAACAGCAGTTGACATTAGCACAGTCCTCAGGTTAATTTTTATAGGTAAAATGGTCAAATTCAATCAGGTGTCCATTAGGAAAATACATTTTCTTGGACGATTCTATTACTTCGGAAGCAAAAAGCACATTTACTCACAAATTAATCATTCTCATGGGAAGAGTGGTTTTGTTGTGGAGTGTGCAGTTTACAGTAAAGGTATAAACACCCCAGTCTTCCTCAAGCTAAAGGGATACAGTTCTACTGCTTTGGTGTGTGGGGGAGATTCAGGTAAAGATTGCAGTCTGATATATTTAATTCAGAACATCAGAAATGTTCATGATTCCAGATGGTTACAGCATTGCAACACATTATTTTCACCTGCAGATTATAGGGAGGAAAATAGGAAATGCAAGAAATACCAGAAAAGATCTCAACACAATTTTTATTTAGAACGCTGCATTAATTTCAATCTAACCCCTCTGACTAATAATTAATCGATAGATAGGCTTCTCCAAAGACACAGAAAGCCTTACATAAAAGTCATGCAAAAACTTTTACTGAATGTGTAACCGGGAACTTTACGTTGAGCTGATTGGAAATAGTGCGTCTGCATTGATTTAAAAGTAATTTGTTTTTAAGGGTCTGTGAAATTGCTGAGTGCTGCAAGCTACCAGATATTTTAACAATACACATTAACTCACTGGTTAAAACAAGATCAGAGTGTGTGAGCAGTAATGTCTAATGTGATCTGGAGACTGTTTTATATCACTCCAGGCTTCAACACCACAGCCATAGCTGTGAAAGGACTACAAAAGAATGCCATTGTTTTTGCATTTGACAGTCCCCTCAGTCCTCCAAACTTACTTTTTACACCTTAATTAAATACACATGTACACACCACCCCTCTCTCTAAAAGCTGCCTTTGTTATATATTGTAGGACAGATTTCTACATGTATTATAACTGTTTTAATTTGTTTACAGCATTTATATACCGCACCACTCTTCAAGATCTCAACAGTTAATACTCAGTTACTATATATTCAGTATGAACAGAGAGGATTTTTAATTGCAGAAAGGAAAACATTATGAAATCTGGATTACATTCCAAATTGACTTAATCCCAAAATAAACACTTCCCTAGAAAAAGTAAAAGCAAGGAAGCACAGCGAATACGCATCAACAGATGGTAAAATGTATGTACTCACATTTCAATCCATATTAGTGTTACAAAATATCATGTTGCCACCAGCATGCTGGAGCTTTCTGAAATATAACTTCTTGCATATTACACAGATTTCATATTAACATAAGGTTTGGAAACTGTACACAATCAGAACAGAAAATGCATTACAATGCCCTTTGCACTCAGAACAAAGCCTTGTGTTAATAGTTAGAGGACTGAAGCTTGAGGCATTGCTTGCATGGATGGGGTGATTATTGCTGCTGACCAGTTTTATGTTGACAGGGCTCCATGCTTTGTCTGCATTCTGTCATTCAGCAACTATAACACTATCTGAACTGACAGAGACAATGGTGCTCCAAGAAAAAGCAAAATAAGACACTGCATTGCAAAGGGATGGCTCCTTGGCTCCGTGTCCTACAAAACACCTCCTATCTGATTTTGTGCTAAGCCGAAAGGTGCTGCAAAAAGCACCACCTCACACAAATCCCTATTAGGGCAGACAGCAGAAGTGGAAGGTGCCAGGTCAGTGAATAAAGATAGCCCTCATTCCGTGCGCCTCGAGTCACTTTAGGGACTTGCGGTTTTGTCCTCATTACAGGGTCTGCATGCCATTAAACAAAACTGGCGTTAAAATGCATGAGTGGTTTTTGTAAAACTAGATACAGGATGTTCCTTCTTGACCAAACTAAGATTGCTTCAACTTTTCCTTCTACCCTACCTGACCGCACATGTGAAACGGAGGAAGCGATAAAAATCCTCCCACTAAAACCGATATCGTACAGATTTAAGACTCGGTGAGATCAAACCATTCCAAATTTAGATCTAGAGTTTCGGTTTTAGCCCTGATTACAGGGCTAGGCTACATTGACCTTAATTTAACAAGCCTGTTGCCTGTTACCTGACTGAGAGTAATAAAGTTAGGGATGATTCCCTTTTGAGTGTCCCCTTAGCCCTTTTTTGTAGTGGGATAATTTAGAGGTTGTTAAAAGCACACAGTAGTGGGAAGCACAAACCATCTCATTTCATGTGACTGTGATCTACAAAGAAATAGACTTATGTACTGCTAAAACATGCTATGGAAAATAAAAAAGATACCTGCATTCTAAGGGAAAAAATGTAAAAATTAGGCAAATTTCTGCAGATAAAAAACAGTGCTCGATACCGACAATTAGAAAATACAGTTCTCTTGGATATGGGTAAATGAATGCTATGATATTTTGTCAGATGCGGAGCCAAAACCTATGTTGGTCAGGCATTATCATATTATGAGGGCTTCTAAGAGATTCCACAGAAAACCCCAAGCCTAAAAACCACTATTCCCAAATAAACAGCTGCCTTTGAGGTTCTGCATACTTTAAAAATTCTGTGAAGTGATTTTCTGAAGTGTGTTATTTTTCAAAAGGAATAAACAAGATCCACTGTATTTCAGCATGTTGTAAATAAAAATCTGGACTTCTTCTTACTTAAGGCACAATTAAATACATTTAATTTAAACTGTAGACTATACATTTACTTATTCTGGGATTATCAAATGACATAAAAGAAAAGACCCCAGTAAGCTAAATTTTTTTTTAAATATTCTTTGATTATTAATACTCTTCTCAATTAGTGGATATCCTGTAAGTTTTTAAGTTCTCTCCCTAGTAAGGCTGAGTACAGCAGGGACAGGGGCATGAAAATTCACTGTAGCTTTTCTTGGCCTGAATTTGTAATAGCCTGGCAAGTAAAACTGGACGTAGGCAAGTCCCACTGAGGTGGTGTGAACAGTGTGCTATCAGAGGAAGTCTGCTGTGTTTTGGTCACTTCTTAATGCAAATGATTCTTTTATGTAATCATCTGGAATGTGTCCAGCATTTCATTTTGTTTTGTGCATATTAAGATGTGACACACAGTAGAATAATAAAATATAAAGGAAATAAAGCAAAGACTTAAGAGTCCTGTAATGCTGGCAATGTATGTTAAAAAGAAACAACACTTAAATACAAAAGCATCCAAATGGTGCTAAAATTAAAAATTAAACCTTAAGCAAGCACAGGAATACATTAGGAATACATGAAAAAACAGGATTCCATTCCCTTCTCAGTGAAACCATGTTTCCATGTACTGCCACGATCAGTTTTCCAGAAAAGTGACTTGGTCAATTGTCTTCGAAGCATAAAATGAAATTTTGATCTACAAAGTAAATACATTTATAAAAAATCTGGCTGGAAAATTTGTCGTGCATGCAGTATTGTACGTGGTACGGTATCTTACGTTGGCAGGACATTCCAGCAAACTGGTGCTTGGAACTGCACACTAGCAACTCCACAGAACAGAGGGTAGAATTCTAAAGCCCAGCAGACCCAATGCAGAGAATCTGGTACCTGACACCAGGAGGAAACTCCAACAGTTAATTTTATCTGATTACCCACACAGATATAACTTCCAGGGACCATGTAACAATAGACAACAAGTGACATTTCATTAACAGGCACGTTTTGGCTGAAACATTAGATCCAGCATTGTGGCTTTCAATTTGCCATTCCCTGTTACACTGCCCTATGCTGTTACACAGTACATTAGATGAATTGAGAACTACTGTCAATCCTGACTACACAATTAAATACTATAAGCTGCCCTAACCCTCAGCTCAGACTCCATTAATCCCTGTAAGAAAGAAAAGCCAGATGGCCAGGAACAACTGCTAAAAGAAATGGATGAGCACAAAGAAATACCTTAAGTTCCTAGCAGTTTTTACCTTATGTTTCGAGTTACTTGTTTGAGTCTGGTGGGGTCTGTTGACCGGATGTGCAGACCACGGAGAGAGAGAATGGACACTGCACCTTGTGTAAGGTGTAAATATACGCATATGTTCCTCAATCAGACAGAGTGTCAAGACTGAACTTCTATAAATGAGTAACCTTGCCATTCCTGGAATGCTACTGTTCAAAAACTTCCATCCGTGCCTGCAAGAACACTCCATGCTCCTTACACATACTTGTAACCATCGCCATATGGCAATTTCCTACTTTAAAGTATGTTATACTTAAGCTTAATCCTTTGGTATGCCATTTGATCAAATATCTTAAATATTAACTTAGCATACTTTGCCTACAACCACTGTAAATTAAAACTCTATCAAATGTGATTATAGCTGCCAGCTTGCTTTAAACCATTTAGTGAACATTAACCATGAAGAACTCAATTTCAACTAGCAAAAACTTTCCCAACATGAAGCTGACAACTGGTATTCCGAGTTGTGCCAATCACATTAAAAGGCTAGGCTCTATCTTAGGACCTGAAGCACATCTGCCTTCCTCATTTAGATGTAAAAAAAAAAAAATTTTTCTTATGAGCCAGTCTATTTCTGCACATGAGTAAAGGTATTTCTGCTTCCATGCTGGGGTGATCAGTAGATGTCTTTCTCAATTCACAGGACTGATGGAAAATATCTTAGACCCATTTACATTGAAATCACTGCATACATTATCAAGATTTCAGGACAGATTGCCCATAGAAATTGAGCCCACAAATCCCTTTAACTCCTGCAAATTGGAGACGGGTGAGCAAAAAAGTGATCTATTGCTTCCATTTTCCTCCCCATTAATATGAAGCACTTTTTATTAGAATATGGAAGAGAACTGACAAATTAATGTACTTGTATTGACAAATAGCTTCAGAGCAACAGCAGCATCATGAATCTGAGTGCAGAAATGCACTCTAGGAAGAAGAGTGCCTTAAACTTGCAGGAGATTCAGACATGCAACATGAAACCTGGAGAGTCAGGATTATATGTGCAGCCTAATACATCAGAGCACGCTCAGACAGTGATCTCCGAAGCACTGTGACTTGACAGGATGTATTTGAAGACTACAGATGTCTGAAGTGGTCAGAAATAAGTCTATGATATTATTTTAGTTCCCAGATGAAGCTGTTATATGGAGTGGTCCTGAAAATTATAAAAAATGAAAAATTCCAGCACACTACAGTATGCAAAGCTAACATTTTAATAGAATGGTGAAAAATACCAACCTTGAAGACCGTTTTACTTGTGTATTGCCACAGTCATCCAAACATTTCAATGTACAATTCAAGTTTAAAAAACAACTCCTGTACCTACAACCAGAAACTTTTTACCTTCTAAGAAACTGTCAAATGTTTGACCATGCCCTGTTTACCTCTGAGTATGACTAATTCCCAGATTCCCATCTTTAAGTAAAATTATACAAAGATACAAATCTGCTCATTCTTACTCTCTGAACAACGAGTTTTTTAAAGAAGCACTAGTCCATGTTCCCATGTTAGTCTATTTTATTTTATTTCTTTAGCATTGTCTTCTAATGAGGAACTTTTAAAGCAATAAGAGAAAACAGAGCTTCTCTGGGAATTACGCTGGAAGCCTGTTCAATAAGGAGTGAGAGCACCCTGGAGAATTGACGACAAAAGGAAACAGCCACAGCAAATAAGGATGTACTGTATTTACTTACCCAGAAGATGAGGTTGAAGAGGAACATCATGTATTTCAAACAGCAGAGACAGCCCCTTGCCATGTTGCACTTCTTGAATTCTAAAAGGAACACAAAGGATAGATCCAGGTAAAAGACAACATATTTGCTGCCTTTGGGCGCACTGTATTTATTGGTCTTTGCACCAGCAGCTCCTCCAGCATGGCTCTGCGCACGCGAGCCGGTGGAGCCGTAGAAAGCACCGGCTGTAAAACCACGTCCCCCAAATTCCCTGCCCGAGGTGGATGCTCTTCCAAAGTCCGAGTCCCTGCTGTCCACAGACGGACTGCGCCGAATCGAAGAATCCTCGCTACTTGACTTCTCCATGGTTTTGAGATGTTGCGCAGGTTTTGGCTTCACTCTCTACCATGTCTCAGTATTAAAGACGGACAAAAACACACCTCCGAGGTTTTCTGTAGTTGTTTTTGTGTGTGCGGGGGGGGCGGGAAAAAAGCTTCATCAATCTGGCCAAACACAAGCTGAAATGCAGAAACACATCCGAAGGCTCTTTAGAGATCTTTCTGCATTGTTAGCTGTTTTAATGCTTCACAAATGACAGTGCAGAGACATTCTGTGTAAAGCATTACCAAGCAGCCTGGCAGAATTTTCTGTTATTTTTTTCTGTAAATAACTTTCAAGATTCCATTTTTGCTTTGCAAGAATAAACTGTCCCCAGAGGTTCTGAAGCTCAGCTGTTTAAGTTATCCATCCTCGAGAAGTTTAACGGTGCTTTCTGGGACAGGAGAGTTTCCAAGGCTGTTAACTTTATCTTGCTCTCTCTCAGTTCTTTTTCTGTCACATGCATCGGCTCTGCTTCCCCTGCTACCTCAGTCTCTCATTCTGCAATCAGCTGTTAAGACTCCACTCTCTTCATGCTTTCAATTGCTGTGCTGCTGATGTGCTATTATCGGCAGCAGCATCTACCAGGCATTCCCTAATGCAACTCTCTAGTAATAGAGCGCTGCCTTTTTTCTCTCCCTCATTCCTCCTTCTCACAGTCTCCTCCCTGCTGTCAGGGGGCCAGCCAACCAGACAGCTGGCACTGTCGAAAAGCTCCACCTCCAGTGATACAATGTCTTTAATAGGTGTATCATCAGTCTGTTTTGACTATACAAGTTCAGTGCTTCCATCTGTCCTTTCTGGACGTCAGGATGTCTGTGAGGGGATCAATGAAATAAAAACTCATGATGCAAGAGGAAGATGAGCACAGCTGATTGAAACAGCTCACTACATTAATATATTCATAATGTATGTAGCTGCTAGCTACTGGTTAAAAAAGCAGCTCTTCTGGTTTTAGTCAGTGGAGCTGTAAGGCTGGCTTATCAGTTGCTATAAAGCTACTTTTCAGTCTGAATTGATATTCAAGGAGTGGATTAGTTGAATTAGGAGGACTGCTATAATGTCAGCTTGTTCAGTCACACACAGATATATGGAACTATTTCTAACTATGAATTATCTGCTACATACAAAAAGAAACATTGGTCATTACCCACTTATTTTGTGTTCTTAAAAATGATTAGAAAAATACATATGAATATTCCTGGCCACTATACTTAAATGTGTGGCATGCATACAGTATAAACAATGTCTGCCACCGTAGTAGACTTTTAGTACAATTTCAAGCATGAACACAAAATACTGGAGAAAAAATAATGAACACTTTACTTTACTTGTCAATTATTATTTTGTTTTTAGGACAGCAGACCAAAAATGTATGACAGTCTCTTATTTGGATATTTGGACAACATTTTTTAAACATTTTCCTGCTTATTTTCATAACAAAATCTGTCTGCAGTATGAAGTTTCATACTCCTCTGTCTGTCTATTGGTACTTCTAGGAAAGCATTAAGTATTGTTAGCATTTCCAAAATTATTTGTGCAACATTATTCTTTTTAACTGAGGGGTGTTTAACAAAGTTGTATTCAAATCTTTACTTTTATCAATATGACTTAAAACACTTCAAAATATTAAATAGAAAATATTTTATTTCTTGCAATATCATAATGCCACTTCTTAAAATTTGGATTTTCCTTGAGGAACAGTCAGATTACAATTACCTCTTTAAGATCTATCCTTATGACACTGCTCCCAAATAAAGTCATGGTCAATGGACATACAGTAACATCATTCTGTCTACTGTTCTAGCTATTGTGCTCACTACCTACTTTCACTCCAAATCTATGTCATTGCTCAGGAGCACTGGCAGCAGTCAAAATCCCAACCTAAAGACTTACAGTTCACAAAAATAAATCACTCTCAGATGAGGAAATCTATTATATTTATTTACAGCAAATGATAAACCATATGCTTGGAAAAATGCAAATGTTCAATGTTTGAAAAATTAATAGGTGGTCCACTGAGGGTTGTAATGACAGGATATTTTACACATACACCAAGCCACATATTCCATTGATATACTGTATTTGGATACCTACTGCATTATACTTTCACTTTCAAGTGAAAAATTAAGAAAATAAGGAAAGTCGACACACAAAAGAATTAGGGGAACTGATAACGACATTTTCTGTAGAGTCCCAAAGCTGAGCTGAGTACTACTGAAAGCTAAGCAATCCACAGACAGATGGGAGAGAGTTGAATGATCTTAGGTAAGGTTAATCCACTTTAATACCCTATTTACACTTTTTACATTAATCCATTTTTCTTGTGTTTCAAAGGCAACACTGATCTAGCTTGCCGTGACAGCCTGGAGCCAGCTGCATACCCTGTGCTGATATCTTGTGTTTTAGTAGGCAGTTCATAAAGAAGAAATATCAGTCGTATTTATTTAGCAAGTCTCTAAATCTGTAGTATAAGAATAGAATTATTCTGATAATCAGCTCTCCCTTTGCAAGCAATACAAAATATTCACTTTTGAATGCACATTTGGGAGGGGTTAAAATTTCTAAGTCATATGTACTGTAAAAAGCACCATCAGAAACCACTGCTGTAGCACCTGTTTGGGAAAATCAAGAAGTATTGTCATTACATTCTTGAGTCTACAGAGAACTTTTAAGTCCCAAATGAAGGTCAAATTCTTTTTGGATACATTTTGCAGTTGCTGCTGTGGTTGACAGCTAGCATCTTGGAGAAAACGACAAGATCACTCTCATTCAGGCAGGTGAGGATGTGTACCATCGGCATAATTTCGGGAATGGCTGCAAACAGTTAAAAGGAATAATGACAAAAAAATACAGGAGTATATTTTACACAATATCTCTACAGCACAAATCTGTTAAATGCCTGATGGGGTATTGGAGCCAAAGTTTTAATGTGAAACAGGAACTGATTAAGGAAAATAAATGGACACCTTTACAGCATTTGAAAAGTCAGTAAGGGAATTCATTAATATTCATTCAATCAGCACAACAGAAATATTGCACTGTACGTGCTTATTTAAATTCTTCAAGCAACCTGTCCCATGCAGATTTCTGTATTTTTCTCAATCTGTGGCTGTCACTATACAAGCAACAAAATGTGTGCAAAAATAATCTGGGGTTTGGTAAATCCCAATTTTTCATATGTCTGTAAATTTTCTAAAAATCTGACAACAGCACAAAATCTGATTAAATTTCAGCAACTGTTACAGTCTACCAGCAAAGCATCTATCATGTATAAGAAGAAAATGTTGACTGCAGTAAACTGCGGTTGTGTTATTAGTGTGCTGAATATGGACTATAAATTGTTGCTGTTGAAATGTTCTCTGGCATTTCATTTTGTGTTAGGCTCAAAAGTTTCTGGACCACCCTCCTACTCTCTTTGATTAAAGCATGCTTAAGCAGGCGATACAGTGTGAATAATTCAGTCCAGTCTCTTGGAGAATGCTAGGCAGAACACACTTGTTCTTCAATGTCCTTTGATGTGCTGTGTTTGGTCCCCAAACTCCTAACTCAATACTCTGTCAACGCTTGCTATTTGTAGTAAACATGCATTAATTAGTGCTCCACAGGGTCATTACAGAAGCGCTATTGATTACTAAATGAGTGAGCTGAGTGGAAATGACCTGTGTTTCGGATAAACATTATTCAATACGCACCCTCAAATGATCTAGAGGTGAGAGCCCTTCAATGTATTAGACCATGAAATCACTGAGGACAACCAAGAGCGACTATCTGAAACAGACTACAGCCTCTTCGACAAATTAAAGCTATGTACCGTACCCAGGCTTTCTTTGTTTTCTTACAATATTGTCAAATCACATGTTTAAAACAATTCACCATAAAGAAACTGGAAAAATGAAAATTTTAATTTGCTAAATGTCTGAAACGTAAGGATACTGAGGCCACAAGTGGAAAACTATGTGACACGCCCAGTAAAAGCTACTGAAAGCTACTAGTCTTATAGCTTGACGTTCACTGGTATATCCCCTGCTTTTGCATATACTGCATATGTACAGTATTGCAAAAATTAGAATAGGGTCCAACATTTTTCCACATTCAATGCAAGATATAAATTAGTGTAATTTGCTGGATCAGTACTCTGTTCACCAAGACAAATAGAGACTATGACAAAATTTCATACCTACATGCAGCATGTCATATGAATAAGTGGCCTTAAGTCTCTGGTAAAGAGTCAAAGCCACCATTCACATCAAGGGGAAACGTTATATCTAGGCTTTTAAAAAACCTTTTTACAATCTTACCTGCATATTAAAATGTTGCTAAACAAGGCTAAGAAAAAAAACGGTAGTGTTCCATTACAAGATTTGCCACATGTTTAAACTTAGGCTGAAGCTGGAACTTTCAAGGTACTTACTAAGAAGTGGTTTAATAGAAGAAAAAACTTTTTTTAACAGAAAAAAGCTGATTTCTCCTATAGATACTTTTTTTTTTTTACTTTGATATCCTAAAAATAGGGTGACACCGTGCCACAGCAATTTGTTTTGCTGCCTCGCAGTGCTGGGGCCCTGGGTTCAATTCTGGACTAGGAGTGCTACTGTATCTGCGTGGAATGTGTATGTTCTCCCTGTGTTCACGTGGTTTTCCTCTGAGTGCTCCAGTTTCCTCAGACTTCAAAGACATTCATTGTAATTTAATTGGGTTCTAGGAAAACTAGCCTTTTGTGAGAGTGTTCGTCTGTGTGTATGCCCTGCAATGGACTGGTGTCCCTTAAGGGCTGTATCCTGCCTTGCGTCCATTGCTTGCCGGGAAGAGGGTCCAGCAATCCTGTGACCCTAACACAAATTAAATAAGCCATTCCTACAGTGTTATTTTACAAGTAATATGTTATACACAGAGGAATCACAAAGAAGAATTAAAATAAACTGCACCTTTTAAAGGATATGATGGTTAGGTCAAGATCCTTTTCAAAATTTCTACTTAAAGGGAAATGGCAGAGTGAAGTAAGGTTTCCATCAATACAGAATTTCAGAAGGGCAGCAAATGAGACTAAGTTATGTACTCCATCCTGCTCACTTTTAATGCTATAAGTTAACTGACATAGCACATTTACAAAAAAACTACACTGTAAGCTTTTTTTAACACTCAACATGATACTTTTATATATTGCACTCAAGATCCGTCTTCTTTAAAAGTGCCCAGAAATTCAATGAATGCGGTTTTAGGCTGCAAATACAAGAATCTAAGTTACTATTGTACTCATCATAGTGATCATTTGACGGTATTAAAATATTAATTTAACCTGTGGTATTAATTTTACAGTATGTATTTTAGAAAATATTTTGTTTACTGTAATAATTTGGTACTGTAGATGGTATCTTATTATTATTCACATTGGATAAAACAACCCCACTTTAAGGTGTCAAGGACAAAGCTATACACAACAACTGTAAAACCTACAGCAAGAACAAGATAAAAAGTCAGAAAATTTATATCAAGAAGCTCAGAAAGATAGAATGTACAAAGACTTAACAATCGACCTCTAACAAGCCTATGAACTGGGGAGAATTAAAGTGACACAGCATTGATTAAAGTAAATGGGTTCTGCTTGAAAGTGTTAAACAAGAGCTTGGATTAATTTAAGAAACTGAGAGGAATCTTCAGTCACTGCCAGAAGGCCAATTTTTCTGGCCATCATTTTCCTGAAACCCTTGGGCATGCAGCATGACACATCTGGCTTGGTAAACCTGTCTCCCAGCCAACAGCAAAATCCTTCTGGGTTCTGGGAGAAACAACAACATTTAGCGCTAATCTGACTTGACCTTTTCTTAGGGTAATTGGTCCTTTTTTATAGTATATTTTCCAACTGCAGGATTGATTCAACAGACCTTACAAGCACAACTGTTTGTAAAAGTTTTTTTTTCTGCTCTTGTTGTTCCCTAGTGATAGACTTGAAGGAAATGCAGGAACATATGGTGCCACTTTTTTCGCAGCTATTTTATTTCACAGCAATATACTACAGATATACATATTTCATCAGGACCATTCACTGTATACTTCACCCAAAACAAGTTAAGCATTCAAATCATTTTTGAACTTCAGCCACCACAAAAATAAAGCAGAAACAAATTGCTAAGTTGTAACTTTAATAAATCAATCTGTCATGAATACATTCAAATTTGGATTCAAGAATTCAAGAAGTCTCAAAACCTGAAACAAGTTGAATGTGGGCGGATTGCAAATTTGAGACTATAAGGTAATGCACCCATCCATTTTCTAATTAGCTGATCCAATTCAGAGTCCTAGGGGAGCCAGAGCCTATCCTGGCAAGCAACAGGCATAAGGTTGGGTACATTCTGATTTGGGACACCTGTCCATTGCAGGGCACACACAGACTTATATTTACACAGAAGTTCCCAGAATCCAATTAACAGTATGTCTTAGGACTGTGGGATGAAACCAGATCACCCAGAGGAAACCCACACGAACATAGGGAGAACATACAAATTCCATGCAGACAGCAGGAAAAGTCCGGAACTGAACCAAACCAAGGATCGTAGCAATGTGAGGCAGCAATGCTAACGACTGCACCACTGTTAGGCAATGTTATGTTTTATAAATACAGCACTGTGACCCAATTGCCTGAATTTTCTTTATATTGGTTTTGACAGGAGAAAAACTAAACAGCCTGACAGCATTGTCCTTTAATAGCTAGGAAGGCTTCAAGCAGCATTATTGACAGCCCAGAACAAAGGCAAAGACAAGGCCTGAATTCAACTACACCTTGAGGGACCCCCATTAAACCTCAGTAAATTGTGAGAAATACGATGAAACAAATTTCAGTGTGAAAAAATGTGAAAAAGTTCATATACCAAAAACGTAATCTTACAGTTCATGGCAAAACCTAGAACATCAATTTGCAATAACTATTTTCTTGGCAAGGTGGCATCAAGAGGGAACAAACATCTAATCTCGGTGATCATCACTAATGCCTCTTAACTTGGCAAGTATAACAGAGTAGAGGGTGAACTTTAATCTATTCAGATTCAAAGAGGAAAAGGCCCACACAAGGCTAACCACTGGGAAGGAACTGCCAAGATTATCTTTTTACTGTGGGAAAACTTTACTGTGCCTCAATAGTAGGAATTTTAGGGCACACACTTTCACCTAGAGAATGGACACAGAAAGATTTTACTTCTTAAGGAATGTATATAATGTGCTCCTATCTTCATTTCAGGTTAAAAGCCAGAGCAAGCACCAATATTGGGAATGTTCTTGTTGTAGGCAGTTAATAAAACGTTTTGTTAATTAGGTATTCAAAACTATTAGTATGTGTGATGTGTAGCTGTGCTCTGCTGTAATTCATTTACAGTTGCTAGCAAGCTCAGGCACAGAGGCATTCCTAGACATTGGTGAACACCACTATACCAAAAGACTGGGTTTCTAGTCACTAGAGAAGTCTACACAGCCTGAAATCTTAGGGGTGATGGCACTTCTGTAACATGCTCGGTTCCCTTGAGCCCTGTTCTACATACTGTTACAAATGGGAGGTTACGAGAATGGTGAAAATCAGGAATTCACCGAGCAGTTTAGTCAATGAGTGAAATAAATATTCATAGCCCTCACCTTGTAAGTGATTTATGCAGAATATACAGGAGCAGTTAGTATAATTAGAGGCACATGGATTCTTTATTCTCTGGCACAGAACTGGTGAAAAGAGTAATAATCCAGGCACGCTTGGTTAAACAAATGTTTATTAACAATGACAAGACACAAACTACACTACACACAACAAAACATACAACACACAAGTTACTCTATGTAAACAGTATTTAAAGATAAGGTGTTTGAGGCCTAACATTCTAATCACACAGAAAACCCCCAGACCTCTAAGTATGAAACTCTTAAATAATCCCTACAGAGGCCGAAGAAAAGATGAGTTGCCTTTCTAAATAAATGCAACACAACCTGCAGTTAAATCTCTCTCTTCACCCCGGATGCCACAAAGTAAATGGGAGGCTGTCTCCCTATTCTAAAAATGCACCCTAAGCAGGAGAGACGTCTCTAAACAAGATATATTTTACCCTGGAAACCCATGCAAGGTTCTAGCAAGGTTCAAATACTTAGCTCCAGTCAGGTTTTGTTTGGATGATCATGAAGTATGGGCTCTCGCCTGTCACAAGGTACAAGTTCCAACTCCTCTCTTGTAGTCTGACCTTCTTTCTCTCCTCTCTCTCCTTTCCTGCTTCTCCCTTCTTGTCCTCTTGGCTCTGTGTTCTGAATGTGATCTTATATGGTCTTTTTCTGTACTGCTCTTGACAATCATTAACCCTCAACTGACTGGGCATACAATTGGTTTTGATCAGGAAACCCTCTACATCTCAGCAAACATTTCCTCTGCTTTGAAGCTAGAAGAGTTTACTCTTCAAACTTTATCTAAACTCTATGAGACACTTCCTACTTACCTAAAGCTGTTAGAAACACTATGAAGTAATGGATTATGCTGATATTACAATCATATTACAGGATAAACCTAAAGGTCAAATTTCGGTGCTAATACAGTAATTAAAGCATACTTTGATTATAAAAAACATACATCAGACAGGAATAACACAATATTCCTTCAGAGTATAAAAGGTAATGTTATGAGAAGGGTTTTTACTATTAAGGGATTTCATCTCTTGCAGTTTGTGCACAATATCTGTAAACAAATGAGTACAGTTCTAAAAGTACAAATGGACCCTTTTATTATAAAACCAGCTTCTCCCAAATACAAATAATGCCTAAATAAGCTTTAAAAATCTTTTTTTCAACATTCTTCCAATGGTAGACTAATTCCTAAAAATAAATGTGCTGTCAGTAAAGCCTAAAAAGGTGTTAAATCACCGGTACTCTTAGCTAATGAATATATTCTCCAACTTCAATTTTATTACCTTAATAAATGGTATGTATAAGTTCTTCGAACCTGCCTAGTTACTTTTGGCAAGGTGGTATGCAGACAAGGACAAATGGTGCTCTGTGATTGGTTGTGTTTTTGTCATGGGATTTATAATTAAACAATGAATAATGCTCTTCATAAATAAAAAACGGTGTATAAGTTGATTATTATTGGCCATCCATCCATCTATTTTCTAACAGCTCCATTTAATTGCTGAGGCCTATACCAGCCAGCAATGGACGCAAGGCAGAATATATACTGGACAAGACGACAGACCACTGCAGCTATATTGGACATGACAACTCAAAATGTACTAATATGTCATACAGTACAGTGCAACAGCTCTACTTTTATTAACATACAGTGTCTTGTGTGTTACAAAATATTATTCCATCCATTTTTTATGTGCGTTATCCAGTACAGGGACAAGAAGGAGCCAGAGCCTGCCACAGAAAGCCATGGGCACAGAACGGGGTACACCGTGGATGGGACTCCAAAACATTACAGGGAAACACACAGACACAAACACACAATTACCCTAGCAGTATGTCTTTGGACTGTGGGAGGCAACTGGAGCAGCCGGCGAAAACCCATACAAACACAGTGAGAACGGAAAGACTCCTCACACCAATTAGTCTTCACAATCACAAGAGACACCAGAGCCAGCATTAAAGGGAGATGGATTAGAAGCAACTGACATCATTAACAATGCTGGAAAAGCACTTTGAATAAAAAATAAATATTTTTAGTTTAGTGTAATATATGGCATTAGGAATAAGTAATAGGTTTATTCCTTGCTGAAAAGAGAAGAAAGGAAACAACATTTCGGCTGTGGAGCCTTCTCCGGGTATATGGCATTATACATACTGTTACAACTAAATCAACTGAGAAAGTGACCACCTCCACAGAATCTGGAACACAACAAAATTCAATGCATTAAATTAAGCTCTTTTTGAGGAATCTTTCACTACATTCCCTATATATATGTATATATTCTTGGCTAAATGGTAAAGTAATAACTGAATAATTAATGCTCAGGCTTATTTGATGTTTTCCAAAAAGACAAGGAATGCTAAAGTCATAAGTAAAGACTATTTCAAGGCACAGAGGTATGTGATTATATCAGCATTCCAGTTCCCTTGAAGTAATATTCTAGTGGCGCCAAACTGGCAATCTGACACATACCAAAATCTCCCCCCAGTGCTTCACAGAAACAGGTTACAGGACACTACAGGAATAACAGATAGAAATATAGCTTCCATTGGCCTGTGAGGCCTAGGGAAAGGAGGGGAGAGAGTCAGACACAGGACAATTTTTTTGTGGAATAACTAAGCTTCTTGTTGCTTACACTCTCATGCAATTCACACTGGATACAAGTGCAGATATAATAGTTGATGTATTTGCATCTTAGATGTATTTGGACTAAAGGTCAAGTTCCCAATAACAGTCATCTCAGTCTAATATTAAGTTCTTAGGAGACAGCTGGTATTCTGTCTAGAGCTCCTGGGAAAAACTAAGGTTGATGCTGGAAGAGGTGTTAGTGAGGCCAGCAGGGGGCGCTCACCCTGCAGTCTATGTGGGTCCTAATGCCCCATTATAGAGACCAGGACAAGATACTGTAAAAAGGCGCCATCCTTCGTATGAGACATAAAACCAGGGTCCGGACTCTCTGTGGTCATTAAGAATCCCAGGGCATTCCTCGAAAAGATTAGGGGTGTAACCCAGGCGTCCTGGCCAAATTTCCCATTGGCCCTTACCAATCATGGCCTCCTAGTAATTCCCATCTATGAATTGGCTTCATTACTGTGCTCTCCTCCTCACTAATAGCTGATGTGTGGTGAGTGTTCTGGTGCACTATGGCTGCTGTCGCATCATCCAGGTGGATGCTGCATTGGTGGTGGTGGAAGGGAGTCCCCATTACCTGTAAAGCACTTTGAGTGGAGTGTAAGCAATTCATTTATTATCATTATTATTATTAGAGAAAAGGTTCGGTGGAAAAGTAAATGGCTATAGATGCTGTACAAAAGTATGAGCTGCAAAGTTTATCAAAAGAAGTCACATAAAAAAATCACACAACACAGTAACTGCACAGGTTTTGTGGTGGCCACATCAGAATAAGTGTTTTCAAATGTCTGCAGCTACTTTTTAATTTACATTAATGTTTTTTTAAATAAGAGAAACGTGCAGCGGATGCATTTTACATCTATTTTACATCTTTGATTTATTGCTATTGCAACATCGGTACACACTTTGTGGTGCAGTTTGCTGGGGCATTAAAATTATACTTATACTATAAGAGAAACCAAATAAAAAAGACATAATACAAATGTACAACAAGAAACTAGAAATGCTTAAGAAAAAATAAGAATTAAGATTTAAATTAAGAATTTTGGAACAATACTTTGGCAAAGAATTTATCAAATGTATATTTTGCAGTCTTTATAGTGCTATTGATCATTGCTATATTTTTTTATCTGCTATTTGATAAATAGAAGCAACTCAAAATTAGTACATTTTAACTTTGATTTTAATGGAATCGAGATGTATGTTTTTACTGCAGTAGTTGTTAAATGAGATTATAATTCATTTTGCAGTTTTAAATGTTTTTAATGAGGTTGTAGTGTGAATTAGTATTTGAATGACAACAATTTTAGAAATTGAATACTTATAAAACTATTTTCTCCTATTTCCCAATCCTAGTACTTATAGCATTTCTTCTAATGAATTTCTCTGAAGAAAAATAAGAATACACTTCTTTGTTGATTTCTTTGACCATTCTCTGTGGATTTTAGAATAATTACTAATCTGAAGAAAAAAAAACCTGAAGGATAAGGTTACCTCATTTGTCTCCTTAAGTAACTTTCTCATTGCTCAAGCTCACTTGCTTCATTCACACTGTTGTTAGCTCAGCCAGTTTCTTTGTATCAATTTTGTATGAGACAAATGAATATCCAACACAATTCCAGTTTTATTAAAAAGCTCTATCTCATCTCTCCACATTTGAGAGGTGCATTTTAATTGCACTTTTCAAAAAACAAGCCAATTAATTGATTCTCAATATCATTACAAATTGTGGGGAGAACAAAACACTGAGTACAATCACATTTTTTAAAGTTTGATAACCATCTTTAAAATGCATCTTAATATCAAAATGTAAAATGAAGAAAGCTCAAATCTGGTTTATTAAAAAATACCTTTGCTCAAATGCTGCTGGTTTTACTTTCATTTTACTTTTTAAAATTTCCTTCTAATCACTGCTGTGTTCTGCTCTTGCAAGACTTTACAGTACTTAGTTTAAAGCTGATTTTTTTCATATGAATGTTAGCAAGGTCCCCCGGACCCCCACAACACTTGTTTCTATTTATGTCCTCTGGTTAGAGTTTCACTGTTGATTCTAAGGAAATTTATGGGAAACACATAGTGAAAGACTGAGGATTCTGAATACTTGAATCAGATTCCCTCCCTGTCTTCTCTAAATATAAAAAATAGTTATTTTGACCTGTAATAATAGTTAAATCCTTTGAGTATGGGAATATACTACATTCTAAATGAGTTCTTACTAGTTTATTATGTCAAAATTGTACATTATCCCTTCATTTAAATTCTGATAACTACATATCCTAACTGTATTATGCCGCTGCTAAAGCTGGATCTGTAGTAGTGATTTGTGGGTTGAAGGATGAATCAGGAATCGTTTTCAGCTCAGAACTGGAAGGTAAGAGTGAATATCCAAAAGTTGCAGTCCAACAAACAAGCAATTCAGGAATGTAGCCAAGGATGATACAAGTCAAGAGTCCAGAACAAAACTCAGACAAAGCCAGGGATCACAGCAGAGGCTCAGAGCAAAACTCTATAACAGAGCACAGAGCAGTGCTTTGTCAGAACTTAAATAGTTTTTCATCACCAGGAGGCAGGGGATGACATGATCACTCACAGGTGAAGCAAGCTTCCTGTCTAATTGTGTTTCTGTGGCAGCTGGTCTAATTGACAGCTGTAAGAGTTGTGACTGGCTGCTGCAGAAGCAATCCCGCAAGGACAGGCATGACATAAACTTTATTTGCCTTCTTCTTAGTACTATCTACACTGTCTAAAAGAAATTTGTGAACAAACACTTATGCATGTTTCAAATGAATATTAGAACCAATGTCTTTAAAATATCTCATCATATTTACTGTGTTGGAACATTCAGCAATTATCTATATTAAATGTCAACAAACAGACTTTAGCAAGTGTTTTTTAGAATTTTATTTATATCTTCTTGGACATCTTTTGGGGTTTTTGCAGCTTATAAAGAGGTTGCAAATCTTCCTGATTTGGTATCATCAGTGAACTTGACCAGTTTACTCACTTTTATGAGATCACTGACAAATTCGGAAGTGTCCTAATACAGAAACCTGCTGTACTCCACTAATAACATCACCCCAATTGGAGTATTCAGTGCTTATCTGTATTCCATTTTCTGTCCATAAACCAGTTCTCAATCCAAATAAGTGCAGATCTTTAAAATTAATACAGCCAGAAATTTAAGAAAAAATATCTCTTATGAGGAACCTGAACAAAGGTCTTCTAAAAATCTAGATACCATAATACATGATGTTCATATCAAGTAATGCTTTGCTTTTTTATGACCTGTCTTTTATATATCCAACCTGACTAACCTCTAGAATCCCGCTCCCATAAAAATGATCCTCTAGTTATCTACAGTATATCTAATTATGTCCACCCTTACATGTAATAGAAGCATTTGGTACAAGATATAATTAATTTAGTTCTTTCACCATTTAAACAGAAGAGAGCTATGTTAATTTTCCAATCAATGGGTATTTCTAATGTTTTGAGTGACTGGTGAAAGAGTTTTGCTAATGGCCTATGAATCGAAATCTAATAAAACTAATAACAACATTAAAAACAACAATAATAATGTGCATTTAATTAGCTCCTTTTCATCCCAAAAGAACCCAGCAGACAGTAGAAAACTAACAGTCCCTGTGGATTTGTGCATCTTAAGTGCTTCAGGTGCCTTGAGCACTTCTGCCTTTGGTAGCTAATACCTTTATCTCTAACTTTGTCTTTTTTCAACCTGTGTCATGTTTGTTATTTCTTCCTTGATAAACTCCAGAGTGAACTACTAATTTATTAGTTCAGGTGGGTAGCTGCGTCAGCATGAGTAGGCTGCAAAGGAACAAGTAATAGGTTTATTCCATTATGAAAAAAAGAAGGCGACACTTCAGGTGTCTTCTTCTGGAGTCATTTCTTCAGATGACACCTGAAGAAGGCTCCACGGCCTAAATGTTGTGTTTTCATTCTTCTTTTTTTTAATAAACCTATTACTTGTACTAATTTATTATTCTGCTACTTATTTTTAATGTTTCCCATTTTAGGTTAATTTACCCTTTAATGTATGCTGTTGCAATACTGAAACACATATTTAAGAATTTAAAATGCTAAGGCATGTGCCTTTCAGAACGTCATCATTTCAAGTAACAAAACAACTTGAAGAGTGAAGGAAAATATCTGCACATTATGCTTGTAGAAATACATGCAACAATGCTGTACAATTTATACATATAAAATAAAAAATCACAAGCCTTGTATGAATTTTCATCAATTACTGAATGCACATCTGGATATTTATGCCAACACAACTTTAGTTGAAGTTCAATTAAGGGTGTCTGTCGATTTGGAAGCTACTGTATAACTTGCAATTTCTAACTCTTACCATAGTACTGTCTACATTTGTTTGAAAGTATATGCCATGTATACTTCTTTCAGAAATCTCAAGCAAAGTAAACGATGTACATAAGTATGTCAAAAGATTTCATTAATCCAATCATAAATTGGCACAGAAGTCAGACGTTCTGTTGCTGGCTCAAGATGTCACAGCATGTACTGTACATGTACTGTAGATGATCCCATATTTCAGCTCAAGTGTCTGAAGCTGCAAGGAAAGAGAATTTGGATAGCTCCTAAGGTAAATCAAATCTACTGGTATGAAAACCTGAGGTTGCAGTCAGGGCAGCAGAATATATAGACATTAATAAGTAATTGAGGTATACTTGATGAGTTGCGCATGACAAGCATAAAAGTCTTGTCTTTGAGATTCCAACTTTTCCATCCTGTTTAGACCTCAAATAAAGCATTTCTTCTTTGTTATTGGTAAAGCATTTCTTAGATAAGAAGAAAAAAACATTTGTGTTTTTCATGACTTACTAAGTGGCATGAAGTACTTGAGATACGATAGATTTATTTATTCTATGATACTAATCAATCCTTTTTGACCTTTCACAGTGTTCATGGAGGACCTCAATCTTTGAATTCCAGAAGGGATACACTTTGAAACAAAAATGACTAATTCAACAGCAGAGCATCACTGTGAGAGGTGAGTAAAATATTGTTTGAAAGAATAACTCTAAGAGGTCCTACACCAGCTACTTGATTTATTATCACATCCACCTGTCCTTAAACTGCCACACATCCTTTATCATTCTCTGAGATGCTTCTCAAAAAGGGTTCTATGCCATAGATAGAATGACAAGCTAGTTGTCAATGTCTAAGACTCCTAAACACCGGCTGCCCTAGAAAAGAACTATCACATGTTTTCAAAATAAATGTAGTTCTTGAAGCAGGCTATCTGTGAGACACTGACACTTTTTTGTGTCAAGTACAACAACCCTCAAGCCTATGCATAAGTGGGGATCTACAGCAGTGTGCGAGCTCAAAAGGAATAGAGTTGAATTAACCTACACTCATTCCCTCATGTTTATTTTCTCATGTCAGCCAATTCAACACAACAGGGTATTGACAATTATGTATTGTTTCATGAAGACAAATACTATCTGCTTACAGTTGACTGTTTTGCATATAATACTTGAAGCACAACTGAGTGGAAGTAATAAGCACCACAGAGTGACAGCAATCCAGGTGCAGCACAAACAGCAGGTACAATGGATGTGTCCAGCAATAGCACAGGACAAGAGTGACAAATTTACACCTCCAACTGCCAGAATTCATGAGATACAGTAGGGTCAAGAAAATTAGCCTATTTTTTGGGAGGGTACTGCAGTACAAAACCCAACAAGAGTCCGCAAGAGGAAGCAAAACAGTCCACAGTTTCACATTAAACTTTATTACCACATTAATTGGTATTTTGCTTGATATAGTAGTACCAGTAGAATAAGCCACATTGCTACCTGAAAGAGACATACTGTAGCTGATAAAATGGCAGTGTTCCAATGGTTACTGTGTTTACTATTTATAGTCAAATCCCTGATATATATCAAAGTGTCTTCAGAGTGTTATCATCAATATCTGAAGCAACACAAACTTGCATCTTTTTTGCAGTTCACATCTTCTATTATATGACGTTCTTACTGCAAGAAAGATAAGGCACTCCTATTAAAAATAGCTCCTACTATTGATCTGAACTGCAGATATTTTTACATTGTCACATTCTACTTCAGTAACTGAAGACCACTGCAAGAAATACTAATCTGCTAAAAGATATTGTATCTGCTACATGTTTAAATGCAAGGTTTATGAATATAAAACTGCATAAGACAATTTTTAATAAAAAATGACAGTTGTCAGTTCAGAGTGGATACTAAAAACAACTAGCCAGCTGGTGCAACTTTAAAAGATTTATTTTTTTACTGGACAGGACAATATTTCAAGGATGTAACAGGAGGACTTATGTCTGAATTCAGCTTTCTAAATTCTGTCATAACTATTATACAAATACGCTTAACTTCATTCTATACAGGCTATGATATCAGTGAATTTCGGTAGCATATGGTATGGAAGCAGCCTATACTGTACAGGCTCATTCGTACTCATTCGTATGTGACAACAGAAGATCAATGAAATAACTCATAGTAGAAAGTATATTGATGAATGTTCACATAATTAGTATGTTTCTCACTGTTTCATGGTACTGCATATGCCTGTTTCTGAACTGCCTAGGGGTCTTCCTTAGGAAGCAGATTTCTAAATAACCATTACAGGTGTGTTTTTTTTGTGTGACACAATTCCAATCAGGCATTTATATTTTTATTATTATATGTGAGAGATGTCACAGCAGTATCGACCTTATACTTAGTTTGGCAACCCGAACATGCCGAGATAACAGATGGTCTTTTGTTTACAGTGCTGTAAACAGTGCTTTGCAGTGCACATGTATCCTGAATAAATACGAAGGAAAACAACACATTGCAGCCACACATTTGTGACCACAAGAGTCAAATGCCCCCGCAGTGGCTTACAAATAGGCAGCAACCTAGAGGTCTGATGAAAACACTTTTATAACAAACAATGACCAGCACTGAAATCCATGCCAACAAAGATACATTCTGTGTTGTGACAGCGTTCCTGGCTTCCTGGCTGTAGTCATACAGTTGTTACTGAAGACATAATACACACCTCAAAGCCAGTGATGACAGAGTCCCAAGTATAGACCTTGGACAAAATTCATAAAAAATAATAGTTCAAGTGGATAATGAATGAGAAGCCTATACTTAACATCAAAGTAAAAATGAATAATATTAACCTAGTGGACAGCACACCCATTTGCTGGAAACATCTAAACATACTTTTTCTTAAGGTGAATTTAATAATGCATCAGTTTAAGTACAGTATACAGGTACCACAGCTTTATAGTTTTGTACGATGTTACTTAACCATACCCTTGTATAGCTCCAAAAGAGAATTGAGAGGTGTTCATAAATTTTCTAGCTTGGTTAGCTTATATTTATTACAGGGACATGTTAGTATGAAGTAAACCTTTCAACACTGTTGTGCAATAGGATGTCATGTGTTATTTTATAACACATTATACAATTTAGAAAAATTATAGAGCTAAATTGTATAATGGGAGGCAATTAGTTCTCTTATCAGAGAAAAAACATCTAATGTTATGTCAGTGGTTGGTGGTAAACCTGCTATTAAGGCATTTCTGACAAATATGTTAAAGCCAGCTGCTCCAGTTTATCACAGCCTCCTGTTTTTTTTATTGACAAGGCTGCTGCAGTGCTTTGTGTGTGGTGAACATACTAAAAAGCACAAAGGAATTCAGAAGTCGTTAAAGACTGAAGAAGTGTTTTGCTTTTTTTCTAAGCTACAGTATTTAACATTTCCACTCAGCTGGAATTATAAAGATTACCGAGTCAAAGTGCACAGGTGCAGACATCATACAGATTGTTTCACATTTCAGATATCAGAAACAAAACAGTAGCCCCAGATATGTGCCTTGGCATGCAGAGGATGATAAATCCTGGGTGGCTGCAAAATCCTTGGGTCCCTGAACGATAGCAATATCCATTACCAATCAGTTTCTGTCCTCTGGAAAATAGAAGCCGACTGTTGGCTCATGCCTCAGCTTCAGAAGAAACCTGTGCATCAAAGGCGCTGTACCCTTACTGCCGGCTGCTGCAGTGATCTGTATCAAGCTCATGCTACAGGCAAATTTGTTCTAAAACTTTCACTGTGGATATGAACTCAGGTGAGGGACGAATCAACCCATTTACTTTCGTAAATAAACAACTACTGTCAAGAATATTTCTACATACTACCTACACCTACTACTACCACCTACAAAACTACCTTACGAACTACATTTTAGCAACCCAGTCACTCTGGGCATCATGTTCCCAGCCTGTAGTTGTTACAGCAGTTCAGGTAGGTACAGTAGCTGCGTCAGCATGTGTAGGCTGCAAAGGAACAAGTGAAGGTTTATTCCTTGCTGAAAAGAGGAGAACCAAAGCGCAACGTTTCAGCTAAGGCTCCACAGCTGAAACATTGTGTTTCTTGTTCCTCTGTAGCTGTTAAGACATCAGCCCTCTTGTTCTATATTGGCCAGCAGAGCTGCTAAACCATGGAATCTTTCTTCCTTCGTCCTTAGCATTAAATATGCTGTGAACAATTCCTTTTTTAAACAATTTTGTTAAAAACTGCATTTGTATGTTATTTTTACTGTCATGAGAGGCATCGGGAGTCTTGCTCCAATGGCCACTGAAACCAGACATCCCAAACAGTTTGCCATGACTGGATATCAATTTTTTTTCTCTCTCTTATTTTTTTGTGCTTTATTCCTGTTTTATGATACCTTTCTCCTTGGCACTCACTTTCCTGACTGCTGACAGATGTGCTGGTGATTCCACACACTGAAGCTGTGCTCACTAGTTCAGCTCTAAGAGCCCCTTCTATCCAATTTGATATAAACTGTATACCTATCAAGTTTGGTGTTTTGTATTAAGAAACCTATGGCAAAAGGCATTATTCCTGACTGCTAGGGAACCTTTCTATCTTTGAAGGCTTTGTAAGATCAAATACATTTTAAGGGAGAAATTTGTTTTTACAAAATGTCTTTTTTTATTCACTCAATCATGCCATTTTAGACCAAAGTAAAATCTCCCCAACATAATAAGGAAGTTCCAATAATCTTCAGACGTAGATTTACAATGTAGAGCCACTTGGCATTTTTTACCGTTTTCAATGGTACAAGAATAAAATGGAAACTGTGAATAAAAAAAATGTGAATAAAGTTAGAGTTATCGAACATTTCTCACATGTGTAAACCACAGTCACAAATCATAAAATGTTTAAACTGGATGAAGCTGTAGCCATGTAGGTCTGGCTCTTTGCCTCAAGAAAGCTTTTGAATGGGAAATCTATTCTTAAATTAATTTTAATAAACAGCTGCTGTTTTCTTCTTTCTCTTCAGATATAAATTGTACTTTAACACAAAATTCTGAATCTTTCTTGGTTTATGCAATTTTACTATTGGGTTGCTACCCAATACAATGTTAAATATATACATAAGGCACTCCAAAATCTTTTTCACAATGAAATATCTATTTAAGTCTTCATTTTCTTTTACATGCAAACAAGCCAGCAATATCATCCTTACGTATATCTTAATAATACAGCATTAACAAAAAAGTAACACCAAGGACTACAAAATCTCTTAGACAAGACTACAATTTCTTGATTATACACAAATAAACCAAACAAGCACAGTTTATAAGCAGCCATAAATAAGTTCTCTATGCAATGGGAAATAGAAAATAATGTACTATATTAGATTAGGTACGGTGTAGCCATCAATTAATTAATCCTTAATTATTTCCTGGCTGAATGATTGCAGCTTTAAGTCATGATCCAGGTCACTGAGCACTGTGTGTGCCTTATGGCTGTTAATATGGTTGTTGCTGGCTGGCTTCATGAAAAGAAAAGTCCTGACTGAAGCTCCTCCAGCTACTCTGTCTTGTTTGTGCAATTAGAATTGCTAATAAACAGAGAGATCAAGCCATTCAAGATGCAGCGTTAGCCTGGAATTGTGAAGTCTGAATGCTCAATGCAAAACCTTCGTAAGGTGGTAAGATATAAGCAGCATCATGAATGCAAGGGAAAGCTGTACAGAGAATGGATAGGTACTGTATGAGATACTCAAACCTAAACAAGGGTCACTATCTTTAGTCCGGCTGAGGACTCCCACTGTATAGGGAGCTACCCATTACTTTCAAGGCTTGTAGCCTTTTTAATTGTACTCTGCTGCCCTGTCATTGCTGTCTTAACAGACAGCTGTCACATTTTGTAAGCCCCAGTCTCAAGAATGTGATGAATGCTGCTCTTTCCTCTAGCAAAACAAAAGCCCTCTACATCTTAGTCTCTAGACATTTCCCTAATCACAACGAAAACTTACACCTGGAACTTCGAATTGTGACTCGGTCATCTAGGCTATGGGTTTCATTTTTAAAATACATAGGTTTTCAACATAAAACATCTCACAGGTGAAAAAACTTTAGATTATAACTAAAGCATTTTCAGAATTTAGTAATAGTCCCCTTTAATTGCATACAAAAATAAAAACAAAATTAAAAAGACTGAAAATCTATGTTTTAATTTGCATTGTTTAAAATATGCTAATATGAAACCCACAGCAGAATGCTGCCGGATTCCGACTGTAACAATACCACTAAGCTTCTATATAAGCCTTTTATACTGTATGTAATTCACAGAAACGTAAAAGATGTTAGAGATATCTACCAGTTCCAGAAGGTAGAGAGTTAGGATGCTAGTCAGAACTGCTTGAGGCTCTTGGAACCCAAGGATTTTGTATTACAAATGCAGAGATAATTTGTGGTTTAATATCAAAGGTTTGAGGGGGCAGTGCCATATCATTTTATGGCTTGTGCAACTCATCAATCATTTACCCACTCATTTTCAGTTACTTAAAAACCTGCCTTGCCTCCTGTACAGTTCTGCCACCTGTTTTGATTCATATATTCTACATTTCAAATAACCCACAATTTTTTCATGCAGCTGCACTGCATTTGATACAAAGAGCAGTTTGCATACATTAAATATGAAAATGAAATAGCCTGAGAGTTTATATAAATTTTAAATGAACTGATTAGAATTAACTGTAATAATTTTGTAGCTTCAATTAACATCAATATATATTTAACCACAGTCATGAGAATTGTCCATCCAGCACTACTGGAGTTTATATTCTGCTATACGTTTTGTAATTTTGACTGTAATACAAAATGCTTAATTGTTTCTTATACACATAATTACACTGCACCACTATCCAATTTTAAATGCAATACATGGGTAGTTAGCATTTTATTGAAATTATTTTAAAAAATATTTATTATATTTATTAAAATACCAAGCAATGAAACTGAAGCATGGTGTCACTATTAATTTTCACTTTATTCACTTCCACCCAAAATGTCACAGTTTAACCAGTGTAATATTTGAGCTAATCTTTCATTAATGATTCTATCAGCAGACAAGGTTTTAACTTAATAAGGAATTAAATATAATTACAAATAATGGAATGAATGAAGGTTTTTGTATTCCTTTAGATCTTATGGGCTTCTGAAGAATAAGATTTGAACATGTTATTCTTCATGTTTAATGTTGTTAATACTTATCATCCTTCTCTTGTGCAAAACGCCATATTTAATTTAACAGGTGATAGGATCATTAGCCTCAGAAGGTAAGGTAATTTTAAAAAGTATGCAAATGGATAAGACTTTTGACTCTTTTAAGAGTTTAACTGAGTCAGATCTTATTTACATAAAAAAGTCCTAGCCTCATCTTATGACCAACATCTGATAGAATGATTTCGGGTGGAAAGTTATATTATTTTTATCATCCTGATTTTAAAAATGTAGAAACCAAGTTACAAATTTGGGGTAACAAATTATGTTTAAAAATAACCATCCATTCATTATCTAAAAAACACTAATCCTCGTAAGACATTATTCTGATGAGGGTGACTGGCTACAGCCCAACCCAGAAGCATAGGGACAGAGCTGAGACTAGGATCACATGGCAGCTCTCCCAATCCGATGTGATGCCAGTCCATAGCTAGCATGTCTTCAAAATGTGGGAGGCAACTGAAGCACCCAGAGTAAACCCACACAAACTGTAGAAGGAGATCGCACCAGCCCCGAATCAATCTCCCGGCCCAAGATGTAGCAGCACAAACTACCACAACTCTGTGTCACCCAACTATATGCCTCATGAGCTATTCTGTCCATTTTTCCAGTCCAAAAATAACCGTCTCCTGTTTCTGAAATTGATACTGCCTGGAAGAAATCTACATTTTCTATGTTTGTTTCACTGTGCTGATTTCTAAAAGTCACTGTCTTATGCTTATAAGTATTTTCACTAGTCTCCATAATAGTAGAACAAATCCATCTAATATTATATTATATGCCAACAATTAAGCTGCTGCTTATAAATGCTTTATTAAGGAGTAATAGGCATTTAACATGGAACTAAATAAATTAATAATTTAAAACTGGATAATATTTTAGAATGCAGTAAGAAGTGAATCTTTCTATTAATATGTTTTACAAATTTTAATTCACACAGATAAATAAAACATTTATAAGAAACACCTTTATCACGGCTTAGTTAATAGTTTTATCCAAAGTTATTTTCAACCGAACACTTTACTGAACCTATGTGAGTGAAAGGCCTTGCTCAAGGGTAAATCCAACCAGGTATTCAGGTTTTCGAGCCATGGCTTTCTATTTACAATTCTACAGGCCTAACCAGTACTCCATTCTGCTGCCTCAAAGTGTTAGTGAGTATTTTAATTACTACATAATTTTAATGGTTTATTACCCAATGTCTTTGCTGTGGGTGACTTTCAAGGACTACAGTTTTGAAAACAATGTAGTCAGTTTTTTACAAATGGAGTTAATTCATCCAGAACAGATAACAGAGCACGTAGTCTACACAACACAGGGCAGTATCCCAACAGTGAAAACTGCTTTATTGTGTTTAACTGAAGTGTTTCTCAAGAGGCATAATGCTTATTAGCCAATACAAGTAACTGTACATTCAAGGCAATTAATATATATTTGCAGAAATCTAGGTACAGTATCTGTTGGCATTGCGCTGTTTACTGAGGACATGCAGGTGAATGAGAGATTTATTTTTAAAGAGACCTTTTAACTTTTGCATCTCTAGAAACACGCTCATCAAAAAGTATTGAAATACGGCAAAAAGAAAAAAATATTTATAGTTAATGGAGTTACATGTCAGGAATTCCAGCAAGGTACTACTGCCTGCAAACTACTTCTGGCACAAGATGCAAAAGACAACGTTAGCAACGACAGAAAAGTTAAAACTAAAATGTCAGCTGTCATGAGGTAACAAAGTTCAATGTAAGATCCACAAATGCTTTGAAGCACTGTCTAGACAAAACATGTCCAAACTATTTGCACTTGTGTGCCAGATTTTGAGCATACCACTCACTGTAAATAATACCTGTACTTTTTAATGAACTGCCATATAAAGGAATGATAGAGGGACTGCTTTTTGTAACAGTACCAGCAAAGTGCAAACACCAAGTCATTATAATCACCATTGTTTTAAAGCAGAGGCAAATGCTGTTTACGGTGTGGGCAGAACTGGCATTGATCTCTGAGACCTATTCAAATATTAATACTGGCTTGATCTATAAAAGAGATAGTTAAAAGCAAAATGAACCCTTCATAACCTTATTTTACCTTCTCTTGACCATCTGTATTTCCATTGCTTTTCAAGAGGAAACATTCCACTATTCCAATCTTTATAGTTGGAAACTCCTGAGTAATACTTATACTAAGCAAATCACTTATCCAGGTCTTTTTACATGTACCATATTGTTACCTGATTACCAGGCCTACCTGTATGTCTACTGGAGAACTGTTCTACAAGCTGATGCAGGTCAAGGTTCTTAATTGAGAAGCAATACATTCCTTAAAAAGCGTTTCATGCAATGCACATTTAAAATGAAAACTCAAATAAGCACAGCCCATATGACTCTGCAAGCATTGTTCTAGAAACAGTGATACAAAGAGGCAGAAACACGAAATGAGCAGCCTTTAATGTTTCGGAAGAGACACCTCTACTGGGAAAAATGAAGTAGAAGAGTACTGTGAAATTATCAGTCATCTGCTCAATTATTCGCTTTTTTAGTGCACAGAAGGAGGTTTGAAGGTCTGAGAAGCAACAAATTGCAGAATGAAAGAAGAGTGCAGGGAAGGACAGCGATGACTTGAGGCAAGGTAGTTTGATTAAAATGAATGAGAACCGATTAATATGCTTGTGCACACACAAAAAAAAATGCAGATATGAAATTAAACATGGTGGGACTACCACACAGGCCCTTTGTTCTTCTTCAGTGTTCCTTTTAAAGTCTGGAAATGTTTTGGAGTGAAATCTGACCTTACTCAACCCGACGCTGAACTAGCAACACAGTTTCCTGTAAGAATTGCTAATCAAACTAAGAAAGGCTGAATTGCAAAAGTAAGAAACAAGGAATATATCACTCAGGAGTACTGTATTTATTAATGTTTTATCGAGCAGTTTCATTTTAGAGTACTAAAGAAAAACAAATAAGGTAACATTTAATATTTTTACTGAGAAAATTGTGTTATGCTTGCCACAGATCTACAAATCCATTTACATTTGAACTATGGGTTTGTGAGAATAACAGTGGCCTAAAAGTTATCAGACAGTTTTGTTTTCTTTCCTTTTCACATTTAAAACAGTCATTAAAGTACTGCTTAAGACATGTAGTGAATGTCTAAAAACACAGCCCTGAGCTAGGGTTAGTTTCTTTTTAACTTAGACATTTATAGTTTATATGGCAAATTCTTAAATGACCAGAACAGCATTAGAGAGCTGAGAAAAGCAGTTTGTAAGCCCATATCTTAAACATAAAAATTGTTTTGTAATCAGCCTTACTGAATCATAAAATGAATTTAAAAATGATGATCTTCTCAAATGGCTAAAGACCACCTTGGGGATTACTAAATGCACAAAACTGGTGTCAAATCTTCTGCAGCTTGGAGGTAATCATGGATTTTCCACAACTGTTGTATGTTTCAAAAAGAAAAATGATATTTAGAAACTAATTCATGTGAGGATAATTGAAAGAGTTTAATTAAACATGGCTAAACATAGGCACAAAGTATACAGCAGAGGAGCAAGAAATGGAAGTTATCCAAGCATCACTTCAATCTAAGTAACCTAAGTAAGAAACCAATGAATCTCATTAGTATTTACAGTTGTCAATCTCCTTTATAGCCTTTCTCAGAATTAAATAAACTTCGGAAGAAGAAGTGCAGAACGTTAATGGGTTTTAGGTAAGCAGGCCTTGCCGAGGACAATAAAAAGTTATTGTTTCATACTTTCATCTTTACATAATCTCAGCTGATTAAAAGATTCTACCTTTTCTAAATTTCATTTTTCTGTAATAAATGTACATGTAGCAGACTTGATGTGTTGAATAACTTTGATTAAAAACATCAACTTTTACAGGTGTTTATATAAATGTACAGGTTTAAAAAATAAATTGGAGCGCAGTGCTTACTAAATGGATAGTCTCTGTGTGAAAAGATCTTACTATTCAGTTTATGTAAATGTAATACAGAACTGTAAAAACATTTTAAGTATTATTATAGTATCTTTTAAAGGATAATCGATTTTTAATGTTTACATTTCACCCAGTGCATCCTAAACTAAATATTGTATTTGACTGAGAAAATCTTAATGTTATTGTTTTCATGTGATGCAACGTCACAAAAAATTCCAATGAAGCATTTCCCTAAATGTATATTGGATTGGAAAGAAAAATGCTTTTCATACAATATTCTCTAAATGAACCTCAATGAAGGCAAGCTCAATTTAATGGAGTCTACACAATTGCATTTTAAGAAAGAAGTGAGCTTTTATCTTCCCTTGCTTTATAAACATGCAATCATTACATTGTTTTCTGTACCGCAAATCCATTCAAATACTGGGATGTTAACCTTGATGACCCTGAAGCTTATAATAAAATTGATTTTTGCACCATGAAAACTACTTAGTCAACATTCAAGTCAAATGTGTGCTGTCAGAGGACATAATGTACACTGACATGATGGTTAATGAATGCATAGTGACTCCCCCATAATGTGATGGGTTAAGAAACATTACCTCTAATGTTTATGAAGTACTAAAATCCATTACATAGAAGCTAAAGATTTTTAATCCTCCTTAATATTTCCTTTAAGACTGCCTCATGACTGGCCCAGATGAGCATAATAAAGTACATCCATAATTCAGTTTTTAATTTAGTATTTTGTTAATTCTGCAAATTTTTCATTCACTTTTTACTTTTTAAGTTAAAAAGTTTTAAAAAGCACAATATTATTCCTTCATAACCACTAGAATGTGCATTCCGGTTAATCACAAGTGCTCACCATCCATTTTTTCACCACAGGGCCGCAGTGGAGCCGGAGCCTATCCCAGCAAGCAGCAGGTGTAAGGCAGGATACACCCTGGACAGGACGCCAGTCCATGGCAGCAAATGTTCTCCATAATAATTACAAGGATTTATTTTTAATTAGAACCAAATTTAAATATGTGATTAAAAGTTTGATAAAAGCTAATAAATCCCCTATATTTTGTAGACGTATACAGTACAGTACTGTATGTGTGCACCAATGCTAACAAACTAAAATAGCCCTTCCCTTCCAGGCACATTATACAGTATTTCATCAGCTTCACGTCCAGGACTGACAGTTGTGATTTATTTTAAAGGTAAATATTCTTTTAGAGAAGGAACATCTTAACACTGTCCTACAGCAGAAATCATCATCTACTTAACGGTAAGAAATGTAGTAAATTAAATACATTTTTCTTAATACTAATTATTAAGGTAAAATTCAAACAGTTAAAAGCCTGATTAAAACACAGCAGTACTGTATGTTTTACTTTCCTGGTAAAATCTGTATGTAACATTAAAAACATGTACTGTAGGTGGATAGGGAGATAAACACAAACGCAAACAACAATGAAACAATTAAAATATACGGTATTAAATTTAATAAAGATGTCTTGTGATAAATACACCCTCTGAAAGAGCCTCTAATGTAGTCTCTTTTCTGAGGAAAAATCAATAACGATAATAGTTTAACTTTTAATGAGCTAATCCTATTTGCTTCATATATGTTTTACATTGCCATTCCCTGGCATTTTCAATCTGCCCACAAGACAGCTGCTACTTTACAAAGCCACCAGCATTCCTATGAATAAAAACATTGCAATATGATAGTTCAACTATGAAGCAAGTTTCCAATCTGCATAATTTAGCATTCACTCATTTCATAAACTGTAAATCCAGCGAACGGATATATCCAGGGCGGCATTAAGAATATCACAGGCCCCGGGGCTATAGATTTGTAGGGGGCCCCTCCCCCCAACACACATCACTCCCAACCAACAAACACAACTGTGTCCTACATGTCATTACATTCAAAGTTCAAATCTTGTTCAAAACCTCGTACAAAAACGGAATTTAAAACAAGTTAGAATCAAAACTAAAGAGTAATTTATTCTCAAGGTTGCAAAGCATTTGGCCCAATTGGGAAGCATGCACTCTCAAATGGGCACAGCAGCACATCATGTGCTTGTGCAGTCACAATTATTAGGCTACTGCAGGCATTGCTTGAATGGTTTTGTGGTGTTCTGACAGCAGTCTCTGAACAGTCCATTTCTGAGGTCTGTTCCTCTTACATGAGAGACGTGAGGAATCGAGACGCAACTTGGTACTCTTCATAAATCTAATCCAATCAAAGACTAACTGGTGCACCGCCGGGCATTCTGCGTGAATGAACGAACCCACCCATATGTGCAACAAAGAGCATAGCACATAGCTCATGAATGCAAAATGCAACATGAAGAAAAAAAAACTATGTGAGAACCGTCTATGGAAAAACGGATGGCTACAGACTAATGAACAAAGGCAATGCTAACCAACACACCATCAAACGAAATTATAGCAAGCACAATTAAGTTAGAAAACTTTACAGAGGTCAAACAGAGATGCCATGGCTGGCACGGAAATAATAACATGATGTAAACAGGCTTAATTTAGTCTAATATTCAAGTTAGCCCCACCTTTGATATATTTTGAGTTGGCGTGCGATGTTTGGTGTACATCACAAAGCGAATACGGCAAGGCTTGGCATTGAATATGATAACTCCAGAATCAGAACTGTCCAAGTGTGCTTTTTTTAAATGACATTTGTTTTCCAACTGATTAACTTTGGCAAGCTGGTATGCGAGTAGCTCACTCGATGTCACACCACAACTGGCGGGATTTTTTACTCCAACGTCAAGAGTTTGACAGCAACTTAGCCAATTATATCACATTGACCTCCCCATTTTATTTGTTTCATTTTCTCATTTGTTAGAAACGCTATGACAATCATCACACCATCAATTTGTCTTTTAATTGACTAGGTCAGAGAGGAATCCCTCTTTGACTGGGTGAGCCAGGCTCACCCATACCTACACCCCTGAAATGGAGTACTGAGATTGCCCCCCCATTAGCGCTGGCACTGATGTGATTACCAGAACACGCATTCATGTAATAGAGTGACTTTGAAGAATGATGTATCATAACAATGAGCCTATCAATGCATGCATTTTTTTTTGCAAAATAGAGGTGGGCAGGGAAATGACCCAACGGAGTATTTGATTGAGAGATATTAACAGTACTGGTACTTAGCGATATATGGATAAATTGCGGTAATCTACTGTCGTCTCCTAATTATACCCCAAATGCCCCAGTGCCCCCCCCCCGGGGGCCCCGGCCTTTAGCTCCCATAAGCCCATGCATTAATACGTCACTGGATATATTTGGACTAGAGGTCATATGACTGATTCTCCATCTTTTCTGATTTAAAGGCAAGGGAACAGATTTCAGCACAGAGAGTGAGTTGTTTAGGCTGTTCCACACAGCAGCCATGCATGTCATTATTTCCTTGAAGAACCACATCAATTAAGAATACATTTACATTGAAGGTTTCCTTGTGGAAATATGAAGTTGAAACATGAAAAAAAACAATTTAGAAATCAAAGATTACACAGCGTGTGGCACGATCTATTAACTTACAGGTTTCACAGAATGGACATTCTTGAGAAAACAAAACTCTTTCTTTCAGTCTGAAGACTAAATTCACTAAATTCACCACTGTGCATTTTAAACTAATCTCTGGAGACCTGTCTTGGCTACCTGCATGAAATAAGTGTTCTTTATTTGTGGTATCTAGAATGACATTCAGAGAACTAGAACTGAAGTCTCTTCATATTTTTTTGTATGTCAAGCCCTGCATTTTTATATAACATTATAAGGATTTTGTGATGTGATAAAAATGTGAAAAACGTAAAGAAAATAAACATGAATGTTCTATTGAAAGCAAATGTTTACTTTTTTTTCTTTTATGTCCACTCATGTATCAACATGAATGATAACCTCTTAGCTGAGAAGGTATTTTTAATAAGTGTATCTCACAATGTGCGCAATTGTACAAAGGCTTTTTGCCTAGAAAATGTCAGTGCAGTGATCATTTGGATGTCAGTGTACATTTGCAAGGTATGCTGCTACTGCAGATGAACTTCAACTGAAGCTCCTTCAGTATACTGCCATATGTCTTTTATGAAACCTTTACATACATATGGTGGAAAAATTTTGCATTTAGAATTTTATTTGATACTAAAATGATGTTTGAATTATTTCATGCCAAACTTTTGTTATGCTGTGGAGGATTTGAAAAAATAAAACATGAATTTTAAATGCATTCCATAAAAAATAACATCAGATATCAATTTCTGTTTGTCTATATTAAAACAATGGTATCAGACAACTGGGTGAACTAATAGAAAGTATAAATCCAAATGAGGAATTATTTGCTTTAAATTTGGTATAGTGCAAGAAATGAAGGGGATTAATAGTTCAAGAGGGCTTCTCTTTATTTTCTGAAACAGATATTTCACTATGTACTGTATTCCCTAGGAATAGTGAATAGTGCTCATAGTATTCATAGGAATAGTGATCTACACTTAACACCTACATAATCCGTCAATTTTCTCTTTTGACAACTCAAAGGGGTCATCAAGATATTACATCTGCAAGAGATGTACTGTACAGAAATTACAGTCAAAAACCGAACCCAAGGTAAAAAAAAAGAACTAGGCAATTAAGTATTTACACCTAAATGTCATGGGTATTAGGGGAAAAATTTAAGTGATAGAAGCTACTACATTAGCAAGTCATTATGATGTAATTGGAATCACATAACATGGTTAACAGAGTAATGGTGAAAAACACAGTCTTAAAAAAGTGTATAAAAATCATCCCAGAGAGACAGAATATATGGAAAGAGATGGAGGTGTAGTGCTATGAATCAAAAAGCATTGAGGTACAGGAACTTAGATGAATTAATGGTCTCAAACTCTACAGTACATGGGTTAGACTAATTAAACATTCAAAGGGCACAGTGTGAGCAGCATCCAATAACTACCAGCAAAGATCAATTATAATGTAGTCTTTGCAAAATTCACGTAGAATTGTACAGTATTTGCAAAGGAAATGTTACATCAGGGAAGATGTTAATTTTCTTCACAAAGACTGAGAAAAACCATCAGAGACATCAGCATCAGAAGCATGAAATGGTGGACATGGACAACAATTGTTTCTTACTCGGTTTTGTAAAGCACCTATAGAGAGAATACCTTTATCTACCTTTTCAGAGAATGAAGATACAGTAAGGAACACAGGATGAGAAAACTATTAGGGAACTGTGATCATGATATGGTATGATTTGAAGCAGATTTTGAAACTGTACAGAGAGTTACAAGAGATTGCAGAGTGTGTAGGAATGAGAGAGAGCTAAGAACAGGTAAAATGGAACATGATTGATATGGAATGAAAGATATTTTGCTTAAAGCAAAGAAAAAAATAAAGTAAGTAAATCCAAGACTTGAAAGTGGTAGCCAGAGGGTTTAATAAATCAAGCACAAAGAAAGCACTTGAAAAATGATTAAAAATGATTAAAATAGATCAAAATCCATTTAAAGAAATGAAGCACAGTAGATTACTAAAATAGCCAAAAAAGGTACAGGAAAGGTAGAAACTCAAACTCATTTCAATGGACATTAAAATATTTTTTAGCATTACAAAAGTAAAGGTTGAAGTAGTCTCTCATATAAGAATGAGAAGCTTTGGGAATTAACAAATACATTATATTAATGTGTCTTTCATGTGTTTAGCAAGGAGAAAATCAATAACATTCCACAGGCTAAGCAAAGACAAATATCTACATGGTATAATACAAAGAGTACTCTCAGACAGGAGTCATAAGTGTTACAGGTAATAGAAACACTAAAGACAAATAACCAGTTCCCCATGGTACTTTTCCTATTTTAATTAAAGAAACAAGACACCTAACTGCTTCATTAAATTAGGGAGGAGCCGTAGCTTTAATAATAATAATAATAATAATAATAATAATAATAATAATAATAATAATAATAATAATAATAATAATAATAAATAGCAAGTTGCATTGATATACTATTCATCCCAAAAGATAATGAAGCACTTTCTTATTATTTATTAAGTACTTCTTATTATGATGACCCACTTATTTGATTATAAAGCATCTTGCAGCACCACTAAACAGCATTCTTTATTCTGAAATTAATTATATCTAGTTAATCTAATATACTTAGTGGAGAGCCACAGTATTTTTATGACCTCACTCTTCACTTTTATAGCTGATCTAGATCTCAGTTTAGTACACTAGTCAGATTAACAGATAAGAGAGGAGAATTATCCAACACCATAGAAGCCGTGAAGGAAACTTACACAGAATTAGCAAATTCAGACAAAGTGTTATGTACATGTACAGTTTATTCACGTAAGCTGTAAATTTCCTGATCTTTTCTCCATAAAAAAGTGGTGACAGGTTACTCCATCTTCTAGTCCTAAATCTGGTTCAGGGGGACCACAAGGTCTGTTTGTTGTTCATTCTGTTGGAGCTCTTAAAACACTGATGGTAAGTGATCGCTTTAACTTATCTGTTTGCTCATTTACCTATTTCTGCATTTAGTCTTTGGTTTCCAAAGCTGTGTTCCAAAGCACACCTTTTAGAACTTTAAGGTGCCTCTCTTCAATTTATGATAACTGGCTGCCCTAATTCTGATTAAATAGTACTTAACATATGATCATTTTATGATGAGCAGATACAGGTGGGAACGAAAATGTATTAGCTCCCACAATGAGCACCCCCTCCCGTTCTCCAGTAGTCCAATTAAATACATTACAGGAAATAAGACTTGAATGAGATTCATTCTGAAACTCATAAATCAGTACAGGATTAATAGCTATTACAAACCCAACCTTTTAAGAGTTGAAAGCAAATAAAAAATATGCTTCTAATGGAAAAGTGAAATAAATTAGACTATTGTTAAAGACTTGGCTAGAACAAAAAGCTTGGTGTTGAGAAACACTTTACTAGATAATGTGATAACGCATTTAAAGACTTAAAGGCTGTAACTGGTTCCACTAAAAATTAAATTTACCGGACTGAATACTTAGCAATCAACATATTTCAATCTTCTCCTAAGATTTTGTTGACATCAACTGTACAGTATGTACAGTATCAACTGTACATACTTCTTACTCATAGAAGTATTCAGTTTTAGAATTCAGGTTTTAAATACAGCATTAAGTTTTAAAAATGTGCATGCATCATTTTGCAATTTCACAAAATGGGACACCATGGGAAGGGTATGAATATTTTTAAGCCACTGCAGATAATTGCTTAGGCTGTGAAATCATCACACGTAGCTCAAGTTCTATGTTAACTAATTTGCAAGTCAACGAAGGTCAATAAACCAAAGAAATGAGAAACAGGCAAAAAAATAATACCAACTGAATGTCTATTAAAAATGTCTTAACATTATGTTTCATGTTTGAAATTTTCAATTAAATCTGTTTCATAAAATAAAAACACTACTGATGTTACAATTCCTAAGCACTTTATTTTTAATACATTTAATTCAGTTCTACACTTCTGGGCAAATTAAACAAATTGAAAGTTGTTGAAAGTCAAAATGAAAAGCAAACTTTGCTAATGAAAAAACGAAGCTGAAAAAAATAATCAGAACCATAAAACACATAACTGGGTATACCAAAATCAACAATTTGGAATATAGAGAAGATGAAAGAAACCGAGTCAAGACCAGGTCGGCCAAGAAAAACATCAGCAGCTGAAAGAAAAATTATCAGATTTGTAAAGGAAAACCCTAAAACAACTGTCAGGGAAATTACTAACAACCAGAGTGTTGGGTTAAAGGTATCCAAATCCACATTTCACAGATGACTGAGAAGAATCACAGAGGCTACACTGAAAAGATGTAAACCTCTTATACTGTAAGCACCGAGACCACAGAACCAAAACCCAAGATTAATATTTGTGCAGAAGGACAAGGATGAGCCAAAAGGGTTTTAGAACAAAGTTACATGGACAGATGAGACCACAATAAACCACCAATGTGGAGGTAAGGTTAAAGTATGGAGAAAAAAGGAACTGTAGATGCTTGCATGACCGATCTCTGGAACTGGCTCACTCATCTTTATTGTTGATGCAACTCATAACGGTAGGATGAGAATGATTTTTTAATGGATTAACATCTGAATGCATTTCAACAGACCGTGGTAGATTCCAGTGCTGCATGATCACTTGTGATACTGCAGATACTTCATAGTTCCATAACTCCACTGGGAGGAAAACTATTGGACATACAGGAATGAGAACTAGAAAGGGCATCACCTACACACCATACACCCAACAGATATACAGTATCTATACGTTTATCTGGTATACTGGAGGAAGTAATGTACAAAGATCTATCAGTCCAAACCAGCCACAAGACAATAATAATAATAATAATTGCGTACACTTATATAGCGCTTTTCTGGACACTCCACTCAAAGCGCTTTAACATTTAACAACCAAGCGATTGGTAAAGGCCAATGGGAAATTTGGCCAGGACGCCGGGGTTACACCCCTACTCTTTTCGAGAAACGTTCTGGGATTTTTAATGACCACAGAGAGTCACGACCTCTGTTTTACATCTCTGTATATCTCTGTACTCTGTAATGTACGTGACTGTACATTAGTATACAGACTTTGTGGTATACTGAATAGTATAGCAGTTCTGACACAGTTCTGACACAGTTCATCAATTTCCCTTCGGGATCAATAAAGTCTTATCTATCTACACCATTAAAAACAGGATACAAAACTGGGTGGTTGAAATTTAATGCTACAAACTATTTGCTTGAAACAGGAAAGCCTTTTAGTGGAGGCAATATGGTAGCTTGTCTCGATTTGTGTGCTGTTAACTGAAGAGTTTACTACAACATAAGCAGCAGGATGCTTGGGAATACAGCCCCTGGTTTTTGTGAATGACAACAGGACAGCTTGAGCATATTGTTCTATGTTGAGAGTTGAACATCTACCAATACAATAAAATACCAGGTCAGAAAGCTGAGACTTCAACACATATTCAGGAACGAAATCTTATTTCGTGACCTGTTCAGTGAACCCTTATCTCACAATACAATGCTATTACAAATTAGGAAGAGAATTCAGATACCATCATTTTTTACTATGCTGTGGAAAGACGGATTCATCCAAAAGTGATAGAGAAGTCCTTTTTATATGGAGAATAATATTATATATTATATATAATCTTTTTATATGGAGTTTCAATATATGTTCTCTATCCATAATAATGGAATCCCCCACCAAATGGTGTACCGTGTGAACAAAAAGAACACTGTTCTTCTGAATATTTACTTCTCACCCCATCCCACTCTTTTTGCAGGATGACCTTCATTTCAGATTGTGATGGGGGCAATGGTGTGTGTTACTGAATGAATGAATGAGCAGGTTAGATGCAACTCTCTTATGATCCTTAAGTCAACCATTCATTTCCTGGCACTGAAAGAGTATTTAACAGGGGGTTTCTAGTATTCTAGTCCTTGAGTATGCCTATCATTTTTTGCAGACCCAAATTTCCTGTTAATACACCTTTTACAGTGATTTATCCAAATATACTTATCCAACCATCCTTGAAAATGAATTTTTGGGGTCCAATTTTTAACAGGCCAATAAAATGTATTCAAGCACGACCACAAACCCTCCCTGAATGGTGTCCTACCTTATACTCAGACATAACCAGGAGCAAGCAGTCTCACTGTGGAAAGGTTTCTAAACAAGTTCTTTTTTGTAAAAGCTTCAATGGGGAATCATTGTTTAATAAAAGTAGTTGTAAAAAATGACAGATTTTACTCTGAAGAAAGAAAGAAAAAAGAGCATTTTGATCTTAAAAGACTAATCTCTGGGCATTTCTAACTTTGTAGCAGTTCTTACCTCATCCTGCAGGCATTGCATACATTGTATGCAATTGTACCAAAAAAAGACAATGTTCACTAGAGTCACGTTAAAAATATTTTATTGTGGGATTAAGCACAACTAATTAATACATCTGTAGGGGAATTTGATGATAAAATTGAAACCAATAAACTGAAATTCACAATATTCATATAAGAACTTTGTAATAGATACTCTATTTTATTTTCTTTCTGAGAAAATAATCTTACAGTTTAATTTCGTAAAGAAATAGGGCTGATATACATTAAACAATAACTTCAAAGAGTGAATCTTGTTTTTTTTCTATGCAAGGTACATAATGGTAATAAATTCACAATGTGAATCCTTAAGAAAACTCCACTCTAAGGCTACTGCTGACATAGACTACTTTAAATTTATTCTTGCTGAATAATACCCTGCTACGTTCTATGAAAGCAGCAATGGGATCCAAGAACTGCTCCGGGAACATGAGTTTCACAATATAACTTCTTCAATAATTTGGCAAACATTACTTTCAGTACTGAATACTTTCCCTGTGAACATTTTTAAACAACTGCACAAACTAATCAAACTGATAATATAAAAAAGACAATGTTCACTAGAGACTGTACTTTTATGAGGAAAATGAAATTAAGACATGTGCAAAGCTAATCTAGATGAAGCTGCAGGTTTTGTGAACTTCTGAACTTAAAAAATTAAATATACAACTGGGTTTCTCATTGACATTGTATATCCATGAAAAGCACATCTTTGATCTTACTATTAGCAATTTTAAAAAGGTTTGATTTCAGTTTCAAAAGATACAGTTCATATTCAAATATACTGAAGCACATTAACAGGAAAACACAAATTTTAATACATACTTACCAATCAAAAGCAAAAAAGGAGATTGTACAAAACTGTAACAATGTTACAGTACTCAATATGTATAGTATGTTTTGGCTATAACCATCTCTCTGGAAGAGACCAGAGCCTTCTCATGAGCAATAAATGAGGTATGGTGTAAAGTTCCCCCTCAAGAAGACCACAGAGTGATTGAACCCCAGATACTCTATCAGCACACCTCTCTTAAACTATCTGAGCCACCCAGTCCTTTATTAAAGTATATGACATGCAAATCCATGATATACCTTCTTACTCTGTCACCTGCTTCTGCCTGGGAGCCAAACAAAACCTTCAGTGATCCCCACCTACACTTCACAAGAAAGCAGAAAAGTTTGGCTGCTCCTACAGCAGGCAGTGACAGCAGACAACACAGTCCAGAATGGAAGCAATGCTTGCTTCAAAGCTTAACTCTCTCAGCTACAATATTGCATTAAATGCACTGAAATCTAATTCCAGATAAAAATACTTTGGCGTATGTAATCATTCAGAGCTGAGCTGCAGAATACAAACACTAGGACAACTATCACGGGATATGGAAAAGGGGAAAACATTTACATAGTGGAATTTAATACATTTTGTAGGATCTGCTGAATGGTCTGTAGGTATGTGAAATCCAAAGACAAACAAAGTGTGGCAGCTTATGAATACATGTTTGTTACTAAAACACAGAAAACAGTGCAGTAAACTGAATTAATGATATCTGAAATAGTTTCACTGATAGAAGAATGGCATTACTTTCTGACTACTTCTTCCTACTGTAAATTTACAAAATACTACCCTTATATAACCCTGTTTCTCTAGGTATAAAATTAAAATGTACTTTTTATGAATTAGGTTGGTATTGTTTGGGTTTTAATTTTAACTTTTATACTCAAGAAAGAAAATCTGCTGTGTCAGCTAATTCTCCACATGATAAAAATAAAAACCTTGTGAAAACAACTTATTAAAATTTGCCAGGCTTCACAGTTTTTATTATTGCAAATGTGTTAATTTACACTGCAGAAAGTAATTTTTGATAGCACAAATATGTATAAAATCTCTCTTTTTTGCTTTCAATATGTGGATTAGATTAGGAATATACTTTAACAAACATTAATTGTTACTTCAAAGTGTAGCAATGACTTCAAATGACTGCAGGCTTTAAAGTAATATAATGTTAAAACTGTGCAAGAGACTGAATAGCTGAGCAAGGGATTGTAAGTAACATGTAGAACAATTCTTCTGCTGTGGCAAAATTCTATACAATCCAGGTTTCAAGGAGGTGATGTCATTTCTACAACATGTCCATTGCACTGGGCTCTGTTACATACTGTATACAGCACAGGCTAGTTGGATTCTGGAAACTGTACTGATGACAGGTCCATCAGAGTGTAAATGCTTCAAAATTAGTAGGCCTAAAAGCATATGATTATGGCTCTTGAAATGCCTCATCCTAACATTTAAGGTACTATGATAGCATGTTATTGAAAGTAGTGGCTTGAAAATTGTATTTGAAGGGTGTTGCACAGATGTTAAGTGTAATGCTCTTATCACAAATAAGCACTCCGATGACTCCACTGCCCATCTTACATCTTCTCTCTTTCTTTCACATTGAGATCCAGCACATTGAAAGATTTACAGATTAAACACTTGGGAAAAACAATTGGTTAGATTTATGTACTAATGGGTTTATAATTACTTTTATAATTATAGCCAAAGAAAGGAGCATCCCTTTCAAAACAGTTACTATATGGCCTTTTGTTTGAACAATGCAGAATAACAATGCTATGCAAGATTATTTTACCAGTCTGTACAGAAACAAAATCAAGTGCATTAGAAGATGGCATAGACGATACTACTGTACAGGAACAATGGATGTAAAAGCATTAAAGTTGGTCAGGGAGGGGTCAGAATCACTTCAATACAAATAAAATCTATACCAACAGTACTTATGTACAAGTTTTTGCTGTCCTTACAAAGGTATAACCCCAGGTGTGCCAGTGCCATATATGCAAACACAATGACATCTAAAACAGCCCCTTACATTCATTCACAATATTTTCACTTAGCAAATCTGCAATTCATGATCTACTGATGTAAGTTAGGGAATCAATAGACAATTCCGAAGACCCATGAAAAGTCACACTGGGCCATCCATCCATCAATATATATAAAAAGTGAACATAGGGAATAAATATGCAAGTAGTTTATCATAAAAATAACAGAAGGCATGTGAACACAGCACTAGTGTACGTCTGTCTCTAAAGCTATCCTGGAGCCGGCACCATCCTTCTTTGGTATTCTTTGCAGGCTTCTGTTTTCAATTACTGCTGACCTCCTGATACCCTATCACTCCCTGCCTCACATTCTTGTGGTCAAGAGGCCGGGTCTCCTAGCAGGCTTTCCGATATTTTAGTGACCTGCTCTGTCAATAATACTGAATAATCAGGCAGCTGAAGAGCATCTGGTGCTGAACCCTCCCCCTCCTACAATAAAAAATGTCCAGAACAGGCCGCAAGGAACAGATGAAGATGCTCAACACTGCCGAAGCCTTGACCGGCTCATCTACATCCCTGCTGTAGTAATCTGGAAGGACACCCAGGAGACGTGGCCTTGTGTTACAGTTTACAGACAGCATTAACTGCAGATTTGCCCATGTTATAGCACAGGACCCGCAATATTCTGTTCATCATGTTTCGATGTGGAGGTCATAGTGAAAAGTGCTGAAAGGTTTAGGGGGGGATTTTTTTTTCTCCGTTTAAAAAAAACAAAACCAAAATAAGTTTTGTTGCTTAAATTATGAACACTTTGAAAATGGCACTCAAACTGAATCAACAAAGACAAATTGTAATTACAAGTAAATTTAACACTTCAGAAAAATGTTACCAGATGCAATAAAGAAGTTAGGTACCAATTATGTGATCAGATTGATTTATATTTGTAGCAATTAGTACTAAATTTCCTAAATTATGCTTACACTGGGGATACAGTATATATAATTATCAAATGAAAGTCTCAATTTGTTACTTTTACCTGACAAGCTTTTCCACATCCATTAAAGTAATTTTGCAGGAAATAAAGGAAATTATCTCACCTTCTGTTAATAAGTGAAAAGAGGGACTCTGTATGCACCACTGTTAGAAGCGAATGAGCTGTTCAGCCTGGAAAACAGAAATGAACGAATGTATTAAAGAAGTTCAATTCTTAAATAGTAATCCAGCATAAATTAGAACAAACCTAAATATTAAATAACAGACAAAACTTGTGGAACAACGGAAACTACCCCAGCATATAAAATAATCACTACTGCATCACATCAGAGGATATTGTGGCCAAATACAGAAGCTAAACATGTAACGTCCCCAGTTTAATAATCATTCAGAAGCCATTCATATAAATCAGGGGTCCCTTAACCTCTTAAAAACAATTTCAGTATTCACGTAAAAGTGTTCAAAAAGAAATTATTCTTCCTCTATTTTCATCATTACCATTTTCTAGTAGATACATTTTAGTTTTTGTTAATGATTTTGCAATAAAAAGACACAAGGACTTATAGTTCACTTCCAGGACAACTCCACCACCAAGTTAGAAAATGATTAATGAGACGCACTGAAACAAGAATTACAAAAGGCTTCTGCAAGCATTATCTTAATAGCTCAATCTTTTAAGGCACGGGCAGATCTTCAGAGATTTATGATATTAAAACTAATATCTGTGTTTAATATCTATTTCATAATGAAGAATACTATCATTTTCTTTTCATTAAAGATGAACAAGAACATAACAAGGGACTGTATTAAAAGGGTTTTCTTTCACCCATCCTTCCATTTCTCAGAAAATTATTATTATTTATACTGTAGCTCTAATTGGTGTTCTTTCTTGATTTGGAGTAACGTTAAAGGTTTCCAAAGAAAAGGCAGAGATAATTGTATCTAAATTGACCATTCAAAATCTTCCCAGTTTTTTCTTCCAATATTTTTTTTTTCAATCAGGTCCCTGTCCTCTTCATGTTTAAAAATGGCAGCAGAGACAGCTTAGTCATTCTGAAAGCAATTTCTGAAGGTACAGTAATTTCAGTCAATGATACAAAAAAGTAGAATGTCCATAGGTTCTGATATAAGCAAATATCTTTGAAGAAAAACTTAGGTTCATAAACTCAATAATCTTCTTAATCTTTACTCTCATTTTGGCACTTCAATTTAATTTAAACAAAGTTACACATTTTTAAATCTTAAGTGGGATACTAAAAGCACGTATTTGATACTACTTTGTATTCCATGACAAGTGCTTGGAAGGTAATTTGACAAAAATCTTAAACAGAAGTTTTTTTTAGTTTATAGAAGTGAACTCCTTGCGGATTCACTATGTTTATTTCTTTAACATAACAAAAAGATTCATAAACAACCTTAAGAAATACATTTTTTGCAAAAAATTGAATTCTATCTGGACATGTTCAAAACCTGTTGAAGAAATGTTTCCATGATTTTCTTGCAGAATCAGATTTAATGATTTTCTTTGTTTATTGAAGAGAGTTAATAACATACAGATCTTCCAGCGCACTTAAAAGTGCTGACATCCATCTAAAGATGTTACTATATAAACCCATTCAATCACTCCTGAAGCATATACTATAAACAGGCCTGACTTAATTTGGTCTAAGACACAATTATTCAGACACTGTATTATTTTAACTGTCTGGAACACTGCAGGCACAAGTGCTTCTATTGAGCTGATGACAGCAGGTCATTTACATTATAAAATATAGATCTGAAAGATAATGGACGAATTTGTAATTTATAACAGGGATCAAGTTTAAGGAAAAGGATCTTTGCTATACATGGTCATATTGATTAAAAGAGAATTGCTCATTGCAGCAGAGTCCTTTCAAGGCAAACTCTTGGGCTGTAAAAAATAGGGTAAATGACCTTCAAGTGACTTCTGGGGTGAACCAAGCTCCCCCACCTGAACAGAAATATGGGTGAAAAGAAGCCTTAGCTGAAAATGAAGCCTTTTCATTTTAATAACAAAATACAGGTGCTGAAAACCCAAGCATGAGCTTGTATCAGGCGTCTTAACCTGGTCTCATTACACACTTAAGATTTGCTGAAGGACTGCAGCTGCCTCTGTTGCATACTGTGTCCAGCTGTGGCTCTGACACAAAACACTTAGGCCTGGAATGAATGAAGTAAAGAGCCTTTATTGGAAACATTTTTTAAAATATACCTTAAATGTTTAATTTTTTTAAATTCACTCAAATTGAAATTGATCATTCTAACCTACAGTACTATATTATAAGATGCTGAAAAGGGAAGAAAGAAAACAACGTTTCAGCCGTGGAGCCTACTTCAGGTGTCGACATCTGTAAAGGAATAGAAGGTGGTTAGAAAGCCTGGTCTTGGAACAGATCGCTGCAAAGAGACGGAATGCAGGTTAGTAAGAGAGAGGGGCAAGTGACCCAGGGAAGAAGAGAAGGAATGACGAAGAGATCTAGAAAAAGATTTGGAGGAAGGAATAGTGGGTCGCAGCAGATGTAGGTTGAAGTAGTTCAGGTTGGTAGAAACACCTGAAGAAGGCTCCATGGCTGAAACGTTGTGTTTTCTTTCTTCTCTTTTCAGAATGGAATAAACCTATTACTTGTTCCTTCGTAGCCTACACATGCTGACGCAGCTATCCACCCGAACTATATCACAACAGATGTGAAGGCCTGAATTTAATGGTTTAACTGCTTAATAAAGTTTAATGCTATAAACACAAAAATAAGGAATTATTTATTGCTCCTTTCTCAACCAATCATCGGCATCATAATTGAGCCTTTATGGAGGGTCAGCTCCAGAAAAAGACAGAGGGAAAAAATCAATGTCTTCCCTTTTGACCTGCATGAAGTCTGTAATTGCCTTTTCACCTTGGTAGACCCCATGAATAGAGTCATGGAGAACAAAAAAAAAAATCTAACAAATGTGAGTTGTTCTCTCCCTCTGGTGGGGAAAGTGGACTGACAGCTGTCCCCATTTGTCATTCCCTTCCTATATTATTGACAGCACACATATCTTTCTGCACATCAGCTTTTATAGTATTTCACTGCTACTGGCGCCCTTCTCCTCTCCGGCAGGATCTCAGGGACCAAGGAGCAAATGAAAGGCATGTTTGCCTCCTAATCCATCTTTATTACTGTAATTCCAGACCTCAGAACACAAATCCTCAACAGCTGCATTCACCCACATTTTCTTCCAAAATGCAGTAGGCTGCCTGTGTCCCCTTAAAGACGAAGCTAAGTGCATTACAGCATGTCTAAAATATGCTTGACTACAGAGAGGCAGTGCACTTTCACGCCAGAAGACACTTAATATTGGTGGTAATATTAGGGTAATTTGTGGATAAAAGGTAAAAACAACAGTTTTAATCTGAAGTGATAAATTCAGACAAATAAAAAGAGGAAATAATAAAATGCTCTTAATAATAAAATTCTCCTCTTGATCAAGAGGAAATAATAAATGAATACGGAACAAAGAATTTACATGAGGTCTAGGTCAGTTTCATTTCTTGCAGGCATCAGAAGGACAATGAACCTAAGAAGAACATGACTATACCAGTACAGGAACCTATCTTAAATACAGAAATACAATTTATTCTGAATGTGACTGAAATCATTTAACGTAAGACCAACTTGGTAACAATGCTGAGGCTTTTTTCCTCATGATTGTTTAGTGTTTTGTCAGGGTGAAGACCACTAAAATGATCTTGAACAATGAGTCAAGTTCATTAACATTTCCAGAAAAGTTAGCAATGAACACATTCTGCATTGTAACAGCAATGTGTTTTACTGCATGCTAAAACACAACAGTATTCCTTTTAGAAATGTTAGAAACAATTAAGAAGCAGGCATCAACTGAAGCATACTGACACAGACAAGCAACATGTCATAAAAATACCCACTGGCCTACTGAAATTTTTATTTTTGGCTTGACATTACCAGCAGTATATTCTCTCAGTGCACATCAAGCAGAAACAGAACAAAAATGGGTCATCCAATACATGATTACTGTTCTCTGCTTTCTCTTAACTTATAGGAGTTAGTGTGCTTAAATGGTATTTTACATATTTTACAAATCAAAAATTAAAATAAACTGTTTCCTTCTTGAATCTGTACAGTATATGTGCCAAGTCCCAAAACATGCTTGCAGTAGGTGTTGCACAAAATCAATTTAAGGCAATTATTCCAGTTAAAATGTTTTAAATTTGAAGCTGAGTCAAGGAAATAAGGTAGGAACAGCAACTGTATATTTTAATTGTAATTAGATTTTGAATAGAATCTCTCTCTTGGTTCCTTAGAGTTTCACACTTCCACTATATCTTATCCATTTACTGGCGTTACAAGTTGTAAATCAATCTTCCTTAATCCACCCAGGTTTCTTATTAAAATTGGTGGAGAGATCTATTATTGGTGAAAGTAGCAGGAAGCGTTTTGGCAACATGGTAGTGTGGTAGTGCCATGGTTGTACCTCACCAAAGATTCACCAAACATTTTGTGTGATCATGTTGAAATCCTAAAGAATGATGGACTGTACACTAAAAATAAAAAAGGAGTAGACGTACCGTAGGTAGCGATAGGCAAAGAAATGTTATCTTATGCTCGTTAATTCACAGACCATAAACGACCAATTACAATATTTTCTTTCAATCACACAGCCACGAAAACTTAAAACCTGTAAAAAGCCATGGAAGACAAGGAAAAAAAACTTACAGTATACTGACAATCTCAAGAAGAACTGAGGCCTAACAAAACAAAAACAATATGCCTAACTGCTGTGCCGTTAATATGACCTGTTCTTTTTCCTCCTATTGTCCCTATCAAACTCTTAATACCACTACAGAAAATCAATGATTTTTTGTCACATCATTATTTATTTGTGTTCACTGCAATGGTTTATTCATTTACTCTGAAAATGACTTCTGTCTGTTGTTTTACAGATTTCAGATTACATTTAGCTGAAATGCTATGGCTGCTCCTTATTTTTGAAACTCTTTTAGAATTGCCTAGAAGGATTTCTCAGAAGCAGGTAACACAATGAGTATATGAAAAACAACAGTATGAAAAAAAAAATCTGTGCATTATGAATGAAAATGCAATTGGCAATTAAGATGTTTTTAATTGTAGGGCAGTTCAATACAAGTAAATAACACTCTACCTCAAACTGAGAAGAACTCAATCAGCAAGAGGGGGAGCCAGAGCCTATCCCATAAGAAATGGGCACAAGTCGGGGTACACCCTGGACGGGATGCTAGTCCATCACAAGGCAAGCAGACACAAACAGACGTGCACACGCACAGCAGGGCATGTTTTTGGACTGTGCGAGGAAGAAAGTGGGGAAGCATGCAAACTTCATGCAGATAACACCCCAAGTCCAGGATTGAACCAGGACCCCAGAACCGCATGGCAGCAATGCTAACCACTGTACCACTGTGCCACCATGCCACCCTACTGGCACATACAAATCAATCATTAAGAATAAAATATTAAGATAAAAACACTTTATTGGGCATATACAATTTCTTGTATTGTAGGAATTGTAGGAATTGGTCTTTTTTCGCTACCCCAACTTTCTCTCCATGAGACACACAGACAGGGAGAGAAGCTTGGGGTCAGAGCGCAGGGTCAGCCATTGTACGGCGCCCCTGGAGCAGTTGGGTTTAAGGGCCTTGCTCAGGGGCCCAACGGAGTAGGATTCCTCTGCCGGCTGCAGGAGTTGAACCGGCAAACCTTCCAGCCACAGGTGCAGATCTTTAGCCACAGAGCCACTGCAGATAATATAGGCAGATATCAAATGCCTACAAGCCCATAAAGTTTCATTAACTGAATGCAATGAAGGGTCATATACTGTAAATAAACCAAGTTCTCTTTCCAAAAATGATGGTAGCATACTAAAATGGAAAAAAATATGTATATTTTTAATTAAGTGTACTGAATGTATAGCAATAACAAAATCAAAAGATTACTCCACTTGGAACTTTAACCTTCTTTTGCAAACCATTACACTAAAGCAGCGTGGGGACTTCTGAAGGGTGAAAAGGTCTGAGGTGTCATCATTCATTATCTATGTCATCAGCAGAAACATTGCAGTTTATTACATCGTCTGTTCCACAGTTACTCACTGTTTCACATGTGGATTCATGTGATCATTCAACAGCTCCCCCTTCACAGATTGGTCAACAGCATATAAAGAGGAGATGGATTTCTGATCTGGAATTTCAGGCATTAAGAAAGCTGGCAGTCAAAAAGAGAAAAAAAGATCAACTCAGCTGCTCAAGCACATCTTTCTGCAGATCTGTGTTACTACATATTAATAGCCATTACTATAACTTCCTTGAATCTCATTGTGTGTGACAGTGACAGTATAGGGGTTTCTAGCACACTAATCACATGCAACCAATAAATTGAAACAAACTAAACCTGGTTAGACTGAAACCACAGGTTAATTCAAGAATTAATATTTTTTAGATCAGTAATACATAGGCTGAAAGGGGATTTTTTAAATGTGTGTTTAAAATATTAAGCTACTTCTTGAAGGAAAGAAATTATACACATCAATAGTTCTCTCCATACAAAGAGGCTGAAAATCCCAAATATTCCTTTCCATATCTAACCCACTTTTATTTCAAGCTATTAAGAATCAAACAGGCAAAAAAAACCTACCAAAATGTGTTTCTGTTTTATTTAATATGTTGCTAATCGTGACATTATACAACCCAATAAAATGCTATTCTTATGTATTAACATCTTATCTCTTCTTGGATTGTTTAACAAAGGAAAGACACATGGTCAAAACTGTTTTTAGAATGATGTCAAAGTCTTTTTACCACTTAACCCTCTCAAGTTAAACTATTTGTTACATCTAATTAAGACAAAAAGGCAACTACTTTAGTTAGTTTGAGCTGCAAAGGAATACAGGTTTGTTCTATGCCTTTTCTATTTAAAAAGTTTACTTTTGTAAAGTAAAAAAAAAGTTGTACATTATTTTCTGCTTTTTCCTAATTAACCCTAACCCTTAAAGTGCAGCACAAGCTGTACAAAATCCCTGAAAACAGAAAAACTAATTTCTATTCCATTTTATTGGAAAGAAAAAAGCATGCACATTATTAAAACATATCGCAAAAACTTTTCAAATTGCTCAGGAATGTCTTCTTTATTCAGACTACTATATTGAGATATTTCTTACATCCTTAACATAACATAATTCAAGATCACCATAACATGGAAAGGAGATATTGTTGCATTAAATAATTCAATAATAATAATGTTCAATATGTTATGACTATATATACAGTATGTGGTGGTACAGCTCTGGGAGTATTTCAAAAAACTTAATACAGTATATATTTAGATCTGTTAAAACCACAATGTTTGATCACTAAATTACAGTCATCAACACTGTCATATCTTAAAATGACAATGCTGCCGACAAAGCAATGTAAAGCATCCTTACCACCTGATTCTGCAAATATGCTGGAGGGGAGAGTCATGGTCAGGAGATGACTGAACACTCATCAAGTGACCAACTCATTGAGAGTTACAGGTCCCAACTTCCTGTAATGGTTTTTGGCAGGCAACCAATGTAAAGACGATGAATGTGTTCATCCATGTTTGACCAACAAATGAGAACTCAGCTAGCACGTCTTTTCTTTAGGAGGAATTTCCTTTGTGATTCGTCATGCAAATGCTGACATCTGCTAACACCATTCAGATAAGATTTTTTTTTGTCCCTGCATGTTAGTTATACTCATTACAGATTTGCTGGGGTATTCAAGAAAATATGTCGGGACGTGTACAGCTGTGAAGCCCCACATCGAGTGAAATTTAACGCTCAAATTAAATACAGACATGGGCTCTCATTGTGTAGCTGCAGCAAGTGTGGAATAGTTGCAGGATGAACTGTCACCACTGATAACCCTGAATAATCTTCCTCAGCATTGGTAAGGCATGACATCACAGTCATGCAGGGGTTCGGGATGAATAAAGAATTCAGTGATGCTTCAGTACTTGAACTACCACAGACACAGTGCAATAAGATGGGAGGGAATTGCAGCGTGAAGCTTAATCCCAAATGCCATTTCTGCTGACATATAGTGTTTTTATCCTTCATGCTAATTTGTTAGATATTCTCAGTTATTCTCTGAGGTACAAGGCATCGGCTAGAATGGATTTATGAAGTGTAAAAACCCTGTGGTTTTCCCAGGATTTTAAATTCAACTAAAAAAACAAGTTAAAAAATAACTGAAGAAACATTGTAAACAAAAAAGCATCAGGGGTTAAAACAAAAATTAACTCAAATGGAAAGTTAGCTTTCTCTATGTGTTTTGTGCTTTTACTGCAAGGACATGTGGAAGAACTATTGTCTTGTTTTAGAATAGGTTTAAGCAGCTGTACAGTAGCACAATGATGTAGTACAGTTTATAACTGGTGAAATGAAGCAGAGTGAAAAAGAATGAAGGGAAACTCAACAATGCATTTAAAGTTAATAATCCAAGAAGACTCTGGGAGAGTATGAAGAAAACCAGGAATATCCTCAGTCAGGAAACCAATAGTAACTGATAATGAGCTTCAGTTTTCAAATGAACTAAATTTGTTTTTACCAGGAATGACAAAACATACACCTCTGATGATTGTTATTGCATTCTAAAGGCAAATTTCCTTAACAGTTCTTATAGGGTTATAATTAATGTAGATAAAGCTTTTTAGAGTACAAATGTTTATAAGCCAACTGGTCTTGATAATAAAATATTGTAACGCTTACGGCCGACAGGCACTGTGTAAGAGCCGGCTTACCAGAGCGGTGACGTCGCCGCCCTTCTTTGTAATAGCAGGACCACAGCCCCGGGGCTGTGGAGAGGTCTCTCTTTAGCTCACCGGGCTGGGTCCCTGTTGAGTGACGCGGGAGTCCCGGGTTCCAGCCCCCGACAGTGGGGGGCCGACCTAATGTGGCAAAGGCGCCCGCCTGAGCCCCCATTGCTTTACATTGGTGTCAGAAGCGGGGTGGGATAGCCCTTCGCCGGGGATGGCGAGTTAAGCGGGGGAGAGTGTAACGCTTACGGCCGACAGGCACTGTGTAAGAGCCGGCTTACCAGAGTGGTGACGTCGCCGCCCTTCCCTATAATAGCAGGACCATAGCCCCTGGGCTGTGGAGATATCTCTCTTTAGCTCACCGGGCTGGGTCCCTGTTGAGTGACGTGGGAATCCCGGGTTCGAGCCCCCGACGGTGGGGGGCTGACCTAATGCGGCAAGGGCGCCCGCCTGAACCCCCGTTGCGTTACAATATATTGCTCCAGTGGCAACAAATTTTCCAGATGTCTGTAGCCGTGCATACTATTCCTATGGAATGGAAAACCTCCTATATTATACCCCTCCCTAAGAAGACCTGTCCATGTGCCACAGTGGTTTCAGGCCAGTTGCTCTTACAGTATGTCAGTTTTGACTAAATCATTGCAGAGGATTTTGGTTCGAAGTCTCACACAGTAAATAGTAAACTCGATCCATATAAATGTGCTAACAAACAAGGGCGAAGCACAGAAGATGCTTCAGTTACCCTGGCCGTATTTCAAATCATCTGGACAAACAGATGCTTTGAAGCACACTAAGGTACTTTTAGGGCAATTTTTCCATGACTTTTAATGATCCAATGGGACATTTTATTATAAAAAATGATTCAATTGCAGATCAATCCATATAGGATATTTTGGTACAATACATTCCTAACAAGAAAATTGCAGCAGGTTAAAGCTTCTTCTGAGGGAGGAATTACCTGTGGTGAACCCCTGGGGTGTTTGAGTTCTCCACTGCTCTTCATTTCACATTATATACAAATGATTCTGCTGTTAGTGGTCCAAACCAATTTAATTCAAATGTTCTGATTAGTCCACTTCTGTTGTCTGATGAATGATAATGATGACCCTAATATCAGAATAGTGCAAATAGTTGGGTTCCATGGTGTGACCAGAATACCTTGATTTTAAATTATGGAAAACTATAAGAATTTGTCTTTGGTCTTGAACATGATGAATAAGATATTGTCTTTTGTCTTGAACATAATAAATATCCTTCCCCAGACATATTTCATAATGACTCTTATAAGCAAGTCACATCCTATAAACATCTGGGAATATACATACTGTAGATGCTAATCTGTCCTGGAGGGCACATGTTAACTTTATTTGTCATGAACTTTAGCAGCAAATTTACTTTCTTCACAGGTTATGGGGTTTGTGGTGTCAGTAGTCACTTCCTGTCCATGTTTTTCATTTCTGTGTTACAAAGTGTCATGAAGTATGGAAGAACTGTTTGGTACAAACAAAAGTGTAGAAGTGGTACGTAGTAACTATGTAATGGTTAATGTCTTCTATGTTATATTTATTTTTAATGTAATGTACCGTTTGTATGGTTTTTTTAAGTCTCTCTTTGTGTAAAACATAGATGCAAAACAAATTTCTGAAAAATCAGACAATAACCTACTGTACCTTTACCTTATTTCAAGGCATCTGCTGTGGAAACTAAAATCTACAGCCTGTCTCTCCTGTTTCTGGCAGTCTCTTATTAAAACTATGGACACACTTTCAACCGAGCAGATGACATTAACTGACATTGGACTGCCAGATACTCTAAGAAGTTGGTTCAGCCCAGGTCAACAGGGCAAGAAGTCTACTCTAAGAAAAAGGAAGCTATCAGATGAGTTTCTCAACAGCACATATTGCACTTTATTAATTTGGCTAGAAATAGTACTGTATAAACTAATCCTGGAGTCCCACCAGATGGTACAGCATTAATAAGGGGCCAAATAAAACAGTTTATTTGCTGCAGAATTAACAGCATCATTCTGGCTTTGGAATCAGTCTCCAGATTGTAATGCATTTGAGTCTCACTCTGCTAAAATCAGTCCCACTGAAACAAGCTGAAACTCTGCAGTCATTCAAGAGCTTTTCTAGTCTCAGGATAGAAGTGTCTCTCCATGATGCCGATGGCTAGACTACAGTAGGATGCTCAGCTCTTTTTGCTTTGTGCTTGGTGTCATTTTGCTGACAAATGTCTGCACCAGGAATGCAGACTGTAATGTGACATGGATCTGTACACAGACAAGGGTCATCCCCTGACAGCTGGACCAACACTCACCACACCTGACCATCTCAGATTTTATTTAAAGTATAAGGGAACCGCATGCCTGGGAAATTGCCACAACCAGAATGTAAGGTCTCCATGATATTAATGGTTAAGAAATTTCCCTTTACACGCCTGAAAGATGAACCCTGCAATATGACAACAAATAAAGATTCAAGTAGCCTTTAAGTATCTATTTTACAAGGTGTCTATTTTATGAAGTGCTGTTTACAAGTTTCTGAGTATGTCAGTGCATTACACCGACACACGAAAAACTAAGATAAAAACCTTATATATACTGTAGAAATATTATTTAAAATTATTCAATGTCTATAATTTCTAAAGAGTTTCACAAAAAAGTGCAGTCTTTGAATGGCTGACTTGAGTCTTATGTTTTCCAGAATAAATCTACCTAAAATTGCTCTAAAGGAGAAACATACACAAATTGACCAATCTTCATTAATTCATTTGGTAACGAAGAATGTAAACAATTGTTCCATCCTACAGGCTGATCCCCTACTGGGGCCCTCTATTCTGACTGCCACATCATCTCATATCGCCGCCCACCTAATCTGCGTAACCTTCTTGTTCACAGCTCCCTTGATCGCCCTCAACAATCATGAGGCACTTTCCCAGAGCTTGCTGCATAACCTGCAAGTACATATCTAACACCAAACTCATTCAAGGCCCCTCAGGACAATTTTGGATCACTCAGGCGACCTCCTGTACCTCCAGCAATCTCATTTACTGTATCTCTTGCAGGAAATGCCCAGCTATCTATGTTGGGGAAACTGGAAGGAGACTAGGAGACAGAGAACATGTTAGGGCTGTGAAGATTAAAGATTTCTCCAAGCCCATAGTTTCTCATTTCACCTCAGACGGCCATGATCACACTGATCTCTCCGTCTGCATTCTCAAAGTAGGGTTTCTTAACTCCCATAGCAGAAAGACATCAGAAACAAAAAGTATCCTGAAACTTGGTTCACACCTTCCTTCTCTCAATGACAGACTTGTTTTTGTGTAATGTTCTCTATTCACATGCAGGTTTCGACTTCACCCCTCTCTTCACCTCTTCCCACTTCGCACCACCTGAGTTGCCTCTCTGCCTCTCCCCTGCTCCCACCTCCTCCACTCTCCCAGCTTTTGTTCTCCTATGCCAGTGGTTCTCAAACTTTTTGGACCAAGTACCACCCCTAATCCAACCAAAGCATCCAAGTACCACCTACAAGTCATCATCTCATTGGAACCCCAGAAATTCTCAATGACCAACATGAGCGCATGTGCACACACACTCACACATACATATAATAAATATAATAAAAATAAACTTTATTTGATATAGCGCCTTTAAAGGTGGCTTCTCAAAGTGCTTTACAGAAAAAAAAAACATTAACAACAACTAATAAAAAAGCACCATTTCAGTGAGAGAGGTGAGCCTGTTTAGTTGAGCAAAGCAGATGTGAATTAATTTTTCGAGCCTTGATACAATTCACAACAGAGTCTAACAGATATTAAATCGTCAGGCATTTTCTTGACGGCAAAGGTCTCGCGGTGGATGTTGTAATGCGTACATTAATTTCTGGAGCAACCTCTCTAATTCGTGCAACTACACCGTTATGTCGGCTTGTCATTGCTGTAGCACCGTCTGTACAAACTCAGACGCATTTTATCCAGTCGAGGCCATTCTCTTCGATAAATTCATTCAGAAGCTGAAATATGTGCTCTCCTGTAGTTCCTGTTGGTAGCGGTTTACAGAACAGAAAGTCTTCATGGGACATGCCCTCAAACTCGTATCCAACGTAAACGAGCAAATTGGCCAAATCGACTAGACTCATCTAATTGCAGTGAAAACATCTGCTCATCTTAACGCGCTCTATTAGTGTACTTTTGATATAATCCTTCATTTCAATAATTCTATGAATGACTGTGTCTTTCAGGGGGAGGGGGGCAGCAGGTCGAGCTGTTTAGCAGCTTTTTCTCTACACATAATACGCATCAGCTCTTTTGCCAACGGTAAATAAGGTTCTTCAAAAATTGTGTAGCTTACCTGCTTTAGCAATACGCAAGCTTGCATTTTTCCGCGTTTCCGTTTTTATTTCCGTATTTATTTAAAGTTTTTATTTCATGCGCATGGGAGCGAAACAGAGACGCTCGGTGTATTTTTCTCAAATTAGAACAGTTCTTAAATATTTTTCTGTTATCACGCTTTTGTGTGCTCACAAGATTACCTGTGTTCGTAGCGCGTATTTCTATGCATTCCTGTGTTTAGAACGTTGGCATAGTTCCAAAATCACGCACATTCTCCTTTCTCCCTATTTGCTGGAGATACAGTAGCTTTTTTTAAATACAATTGGTCACTTGCATCCGTAGCACGCATTCCCTATAGAGTGGTATAGAATTACAGAGTATCTCTTGTGTCCACTGAAGTATTAGCGCGCACTGTATCGTAGTACGTAGGCTGCGTATTCGACACGTATTAAAATACAAAATATGAAAACCCGTCCCGATTTTTCAGAGCACACCACACAGTTCCAGGGTCATTTGGCGGCACTCCACGTACCACTGCCAGTACGCGTACCACAGTTTGAGAACCACTATCCTATGCTATTTAATCTTTGCTTTCTGCCCTGTCTCTCTCACACCTGAAGAAGGCTCCACGGCTGAAACGTATTTTCTTTCTTCTCTTTTCAGCATTGAATAAACTTATTACTTGTTCCTTTGCAGCCTATGCATGCTGATGGAGCTTTACACCCGAATCATTTTTCTTCAGTGCTTTTATGTTATTGATAGCTTTGCAGCTTTTCAACAATTGGTTGCCGCATACAAAAAATGTTTTTAATTGAAATGTTTAAACTTCGATACTGCTTATTGCTTTCTTTCCAGGAGGATGAAGAACTTCTCTATTTAAAGTGGTAACCATTCCCCAACCACCCTTACATTAAAGCACAGTGCAATCCCAACCTCTTTTGAGCCCTAATTTGGCAGGAGGTTTTTTTACTGAACAAATGCTTTCTGGAAATATTTTTAAAGTTTTCAAGACATTCAAATTTTAGACTGTGAAAACAAACAACATGTGTCTTTTGATGAATACGCCACTGTTTTATTACAATATTTTCATTAAAGCCTGTGTAAATGCGAGTCAAGCTATTATTTTAAAAATATTAATAGTTAATTCCTTACACTTATATAGCACTTTTCTGGACACTCCACTCAAAGCGCTTTACATAAAACAGAGACTGCTATCCACCACCACGAATGTGCAGAACCCACCTAGATGATGCGACAGTAACAGACTGATGAAGCCAATTCAGAGATGAGGATTATCAGGAGGCCATGACTGGTAAAGGCCAGGGGGAAACCTGCCCGGGGACACTGGAAATAACACTTCTACTCTTTCTGGGAAATGCCCTGAGATTTTTAATGATCATGGGGGGTCAGGTCCTCAGTTTTACGTCTCATCCAAAGGACAGTGTCTTTTTTACAGTACAATGTCCCCATTACTATACTGGGGCATTAGGACCCACACGGACTGCAGTGTGGGCACCTCCAACAGGTCTCAGTGACACCTGTTCCAGCTTTCCCAGGAGGTCTCCCATCCAGGTACTAGCCAGGCACACACCGGCTTAGCCAGTCTTGAGTTACAGGGGGATATACTGTAGCTCCTGGCAAAAAGGGTGGTAAGATGGGCTACATATTTTGTACTTTTGGATATCACTTATATGCCAGTGTAGATCATGTTCATATTTATGATCTGCTGTATATAACAAAGTGTTAATCAGCTGTTAACCTTTTGGAGGGGGATATGACTGGAGCAAAAGTTGCTAAAGAACGCAGCAGAATATTCATATAAATGCATAAATCCACTGGTATATAGAGGGGATATATACAATCTGAAGTCTACACCATTGAATGCATCTGTGAGAGACGCTAAGCACCAGAAGATTGCTTAAGAATGCACTACCCATGCAGCAAAAGAGCAGAGAGCATACAAGTACATACTGGTGGCAAAGCTGTTGAATTCAGCAACCCAAGCCAGTGAATCCAGCCATTTGATTGTAATGTAAGATTTCCTCTGCCTCATTTTGTCTTGTTTTGTATATGTATTACCTATGCCCCAACCAAAGCTATTTTCTCCACAGTTTGGTTGCCTTTTACATTCAAGGCAAAGCCAAAGTGCAAAGGGCTTTTTCAGAGAAGACCGTTCTACAAAATATTTTGGAGATATATTTTAGAAATATAAATATTTTTCCCTGACTGGAAAGCTTCTGTAAAACAGTACTGGAAGAGAGGCTTAAACTGAACCCTGAACATGCATATCTCTTTTTATGTCTATATGTTTCATGTTTTTGTGCCGACAACGTGCTGACACATTAAAACTTGCTTATTTTTGATTTGATGACTGTATTAACAAGAGGATTTTGAACCACAGTGTTAAGCAGTATTAGTTAGAGGTGCTTCCTCAGTTATTTGGTCACCTAAGTCATGCCCTGGGGATTAAATGCCTTCAAGGGGTGCCAGGCTGAATTGAATACTGGGTGCTTTTCTACAGACTGGCTAAAGGGCAGACATTCCAGTTAATGTAGCAGGTAACGGAGCCACTGGTGGTTTTGATTTTCATCTTTCAGTCTCAATATGGGAGACTGCAACCTCAAGGGGCTTATAGCTAAATTTTTAACGTTGTGTATCAGACCTCCTTTTTAATGACAGCCATAACTCAAACTTGAGCATTCTGGCCTTTTCTAGGCAACGTTTCATAATATTTAGATGCTATCTACTGGGGCAGCACATTGCTGAACCCAGAGTGACCGGTAGTCATGCAGGGATTTGCATCTGTCACCGTAAGTGTCGATGAGTCAGGCGCCTTCCAGACAGACTGGCTCTCAGCCACTGTTTGTCCTTTAGGTGTCCTAGTGACCAAAATGTCTACTTCAAATGAGCAAGATTTTTACAGTAGAGCAGCCTAAACTGAAAAGAAACAATTAGCATGTTGCAAAGAAACAACATATTTTAGGACTGGGAATTAATACAGCAAGTAAACTGAGTAAAAGTCAAAGCTTTTCTTTTTTCCCAGGGTTCTCTTTTGCATACACAAAATACAAGTAGTTAAAAAAATTAAAATAGATCAAGCTGCAACGTCACATTATTCAAAAGTATGTTAGACTGTTTTTTAAACATATAATAGTAAACATATAACATAGAAGACTGAAATTATACCCTTTATCTCTGCAAGCAATAAAAATAGAAACAAAATCAAGAAATGCATAGCCAAACATTTTTAATATCATGCAGTATGTACATGCTGGGTCTTCTCAATAATATTTAACTTTACATAAGCCAGTAATTCATATCTTTCTTAATTTTGTGCAATATTAAATTTCTTTAAATTGTCTCTTCAAGGATTTCTATGACTTCCTCAAGCACTAAAGAAGAGTAGATTGGCTGTTGACATCAGGCTTGAAGGAGCAGGTTTGAAAAGCGTCAGTGGGAGTTATGGCTCCCGATAGCACAAACCCTCAAAATAATCCTTTGTTTATTCTTCACTCAACTAGGAAATATCTGTATCTGGTTCAAACATATAAATAGCTACAGAAGAACACAGACCCGCCTATATAATAAAGACAACTTGAGCACTTGTTGGTGAAGCCAAGGTCATTTGGCATATGATGTACAGTATGCCAACACTTTATATACAGCTACACCTGAAGCACTCAAAATAAAAACAAGAAACAACAAAAAAATGGGAGTTCACAAAGTTAAAGTACAGAATTAGCATGTCAAAATTATACTTCTCCAGGTTAAGCAGCTGAAGCATGAGGATGACGATGGAGTTAAATATAGTGCACTCAGATTTCTATGACATTCATCTCAGACCCTGGCCATTGTGCTACCTTTCTGAATGGACTTTTATAAAGCCTTTTCAGGCAGATGGGAAAAGTGACCACTCGAACAGTCTATCTGAGCTTCTTCTTTCCATTTCTTTGGCACGATCTTGCCCAGGCTGCTGTGCTTCTATTTTAAGCTGCTTTCTTGTATAAAATTATGGCTGATTTCCTGACAGGAAACCTGAAGGTAACAAAAGCACAAAATCGCAAGGTGCGACTAAAACCTGCAGCTATGGCGTAGCACAGATCATTGAAAAGATTTGTTTTCTTGTGCTCCTTCTAAGAAATACAATAACATCAATTTGATAAGAAAATGCTACATATTCTATATTTATAAAGATAAAACTTTAAAAAATGTATGATTTTAAATTTTGTTATTGCTCTTGCTCTTTAGGTAACAATGCCTGTACAGCCTGGACAAAGCATCTGCAATACCTACAATGACTTGTATCCCTTATCAAACAGGTTCAGTTCTAGCTCAGCATACTAGCTTGTCTGCACATATCCTAAGTGGCACATTTTTTAACACAGATCCAAGACATTTAATCTAAGGAATCCATCTTTCAAAAAGGGTTGTGTGACAAGCTCGATCTTTAAAACTGAACACCAACACAGACTACATGAATTTTTACAAGGAGATTAGAAGGACCTTATCTGACATCTGTGATGGATTTTGAGGCAACAAGATATGAACTTATTTTAAATCGAGGGGAAAAAAAAGCTAAGGTTTATGGTTGCCGTCTCAGTTTCAAAGAAGACATTAAACGTAATTTAAGCTAAATCACACAATAAACTTCATACTCAAAATAAAATCTTTGATATAGTGCACTATTGCCACAGAGAAGGAATGAAATTCACTGAAGAGGTTATCACCGAGGCCCCTTGCACAAAACATATGTTACTCAGAGGTCCTGTTCACAGCATTTCCCACAATGGCACTTCTACAAAAAATAATATATTTTCTTTGCTGTTAAATATACTTACCCTGCATTGCATAAAAACATTAGCTTATTAAGCCTATTAGCTTCCCTTAACTCATAAACCTTAAATTTCTCTCATTAAACTATTTTTATAACACTCCAATACTCCATGAAAAAAATGCCAAAAAAGGTTTTACCCGATAATACACTTTTAAAACACAAACTTGCACATGACAAAATATGCAGAGTAGTAACTGTTTTACAGTGCCTTATTTTGTGGCCCACATCCCTATTCACTTTCTGTTCTCTTCTAAATGTTAACCACTGATTATTGAACCAATTACCAACAGTAATTTCCCCTAGTTTTCATAATTGTACATAAAAATTGTAATAGGGGTTATGACTGCTTTCTGTTAATTATGCTGCTGTAAAATTGAGTGATTCTCACTGAGTAACACCTGTATCACAATTTCAAGTGACAAACATTGCTACTGCTATTAATAATACAACAGAAAAAACTATTTTGTTCACAAATAAAATATTTGCCAACTAAATCAACAACTACTTCATTAGCTACCCTCCCGATCTGAAATTGCCCACTGCGATTTTATGCCTTGGCTCACAGCAACAGCCTCTGTCCCCACACAGGAAGAACAGGAAGTGCAGACAGGCTCCTTTGACCCACCCACTCACTGAGCCATTCAAGCACTAAACACCCGTGACATCTGCATCCCACAAATGAACCAGTGCTCGGAGTAAACTCCTTCTTTGAGCTACTCAGGAGCCCTCCTAAATTCTCTTTAAAAAACAATTTGCTTCTGGTTTAATTTTGCCATATACAACAGAACTGCTTTGTAAATTAAATTTCCCATTTTTCATTACATTGCACAAGTGGATGAGGGAAAAAATGGAAATGATGAGTCATGTATCAAAAGACCAAATGTTTCCAGAGACCAGTTTTTGGTTATCCCCTGAGAAATATATGAGATGAGATGGCAGCTGAGGTTCACATTTCCCAGTGGTTTATGTTTCCGTGCATTTGGACATTTTCAAAATCTCTGCAAGATAAGAGTCTTCAGGCCTTGGGGCCCAAGATCAGCCACAGGGGAAGCTGTCAGCTCCTAGAAGGTTTCAATAAAGCCTGTGGGTTACATGAAATGTGCGTTCATCACTGGAACACTGAGATCAAGTGAGTATCCGTATATAGTAGAAGGATTAGGTCAGGGACATACAGTCCTTGTCCTGAAAAGCTAGTACAGTATGTGTGCAAGGGCTTAGGTTTCTTTAAAGCACCAGCACCTACAAAGCTGGGAGAAATTGTGAAATCAAACCAATTAAGCAAAAAACAAGCCTTGGGATAGGCCCTCCAGGACCTTGATTGGACAGCCCTGTGCTAAGGGTTCCCCATCACCCAAGTTCCCTACTCGAACATTAGCAGGCACCACTGTGACAGTTCTGTTGGGAGTTTTGACTGCAAATCACACACAAACTCCTATTATGTCAATATGATGAAGAACAAATGAGCTACCAAACAGAAGTGAAGGGGAGCGAAGAGCTATTCTGATTAAGTGATGCAGGAGGCTTGCAGCTGATGAAATAATGAAAGCATCTACTGAGACATGGAACAGTGGGATCCCAAAGATTTCTGCTGTTTTCCAGCACAGACAGACTGCAAGAGCGGCCAAGTGCATTGAAATTGAATGGAACAATACTAAAACCTATGAACATTTTAAGTACCACATTCTATAAACTTAATGAGTCGTCCTCATCGGCAAAACATTGTATTGAGCAGTCTATGACGTTTTTCTGCCTTGGTTGACTTCATGCTGAAAAAATGAATGACTCCTGCCACTGAAAAAAATAAGCCTCAAAACTACACACAACTTAGAATGAATTACAGTAAGTGTCATGAAATATTATTTTTGCGAACATGTTTTTACTAGCTTGATATTTTAAAAAATGGAAGGCATCAAATTATTTCTGCCAGCAAACAAATAAAATGTTACATTGCAAATCATTTAAAAAGCATCATGTCTGGCACATTACAGCACTGATGGTAAAAACAAATTATAAGCTTCTGGATAACATTAACCTTTATTTAGTGAAATCAACACATTAATTTGAAAAGTAAGTTAAAAGGTCTTTGTAGGAAACATGCAGACCCACCTGAGACATTTCACTGAGTAGGCTTCCATCACACTTGTAAATATACATATTTACATTTGTAACAAGAAAATAATTAAATAAGTGTGCCACCAAAATTTTAGAAAAATACACTGACTGGTAGTTAAAGGTTTGTCTAGTTCTTACATACATCACTGTGCACTGAAAGTCTATGGAAACCTGTGACTCGATGTTTGCCAGTTACAGAAGCTTGTCTTGAACAGATGAAAAATAATTCAGCTGTTTAATATCATTCCAGTGGGAGAATATGCTTGAGTGTGCACAGACTACATCATATTCTATGTAGGTATTACGCATTTTAAAATCATCAAAATAAATCTCATAAAATGTTTGCTACTAACAGCACAAGTGAAAAATTACTGGACAAACTTGACTTTTAATAGTATGCAACTATTCCATGGCACTTCTAACTTTTTATATTGTGTGCATAAAATGTGCATTGTCTTTGGCTATTTTAATGTTTTTTATAACAAATACAATCCAGGTAAACAGTTATTAACACATAACCAAGTAAAACTCATTTTAAGTGCAACTTGGAGGTATACATAATAATTTAAAGAATACAGAAGACTATTTTAATTCACTATAACACAGAGCAAATTAGCACATTTGGGGAAAAACTGAACACCAAAACAAAATATCACAGAAAAAAATATTCATAAGTGATAGTAATACTAACAGATGCAGGAGAACTGAGAAATACTTCTGTAGCTCCCCTGTTGATTGCAATGTGATACATCCTGCCATTTGGTGACTGTTTTTACAATCTATGGAGGAGAGCAACTAATATTGTAATTACACAAAGTTCTCCCTTAGTGTATCCAAGAATCAGGACTGAGACACACAGTGGGGCTCACGTTATTCCCCACTGCTGCTAAATTTACTCTTCCTCGCATCCCAGCACGTCACATTGAGATTCTGTTACATTTCTCACTAAGGAGAAATACATATCTGAAAGCCAATCACGTCTCCCAGGTCTGCATTTAATCCACCCACCATAACCCCACAACCCTTATCGAAGTCTGTCAAGGTCATCAGATGACAACTAAAAAACTAAAGAGACCCCTCCTAAAAATAATGTAAATATGCAAGTATTCAAACTAACAGAGTTTTTAACCAAGTGTTTAGGTGTTCGTTTATTATCTACATGGCACAGGTTTGGGTTGAAATTTGATTAAACTGTCACCTTCCTCTCATTTGACACTTGTCAAAAAGGAAATGGGGGCTCATGAAATTTTTCTTAAAAGCCCTAGTTGTTTGACTAGTTTTTACACACGTTCTAGGTGCTACAAATAATGATAGCATCCATGTTACTCACAAGAGGATTTTCATGGTCAACATCAGTTTTTTGATTGACCTTTGCCAGGTCACACATCAAACAGAAATTTAAATTAAAAACCAGCGAGCATTTCTGAACAGAGCAGATTGAGAAGCCCCTGGCGAATTCTTCAGGCAAAATCTGAGGTGGTTAGTAAACAAAATGCCCCTTTCCTGGCTAAGATATCCAATATCAGTTGTACTCACATCAGCCCATATAAGATGCCTGTCAACTCTCAAACCATAGATGCAAATATTTCCTCAAATTGTGGGCTAAAGGTTATTTAAATCTGGTATGATACCCCATGTAATGTCTTGAGCTCTGATGAGTTCACTCATGAGGTATTAAAAAATCCAGAAATGAAAATGAAACAAATTCTCTCTACCTCTAAAAAAGAACACTAAACAGCTGAGAAGAGGTAGAATTCAATATAAAACAATTTTATGAACGCAGCTTTATTCAGCAATAGCTGTAGAGTCTGCTGCCACCTAGTGAAAGCGCCGAAACGTCATCTCAGCTGCAAGAATTGATCTGTTTCTAATTTATCAGCAAACTGATATTTTTGTTGTGACCTGAGGCAGAGGTCAAGCACATATGCTCCATATGCCAATAATAAATGACCTTTCAAAAACACTTCATTTCACATTAGATAAAAAATTTACAGTAACATTTTCAATCATCACTTTTTAATGTTATAAAATATTCCCATGATACTAATTTTAATTTTCATTCCGCTTTTTGTTCTTTCCTTACTCAGAGAATGATAATACACTCTAGCTCCAAGGCACTAGAAAATGTCACCTTTCACCTTAATAAATTTATAACTTAATGAACTTCTCTCATGTCATTTTACCAAAATGTTGATTTAATTCTACAACACACTCTTAAGTCATTCTTATTCATACTGCTATTTGATTCTAGACTAGTTCCAATTGTATTTGCCTGACTAGAAGTGATTAATTCCTTGTGTTTCCATGTGCTAAAGTTACAATGTTTTTTGTTAATTTTACAATAAGGCTTCTTTAACTAAATGAATGAATAAATTTTATACGAAACACTGTATAATCAGAGATGTATAATGAGTGAGCATGAACTCTCTTTGACTTCTCTTACAAACAAAAGAGTAATTTGTGTGCATGGGAAACAATAAGCAGCATCATACTCTATACTACCTTTTGGGCAACAAGCAGAAAAAAAGGATGATTTTTATCGAGACAATGAAGTCTTTTGTTAATTTATACAGTAGGATTTTAAACATGTAAAACTTTTTTAAAAAGGTTAAACTTTTCAAGGGTAACTGAAATAAGAGAATACATATGCCATGATACAGGATTCACTACCTCTTTAGCTGAGGCACAGAAAACTAAATATAAAATTAACTTAGCTGGACTATCCTCTGAATAAAACTCACTGTATGTGTATATAGAGTACACTGCCCACTAGATGGAGCTACTGTCTTAATGATTGAACAAAAAGTATCAACTGTGGTAAAACACACAACTTGCCAAGTACAGCCTTCCCTCCAATTAAAAGTACAAAGAAAGTTCACTTTTCAGTGAAGGAGCTTCTGCTCTACCCTGATCTCAGACAGTCCTTAGGATTTGTTCTTGGTGTGAGTCAGGTCACAAACTCAATTAGCACAAGTGCACTGCTGGGGAATGGACTGTACAGTAGGTGCACAGAAACACAGTTCAAGTCTTATCCTAATTAAAATACTGGGCAAGTCCATAAATTAAAACACAGATTAAAAATAAAAGCTTGCAGCACACCACTTCATTCTTGATGGATTAAAAAAACACCACAGCACAGAAAAAATGGTACAGGACATGAGCACGCTGTCTCGGCTGTCTCTGATGATCCTAACAAGTCAAATGTCTAATTATAACGACAATAATAAAAAAGCTTTTTTTAATAAAGCTTTTAGCTTTATGCACTCACGATGATGGCAGTTATCAAGACAGGCCTTGGACCACCACCTCTTCATATGAACTTAAGTATAGATTTGAATACAGTTTCCAGTTCTGCAATCACACTAATTAGCCCTACCTGAACTGTGTTCAGGTCTTTAGTTTGGATGATTAGAGTGACGTCATTAAGATCTTCCGAAGAAAGCATCAAGCATATTATTGTAGGCACAGAAGACCACTGGTGCTAGAGCATACTGTGACTTGTGATTTACCAGTTAAATGATGTTAAATTATATCTATCAGACTGAAATAAACATTTCTGCGTGTTTTTTGTCTCCCTTTAAAAGTTTGATTTTGATAAGGAAAGTCATATTTCACAAAATCAGATGCAAGATGTGTAAGGGAGAAAGAAACGAATTCCACTTTTCTGAAAGATACCGAAAACACTTTTTTTAAAGAAATGGGCATCAGATGACAACTAAAAAACTAAAGAGACCCCTCCTAAAAATAATGTAAATATGCAAGTATTCAAACTAACAGAGTTTTTAACCAAGTGTTTAGGTGTTCGTTTATTATCTACATGGCACAGGTTTGGGTTGAAATTTGATTAAACTGTCACCTTCCTCTCATTTGACACTTGTCAAAAAGGAAATGGGGGCTCATGAAATTTTTCTTAAAAGCCCTAGTTGTTTGACTAGTTTTTACACACGTTCTAGGTGCTACAAATAATGATAGCATCCATGTTACTCACAAGAGGATTTTCATGGTCAACATCAGTTTTTTGATTGACCTTTGCCAGGTCACACATCAAACAGAAATTTAAATTAAAAACCAGCGAGCATTTCTGAACAGAGCAGATTGAGAAGCCCCTGGCGAATTCTTCAGGCAAAATCTGAGGTGGTTAGTAAACAAAATGCCCCTTTCCTGGCTAAGATATCCAATATCAGTTGTACTCACATCAGCCCATATAAGATGCCTGTCAACTCTCAAACCATAGATGCAAATATTTCCTCAAATTGTGGGCTAAAGGTTATTTAAATCTGGTATGATACCCCATGTAATGTCTTGAGCTCTGATGAGTTCACTCATGAGGTATTAAAAAATCCAGAAATGAAAATGAAACAAATTCTCTCTACCTCTAAAAAAGAACACTAAACAGCTGAGAAGAGGTAGAATTCAATATAAAACAATTTTATGAACGCAGCTTTATTCAGCAATAGCTGTAGAGTCTGCTGCCACCTAGTGAAAGCGCCGAAACGTCATCTCAGCTGCAAGAATTGATCTGTTTCTAATTTATCAGCAAACTGATATTTTTGTTGTGACCTGAGGCAGAGGTCAAGCACATATGCTCCATATGCCAATAATAAATGACCTTTCAAAAACACTTCATTTCACATTAGATAAAAAATTTACAGTAACATTTTCAATCATCACTTTTTAATGTTATAAAATATTCCCATGATACTAATTTTAATTTTCATTCCGCTTTTTGTTCTTTCCTTACTCAGAGAATGATAATACACTCTAGCTCCAAGGCACTAGAAAATGTCACCTTTCACCTTAATAAATTTATAACTTAATGAACTTCTCTCATGTCATTTTACCAAAATGTTGATTTAATTCTACAACACACTCTTAAGTCATTCTTATTCATACTGCTATTTGATTCTAGACTAGTTCCAATTGTATTTGCCTGACTAGAAGTGATTAATTCCTTGTGTTTCCATGTGCTAAAGTTACAATGTTTTTTGTTAATTTTACAATAAGGCTTCTTTAACTAAATGAATGAATAAATTTTATACGAAACACTGTATAATCAGAGATGTATAATGAGTGAGCATGAACTCTCTTTGACTTCTCTTACAAACAAAAGAGTAATTTGTGTGCATGGGAAACAATAAGCAGCATCATACTCTATACTACCTTTTGGGCAACAAGCAGAAAAAAAGGATGATTTTTATCGAGACAATGAAGTCTTTTGTTAATTTATACAGTAGGATTTTAAACATGTAAAACTTTTTTAAAAAGGTTAAACTTTTCAAGGGTAACTGAAATAAGAGAATACATATGCCATGATACAGGATTCACTACCTCTTTAGCTGAGGCACAGAAAACTAAATATAAAATTAACTTAGCTGGACTATCCTCTGAATAAAACTCACTGTATGTGTATATAGAGTACACTGCCCACTAGATGGAGCTACTGTCTTAATGATTGAACAAAAAGTATCAACTGTGGTAAAACACACAACTTGCCAAGTACAGCCTTCCCTCCAATTAAAAGTACAAAGAAAGTTCACTTTTCAGTGAAGGAGCTTCTGCTCTACCCTGATCTCAGACAGTCCTTAGGATTTGTTCTTGGTGTGAGTCAGGTCACAAACTCAATTAGCACAAGTGCACTGCTGGGGAATGGACTGTACAGTAGGTGCACAGAAACACAGTTCAAGTCTTATCCTAATTAAAATACTGGGCAAGTCCATAAATTAAAACACAGATTAAAAATAAAAGCTTGCAGCACACCACTTCATTCTTGATGGATTAAAAAAACACCACAGCACAGAAAAAATGGTACAGGACATGAGCACGCTGTCTCGGCTGTCTCTGATGATCCTAACAAGTCAAATGTCTAATTATAACGACAATAATAAAAAAGCTTTTTTTAATAAAGCTTTTAGCTTTATGCACTCACGATGATGGCAGTTATCAAGACAGGCCTTGGACCACCACCTCTTCATATGAACTTAAGTATAGATTTGAATACAGTTTCCAGTTCTGCAATCACACTAATTAGCCCTACCTGAACTGTGTTCAGGTCTTTAGTTTGGATGATTAGAGTGACGTCATTAAGATCTTCCGAAGAAAGCATCAAGCATATTATTGTAGGCACAGAAGACCACTGGTGCTAGAGCATACTGTGACTTGTGATTTACCAGTTAAATGATGTTAAATTATATCTATCAGACTGAAATAAACATTTCTGCGTGTTTTTTGTCTCCCTTTAAAAGTTTGATTTTGATAAGGAAAGTCATATTTCACAAAATCAGATGCAAGATGTGTAAGGGAGAAAGAAACGAATTCCACTTTTCTGAAAGATACCGAAAACACTTTTTTTAAAGAAATGGGCATTTATTTTCATTCATCATACTAGAGTGATCATTTCCCAAGAAACAAAAAGAAGATATCCATATTGCAAATAAATTCAGTTGACACTGACATTTTAATTCAAGACTTGCTACTTTACAAAAAATATATACTCTTATTACTATATCTTATATTTAGAGGTAACAATAAATACATCTGCAAACCTTTTCAGTAATTGCTTGAATATCATTCTACAACCTAGAAATAAGAATTGTTTCCTGCCATGAGCCTGTCATTATGCCAAGAAGCATAGATTGTGTTTTAACTACTGCACCATAGAAACTTTGAGTAAGGTCCTGGAAACGAATTCAAAAAAGGCTGAGCTGCACAAACATCACAATTCAATGCTGGCTTGATGAGGAAGGCTTCATGTTAAAAAGTGAAAGAAATGTTAATGGCAGAATCCATCGCAACCTCATATTATACTCGGAAAGAGGCTTCTTTCTGGTGTAAAAGCCAGAAAACGACTCCCACGACTAAGAAAGCAGTGGTGCAGCATATGCCCAGTCAGCAAATGGCAACACTTCCTACTGCTGTTTTCTTTTGGTGGAAGTTGAACAAAATCTTCCACAACTGACAAAGAAAAACATATCCTATCCAACACAGAAGCAAATAATCCAAAAATGAATTATGTATGTTGCTAAATGCAGAACCAAGAATACTTACAGCAAGACCAACCTTGGGAAAGCAGTTTTTTTTAATTGCTCGTCCTTTTCAGATTTTAAAATACATTTGGCACTGCCAGCAAACACAACTATGCTCACTGTTACAACCACCACACTATCCCTGAACCAGTGACAACATACAGTACATGCACCCGCCAAAGGTTGCATTTTCAAGACACCTGTTTTGTCTGCATATACTGTAAGGTCTTATCCTATAAAAGAGCACTAAACAGACTTTGCAAGGACATGACATGCCCCGGGGGTCAGTGGTGTATAGTAAGACCAGAACTATGCAGTCAGCCTCACCCTAACACCAGGATTCTCAACCAGCTCTGTGCCACCTCCTGGGAGCTGCTGCCCACGATTAAAAACAGCACTGCTCGAGTCTGAGGGGGCAATTATCTGTGCTGTGTGAGAACTGGCCTTCATGACACCACAGACATGTACTACACAAACCAAAGATTTGAAACAATAGTTGCAAATCATGGCTTTTAAATCAAAAATATTTATCTACATGAATGCAAACATTAAAAAATAGATGAAAAACCAGTAAAGTTTAAGCTGGGTTTGATTCAACATGCACATAATAAATGCATTAGTAATATCCAACAAACACCCAAAGAAGGTTATCAAGCTCCATTTATAAACATCCATTTAGGCAGAAACTGAACGGTTATTACAATGTTCTGTTAAATGACTTCAGGATATCTCCTGGGAATGTCCATGAAGAATTTTGCACACATGATAAAGAATGAAAAAGCTTTTTAAATACAAAAGGAAATTCAAATATCTTAAATCTCAAAAACAGTTTTGTGCACAACATAGTAGAAAACAAGTTGAACAGAAAGCTTCAAATTGTAACCCACTAAGAAAATGGTGAAGAAGGAAGAATAGAATACAGACATGACTTCCATGGTTTGCATGGCCAAACTTTCAGTATGTAGCAGAGGTGAGGAATCCTGCTCTTTTAGGGCCAGCGAGTCTCTTCACATAAACAGCACCCAAAGAGCTGGGAGAAGTTATTAAATTGCTCACATTATGCCAATAAAGAGCTGACTGAGGTTGTTTGGAGAGGAGTTGATAAAGGACCAGGTTTATATAGTGGACCTATGAGTTCTTTAGTGGACTGTGGGGTAAAAATAGAAGCATGGCTATACTCATATATAGCCTATGCTCTGATAATAATGTCAACAAAACAGTTTACACCATTTTGGATGATGAAATGACAATCCATTAAATCAAAAATGAATGTGTTCAATCAGCCTTGTACAATTGAATTGTTTCAATTGGAAAACTAGAAGGACATTCATACACATTACAAAACAAAAAAAAACACTACAGCATAAATTATATTAGCAATAGTCAAAACATTGTCAGCAAAGATCTTTATAGTGTAGAAACTACAGATCTCCAAAAGTGTTTGTAAAGGTACTTCAAATTAGCCAGGGTCAGTCTTCACTCAGCACAAGGAAAATATAATAAGTAAAATTAGGACACGCATAACCCAATATAAAATTTAGCTAAACTGCTGAAAACAGCTGAAGGATGTTTTGATTGAAAATGCATTAACACTTTTATTAAAAACATCTCTGTACATGACATCAAGCACAGACGATGCTGCCGCAATGTTAAAAAACATAAAACTGTCAGAGCTCCAAGCACAGAAACTGCCAGTTAACTCAAGTTCAGTGCAGTTACTTTACAGACAACACCACAAAACTTTATTATTTTTTGCTGTCTGTTCCAGATAATGTACTAAATTTTAGTTTTGAAAGCCTAAAATAAAGTGAACAAGGAGGCAAAGCTTCTCATATGGCTCACCATATGGCTGAAAGGAAGGCTAGTGATCACATTTTTTTTTAAATACTGATGAACTCCACTGTTGGCACTCAGATAAGTACAGTATATAGAGTAGACAGTTACTGGACTGAATAAATCTCTTTTGCAGAAGAAAGTACCACACAAACAAGAAAAGAACAATAGGACAAAGAGCATAAAATGATAAAAATGTATAAATAAAAAAGAAAAGCTGCAATTTGTATTTGTAAATTCTTTTTATTCTATATAGTTAGCAAGGCTTCAGTCAACTCTCAGACCTTACCAACAAAGGTAATGCAGAAGAAACAGCAAACATACAGTAACACAGCCTAAGAAGATGACTACTCAGCAAAAACTGTAACATGACTGCAGAACATGAGCTATGATTTCAGAAGCATACATTTGGCCCTTCTGAATGTTTTTGGATCTGAAAGAGCTGCAGCTCTTTTACATCAGTACAACTTTTCCTTGTATATTTTAACTTTTTATTTTATTCACTGAAGGATTCAGAGTAGCATACAGATCCATATAACTAAAGTTTCATATATTTCATATGCCTATACAAAGAATTCCCACAGGAACAAGTCCACTGTAGCCTACACCTATTCATATTTTTCTTTGTATCTAAAATAAATTTCAACTTACTATACTGAGAATATCCAAATATACAATTGCATATGCAAACTCCCAATGAATAAACGAGCAGTTTATGGGGTGCATGCTTGCTTTTTGCGATAACTCAGTGATTGACTTTTCTCCTGCGATCTTGGAAGCGCGTTGGAAATCACTCTGTGATTGTTATAGGACTGACTGTCTCTAAAGAATTGCAGAATGTGGAAATTGTAAGAAGTGCTTAGGAAGTTCAATCTACTACAGCATTTTGGCAAAGGGTAAGCCAAGGGCACAAATACTCTGGGGGGAGTAGATATCCAGCACAAAGATAACCTTGCATCAAATGTTTTTAGTGTAAAAGACAAAATAAATACATTTAATTATGTTCCTTTTTCCTTTTTTTCCCCCTTATATTTCCAGGGATTGTTATCTTGCTTCTATTAAAATTAGAAAGACTTTAAAGATTGCATAATTCAGCATGGCAATCACCCAAAAGTATGAAATAAAAAAGTAACATCCATTTACACATGTTTATTGCATGTGTCATGAAATAAGAATGAAGGAAAATGTTAAATATCTAAATAAATGTCGTTTACCCTTTTACAAGTGTAGACAACTATTTTTTCTTCTTAAGATTTAGTTCACAATTCCACAATACACTGCTTATTAACAGTACTGTGTAATGTTTAATTTCTGCAACAATATTTTCTCACGGCTTGAGGGGGGTCTTTCTCTGTTGTGGTCACAGAGATATTTATGGTACAGAACCTCTGTTGTGCATTTGCAGGGCACATTCTTAAAATTATCTTCTAAATAAACACAAGGCTGTTTTCTTACTGTATGTAACCACCCACTTCCCTTCAACTGCATAACTGTCCTTATTATTCTTCTTTATTAAATCTAGAAAATTTATTGACTCCGAAGAAGAATGATAATTACTCACAGTAACAGTGTACAGGATGTAGCTAATGCCTGTTTAATAAAACACATCTGTAAATATATCTAGTAAACTCGTCGAGAATTTGTATAAAACAATACCATTTCAAAATGTCTTTACCGGACTTTTGCTTGTTTTTGTGGGGAGTCTGGTATTTCTGATATTACAAACAAAATTCCCCTTTAGCAGATTTTGTAAGTTAAACCAAAGGTTTGTTATAATTACAATATTTGTATCGTCACTATTATGAAAACCATGGAGCACCAACAAAAGTCTTTGAATCACTGTGAAAGGAAACAGACATTAGTGAGATTAATGGTGAGGGTAAAATGATGCACCTTGATCCTCAGTGCTCTGAAATGGTCCCTGAATTAGCCAACCATTCGTCCTATTGTTTTGGTGATGTAAATGACAGGATGCTTTAAACAACAAACACAGTAAATGAAATCACTGGACAAGCATCATGCAGCTGGTGCTCATCTTGAAATGTACTCTCATTTACAAAGCATTTCTCTGCACTCCCCTATTACGTTCAATAGATGATAAGAAACAGGCTGGCTCACTGGCAGCAACGGTCCAGTGGAGAAACCTTTCCGGATCAAATAGATTATAATAATAATAGATTATTAAATGACATATCAACTGAATTATATTTAAGAGCTATAGTTCTTAAGTAATCTGCCAAACACAAAGTAAAATTGCATTCACTCTTGTTTTAACAAAATGATCAAAATTCCAATAGACAACCAATCCTAAAATGCATATTTAGCAAACTTTTTATTTATTTCACTACTAAAACTGAAAGATAAATTGCCTGTTGGGCAGAGATGTGTAGTGGATCCATCTTGAAGTAACAGACTTACAGGCCTTCAGAAACATTGGCTTCAACAAATCTTTCCTCATCTTTTTGTACAAATGTGCTTTTGAGCCACCACATGTATACCACTCACTTAATGTTTCTGGTGGATCAGAGAACATTAATTCTGTTTTCTTCCTGACAAATATCTGTGGATGAAAATACTGACTACTACTTTTATGGAACTGAAATATCAATTAATGCATATTTCAGGAGCACTTAATACAAGAGTGTGGGAACATCCTGTACATACTTTTTAAATATTTCTAAAGAAATATGAATGTAAACATGGTCAAGTCCTCAATCATATTCATCTTCACAATACAGAGTCAGCTTCTAAGTAAGCACAATTTGTAACAATTCTCGAGATGCTGTGTGGGGAACCCTCAATTCAGATGGAGAAATATAATATTCAGCTTCCCAAATTCTATTGAACTACAAAACCTGCTGCTACAGTATATTCCCTATCAGCCACCCTTTCTAAAAATTAAAAAGATTTTGTTTACGATCTGCAGATAATGTTTGAAGTGCTTTTGAAACTTTTCAGTGAGCATTCAGGGTCTTAAATAATTTAATAGGTGAATTTATAAAATACACCCTGGACAAGACAGCTGCCTTGCACCAGTTGCTTACCAGGTTAGGCTTGAACTCCCATTCAACCTGCACTGAATAAGCAGATTAGAAAATGAATGAATTGATTAATAAACTAGATCAAAAAAGACTGTATATACCACTTCAGGTTGTGTGCTACTATGATTCAGTCACATTTCAACATCCAGAAGGTAAAAATTAGTTCCTAAAAACAATTTCCTCTCTCCCAATACTACAGCTTTTTAAACTCTTCTTACCTAAAATATAAGTACCTTATTTTGTCTGTATAATATTTAATATTTTAGACACGAGTAATATTGAAGATGGAGAGACCAGACATTCAAGTGTACCCACCACACAACTTTCAATACCACAAAGATGACCACAAGGATTTTTATTGGGGTTTATTTACACGTTAAAGTTAAATTAGCAAAATATGTTTTTTTCCCCCCACAGAAATGAGGCTTGAAAAAGGCTCTGTTCTATTTCAGTTTCAGAACAGATAACTCACAGTCACAATCTTATTATTGTATTCTTATAATTCGAATTGTATAATCTTATAAACTATATAAATAAGCTCAAACACTTTTAAAATAACGTGTTTCACAGTTTAACTTAATGCAAAAGAGGTTTACTGTAATTAACAAACAGGTGGCATATATTTTGAATAGTTAAACGTGGCTTAGCAATAAATGTAAAACCAGCTTCCACATATATAAAGTAGCTGTATCTTATGATGCACATGCAACATAGGATCATTTAAGTAGTATGTAATAATTATGAAATGCATAAAGGTGAAATCCAATGAGGATTTCAGAAACAAGCAGAAACACTATGAGTTGGGAACAACACGAGGCTGAAGTGATATAGCAATACTTCTTCACACTCATACATTTATTCAGGATAAGAATGACAAAGCTGTTTTTAACAAGGAGAGTAATTCTGTGTTTTGGGTTATTTTGGGTCAAGGTCGAGCCTTCCTTCTCAGTGAAGCAGGGAGGTTTGTGCTTCAACTCAACAAACAACAGAGACTGGTGGCATTGCCATACAGTATGAGAACACAACCATCCAGAACAGGTTTTCTTTAAAAAAAAACCAATTGGATCTGACTTACAGTACCATTAATTGATGCGATCTATATAAAGCATTTCTGAAATAAAGCCATAGGATTGTAACCACCCCAGACACAAACCATTCTCAACTCTATTATTTGGCAGGCAGTACCACAGCATCAAAACCATCAGGCTCAGAAACATCTTTTATTCCCAAGCGGTACAATATGTGCCTTGAATAGCGAATGGCTAACTGCAAAATGACTTCTCGTCACTACCATCGACTGTTGAATATGGCATGTTTGCACTACATACTGCATATTTTTCTACTATTGTATATTGTAAAGTATATATTGTATGTTGTACTGTGTACCTGAAGGTCCTGTCTTTGCAGTACTCACCTACCTCTTTCACTTATGGCTGTATTCACCTACTGTACAAATACACTGACAGAACAAGCACAATTAACAATTTCAATGTACTTGTTACAAATAGCAAAACTTTGAACTTGAACTCATAGCATTATTATGCAATGACGTAAGAAGTTCTAATTTTGTATTTGGTTTTGTGTTTGATTTTTGTTTTGCACTGGATTTGCCCTTTAAGTACTTTTGGATTTAAAGAATGCAGTCTCAAGCCTGGATAATCTTACATTTGTAAAATTCAAAGAAAAGACAGAGACTGGTAAAGTTTGCAATTCCTGTCAAAATATCTTCATTTTTCAATATCAATTTTTCAAATGAATTCACATTTTCTCATCGCTTCTGGGTGGCAACAATGGCAAATTCTTTATTAATAACCTAATCTTTCCAGATCTGCAGAATCACTTTATTCCTTTTCTTCCCCACTTACAGTATTCCCAGACAAATCACCCCTGCAGGGGCTTTCTAATGTAGACAAATTGACTAGATGTAGCAGAGATATTTACTCATAATGTTGAAGTTCAAGTTTGCTTATTGCCTACCAGGCAGAGGTCACTAGAGCACTATTAAGTAAAACAGCAGCAATTTCTAGCTATCTCCACCAATGACATGGTGACCTCACATGCTTAGGCTTAAAAACAACCCAAATTAACCCACAAAAAAGTTCATTGATGACACTGCAGTTGATTGTTCTTCAGTTATAGTACTGGCATAGGCTTGGATAAAATAATCTAACAAAATTTGGAGTTTAAAGTTAATTAATTTTATACTTGCTTTGTTATTCTAAAATAGACATTTATGCAGGACAAAAGGATACTTATTTCCTTCTGCTGCAAATCCAGACATCCTACAGGAAGTACAGTACACCAAATTGAACTAGTTTTGCCTCTTTGTTTGGTTTGAAATTATTAAGATTGTGACTCTTAACTGCTAAGTTTTCCCTTTATCTTACTTTGCTAGGACAAAAGCTAAGAACATGATTTGCAATAATGGAAAACAATTCAACTAAACCTGGTCTAAATGCTGTAATTTCACATATGGAATATACAGTATGAAGCAAACCTTTCCCTAAATACATTGACACAGTAAATGCAAAGTTATTTACAAGTATTGTATTCTTTTTGAGGGCGGCACAGTCAGCACTGCTTTCTAGCAATGCTGGGGCCCTGGGATCAATTCCAGGCCTGGTGTGCTACCTGAATGGAGTTTGTTCATATATCTGCATGCTCTCCCCATGTTCATATGGGTTTCCTTCGGATGCTCCAGGTTCCTCTTACAGTCAAGACATAATGTACAGGCGGGTTAATGGGCTTCTGGGAAAACTGGCCCGGTGTGAGTGTGTACTGTATGTCTGTGGCTATATCTGTGCGTGCCTTGCAATGGATTGACACACTATCCAGGGAGTATCCTGCCTTGCACCCGTTGCTCGCAGATATTTTGGCTCACCCGTGATCCGGAACTGGATGAAGTGGTTAGTAGATGGATGGATAAATGGTATTTATTTTTACATTGTTTCTGCATTGTACCTCTGAAATGAGCCTGCATAACAGCTTTTAAGTTTCACGACAGAAATGTAAAGGTACACCAGTAACTGGGATACCACAGTTTCCTCACAGACCTGGGAGGTGAAGCAGTGCAGAACACAGTGAAGAACATAAAGTAGAGGTGTCCTGTCCCGGGGGCCTGATGTGTCTTAGAATTATAAAGATCACTACAAAGTACCAGTACTTGAAGAGTTGGAAAAAAAAAGGAGATATTGATCACATTAAATCAATAATGAGTTAGTTGTTCAGATCTAATAAAGAGTGGATTATCTTGTAAAACTCTAGGCAGATTCTTTTGTGCTCAATTATACTGTATACTGCCATATAAAGAAAATAAAGATTTGAATACTGCTACTATTTACAAAGATTTGATATCTCAAACTTGTATTTGCACAAGCAATTTTGTACATCATCACTAGTTGTATACTGTATTTTACAACTTAATATTCAAGGAATATGCATATAGTCAATTTACAGATCTTACGATCCTTGTAACACGTTAACTCACTTCTTATCAGGTATTTACCTACAGACTACAACATATAGTACGAATAAATAAATGAGTTAAACAATTCTTTCTATATGCACTGCATAAGAAAACTCTACACCCCCTTTCACAATTTTCATCCTTTGTTGCCTTATAGCCTGGAATTAAAATGCATACAACTTCAAAGTGAAATTTAGTAAAAAATAATCTAATGACACTTATGCGAGATCGATTCTAAACCATTAGTCAGTGTGAAAAAATGGACATTGGATAATGAACACGGAAATCCCTGATTGAAATTATTGTACATGTTTATTGGTTCTAACAACAAAACTAATATACATTATATGAACTATTTTCAATCCATGAAGCTTTAAAGTACCTTGTCCCCTATTAATTCTTATGAGATTTTCATAAAACTATTAAAAATAAAAATTATGAACATTAGCCCAGAACACTAATCTAAGAATCTACAATGATTGAAACAAAATCAAATTTTTAGTGGCCCACTAGCAAAGTTTACACAAATCAAAAGAAGCTACATTTTACAAGAGGCAGCACTTAGACAATAAAAATGTGACCTCTTACCTGCTCTCAGATCTCAAATCAGAGTAGCTGAAGATCAGAGGATCAGTCCTAAGGCAGAAGGAAGCACAGGGTGATTACATAAGCAGCTTTTTTAAATTAATAAAGGCTATGAGCTGTTTCATGGACAAACTGTCGTTTCTGGCAAACTAGCAGAAATGCAGCAACATGGCATATTAACAAATAGCTGAGGTTCAAAAAGAAAGCAACAAGGTCTGAGACAGAAAAGTACTAAAATACAGCAGAGAAAAGTCCAAGAGTATGCAAAACAGCTTGCATACTCTTGGATCTCAATGAAGACAAAAACAAAAGTAACATTCCTCGATGTGGTAAACCACATACTGTACTACTTTACATACAGCAACTTATAGAAAAGTTGGTAACAATTGAGAATGTTTAAAAGATGTTGAAATATGCTTCGTGGCTGCCATATTGATGTACACAACATATTAACACAATGCAAGATACACAAAGTCCAAATTCTGCTGTTATATTACCATCTTTCCAAAATGGGCAGTGTTTTTTTTTCTCCTCAGCATCTATGACATCTCAAGATCTCTTTGACAAGAGTGAAAGATCAAGCTACCTTGCTTTCAGCTTTATCAATAATTTGTTTCCAACAAACATAGTTGAACAACCTATTAGGGTTATGCTGAAGCAATGTCTTCCATTTTTTAATAAAGGGTGGAGGATGAATATAACATTTAACCTTTCTGTATTTTTCGTGTCATAAATATATCTTATTTTTTCAGAAGCCTTTTGATATTTCCTCATATATATGATATTTTCAAATAAATCACAAGCAGTAGGCATAGGCACAAGGTATTGCATATGTTTGGATTGAGAACTGAATAATGGATAGATAAACTGAGCAGAAATAAGAGATAATTACCACAGGAATCTGAATAAGGACCAATGCTTTCCCAATTTATGTCAATAAACTAGATCCTGGTACTCTTGTAAAGAAGTGAGGTTGACAAGATGGTACCACAATAGGAGATCTGGCAAACAGGACAGAAATTGAGGTAGAATTCAAGACTGGGCCAACCCAGTCAAGTTATGTTTATGTAGATAAGGGATAAGCATTACATGCAGGTAGCAAGAAGAAACTATGTATTTAAAAGAGACTAATAATGTGAGGATATATGGTTTATGTCGAATTTAAATCAAGGGGTATTATGTTAAAACTGTAGTCATTTAGAATACTGTTTACAATGTCAGTCAGTCCGTCCAAAGAAGAGCAGCTACATATATTCTTAGGCTTAGGTTCAGGTTTATTGTCATATGTAGCCAAGTTCAATGAAATGCATGCTTGCATGTTTTCCTCACATGACAAATGACATAACAGATAACATAAAGAAGACAATGTTGACATACAAAATGATATAACAAATGACATCACATTCATGGAGATAGGATAATGGAAATAGCTGCAGCATTCAAACAGGGGTGGTCTGAAAAGTAGTGGCAAATATTTTGAGAGATGTAACCGGGCATAGGAGGACTTCAGGAGTCATATGGCTGTAAAGTGAACCTAGAGATCAGGCCTTTTATACTCCTAAATCTTCTGCCAGAAGGAAGAAGAGAGAAAAGTACATTCCCAGGGTGGGTTTGATCTTTGATTACATGTACAGTATGTACAGTATACTGTATTATGTGCTGTTCTGAGGCGGTGTATGGTGTATGGTAAAGATGGTCTGGATGGAAGGGAGTTCTCTACCAGTGATGACCTCAGCTGTCTCCACCACCTTCTGTAGTTTTCCATTGTCATGAGCATAATTGTCATAACAAACTGTGATGCATCCAGTGAGAATGCTTTCTATAGTTTTTCTGTAGAAATTTGTATTTGTGAAGACATACTATACCAAATATCTGCCGAGTCACCTGAGGAAATAGAAGCACTGGTGTGCTCTCATGATTACTTCGTCTATGTGATTTGACCAGGTCATATATATGGTGATGTGAATGCCCAGGACTTTGAAGCTGCTGACCATCTCCACAGCTGCACCATTGATACAGACAGGGGCATGGCTTTCTCCCTGCTTTCAGAAGTCAACAACCAGCTCCTTAGTTTTGCTGATGTTGAGGGAGAGGTTGCTGTCCTGGCACTACACCACCAGGTCCTTAACCTCTTTCCTGTACTCTGTTTCATCATTATTTGTGATCAGACCTACAATGGTGGTGTCATCAGCAAATTTAAAGATGGAGTTGGAGCTATGTCACACAGAGAGCAGAGCAGGGGACTGAGCACACAGCCCTGGGGGGCTCCTGTGTTGAGGATCAGCGTGGAGGAGATGCTGTTGCCTATTCTCATAGACCCAGTTACAGAGAGAAATAAGAAGACCCAGGTGTGAGAGCTTAGTGACTAACTTGGATGGGATCATAGTATTAAATGCTAAACTACAAACTATGAATACTAATCTGGCGCAGGTGTTTATATTGTCTAGATGAGCCAAAGTGCAATGGAGATGGCATCAGCTATGGACCTATTATGTCTGTACGCAAACTGAAGTGGATCAAGATTGTCTGTGAAGCCAGAGTTAATGTGTGCCATTACCAACCTCTAAAAGCACTTGAATATGATGGATGTGCTACTGGGCGATAACCACTGAGACACATTAACTTTTTTTTCTTGTGTACTGGAATAATGGTGGTCCTCTTACAGCAGGTAGGACTGCTTAAATAGTGAGAGGTTAAATATATCTGTGAAGACCCCAGCCAGGTGGTCTGCGCAGGTCTAGGAACACAGCCAGGTAACTGTCCGGGCCGGCCGTTTTGCAAGTGTTAAAATGTTTAAAGGTTCATCTCATGTTGGCCACAGTGACAGAGAGCACAGAGCCAGCAGGGGCTTAAGGGACTTGCACGGGTGATTTTGTGTTCGCATGTTCAAAAGGTGTTAGTAACTGTGATTCCACTTGGTTTCACTTTAAAATTCATGATGGCCCGGAATCCTTGCCACATATGCCAAGCATCTGAGGTGTTAAGACTGCAGTTCTAGCTTGCTCATACTATACTTGCTCAAGTTTTCTTGTATAGTCACCAGATTTAAAAGCCCAGGATCGGTTTCTGAATGAATTAATTTTGGTTTCTGCTTGGGGAAAACGTGGATTATTTTCATAGGTACACGGGCAACAACATACTGTACAGTATTTCATGATAAAGTCTGCAATGACTATTTTGTTCTCATTCAGGCTGGATGATGCGTCTTTGAACAAGGTCCAGTGCACAGACTCAAACCAGTCTTCTGTCTCCCTGGACCAACACTGTATCATTTTCACTACTGGTTTCTCACGCAAAGATGCAAGGGATGTCTTAATGAGTTACTTCCCCCACAGTTGCAGGCTGAGTATTTAGTGGTTTTCTCTTCCTTTACCACTGCCTGAAACCATAAATGGCTTACAAACTTCAATTTACACACTGAGGAGCTGAGGAGCTGACACTCTACTAGATATTTCTGGACATTTGGTTTCTTTAACTTTTGACGTTTAACCAAATGTGCACCAATACTACCAAACCATTCATGCATGTGTTTTTAATGAAAGGGAAGAGAAAGAAGAAAATCATTTCCAGTGGCAAAAAAGTCAGAGGGACAGCAATGTTTGCATGAAGTACAATAAATCCAAAGCTACAGCAGAAAGGTCCACACTTGCTCTCTGTTGTAATGAACTAAAGGTGGTAGCCTGAAAACAGACTTTGCCAATACACAGACGACTGGATGCTAAAAAAATGATTCCAAGATTTACTTTTTAGGAGTTATTTGACAGGGCTGTTTAGTGTTCACACATACAAATACATACTACCTTCACTAGGCAGGAGTATTCCGAGATGGATTAAATACTCTGAAAACCACAAGTGCCAGGATTTTTTTAAATAGCAAGTTTATTAACATTAATGATAAAATAATAAAAGTAAGTAATCTGGAGTGATGTGGCATTTTGTTTCATACTGATTTTTTTTTTCTTTCAAGCGCAGAGTCAGCCTGTAATTATTTTCCTCTCTGTTGTGGTGAAACCACAGGCAGTAGAATATAGATTCAACATGTTAACATACTTAAATCTTTTTCCATATGATGTTCCCCATACCCAGCATTTTGGTCACAGTGCCCTTATGATCTTCAGTAACAACAACAGGCCACTTTCTAAAGATTTAACAAAATATTAGCAGGCAGAGCATCACACAGGGCCAACCAACTGCTATAATGGCAACCCACTGAAGTTAAGCAGGTGTGAGCCTGGTCAGTACCTGGATGGGAGACCTCCGGGGAAAAACTAAGGTTGTTGCTGGAAGAGGTGTTAGTGGGGCTAGCAGGGGGTGCTCACCCTGTGGTCTATGTGGGTCCTAATGCCCCAGTATAGTGACGGGGACACTATACTGTAAACAGGCGCTGTCCTTCAGATGAGATGTAAAACCAAGGTCCCGACTCTCTGTGGTCATTAAAAATCCCAGGGCGCTTCTCGAAAAGAGTAGGGGTGTAACCCCGGCGTCCTGGCCAAATTTCCCATTGGCCCTTACCAATCATGGCCTCCTAATAATCCCCATCTATGAACTGGCTTCATTACTCTGCTCTCCTCCCCACTGATAGCTGATGTGTGGTGAGCGTTCTTGCGAACTATGGCAGCCGTCACATCATCCAGGTGGTTGCTGCACATTGGTGGTGGTGGAGAGGAGTCCTCATTACCTTTAAAGCGCTTTGGGTGGAGTGTCCAGAAAAGCGCTATATAAGTGTAAGCAATTATTTTTTTAATTATTATTATAATATATTATGGAATTTTGTTTACTCCTATTTATATTCTTTTTTCAGAATTTATTTCTTCCATTTATAAAAAACAAGGGCTAATTTAAAAGGACATTGCTACAGTATATCACTTACTGAAAGTTACGTGAAACTATATAACTGTGGCAAAATATTATCTTTGCCTCATATGACAATATTTCTGAAGCAGTGGCAGAACAACATTTTTTAGAAAGAAAAGAAACAGCAACTAGAATAGTTTGATAATTCTACTCATCGCCAGAGAAAGGCACTATATAACCTTGCCCAGTGCTGCATAATCTAGAAATCACTACACTTTACCCTGAGATATTACAAATTCAAAAGCCTCTAGAACCACAAGACTAGAGCTTGGCAGGAGATGAAAGTGGAAGTATTGAAGCATTACAGCAAGGGTTGACCAAAATTGTAGACCCTGTAAATCTTGCAAGCAATCAGTTAAATGTTTGTTTTTACACAATCAAGACAAAAGAAAGAATCATTATAAATCCCCTTACAAAAATACACAAACCTTCCCTACCCATGTCACTGTTCAAAAGGTTCAGGACAAGAAACGATATGCAGTAGATCAATTAAATTAGTCTGTGCCCCTTATTGGTTTCATCAAAGTAATTTAGATGAGAGTAAAGATGCAGATAAGGAAAGGAAAACTTCAGGAGGCTCTAGCCACCCTCAGTCATTGCCTCCAGGCTTTTCTCATCTGCAAATCTCATACCACAAAAATGAGCCTTCAGACTAGTAGAAAAATAGTACTCATTAGTGGTCAGGTTTTGACTGGACGATTGGGGATTACCACATTTAACATTTAGGAGTACGGGCCTGAGTCACACATGCATTGTCACGAAGTAGCTGAATGCTACTTTGGCCAGCACCCACCTCCTTTTCTGCTTGACAAAGCTCCTCAGCTTTTCTCACCAAATTTCCTCTAATGCTGCCCACAAAGATAATCTTTGGAACCAAAGAGACAATTCTGTTTATTTAGGGTCTCATACCCTCATACAGTGCAGCACATACATTCAGCTTGTTCCAGTTGCAGTTCAGAGTCTACAGTCAAGCTGCCAAAGCTTCAGAGAGCATCTCACCTGTGTGCAGCAACCTTTTAAGTCAAATTATCATAGATGGTGATTGGTCATGACATCAACATGTATAGTGGCCTCCCTATATGGCAGGTTCCTCATTGGTAGATCCCTCTGTCCCTGTCAGTGAATTTCTGATGAGTGACCTTTAGCATGGGTTGTAGTGCAGATGTGTCTCCCCCCTGGGGTTGCACTCAAAAAAGGCGTTGATATGGAGAGTGGAGGTGTCATAATGAGCCGAATTTATGATGGCCTGGTTTGTATCAGCAAACCAGCCCCTCCTGCTTATCAGACTGCAATCTCAGCAGCATTCCCAAAGAGCTGGCCCAAAAGAGTTAAGCAGCCAGGGTCATTTTCCGTTCAAGGCAAGAAAAATATTATTATTTATACTCTTTCTGAACACTTAATTCTAAGCATAATAAGAGCCTGGCTTCTACACTGATAATGGGAATAAGCTGAATTTTAGTGAGATGCTTGTTATAGTCAAACTGTAGAAAAGTCCCTACCACAATGCAAAATGACCTTCTCCTGTTTCTGAAAACAACAGAAAAATAAAATAACGTTTGAACCCCAAGAAAAATTCCAATAACTCCCTAAGAGGATTTTAATAATGGACAGAAAGGTTGTGGCTTATTGCAAATTAATTTACTGTTAAAAGATGGTGGATATAATTAATTAAGAAATACAGGGCTATGCATATTTACAAACTTTTCTAGCTATAAATACTTACTTCACTGTACAAGATAAGGACAAATATTCCTGCTTCGGACCTCCATTCATCAAACAATCCTTGTGTTTATGATTCATTTTCACTATATGGCTGAAGATCAATTGGACACCAATGCACTTCTGAATTTCAATTATTTTTTTCAATGTCACACCTTCTATAAAAATACAACATTAACTGAAAATTTCTCTGCAAAACTGTTATTATTAATAATAAAAGTTCTCCTCAACAAGGACATCTACATTAAAACAAAGAAAAATTTTTAAAATATAAGCCTGCATTCAATTAACATGAAGATGTCCAATAATGTACAGCACTGAAAATGGTGATTAGCATTTAAATAAAGCCAGGACCGGCTAACTGGATCTGTTTCTTCTGCTTTGAGTGAACATGATTAGAGTTACAAGTTTCCAAGAAAAAACGTTAGCCTTTTCTCTTGCTTAAATGGTAAATATCATACAACAACATACAGTATATCTAAGTGCCTTTACTCAAAATCTAAAGTCTTTAAATAACTGAAGCAATCTGATCATTAAAAATTTAGGTTTGGCTACTTTGAATCCGAGACTGCTGATTTCTGCAAGGAATGGCACATATTTGCACTACAGGTTCTAAATAAAAAATTGTGGACAAAAGATTTAATGGGTCATTCAACAAGGCCCAAATGGTCTCATTAAAACAGTAGGACCATTTCTTATAGAAGAACCGGTATTCTTTTCATTCCTCATATAAAAAGTGTTTTTTTTTTTTAGATTTTCAGTTGAACCCCCTGAGTTTTACACCATTATTTATAATGACATTACTGGCAAAGTACCACATTTTTTATATGTGGTGAGATTTGAGTTACTAGACAGTCACACCTGTAAAAATCTACCTGCTCATTATATCAAAATGCCTTTTCGGCAGCTTCAGCAGTCATCTGCACGGCTCATTGAGTTGTATGGTTTTGGAAAATAAGTATCCAGTCCATGTGTCTTAAATTATTTAGAAATGTTAACTGCCATTCGACATCCCAAATGAGTCAGTTTTGCTGTTGCATATAATTCTGGACCACATGTTGTAAGGGTCACACCAGCAGAGAATCATAATATCACACGGGCTTTACAGCAGCTCTTGTTAATTATTCCCTGAAAGAAGGAAATATCGCTTAAATTGATTTGACGAATTAAGAAAAATAGAAGTTACTACTGGGCATATTTTGTAACAGAGTTCAAAGATGGAAAAATGTACAGAGTTCCAGGCACAGCTAAAAGTGATATTGGAAAATCCAGAAAAGCATATTGCTATAAAACAATGCCAAATAGTTTTGCAGTTCTATAACGATAAAAGCAGAACTTAACAATTAAGTCAAAACTAACAGGTGATTAACCATGCTAAAGACAGTAAACTAAATTAATGTTTCACACAAAGATTTTACAAAAGAAGATATCAATAACATTTCTTATGCTGTAGAATGAGCTCTTTCACTATTTTAGTATTAAGGACACTGAGAAACTCCAGGGGCTAGAAAAGCCTAAATCTAATAAATATCAGGGGCCTGAAGGCATTTCCCCAGCTGGACTCAAGGAAATGAGTAATGTTCTAAATTGCATGTGGGGGTAAGTGCTCTGTGATGGACTGGCATCCTGTCCAGGGTGTAGTGTTGCCTTGTGCCCTATTGCTCCAGGATATGCTCTGTTTTACCACAAGTCACAGATGACAATAGGATGATTGGGATGTTATTCATGGACTCATAAGGTACCACAAAACAGCAGAAATGTAAAATTAAACACACAAATTAACAGTCTTACATCTGGTACTGGTAACATTATAGAAACAACATTGAGGACTCAACTAAAATATTTATAAAAAAATGAATGGAAGATCTTGCTTGACTTGATTAGTATTAATTGAGAAGTAACAAAGACAGCTCAAGATCTAAAGCATAAAAAGTATAGACTGAGAACCAAATAACACACTTAATGCTAATTTAAAGGATATACCTCTAATTAGTTAGTTAGAGTTAGATAATACTTTATTGATCCCGTAGGGAAATTGATGTGTTACAGCAGTCCAGCCCAAGACAAGCAAAAACAGACAACAGAATAGTTATAAAACAAAAGACAACAAAATAAATAAAAATAAATAAATACAAAAGTGTGTGCAAAATGTGATGATCATAGTCACTGTAAAAACAATAAAATATGTGCAAAACGTGCATAGGTTTATACAGACTGATTGTCCAAAAAGTACAATGGAGCAAACACGCTGTCCATAGACGAGCAAATGAAGGGCTAACAGTCCTAGCCTAGGGCAGCTTTATACACCCTGACAGCCGCCGGGAGGAAAGACCTGTGGAAATGTTCCCTTGAACACCGTAGCTGGAGCATTCTGTTGCTAAAAGTGCTCCGCTGCCCAGTAACAGTCCCATGAAGCGGATGAGAGGTGTTGTTCATGATGGCTGTGAACTTGGTCAGCATTCTCCTCTCAGCCACCACCTCCATGGGGTCAAGGCTCATCCCCAACACAGTGCCAGCCTTCTTGATAAGTTTATTGTGCCTATTTGCATCTTTTGTCATGATGCTGCTGCCCCAGTACACTACAGTGTAGAAGATGGCCTCCGCCGCCACCACTGATTCATAAAAAATGTGTAGCAGTGTTCCACACACATCAAAGAACCAGAGTCTCCTAAGAAAATAGAGTTGGCTCTGACCTTTCTTGTACAGGGCGTCCGTGTTACCAGACCACTCCAGCTTATCATCCAGGTGTACCCCTAAGTACTTGTAGGAATGTACGCCCTCTATGTCCTCACCCTGGATGGAAACAGGGTTCAGCGGAGACTTATTCCTCTGAAAGTCCATGACAATTTCTTTGGTCTTGCTGGTGTTAAGCTGGAGATGGTTAAGATGACACCACTCCACAAAGTTGGTAATCAATAATTAGGTAGATGTAAGCAAAGATATACTGCAAGAATCGATGATATGCCTGTTGCTCTTCCTTATCTATATAAAATATTTAAATTATGGGAGTGGCTAACTGAGGGAATTTAGAAAAAAAGATGTAATAACAAAGATTGGAGAGGCACTCAGCAAATTTAACACTGATAGGCACACACACTATATGTAATAATTAAGTACGAAAATGCATACGGTATACACACTGCATCAGTGATTCTGAGCTGAAGAAAGCTAAGCATGAATAGAACCTGAGTGCAGTATAATGATTTTTCAATAAACCTAAGGGATACCAAATTAGAAACAGGGACACAGTTAAATGTTTAACAGCTTATACAGTATGACAGAATTAAGCAGTACCACTGCAGAAAATAAAGGATGACACGTCTGGGATTACATCGCGAGAAAGTATGCCATAACTGCTTGTTTACTTTTGATCCAGGAGAGCAAGATGGGTTAAAGTACAGATTAAAAGACATATACAAAGAAACAAATGAGAAAAGAACAGAATAAAATGATACTTAAAAAAAAACAGGAAACTCAGTATAGTTAACATCATTGCTGCAACACAGACTGGACAAAAAACTTAATCACTGCAGTGCCAAAGAAGATACATTTTAGCAATGTCCTACCCTGCCACCCCTGTTCTGCAGGTAAGTATAACCCACACAGGAAGCAACGTACTGTAACTTGTAAGTGTGGAGACACTACAACCCAGAATGGTGAACATTTTAGAAAAAAATACCATTCAAGTATTACTTTCCAAGGAATACTAATTCCACTCACTCTAATCCTCTATATTTCTATTTATCATATTTTTCAACATTTCAAAAATCTAAAAAAAACAGGTAATGTAAATAATAACCATAAAGAAAAAATCATCACAGCTTGGTCCTGTATTTGCTTATTTACATTTTACTTAGAATCTATCTAATCATTTTAGTGATACTACCTTGATTATGTGCAGTTTTTGATCTATGAAGTCTGCACAAATGTAAATCTATATCTGTACATCAGGAAAAACTTCACATTAATCAAATTATTAGTTCAGCGAAATCACTGGGAGTTCAGCTGCAGTGAACAGCAGCTTTGCACTGGGGTCAAAAGAAATATAGGGATCCACTGGGACTGGGAAGCCCTACTTTTAGCAATGTCAGCTTCAAGAGCATCCAATTAGGACACACATGTTGCGGTTTGAATTCAGTCAAAACAATTGAAATTAAAGTATATTTTAAAATTGAATGTCAAAACATTATTGCCTAGCTTTTTAAATATTCCTCTCGGAAGCACACAGTTTTATAAAACAATTGAAGACTCAAGCTACTGTGCTGTCATGTCAATGGGTGAAGGGTCAAAAATGTCTAAATCACCTTGCTGAGCAGACAGACAAGGATATTATGACAGATGTCAGGGAAATTCTAAGGGGCACTCTATGAAGATAATTTGTATAATGTATGACCAGGGATATTTAACTACAACTCCACTTGAACTGGCTCACTCTTCTTTATTTATGATGGAAATAATGTCAGCAGATTGAATTCTTATGTTTACAGAAATATTCTACTTGTAGAAAATACATTTCTTTCTTACTGGGCAGTGCCTCACCATGCAGCATGACAAACAGCTAAAACATATGTACACTGCAAACTGGAGATCATCAGAAGACAAAAAACAAGTTAATCTTTAGATGTAAATCCAATCTTATGTAGTTTTTCTAACTATAAAACATAAAAGAACAAGAGGCGAGTGGTGTAGTCTAACACATTTAAAAATGTAGCTGTGTCTGCATGCATAGGCTGCAAAAGAACAGATACAGGTTGATTCCTTGCCCAATATTTACATTGGTGAGACAGGAAGGAGACTGGGGGACCGATTCAGGGAACATGTCAGGGCTGTGAGGATCAAAGCTCTCTCCAAGCCCATAGTTTCTCATTTCACCTCCCACGGCTATGATCATCACGATCTCTCCATCTGCGTTCTCAAAGAGGGGTTTCAGAACTTCCTAAGGCAGAAAGACATCCAAAACCAAAATTATCCTGAAACTAGGATCACACCTTCCCCCTTATCTTAACAACAGACTTGCTTCCTTCTAATCCTCTCTATTCATGCAGGATTCATACTGTACCTCTCTTCACCTCTCTTGACTTTGCACCTCCTGAGTATCAATACTGCTTCTCTCCTGCTCCTGCCTCCTCTCCAGTCTTGTGTTTTATTCTCCTATGCTTTTTCTACTGCTTGTTTTCCTCTCTCCCTCACACATTAAGAAGGCTCCACAGCCAAAACATTGTTTCTTATCAGCATGAAATAAACTGTTGCCTGTTCCTTTGCAGCCTACACATGCTGATGCAACCACCTATAGTGGATCCGTAATTATTTGGACAGTGACACAATTTTTGTTGTTTTGGCTCTGTACTGAAGCACAATGGATCTGAAATGAAACAATGACTATGAGGTTAAAGTGCAGAATGGCAGCTTCAATTTGGTCGACTAAAATGGGACAACTATGTATAAAAAGGGCTGTTGATTCCTACATGGATCACCTAATATAGACGTAAATACCCTGAAATTAAAGAATCCACTCTTATGATAATGCATCAGATATGTCTGGGAAACACAAAGCCCAGCAAAAAAGAAGTGAAATCCAATACTTTATTGTGGTGAACATTCATGAAATGTGGTTGGTAAAAAGGCACCAGAATGCCGTATTGATGCCAGATCATTTTTCAGGATTCGTACAGGACTATACTACTGTACTTCTTCTCTTCTTCTTCATATCACTGGGATATACATTCTATCAAAATTTAGGGAAGAATGTCAGTTGTCAAAACATTGTCAGATACAAGGTGGTCAGCAAGACATAAGAATTCTAGAATGAAAGGACATATGCAGATAAAGAAAGCTCACGAAACAATAGTCCACCTTCAGAAAGCAGACATGTCCATAAGGTTTAGCAGTCAAACAGATCACATAGAAACAGAAACTCTGATTTGTGAGATGCAGACGTCATTGAACTGGTGGTTAAATTCTTGTAATTGCTGAAGTCATTTCTTCAAACCCTTTCTAATGAAGCATGTACTGTACACTTAACAGTTGTCCAGATTTGAAAACACAAAATCTAAAGCGCTAGGAGACAACAACTGCTTTATAGGATGTCTAGGTCACTTTGCAGTGCATCTTCAAGACAGATTTCATACTGAGACTTTCTTAAAAATTGTGGATAAGCCTTGGAGCATACGTTAAGTTCTTTCTGAGAGGAAATGATTCTCTTTACTGGATTTGGAAACAAGAAGACTGCTTTGAAACATTTTGCCTCATTACACACCTGTGAAATTCAAACTTCCAAATATTGCCACAGCTTTGTATATTTAACTTTCCTTGACTTGCAAAAAAAAACCCGGTGAATGGTCATTCTCTTGTAATGGGACTCATGAAGAATGAAAGGAGGGCCACCATGGGCCTGAATCATCTCAATTGCCTGACTATCATGTCTACAGAATGTGAGTTTGGAGAAAACTGTTCTAGAGTTTCCAAGGCAGAGATCAAGCAAGAGAAGATATTGAAGTGGGGAGTCAGTTTTTATAGGTTATTATTTATATCGTACTGCACCTAACTGTAATAGAGTACCAACACAATGTAAATTACCATTGTAAAATGTTTTTTTTATTTTGTTATGGGAACTGATATTTTAATACTTGGGGTTCAGATCACACAGATGCTATTGATCTTTTGTTAGGTCAGGAACATATATAAAACACTTTAACTTTTATCTCCACCAGTCTCAATGTTGTAAAAAAAACAACATTTGGGAATCCACTTGCACTAACACTGCACATACTGTACCTGAATGACATACTACAGTATTGTCTTGCTTATATAACTTTACCAGGTATGAAGCAAGTGCACTGGGTGAGAAAAGGGGCTTCTTGGGCTCTTTTGACCTAGGAACAAATATATCCAAATCAAGCCTTGAGTACTGTACTTATCATTTCATGTTCACAAACACAAATGGCTTCACCATAAATTAAAAATAACATTTCTGACTGGTCCAATATTTTTGGAGGGCACTGTAAGTACCACATGATTGTGATGAGAATTTCTGGTCTTTAGTCAACACCACACCACATGTTGGAAAGATTTAGGATTCTCCCCCAAATATAATTTTAGCTTTCCTATCCAGGTACGTTCATGGCCAACTGTTTAATACAAAATGATCTCATGTGTATCTAATAATAAAATGTTTTAAAGCAATAATTCCAAATGCTTTTCTTAATTAACAGATACAGGTTTAACATATGATTATTCTTTCAATTTATAACAAATGCTTAAAAACACTGACTTCCCGTTCAGTAGTCTTCAGTTTAGGGCACAACACATATGGGTAAGTGAAATTATGTTTTTATTTACTTCATTAAGATGAAAGATGGTAAAGCAACTTACTCTGAAAGGGAGTTAGTAATAAAGAAAAGGTCAAGAAAAGTTAAGACTGAGCTGAATTTTTTCCAAGATGCTCTGACTGTGCAGTCCAAGATCCACTGCTTACATGCAAAACTAGTTCAAGTTGGTGAGAGTCAAGTGTAATTATTTGTTTTGACCTTCAAAGTGTATACATCATATGTTAGTATAACGTTTTAATGCAATAATTTGCATTATTAGCCAACTTGCATTTTTATTTTTTTCAAAATCTATTGCGTTATAGGAAATCCATAGCAGTATTCTAGAATATTTAATGTTAATTTTTTGTTTTTCCAACACAAATGACAAGCTACAATGAAATTATGCTGTGCAAAACCTAAGCTTCTAAAGCTGTGTGTAGTTTAATTCAGTGACCATCTAGTAAAACAAATTTTAAATTTTCTACTTAATGTGGTTTATTTTCCCCTCTTACAAACTAATGATTTACTCTTTGTTTATCCAGCTGAATGAGAGCTTGGACAGGAATGATCCTAACTGGAACAGTAACCACATCTGGCACACAGAATACAAGGGATTTATCAATCACACAGGATCTCAAACGTAAGCAAGGAAGAATTATAAATAGCTTTTTAAAGCTCTCCATTTCATCATCGTCATCATTTCATACTCTGGAAATTTTCATTAATGAGTGAAAAACAATTTTAAGAGAGTGTGTTGTTTTCAAAGGTGTAAATGGCTTGCAAACACAGAAAAATGTGGTATTATATTATATATATTTATATTACTCTGAATGGCCAATTTGTACTGCGGTGTGCAAACAGGTAGTAAAATAAATAAAGCATTTCTTTGGACTGGTAACAATCACATTCCTGATTAATACTCTGTGTTAATCTTGTTAACAGCTGGGATACCACATCCGATTTTTCATGCTCAAGATGCTGAGAAACAAAAATTGGTTCTACTTAATATGAAAGGAATTTTTCATCTTTACTTTATGTACTGTAGAATTTTAAGATCTACACGTCAGATAACTACAGATAAATCCTGTTGATTTTCGTGGCAATGATCTTATAATAACGTGTTCCAGGAAAATAGCTTAGTTTAGCATTCAACTACCTGTCAGGATTATCCAGAAAGTTCCTACTTCACAAGAGATTCTCCTCAGTTTGCTATTTCTAGGGGCACTCATCAGGGATGCCTTGTTTTTGGAACCTCACCACAGTTTATTTTTCAGCCTACTTCATCAGTGATATGTGGAGCTTGTTATTGATATAATCTGATGTGTCTATTTATTCAATTATGATTCTTCCAAATTAAAACAAAGGGTGTTTTACTTACAGATGGAATGTTGATTGTGAGTATTGACACCAATAGCTTTTTCTGTATTATTAATGCTGCTCATTATATGTAGATATTTGCCCCATCCCTAAGGCCTCTGCTCACCATTTTGGATGATTTGGGTGCTCCATCAATGTATAAAATGAACTGGTTCTGAATTACTGCCATGGAAGTTTGCAAAGGAGAAAGCCTGCATAACTTTGTGTAGCTGCTCAGGTGTGCAAGATTAAAGAATAAATCTCATTACAAGACTCTTTTCATGCCATTATATTAAACAACTTTAACAAGGTTTCTAAAAAGTTAGATGCTGATCTGAATAGAGTCATTTTTCCAATTCTCTTTAAGCAAGGAGCTTTACCAAGTTTGCACAATGGAAAAGTAAATGTATTTCTCTTTTTTGTTTCGTTATTTGATTTCCTTATCTGGGGCATTGAGATATCTTGTATCTTAGAATATTGAAATTCATATTGAGAAGAACAGACCACATAATAAATTTTTAAACTTTTGATTTCTTTCTGCTCCTTGGTGCTGGGTTTATTGTCTTTTTTAACACTGACCGTTCTGTATCTTACATGATTAATTACAGAACTTGTGAAAGTTTTAAACTAAAATATCTATTAGGTACTGCAGATTGTATTGTGGCCAAAAAACTACGCACATTGAGATTTGTTGTTTAGCAGAAAGATTAATGAAATCACTAAAGACATGTTATGTGCCATCACCCTTTTTCAATAAAAGGGAAACTCTTATGGGAATAAATCTACTTAATTCTCCTTTCTCTTTTTTCAAATTGGACTAAGAAAGAGATTTACTTTAAAACAGATATTTTTCATGACAATGATCTTAGCCTCTTCCAAGACTTGCAAAGATGAAAGATGAGCTTCCTGTCTCATCTTCCCTTTTATACATCCATCTCTGTTTTGCCAACATGTGTCTACTGCACTCCCAGGGTGACAAATTTGTCTACACAACTAATGCATAATCTGTTTGAACTCGGACTAAAAACAAAGGGAATTGGCTTCAGGAAAAAATCTTTACTCCGTATAAGCCAGAATAGAAACTTTGTATATGAAGCTTTATCTTGGGGACCTTTCCACATGCACTGAACTAGAATTCGCATGATCACTGGAAAAATAACACTGGAAAGCAGCTTTCACCTCGAGAGTGTACCTTCATGTACATGAATGCATTAATTTATTACCTATTTCATATTTCAGATAATCAGTCACCTGCTTGCAAACTAATGACAGGGATTCATTTCCTCCTAATTAACCATTTTTCTTATATTCTTAGTTTTGAGATACAATGCTGATTGTCCTAAAACAGTGACATCAGTCATAGTTTACACCTATCAAATAAGATTTGCCATTTTATCTGTTCTTTGGAACAAGATATTGTCATAATTTTAAACTCAAGGGATTCGTTTCACTAGTGTGCAAGCCTTTCATACTCTAGAATATTAAATATTTAGCTTCCCAAAACAGCAAATATGAAACAAAAATACATTGTTGCGAGAAACTAGCAACAGATGGATTTCAGAATTTAAACTGAAAGAAGATTTTTTATTAGAACTGTGATGTTGGAAGTTGCCTTGGGCTTGTTACAATATTTTACATTGCTTTACAATTGGTATTTTGGAACATGAACATTCTTCTTGCATAATAGTGAACTACTACAGCTTATACATACAAGATGGTAAAATGCTGTCTAGTATTATGTTAACAAATATGCCAAACAAATTTGTCTGACAGGAAACCATTGGGTTGGGCGTATTAAAATCATTCAGCATAAGATCAAACTTTCTATGAACCATTTTACAGCCAAGGAGGCTTCAACCAAATCTTGGCAAATACCAGTGAGAAAACACAACAGCAATTCAGAACACACTTTCTAATGCAGCAAGTAGTGCTTTGATCTGGAGAATCATCAAAGCTCCAGTAGGCATTAAATGTATTAAAATCATAAATGACATGTGGATTTATGCGGCTACTTCTTAAATGTTGCAGACACCACCGCTATCTAATGTACAGTGGCATTATTATTGCTGGAAAACCTTTACCTAATGGAAGGCATGTGGACTGTAAAATCCACAGCTGAACCAGTGTAAAGGGATCTGTTAAAGTGTCAGATTGTTCAAACAATTATTCTTTGAGGGAGTCAAACTTTCAAGGGTATTAAAAATTTCCAATTGTCTCACCATGACTATAACAACCACATTTATTTTACAGGTCATTGGATAAGCCTCCCAGGTGAAAAGGTTCATGTCTGAAAATCATCAAGACAAGGCTGGCTTGATCATTTTTCCCCATTTGAAATCGGCCACAGAAAGATAATATTAACATATGGAAAAGCAGATTACAAGATCCTTTAAATGATCTAATTCAAAAGTAAAAATCAAGATCGTTTGCGAAAGTGAACAGGATATGCTAATACCTCAACATAAGTGAAACTTAAGTTATATTGTCACCCTGGAGAAAACGTGGTTTCAGCTACTATGAATTTCAAAATGGAAATGACAAACAGGACAAAAATGCAATACAGTGCTTCTAGTGAATTGCATTTACAGTGAATTGCATTCAGAAAATACATTTATTCTGCATGTAATTCATTGCCTTCGAGTGGAAGCACATACTATCTGCATTTTAGGACCCAATTCAAAAGTTTTCACTGCCTTGTTATCATCCATTTTTATCTGTTTATATATAAAATAAAGACAGTCAACACCTATGTTGCTGAGGTACTACCACAGAGAAATGTCAAAAGTGCAGGCGCATGTACAGCATCTCAAAAGCTTAATATATTTCTACAGGAAATATATATGGACCCATAGCTGAATTCCAGAAACTGTCAACATGCAAACTATCAGCATTTCAGTTCATGCTAATTATGGGGCTTTTTGCACTAAAAGCAGAAAATACATTTCATCTTGATTAGATAGCCTCTGTTTCAAAGATTGTGATCGACCTGACTGACAAAAATGATAATGAATAGACACAATGCAAACAGATTGGTTTAATAATGAATTGTCTCAAAGATATCAATAGGATTCTTTTAGGCAAAGAATGGGAAATCGCTTATTAAATGTATAAAATGAATATGTTCACTAAAGAAGAAACCGACAACAATACCTCAGGCAGCACCTCAGGGGCGGAGTGGTGGCACTATGGCTAAGGATCTTGGCCTCCGGCTGGAAGGTTGCTGGTTCAAATCCCGCAGCTGGCAGAGAAATCCTACTAAGTTGGGCCCCTGAGCAAGGCCCTTAACCCCAGCTACTCCAGGGGCGCCGTATAAATGGCTGACCCTGCGCCCTGACCCCAAGCTTCTCTCCCTGTGTGTGTGCGCGTGTGCGCGTGCCTGTGTGTCTCATGTCTCAAGCTGAGGTACACAAAAAGACAAATTCCTAATGCAAGAAATTGTATACAGTATGACCAAAAAAGTGATCTTATCTTATCAGGCTGAGCAAAGAAAGTGCTATATTAAATAGTATAGAAGAGGCCAAAGTGTTCTAGAAGCACGTAAAAAACAGCCCCATGGACTAATAGTATTTAATAGTATTTTACCAATTGTACTCACAAAAATAAGAGATGTTATTCACAGACCATGAGAACTTCAAAACTCAGACAGAGTGGAAAATTACTAAAGGAGTATCCATCCATAAAAGGGTGACAAAGCCAAACCATTCAGTTTTGAATAAATCTTACTTCCATTACATATAGGGTAAGAATAATAATAAGAACTAAACAAGAAGATAATCTGCATATGTACATATCCATGGCAATAAGGTTATTAAAAAAAAAACTAATGTCTTGCCCAAACAGCAACACTGAACTGGACAAAAGCCATAGACAAAAAAGACAGGATTAGTCTTCCAGGACTGACTGTTGGTTCAAGGCCACACAGCAATCCAACCTCCTGGGTGCTTACAGGCTTGCACTGCTGTCAGTGAGGGACACCCATCCATGCTGAATGTCCACTACGAGGCTGTGGAGCCTGTGACAAATTAAAATACAAGTAGCTCGAAAGTGAGCTGGTTGAAAAAGTCTGCCTTCACATGACTCAACATCTCAACCTGCATTGCATACCCACAACAAATTATTTTAAAATAAATCTTTCGGACCAGTAGATGGTATTCTTCCCTCTGGACCAGTTTCAATACATTGTACTACAGGAGGTGCTGTCCTTCAGGTGACGCATTAAACCAAGGTCTCAAGTTCTTAGTAATTAAATACCTCTTGGCAGCTTTTGAAAGAGTAAAGGTGTTAACCCCAGTATCCTGCCTAAATTCCCCTCACTGGAATTGAAAACTAACAGTGATAACAGAGGAACTCCAATAATGGACAATCTGGCCTTACTAAAGTTCCCCATTATTTCAACTGCTAAAGTAATTTCTCACGAAATTTCCTCCTAATGTGTTGCTTAGTGGGATTGCAAACTAATAATTGCTGGAAGGCCGGTATTTCTGCAGGATTTCTTTCCAACTCAGCTCTTAATGAGCAAAGCCATCTGATTACTGACTTGACAGATTTCCCCAGTTTTTCAGATGCTGGTGCTGCAAAAGTGACCTTGTTACCTGCAGAAGAACACTGACACTCCAGAACCAAGATTCGAGACCCCTGTGCTAGATAATGTAAGGAATTGTGATTATAAATGGCCTAAAATATAAATCAAGCACAATACATCATGATAAATGTGTGACAAACAATGCTAATACTGCCCACCTAAATAATCAAGCTTGTAATTGGCAGGAACAAAAACAGTCCTTTGTCCTGCTGAAGGACATGCTCAGCTGTCCTTTTTATGCATATTAATCTAGTTCAGGAAAACCCCATATTACAGAGCGTGGAGTAATTTTCTTTCACAGAGACCACAATCATCATGTAGATTAGTCATTTCAGCAAATCATTATCAAGGTTCATTAGAAGACATCAAATGAAAAGTGCAAAGAGCACCAAGCATATAAATTACATCTACAACAGGATAAAACTGATACTTGTATGAATTATATTTCTTTTATGCCTCTTTAAAAGATTATATTTTTAACTTCACTCACCAGTGTATCAGTTTTACAATAGATATTTCTTTAAATGCATTGAAATCCACTATATTCAAATTATTACAATAACAAAATGCATCTTCTTTAAAACAATACAAATTCTAAGGCCTAAAAGAACACATTCTTAAGTGTAATACTACAGTACACATATATTACTTTTCCCTAACTGCATTTAAAATCACTTCCAGGATTACATACAGTACACACACTTCACTGTGTAAAGTTTTACAAATCTGTAAGCTGAGAAAAGAGTTTTTATAACCCCAAGAAAACATTAAGACGTGATAAAAACATGACATGAAAAAATTATGAAGACTTCTAATTATTCACTAGTCTACTTGTCATAGTCATAAACATGGTAACCATGGGAGAAAATAAAAATAAAAAAGTTCTACACTCATTACAATATGTGGCTTGTATTCCATTTGCAAAATACAGGCTCCAGATTTTGTCAAAAAAATACTTTAACAAGCAGATTACATCGTTATATCCTAAGTGTCTCATCCAATAAATGCCTCAGCTAAGCCTGACCGATTATTTCTGCTACCCAGGGGCTGCTGCATTTTAAAACCTGACAACACCATTCACTGATTTGCTTAAGGCTGCCAGAGTTGGTTAAGGTGGAATTGGAATGCCACAGTATCCTCAAACCAGAATATACCAGCAATCCCCGTTGCTCATTAGGCTGTTAGGACACTGAATGATGAGCTATGTCTGTGGCTGGTATTAAATCTATATTTGCTTTTTCCACTCTAGGACAGTGTGGGGAAAAAAGGATGGTTTGACAAAGCAGGCTTTGAAAGATTTCTCTGTCTGTTTGACTAGCAGGGGAAAAACTGTCTAAACATCCAGAGAGGTCGTCAGCATTTTGTATGCTTGCTTTCTCATCTGTAGTTCATTACCTTTTATAAGACAGCATGCCAAACAGGAAAAAAACTAACTATAGTAGTCCAGTGCATTGACATTTACAAAATCCTTCATTATTATTAACACTACTAGTGGGCATTTGATTAAAGTAATTAGAGTAAGTATTGTACCTTGCTCTAGGGTTCAATGCCAGTTCCCCACGCAGGACTTACAGTAAATCCATAACATTCTACATACAAGAACACACCTCTATCCTTATTCCACACCGCTGACATCTTCTGACATCAATTAAGACATCTTATTGGTATACTGGTTTTATAGCACTCGAATTTATGGATTAGTACTCCAAACCAATATGCTCTTTCAACATTTAGTGAATATGGCAAAACACATAACTTACAAAGACTGCAGCTCAGCATAACAGAATATAAAATGGCTGAAGATATGAACCACTGTTCATGTTATTATTACTAGCTGTTTCTGCTTAACTTTAGCAATCAGAACACAACTGCTCCTATTACCTTTTAAAAGGATGGAAAGTACAAAATTACATCCAGTGCTGCAGAAAGCAGGTGGCTTTTTTACACAGGCCTTTTTTTTCCACACAGGTAACAGACAGTGAACAGGCACTGGTGGTCCAGGCTCAAGACAATCACAAGCACAGCAACTCCAAGCTCAGCCGCCTAATTACAAACAGATTTCAGTTAAACATTAATGCCTGTTGTATTCTCCCAGTGACCCAAGAAAATAAGAGACAAGGCACTGGAGAGCTGAAGTTCATTTCTGTCAGGGTATATTTGCTATACAGGCTATTATAGCAGGAATACACAATTCTGAATAAATGCAGTAACCAGTGCTAATGATATACAAAGAAGCGATTGCATTCTCTGATAAAATAGTCTGCACTGTGAATCGGAGAATAAAAGAAGGAATTAACAGGTTATTAGATCATGTATCCTCAAGGCCATTTTACATTTTCCAGTCCCCAGTAATCTATGTTAACCTTTGGCAATCAGTGTGTTTTGGATGTGCTATTCAGTTGTGTTTTGAGACATGAAGGTTACACAGGCCTCTGTGGTACTTACTCAGCTGAACCTTGATTGTTTAAATATTTTACTTTCAATTATTAAAGCAATAACATTTTAAAATACATTAAATTTAATTCACCGTTTCTTAATATGACCTTTATACAACTGGCAGATATTGATAGTGTTCTTGTCAAAATAACCAGACATTACCTTAGAGTGCTCTGAATCCTTACCCATTGTGAAATGCTTAACATCACAATCATCAGATATTTCAAAGCATGAGTCAAAGCATATACAATAAATGTGTCATACTTAAAGGATGAAAAAGCAATTGTAGGGCTTTGAATTCTGAAATTATTCTGAAGTCTTTGAATTTGTAAATAATCTAAAATCAGGTTTACTGAAAAAATTCAAGTAATCAATTATTTAGTTATTGCTTTAATTCTTATATGACTTGCTTAAGATTTGAATGTAAAAAAAGAGGATGTGAAACTCTGCAACAGTTCTAATAACAGTATAGTGTGGTTGAAACAGTTTATTTCAAGTTTATTGACATAGCCCCCTTTGAAGTATTTCAATTTCAGCCAATCATACCACATCAAGTGCTCAAAATCCAGACCAATCCAACTGCCTTTTCTGAAAAATGTCACTGCAGTTGCTACATCTCTTAAAATAAAAATATAATTTAATAAACAACACTTTAAAGTGGCTCACATTGAAAACTTGTCATTCTTACAGTATAACTGGTTTGTTTTTTCAAACTTTCATAGCTGTGGATGGGAACTTTTCATCAATGTGCAAGAAAAGTGTTTTTTCCTCGTCTGTGGTAGTCTTCACATTATCACTAACACTAGCCCCTGCCAAAGCTTTAATACACAAACTATTAAGTTAATATATATTAAATCCTTCTTAACTTCCTGCTGAGAATAACCAATCATAACACTTTGATCTTGTAAGTGCTTCTCCAACATTTCCAAAAGTACTTAATTTTTAATTCCTATCTGGTGTCCTGCCTTCTGTACATTCGTTCCTGGTGTATCTGGCTTTCAATTTGTAGCAATTATGTCATGGAAAATCACTATCTGTTGCAAGAGTGTGTATTAATAGTTGGCTGAGGAAAATTTGTTTCAAAGGTTATACCACTTTTTTTAGTCTTCATATAATGTGTGTCAAAAACTGAGACACAGAAAAAAATTGGCATAGAGGGAAGGGAGCACAGCATGTATTCAACTGCATTATTTCACTGTGCTTCAAGCACTCTTGGTCTACTTTGGCCACTTTTCAGTTGGGCATTTCTTCTGTTAATCAGTATCATGCTTCAGAGCACAATCAGTAGGACTAAATTAATATTTTCTCTACAGCATGTTTAATTGAGAAACTTATTGTATCACTGAATAGATCAAGTTTTTGTATTTGTCTTCATCTCTTGATTGAAAAACCATTTTGTTGCAACTTATAACCTTCTGAACCCCATGTTTAAGGGACAGGGTCTTGGAAAATGTAAAGTGCTTCTTTATCTGGACACTACAATTTAAACCTTCAGTGCAAATGGCTGTGTTAGACCTTGATTGCACATGAATAATGTTGCGCTGCTACAATAAACATACTAATTTAATTTGCTAGTATCAACCTTTACAGGTCACATGTTCCAGAAAATGTGTTGTACGTGTGGAGTGTTGTCTTTTCCCGCTGACTAATCAGGAAATTCACAGACTGGTTATGACTCACTGTTAAATGGAGAAAAGCATGAGGCAGGGGTCAGGGGTCTGGGTGGGAGGCTCTATTAAATGTGTACTCCCTAGCTTGTCATTGCAGACAATTTGTTCTCCCTTGACTTATACAGATAAATACATTACATTTATTTTAATTACATTTTATTTTTTTAAATTTTAATTGAAAATATGTTTACTTCACATAATACTTCCAGTTACCTTCAAGCAATCTACCAATCAGCAGGCTGAAAGCATTTTCGTTGCAGATACAAATGTTGAGTTTGCTTAAAATTGAAATAAATAAAAGTGTGGTAAAATGAAAGCTCAATCATGGCTAACTGGGATACGCTTGAGTGACTAACTGTTGCATCAATACTATATAAGCTCATTACTGAGAGGGTTGATTAGGCACAGGTGATAAAGTGATTAAATCACTTGAATTTGAAGCGTTTTGAAATTTTAAAAAGAAAAAGCAATTTGCCTCACTTGTCAAGACAGCAACTCATTTCTGTCATCAGTATATGTAGGAAGCTGGATGAGAACTAAAGTGGACTCACCAGCAGTGGAGCCAAGTCCTCTTTAACAATGAAGAATTAATCAAAGTTTTGCATAGACTACCCCAATTGTGTGTGTGGTGCGGACATGCAAAATGAGACGCAAGTGTGTTGGTGTGGGAAGGAGTGTAGTCACTACAAAGCTCCATTTGCAGTGATTGATGGCAAGCTGACTGCACCTCGATCAAGACCTGCACTTGCTACCTTTTCTGTGGACTAATCCCCATGTGACAATACAGGACAACACAAGGCTACTCAAGTAACAACTCATTTCTTGTAAAATGAGGAGGAGAATGATGCTGTGGATAATAAGGGCACCTCAGTCGCACATCAGACACAATGTTTAGTGAATAATTACTGCACTATATCAGATGATGGAATGTTAACCATAATTACTTCCTTACTTTTTGAAATCCATGTTGCGCATCTGGTACAGCTCTTTCTGCAAGCTATTTTAGAAGAATGTGGGTAGCATGCTGATCTGTTCATTTGAATAGTAAAACAACATCTACTGTATTTTGCCCGTGTTAAATGTGATGCATTACAAAAAAACAATAAAAACAGTAGTAATGCTGGCCAA